>NC_091128.1:67525987-68804321 GCF_040183065.1 Periplaneta americana
GTTTCATAGCTTTTGATTGTTGTTGTCCAAGGCTCCTTATAGACTAAGTCATTTGTTTTTTATTTCATTACACCGCCTTAGATGGCGTTATTGTAGTTTTTAAACTCATTAAATATCAGTCCTATCAAAATTTTGCATAGAATAAAAAAACTTATCGGAAATTATTTTTAAAGAAACGTTTGTTATGTAATATTTTTCATGAAAATTAATAATAAGGGAGTTATTTCGATTTAATTCAAGCCCCCTTATAACCCCCTTTTAAATAAAATATTTTGAATGTCATATAGCCTAAATTCTAAGTTACAACGAACTTAATTTATATTCCAATTTTCATATCAATCGGTTCAGCCATTATCGCGTGAAAAGGTAACAAACATACAGACAGACAGACAGACATACAAACAAAAATTAAAAAAAAGCGGTTTTCGGTTTCAGGGCGGTTAATTATATATGTTAGAACCAATTATTTTTGGAAAATCGAAAATTACCAGAAAAATTTCGGCTACAGATTTATTATTAGTATAGATTTGTACCACTATAATTTCTGCTTATGCATGGTCGCAGTAATTGTATTGTCCTTTAAAAGTTCGTAAAACAGTCCAATGTAATACACCAACTTCACGGCTGATGTCATGGCTGCTACATCCTGGATTTTGTACCACCAAATTCAACATCTCGTCTTCCTTATTTACAAGTGAACAGCTGAGTGGAAAAACATTACAAACGTCAAATTGAAATTTTACAGGAAAAAAAAAAATTGATGCTTAGTATTGTAACGTTTTCCCACAACCTCCTAGTTTCTAGTCTAAATTGAAGGTTCTACTTTCATTTTCAATTAACACAGTTTACTGAAATATAAAACAGAGTATGTGCAACGTGATTAAATTAAAATATTGAAATAGGGAATAAAATGCTATTTGCAACAGACCCAGGAACAAAATTTGCTTACTGAGCATACACATTATGTTATAACTGAAACTTGGAAAATTTAGGTGGCCCAATTTTGTTTCTGGATCTGTACCATCTCAATTTCGACACTCTGGTATTACACTTCCTGTGTCACGAATATGCTGAAACACTGCAATAAATATCCATGCATTAGAAACAGTCCTATCTAGAAATCGTACTTCATACAGTCGCCGAGCTTCACAACTAATCAACGTTAGTGCAAAACTGCAAAGGAACAAAACATTCCTGTTTTTTTTTTTATTTAATTATTTAAGTAAAAATTAGAACTGTACGGCAAATACTTATCGAGTAAGGAGAATTTTAAAGTTTAGGGAGAACATTTTTATAAAAGTGTTCACTTGACACAAAAATGCTATTTGAACTTCTTTTTTGTATTCTAACCAAGGAATATGCTGTTCAAAACTGCGCACTTATAACGTAGACACACACACCGACGAAGGTGTAATACCAATGCCAAAATGGTGCTGTCCAGTTACCTAAGATATATTACCTTTCTTTAATACAATTTTAACATTGTTTAAAAGTTTTAAGGTTAATATCAAGTATTATAAACTGAATCTCAAGAAGAATGACACTACTTAATTTCTTCTCTGTTACTGATCAGGTTCTTGAAGTTCCACCATCTGCATACTTGAGCTAGGATGGGTGTAGATGTTATGGATCCCTCTGGCAGGATTAGAAGCAGGTAAAGAATGCCACCTATGATTGAGAATTCAGAAGAGGAAGATATCTTTAAGAATATGGCAGTGGGTGTGACGAGCCTCTTTTAACATAGCTACTATTTTAATTATTTCGATATGAGTACATAAAAAATACATATTATTCAGCGACATCCATTTCTAGAAAGCCTAGTCATAGAGTTTTCTGACTTCATGTAGACAGTTTTATATTTTAACCAGAGCAAAGAATCCACAATGTAGCTTCCATAAAAACTCGGAAATCAGCTTGAATTTAGACTTTCTGACGATAGATTTTATTATTGTTATTAAATATCATTAACATCATACTCTCTCGATTTCGCTAATTTCTTTGGCACAATCTCAATTCTAATCTGCCCAGAAGTTGTATAAGTGCATGTGTGTCAACTTTTGGCCCTTGAATAACATTTATATTTTAAGTTTCCGAAAAATTTTCTTGGCAGCATTTACATTGTACAGAAGGTGCATGTAATGTGCAACTCACATGTTTAATCTGCTAGAATAATAATTATCCTAACTCAGGATTACATATCTTTTACAGTCATTGCAAATATATGTGTGAAATATGAGAGAGAAAAAGCAAAGATAAATAAAAACGAGTAGGACTAGAATTAGGCAAGAAATGAAATTACTAGTGTTGTGGGATTTAATTGATCAATTTCTGTTGTAAGATTAATCAATCAAAAATATTTAATCAAATCCAATCAATTAAAATTATTCGGTTGTACTTGATATTAATTATTTTGTTAATGCAAACTTAGACTAAAAATTCCGACAATATTCGTCTCTAAGAAATTACTTCAAAACACAATAGTACCGTTATTTTGTAACTGCAAAGCAGGTAGTATAGGGCAAATCTTTGCACAAATACTTCAGGAGGAGATTGAGATATGAGGACAGTGACCTGGTCTACCCCTATTGAAAGTTGAAACACAATGTGAAACCCTTATTAAGTTTTATGGTTTTCCAAGAAAACTTCCACCTTGTCAGCTCGTCTTCCTAGCATATGAAATACTTATTTTTCTGGAATTTGCCCCCCTCACCCCTTAGCCATGGATACAATGTGTGCAAGTGAGAGAGTATCTATCTTCTTCTCTTTCTAAAATTTTGTAATCTGATTACAATAGGGGCCAGTCTGCTGTTTTGACCACTGCAGTTTCTTTACTGATTTTGTAGATGAAGCCTGTGTGCTTAGTTTGTTAAAGAAAAAAAATCAGATTTCTGTGGTCTGTGAAAACTCCATTATGTCATATGAGATGTAAACTCTGTGAAACATTTGGATTTAAATTGAACAATCATAAAGAAGTGCTTAACAGAAAAAGTTCTTTTGTGTTTAGTGATGGAGGAAACGTTGTTAGTAAACATAGAGCGGCACATAATTCGGAGCATGTAAATGCACTCACATGTTTAAAATCATGAATGAAGCAGTATTAATTAGCTGAGTCTTCATAACTTTTTATTTGTGTTTGTCTAAAAAATCCCCGGAAAAATTGACACAGTAAATTATAAGCCTACATAATAAATATGTTAGTAAATAATAAAATAGTATTGTTTTGTAATACAGTATAATGATACAGTATAAACAGATATATTGTACAACATTTTATACTTATGCAATTCACCAAACACAAATTAAATTTAACAATAATTGTGTATTACAGTATATCAGAATTTTTTTCAAATCGATCAAAGCTCGATTAAATTCAAATCGTTAATCGATTAAATAATTTGATCGATCAACAGCATTAGAAATTACGTTTTATTTTTATCATCAAACTGTGACAGTGACAATTCAAACAGACCATTCATCCACTGTAACATATACAAATGATAATTTACCAGTATACACTTATTAGCGTTATTTACTAATCTTTGAAAACGAATCTTCACAAAATAGAGAGAGCACACTGTAACAACGGAAACACAAACCACATTATCAGACATTCATGACAACAGCAAAATAATATTGCACTCAGTTTCTATAGGAAGTTGAAAGAGTACATACTGAAGTGAAACCAGACAAGGCTGATTGTTTTTCCTGATCACGTGATCAATTATAATAAAAGTGTGCTTATCACAGTCAATCTTCACTTCTGCTTTGTTTACATTTCCATAGCAATCTATTGCCGTATTTAATCCTTTAGTTTTTAAATATTCACGTGCTTTGGTTATCTGTCTTCCTGTACTTTAATAGAACTTAAATAGAACATTAATAACTTTTAAAAATAAATTAGTGCATTTTTATGTTATTTAGATTAATCTTTAGGTAATGCACAGGCTGATAGTTGCAAATTTTACATTACTTTTAAGATCATAGTGTAATTTTATATGGATATAAAACAATAGCCTATATGATGATGATGATTATTATTATTATTATAATATTTGTATATTAGGCACACACATATGCTGTTCAAAGTTGCAACAGAACTTCTGAACCACTGCTGATAAAGGCAATTTCAACTCAAAACCTAAACAGCCCACCACGTGTTCTACCTGTAAGATTTGGCAATATTGACTATTGTCAGGTATCAACTCTTGCTGGTCCCACGCTATAACACGCAGAACTACATACACTGTTTATCTGAACATTACACAAGCACACCAGTTTTTTAAAGCATTATGTTTTAATTCAAATCTAATGTGATGCATTTTTATTATTTTACAATGACCAGTCACATTCAACATTTTTAACACACCAAAATTTTCCATATGGTCATTTAAGGTCGAAAGAAAAGTTTTTATTATATCTAACACTGAGTTATTTGGAATGATTTCATTATGCTAATACAAGAACCATTAAAAAAATACATTTGAAACATTTATTGGTCCGAAAATAAGTTTCATCATAGTCTTCCATCTTGAATTAATTTAAATATCAACTATCCAGATCTATTCCTAACCTATGAGAAATTAAAGTACAATAGTTAAGCAAGCACAATATAGTCTGCATTTTTTTTATTAAATATCTACACTTCTAGATAGCTTCTCTTCGTTAAAGAACATGTCTTCGTTAGGTTCCATCTCTGATTCCTAACACTGCTGTAAGGTAGTTCTGCTTAATTCAAATAATGTAGAATCTTCATGCCACAGCTTCATGTTAATGGATTGTGCTAAACACAAATGCGTCCACACACAGTGCATATATATAAAGTGCAAAAACTACCTGACAAATGAAAACTATGCTGCATACAGTTATAAATGCTATAAAAGAATAACAAACCCTATTTACTTTTCAGTGATAGCCCCAGTAATTCCCATCATGATGTATGTCGTTAGTCATATTTGATATGAGGATCACTCTAAAATTTATCAGTATTTTTATTCATCCTTCATTCTATTATTTTGCTATTTGCACAATGTAAGTAACCTTAGGAATAAAAATGTCATTTTTTTATATCTTAGTCTCTGTCACCAGCCTTGTGCCATCTCAGAAGAAGAATCTTCAAACCATCACCAGTTGAAGTGACATTATTTGAATTCTCGAACAAAAAAATAAATTCAAATCTGTACCTCTGACAACAATTTTACTACATTCTTGCTCATCTACATTGTGCCAAATGAAAACATCAGTAATTCTTATGTTTATATTGAGGAGCTAATGAAATTTCCATTTTTGACTGTATCATGTATGACTGCATTGGCAGACAGAAGTTATTTTTGTTTTGTTGCTTCATTAGAATATTTTCTCCTGAAGGTTTTTTCCTCTCTCTTGTATGGAGGAGAGACCCGAAAGCTTACACTGCAGCCTGAGACTTATTGTGGTTACCACTCCTATTCTGTGAATGATTGGGTAGCCGAATGGCCACACTCTTGTACAAGTACAACACACAGCACCGTGAACTTAACCCGGGCTATGGTATGAATGATGATATGTGAATTAATGATAGCAAAAAAAGTCTGAGAGCCAATGCCGAAAGGTACTCAAGAATTCTGCTTCAATTAGTTGAGAGAAAATTCCAGAAAGAACCCCAACCAGGATTTGAACCTGGGCCCACTCGTTTCAAGGTCAGATGTGCTAACAGTTACTCCATTACTTTTTCCCAGAGGTTAGTCTGGAAATTGTGCTAGTCACAAAAATAGCGTGCATTGTTCCCACTCTCTCCTCATAGTCCCTATTGATACGACTAGATTATCATCTATATTCTGTTAGACACATAGACTACATTCGTGCAATATTTAAGGATTCCATTGCAACAGCTATGAAAAAAAATGGACTCAAAATAACAGATTCAATTTTACAGTGCAGTCATGCATATTGTTGCTTTAAGATAGAAATGGAGATAAAATATAAAGACATTTTGTTCATGAAGGATGTATCAGTACATTGCACAAATAGAAATTTGTAGTATAATAAAGAAATGTGGTGCATTACTTTGTAAAGACTCTCAGAATTAACTTTTGAGAAGACCAGAAGTGTCTTAATTATTTTCAGTCTTATTGATCAGATTCCATTTGAATGAAAGACTGTGCAACTGCTCTACTTTTGTCCCAGGCTATAAATTTATAAGATCTCTTACAGAATATTCACAATTTAAAAAATAGCCGACTGAAAACTATATACACAATGGCAATAATACTTACACATATCTCACATAACCTAAGCTCATATTTCTAAACACATCATACTTCTATACAGTTTCAGTAATATCTCTACTGCAGATAATTTCATAAACACAAGTAGCTCTTCTGGATTCTGTAAACAGTTTCCTTACTTCTTTGTCTTACTTTGTATTGGCTTTGTAACAAGTTGAGATACGAAATTAATTGCGCCATTTAGAATTGTGCATCAGCATCCATTTTATTGAAAAACCTCGCTACTTTCTCTTTCATTAACATACCAATAATAACAACATTCATTATGTACATCTTGTACAATGATATGCTGCTTGAAACTCTCATGATTCCATCACAATTAAACAAGAATAGTAACTATGTAAAGTAAGTACTCCAATAAAGGCATTTCAAAGTAAGTGTTTTATTCACACACTCATTCATATTCTGCAATCAACACCATCATGTACACGCCAAAGAGTAAAGCAATGATTTCCTTTACAGACTGCCACAGCTTCGTGTCAGCCAAAAGCTCGGGAATCACAGACACTGTTGCGATGTAAATAAACCCTCCTGCAGTGAAAGGTAAAATCCACGTGGTAGCCACTTCACCTAGAAACAAAAAAAAGAAAAGGGACATTGAGATTGAGATGAATCTAAAGTGGCATCTAAATACATAGACAATTAAAAAGTGAATTGATTCTAAAGATTACAAATTTATTGATTTAATTATTCGAAATTTCAGAACTTGTTTCCCAGTGCCTCCAATAGTGGTCAACTTTTAACATTTATGGAATTCTGCTAGTCTTCCGGAAATTCATTTCTGAGTGGTGGTACCTGAAAGACAGAATTCACTAACTCACAAGGAAACTATTAATGAACTTCTGTCGAAACCTTCCTTCAAACAGCGCATTTTGTTAGATCAATATAGCAGAGAAACAAGTATAAAAATGATCTGTAAGGTTGCGAAATTAGAGCGTAAGTAAAAAATTGTCGAAAAATGATGTAGCCCCTAGCTGTATGTATGTAGATAGTACTCACTCAGCTGACCAAGTGCATTGAGTAAACAAGATCATTTCGCATATTACGTGACAGCATAGGCATTCATGAAGGATGGCAAACAACTATTACTCTCTTCAAGTATGTGCTCTTCTTTCTTTTTTATCAGTTATTTTCAGACGCTGTAAAAACTGTGAAGTTATTTAGTGAGATGAGACAGATTTGCCATGAGATTTTTTTACAAGATTAGAAAGAATTGATTTGTATTAGGTTTGTAAAGAATTTTTTTGTTGTAGAAAGTTTGTAGATCAAATCTCAATATGTTTATGATCATTTGTTTCCAAGCCTATGGGCCATTTAGACACATTGAATTATTTATTACTGCTTGGTCAAAATCAGCACTGACCTACATCAATACCCAGAAAGTTTGTCTATTCATTTGGATCCATTGTACCTAGTTAGATCAAAGAACTACTGTAATCATCTTTTAATTATTGTGTTAGGCCCAATTGTGTGTGTGTGTGTATCTAATGCTCTGGATTTAACAATGAAGTCATCATCCTTCTTGCTTTCCAATATTTTGATGGAAGGTCCACAAATGTCCTAAGAGTTTCACAATTAGCCAGGTGCTCCATCTCCATGTCCTCTTCTCTGGTGCACACTCAGCTCATGAAAATGTTAGGCCCAATTGTTTGAACTACCCATACATACTTACAAATGGCTTTTACAGAACCCAGGGGTTCATTGCCACCCTTACATAAGCCCGCTGAGCAAGATTAATCCTGGCCCTAGCATCATATCCAATCTTCCTCAAATCCATTTTAATATTATCCTCCCATCTACGTCTTGACCTCCCCAAAGATCTTTTTCCCTCAGATCTTCCAACTAATGCTCTATATGCATTTTTGGATTCAACCATACGTGCTACATGCCCTGCCCATTTCAAACATCTGGATTTAATGTTACTAATTATGTTACGTGAAAAATGCAATGTGTACAGTTCTGCATTGTTTAACTTTCTCCATTCTTGTGTAACTTCATCCCTTTTAGTCCAAATATTTTCCAAAGCATCTTATTCTCAAACACCCTTAACCTCTGTTCCTCTCTCAAAGTGAGAGTTCAAGTTTTACAGCCATACAGAAAATATAACTGTTTTATACATTCTAAGTTTCAATTCTTTTAAAGCTGGCTGGATGACAAAATCTTCTCAACCGAATAATAGCAGGCATTTCCCATATTTATTCTGAACTATCCATACATAACAGACCCAATTGAGTAGACAAATCTGTGAAGTGTAACTGTGGTGATGAAATAGTTTACAGTCTGAAATATTGGCGATATTACATTTCAACACAAATGCCAAAGAACTTAAATTCAATTGCTGTGTAAGCCCGAAATTTATTATGGAAATGGCTGATAATTTCTACTGAATAATCAAGCCAATCTATTTTCTCAGAATGACACACAATTTTCTACAATACACTCACCCTCTACAAGCAGAGAGACGACTGTTCCTGTAAGAGCGCCTACTGCAGTACTCAGTTGCAGAAAAATTGCCTGAAAATTTTAAAACACGATTATTACTTTAGAGTTGCACTTTTAAAAATCCTCTCTCCTGGAGTATCTTCTGTACAGATAAGTTGATCATGTAATGAATTACACGAATTCTTCTTAGTTTATATATATATATATATATATATATATATATTGCAAAGCCTACTATACAAATTATTCATGAAGAACAGCCGAATCTTATTTAGATTATTTGAGTAATTAAAAAAAGTTGATTTGAACATAGGTTCGTAATTATGCAATAGCTTAACATTTTAAAAAGTGCATTACTGCACCAAGCTGTGTATTCTCATTGCCAAGAATATGGAACCCTCGTTTACAATCAACAAGAGTAGGCCAGATACATGCAGAGATCTTACGCTCACAGTGTGGCAGTTTTATCACTTACAAGAAGAAAAGAATAAATAATAAAAGATACTATGTAAAGCTTTTGTAGAAGTGGCAACATGTATTTTTTTAAAGACTCAAATATAGGCTTTTCTTGCAGTCCTCTAAGAAGAAAACAAAGTTCGTTACCTTAGGAAAGGTGAGCCGTTCAGAGCAAAAGTGGTGTAAGTCAAAATTGGGTAATGAGGTTTAAAGTAAAAATTCTGTAAAATACAACACAAAGTAGCAGTTAATATGTCCTTCGTGCTATCCACCGACTACTAGTAGTTTAAATAAATTGAATATTAATTGCTACTTTGCATTGTATTTCACAGAATTCATTCATTTATTTTATTCCATAGATCTTACATGAGCAATGAAGCTTTAAGATATGGAACATGTCAACATTTTACAATATTACAATTACAATTTTTACAAATTTTTATAGTTTTACAATTTAGTAATTTTTTACAATTTTGTACAATTTTTTTACATTTTTTTTTACATTTTGGCGAGATGTAGTGAGATGAGATGAGGTCCGAGGATTCGCCAAAATATTACCCGGCATTTGCCTTTTCGGTGGGGGAAACCTCGGAAAAACCCAACCCGGTAATCAAATCAAAGGGGGTAATCAAATCAAAGGGGTTGATGCCAAGGAATGTTTACTTTAACCCTCATTACCCATTTTTTACTTACACCACTTCTGCTCTGAACGGCTCATGTAATTGTAATTGAATTGTAAATTAGGAGTTTTTAATCCTGGTACAGAAAATAGCTCTGCATCTATGCAGTCTTATCAAACGCAATTTATTTAGACATGTGTAATGCAAAGTACAGGCATCAGCTGGTAGATTAGCATTTCTTTGGAGAACATCTGGAGAAGCAAGTCACACAAGTGGCAACATGCATGAAAGTGGAAAGTGACATTCTTAAAATCCTGCTGCATATATTGTTTAAGTAATGTTTACATAGGTGATTCTTTGCAGGACCATGCCTCGTTAAATATCCTGTAGTTATCCCAATCTGATACGTGCTGAAAAACAACAGGACACTAAGAAACCCCTGAAATCAACCTTACGCTTATATGTTATAAGATATACAATGATTCACTTGCTGCCAATCCTAACATCATTCTTGTCAACAATAATATAATATGACCATAAGGATGAATAGTGGAATAATGATAATGGCTGGGATAGCTGAGTGTTCAGAGAAATCCTGCCCAAATCTGTCTGCTAAAAAACTACCCCATGGCTTGTGCAAGGGAATTACTGTGTAAATAAGGGACATTAAACATGCTAATATCTGTGGTGCGTGGTAAAAAAACATGTAAGTCATAGGTTGAAAATTTTGAGTAGAGCAAAAGCAAAATTTGAAATGAGAACTAATATCATTATGATGGGCTGGAAATCTAAAGCTCTACAACATTATGGAAGAGAATACATGTATGTCCTGAAGAAGTACATTTTTTTTATATTCACATGAAGGTCATAACTCAAACCACCAATTTCTGACTTACGCCCTTTTTACCATGCACCATTGATATATTCACTTAATTTTACCTTCCTTCTGTTGCAGCCAGACTGAATCAGAATTGCGAAGTCGCCAATTTCATGAGGTACTTCGTGTAATAGGATAGTGATTGTAGTGATAATACCAATATTTTTTCCAGCAAGGTAGGAAGCACCAATAGCTAGACCATCAGTAAAGTTGTGGGTAAAATCGGCAGCCAAGTTCAGGTAACCAGACACTTTAATATCCTCTTCTGTGAACAGTAATCACAGTTTTACATTAGTCCACAAGGATCATTAAATACGTCCGAAACAGAATTGTCAAGACTTATCTCAAAAGTGTATTCTTGTTCGATTTTGGAGGATGGGAGGGGGGGGAAGAGGTAAAATAGGTTCAATGTAAAGCTGATGACAGTGAGATCAATTGCTGCAGTTCTTGTAGCACCCATATGAACGTGATATAATCCAAATATTTACTTAAATTATTAAGGCGTGCACTGCAATTCACAACCTAGTTATTCATTGGGTGCTGTTCCAAGTCTCCAGCTGTATGACTCATGCACTAACAGTTGGCTATATCACAGGATATATCTCCTTGTATCGTGCATCAATAGAGTTTGTAGACAATTTTCACACAGATTGTGTGCACTCGATGTGGGTCTCTGGCGTTTCGTCAGTCCACGCGAGTTGTGTGGATATAAAGGGGAAAGTTGAGACGGTGTCGGGTGGAGTTCCTGGGTAGCTCAGTTGGCAGAGTGCTGGTATGTTCAACCAGAGGTCCCGGGATCGATACCCCGCCCGGAACAATTTTTTCCTTGAAATTATTCAAATCTGCTTTACAGGAAGCTTCACCTGAAAGACTAGATTTGCAAGTCTTATCTTCTTTCTTAAGGGAGCATATAGAATTCCGCAGATTGGTTCGCACTTGACTTTAAATGTGCGTACACACTTAGCGAACGAACAACGAATGAATGATGAAGCAAAACGTCGTTGTTCGTTCGCTGTTTGGAGCAACGTACAAATCGTCAGCAAATTGTCAGAAAACATTCACGTTCGCTGATTATCCGCAATAAAGGCAGACGAAAATATAACTATAGCAAGCGCAGCCGTTATTATTATAGGCAGTTTAACAAAAAGAAAGTTAAAAACCAAAAGGCGATGGTGGCAGATGCCACTCTACGAAAGTCACAATCAATATAGAGGCACTGACTTGCTTCATGATTTACGTTGAATGGAATTGGGACAGTTTCACAACTTCTGTTGCATTTCAGAAACAGACTTCGAAATATTACTGTGCAAAATAGGGCCAAAAATTTCCAAGAAAGACACAGGCTGGCGAAAAGCAATACCTATTCAGGAAAGACTAGCATTAACACTTCGATATCTCGCTACAGGAAATTCGTATACAAGTTTAATGTATTTATTCGAAGTGTCGAAACAGCTGATTACCAGGATTGTTCCAGAAGTATGTACAGCTATAATTGAGGAACTGGAAGATTTTATTAAGGGACGACTGCAAGGCAGGGGAAAGTTTCAGTACACGGATACCTCACTGACAATAACTATCTTAAAATACTAAAAAGAGAGATTTGTCTGTGTTTGTCGAATGCGCATCATGCTTACGAAAAGGCACTTTTCAGTGCCAATAATTTATTTTGTGTGCACAAGGTTGGAACTTTGTTTTTTTCTGGGCGTAAATTTGTCCAAAAGGAACGACATACAGTATGTTTACACGCGAACCAAGTTGACTCGTACTCATCACTCCCCATTCCAGAGACTTCTGTCTTTCCGTCCGGAATGATGTCAGTAGGAACTCAATTTTCTTTTTGACTTCTGCTCCCTACAATAAACAACAAACATGTATCCAGTGAAAATAAATAAACAAAGATAATTTTCAAATTTTGCACGTGTTTGACTCTTGCAGCTGAACATCTTTCCAATAGCTTTCCAAACATCATGTTCTCTTACTTTATTGTGGTAAGTAGGATGCTTGGGAGTCCACAAAGTTTCCTGCTCCCTATATGCATTAATAAGATTTATAAAGCGTCTTCCGTCCACTCCAGTTTCGGCATCCTGTTGGTGAAATTGAACTAAGCGCTGCATTCTGCTACGAACTACAGGGTTGGGCAGATAAAACCGATCCGTGTTATGACATTGATAGGTACTAACGATTTGAAGCAAACTTCAAATGGAATGAAAATAAAATGCATTTACCTTCATAATAAATGTTGGAAGTGCCCTCCATCTGCATCTAGACACTTCTGTGCACGTTTTAACAGGTTCATGAAAACACGTGTTTGAATTTAAAACACTTCAACACACGTCCGCAAGTTCTCCTACTCACATGAACCTGTTGAGCCAATCTCGTGGTAGACTTTCGAGGACTCCTAGTCAAAAATTCATTAATTCGCGCCGTAAGTTGAGGAGTCCGGACAGAAGGAGTTCTGTTCCTTGTTACATTTTTTATGGATCCAGTCGTACGCCATTTTCGCACCAAATCTTGAATGCTGCTTTTCGCTGGTACTGAGCGAAGCGGATATTTGTCTCTGAATAATTGTTGTGTTTCCTTAATGGAGCCGGTCTGTACGTACGCCTCCACAATGAATATTCGCTCTGGTATTGAATAAGTCATGCTTATTTAAAGAACAACTCTTTACATGTGTTTAGAACGTCTGACCAGCGAATAGGGATTATAAAGAATGGACACTTCGCGTCGGTACCTTTGATGTAGCCGGACTGATTTCAATGACCTTAAGCCAGCTAAAGCGTGAGATTCTGCTTTCTCCCTAGAGTTGGCGCTGACATCACACCAGCTAGCAGTCGACACATATAATTAATACATCTAGGTACATTATGTACTCAAATAAAATAAATTGGATCCATAAAATAATAAATCCGTCATTAACTGTAATGTCTAGACTCTAGAGTTCCTTTATAATGACAGTTGAGACGTTGACCCCAACAACAATTAAAATATGTATTGATTTGATAGCACTGAAAATGGAAAAACAAAACTCTTACGAAAAGTAAAACCATATACCTATATCATATTATATACAAATATTAAACGAATTCGATACTTAATTTTATAATGTATTATATTATTTTATAATATAATTTATGATATCTGAAATATAAAATATTATTATTACAACTAGTTTGTCACTGAGAAATAAGGAATTTATTTGAAGCAAAGCGTTACTGGATTATGCAATAAGGTAGGCGATGTTTGGATCCTGTGTCTCAACTCTATTCTCAATAATTATCTTAGCGTATGCTCGATTACACTAACCTCTAGCGCTTGAAAGTGGAACTATACGCTGGCGCACAGAGAAACAAAACACAGGAAAATTCGCTCAGTGTCCATTCTTTATAATCCCTATTCGCTGGTCTGACTTTTAAACAGCAACCAGAAGAGGTTATAAGCAACAATGGCGCAACAACAATGACACAAAACACGCGGAAGATACAGTATAGCCAACATAATTACATTTTCAAGAAAAAAAGAAAGAAAAGAAATCAATACCCTACATAATTTATTTTCCAAATCATATGACATGAGATGGGGCCGGTTTTATCTGCCCAACCCTGTACAAACTAGTGACATATCCCGTCCACAACGAATGTACCGACAAGCGACGGATCACTTCCGAAGGCAAACCAAACGATCGGTTTGCTTTTGCTGCGACGTACACACGTACATATTTCAATCAACGAATGTATTCGTTTGTCGTTCGTTCGTTGTTCGTTCGCTAAGTGTGTACGCACCTTAACAGAGTGATAGGCTTATAATCTTATTTTGATTTGAGGAAAAATATTCACATAAAGAATGCAGTGTACCTTCATTTTCTGGTGGTTTATGGTCTTTTTTCTTCTTTTCGTTTACTTCTTCTCCTTCACTCTTCTTCTTACTAGATTTATTGGTTTCGTCGGTTTCTTCCTTAGCTTTTGATTGTAAACCGTGTGAATGACCACTATGAGAATGACTGTGACCACCTTTAACTAACCTCACAAATTTCTCCACCATTAAAAATGCAATGATCCCAAATAATACCCAGAAACCTACAACCATATCGTGTCCATGAGATTCGCCTTCACCCCCATGAGAATGAGAATGGGCGTGGGAATGAGTATGTGCCTGAGAATGGTCATGATCGTGAGAATGAGCCACTAAAGCATGTGGTATCAAATGAAGAAACGCATCACCAAGCAAACTTCCAGATGCAAAACTGAGAAGTATTTTTAGTAAAGGTTCTTTCTCTTTAGTATTGTCTAATGGTACTAAAAACAGAATCAAGAAAGGTGCTGCACTTATAAGCACTGTTGATCCAATTGCTTGTGCCCATAAAGTATAAGTGTCAACTTTCCCAACATTATCACTATGTCGTTCCGGCTTTTGTTGCGGCTCAGAATATTTTACGTTAGCTGCCTTAGAGTATTTGAATGATGGTGATTCGTCATGCCTAAATTCATGCGAATGTCCATGATGATCATGTACAGCATCATGTGAATGATCATTATTAAATTCTTCATGTACGTGGCCATGATGGGAGTGACCCTGACTTTCACATAACAAAGGTAAGTCTAAGAAAATCAATACAAATATTATCCCTAAACATATAGTTGCAACAAATGATTTACTAAACACTAGTTCTGCAGTCATTGCTCTGGCTTCCTGAAAACTTTCGTTCACTTAACTCTGCTCACAGCTGATTGGAACAGCAACTAAACAACACTTTACACATGTCAAAACGTGGCTAGGCTCGCCGGTTAGATCATGCTACCTACCATCCATTTTCTATGTTTCATGTTTATAGCTATTTAAGTGCATAACACGAATAATTGTATTGACATTATTAATTAATATCGTGTATGTTGCTACAGATTAATTTTAATCTCAATGTTAGTTTCATAAAAAAGAGAAACAAGATTTGTGAAGTTTCCTATTGGTGTGGTGGTAGAAGAGAGTTTAGTACAAACTCTTGACCAATCAGATTTATTTGACACTCGAGATGTAGTTTGTTTGGTGATTTTGAATGTAAGGTGAGGTACATTTCAATGCATTTCTTATATTTAATATAAAATATCAATTCTATGCGTAAAAGTTGCTATGAAGATATTTGGTTTTATTGGCTTGTTTTTGTTCTCGTAGTCAATTTCATAAAATGCTCTATACTTTCCTATTACATTACTTAAATAAACGTAGCCGGTAAAAGTTGTAAAGTGACAGTTAGGTTACAAATAGTTTGCAGAATTTTACAGTGAAATACGGAAACGTAAAATATATAGGCTATGCAAGTGATTAGTTGACATATAACTTAAATATTACTGTAGTATATAAAAAAAACGAAGTTGGGTGCACCTACTGACGAGTTTTCGTAATGTTTTATTCGTATGGCTACAGTTTTTCATAAATTTCTGAGGTGAAGTGTTATTAGCCCTGCCAATCTGTATTATGGGCCCTTATTTAACTACGATGAAACAGGCTATAGACCTACAATGTAATTGTGGAATGAGAACGATATTAATGTTAGAGATTGTCCGATTTTATTACTGCCTACCTTTTGAACTGATAAACGCATGAACGTAATTACTTCTTGAATAAGATTTCTAAAACAATTTCTGTTTATTCCAGATAAATATGTTAGAAAATGAAGAGAGCAACACCATTATTTCAGAGGATAGATGATGCGGATGTTAATTAGTAAGTGTGTAATTTATAATAACCAGAATATAACATTATTTCTATTAATAGTACCGGTAAGCATGCTTTTACTGGTTTAAAGTTTAGCAATCTTCGTTGTGAATGAAAGTGTGTCCAGCTTCTCTTTAAGGGTCATTAGCCGGATAAATTTCAGAACACGGATTCCTTCCTTTCCCTCTTACTTCAAAATTCCAACCTTGTGCACACAAAATAAATTATTGGCACTGAAAGGTGCCTTTTCGTAAGGATGATGCGCATTCGACAAACGCAGACAAATCTGTTCTTCTTAGTATTTTAAGATATAATTGTCAGTGAGAAATCCGTATACTGAAATTTCCCGATTTTTTTTTAATAAACTACCTTTTTTTTGCCTTAGTCTTTACTAACTTTATTAAACTAATTGGTGAATTTTGGTATTTTAGCATTAAATCAACTTTAAATATTTTGCGTGCCTGCTTACGTGACAGGAGCCCTTCTCGTGTTCAACTTTTCACATTCTCTTCTTTTATCCGTCTTCCGCAGTTTCTAAATATTTTAATCTACGAATAAGAGAAAAATTTATGCTTACATGACAGAAGCCCTTCTCGTGTTCAACTTTTCACATTCTCTTCTTTTATCCGTCTTTCTCAGTATCTAAATATTTTAATCTACAAATAAGAGAAAAATTTATGCAAAAGAAAATGTACAAAATCCATTAATTGATCCTAACGTTTTACAACTCTTGTTTAAAACAGCTCAAGTTTCGTCCTAATTTACTCAATTGGAGTTTTCTATAGCAGGCGACACTTGAAGTTTTTGACGTATGTGAAGAATTCATATAGGACGTCAGTTGACTTAGAAACATACTAAAATACTAGAAAATTGAAAAGAATTGATCGGTATAGGTAACCTGAAAGTGATTATTTAACACTTGAAATAAAAAGTAGAATACACTTCAAAATGAACGCGAAACGCACATTTTACTTCACTTGGTATATGCAAAGCATAACGAAAGCTTAAACTAACCTAACCTGTCACAGATTTGTATATGCAAAAAAAAGGTACCTGCAAGGCATACCAAGAGCCTGAACTAACCTTACCTAACTTAACTTAGTATAACTAAGTGTAATCTGTCACAGATTACCGAACTTAGAAAAATTCAACTTGGAAGTTTGTGTCACATGCTATACAAAAGCAAAGCCTTCAACCCTTCTATTTAAAAACCCTGAACTAACGAAATTCATCAATGGCAAATTAAAAAAAAATAAGTATATTATTTCGTTTATTTTACGTGATTCTTTTAAAATATGCCTTCCTGTAAATAATGTGTTTTCATTATGTAGCGATTAATATCTGTAAATTTTATGTTTTGTAATTTCTTACAAGCTGTCAATGTTTCTTATGTCGTTTTTGCACTTTCCTTACTATGTTGTATTCTCGTCTTCCGTGTCTCATGCTGTACTGTAGCCTATTAGTTGTCTTCTTCTTCTAAATCTGCAGCAGTTCCAACTTTTCCATATCCGGGGTAGGCCTATATGCTTACAATGATTTTTATGAACCGGATGAACTGATAGGCATTTAGAACAAACAAATGCCCGGATCTCTCCTGCAGTGCCAGCGTGATTCTTACCTAGATTTATTTTTGCGTGCACATTCCAGATAGTTCCCTTCATGCTCCGGTTACACATTTTGCATGTAGGCCTACGAAGGGTAGGTTTGGTTAGTTCAAGTTTTTATTAACCCATTCCGCGCATATGCAGTTATCATCTCACAACTGACAATGTAGGGTACATATTTTGTCTGAACGATTAGTGATATTAGTATCCTCTTTTGTTTCACTTTTTAAACTTATACAAGAGAACGGAAACATACAGTACAGTAAGTTCAAAAACGACAGCTGGGTCTATTAAACCGCTTCATAATGTAGTGATAAAGCATTCGACTACGAATCGAAAGGTTATTGGATGAAATCCTGGTGACTGCATATGTGTTGAATTGAAATAAAAATGTGTAGTGAAATTAAATATAAGATAAGTGAAAGTAGAGTGATATAAGAGGGATACAGAAAGAAAGGAACGAGATAAAGTGAAAAGATATAGAAGATGGGGAAAGAAGGGAGAGATAATATAAACAAAAAATTGTATTTTAATTTCTTATTGACAAACACAATCTCACGTAAGTGCAAAAATTTCCTATGGAACATCGACAGCTTATAAGAAATTATCTATGAAAGCTTTATGTTGTTCGTTTGTAAATTTACCTCTATGTTGTTATTATTATTATTATTATTATTGTTGTTGTGTGTCAACTGTCTGAAGACAGGTCTGAATCTCTCAAGTGAAACCAACATAGCACCATTTATGAGGCGACTAGACCAGGAGATAATGGAGTAGGGTGGCCAGTTCTTTTCCCCCTCCATTGTATACATTACGATTAACTATGTAGTAAATTAATTAGACTTCAGATGCATACAAGCAATTGTTCTTTCTCTGACACATATCGTCAAGTGAGGTGTACTGCCTGATAAAAGATGTATATATCAACCAGAACCTCAATCAGAGTTATCTACTTCTATAATAACCCATAATTAAATAAATTTCAAATTTATTAAAATTAGTGTTTATAGTCACGTCCAATGATTAACTGTCACATTCGTATCTATGGATATTATGTCCAGACATGATTATAATATTCCGTGAATCTAGCAATTTTGAGGTCATAAAGTTTTTAATGTCAAGTAATGTCTAAACCCATTTACTCTACTTACCTATATGTAAAATTAACTGTTTATTTCATATTTAGAAAACTCACATGTCCACAGATGTGACAGGATGATCTTAGCAAAATCAAAATCCAGTATTTCAATAGAAATTATCTCGCCAGTATGTATTAAACAATAACAAAAGCAATATGCTTCCAATACAATAAGGCTAGCCGGTAATAACCAAGGCGTGGATTAGTCATTCATCTGCATTCTAGTGGTTTTTCTGTAGAGTAATTGATTTGTTCACCAACGTGACTGAAATTTTTGTGACAAGTATTTCGTCTGTTGTAAAACTCATTGTTTTGATATCACCTTCTTACTTCAAGTTTTCAGGCTTACTTTGGTGTATTTACATCTCAAATAATGCAGTTTTGGTTTATAATTTACTTTCTGTTACGATTTACAACCTTGTTTATTAATCTGATTGAGTATTTTGAAAGGCCATGGATGTGACTTCTTGCGTTTTTTGACAACATTTAATTGTAGCAAATAACATAAATTAATTTACAATTTTAACTATATTTGTATGTTATCTAGTTTTACTTTTAATTTTAGTATAAGTACTGAGGGCTTATGGTTATTATTTGTAGAGAAACATTGCTGTAACAGTAAAATGTATCCTTTCAGGTGAATGACCCATAAGCCTAATTCGTCGCTTTTTGAATTGTCCAATAACTAACTGAATTTGTTTACTAGACTTTTATTTTTGTATTTATTTTTGGACTAATGCTCCTGTGATCTTTTTCTAGCATTTGTGGTGCTCCAAGCTCTGGGAGATCTAGTATGCCTGAAAAAAACAGTGTTCGTGAAACTGATTCCACTAACCAGAATGTTAGTGATTTGTCCATTCCATTTTATTCAAGTAGTGAAAAATTAAAATGTCAGTCACGAACTCCTAACTCACGAGGTGGTCCTTTGATACGGTCCCGATCAATACCTTCTATAAAAGGTAGCAATGAAGATAAAGGTGGAAATAAATTTACTTTGCCAAAACCAGGGGATAGAACCCCTGTTACACATTTTTGTACGCCGCGTCGAAGTGGTAGTGGACATCCAGATGAATATATAAAGTCAAAACAGCATGGGAAGCAGGCTTCTGATCAGACTATGAGGACACCATTAAAACGCTTCAATAGTGAAGTAAATCTACATAAGCCATTGGCTACACCAGATTGTTTCAGCAAGGTTCATATGGAGACGCCAAGAAACAAAGTGGAATCAGAGGGTGTTCCGGGTCTTCTTGGAGAAGAGACAAGCAACCTTACTGTTGGAATACGTGTAAGACCATTGAGCCTGAAGGAACAGAATGATGCTGCTGTGGTCAATGTTGTAAGCGTGGAAGGCAGTGAAATACGAGTCCTGTGTGAATCTGGAACAACACACACCTTTACATATGACCACTGTTTTTGGTCATGTGATCAAAATCATCCCCAGTTCGCGAGTCAAGAAATGGTGTTCACTGCAATGGTCCAGCCACTGATAGATAAAGCTTTTGAAGGATACAATGCCTGTTTGTTTGCTTATGGTCAAACTGGATCTGGTAAAAGCTACAGGTTTGTATAATTACTTACACGCGTTTTATTTGATTTCATATTCTCCATTATTTTTCAAACTGAGGATTACCTTTAAATAGGTAATTCGACAATGTCTTGTGCTTTTACTGCCACTGTCATGAACTAATAGCGCACTTCATCTTGTATCGCAAAATTGAACTCGTGAATTAATTTTTTATATGATTATAGGGAACTAGATTGTATGAAATTTCTTGTAATTTTAAAGATACAATGATGGAAAAGTATGATGTCGTTGATGACGTCACTACTACCGAAACATGACTATTTAATTAAAATCTCTCCTCTCCTCTCTCTCCCCCCTTCCCCTCCTCCTCCCCCTCCTTTCTCTCTTCCCCTCTCCCTCTCTCTTTTCCCCCCTTCCCCTCCTCCCCCCTCTCTCTCTCGGGTATTTTCCTGAGGTTTTCCTCAACCATAAGGCAAATGTCAGGTAATCTATGGTGAGTCCTCAAACTCATCTCGCCAAGTACCATCTTGCTGGCACCAAATTCATTGACATTAGATAATCTAATACCGTAGTTGATACAGTGGTCATTAAATAACCAACTAAAAAATATTCTCTTTGACAAGATTAAAGGACCCTCTTTTAATGTAAGTTAGCATTCTGTAGTGTTCATAACAACTTAAGGTAACGAAATCTTTGTTTCCCCGTTAAATAAATAAAAGAAAGAAATATGTTGTTTTCGAAAATTGCTTTGCCATTTCTACTATTCTTTAGTATGTACTCCTTTCTTTCTTTAAATCATAAGATTGCCACATAGGGAAAGTGTGCCATGAATGTAAGACCTCCGTACGTATCTTCTCTACTCTTGTTGGTTAGTTGTTACTATTCATGGATGGTATAATAAAGATTATTAGTTGGTTGTAAATAAGAGTTCTCTACTCTGGTACGGAGAATCCTGTAAGTAGTTAAATATCTGAGAAATATGTTAACATGCAGTTCAAAGAATCAATTTTTTTTTTTTTTTCAAATCAGTGTGCCGGTCAGAAATCTCATAAAGAACTTATTGTGTCCTTGATTTTAAATTTGAAGGTACTGACCATGCAAATAGTCCTGAGCATAGATTGACGTGTAAGGAGAAATAATGAGGTGAGGGAATCACGTGATTGTGATGTCACTGCCCGAGGAAGCACTGTTGTTGCATGTACACAAAAGTTTGGTTTTACCTGAAGGTTAAGTTGTGAAGTAATGCTCTTGGTTGTAGAACATTTTTGGTTTTAATACAGTACATGATATACGCAGCACAAACATTATATATATATATATAATCATTAATCTACTGCTAATTTAATATGCTATTTACTAATGAAAATATAATTGTCACTATTGTTTTTTTTTACAAGATTTAGATCGGATATAGGCATCTAACAGAAATTCTTGCTCACTTTCATCATGATGGATGATTATAGTTCCTTTATTTTCATAACTGACTTGATCTGTGTCCCTGGCACAACTGCTCCTTTCATGGACTGAAATACGTTCGCAATTACCTCGTGTGTGCAGTACTTTTCCTTGTAATTTTCTTTGTATTGGTGGCATGTTTCCACTATTAGCACAATGAATGACGCACATACACATTTATCCTAATACTGTGCAGGGAATCCACTCACTTCAAGGCAAGTCCGCTGCACATAGTGTTTGTTGTGATCAAGACTGTTTGCATGGATGGTCACAGATATTTAAAAGTTTGTGTTGTTTTTAAGCCATTTACAGTTACTCACTTTCAATTTCATTGTTATATATTTCAGTGATATCCTGTTGATTGTGTTCATAGACTAATTTCATTGTGTTAGAACTATTGTAACACCATAGATTATTAAATTTCACAGTGGAAAGTGAATATATTAGGTATCAGGTCTCTTTTTTTTAGGCATGTTACAAGGGTTGGTTTTCTCCGTTCATTACTACTTAGAGTGGGAATAAGGCAACACATATCCAACATTACTGCAATATACGAAAGTAATGCTGAAGATTGTGGAGTGTATCTATACCTGTTTTTTTTTTTTTTTCAAAAGATGGGACATGGCAGTTAAGCAGCTATATTTGGAACTACAGTGCTACATTGCCAATTTGGGCGACCATGCAATCAGCTGATGCAAGTTACCATCTGATGTCAGATGGCAGACGTTAAAACATTGATTGACGAATGACATGAAGTTATAAGGTCGGATGCACACAGAATCAGACGTGGTTTTTCGCGACACGAAGTTTTGCTTTTTAGTTTTTCCGTGCCTCACGACAGCTTAACACTATCTGCTTGCGACAACTGATTTGCTGGCTATGTGGGTTTGGAAAACTGGCCTAGGCTAGAAAATGTCTTCAATGGATGAGAACTGTCTGTATCAGAAATTCTATTGTATTTAGTTATTATTTCCTAAAGACTCCTAATATACTTAAAAATCTATACAGTTGAAAGCATCTTAAAATTAAATACTACTAATGTAGTGCACAAACATCATTTTGTTTATTTGCAACTACTTCACGAGTCACAATAACGAAAATATATATTAAATCAATAATGAGTGATAATATAGAGCAGAGAAGTAGACCTACTACAAATTATTATTAGTTATTATGATATTACTCAACTCCTTTGAAATTTCTCGCATATTTTTAGAAACCTCATTATTGTCTTGATATTGTCACAAAGTGAGATTGGATTGTACAGGACGTATCTGTCCTGCACTAAAATAACTAATTTATCCGCATTGAGCTCCATTCTGAATAATGCGCACTACACAACATGAGGCCATGACATATCAAACAGCTGTCTGTTCTGTCATTTATTACAAGATATCTATATTAGCGATTTAATATTAGTAGATACTTCATTTATGTATTATAATTGACAATAATGTTTCAAGATGTTCTGTGAATATTCGGATAAATGTGCATTATGAATTTGGTGTGTAATTCAAGATTTTTGTGATGTCTTCAGATACATCTGTAGTTACGGATAAACAACAGCACTCAGAAACTGATATTGACATCATTGAATGAAGTATTTGTAATGATTTAGTTAATAACTGTGACTCTCATTCTCAGACCCCATGCATTTACTGTGGAAAATTATTCAAATCCACTAAAGGTGTTAATATTCATATCACAAGAGCGCATCCAGAGCTACATTGCATAAGGTTTATTGAACAGACAGATAAATGGGCCATCTGATAATTCTGTTATTTCTAAATCAGCAGTGACGGTATCATTACCCTTTGAACAGAAAGTCAGTAATGAAGTTAAGTCTAACAATAATAGTCAACAACAAAATTCAGAATATCAAAAGCAAAGGTAATATGGAGAAGTAAGTTAAATAGCGATATTGATGATATGTTTTTCTCATTAGTAGACGAATTTGTAGTTTTTTTTTAGCTAAAGCCATTGATTTTCTGCCTGGACCTAAACATCCAGCGAAAAAATTTTATGAGGCATGTCAAAGGAAAACTATTGTTATTACAGAGAGATCATATGCACATCATTCAAATCCTGAGAGAGCAACTAAAAGAGGTAGAGAGAAAAGGAGGGGTAAATACCTTTATCAACTAACACAATACCAATTTTATAATCAGTGTAGAAAAGCTATTAGAACAGCAGGAATTCCTAAAAAAAAAAAAAAAAAAAAACTGTTGGAATTAATAATAAATCTACGAACTGATAACTGTACTCGAACAGAAACAAGCAGTGGGAAAATGGCTGAATTATATATCAGAAGAGGTGTTATGCAAGGCTCGCCCCTTTTGCCTATTCTGTATAATTTGTCAACAGATCATATTTTAGATAAACTAACTGAAGATGGAATGACTTCTCACTGCGGGTTTTCGCTGGTACCCAATCTGGCGCCTTTAACAATAATGGGATTTACTGATGATCTGGCTTTAATAGGGAATAGTCAAAAGGCAGCTCTTGAACTCTCAAAAATCGTCACAAGATTCCAGGAAATAAGTATTTCTATCAATCCCAACAAATCCACAGCAATTTGTATTGAGCAGGGGAAATTGAATGAAGATCCATTTGAATTTCGGAATAGTGAAATTACATCTTTGCAAGCTGGAGAAGCAATTCGTTACTTGGGTGTAAATTATTCCAATGAAATTACTTTTAAACAGCTCAAATACTTCAGGGACTGCAAAATAAAATAGAAAAACTCACTTCTTCTCATTATTACAGGCAGACCAAAAATTCATTCTAATTAATACCGTCATTTGTCCTAGACTAATTTACCCATTCCAAACCATCAGGCCACAATAAATTCCTAAAAAATTCTTAACTGATATTGACATTTTGATAGGAAATATTTCAGGTACCTGCAGACATCCCTAATGGAATGGAGTGTGTGGAAAGAAAGAATAAAGGTTTGGGACTCTTCTGTGCTAAATGGGAAGCGTATCTCCAACATATTAACATGTGTAAAATGTTAACCCTCTCAAAGAATGATTATATATATGACACAAGAAATCTGGAAGAAGAAATATATCTATCATTACAATCACTTGATATCCCACCATCCGATCATCTTAAACATTCTCGCCTCGATATTATCGATGCAAGGAAAGTGAGAACAGAGCTAAGAAGAAGAGCATTCGAAGAGTGGAGTAATTTTGAGCATAAAGGGAAAGGTGTATGTCTATACAAGGAGTATACACCCACTAACTCATGGATCCGAGACCATCGTGGCTTGTCATGCAGTGAATGGCGAGAAACTATCAAGATGACAGCAAATGTTTCTGGAGTTAGATCTGTACCGGGATGATCTCAAAACGAGTACCTCTGTAGGCACTGCCACAGAGCGATAGAAACCCTTGCGCATGTTTTGGGATCCTGCTCTCACAGTGATTTATTAAGGAATATGCGTCATCATAACATTCGCTCTATTATAGCTGCAGCACTAAAAGATAATTACTTCAAGGTTTTCGAAGAAGTCCACTGCTTAGTAGAAAATGAAAGCCACAGAAGAATCGATATAATTGCCTTTAAAAACAAAAGCAAAGGTTATATTATTAACCTAACAGTCAGGTTTGAAAGCCATCAGTCCCAGTCTTTAGAAGTCCATTAAGAAAAGCAGAGCATTTATACATCCACCATTTCATATTATAAAGAAAAATACGAACTCGACGATATAGAGGTAGTGGGCCTACTCATTGACGCTAGAGGAATAATTCCATGCTTCCTAGCAAAATTTTGGAAATCTCTTTCCCTTCCAACATCTTCTTTAAAAGAAATAACTATTGCCACTATCAGAGGTTCCTTACAAATTTTTAAAAACCATTGCTATTATTTACCTTAATTACTGAAATTTTCAGGATTTTTCACTGTTGTAAACTTTAATTGACTTTAACTGAACATTGTATTTAATGCATTATATCAATTTATTATTATCATCTGGTATGCTTTGTCTATGGGCAACCTCAAAATTTGAGGAAGAAAAAAATAAACCTAGATGGTGGAAGCATGCAATCATGGACATGGCTACTCATGTATGTGCAGTACACTGCAGGCATCAGACCATTTGCTCGCAACCAAGTTCAAGCAGTAATCCTATGTTATCTCCTTGTATCTGCCGCGACCGTCTAGTTGAGTCTGATTCTGTATCCACCCCATCATAAGAAATAAATGGGAGACAAGTACCATCAGACAAAATGTTCCCTCGTATCGCATCTGATTCTGTGTGCACCAGCCTAAAACAATACGAAAATCAAAACAGAATGAAACACAAAACATATTAATATCTGACATTGTATGCACAACAAGTAGCACCAAGAGAGCTATTGTGCACTCACCACGTGGCTGTAAATTTGACAACTCAACTGTTGTTTTTTTATTTTATTGGGTTATTTTATGACGCTGTATCAACATCTAGGTTATTTAGCATCTGAATGAAATGAAGGTGATAATGCCGGTGAAATGACTCCGGGGTCCAGCACCGAAAGTTACCCAGCATTTGCTCGTATTGGGTTGAGGGAAAACCCTGGAAAAAACCTCAACCAGGTAACTTGCCCCGACCGGGATTCAAACCCGGGCCACTTGGTTTTGCGGCCAGACGCGCTGACCGTTACTCCACATGTGTGGATTCAACTGTTGTTATCACAGCAACTGGCCTCCCACACTGTGTGATATTCAGTTGTTTTTCTGTTCACAGCGTTAATATCATGTCTCATCTTTAGAAAAAAAAACAGGTATAGAGTTTTGCTTTCTTGTTCTTCTTTTGCCTCAAGTAGCAACAGTATATTTCTGTCCCAATCATATTCCTGTGTGCCAATTACTTACAAACAAAATAGTTCTCATATTATTAAATTGGATTACTTCTCTTTTTAAAAAGATAATTCTCCTCTTTTTTTTTTATCTAATGTTGATCTATGTCATTTATCTAAGCATACCCAACTGTGAGTGATGCACTGAAGCTGTAGATCTTTTAGCTGTCATAGGTATTGCCCTTGGTGCACCATCATAGACGAACTACATATCTGCTTCAGTAGGTATAATATAAAACAAAACATTTGTTTTGAACACTTTTGGTCAGTCACTTCTATAGATAGAATATTCTTTCTGATTGGTGTGTGTGGGGAGGGACAGAGGAATTGATTGTATCAGTATTAGGAGTATACTTTCTTCTTCTGATCCCCATTTTAGAATCCACCCTCAGATGTCTGTCCTAATAGTGAGCTACGCTTGCAGCTATTTGGCTACTTTGGTTAGTGACAAACTGACAAATAAATCTGAGACAACTGACAAGTTAGTAAATTTTATTTCTGCAATTTTTTCTTTTTTTGACAAACTTGTGAAGTGGTTGTCAGTTGTTGACAAGTAAGATCGCAGATTACAATATAGCATTGCTTTATAAAATTAGAGAAGAAAAAGAAATTTTTTTATACATTTTCGCCAAAAATAACAGAATATTGAAAAAGATTGAATAAAAAAATGGAAGGAAATTGCTCTATTGGCTGGTAAAGCATTAATTCGACCATGGTTTCGTTTAAGTTCACTCTAGTTACAATTAAGAGCTGTTCCATTTTTGTTGAGATTAACCTGAATCGCTCTTTAAGTTTAGTGCATTTTTCATACCAGAATGAACAACTCTTTTCCTGTATATTCTTATCTTTTTAATGTTTTGTCTTACAATTTCCCCTTCTGATTCACTTGAGTAGAATGCTTAAGTTCGGCGATTGTCTTGGACTTGTTAAAATAATCTGAAAGTTAAAATCAAATGTGACAATTAAATTTCTTCAAGAAATGGAACATTGGTCAGACTAGTAAAATTCACTCATAAATTGCATGTCCATTGTCGCAAGTCACTTGTCTCTGTGTTTAGGAGATATAAAAATCTAAGATAGTGCTTTCAAAATAGTCATTTTATGTAATAGGCCTCTTTTTGTTGATATTCTTACAGACCACAAAAGAGAGAAATTAAACAAATACCATCCCTCAAAATTTGCTACTGTAGCCTGTCCTGTCGTACATTGTAAAACCATTTTGTATTTTTTTTTTTTCTTTTCTTTTTTTCAGCATGATGGGAATGGATGTTGATACTGGAAGTACACTTGGGAAAGAGGTTGGAATCATACCTCGTTTCTGTCATGAGCTTTTTGAACGTATTGCTTCCCTGGAAGACTCCAATGTAGGCTCAGGGAACTCGACTTGTAGCAGTGCCAATGTTGAAATTAGTTATTTTGAAATATACAATGAAAAGATTCACGACCTTCTGGGAGGCTCATCAGATGGAGGGAGGCGTGCTCCTCTCAAGGTTCGAGAGCATCCAGTGTTTGGACCCTATGTTGTTGATCTTTCTGTTCATGGAGTTACATCATATGAAGATCTCCAGGTTAGTAAATAAATTAGGTGGTTGCTAATATTATGCCACCATATTAAATCTATGTCCCAGGAGGAAGAATTTCGTGGTACTGTCGAACCTTTTTGCCAGATGGTTGGTGAACAAAATCCCGTATTTTCTCGAATACCCTGCATCCTCTAATAAATCATGCACCCCACTTTCGAAAGGAAGAAAAACGCAAATTATAAAAATAAAATATCCAACAAATGTATTCACGACAAATTAGAAACAAACACAAACACATTTCAATTAATTTTAAGTTTTTTTGCTGCAAATAAAAGGTCGACATCTCATACCTTTAGTGGCACTCATTTCCAGAATTGAAATTAAAAGATGTGCACATTATACATTTACCACACTTCAGCTTTGAATAAACTGCGCATCTGTAATTTTTACTTGTATGTTCCAGAAAATAAGGGCTCAGGATATTTGAGAAAATACGGTAATATTTTAAGCGAATGAGTAAATTTTAAGTTAAAACTTCAATTCCTTATTGTATGGTACGAACAACTTTCGTAATTTTGCTGCTTTAGCACCAATTTTTGCTAGTGCGATAAAGCGTGAAAAGACAGGTTAAATTGACATATCGCTAGTTGGCTGTTTACTTCTGCTCTGTACACATCCTGAATAGAATATAATTGAAAAAATGTGTTCCCTTCCTTGACATCGAGATGCCTGTATGTTTCATAATTAGTGTACTGTATAAAATGGTGATCATGTCTAATTTGAATAGTAAGCAATTGTTAGGGACCCTCAAATTTTTTAAATAAAATTGCCTACATTTTTTGAGTGACAGATAAAAATTCTTGAGTGAAAAAGGAAAATTCTTGTGTTCTGTGATCATCTATACCCAAATTAAAACAGCTCAGTATGGCAAGAGGTACTGTTTACAGTTTTATTAGTATGCATGGGGAAAAAATAAATAGTAGTTTCTTAATGACTAGAATGACAAACTCTATTTAATTTTAATTCAGGTAACAATAAAAAACCACATGTTTGCTTAATCTACTCACTAATTATTATAAACAAAAATTATAAGCCTACATTAACAATCTCTGTTTACTTTCATAGTTATATCTTCGTAGTGTATCCAGCTATTTGCTGACAACACGTGTTCCACTATGTTTCACTATGAATTTCCTCTTCTTACAAATGATGGGTAAAAGCACTTTCATAGTTATGAGATGACAAGAATTCCAAGTTTGTCATGCTAAGGTTTGTTCTCTGGTCAGTTAAAACACAAGTAAATTTGGAAAAGAATCTTTCACAGTTCACCACATTTCACATGGGAATCCAAAGAGCTCTTAGTGCACCATTAACAAAGGGTCGATGATCTTCACACATTGCCTCAAGAGCATCTTCCACAGAGATTTATAACTCGAACATATTTATTTTGTTTTGGTACTTTGTTAATAAATTGCTGACTGTGGAGGGGGGGAAACACGGGGGGAATAACAACTTCAATTTAAAATTTTTTGCTAGATGCTATTAAATGTCTCGAGTAAAAGTAGGAATTCGTTGATAGAGGCAAATTTTAAAAAATTCGCGGGTACTTGATGTATCAAAATACACGTAAATATGTTACAAATTACCTAAAAACATGTTTCTCATCATTTTACAATGTTTTTCATTTTTGCAAGCTGCAAAATTTGAGTGTATCTAGCAATTGTGTCTGAATTGTTGCAGGGATGGCTTACAGTTGGAAACAGTCAGAGAGCCACTGCAGCAACTGGAATGAATGAGAAGAGCTCTCGTTCCCACTCCATCTTCAGCATAATTCTCACACAGACACAGGTGAAATAAGCATAAAAGACACCCTGCATCAGCTATTAGAGAGACTATGCTTAAATTTAGGGTATGGAAGGATCGTGTACTTTCCACACTGGAGACTGGGTTTAGATCTTGTTTAGTCCAAATTAAATTTGTGATGAATAAGAATGCTATTGGTCAGACTCTCTTGAAGTAATACTATTTTTTTTTGTAGTCCGTTCATAATTCACTCCCATCTTATCAATACAGAAAACGATAAAAAGTAACATTTCCTAGTACATTTTACAGAAATGAACTCGGTGGTGAATGTTTCATGGATTAAGTAAGCAAGCAGCTGTTTTGGTAGTCAACATTTGTAAATTTCACAAGTACTGCCTAGATTCACCTTGCTCTATATATTTTTCTGTGAAAATTAGTATTCAAGGTTAACATTATTTTTATTGTAAAACCATCAGAATGACGCCATTATACTTCAGTGACAATTTATTAATAGTGGTATAATGATTATCATTTCTACTTTTCATTTGGGAGGTTTGAAGTTTGATCCCGGAGGCCGGCTACTCGAAATCTGTTATTGGCAATTTGCTCAAAGCTTTCGATGCTAATTTCTTTTGCTCGAATTGCTAAAATATTTGCATAGTTATTTCGTAAACGATTCGTCCGGTCTTCCCACTCTTATTAAGTCTCTGAATTTTGTCTTGCCGTCAGGCAGAAGTGTTTCGGTACAACTGAGCCTTTTGTTTTAGCATTTTCAAGTATACCACAGGCCTGTCTGCCTAACGTTAATGTATAGAACCTTTTTTTCAGGGAATACTATCCCATATTATTAATGTCCAACTTATACTTACCCGTTAAATAAACAAAACACAAATCTAATTCAAAAGTATAACACTCCATATTGAATAATTAGCAAAGCAACATCTTTAGCACGACTTGTGGCTTGTAAGCCATCCCAAACCCCGAACTTCACCCCTCTGAGCATGAGACCATATGTACTGGGTCAGTTATGGCCTACTGTTATAAATAAAAACAGTTAACAATAGGTATCTTAATGATATCGTCATACAATATCATATGAATGTATGAAGCAATTACATCATTCAAGTACGACTGTTTGGTCCAGGGAGCATCCGATTTTGGGGCAGGAATAATCTCGAATACATTGCTTAACAAATCACTCCAACCCATTATGAATATAGCGTGGATTTTGTGTACAAAGGTAATTTTGTTGTGTTGGCCCCATTGTGCATTTTTGTTTATGTAAATAAAAAACACATTCAAGTTAACATGGCACATAAATATTATTTTAAGACCCACAGGAAACAAATGTGGGTAAATGATGAGCAGTTTGTAAAATGACTTGACTAATCTAGAAAATGAACCGTTCCAGTTAGCTCTAAGGTAAAATACTAATTTTTACTCCATTTGTATTTCATTTTTGGTCCAGGGCAAATACAACATTTATGACAACATTCCTAAAAGTACGATTATGTTCCATGGACAAAAAAATAAAATGTAATAAAAAAAATAGTATTTTATGTGGCCCGAATAAAGTAGCTCACCAAAACATATGCTGAGCAATAAAAATATGTACTGGTGTCTTACTGAATAATTGATACTTCATATTATTAGTATAGATATAAACTATAAAAATTGGAAATTTATCCTTTGAAGAGGTGGAAAAATTCAAATATCTTGGAGCAGCAGTAACAAATATAAATGATACTCGGGAGGAAATTAAACACGGAACAAATATGGGAAATGTATGTTATTATTTGGTTGAGAAGCTTTTATCATCCAGTCTGCTCTCAAAAAAGCTGAAAGTTAGAATTTATAAAATAATTTATATTACCAGTTCTTTTGTATGGTTGTGAAACTTGGACTCTCACTTTGAGAGAGGAACAGAGGTTAAGGGCATTTGAAAATAAGGTGCTTAGGAAAATATTTGAGTCTAGGAGGGATGAATTTACGAGAGAATGGAGAAAGTTACATAATGCAGAACTGCATGCATTTTATTCTTTACCTGACATAATTAGGAACATTAAATCCAGATGTTTGAGATGGGCAGGGCATTTGAAAATAAGGTACTTAAGAAAATATTTGGGTCTAGGAGGGATGAATTTACAAGAGAATGGAGAAAGTTACATAATGCAGAACTGCATGCATTTTATTCTTTACCTGACAATTAGGAACATTAAATCCAGATGTTTGAGATGGGCAGGGCATGTAGCACATATGGGCGAATCTAGAAATGCATATAGAGTGTTAGTTGGGAGGCCAGAGGGAAAAAGACCTTTGGGGTGTCCGAGACGTAGATGGGAGAATAATATTAAAATGGATTTGAGGGAGGTGGAATATGATAATAGAGACTGGATTAATCTTGCTGAGGATAGGGACCGATGTTGGGCTTATGTGAAGGTGGCAATGAACCTCTGTGTTCCTTAAAAGTCATAAGTAAGTAAGTATAGATTTAAACTGGGGTTTTACTGTACTAATATTTGCAATCCCTCCTATTTTTACAGTTTTTTTTTTTTTTAATATTTTTATCATATAAGATGACTATTGAGAGTTGGTCATGTAAAATGAAGTACTTTTACACGAAGATTTAGGAAGGAGAACAATGATCGAATTTCTTTGACACTCAGAAGAGTTTTTGTTATTAGCAAATAATGAGAAGAGAGTTGTCTAAATAAATTTAAAAAAGCAAATTTTAAATGTATTTAGCATAATTATGTACAGGTTTACAACAATTATTTTATCATGAATTTTTTTAGGATTTGTCTTGCATTAAAAAAGAAGAGTTATAATTTTACCCAAAACGTGACAAACCTATATTTTTCTTGTTTGTGTGTGGCAAGTTTGCAATCATTTCATTTACTTACTTACAAATGGCTTTTAGAGAACCTAGAGGTTAATTGTCCCCTCACATAAGCCTGCCATCGATCCCTATCATGAGCAAGATTAATCCACTCCCTATCATCATGTTCCACCTCCCTCAAATCCATTTTAATATCCCCCCATCTACGTCTCGGGCTCCCCAAAAGTCTTTTTCTCTAGGGCTTTTCAACTAACACTCTATATGCATTTCTGGATTCGCCCATATGTTCTACATGTCCTGCCCATCTCAAACTTCTGGATTTAATGTTCCTAATTATGTCAGGTGAAAAATACAATGCATGCAGTTCTGCATTATGTAACTTTCTCCATTCTCCTGTAACTTCATCCCTCTTAGCCCCATATATTTTTCTATGCACCTTATTCTCAAACATCCTTAACCTCTGTTTCTCTCTCAAAGTGAGAGTCCAAATTTCACAACCCTCAGGTTGTGGATAGAGGAGACGGCCTCCAGATACAGATATATTGAATAATCAGTCGCGGACAGCTGATAAGGGGTGGTCCTCCAACTTGGGGGTTGGGCAAAGGGCTAACAACGCATCACCATAAAAACAGCTTGTTACGAAATCTTACCAGAAGGCTGAGAATAGAACTGCAATAATTTCATTACTCTCCTTAACATGACTCTGCAAAATCGTTAGTCATCCATGTCAAAATGCTGATAGAGATTTTCTCTCTGTCTTTTTCTAACTATTGAGCAACACATTGAAGCTGGTAGTTCTTTCAGCTGCCATGAATGTAGTGCCCTTGGTGCACCATTGGAGATGAACTACATAACACCGTATGATGGTGATTATAATACAGCAATGGTGGAATGTTGGTCGAGGAAACGGGAGTACCCTGCAAAAACTGACCACCAAATACTGAATATGTCCTCCATAAATTCCAGTTTGACCCTCTAGGATTCGAAACCGTGTTACCAGTGTGGAAAGCTTTCTCTAAATATAAATTTGTTATAATACATGGAAGGAAGAAATGTCGAAACTTGTTTCTTTGAATTTGATAATCAGAATAGTCTAAACATGTTTTAAAAATCAGCATTACAGTGTTGTTGTGTTGATCTGAGTAAATTTATTCACATTTGTTGACAATCATAAGTGAAATGTTCACCCATATGCTAATGAAAAAATTATCTCGAAATTAATGTGAATTTATAAATTTTTAATATAAAATACGACTGATTTAGTCAATTAATGGGAATATTATAAAAATTATCACCAAAAAACGCTTGCCTCATTGATTTAATTGTTTCATAATGAGCCATTATCAATTTGAATGTTAACATCCTGCAGAATGCGTGCAGCAGAGAATTCAGAGTGGTTTGAAGAAGTGATTTTGATTTTTTTTCTTTCTGAGTTTTCTTGGGTAATATAGAACAGTTATTTTCTCATTTTACAGGAAGAAATTGTAGATGATGAGGTCCATAAGCAATGCCGCAGAAGTAAGATCAACCTGGTGGACTTGGCTGGTAGTGAACGCTTGTCACACACTTGCACTAGTGCAGACAGACTCAGAGTAAGTGGTGCTACACTATGATTCTCATTTATTTTTCATTATCGCATGTTTCAATTATTATTGTCACTTTTGTAACAATGTTGTTTATTATTACAATGTACCGAAGTACATATGATATTTCCATGCAGAAATTCTGCGTCATCATATGATGAAAGATGAGTGAAACGGAGAAAAATTCTTTCCAGCACCGGGATTTGAACTCAGGTTTTCAGCTCTACATGCTGACGCTCTATCCACTAAGCCACACCAGATTCCCATTCCGATGTCGGATTGAATTCTCTCAGTTTAAGTTCCACCTCTTGTGTTCCCTCATATGATGACGCAGAATTTCTGCACGGAAATATCATATGTACTTCGGTACATCGTAATAATATATGATATGCGAAAAATAATCACTTAGTGATTTATGACGGCGCTTATTCCGTTGGATCCTGGCCACTTAGTCACTCATAACGAGTGCACCTCTGCACATGTGTGGACATTGTGCCACTGTCATACATCTATGACGCAGTGCATTAGGGTAGGCCACTAGAGGGAACCCAAGAGGTGGAACTTAAACTAAGAGGATTCAATCCGACATTGGGATGGGAATCTGGTGTGGCTTAGTGGATAGAGCGTTAGCACGTAGAGCTGAAAACCCAGGTTTAAATCCTGGTGCCGGAGAGAATTTTTCTCCGTTCCACTAATCTTTCATCAAATGTTGGTGTTTCCTAATACCGAATTTCATAAAGAAGTAATTTGTTACCTTGCACTCAAGTATTTTTCGTAGATATTTTTATTCTGGAGGATTGGACATTTTGTGAAGTGATTATGATCCATTTCTTAATTTAGTCTACATAATGGGCAGAAAGGCGAGACTGAAGGATTCCAGTTCTGTGTAGATGCTTTGTCATGCAGTCATGGACTGTGATTAGTGTGAAAGCTGTTACTACCGATATTCTTGGTGCATTTGGTATTAGGTATTATGTTTGAGTTCTGATGTCTATTCCCATTTCTTCCCTTCGGAGCTCTCTATATACCTGCTCCTTTTTTTTAACAGTAATTTTATTAATCATTTGATTGAATGGAAGGGTAAAGTTTTTCTACAGGTAGATAGATGTGCTGCCTTTTTTGGCTAATTTATCTTCTACTTCGTTTTCAAGTATGTTCAATGCACAAGTAGAGCAACTTTTTTTGTTCAGATTTGCAAATTGTGACAGCATTTTGGTTCATTCTGTGGTTCTGGTAGATTTTATTTACCTTTCGGCTGTGATTGCTAAGATTGCTGCTTGGAAGTCTGACAGTATCACTGTGTTGTGGAATTTGTCAATCTGGTATAATAAGTTTTCGAGTAGCACTAAGATAGCTTCCAGTTCTTCATCAAAATTTGTTGTCCCATATTGTAATTGTTTGTAAAAGAAAAACAATTTGCTTGTGGCTCCAGCTCCATCACCTTTCGGCTTTGATATTATGAATCCATCTGTAAATATATTTCTTCATTCTTGTTTCGCGTACCTTACGTGAATTGTGTTGTATGGAGGATTTCATTTGATCCACATTTTTATTATCTTCTTAATTTGCTTCTATCAGGGTTATGTAATGTTTCGTGGATACTTACAGTGAATTATGAAATTAATGGTGTTAGGTTTTCTTTTAGAGTGTGGATGTTTGATCACTGTTGCAGTGCTCTAGCTTCTGTAATTATTTTGGGTCTTCAGTCTGACCAATCAGATTTTCATACTGTATTTTATATTTAAGCTCGTTCTTCTAGTTTCATATTAATGCTGGGGAATAATAGTCAAGATCTCCATTGCTTCCATCGAAGTTGTCTTGACTGCTTCAGTGATTAATCTTAAGGCTGCGCATGTACAGAGAGCAACCGGTGATGGAAACCAGAGTTGCTAGTTTCTTGTAACTGGTATACATGGGTGTTTGTACGAAAGAAATGCCAGTTTATGTGTAGTCATCTCAAAAGGACATTGTTTCTAATCTACAGTTTTTGCAGTCTTTGGTGTGTCATCCTCATAGGAGGACGCTATTCTTATACATTGTAAAGAAAAGGCGGTGAAGACCTGTAGAAAGACATTTTAATGTCCGCCCGAACAGTGTTATGAATATGATCCAGATTTAGTTGCATACTGTACCAAATTTTTTAAATTATCCAGGACAGATTTTCTTAAAATTATTTTCGAATGAGTAAAATTAGTTATGATTTCCTTTTTCATTTGTTATCCCAAAGCATCCAGAATAGGACAGCCAATTGGCGAGAACAAGCTTCCTGTTCAGGTGACATCATTTGAAAAAATACGTTTGATCACAACAAAGATGTATGAGCAACTGATGCAACTGGATAACGAGTTTACAACATATTGTGACTGGAGCAACTTCAGTTGCTACGTTGCTCACCAGTTGCGTTGCCATCATCTTTGAGTTGCTGATGTATAATCATCAACATTCAACTGTGTATGCTGTTACAGAGTAACTCCAGTTTCCATTGCATATTCGTCATTGGTTCCTGTCTGTATAAACGTGGCCTAAAGCTTGGTTTTGTATGTAATCCTCTATTTTTTTAATTAAAATTTCGTTACAATATGTAAGACTTTATGTACAGTTTCCCTGGAAAAGAATGAGATGATTGAATATTCCTAAGTCTCAGATGTAAGACACTGCGCATGATCGGAGACAAGAGCACTGATACATAAGATAACGAATATTGAGTTACTTAAATTCAGGCTATTTGGTTTGTTACTAGCATCGTTCCGAAATTCACTTCAAAAACTGCAAAAAATATGATAATATTACGTAAATAAAAGATAAATATATACACAAATCGTGTAGTTAAATCGACACTGGACCTCCTGACTAGATCGACACTCCACCCGGAAAGGAAAGCTTTCGTGTCGTTTCAATAGCTCAGACACTAAGACTTCTGCATGTTGTGTAGTAGAGAGCGAGTTCGATTCTTAATCTACAACGATTTTTTTTTTTGTCTAAATAACGTTGAAATAGCTAAGTAACGTTGAAATAGAGTTTTACAAAGTCCTCAGATTAAGTAATGTATGTATGTATGTATTTATTCACACTGCAAATGGGTATATACCCGGTGGCAGTGGTAACTAATTACACTCAATAATAATTAATAATAATGATAAATAATAATAGTAGTAATAATAATAATAATAAAAAAAGGTAAAGGTATCCCTGTAACATGCCATGAAGGCACTTGGGGGGGGGGGGATATGCTTTCCATGATCCTGGCACTAGAATGAGGTGGTGTGGTCGGCACCATGCTCTGACCACCTTTTACCCCCGGGAAAGACCCAGTACTCAATTTTACAGGAGGCTGAGTGAACCTCGGGGCCATTCTGAAAGTTTGGCAACGAGAATAATAATAATAATAATAACAACAAGGAGCATCCTAAATTAAATGAAGCACGATCACTTAAAATAACATTTAAAGTAAATCTAATTTGTATCTTAACCCAGAATTCATACCTGCACAAATACCTTTCGGCACTACACTTATTTCACTATCAATTCCCTCACTGCACTGATTCTATCCTGATTTCACTAACACTTCAAAACCATTTCACTGTTCAAATACTTTGCACAGCCACTGTGAACTATAGAACTTCACTGACACAAACACACTTCACTTACACAATAGACTTCACTGACACTACACACTTCCTTACTGATACAACACTTCAGATAATAAAACATCAATTACACCCTTTAAATAGTGGGTATAATATACTACCGTCTATTAGTAAAGTCCTTAAGCCTTTAGTAAAATCACAGACAATACAAAATTACAAGTTACAATATTATAAACGTTAATCTAATGAATGTATTTACACACACACACACACACATACACACACACAATGTAAATGCATATATATTAAAAAGTAACAGTTAAAATTAAATTTAAAAATATTCCTAAGCCACTAAGCCACACAGACAAACTTTTACAAAAGTTTAGAGTCCTTAGGCTGTGTCATTTGCTGAGTAATTATTACAATATTTTATTAGTAGCTTTCCCATATGTGTAAGAAATGCACTCGCACAAAACAATTTTTGTTAAAAGTGTGGCTTTGGATTATTTCATTCTCACCCCTTCAGTTGATTTTAACTATTTTATCTACGTGTTTGCAATAGTGTTTAATTTAATGTGCATTCAATTTTATTCATGTTATGATTGAATGAAAAAGTAATGTTGCAGTTATTCACTAATTACATATATTAATACTAATTATTAAATTCATCTGTTAAGTAACCAATTGCAGTATCTTTTGCAAAATCTTGAATGTTTAAGTTGTCAATAATATTTCTGTACTATATACTATAAGATGTTAAAAGAATTTGCAATAGATTTGGGATCCTCTACTTTATAATCACTGGTTTTAATGAGAAAATATTTTCTTTCTTAGGATATCTACAAGTTTAACTTTAATGATGTTCCGAATAGCTTTAATTGCATTATCTGAATTTTGTACTTTTCTATTCAAATATATTCTATTTCCCTCTTTCATAATTTTTGATAAACACAACTTATATAAGCATATAATAACCAGAAAAAAAAGAAAATAACGAACTCGAAAATCAACAAAAAAGTTTGTTGTATCACAGACAACAGCAACTGCCGTATTGATATTGTGTTATGCATTATTGGTAGCAGGGGGGGGGGGGGAGGACCGAAGGTCTACATCCTGACGTCCTCTTCGAACCTTCTCATACAATCATAGGAAGTTAATGCTGAAAAACGAAGTGTCTAAAAGAGTCAAACTGTTCATTATTACCAAGATAAATACAAATAATACTGAAATATATTAATCAAGTTTCAGTTATAGATCTCCCCTTTGGTCCAAGAGGCATCATATCAAAATATTTTATGAATAGCGGGGAAAATATAAATTTTAAGAACTCTCTAGTGACAGAGATAGTGACGAGTACAATCCTAAATCATATATGTAACATATAGGTCGGGCTTATTGGCTTTGACGTTAACAACTTTTGTCAGATTTACTATGCTGCCATCTAGTTGTTACATAAGGAGTCACGTCATAATTCCCATTTGAATTGCATTAGCGACTGTACTGGCATCTCTGTTTGTTTACGGTGGACGGGTGGCGATCCTGGTGGTTGTTCTCTTCAAAGTGCTGCCGATTTTAACATAGCGATGAGTTATCTGTTACATATATGATCTAGGGTACAATCAAGTATAGTCTTGAAGCAAAGCCTCATATATATATATATATATATATATATATATATATATCGTTAACAATAATTCAAAAACTGTTGTTGAAAATGGCCATAAAGTCGTTTAAATATGTGCTCCTACATATATGACTTACATGTCTCTAATGCAGGTAGTGAATCGGGTCTTGGCGTAGCTCAGATTGAAAGAGCGCTCACCGCGCAAAGCTGAGAGGTCTGGTTTCGATTCCCGGTGCCAGAGCTAATTTTTCCGGTGACTACATAATATAGTCTTGATTATTCAATGAGGACAGCGAGGCCTCATATGAATATATATAAAAGAAACTTCAGTTTTGCATCTTAAAATTAAACTTAGATAATTCTCTCAGAATGATCAAAAGCTAAAGACCATGTAAAAACCTATTTGTCCTATGTTTTCTGACGAAAAAATAAACTCATTGTTCAGAAAACAACAAAGACAACGATAGTAGCAGTGGCTGCAGCAGCAGGAGGATGAGGAGGCTGCTAAATGACTATTATTATTATTATTATTATTATTATTATCATCATTATTGAATTATGCTTATGATTTTGATAGATTTAGATACCGGTACTGTAAAAAAAGATTTTGAAATTTTGATATAGAAAGGTTATGATGTCTCATGCCTTTAATTGAACACCGAAGTTGCTATGTTAAGAAATGATTTGTGTTGCAATTTATTTTATTTACAATCGTTAAGAGAAAGAGACCATCACAGTAATGTCATTAGGAATGTGAAGTGTCATGTTTCAATAGAGCACAATGACTGTTAAGGTCTTTTTAGTCATGAATTTATATTGTCTGATTTTAATTTTACGTAGGATATGTCTTCCGTCATAGAATTGAAAGCTAAATATTATGTTTAAATTATAATCTGACTGAAGCAAAAAAAAAAAAAAGAAAGAAACCAGTAAATCACTTCTCAATTAGACATAAGAAATGGACATTTTTCAAACACAAACATACTTATGGTAAGAAATAAATAGTCTGAGGACTTAAAAAAAAAGCTTAAATATTTGTTTTCTTTTTTCATGCAATTTGTTTGCACAAATTATTTTTCTTACGTTCCTATGTGCAATATTCTGTACTTCACAGGAAGGAGTCAGCATTAATCGTTCTTTGCTAACTCTTGGAAAAGTGATAGCTGCGTTGGCTGATAATGGTAACAGTAAGAAGAAAGCTTTTGTTCCATACCGGGATTCCATCCTTACTTGGCTGTTAAGAGTGAGTACTGACAACATTTATACTGTAGAACGTTTAATTTGTGAAGAGAAAGCTGAAGTGTCAAAGCTTATAAAGTTCTCTCTCATTGGAAATTTTTGTGCAAAGTGGAGTAGATCTTCGATTTTAACATTTTTCTGTATTTAACGTTAAATTTTCATGGTCCCAATAATTATTACATACAATTAATATATATTTTAGATTCGATTTAATGTTATCTCTATGCTGTCAAACTTGTATTTTATGTTGAAAAGCGTTTTTAAATGCTTTTGTTTAATCTCTACTAACACAAAATACATTTTGATTCAACGCATAAAATACAAATGTTTTGAAGTCAACGACTTGACAACGCTGCTGCATCACTACCACGCGATAATGATGTGGACCACGTGAGCTACCTTTCTTTCCTGCGCCTAGACAAAGCTGTGTGCCTGTGTAAAGCCGGCCACATATTGAAGGCGGGCCAGTGCAGAGCACCACAAACCAGTCTAGCCAAGAAATCTGTGAACAATAGGGTGGAATGAGGCACCGCAGGTTGGACCCAGTGCAGGTACAGAATAGAGGGTGGCAGACAAGGACCTAGGTCTAGTTGTGGGATGAACACAATTTTCTCTATGGAGTCGATGTGAAAACATTCAAGTATAGAAGTTGTGAGAGAATACCCAGTGTTATATGACACCACCCATGGAGATTACAAAGAAAGTAGCTAAAAGTTGAGATTGAAACAAAACAGCCAGTGAACTTCATTTCCGTAAAGGCAAGTTTTAAAGAAATTTATTAAAAAGAAAAGTATAGTTGCCATCAGACTTTCCATTTACGCAACACTGTAAATCAGACAAACAATGTATATTATGTTTTCTTTTCTCTTATCAAACACATTAGAATGTTGATTCATTATCACCATTTTGAACAGACAAACAAATTAATTTTTCTTTATCTTACTCACTAGTCAACAATTCTCAAAATGTGTTCCGCGTAACCTCAGGAAGGGGTGTTTTACATTTTATTATGTAGGAGTACTTAAAATTTACTATAAATGTATACAAAAATTACGAAAACGTGAATAAAAAATATAAAGCATCACCAGTGATTATAATGATAGTATGAAAACTAACAATTATTATTATCATTATTATTATTATTATTATTATTATTATTATTATTATTATTACCACCATTGAACATATAAAATGTAAATAATATGCCCTGTATCACTTTTATCGCTGGAGTTTTTACTATGTGTCCACTAAAAAGAAAACACGGAAACGGACTAAATTCAGAAGCAGAAATGGGGCCATAATCTTCCACCATAAAACCAGACATAAAAATAATTTGCAGGCGTAAGAAAGAAGCATATTTATCCCACTGGGCTATTGAGGTACTAGCTTTCATACTTGTTAATTATTAAATATTATTAAAATTACAATAAATTTTGTACCATAAAGATTATTTTTATATTCGTATACAATTTTTATAGTACCAGTACTGCTTATACCAAATGTGTAATTTCAATGAAAATGCAAGATTTTGATAGTGAATATCATTATTAACCCAATTCCAATTTCGTTGTTACACCCACTTCAATAAATAAATAAAAATAAAATGATAATAATAATAATAATAATCTTGCACAGGTTAGGGACTGATGGCGGGCTTATGTGAGGGCGGCAATGAACCTCCGGGTTTCTTAAAAGCCATTAGTACAATAATAATAATAATAATAATAATACAAAAACAAAGAAAATGGATTACAGCCATCAGCATAGTTCAGTCGATTAAGGTGCTTGCCTGCCGATCCGGAGTTGCACTCTGGCGCAGGTTCGATTCCCGCTTGGGCTGATTACCTGGTTGGGTTTTCCCGAGGTTTTCCCCAACCGTAAGGCAAATGTCAGGTAATCAATGGCGAATCCTCTGCCTCATCTCGCCAAATATCTCGCCATCATCAATTCCATCGATGCTAAATAACCTCGTAGTTGATACAGCGTCATTAAATAACCAAGTTAAAAAAATGGCTTACACTCTACACCATTACACTAGAAAAGGTAGATAAAATTTGAGAAACACTGCACTAGATAAATAATGTCCTCGTTCTTTTTCTTTTGTCCCAATAGACTGCTGAGCATTGCATCCACTTCCTTTGATATAGCTTTCAATGAAATTGTGAATTTTATCTAATTGAGTTTTATTTAAACGAAAATATGCCAGAAATTCTGCATCAGAAAATTCATTACTTAAAACGAACTTGCCATGAGTATCCCTTTTCTTTAAAAAATTACTTCTCGCTCTAGTTTTTCTTTTCTTTGGCCACTAATTAAAGTCATAAAATTTAACCAGTCGTCATCTGATTCGGACTCCAAATCCAAGCAGAGAGAATGAATACCTGCCATCTCTCTTGAAGGCTCTGCCTGGACTGGCGTCAATATGTGGTCGTTGCTCCCAGCCCTATTCCTCTTATCATAAAGATCTGTACCCTCAACTATGTTGTGCTATCCTACACTATCTTCAATATGCTGCCGGCCTAACAATCGTAACTTACAGCGTCAGTTGCTTCTTGTCTCTCTGAGGTGTTAGTGCTACTGCAGTGAAGAGACGGAATTGTTTTCACCATTACATATTGCTAGAAAGCAATGACTGCAAAAAGAGAAATGCTTTCTCCTGCAGAAAAAGTTAATTTAATTCATGAAATGAAAAAAAAAATCAAATGTGGTGATATCCGAGATTGCATGAAGATTTGCTTGGTACCCAGCTTCTACTTAATATTTTATTTTATTTTATTTGTACAGTATTATTTATAACTTACTTATTGTAGCTTCTTTTTGCAAGTTGATTGAATTTAAAAACAAACTTTCAACATTTTTAAAATAAAAATAGGAAACTCCTATTCAGTATCAACCCCCATTTAAGACCAATTATTCTGTCTCCAGAAACAAAAAACATTAAATAGGAGTTACATTGTAGTCGAATATATGTATTACTAGCAAGACAGTTAAGTTGGTACACTTTTATTGACTCCAACTTCATCCAGATTTGCTTTTGACTACAACTCTTTAGTCATACTTTTATTGATATTTTCTCAGATATATTAAGAAAGCAGCATCTGTTTTGTAGAAATGACTATTGAAAAAAGTCTCATTCGTTATAATGCTAGATGATTACATACATTTAGCGACTTTGCCTTCTTCAGTTTCGATAGTTGAGTAAGTAGAGGTTGGAATTTGTATTCAAACCCTTTGTCTCATCAACACATATTCTATGAATATGATGTACAATGTTCAACATGATCTTAATCTAATATACACCCAAAAGACTTAAAGAGAAACTGTACTACAACTTATGCTGTTCTTATATATACCGACAAATAAGGTTTTGTAAGTTTCAATTTAAAATCATTTAATTTCGTCACTTAGCTTCCCCTCACTTTGTGAATGAATTTGGGGAGTCATAAACTAAATGGTACACATATAGTGTAGTGAGTGTATTAGGGGTGTTAGAGCAGTGAATAACAAATTGTGTGAACTCTACGTCTATAGGCTACTTGCCTTACTTCATGAGTCGCTGTCCCAAAAATCCTCATTCCATTCAAAAATACTTTGCATGTAAACAAATGCACATGTCCGAAGCCCATCCTATTGGTGGCAGGACAAGGAACTTCTTTATTGCATCTAGAACGCGACATTAATTAACCTGTTTGAAAACACTACCTATTGTATATTTTGAAGATTTAGTAGGAGATATGCTATTTTTATAAATACGAAAAAGAAATACGTTATATGAAGTGGTTGGAAAACTAGCAGAGCCTGCGAACAAGGAATGTGATTTGTAGGCTGGGACAAACACTGACTCACTGACAGTTGGTAATGGGGTGTGATTAGATATAAGCAGGTTGTGTAATTTGGATGCTTCAAAACTCACACATAACCTAAACATGGAGATGGGAATGGTGGTCAATCTGTTTCTGTATGCTCTTTGTGCTGTGCAGAATACGGTATCGGTACTGTGATGTTCTAAAATTGCGTGTTGTTAACGTCCTGCGACATAAGTGATGGTGTAGGCCGGTGGTCGTCAGCATTTGCTGAAATGGGTAGAGTGCATAGAGGGTAAGGAACTCTGCTCCGTCGTGCACAAGAGATAGACAGCATACCCACCAGCAGCGACGATTGCACGCTAGGGCAGTGTCTTGTCTGCAGGTAAGAGACGCTAGCCCGAGCGTGCAGTGTTTTGATGACCGCTGGTGTAGGCTAGAATAGTTGAAATGGCTGCATTCCATAGTTTCTTTTTATTATATCTGAAAATAAATTGATGGTTGATGAAGGATTCAATTCAGGAAGGAGAAATCCAATAATCTTTCGCATCTAAATTTATATTTTATGGTAAGTGTTTTCATAAAAGAGAATTATTGCTTCATGTCTGCCAAATTTCGAGACACAAGTACAACAAGCAACTGGTATGCACTGTTTTTCAATCATTAATTTTGATTGAGAATGACTTCAATTAAAATTTGACTCTCTTATTTATAACATTAAACAGTGCTGGTAGAGAAAATTTTGTGGACTATGTTATTGAATACATCCAAGTCGAGCAAGAAAGTGGCAAGTGTATTCTGAGGCGAAAAATGTGTCCTGGGCAGCTGTGACAAATGTGTTGTTGCACTGTGGCACAATACATCGCACACAATATTTTGTGTGCAACTTTTCAACAAAAATAGCGATTATAGCAGATTTTTACAAAATGACGAACATTGATAAACAAGCAACTTGCAGAAATGAAAACAAGAAGCGTAGGAAGATATATGCCTACTATATCTGACTTGACACAGTTGTTTTGAAACAATAAGATTTTATGTCAACAGTGAAATAGCATTTTATATTCGTGTCATTTTTTCTACTGTATTTTATCGCATTTTATTTGAACAAGATGACGAGCAGTAATGAATAAGCAACTGCCAGGAATAGAAGCAAGAAGAGCAGGAAGATGTAGGTCTACTATATCTCACTTGATGACAGCTGTTCTGAAACAGTAAGATTTTATGTCAGGAATGAAATGGCGTTTTTTTTTCACAGTTCTTTATTTTGTCGCATTTTCTTATTTTGTTGCATTTTATTTGCATTTTATCAAGAAAGATACACGTTTCTTAAGTTTTTGAATACATATTAATAGATTATAACATTTTTTTCCACTAAAAGAATTTAGTTTCAATGGAAAATGAAATCATAATATACGAGGTGTGATCAAAAAGTTTTCGGAATGTCTCCATAAAAGCAACACAACGCTTCGATTTGCCTATTCCACACTTTCACCCTCGAATTAGTCTTCTTGGGAGTTGATATATCTGTCCCAGCGCTGTTGCCACTGATCGAAGCACTTCTGCAAGTCTTTCTGTTGAAATACCTCCAAAGCTTTTTGCGATTTGCATTGGATAACAGTAATATCCTCGAAGTAGAGTCCCTGGGGTCTCATTTTAAGTCGTGGGAACAAAAAGAAGTCAGCTGGAGCCAGATCTGGAGAGTAGGCGGGGTGAGGAACAGTAGACATTCTATTCTTTATGATGAAGAATCAGTAGAATGGAAAAAAATTCTCTCCAGCACTGGGACTCGAACCTGGGTTTCAATCTTTACATGCTGGCGCTTTATCCACTAAATCACACTGGATTCAAGTTCTGATGCCGGATTGAATACCTCTCATTTTAAGTTCTACCTACAGTGCCTTCTTGGTATCACTTGTGAGGTTCAGACCTGTCTTCAAACAGTTGATTAAATAACAACTACTGTGTTCCCTTTGTTGGCCTACCATTGTGTACCATGTCACAGTATGTGACAGTAGACAATGTCCAACCCCAAGTAGAGATGCACTCATTACAAGTGACTAGGTAGCCGGTGTCTGACGGAACATGGCACTGTCTTGAATCACAAAGTGATTACTTATGCTTTATAATATTACTATGATGTACCGAAGTATATATGCAGTAATTCTGCATTTCCATATGATGAAGAATCTGTAGAACAGAGAAAAATTTTCTCCAGCACCGCGACTCGAACTTGTGTTTCCAGCTTTTTCATGCTGGCGCTTTATCCACTAAGCCACACGGGAAACTGTACTGAAACTCCATATGTACTTCGGTACATCATAGTAAATATGATAAAACATAAGTAATTCTAATCACTTTGCAATTCAAGACAGCGCCATGTTCTGTCGGACTAGTCACCTAGACACTCGTAATGAGTGTATCTCTGTACTTGTGGTTGGACACTGTCTACTGTCACACATACTGTGGCCAACAAAGGGGAACACAGTAGGTAGAACTGGAAACCCAGGCTCGAGAGAATTTTTTTCCATTCTACCGATTCTTCATCATATGGAAATGCAAAATAACTGCACTGAAACTCCATATGTACTTCGGTACATCATAGTAATCTTATTCTTTGCCAAAAACTGGCGGACAGAAATGGCTTTGTGTGTAGGCACATTGTCATAATGCAAGAACCAGTCACCAGTCTTCCATTTCTCCGACCGTTTGCATCACACATTCTCCCTTAATCTTTGTAACATTTGATTCATTCTTTGACCCTGAACCAAAATTTCATCATGTTCTGATATTAGATGGTGTTGGTAAGTCAATAAGGGCATTGTTAGCAATTTTAAATAAAGGGTGTCTAATTCGTATGGGTTTATTTATTAATTTATTTGCCGTAGTGGTTCTTTTGAAATATTCATAATTTTTACTATTACAATTAATTAGGTACACAATTAGGTAAACAATACCTTTAATGTCGAAAAAAACAATAATCATTGACTTCACATTGGCTCGAACTTGTCTGGCTTTTTTGAGCATGGAGATGGACTCTTTCATTGCGAAGATTGCTGCTTCGTTTGTGGATCGTATCCAAAAATCCACGTTTTAACGCCTGTAATGACCTTCTCCATAAACTGTGGGTCTTTCTGAAACTGTGCCACACGGCTTTCCTTTTGGCCATCTGAAAGAAGGTAAGGCACAAACTTTGAGGAAATTCTTCTCGTATTCAAAATGCTTTGAACACTTTCAAATGCATAAAAAATTTCGCATATTGTAACACACCTGTCACTTAACACAATTTCCCTTACCCGAGCAATATTTTCATTAGTTTTGTTTGAACAGGGTCATTCTGAACGATTTGCATCCTGAACTGACGTCACACCAATTCTAAATTTATAAAACCACTGAAATGCTTGAGATTTGCCAATTGCTTCCTCCCCATAAGGTGGTCTTAGCATTTGATAGGTTTCTGTTGTACTTTGTTCAAGTTTGAAGCAAAATTTGATGCATGTTCGTTGTTATTCGTAATTCTGCATTTTCGCTAGACATAGAAATGCCGCATGTATAAAACATGTGTTTATTTCATATTTTGTAACTCTGCACTGGAAGGTCGGAGGAGTTCGAATGATCCCCCCCCCCCAAACCCTATTTTAAATAGAAGGGAGTGCTGCATGTATAGTTTTGGAAGGAATAAAAGACAGCTCAGTGACAAATTCATTCTGAAGTCATCTCGAAAACTATTTGTATATTCTTCAAACAAAAGATCGATTAACATGGCAGAATTAGTGGCTAAGAAAGGGGTGACAATAATAGAAATAAATGTATCAGAATTGAACTTAACATTTTTTCGATGAAAGAGTAGTGGAACGGAGGTAAATTCTCTCCGGCACCAGGATTTGAACCCGGGTTTTCAGCTCTACGTGCTGATGCTTTATCCACTAAGCCACACTGGATTCCCATCCCGGTGTCGGATCAAATTGTCTCAGTGTAAGTTCCACCTCTTGGGTTCCGTCTAGTGGCCAAATCCCACTTGGCTTCATTATCTAGTTATGTTTTGTTCGACGTTTTCCCCAACTATAACAGGAATGCGAGGTAATTCATAACGAATCCTGAACTGACGTCTTTAACATTTCTTTGGAGGCAGAATGGTCTACTAAAACCAAACCATGATGTGTAGATTATTATAACGATGATAGTAATGGAGAGGGGAACATCAAATTGTGTTTGAGAAATAAGATGAAAGTGGTTAGTAAAAAAAATACAATGTTTATTGTATAAAATTGTACAGAATAATAATAATATAATAATCACAAGAACATAAATAATGACATTCTCCTCAAATCATACACACTTCACTCTTTAATTTAGTCGCATAATTATAATTTAAACTGGTTAAAATGCAGAATAAAAATATTGTTAGTTGTCAGTGTAAAATAGAAAACAGTAGCATCCAATTCGAGAAATGTATCTGTACTATTTTATTTACTTTCATATGTTTAAAAATATGTAATTTCTTTTTCATTTTGATTTTCCAAGCAAAATAGGATTTCTATGTTTTGAGCTAACTTTAATATTTCTCATCATATGAATGACAAAATTTTATATGAATCACATGTAGTTGATTGACAGTTGAATAGTTCCACACTACTCAAGTATTTTATTTATGAAATATTCATATGCAATGACTGCTGAGAACCCTATATTGTTCTGCATTGAGCAATTAATAGCAATCTTAATGTGTCTTCTTTCAAACAGGTTTTGATTTTATTATTCTTCGTTATATAAAGCTGTATTTCGAACTAAATTTGAATACTCATATTAGTAATTTACAGATTTTATAAGGTATCTCCCAAGTATTAGCATTGATTTTGTGCATGTTACAAGTTTATAAATACAGTAAAACCTCGTTAATCCAGACCCCAATAAGCTGCACTTTGCTTAAACCGGACAGGCAAAAAAAAAAAAAAATCTTGTTTTAAGACTTACCTTACTTCTATACATTAGAACTATGAAATTACAATATTACATCCATAGTATTAAAAATGAAGAAAATCCATTAAGTTTGCATTAAAGTAATTAAGCTATATAAACAAATATTAGGCTTATTATCGATTACACATTTTACTGTACTGTATAGTGTATTTAGGTCTATGGCCTTTAAATATACCATAATAAACTTTTGTTGCTATAAACGGATTTTTAATGCACTTTCTACTTTTCTTTTAGGTTATTTCAGTTAATCTGGACTTTCGTTAAACCGATCAACTTATCTTCCCAATTAGTTCGGATTAACGAGGTTTTACTGTAGCAATAATTGCAAAAATCATCAGTCTTATTTAGTTGGTACTGTGATAGAGAATTTTTAAAAGTATTTTTTCCTCATATAAAAATGATCATAGTAAATATTTTATAATCTTCATCTTACGATGTTTGGATGACGTATATACGTCCGTTGATATTCAAATATTTTATGTTATTCTTACACGAACATTATTAATGTGTAAAGATTATATTCACATATTCATGTAGTGTAGTACATGAGGTATGTGGTATCATTGACAATTTCAATTTTGATCATCTAACATGGAACATACTCTGTCTTTGTGACTTCATTCTATATTTGGACAGATAGGAGCAAATAATGAGTCTTAAAATTGAAGTTTGTATTGGAATTGTCCAATTGTGTCGACAATCTTTTCAGCTTTCTTGAAAAATTCATATCTGAAATGTCAGAGTTTGTAAGTATACGTGTTGGTCTATATATTTATGTATGCACAAAAAACACACACACAGATAGACCTTGATTTGAGTTACATTTGACAAGTGCATCAGAAGTTGAAAGGTTATATTATACAGTATAGTATGTCGGATGTTAAATATACAGGACACATTACTTAGTCACATTATGTGTAAACACTTTTAAAAGTATGCAGAATTATTACGTGCTCAAAATGTAGTACATCATTTAAATAACCATAGTACAGCTCTATAGAGTTTTCATCATAAATACAAATTATTGTAAGTAGAGGGCTATCTGTGTATAATTCTCAAGGGAGTTTTTCTCTCTTTGTTCTATCAATCTTGCATTCCATTTCTTACAAAATTACGATAATCGAGCCACATAATAGGCGTAAGTTTAGAATCTAATGTTGAAAAGTAAAACTGACTTTCTGAACATTTTGTGCATTACAGTAAAATTTTGTAATTTTATTTAAAAAGTAATTATTGAAAATAATAAAAGAATTATAAAAATATTTTTTAATAAAATAGTCACTTAAGCATTTTCCAGATATTGCTTTTAATGTTTTTTTACATTGTGCATATAAAAATAAGTACAATACCAGTATACGAAGTTCATTTTATAATATATAGCAGGTAACCATTTCAGCTAAGTAGTCAGGTACAAATACATTTAAATTAATGACAACTGTGGGTACAGTAATCCCCTGTAATTACGAACAGTAAGACATTAGGAAAAGCAAATAATAATACTATAATAATAATAATAATAATAATAATAATAATAATAATAAATTTTGTACATTATTGCACTTGTGAACACGTGGATACACATTCTGTGGATAATGGTGGATTATTATATATATTTTTTCTCAATTTAAATTGTTTCTGTGGAAATTAGCATTTTTTTTTAACTTAGATGAAAATATTTGGAAAAGGAGGACTACGGAAAGATTATTGTAATGTCAATTGTGGTATAGTTTGATATACTTTTATAAATTTTTAAATAACAGAAAATTAAGGGAGGGGAAATCCGTTTACATGTGATCAACATTTCAGTCATGAGGCTTGTGCGAGTAACTACTTTCAAAGTTTTTTCTTGATTTCTACATTTGCAAAGTCTCCGTAAAATGGCTGCTCATTGTCATTATGTGATTTGTTAGAAATCAAGGTTTAAGAATATAATATAGTTGCTTTCAGTGAAAAATTATGTAAGTCAGCATTGATAGTTATACTACTTTCTTTCTTTAGAAATCACCACATTCATGTGCATGTGTGTGATCATGCTCTTTGTAATTGATTTGATGAAAAACATATTACAATACTCTGCGCAAATAAAGCAAACTATGTCACATTAGAATAACAGATATAAAAAGAAATTGTGTAGATATTTTGCTGAATTTATTTTACGTAAATATTAAAATTAAAGGTCAGAGACAATTGAGTAGTCCACATAGAGTATATTAAAACCACAGTCTAATATCATACATTCACAAAGCTTGAGGTGATTTCTTGCGTTTCTCATGATACAGCGCTCCAAGCTGTTAGCAACTGAGAGTACTAGGAACAATAGACTGTGCGATAGTAGCAATCCTAATGGCTAGCAACTAAAGTTCAACTGTCATTGGTTGAATATTGCTTTGTGACTGTATGTACTAGAATGTGTTAAAACGTCAAGATTATCATACAAACTTAAAATTACAAATTAATTGGTAAAAACGAATATTAAACATCCAAAAAAAAGTTTGACTGAAGAAACCATGTCTAGTACTTAAAAGTACTGCAAGCAAAGGATAATGTTTTCAAGAAGTTGTTAGGATATACAAAAAAAAATAGTTGAGAGAAAGATATTCGAGAAGAATTTAAAAGGTCTTACTTGATGATAAAATAAAAAAAAGAAATAACTGATTATCTAATGCATAGAGTATGAAAGCTTCAAGACAACCAAAGAAATGTTGGACTGAAGAAATAATACTCGTAGATGTCTAATGCATGCTATCAAGTAATCAATCAAATGAAGTTTTCAAGAAGTGTTTTAGGAGATGAATGATAGATAAGAAGAGGGATAAAGATATTCGAAAGTACTATAAATACCTTATTTGATAAAAATAAGAGAGGTGATTGGTTATCTCATGCACAGACAATGAAAGTTTCAAGGCTACCACATAGTTTTACGAACTTAAACTAATTGCTGTGTATAATATAGTGTGATTATTTCTTCATGATCACTGACATGCCGCATACAGAACACAAGCAAACACAGCCTCCAAGAAATAATAGCAGGCCTATTAAAGAAGATGTAGGTGCTCAAAGACGAGAGAATTTTAATTCTCTTTTCGTGTTTTTCTTTACTTTTTCTCTTCTTGTTGCTTGTCTTCATAATGTATCAGATGTCTGCTGAAAACTCAAAGTAGTAGGGAATCACCATTAAGGTATAAACTTGTATGTAGCTGATAATTTTCTTTTTTCTAACAGTATCACATAGTGCTTTATATGTTGAATTTCTAGTAGCTATATTTCACGGAGCTAAATATTGCCATTTTTATTTAATATTGGAAATACGAAGTTTTGAGTTTCGATTCGTTAGTGCATCATGTCTGTGTAGTATGTGAAGAGTGGTACGCGAATCACTCTATGCCGACACTTGCAGGTCGTTGCACAGCTCTTGCAACAGCCATGTTCCTTGCACATTGCACATGGTTTCTTAATCTTCTCATCTTTACCTGTAACCAAAATGTTTGTATTTAGACTCTCAAAAGAAAAGAAAAGATGACAGGATGCTTAGAATGTTTAAGTCATACGTTGGCAGCCAGCCAGCCAGCCCCTGGAAAACAAAGCAAGTGAAGGGGAGTAGTACAGACTATACCCCCACTCTTAATGGACTTGCAGTTCGTTGTACACAACGTAACTAATATCACTGATGGCTTGGCTTCATAGTATCATGTCATTATCAAGACCATTGAAAATCTCACAGAAACGTGACCAGAATATCGATCCTTGTAAAAGACATATCAATTATTGTTATAATTATGCTAAAACTTATTATTTATTTCTCTGTAATTTCACAATTAAACATTGATAATAATATAGATTTCATCCATTCTATAATTCACTAAGAAGCACTATGGAGCAAAACAAGAAATATGAAAAATGTTGTGGAGTTGGTTGTTGACACCATGAACCAAATAAAATCGTAGTAATTAAAATATCGACAGTTTCGAAAACTCCTACAGAATATGGAGGAAGAATACCAGATTCGCCATATTATACAGCTGTAAGGTGGCTTAGCCTTGGAGAAATGCTTTGTCGGTTTTTTGACAAACAGAAAACTTCTGCTTTTATGAAAGAAAAGGTGTAGTAATTATTGTTTTTAAGTACCGGTAATTGTTGCCTATGTTTTAAATATATTACCCTGCCCTAAGATTTCAATATGTTGATAAAATAATTATTAACTGTTATAGGACACAGAAATTCCCGAGTTGGAGGACGAAAATTGGCTGCTAGATTTGTCATTCCTTTACGAAATTTGAGAACACTTCAACAACAAATTAAATCGATAGCTTCAAGGGAAGAATAAAAATGTAGGCCTAGTTCATATGTATGACAGCATCAATTATTTCCTTTTACTTACTACAGATTTATGGAATCAAAATTTATTAGAAAAGACGACATTTAATTTTCCTTGTTTACACTCATTTGGCAATATTGTATATATGAGATATCAAATTGCAATATTACATTGACCTCTTGAATGAATTACAAATAGATTTTCATAACAAAAGATTTGTTCAATTAAAAAAAATTTAAACTGATTTCCTATTGCATGGAAATCCATTTGGCTTAGAAATAATGATAGTAAGACCTGAATTACAATAGGAAGTTGCATATCTCTTAAATTACTTTTTTTTTTTTTCTCTCCCAGTATAAAGATTCGGAAGGTGTTAATATTTTCAAATTGCTGAACAAATTAAAATAAGCTAGTCTCAAATCTTATGCAAAAAGATTCAGAAGGTGTTAATATTTTCAAATTACTGAACAAATTAAAATAAGCTAATCTGAAGTCTTACTCAGCCAAAATCACAGCCATGCATGGCTCCACATTATATTATATGTGAACTATTTTTTTTTTTTTTTACAAAAATGAACATTGCAAAATCAAAAAGAAGAACTCTTATTACAGATGAGCATCTTACTTTACAGTTAAAATTAGCCATATGTAATTTTACTCCTGACAAATCAGTTACTCAAATATCATTTCTCTTTGAATTACTATTCCGGTTTTGTTCTGTTATATTTTATCAGTTATTGTTCTACGAAATTCGTGAAAAGTGACGAAAATAAATGAAAACATATCAATAATAATTACGGTGATCAACATTGTAATTCTAAGATTACACATTAAATACTGTGATAAGGGAAAGCGTACTCATCCCTTTTCTTTCCTTCCATTTGAGTGCTGAGCTTGTTGCGTTCTGCTGGTGTATTAGGAAAGTGCATTTTGCTGATTTATAGTTTAAGTAGTTGTTACTTCTGTGATTGTATGGGTTTGGATGTTTGTAAGTTATGGTGTGTATGAACTGAAGATCAGTGCATGTTGCATTATTAAGAATTATTTTATTTGTAGCCTTTATGCAACAAGTGGAAAATGTGAATATTGAATGCAATGGAACAAGGCCAGAACACATTAGTTTCTACGAGTACCTGGACACTGATAACACAAGATGGAAAAATTGAAAAGTAATTAACAGAAAATAAGATGAATGGCACTCATTATCAACTCAAACAATGTGTGGGAAAACAGAAGTGAAGCCAAAACCAAGCTCCAGATAGCCTATATAACTCTGTACTTGAACATATTCTTCCAGATGGAAGTGAGAATTGGTCTGTCAGAGACCGAAAAGTTAGCCAGATCGAGGCTGCCTAAATGAAGTGCATGAGGAGACTGCTATCTACACCAGAAGAGACCAGATCCACAACGAACGTGTGTTAGAAGATCTTTGGCAGCAACCAATGAAGCAGGAACTGGAAATGAGGCAGCTAAGGTGGTTCAGTCATGTGTTTCGAATAGATGAAGACGAATCCCGAAAAAAATTGTGGGAGTTAAGACGGAGAAAAGTAGATTGAAGCAAAGACCCCAGGAAGACATACATCAATAATCTAGAAGACATAAACTGACGAAGGGAAAGACCATGGTAGAGATGCAAAGGGCAGCAATAGAAAGGAAAAATTGGACTGCATGGACAAAGGTTCCCCGATGCTTTAATGCAAAACCGGGCAAACAAAGAAGTAGTATTCTTTATAGTATGTTGTGGATTCCATCGGCATGCCCTTGCTAAGGAGCAGTGATATGTTGCTGGTTACATTGTAACACTCTTGCTAAGGAGCAAAATGCTTGTAGAGTATTACAGAAATAGTAACATATATTTTTGTTTTTTCGAATATGTACTTGTTTAACCATTCCATGTTAAAAGAAATACTGTCAGGGAGGTAACACATACTTCCCCTTTGTACAATTTGTGTTTTGCAACAAATTAGTTTCTTTATCATATGGCAAATAATACTACTATTTATAAATGTTTAGGTGAGGGGTTTGGACTTTTTCCATTGCTGGTTGTCACAATCAAAAATTAAAACACAACGTTTCGAAGGGTGGTTCTCCCTTCGTCTTCAGGTGGAAGGAAGGAGAGAAAGGGAAGAACCTACTGTTGGGATCGTTACATACAGTTATTCTGTATGACTGATCGTTGATTCCTGGCTTCGGTAGAGATTCTAATCTAAGCCAGGAATCAATGATTAGTCATACAGAATAGCTGTACGTAACGATCCCATCAGTAGGTTTTTTCCTTTCTCTCCTTCCTTCCACCTGGGTTGATTTCCAGCTCATGGGGTGCACAATTGGCCATTTGTGCCTAAGTGCTATAGTTGAAATATACACTTTAAATAAGGAGATGACAACATTTGACTTCATCAATAAATTGTACAGGTGAAATAGGTATTATGCAATTTAATTTTTGAAAAATTACATAAAATAGCTATATGGTATATTGCAATCATTTTTAACATTTATCTATTTAATAAAATCAGCATTTGAAATATATATTAGATTTATATGAATTTACCGAAGCACAGTTATAAAAAAAACTTTTGACATGACCTAACAATTTGTGATGACACGAAATCGATATTGTACTTAGATGAGACTTGCGTAAATCAAAATTACATGTTAAAATTAATCTGGCAAGATTCCTCTAACAATGGTGGACTGAAGGTACCCATCAGGAAGGCTGATCCACTTATTTGCTTTATTGTATCGTACCTGAGGGCAAATGAATATTTCAGTCAAAGATCAAGAAATAGACAATGTGATGTATTATCCAAAACTGGAAATAAGTTAATATTTGCCAATGCTATAATTTCATTGTTGTCATAGCAACCTCTTCATAGACTATGAAATCAAACTTCCTATCATTACGAATCTGATGTTATTTCTTTATTAAGTATTTTATAATGCTGTCATACAAAAAATAGTGTATGAAACACGTTTATAATGTTATACAATTATTATGTTATAATCCTTTTTTTCCCCCGCTGTTATTTATACTCGCTTTAACATCTCTGGTCATATCGTGAGTTAATCTTCTCTGTGAATTTCGAAGGTCTGTGTACTATTGTTGCGACTGGTTCTGTTGTTGTGAACTAGATGCCGACTGTATATGTATTACTGATTTGTTATGAATATGATTTCGATGATGAATGAGGTCGGTGATATTCAGGGATGTTGTGGCCCGAATTTCCTGGCATTTGCCTTAAGGTTGAGGGAAAACCCTGAAAAAACCTAAACCAGAAAAATTAAACCCGACCAGGAATCGAACCCGGGCCCTCTGCGTAAGAGACCAGCATGCTGATCTCTACACCACAGAGGTGGTCGTTATAATTTACTTTCATAATATACTATTATTGCTACAAACTATCCTTATTAAAGGGTTGTCACAAGGAGAAATTGTTATAAACAATTAAATTTAGTGAATATAAAATGTTTCATTCAGAAACTAAAATATGAGATTTCCAATTTCTTTTAAATTATACAATTATATAATCTTCAATCAACCCTTAAATAAAACAAATTAATTGTTAAATCCATAAAGATGGTTTCTCAAAATTTAAACAGACCTTTTAAAAGTGATAATGCTCTATCTAAGCAGGAGTGCTTCGTCTAATCCCATTGATGTCCAGAAATTAGCGAACAATTTTGGAATGTTTCCCTGTGGTTCAATCATTAAGCCCGTTACTGTCAAATTGTGTTGATTGTAATTAACATTTATTTTTAAAATAAGCTTGTTTTTAGGAAGTGGTAGGAGTGAGTGTTTTCCTAAAAGAAGAGTATTTTTCCTGAACCAAAAATACCATATGGCTTTGCTATAAAGTGGTGGTGATGATGTGCTGAACATTTTGCTGAAGTACTGATATTCTCAGAACTTGATGTTTTGCACTATTGCCAGCGATTTACCATTGTGGTTACATGCTCCATGTTAAAGTTAATGTGCTTTCCGTCAGTGCGAACGTGAGTGAGACAGAGAAACAGAAGCAGTGACGTGGCAACACTATGTAAGTATTTATGTTTCATCGACTTTCGCAAAAATCGTTTCTCATCTGAAAAGAACTGTGATTTAAAATATCCGTATACAGTATACATATATACAATCATGTATATTCCTCAGAGCTTCAAAAAATTGCTTTGAGAGCACAATATAATTACAAGAATTTAATTTTTTATTGCTGTCACCATTCTTACTAGTATCTTATAACTTCAAGTGTACATTTTATACAACATGAAGTATCAATAGCATCTTAATGGCGACGTTAGGCTGACTGGAGGAATGGAGTGAACTTACTAACGTGACATTTTATGTTCAAAAACACGCTATATACAGGATGAACACCTCTGAAGCAAACCACAAGTGTAGACTTCGTGGTCTAGATAAACAGACTGTCAATCTTGTAAGCCTTGAATGTGATCCATTAAGTTTCAGAAGTTATCAGTTGTTTGATATCATAAATCCGGACAGAGATTACCACAAAAAGGATTGTAAGCTTCTGAAACTGATTAAAATTTTCATGTAGAATAAACTGTGCCTTTATATATATATATATATATATATATATATATATATAAGAGGCACGCAGTACAAAAAGAGAGAGAGAGAGAGAGAGAGAACATAGATCTTCGAATTTCAGAGAAGATTAACTCGCGATATGACCAGAGATGTTAAAGCAAGTATAAATAACAGCGAAACAAAATGAATTCATTATAGCATTTGTTTCCCTCATGTTTTAGCACGGCTGGTTGGATTCTAAACAATTTTGTTTTAAACACAACATCATAATTTTTTTTTACTGCCTTCGTGGTCTGGTGGTCAGCATGCTAGCTTCCATATCTGGAGGTCCTAGGTTCAATTCCTGGGCTCGACTCTCGGGGTCTCTAGAGTCTGGAAATTTGTATGAATGTGAGTGTAATTCCAAATTTGCCGGATTATTAATTAATCAGTTACACGACGCAGAACTGCACGCATTGTATTCTTCACCTGACATAATTAGGAACATTAAATCCAGACGTTTGAGATGGGCAGGGCATGTAGCACGTATGGGCGAATCCAGAAATGCATATAGAGTATTAGTTGGGAGACCGGAGGGAAAAAGACCTTTGAGGAGGCCGAGACGTAGATGGGAGGATAATATTAAAATGGATTTGAGGGAGGTGGGATATGATGATAGAGACTGGATTAATCTTGCACAGGATAGGGACTGATGGCAGGTTTATGTGAGGGCGGCAATGAACCTTCGGGTTCCTTGAAAGCCATTTGTAAGTAAGTATTAATTAATCAGTCTTAAAAAATAGAATAGAAAATATCAGGACTTGGCAACGTGATTATACAGATAGAACTTTGCAGTAACACATTTTCAGACATGAAGAACAATATTTTGAGAGACATAAGCTTATATTTTAGAATTAATATAGTATTATTTTCAGTCGGCTTATGGTACATTCACATACGATATTAGCAACATGACAAAAATGTCACTGAATTGCTTTTTGATAAGTATAATTTTTTTTTTGTCCATTCCTTTGTATAAAATATTATTGAGAATGTGAAAAACACGCAGTTTTTAAGTTAATGTCTGCAACTTTGAGCGACTGTCCTTGAGCTTCATTTTAATATGGCCATTACAAATGCCAGCCGCACTGAAATTGCAGTTGCTTAAAATCGAAAGGCATGTTAGTGGTTATCATAGGAGTACGTGGGATAAAAACATTTTCTCCTTTCGTTTTGCCAGTTAATATTGTCACTTATATTACATTTTGCATGAGTTTTTTTCACACCAATTCTTCTTCCATTGCATAATTTTGGTGGGTCAATATTTCGCAAAAGTAGGCTACTACTATTGGTGATTCAATATTAAGTATTAAATTATGTTGTAACAATCCTTATGGTTTCAAAGAATTCAAGAATTCAGTTGAATGAAACACAGCTTGCTCACTATCTACAACTGCAACGAGAAATTCATAATACAGTCTTGGACTGCGTAAAAGGATGTTATGGCCCGAATTTCCTGGCATTTGCCTTACGGTTGAGGAAAAACCCTGAAAAAACCTGAACCAGGAAATTCAATCCGACCGGGAATCGAACCCGGCCCCTCTGTGTAAGAGACCAGCATACTGATCTCTACACCACAGAGGTAGTCTATCAACAATGTTATTTTTACTTTCACGTTATATTTTCCATGGCCTTGTGAAAGTCGATATTGAATATAACTGACAATAATAAAGAACATTTGACTGCAGAAAATTTCATTTTAATACAGAGTACGCCAAAAAAATATACACAATGTCAGACTGTATCGGGATATTATTGCATTATCCCAACATTTTGAACATAATATAAAGTAACCATGTGCTTAACCGAAGACAGTACTACATGTGAGATCAGTATTTAAATGTAAAACAAACACATAATAAATCATTTTTGTTGCTTAAAGACTGTATACATTTTTTTGGCCGACTCTGTATTATACATGATTGTTTCATGGTATTTATTTTTAGTTTTTATTTGTTTAATTAATTTAACATCCATTTTCACAATTTTAATATAGTCTTTGTTTTTCTCCTGGTTATGAAGGTTAAATGTGCACATCAGTCAAAGCATGTAGATTTGTATAGAGAAACATACATACATACATACATACATACATATTATATACATACGCTATATACATGCATACTCACATTCACTTTTATATATTAAGATATATGTATAATTATTTGTTCATTACATAATACTGTTTTATTGTAAACTTATTTGTTAATTTCATAATATTGTCCATGTGTTCAAAATTAAACTTCTGTAACAAATAGTTTTTGAAAGGAGGTGATTACAGGAGTCCCACTTGTGGCTATTGCTATTTATTATGGTAATCATCCTATATACGATATGCGTGCGTGCATTGTCATTGAGATATTGTTATGTAAGTTTACACATACGAGGTTTGGAATTACGTAATCATCAGTTCTAGAAACATCGAAACATTTCTTGTGAAGGAAAACACACTATATGAACAAAAAGATGGCCTTATTGTTGGAATATGAAATAAATTATTGTTAGCACCCTAGGTAGTGACATAAAACTCCGATAGTATTTTAGGCCTCATTTAATACAACGCGAAATATTCGTAATAACTTATTGCTACCAATTGTTAGTTTTTGTAAATAATTTAGGCCTAGATTAGATTAAATTTCGATTATAACTGGAAATGTGATTTTTAAAACGCGATTTGCATAAATAAACTGGAATGCTAAGCATCACTGAGCACAGATAGTCAATCTTTCTGAATTGAAGTTTGCTGGCAAGGAGGTAACACAAATAATGTTTTACATTATGGTTAAAAAACAGAAAGTAAATTTCCACGTTAAAAACAATGGTGCATCATTAATCATTATCATAGATTTTTGCCATCTCTGATAATGAGAACTTTATAATTCAAGCTACATGCTTCAGATAATGTTTATCACTGACTTACTCTTTGTATTACACATTCTTTACGTATATGCTCTCAGAAAGTATGGTATATAGGTATATGTGCCTTACGTAAACATTTTGTATACGGTATACATAAATTTTATGAAAAATTAGTCAGCTACAGTCCATACAGAGTTAACAGTAAGTAATAACATTAATTTCAGGAAGTTGTTCCTTGATATATTTCAAACAAAAAGTTTAATACAATTTTGCTTGTTTTCACTTCCTTTTTGAGAAAAATAGTTTTATATGAAACATTTCATAGTGTGTTTCGGGAAAGCCATTGATTTAATTTCCAATATGCTCAGTCAGTTTAAGAGAACAGTGTATTATGATAATAAATAATAGAAAGAATTTTAATTTTGTCTTTTAAATGTGCAGAAAATTGCTCTGAACAAAATGTAAAATTTTAAAATTCCTTTTCAGAACAAAAAGCTACATTTGTTCGGATCAAATTTCTGTGCATTTAAAGGACAAGACTGAAATTCTTTCAGATATTTATTATCAATATATGTTAATACACTGCAGTCTTAAAATTACTGAGCTTACTGGGGAATTAAATCAATGGCTTTCCCAAAACACACTATGAAATGTTTAATATAAAATAATTTTTTTTCTCGAAAAGGAAGTGAAAATGAGCAAAATTGTATTAAACTTTTTTGTCTGAAATATCTCAAAGAATAACTCCCTGAAATTAATGACTTTACTTACTGTTCACTCTGTATACTGTGTGTTTGTATGGATATAGAATAGAGATTTAATATTGTCATTAGAAACCTATGTATAAAAGGAATGAAGTAACTTAACAATTTAAAGGTTTCTATGAAAGTCAAACCTGATGTTCTCTTGTACAAATTGTCAAATATAGGTTTCTTATGGCAATATTAAATTCCTATAATCTGCAGATGTGTCAAAACTCAATTGGACCGCAGGCCATTTCGTATATTACCAAACCTCTCGCAGGCCACACATGATCTATAGACCTTGCCATTGCTAAACTTATCAATGTATTTTAATTGGCTGAGTTCTTGCTTGTTATCGATTCATACATTTTATAGCTGATTATGCATTAAGAACTGTTTCAATGGAAATATGTTAAAATAATACGTTTAATTATAATGAATATATTATGAAAAACAAGTTTAATCCAGGTTATTTATTTCAATTTACAAAGGAACAAATTAACAAAAGTTATTAAACACACACAATATTTCGCCAGAAAAACAAAGCAATAAAAAGAAAGTTTAATCTGGATTATATATTTCAATTTACAAAACAACAAAATATAGAAGAAAAGTTATAAAAGACTCCATTTTACCAGAAACACAACCGACCAATTGAAAATATTTTATGACTTTTTGCCAGATACTTAGCATTTCTTGTTTACAATCATTTTCACAAATTTTGGAGTAAGAAATTCCGAAGACACAACCTTCATTATGGAAGAATGATTGGCATCTGTTAGCTTTGATCTGTGAGCTTTCGTCAGCTTTCATACATGAAAACAGCTATTCTCATGAATATATGCTCTCAAACTAACTCAGGATTTCTGCTGCAAACTTTCACATCTGTGGATAATTTTGCCGTAATTATGAGTGTTTTTCTTTTAAAATTTAATCATTTTTCAGATCACTTAGTTCCATTTGTAAGGAAATAGGTGCACTGTTGACATTACAAGAAAAGGGACCAGTGAAAAGAGTAAAGTCATCCTCGAGCATCTTGATATCTTTAAAGCACTGCTTATATTCTTTGTTGAATTTTTGTATTCTCTCACAATATTTTGAAAAACGACAATTCTGATTTTGAATTTTGAACAGTTCACATGCCGGTCTGGGTGGCGCAGTCGGTAGAGTACTGGCATTCTGTACCCGAGGTTGCAGGTTCGAGCCCTGCCCAGGTCGACCATGTCGACTTAAATGCTACAGGCTCATGTCCATAGATTTACTGAAATGTAAAAGAACTCTTGCGGGACAAAATCTGGCACACCAACAATATTGATATAACCTCGGCAGTTGCGAGTGTCGTCAAATAAAACATAATTTAAAATAGTTCACATGCAGGAAAGTAAGCCAGATTACCCTTCATTTAAATTATTTTCCCATAAGATCCAACTTTTTTGAAAACTAGCCAGTGTGTCAGAACATGTGAGTAATCAGTTGGTCTCTCCCTTCTAATTTGATGTTTAGATCATATAAGTGCCCTGTTATATCTACTAGGACAGTCAGATCTTGTATCCATGACAGCTCCTTAATAAGAAATACATCCTCGTCTTTCATTTCCAGGAACAGTATTATTTCTTCTAAATGTAAATTAAACCTCTTTAGTACATTGTGGTAAGATAACCAGTGAACCTCTGGGTAGCCCTTCAAATTCACTGTCCAGATCCTGAAAGACTTGAGCAAACTGGTGGTGGTAAAGTCTTCCAGATCGAATAAAGTTCACAGTTTTGTACACTGTCTTGAGAACATTGTCCATTTTCAGCACTTTGAAACAAAGGTGCTGCTGATGAATAAGGCAGTGGAAAGTTTGCAGTTTTAGTTTTTCTGGGTACTCGTCTTTCAGCTTTTTTCCTAATGTTGCTGCAAGTCCTTTGTATCTCTTCATCATTGCTGGAGCATCATCAGTAGTCACAGTTACAAGCCTCTGGAGAGAAAGTTTGTATATTGTAAATTTCCTTCACCATCACAAATGTCTTTCCCAGTAGTAGTTCCATGGATGGGAATCAATTCCAAAAACTCTTCAGTTACTTTCAAACTATTGTCGAAGGCTTGAAGGAACACTGGAGTTTGTGCCACATCAAGAATGTCATTACTTTCGTCAAGTGCTATTGAAAAATATTGAAACTATGAAGATATTTCTTGTGATTGTTCACGCAAGTCATCAGTTATTTCAGTTTTCTTTGAGCCACTGTATTTTTTGACAACGAAATTTCTTGGAATGCTTTAACTTTTTCGCGAAAAAAGTTTTCTGCCTCTTCTATCATATATTCCTTAACCGTGGAGCCTTTACTAAAAGATTTGGAATGTTTTGCCAGTAAACAGTTAATTTCATAATTGGCTTTCATTGCTGACTCACAACTGTTATTCATGTTTATAAATACTTTGCTGCCTTTGCAATTTAATTTTCATTTCCTTTAGTTTTTCTTCTCTTAATTTACCCTCAATGCAGGAAAAAGTTTCATTATGAGCCGTATCATATTGTCGTTTAACAATGTACTCTTTGACAATGCTTGTAGATGCATTGCAAATTACACATACAATTTTACCTTCCACATCCGAGCAAAAATAACTGAGTTCCAATCTTTCTTGGAATTTTCTCCCTTCATCAACAATCTTTCATTTTCTGGATGGTTTGGGAAGCGACATCACACCAGAATTCCGTAAATATGACTAAATATAACTCAAAATGTAACGAGTTCATTAAATTGTCAGTTAACTACCTTTATAAGTTACTATCCGATATGAAAGCCGCACTAGAACTGTCTCTTAGTATGGGAAAGTTATTTATATAAGGCAATAGAACATTAGAACTCGTTAGAATTTTCTCATTTGAGAAACTAAATGTAGTTAACATGCCGGGAAACATGTCTTGCTCGCCTGGATAATCAATCTTAAATATTTCTGTTTTGAGGCATAAGTGTTGTTTCGGATAGGTGGCAGGCATATCGAGAATCGTCACAGCTACTTCTATACGTCCACTGGGGTTTGAGCGATAAATATAAAATTAAACTGTGATTATATTTCTTCATGAAAGTGGGACAGGCCGCAAAATAACATGCAGCAGGCCGCCAGTTTCACACATTTGATCCACACGATTCAACTATCCATGCGTATATGCATGTAATCTGGGAAGGATATTGAAAGATGTAAATTGAAACTGCACATTAAATTAATACGCATGCAAATTTTGTTTACATGGTATGCCATGTTGAACTTCACATACATACATACATACATACATACATACATCTTACGTGTTCTGCCCATAGGCAGGTCTTTCACTGCAAACCCAGCATTCTCCAATCTTTCCCATTTTCTGCCTTCCTCTTAGCCTCCGCATATGAGCTACATATCTTAATGTCGTTTATCATCTGATATCTTCTTCTGCCCCGAACTTTTCTCCTGTTCACATTTCTTCCAGTGCATCCTTCAGTAGACAGCTTCTTCTCAGGCAATGACCCATCCAATTCCTTATTCTCTTTCTGATCAGTTTCAGCATCATTCTTTCTTCACCCACTCTTTCCAACACAACTTCATTTCTTATTCTGTCTGTTAATTTCACACGTTCCATTTTTCTCCATATCCACATTGCAAATGCTTCTATTGTTTCCCTTCACTTCGTCGTAATGTCCATGTTTCTACCCCATACAATGCCACGCTCCACACAAAGCACGTCACTAGTATCTTCCTTAGTTCTTTTTCCAGAGGTCCGCGGAAGATTATCCTTTTTCTTTTAAAGGTGCCTTTGCCATTGCTATCCTCCTTTTGACTTCCTGGCTGCAGTTCATGTTACTGCTTATAGTACATCCCAAATATTTGAAGTTCGTTCACTTGCTCTATTGCCTCATTTAGAATTCGCAAGTTTACCTTCTTTATTTTTCTTGCGAGAACCGGGCTCTTCGTCTTGTTTGCATTTATCTTCATTCCATACTGCTCACAGCTGTCATTTAGCTCCAGTAGCATATCCCTTAGTATCATCTCCTCTTATGCTAACAACGCCATAACAGAAAATCTTACGCAGTTTATTCACACACAGAGAGAGAGAGAGAGAGAGAGAGAGAAACCGCAACTTAGAGCTTATTTCCGAAGACATTTTGAGCAAATGGTGTCATATAAACATCCTATTATCGATATTTTCAGAGTTACACTAATTTGAAATTGTTTGTAAAATACCTAGTATCTGGTATTCTGATGTAAAAAATGTGTTGTCAATTCCAAAATTGCTTTGTACATAATTTGTTTTTAAATTTTAAATTAGAAAATTACATTTTTTACGCACCTATCACAATAATTGTTAAAAATCACACAACTTCTAACAAATTGGTTCTTTAGAGTTCAATTTTGCATTCTAATGTACAGTCTTAAAGCGTTTACAAGAATGGCCTGACTTGTAACGTAATGTTGTTATAAGTGCGTTAGAAAAATGTAATTTTGTAGTTAAAATCGAAATAAAAAAATTCTGTAGCGTTTGAATACTAGCCAGTTGAAAGTATAGGCCTACTTTTGAATAATTCATTCTCTATTTGTAATATTCTTTTTACCTTTAAAACTAAATAAAAACGGTACCGTAAAATGGGGTGAATAGGATCAGTGGGGGTGAATAGGATCAAAACTTTATTCTTGGTTATAAAGTTTGTTATAAACTGTACTTGAGCGGGATCACAGTCATTGCTTACTATTATTGTTCTAGTAAGCAATGACTCTCTTCCCGCTCAATTGCAGTTTATAACAAACTTTATAACCAAGAATAAAGTTTTGATCCTATTCACCCCCACTGATCCTATTCACCCCATTTTACGATATTTTACAAAAAAAAAAAAAAATTCAAATTATTTTAACTCAGAAAATATTGAGAATAGGACCCATGTTTATATGACATTGTTTGCTCAAAATGACTTCGGAAATAAGCTTCATAAGTGGCGGGTAACACTTCGTGAATCATTGAGTTCCTATGAAAATAGCCAATGAAGAACCCAATGAAATCCAATTAAAAGGCGTAAACTGAAGTGGAGTGATCATTCTTTAAGAAAGCAGACTGATGCAATTGAACGACAGACTTTGGAGTGGAACCCCAGGGTGTTCGGAAGGTAGGACACCCAAGAGGATCTTGGAGGAAATATGTAAACAAAGAGGTGGACAGTATGGGAAAAACATGGAATGAGACTAAAGCTACTGCAGCCAATCTGGTCAGATGGGGAGCTCTCATTGACGCCCTATGCTCCACCAAGGAGCGAAAGGGACTACAACCCTGCTTCGTGTATTGTGTTATGTTATGTTTTATTTAACGACGCTCGCAACTGCAGAGGTTATATCAGCGTTGCCGGATGTGCCGGAATTTTGTCCCGCAGGAGTTATTTTACATGCCAGTAAATCTACTGACATGAGCCTGTCGCATTTAAGCACACTTAAATGCCATCGACCTGGCCCGGGATCGAACCCACAACCTTGGGCATAGAAGGCCAGCGCTATACCAACTCGCCAGCCAGGTAGACTCGTGTATTGTGAATCGAGCAGTATTTATAATGTATTATTATAATATTGGTAGCGCTCAGTTATTTCTGAACTAAGAATACGTACAGAATATATATTTAATTATTTTCGTACAAATTTTAATGTATGTTTTCTAATATAATGACAGATTACATACAAGGCACAAGGCAGTCTTACCTTCAGAGGACTTGTTCCCTTCCTTAGGATTCCTAATAGAGCTGAAGATAGGCCACACCATTGTTCCTATTGATACTTTTAGCGCGCAGTTGAATACACGCGAACCAACCAGTGGCGCTTCTTATAGCATTTCCTGCCCTTTGCACCACGTTGCGTAATGAATAGTAGCACACGGCGCTAATCGGCACACGACGCGCATTTTGCACTCCTTTCAGACCGTGTGTAAGGTGATGGAGTTGATCTGCACACGGAGAGTGCTTAGATCTAACAAATGAAACGCGTTAAGGTGTAGGAAATACGAACGTCTATAGTGCGCATGCGTTGCAGGACTTCACTATTATTTTCTCCAAATCTACTTAATATATTTGGTTCAAATTTTAAGTGCATGGACACAGTACTCTTTCCTATAATGTTACAGATTATCTGCAGTGACTTAAGCCGTTGTTGCAAGATAGTCGTTAGGAAAAAATGGAAGTATTGAGTAATATATGTTTGTATTACCATTTGTTCAAGTACGTACGTGTGAGATAGGGTTACCAGGTTTTCAGAATGGAAATAAGAGACACAATATTTACGGACGAGGAACTTCTAAAAAAAGAGAGAAATTCTATAAGCATGATCTGCGAGCTTATATTAGCATGTGAAAGCATAGTTGTTGAATAAATACCTTAGTCTTACACCATTAAAACTTATATTATTATTAACCGTCAGTTTATTCTTATAACTGTTTAGAACACATCCATAATATTTAGGGTAATTGCAAAGTTTGTGTTCATTGTTATTCAGTCTGTTTACAGAGTATAGTAACGTTATCTGACAGACAAATCCGTAAATTTCTCTACTGCAAGAAACCACTCTCTCCTCTCTAACCATTGTCCTTCTCTTAACTGTCATTTTTCCATCGCTTCTAAGTATGGGTTCATACAAATGTTAAATGAAACTGTTCTATTTTCTAAATGCGTTCTTCTTTGTTTCATGCGGAGGAGAAATACACGTTTTGGTTTGAAACAATTTTCACAATTTAATACTACACACAGTCCAGCAACAATTACTATACCAATAACCTTGCACGGCTAATGCTTAAGGATATTTACTTAACTGGAACAGAGGGAACTATTTAGGAGTTTAAATTTATTTGCTTCGTTGCCAATGTTTTTATTTTAGTAGGTTATTTTACGACGCTTTATCAACATCTTAGGTTATTTCGCGTCTGAATGAGATGAAGGTGATAATGCTAGTGAAATGAGTCCGAGGTCCAGCACCGAAAGTTATCCAGCATTTGCTCATATTGGGTTGAGGGAAAACCCCGGAGAAAACCTCAACCAGATAACTTGCCCCGACCGGGAATCGAACCCAGGCCACCTGGTTTCACGGCCAGACGCGCTGTCCGTTACTCCACAGGTGTGGACTTGCCAATGTTTGTAAAGACATTCATGTTAATATAAATAACTGTTTTATCATAATTCTATAACACGATATCCGTAAAAACAGTAGGGAAAATAATAAAAAAAAAACCGTTAGCCATCTATGACATAATACCCATATATACGGGATGAATGACAAGTTTTCTCCAGCGTCAGTACAGGCATCCCGTGCAATACAGAACATCTGGTACGCCTAGCCTGTAAGATTCAGATCATTACTTTTTTCTTATTCTTATTACGTATGATAAGGCGCGAATACCTCCTGATCCGGAGATGTCATCGGACGTGGGTTTGAGATTCCCGCTTGGGGTTTTCCCCAACTGTAAGGCGAATATCAGGTAACAGTGATCATCATAAGCGCACATCTTATCCTTTTGTTATTCAAAAGCGCACATTTAAATCAGAAGCGCACTCGTAAACAAGGCAGATTCTTACATTTTCCTTCCCACTTCACCAAATTTAGGACTGGGTATGAAATGTAATATATCGGACCTGCGGTTAGAAATGTTGTTTGCATATTATTCATCAGGACGTTGTAAACTGATAGCTACGTTAAAATGATGCAGGTAATGACTATTTAGACTTGTAATTTTATTTTTTCTTTACTTAGTTGAACAGTTTTTTTTTTTTTTTTTTTTTTTTTTTTTTTTTTTTTTTTTTTTTTTTTTTTCCCCACTGATAGGCATTTCTCATAGATACTACATTTATTTAGTTTCAGATACGTTTCAAGCTGCACTTTTTGCAGTAAGTCTTTTAAGGAAGGAATTGATGTTTTTATGCATAAAAATTTGTGAAATATTTAGAATGTTCTGAATATTTAGAATGTAATCAGTAAAATCCTGTAAGTGGTTATCTGGAGCGTCTGACATTAATTCAGTGAATGCATTTCTCTCCGACTAATTATGTTTCAAGAAGCGAAGTCCAAAACATTGCTTCATCACCGTACTGTTCGCATCAACTATATAGCCCCAATTCAGAAATTTTCATATAGGCCTATGCTAGCTTTGTCTAAGTTGAAATCGGCAACATTTAAAAAATTTGTGTTAGGAAAGTGTCTTTCCATGGCAATATGTGGAATTAAAACCTTTCGTTAAGAGTGCTCTTTTAATTAATTTAAAATATGCGCTTTCAAAACACTGTAAAATGACAAGATGTGCGCTTAGGATACACCCTTCAGGTAATAATATGGCAGTTCCTCAATCTCATATTACCAAACAGAATCTCGCTTTCACCAATTTCATCGGCACTAAATAATCTAGCAATTATACAGCTTCGTTAAATGACAGATTTAACAATCTTGCCGCTAAAAAGATACATGTATGTAAAAGGTGCAGTTTTCAGAAAATCGAAGTGAAAGATTGAACCAACATTACACAAATATGGTTAGTCTAGTAGGGTAAAGTTGCCTAATTCCGTGATACTTTTTTTTTTTCACTGAATGTCACGGGATTGGGTATCTTGCTAGAAAATTCACCGTTGTCTCAAAAGTAGGTGAAAAATGCACTCTTTCAAGAAAGATAGGCCTATCTGGCGCTATGGTCGAACGGCAAAGCTTTGACATTCAATGTAAAAAAAGTATCACGGGATTTGGCAACTTTTTTATTTATTTATTTATTTATTTCTATAACACGGCAAAGCCCCAATTACAATAGACAGTACAAATATTTGCTTAGAACGTAAAATTGGAGATGATATGAAAAAAAAGAGATAAAACAGATACAAATACAAGATACAAGTGAAAATACAAATGGAAAATGGAAAAAAAAAAATATACAAATAGATACTCCCTAATAAAAGACACAGATGTAGATTTAAATGAAAAATACAAAATAAAAATTAATTAAAAATAGATAAATATAGCTATTATAACTAAAATATGTAAAATGCACTATAAATGGCAAATTGCAGAGTAACAAATATATAGTAATAGATACCCTACATGCTGAATGCGATACCCACTTCAAAAGGGGGGGGGGAGTATAAAAGGGCATCATGGTGCACTATGCATGTTAACCAGCAGCCATTGATGAAACAAACAAAATTTATTCAGCAATTTTAAACATTTGGGGAAAATAAAATTTTAAAGTAACATTTAAAGTTTCAAAACGTGCGTGTTTTCTGTAAATACATTTTAATATGAAAAAAAAAAAAACAATCTCACTAATATTCAGAAATATTCAAAGAATTAATATTAATAAGCTGGATATTTTAAAATATATTACACATCCTGCTTAATTTAATTGGAATAATACATGTAAATCATTTTCAAATCCTCAGTGTACGGAATGTAGTATTGTCATACGACAAAAGTTATATTTAGAAATTTTCGCAGAAGAAATGTTTTTATCGTCTTAATACCGCAGAAATGGTTTTTGTCATGCAGTCTGTGTATACAGAACAGTTTCTCCAAAAATACTGGACATATTTATTTGTGTCAGTATTTATGAAGTAGTTTATCTTCTCAATTTACGTACAGCTGTCAAAAAAAAAAGTGGCCGCACTCGTGAACAGCGAATATTTTCAAAGTCCACTTCGGGTCGCGGCGATGTTACACGATGCATGTGCTTGTACAAGCAGTTCCGGAACTATGAAAGTGTTCCATATATGCGCCTCGTAGACCGGCGGTAGAGTGCTTCTTTAATGATTCAAAGGGCGTGGGTTCGGGCCTTCTTTAAGTTTTCATTTTATTTTTTAATCGTTCTTTAGCGATGTAAATGATATTCAAATTATCATTTATATCCAGTTATCGTTCTTTATGGATATCACGTTATTTATATTTTGTTATCGTTCTTTAGAGATATGAATAAAATTCAGGTCATCATTTGTATTCTGTTATCGTATTATAACGATATGAATAATAATAATTATTATTATTGTATCTCCAATGGGGGTTAGCTCTATTTTACATATGTATGTTAGGGCTATAGTTTTATACACAAAAAAGATAAGCATAAAGAGAAAAGGAAAAGAAAATTAAATTAGCTTACGCGATGTAAACAAAACATAAGCAATCCGTAAATTAGGCATTGCGATTGCAAAACAAATATCAGGTATCAATTTGAAACATACAAAAACATTAACAACACACATACGTAACACTTCTATAACACAAATATGCAGCTTTCCGTACCATACATCATAAATTAATACACAATAGTCACACAAACACAATCAAACTATAATTACGACATTGCGACGACATCAAGCATCCCATAACTGACTCACATACATAACAAATCAAGCATCCGTTACAACACATACACTTCAACATAGTAACCACACTTTTGAAAGTTACAAATTTGGCTCCAAGAAGAATAAATAGGACACTGTTACTAATTACTATTCTTCTACAATTTCTTAAATACATCTGTAATAAATCTGTGAAATTCCGATATGAATAATATTCACGTTTTTTATATTGTTATCGTTCTTTAGCGATTTAAATAATATTCAAGTTATCATTTATATTGTTTTCCTTCATTAGCATTATAAAACAATATTCAAGTTATTTATATTGTTTTTGTTCTTTCGCAAAATATTAATTAAACAAACCGATATTTATCATTTATATTCTGTTATCGTTCTTTAGTGATACTGTATAAATAATATTCAAGTTATTTATATTGTAATCGTTCTTCAGCGATATAAATAACATAAATTTAATATTAGGTTTGGAAAAATCCAGTTGCATAATACTGGTATTAGTTTTTCTTTTTGTATTATTACATTATACTATCTTGAACCACAATAAAATGAAAAGGAGTAACGAGGAATTGAACCTGAGACGTTGACATCTAAATTCCGACGTTCGTCCGCTGAGCTACGAGGGCAAAAGTGTGGAAACATTTTCGGAAAAATTGGCCCAATCACACTCTAAGATTTTCTGATGATTCGTAGAAGCTAGTCCAGGATGCGGGGGGCAAAGGCTAATTGAGATTTCCCGGTCTCTGACCGGGTCAAACATCCTGATAGAATTAATATTTAACCCTTGCCGTGACTTTCGGTGAAGTCCGGAGGGCCCAATTAGTCAAATCCACTCTCGTCATCTCCACGCTTGGGCCCCCTGGAATTTAATAAGATGCGAAAGAGATAGTGGTGTGCGGAAAGCAACGGGATGTTACCGCATTTAGGCCTAACCTTTCCAAGGAAAACTGCAAACATGAACAAAGGAAGATTTTAATAGAAGAAGAAGGATCTTGTGCGGACCTCTGGAAAAAGAACTAAGGAAGAGACTAGTGAAGTGCTTTGTGTGGAGTGTGGCATTGTATGGGGAAAGAACATGGACATTACGACGAAATGAAGAGAAACGAATTGAAGCATTTGAAATGTGGATGTGGAGAAGAACGGTGCGTGTGAAGTGGACAGACAGAATAAGAAATAAAATTGTGTTTGAAAAAGTGAGTGAAGAAAGAATGATGCTGAAACTGAATAGAAAGAGAAAAAGGAATTGGTTGGGTCTCTGGTTGAAAAGAATAATAGACGACATTAGGATATGTGGATCATATGCGGAGACTAAGAGGAAGGCAGAAAATAGGAAAGATTGGAGATTGCTGTGTTTGCAATGAAAGACCTGCCCATGGACAGAACATTTATGTGTGTATGTTCAGAATGCCTGGAATATCGTGTCTAAGAACAGTCGCTATTTGCATGCCCACTCGACTGCAAGATGATCGAGATAAGAGGAAGATAGACTAAATATTGAACTGTGGCTTTTTGTTTTGTTTTTTGAACGCTTAATTGTTTGAATGTTTTAAGGCCGACGCCAGTAAATTTGTTATGTTTATGCCACGAAAGATATTTTATTGAGAATAAAATCTTTTTTCTTTCCATTTGCAGCCACAATATCATAATGATAATGATAAAGTCATGGCATAATACATTAATGAACCTGATGTTAATTACTAAAATAATCATAAAAGAGAAAGGAGCCATTATATCTAGTTTGTCTCTCTCAAAAACAGAACAAAAAAGGACATAAAAAGCACGAGGTTGTAGTCGAACGCAGGATCTCATGAATAAGAGGCCTGAACGCTACCATTATGCTATCGAATAACATACAGTATACTTCAATTATAAGTGTAGATATCAGGCAACGTGGTCCAACAACATGTAACATCGCCTGGCTCCGAATTGTAGCGAAGATACCCGAAGGGAACTTTGTTTGAGGAGAGCGGCCACTTTTTCTTTTGACAGCTGTACATCAAATACATATAATGCAAATAATAATAATAATGTATATTCGAAAATAATTCAAAATTATTGCTTAGATTTTCTGTTAGGATCGAGGATGATCTTCAAAGAGCAGTCTGTAACTTGCAGAACGTAGGTTCGTGTGCACTTAGCCATGCAACTACAGTATATTCTACTAACATCAAAATTGATATTTAAAGAGAAGGAGCCAGTTAGAAGTAAAATATACATTAACAATACTACTCTTATTGCAATTGAATGAGTGATTGCCGGAACATTTTAATACAGTAGATTCTTGCAAATCGGAACCCCGTAATGCGAAATTTCGGTTAATCCGAACTGAGAGCGTTGGGGAAATTAATGGAAATGTTAGTCGATCTTGTCACATTGCTAGCATTCTTCGAAAAGTTAATGAAAGCGTTAAAAAACACTCTTAAGTATTGCCATGAGGTTGGGAACGAATTTTTTTACATTCAGTTTCGAGTACTATAAATGAATAATTAGCCAATTACTGTTTAATAAGCACTACATGATGTTAAATTGCAGTAAAAAATAGATAATACACGGTGTATTGTGGCAATATAAACATGAAGTAATACATCGGGAAATAGAATTTCGATAATCCGAACAAGTTCTGACCCAAATCAGTTTCTGGTTAGCGAGGTTTTATTTCATTTATGTTCCAACTTCCTATTCATTGAAGTGAAAGGTACTGTATCTTAACTTACTTACAAATGGCTTTTAATGAACCCGAAGGTTCATTGCCGCCCTCACATAAGCCCGCCATCGGTCCCTCTCCTGTGCAAGATTAATCCAGTCTCTACCATCATATCCCACCTCCCTCAAATCCATTTTAATATTATCCTCCCATCTACGTCTCGGCCTCCCTAAAGGTCTTTTTCCCTCCGGTCTCCAAACTAACACTCTATATGCATTTCTGGATTCGCCCATACGTGCTACATGCCCTGCCCATCTCAAACGTCTGGATTTAATGTTCCTAATTATGTCAGGTGAAGAATACAATGCGTGCAGTTCGGCGTTGTGTAACTTTCTCCATTCTCCTGTAACTTCATCCCGCTTAGCCCCAAATATTTTCCTAAGCACCTTATTCTCAAACACCCTTAACCTATGTTCCTCTCTCAGAGTGAGAGTCCAAGTTTCACAACCATAAGAACAACCGGTAATATAACTGTTTTATAAATTCTAACTTTCAGATTTTTGGACAGCAGACTGGATGATAAGAGCTTCTCAACCGAATAATAACACGCATTTCCCATATTTATTCTGCGTTTAATTTCCTCCCGAGTGTAATTTATATTTGTTACTGTTGCTCCAAGATATTTGAATTTTTCCACCTCTTCGAAGGATAAATCTCCAATTTTTATATTTCCATTTCGTATCTTAAAAATGTCAAAATTTGTTAAAGTTATAGGTACAATTAACATAATTTTTTGACCATCCAATGTACGGTACAGAGAACCGCTAGACTAAAAATACTAAGTTCACGCACGACCTGTTCTAGCTTATGGAGTGGGGCATGGTCGATAAATAAAGCAGATGAAAGTTGATTGACAGCTGCGGAAATGAGATTGTTGAGGTTTATGAGACAGCGCAGGAATTTAGAAGGCCTAAGAAGAGATAAGCAAAGACTTTAAAAAGTCACTGAGACATAATACTTGTTCAGTACTACCGGTACATTTATGAACCCATCAAAATTTATTTGATAGAACCGTTATTAATATAATAAAGGAAATTGTGATTCTGGAACTTTATTCTAACATACATATTCAAATGAATTGACAGACAGTTTAGCCAATGAAGGAACAAAAGTGACTGATATTGTAACAGGAATCTGACATACTGTATTTGGAAATACACTCATTTTACTTTCATGTCTTCTATTCTTAATGATTTTTGTCTGTTTGATCTGCGTTCTGCATTACGAAGCTGCATTTACTGTTGAACCTACTCCCACCCCATAATTCAGTGCAAACATCACCTTCACAGTTTAAGTATGATCGTGGCTATTTGTGCCAATGGTGCAAATTTGAATTTCTGTGTGTTTCCATTCTGTTGGTTTCTGGGATGAAATGAAATAGCCTACCAGCATTCCAACACTAGTAGACTAGTGATTTCACGTAAAAATAGCCTACCACGGAATAACTTTGAAACAAGACTATAACTAACACTAATTAATCTGTGCTGACCTGTTCTTTTTATTGGGGTTTTTAGATTACCGTGGATCATAGTATGAATTTGCCTAACTTTATGATATGCTTGGTAATGGTCTTTCATGGCGGTACGCGTCAGTGACAGTTTTCAAACTGTTTACACCAGTGGTTCTGAAACTTTTGGGGGATACTTTTCTTTGCGACTCCTCCCCTCCAATTATCGTACTCGTACTTAATCCCATTCGAAAAATAAAAATCTCTGTAAAATCGAAAACAACACTTTTACTCAAAATCAATAGATACCACCCAAAGAACGACCAAAAATAGAAACATATTATGATGCAACGATGACACGAAATATTATGTAAAGATAATTTCTAGTACTTCAAACTATCACTGCCGTGGCGTTCATTGGGTAAGAGTTCAGTATAAATCGAAAATATGCTTGCGTTATCTGGACTTTCCAGCCTGTTCGAGAGCGCACGATATTCGTAGCTACATAGCACTGGAATCTTCTGGAAATAATTGAGCTGTACATATGCAGCGAAGCTATATGCATTTTATTAAAGATGGTTACATCTTTTTTAAATATTGTTGCGACCTTTTACATCTAGAACTGAAAATAATAATAATAATAATAATAATAATAATAATAATAATAATAATAGAATAGACAGTATAGCGATTATTATCTCAAATATGGTTTTACTGTTATTTGCAATAAACCCCAATGTCTAGTTTCTTGAGAATTGTTGTCACACGGAAGTATGAAGTCGTCAAAGCTATTTCGACATTTAAGTACCAAACATCCAGACATAAGAGACTAAATGTACTGATGGCACCAAGCAAATGACGTGACATTGAAGTGTTGTCTTTTAGAACAAAAATCGTTATCTGAAATGGATTGCTTTTTAAAAAGTAGTAAATTCCATCTAAGGAAAATCATTGCAAACTCGTATTTTCAGCAAAATTTGTGAAGACGTGGGTTTCTTATGTAAAAAAAAAAATCATCACACTGAAGTAAGATGACTTTCATAGGGTAACGCGTTGAAAAGAATTTTCCAGTTAAGAATAGAATTTTTAATTTACCGGTAGCTGTACTTAAGAGACGAGAAATCGAAATATGCAACGGTATTTAACAATTTTAAATACAAAATAAATGCATGTTAATAAGGCATTTTTGTTTTATTTTGTAAATCATCTTGCGACCATCCTCAGCGCTTTACACGATCCCCCGCGGGGTCGCGATCCACACTTTTCGAACCACTGGTTTACACCAATGATCGATAGCTGGACGTGACATTGCATTTTACCAGACACTGCTGATATTTCACGATAGATTTCGGAGCGAATAAAACGTTTCGCCCATAAAAAACATACCGTTACACCAGTATCCAACTTTAAATATGCTGCTAGTTCACCCACATACAAAGAAAGAGTGAGCACATAGTGAACTACATGGCCTATTTCTGACAGTTGTTTCGCTTACGCATTAAGAGATGGCAGTGAGTATAACTTTCTTTTTACTCCAAAAACCTGGCAAAAAGAAGTTTCTATCTTGAAAATTTGAAACTAGTTACACTTTTGAATTCAAATTGTAAAATGCTAGAAAAGAATTATACTGATATTCATTCAAAAATTTGACCGATATATCATATAATCATCTCTGCTGAACCTCACTCATATCCGCAACCAGACTTTTATTTGAGTATTCCATACTACATATCATTATTCTATGCCAAGGGTGTTAACTACGGTATGATTATCTGATAGTCTGCTGTATTGTAGGGCAGAGAAATGCATTACCATAAATGGACGTCACATTGAGCACCTTCTATGAACAAGTGTTCAGATCTCAGAAAGTATGTGTTGTAGGGCCCATGTTTATTAGACATTATTTTCTTGTTTTGATGCATGCTATCACCTCCTAAAATATTGGATATTTTTTAACTCCTGTATATGGACTTTAGGCCTAGTGTACAGAACAATTTCTTATCTATTTATTCATAATAAGATTGACTTAGTTAAATGTTGTCTTACAATTGTTTTATGTGAACCAAAATACAAGGCATTCATTTCAAAACTTTTCGGTCTAAATAACTAATTATTTAAATTGAGTTCGAGTTAAACAAAAAAAAACATCATTTTAGATTTCACGCCCCACCCATCATCCACTCCCACTTTGAAAATTCAAATACCACTCATTATTTGTATACTTAAATATGAAAAAGCATTCAGTTGTTTATACACCTCATTAAATTATTTCACATCTTTGTTTGCCTGGCAACCCCGATTGTTGTTACTGTTGTTTAGAGCTGAAGCTACAAATACTATTGAACATTTCTTGTAATAGTTGTGTTCGTGTATTAAATTATTGTAAAATGGTGTATGTGTGTGTACAGTATGTATTTATTCATACTGCAAATAGGTATTTATACCCGGTGGCAGTGGTAACTAATTACACTGTAAACTGTGTAAACTGTAGACCATTCAAGAGAGAGAACAGAAATCATATTTATTTATGGAGATGAAAATCGTTGAGCTCATAGAACTGCTAGAGCAGCGGTCGTCATCACAGAGCACAGAGCGTCTCTTACCCGCAGAGAACACAGTGCACCATGGTGCACTCGTAGCTGCTAGCGGGTATGCTCTCTACTTCTTCCTGCTGCACGACGGTGCACACGGGACGGCTCCGCTTACCCTTTGCACATTTCAGCGAATGCTGACGGCCACTGTGCTAGAGCTTTCAACGAGAGGCATTCTGAGAAAAACATAAGTCACCGATATGTCATAGATCTAATACGCAAATTTGAAGAAACTGGTTCTATGGCCAACCTAGAAAACTCGATGAAACTTTGCAGATTGAAATACTAGGTCATTTCATTAATGAACGCACCACCTCCATTCCAAAAGTAGCTGCTGTAACAAACATTTCGGTTGTTTCCATACATAAAGTGCTGAAAACGAATAATTTTTTCCCTTACAAAATACAGTCATCAACAGCTCAGCGAAGACGATTTTGATAGAAGTGTAGAATTTTGTGAACAGATGTCTCAGAAAATTGAAGATGATTCAAATTTGACAAAAAATATTTGCTTTAGTGATGAAGCGACTTTTTTCTTAAATGAGTTTGTCAACAAGCACAATTGTAGGTACTGGGACATTGAAAATCCTCATTTGTTTCGTGAAGATACTATCCAGTTTCCTCATAAGATCAGTGTGTGGGCTGGAATTTTTGGGGATGATAGTGTTGGACCGATTTTTAATGAAGAAAACCTGACTGGAGAATTGTATCTTAACATATTAGAAAATGTAATTGATCCATTTATCACACTGTCACTAGAGAACCAAGTCAATGAAGGAAACCTGGTGTTGGACGAACAAAATTTGCATTTTCAACAGGACGGAGCTCCCCCACACTATGCAGTACCTGTGCGACAATGGCTAGATAGAAGATTTCCTGGAAAATGGATTGGTAGGAGAAGTGCTGTAGAATGTGCCGGCGAGATCTCCAGATCTGACGCCACTTGACTTCTTTCTATGGGATCATTTGAAATCATTTGTTTATACTCCTCCGCCTGAGAATATTCAAGAAATGAAAAATGGAATAACCCAAGAATGCAATCAGATTAGTAAGAAAACACGCCAAAACGATCGTGAGGCGTTCCAAAGTAGACACTATTACTCTTTTACTCAACATTGGAGCACATTTTGAACACTTGGTTCAGTGCAAAATAAACTATTTCTTGTTAGGTTTGCCAGACAAAAGATGTGAAATAAATGAATAAAGTGTATAAATAATTGAATGCTCTTTCATAATATTTAAGTATAAACATATAGGCATGTCGTTTCAAATTTCAAAGTGGGGTGGCTGGAAGTTGGGGGTGAAATCTAAAATGCATTTAACACTGGTTTCAACTTCCTTCTCAATATCTAAATTGATGTGTTCTTTGTTCAAAATGAATTCAGTTTAAATAATTAGTTATTTAGACTGGGAAGTTTTGAAATGAAAGCTCTGTATGTTCCTGTAATTGTGGAAAAACTATAGAAATGTTAAACTGTTGCATCACTTTGTTTTTCACACGATGTAACACAGGACCCTTGGGGGATGTCTTTGTTCTCTATCAACATCTGTGTAATAGCTGTTTAACTTAAGCGGCATATTTTTATAATTTCAGAAATGGTATGACAAGGCTCCCACCATTCTTTCATAAAGATGAGATTCTGTTCGCTGGAAGTTCAAAAGAACCACATCGCCTCCGATTCTCGAAACATTGAGATTTATTATTATTATTATTATTATTATTATTATTATTATTATTATTATAGTGCGATTGGAGTTTAAAAAGTACCATTTGGGAATATAGACTTCTCTTTGTAACAAAACTTATAAACTTATAAATAATTTATTTAAAATTATTTCTACATTTTCTAACGTATACAGGGTGGAAGTGAAATAACCCTGCATATGTACTTCGGTACATCATAATAATCATGTTGTATGTAAAAAAAAATGTAATACCTTATTGGTGGCAAGTTCATAGTTTTTTTTTTTTCAGAAAAAAAAATTCCCCGAAATGTTTAACAACCTCTTATTAGGAACTATTGCGAGTAAGATCGTAATTTTTGTCCGTATCGATAGAAAATGTAATAAAGAATCATTTATTTCTCTGGCGTATTTCCATAGTGTGGATAATTTTCGTGTAAATTTAATTTAAAAACCACAAATCTTAAGCCATTGAACGATGCGAGTAGAATGCAACATTGCCAGAGAAGTAGATGTTCACCAGGGGCAGTCTTGTCAAGGTCACTCGCGACTACGAGAGGGTTGTGGCTCGCGTGGCAATTGTAGCAGCTGTCTCCCATGAAAATAATCTACTACGGACTACAACGTTGGAATACTTAAAACGTTACGACGTTTTTAAGTTAAATGTCAAGTTTATGATACTACTCGTATACGTAAAATTCAGAACCTTGTGTGCAATATGTTCGTATTGAAATATATTCATGCGAGCGGTTTACTCCGAAACTGTAATATTGAAATGCTTATTGAAAAATATTTAATTAGCTAATTATACAATATATTATTCCCCCCTCACATAATACATTATAACTATTGCTGTTTTTAATATTCTGAAGTATGGAAAACATGTTTATAAACATTTGAGTTTTGAAATCACTGAAATTAATTATCTCAGACTTAAAATACTGCACAAGAAAATGTCTACTTCGTAAGTATTGTGCAACATGTAATTGTACTTAAAAACAAACCTTTCGATATTCACAAATTGTCAAGGTTGTACTTTTTGCTTTCACTAGAAAACTTTATTATAACATTACAATAATGATGCACGTCAAAAAAAGTAAACTCAATGAATAATGAAACAATAACAAAAAATACAACCTATGCTTTTAGTATGTTTACTACGACAAGAGACTAACAACTTCGAGCAATTGAACTCTGGCCACTGTAGAAAACACGAACCGTGAAAAATGTGTTGTTATTGTTTTGTACAGATTTTGTTTTTCAATGTTTAACTAAAAATTACATTATTCTTACGCACTTATCACAACATTTGTTACAAATCATACGACTTTAGGAATTTGATTCTTTACAGTTTAATTATGTATCCTAATGTGCAGTCTTGAAGAATTTACAAGAGTGGCGTGATTTGTAACAATTGTGTGATAAATGTGTAAGAAAAATATAGTTTTGTAGTTAAAAATTGAAAAAAAAAAATCTGTACGAAGCAACTATGGAATTCACAACACATTTTTAGCTTCAGAATATTAGCTAATTAAAGAAATGATACTCCTCAATAGTTCATTATTTTCCTGTAATATTTTTTACCCTTAAAACTAGAGAATAATGGTATTTTACAAACAGCTGTAACTCTGAAAATATTATATATTATTTATATTACATTTTTTGCTCAGAATGTCTTCGGAAATAAGCTCCGTAAGTGACGGTAAATCCTCGTGAATCGCCCTGTATAGGATGTTCTGAAAAAAGTTCCAAAATTTAGAGAGGAGGTAGCACGCATCAAAACAAGAAATAGAAGTCCTGTAAATATAGGTCCTAAAATTAATATCTTCTGAGTAATGAGCAAATGTTTACCATTATTATTGTAAGAACAGATTACTGTATCTCACACTGTGAGCTCTTCGGCAAGGAATAAATAAAACAGAATATAACCGTTTATCATCACATAATATTAGTTTCGTATCTGATGAATAGGAACATGTTTTGTTTCTTTCCCAAGAGCTCACAGTAGAAGATATTAATTTTAGGATTCATGTTACTATTACAACAAAACATGATCCGATTCACAGATACGAAACTAACTTACCCAACTGATACAGTAATAGTTACTGCCTGCAGTGTAGAGTCAATTTGCGTATAATAGTACGATTACGAATTCTAACATACTGTCGTCTGTTTAACATCCGCTTGAAACAAACACAAACAGAAGTATGCTGTGTAATACATAGTGACAAACGGCTGCATTCTATTTCTTGGCAAAGAGTTCACAATATATGAGATACGCTGCTCTTACAGTTATGGTAAACATTTGCTCATTTGTCAGAAGATATTAATTTTAGGACTCATGTTTATAGGACTTCTATTTCTTGTTTTGATGCATACTACATCCTCTCTAAATATTGGAACTTTTTTTTTCCAGACCACTCTCTGTATATTATATAGTTATAGTCCTCCATATGTATCTACAATTTATTCGCTCAGTAAGTAATCATCCAAATCCTTTTTTTTTTTTTTCTTTTAATGCAATAATTCTGACCTTCAACAAGTCCAATCTCATTTCCTAATTCCACAAGGCAATATATGAAATGCTTGAGCAACAAGAAATACTTTATCGGCTCTTCATTTTATCTCAAATAAGAGTCAAAAGCGCAGACTTTATCTCTGCATTCCAATAATTTAATGCGGCAAGATGCTGGCTGTACTCACCCACGTACTATAACAGTTCAACAACGTTTCCTTATTCTCGAAAGTTAAAGTTAGCTGCAGGAAGTATCTTCGTACATTAATCTTATCTATCAATAGGGTTATGTTGGGGCGTGTCTCCCTTCACGACCTCAAACAGTATTCCTTCCTCATTCTTCACTCTTATGTCAATCCATTTATTGTCCATACTCTTCCCATTATTTTGTTTTATATTTCAGCAAGACTTTTCATGTTGAAAATTCTGTTCATTAGTGATTTTTGTGGCTTCTGATTGGAATTTGTGCTTATATTTTCTTTCTTGCAAAGTTCTTTATGTAATTTATCTAGTTCAATTGAAATGTACCGGTAGGCCTACAAGGGTGCTTCAAAAAGTAAGGTAATAAGAGCTCTCATGGACAAACTTTCTTTCATAGCCAGATATACTGATACACAGTAGTAGGGCATTTGGTACGCATTACTTTCCAACATAGTCATCATGCTTGTCCAAACACTTGTTCCAAGGGATCTATGCCGTCATAAAGGAAATATACGTCAAGTCTCTGAAGCCACGTCATGACGGCTTGCTGAACGGCCGTATCGGTGTTGAATCCCTTGCCACCCGGGTCCTTCAACAGTCCGAAGAGATGGAAACCACTGGTTTCCAGGTTGGGGCTGTAGGGAGGATGATCCAGTGCCTTCCACCAGCCACTGACAATGTCCATAGTAACACCTTGTCGTTTTATGACAGTAAAGTATCTTGAATTTTAAGGCGCTTGCCTGCCGATCCGGAGTTGCGATCGGGCGAGTGTTCGATTCCCACTTGAGTTGGGTTTTTCTGAGATTTTCGTCAACTGTAATGCTAATGTCAGGTAATCTATGGAGAATCCTCGGCTTCATCTCGATATCACCAATCCCATCGACGTTAGATATCCGAGTAGTTTATACAGCGTTAAATTGCCGACTAAAAAGTACCTCCCACCGTAAGCGCCGTTTCCGTGACATGACATTCGCACCATATACCTCAACAAGTTGACAATGAATTTCTGCTGGTGAGGTGCCCTTCAGACGCAAAAACCGGACCACACTACGCATTTCCACGTTTAACCATGTTTCCGTGCATGCAGCCATGTAACAACTGATATTGCGAGAGTCTGACGGAACATATACGCCATCTAAAGACTGCGTGATGAAGCTGTGGTCTGGTGCTGCGGCCCTACCTGAAAATTCGAAGAAGATAGGGAATATGTATCCCGTGAGAGCTCTTGTTACCTTACTTGTTTAATCATCCTCATAATTAAAAGCTATTGTGCATTATTTGTTGAATTTCTATCAAATATGCTTGAACTGCTTCCACACTGTTGGGAATTATGTTCCTCGTTTAATGCTAGTTGTCAAGTCCTAATGTGATCTTTATTCCATCAAATTGTTTAGTGTAACGTATGTTATTTATGACCTCACACAGGAATGGAACGAAGCTGAAAGTAGAATAAATTCTTTTCTGTCGTAAAGCAGACTCCTTTCACACATTTGAAACAGTGCGAACTATTCATTATTCAGAAACATATCTACTCTAAGGATATATTGTTCTTTTTACTTGCATTACTCCATTGGGATGTATGAGTGGTGAAATTCATAATCTGTAAGTTTGATTATAATCATTCATTATACATTTAATTCTTCTGTTTTAGTTCTTTCCATTTTATTAAACCAAATGAGTAGGCCTACCTGAATCCCGTTGTGGCAAATGTATTAACAATTTTCTTTTTAGTTTCGTCTTTATTTGTTTTTAATTTTTTGGACAGTTATTTTTTAAAGCGTTTTTAAGATTAAGCGTGTTAAAAACCGTGGTGGGAATATAATGGTGAAGCAGTGCGCAGCCTCGCCCGTTCTCCTACTACGTGATGACGTCACGCGGGAAGCATTGCAGTCTCTCTCGCAGCTTGCTAGCTTAGCTCAGCTCAGCTCAGTAAGGTTTTGGAAGTGGGGTAGGTTAATTGATTATAAATACCAAGAAGCCGTATTAACTAATCCCTTCCCTACTAACGTCTTGTGATGCGCTCCCAAAGCATAGCCGTCTAGACATGACGTCTTTGTGACCCTGCGACTTTTATTGACAGTTTTCAAATGCAGTTTTTTCAAGCTGTCTATTTAGAGGGTTGTTGTATGTTGTAAAACGATCTTTCGTGAAGAAGAGGAGTTATTTTCCTCTAAATATACGCGAAAGGTTTTCCACAATTCTAACTGTTTGAATAAAAGTGCATTGAAGTTCTGTCCTGCATTCCAAGTGGAATGAACAAAGTTTAAGAAAGGGAATCAGAGTCGAGGTCTTGTAAGAGTTATTGGCAGTAAAGTGACATGACATTCACATGGTCAACATAAAGGAAAAAAGGGTAACAATGAAGGGGAATAAACAGTGGTGAAACTGAAGGGCGTAATGGAGTATAATAACGTTATGTTGTGGGTTGACTGTCAGGTCAGTGTCAGAATGAAGTCTTATATCCCTTCTCCATTATGGGAAAATACGTAAAAAAAAACTACAGAAATGTTTCTTCAATATAATGTTTATGGTACTTTTCAGCTTTTCAATGTCTACGTAATTGCATGTAAGACCGTGGAGGGAAGCAAACCCAGGAAGGAAAGGGTCTATACAAATCTTCGACTTGACCTGGAAGCAGGCATTTTATAGAAGGTTAACCTTGTCTAACTGAAGTGTTAGTGAAAGGGGAGGAGATGCTGGAGTTACGACGACAATATTACAAACAAGCTGTTGGGCTTATTCCCCCCCCCCCTCCCATCATATACCTACCGCCCACAGAAAAAGAAGCCAGCGAGAACCTGCAAAGTTTGTAAATCTCACAAGAAATGTTTTGTACTGGAATCTTTCGAAACTTAACATACTGTTCAAACTGTTACCAAATTATGAGTATAATATCACAATTTGTAGTAAAAGACCCATGTTTATTGCAAACGACCTCCACCTGCCTTTAAATGCCACTTACCGCACACCACCAATTCACTGTCTGCGCGTGGAGATTTAAATAAAGATTCCAGACAATAAACCCGTCCTTTTAAATCTTACTGCATGAACTTAAAGGTAGCAACAAGCAAACTTTAGAAAAGAGTCAATAAAGAACATTTGTTAAAGGCAGGTGTCGAATTAATTACGTTCATTCTGGTGTACTGCTTTCGTTAGAAGATATCTTTAAGTTCATGGACTCAACTCGGTTTGATCCATTCAGGATGGACAGAATACGTTCTGAATCAGACCTTCGATTTCAGGCTGGCTTTAAAGAGGCTGAAAATGTAAATTGCAACAAATGTCAAGTGTAGCATGATGGAGTGTCCCTAAAAGAAGGCAAATTCGAAAAAAAAAAAAATGCATTCTCGATAAAATGTGGACTTAACGCGTTTTGATTCCGAGCTGCTCAAATACGTTCAATAAAGTTTCATCGTCAACATTTTTACATTACTTAAAAAAACACACATCAGTTTTTCATTCCAGTGATTCTGCATATTTCTTTTAGTAAAATGCTCCTGCACACAATTTTAATATCTGAATATTTTTTACACAAATTAAGTCCACAATTTCCACATCTGACATTAATTTTCGTAATGTGAACGGCTTTCTTGTTAGCAGCTACAGTAGTACTTGAAATAGATCTTGATTCACCCTCACCAACCACTTCTGTATTATCTTCCTCACTACCACTTTCTTTCTTCAACTCCGCCGGTAAATCAATTTCCAATAGCACTATAATATCACTTTCACCCAAAACATTAAGGCTGCTATTATCCACAAAACAACTCATGTCTATGTTCTGTATCCCTGAATACAACTAGATTTGAATAAACACCAATAAAGAAAGAACAAATTTACCAACTCAAGTTTCTACACTGCAAGTAAATGGTAAAGTGGAGAATTGAAACAGTAAACGACTTTAACGGCATTACAAACAGTTACAACAATGGACAAAAATCACAGAATTCAAACTAGAAAATGTTTAAAAGTATAGGTCATATGAAATGCCAAGGGTGGGTAAAATCTGTCCACTAACAAATACTTCAAATTATTAGTCTGCTATATTTGAAATCTAAAACAGTACACATGTGTGCATACTTTATCATGTTAGAGACAAAGAGAGTAAAGGTGAAAGCTGTCAGATTTCATTAATTCAAAACAATTTAGAAAATAAAAAGGGTGGGCAATTTTTTCCCAACCTTGATAATGCTAGGGTTAAGCGAGAAAATAATTATTTTATGCCCATTGATTGACGCATTTTTTGCTCCTCTATTGACATTCGAGACGATTGAATCCTTCCATTTACTGAAACCTTTTCTGTCTGGAAGTTGTTAAAAGATACCACAGCTTTAACATTTTATGAGACATGTAATTAAGTCCTTTTAGCTTAGAAAGTTTTGAAGAACTATGAGAAAATTATTCCCTTCTGTGGAGCGACTCATGTGAAAAATTTTAACAATATGATACACAGGAACATACCAGTTAATAGTTATTATAATTAATGTTGTAATTACTCACGTTTCGTTATTTAGGTTTAATGCACTATCCTCTGATACATGTTCGTCTGAATTGGTTTTGGAAGTGGCCTGAACAGTACATGAACTATTTGGCAATGATGTCATGAATTTCTTTCCTCCTTCTCCGTTTTTGACATCTGTCCAATCTCAGATTATCTGTTGATTTTCGTTTCAAGCAAGACTGCGATAGAGCTTTTGTGGGTACAGCGTCTACTTTCAGATTACGACTGCTTTTTGGTTCATAATTTAGGAGTTTCTGATTTAAAGGTACTTCGTAACTTGACTCCTCAAAATGAAGTGAACATATTCGAACTGAAACAACATTAAGTCTTAAGATTTTTATCCCCTTTCTTTTCCCTCAAAGCAATCTATGGAATAAGTCAGACAATCAGTTTAACATGAAAATATATTTTGCAAATGAGTTGCGAAGCAAATAAAATTTAGTAACATGCGAGAAAACTCATCGTGCTGTAAACTGACTTCATCCTCCCATCTACAAGCATGCAGCCATTGTCTTGCCAAGTCTTCATTCTTCGGAAACCTATAATAGTTTACGTCAGTTCCTTTTGTTTTTCGATTGTAAGTCAAACAACCAGATACTGCACATCCAGGCATACTAATAGCATGTGTCACATTAATAGCATTACTGATACAAGAATAACATTCAATATAATATATATAAACAAAGAATTAACACCGTGCACGTACACACAACAGCTTTTTGTTTTGTTCCTCGAGCTCTGCGGCGCGAATTAGCGCGCCGCTGCTGCTTCCCAAGTGACGACATGTGCAGTAGGAAACGAGTTTGAGTCAACCGTCTGCTACACCATTATATTCCCACCACGTTAAAAACGTATTTGCTCGCGTAATTTGCGCACTTTTTAATTAACTTTGGCCACTGAAAAATTGGGGTGCGTAAAATACGCGGATTTTTCAAATAATAGGTCCTGTTCTGAGTTTATCTCAATTAGTACATGCATAGGTAAGTATTTACGGTAGGGCTAATTTTCTATACCGGTAACTTGTCTCTACCAAGGACAAGCATTGTTAAAGTAGCGGGACTTTGGGGTTTATTTCTGAAGCAGGTACTTCAGTTGCTGGTGAATGACCTACGATGGACTGTAGGGAAGGAAAATCCCTACTACACTGAAAAAAATATGTACGTAAAATGTGTGCGCAAAATACACGGAGCAAAAATAAAGTTCAAAATAATCCCTTAAAAAGTAGGGTGCGCAAAATACGTGGGGGCGCAAATTACGCGAGCAAATACGGTATTACGCAGAAGCGTGCAAGAAGTACTTTTAGCATTAGTAAATGGTAATAGGAAATGAAATGTAAAGAATCGATTTAATGTAACATTATCAACAATAAAACCGCCTCAAACACATTGTACTGTACATTTTTAACAATACAATATGTTTAAGTTATAATGATAGACAGTGCTGATGCTGAGTTTGATGTGTATTTCACAACAGGTGACCATAAAATTATCACACCTTTTAAAATGTAGCTTGGTGAGTGGGAACGATCATTGTCAATTCTTCTTTCAATTCATGGATTGGCAAGCAGCAAGAAGCGGAAAGCAGTCCTGAAACGAATATTGTCTCCTTTGGCATCCCCAGACATGCTCTGTCGAGTTCAAGTCTGAGCTTCGTGCAGACCATCTAACACGCTGAATACCATCGTCATCAAGATATTCTGAAACAATGAGCCACGTACGCACAGCATAATCGTGCAACAAAAGGAAATCGTCACCGATAAATGGAATAAAAGAAATCATGTGATCTGCCAGTATTTCTTCAACATCGCTCGGTAGTCAAGAAATCCATTTTGAATCATAACTAAAGCGGTTTTGGCCTCTGGAAATTTCTGCTCAGAACATAATGGAAGCTCCATTCTAATGTTCTGGCCGATAGTGTACAAGATGCAGAACACTCACTTCGCCTTCTCTACATTCATCTGGTGAAACTTGGAGGAAAATTGTGGTTGAGCCCAAAAACCTTCTGATGTTTGCGCCACAGTGATAGATTGATCTAGTAGTTTCACACAGAAACGGGACTCATTGGTGAAGAGCAATTTCCCCCAGTGCTCAGCAGTCCAATCGACATTTTCTTTGATAAATTGCGGTCTAGCAAGATCTTGTCCTCTAAGAGCTTAGATTCAGTTGCCGGCCTTCCTGCAGATTTGCATCTTAACATTTTCGCCTGTCCTTTTGCGTATGTTGATATACTGTTAGGCCTACTTGCTTCTTCCAATTGACTTCGGGGTCTACAACTGTTGTGTCCCCATTGCGAAGAACTGGCGTGATTATAAAATTATCGTCATTCTCAGAGGTTTTTATTTTACGGCCTGAACCTGGTTTACTGTCATAGATATTGAGTTCCCTGAATCGTTTTAGTGCCTGTACCTATATGCACTTGAAGAAGATGTTCCCAACATTTCTGCTCCATAGCAGACTAGGCGACAACAGCCCTTGCAAGATTTGGAGCACTTATCGTCATCGTGAATAATAAGAAAATTTGGACAAATCACGCAAATTGCACTAACAACAATATGAATTTTCAGCAATAACCTCAACTACCATATCAAAAACATAATCATTTCAAGTTAGATTTCTAGTGATTGAAGACCTTATCTTTGGTAATCTTTGTATCACATTTTCAGTAGGCTATTGACACTGCTACCTAGACGTCATTATCGGCTAAATACCTTGGAATAAGAGCTAGTAGGATAATTTTAAAATAACCTTAAATTCGGACAAATATAGCAAAATATTTCTGTTTATCGTTTTTTTCTGATATCCCCTTTCCCCTTTTATGCTGTAACTATTAGGCTACGGCCATTTTTTGGCTTTCCTACTTCAAAATTCTCTAGAGGTCCTTCATTGGAACTGCGATACTCAGAGTGAGACAAGTGGCCAACAAGCTTGGAGCTCACATATTCAATTTTTCTCAGCTCCAACTCCCTTGCAAGGACGCGATTTCGTGTACGTTTTAATGTTGCTCCTCCCATTTCCCCCCTTTATTTCATTCGTGCATTGCCGGCGAGTGTTTTTTTTTAATAACAAAAAAGAAATTTGTAGCAAAATAGATATTTAAACAAAATTACAGGAAATTACTAAGATATATTCAAAATCATCCGTCCTCGAGTGAGGTTAACCAGTGAGATCCGGAATTACAAACATGAAAATATAATATGGATGTTATTGCGTTATTTTTTTGTAGTCTGTCACTGTTAAAGATACCAGTTTGAGGCAAAGTTTTTACAATTTGTTTGTTCGAGACTCTTGATGAGGTCGCATTTCCAGTCCATCTTAAGCCAGAACCAACCCTCCTTCCCTATTCCTGCCATCTTTCCACCCCTATCCTATTTGAGCTGACGACCCGGAATAAGCGTTTGGAGCCAGCCCGAAGTGGCAAACAACTTCCGAGGCTCAGGATCAAGACTCATCCTCAGCTCATCTTATGCCAGAAACATCCCTAAATGCTGTCTTGTGGTGAAATTCAACTCGGCCTATTAAAATAACAAGGGCCTATTAAAATAACAATAACACCAACACTTCCAAAATAATGCCTTCAGGATCAATCAAGCCATACTTCAATAGACTCACCAAGAGCCAATTGGCTAGTCTCCTAAGTTGAGACAATCCTGCCTGTGGTTTTTCCGTGATTTTCCTAAGGCGCTAAGACAAATGTCGGGATGAACCCTAAAAGAAATGGGCCACGGACCTATATCCTCCTCCCCACAAAAGTTTCGTCATTTTTTCAAGTTAAGGCCTTCGAAATAGGCGCTTTGGAATTCGCATATTCGGTATATTGCCTTTGGTACATGGGCGAGTTTACTCGAGTTTCACTCGCAGATTGGAAGACCTCGGTACCTTTCATTGTGCATACTTTTATATTTTTCGGCTTTCCTTGTCTTGATACTGTTCTGTCATGCTTCTCTTCCTCTTCTCTCCTTTTATATGGTAGCTAATGGGTTACGTCCATTTTCGACTTTTCCTTCAAAATTCTGTACAGTTCCTTCAGTGAAACGGCGAAACTCGGAGTGAGACAAGTAGCCGACAGCTTGAAGCTCAAATATTCATTTTTTCTTAACCCCAAACTCCTTTGCAAAGGACGCGTTTTTGGCTATATTTTTAATGTTTCTCCTCATATTTCCTCCAATTCATTCATACAGTTCTTTCGATAAAAGGATAAATGTTTTTTCCGAAACCGGTCATACTAGAGTGGGGATTAAGTTATTTGTCTTAAAGAGTAAGATTCTGCTGCTATGAAATACGATTTACTCTAGATAGTGTAATATAGCATTGTTGTATTCCTACTACATTGAGTATTTTAGGGTAATCTGAAAATGTAAAATAGCGTACCTCTCTGTCACATACGATATCATGCACTAAGCAGGAGAGAAGCGCTGTGTTTAGTCTGTTACAGGTTTTTCGCTTCTATGTGATAAAATGAAATGTTTTCGTTTATATTCTGATACCTTCCCATGTTGTAAATGATTTCTCCGGATCTCATTTTCATTAGTAAAGCGTGCCTCTTTTATTCATTTCCTTGCCGCTAAGCAGCTCTACTTCCCCAGTTTTGTGAGTTTTCTTCACATGTCTCTGTCTCTACGCTGACAAGTATAAAGACCTGAGATAACAAAATAACACAGTGCAAACACAAAACAATTAGACTTACTCAATCCCTATGAAAGGGAGTTAAGTTTCGTTTTGACAGTCACTACGAGCAAGATTTTTGTGATGAACGTGTGATTGGAATGGCTGTGTCTCGGTTTGCTGTACAACAGTGAGTGAATGTTTCTCAAGTAGTCTGCTTGGGAAGTACAGAGAATGTTCCATGTATGAGCAGGACCGGATTTAAGGGGGCGATAACCCGCCCCGGGGCCCATGCAGATTGGGGTCCCCCGCAATCCCCCCTTAAGAAAGAAAAAGTTAACTCTAATCGACGGGCCAGTTCAAAAGGAAAACAACTCAAAATGTAAAGTTTTGATGAACCTGCATTTTAAAGCTTAATTTTTCTGTAAGTTTCAAATTAGATTGTGTTAATCGGTTTTTTTTTTCAAGCAGTATGAAGCTTTAAAGTGCAGTCTTCTCAAAACTTTAAATTCTGAGTTGTTTTCCTTTTGAACTGTCCCGTCGTAATATTTTCTATTGAACGATTTACGAGGAAAATCCATTTTGGTAATTCAATACATTTGCTTCCCTTTCGTCGTACTGTGGCTATTCCTGTCAAAGTATTTCCAAGAACCGGCAGATACTGGGTTCTGAAATCTCAGGCAACTTTTCGTGTGGCAGTTGACAGTAAATCTCTACATACGAGAATCGATAACATTTATTTGAAGAACTAGCCGTACCCGTGCGCTCCGCTGCACCCGTTAGAAATAAATATAAAGTAATTACATAATTAAATTAGGACATTTGATCCAGGGAACATTCGTGTTTGATAGAAAAATAAATCGTTTAATATGTTACTTAATTTAAATTGTATTTAAAATGTTAAAATGCGATCATTTTTCCCCAGAGACCACTCATTTGGTGCAATGACAATTCCTTTAACATGTTTCTTAATTGTTATTACAAATTATTTTTGGAAAACCGAAAATTAACAGAAAAATTTTGGCTACAGATTTATTATTATGTTTATATTATATTATATTATATTATATTATATTATATTATATTATATTATATTATATTATATTATATTATGTAAAAAGTGTGTTGATAACGGATGTACTCGAATTAGAAAGTTTTTAATTTGTTGTGGGAGCTCTTGAATCTCAGAAGGAACAGCTTTTACAACAGCGCAACATAATCTGCTTGGCTCATTACCCAATTTTTTTTGTATTGCATTTATTGCATATATATTATGTATTTTAACACGATTCAATTGAGCATAGCCAAAATTTGAATGATAAAATAATGGATTGCTAAGCTAACGTACTATTACTGCATACTAAATCAATACACTCTCGTTGTTCGTTAATTCTCTGAGATAAAAATGAATGTGTTCATAAACATTATTTTAAGAAATACAGGAAATAAATGTACAGAATAACCTATCAAGTTTTCTGTGCATAAGAAGCTATTTTAATCTTACCTGTCCTCAATTCACTCACAAGTTACTGTAATAACATTATAGCATTATGTCCATCCAGAAAAACTACACTTTCCAATGATGAAATAATAATTAATTATACAAATCGGTTAATTTATCTTCCGATATTACTTCATACAAACACAGAAACATTGTCTGTAGGCTATGTTTCATAGCTTTCGATTGTTGTGTCCAAGGCCCCTTATAGACGAAGTCATTTGTTTTTTATTTCATTACACCACCTTAGATGGCTGTTATTTTAATTTTAAAACTCATTTATCTCATTAAATATCAGTCCTATCAAAATTTTTCAAAGAATAAAACCTATCAAATCAGTTTTAAAGAAACTTTTGTCATGTAACATTTTTCACAAAAGTCAATAATAAGCGAAATATTTCGATTTATTTAATTCAGGTCCCCTTATAACTCCCCTTTTAAATAACGTACTTTGAATGCCATATAGCCTAAAATCTAAGTTATATCGAACTTAATTTATATTCCAATTTCCATTGAAATCCGTTCAGCCATTATCGCGTGAAAAGGTAACAGACAGACAGACAGACAGACATACATACATACATACAAACAAAAATTTCAAAAAAGCGATTTTCGGTTTCAGGATGGTTAATTATACATGTTAGGACCAATTATTTTTGGAAAATCGAAAATTACCAGAAAAATTTCGGCTACAGATTTGTTATTAGTATAGTATGAGGAAAATGCTCAGGAAATTAAGTTAGCCAAACAAAAGAGTATGCTGAAGAATGTACACACCAGCGAACAAAAAATGTTAGACTTATTCCTCGAGCTCTATAATACGGCAAAGCACCAGAAACACATCTATTACAAAGGGAGCGATTTGGGGTATAAAGTTTCATTTCCGTAATTGATGAACTTTCATCATCTTTGTTTGAGAGACTGTCTGCTTATGATGCTGTCATAAAACTGTCTGGATTTCTGAGCCAGCTTGATGTTTTAAATCCAACCGAGATTATTTACAGCTACCAATTTTGTCACTGAACACAAGAATGACCTCGAAGGTCCTTGGCGAATGAACTAATACAGTTTTCAGCACTAACAGTAGACATGAAAGAAAACTACAAGGACTATCTTACAAATTAAGTGTTCTATGAAATCCACAATGAACAGAATTTTAGAACAACTTTTTCCAGCGTTGAAATACTTTTAAGAATGTATTTAGTACTTATGGTGTCAAACTGTAGTGGGGAAAGGTCACTTTCAAAAATGAAATTGATGAATTCGACTCCATATAACCATTATCAAGATCGCCTAACATACATTTCCTTACTCATCGTGGAAAGTGATATTCTTCAGGAAATAGACTTTAAATTAATTATTGACATGTTTTCTGCAAAGAAAGTAAGGAGAGTTTGTAATTACAAAATTTGTATAAAAACAAACAGTTGCTTAATTTTTACATTTCTCCTTATACGCTGTGACGTAATTTGTGTTACTGGAGTCACCCACATGCATGCCGCCTCGGGGGCCCACACACGTAAATCCGGCGCTGTGTGTAGTCTTCTTAGTCCATAATGTTGTTAGAAAATAGACGCACACTGAAAGTGTGCACGACAAAAGTGTCGGAGAAGGCAAAATGGTTTTTTTTTTTTTCAAAAAACCCTAAACACTATACCACTTCGTACAGGTCGTATTTTATTTATTTATTTTTTTAAAGTAATAACAATTAGCAGTAATGGTACGACTGCTCAAGGGATTCTTTTACGTGCGGCATGACGGGAGCCTGGTAAGGATGTATTGTGGTCATTCTCGCACAAAGCATATGAACCTATATAGGCCTATTCTATAAAGTGATATTCTTAACTAGACCTAATAGTCCCGTATTTTCCTTTCACGTTGTCCTGATCGGAAAACCTGGGCATTAAATGGTCCCTACTGATTTCTACTTGTAAATCTTTTGTGCTTACTGATGGCTCCAAAATATGAGTAACTGCCGGAGCTGGTAAATATGGCCTTAGAACTCCAAGGCTTAAATATAAAATTTCGTTTTACTTGGTTTATGTACAGTAGTTTTATCAGGATGAGTTTTTGCTATTTTAACCTATGTTTTGGAAAATCTGAGGTGTCCATGAAAAAATATGAATACTACTGGGTGTTCAGTTCAAAATGTGTCTTGGCTCGCTGTATGCCGTCTTGTGGCTAGCTGATGAGCCTAGAGAATTCAATCTTCCTACACTTCCGCAGCTCAGGTGTATAATCTAAGAGGCAGAGAAGTTGGCTAGCAAGTACGGCGTTAATTCTGAAGAGTACGTGCCGATACGTACGGTAACGCCGGTAGTGGCAGGAATGTGAACTGTTTGGAAATACGTACTGTCGGGATATGGGGAGAGGGTTAAGACGATTACTTACGTATTTGTTGACATTAACTTCGACGGTCAACATGGACACGGAGCATTTGATTTGTGTTGTGGAATGTTACCGTACACAACCGATGATAACAAATACCCTGCGTACGACTTGCCGGCGCAAAACACAGTTCGAAAGAGGTTATGGTAGCACACAGACCGTACAGACCGCCATCCGTTGCTACGACGTTCAAGTTATACCGTACACGTTCTCAAGTTCAGATTGAAGAACGCCTTAAATAATAGGCAACTTCTCTAACATATGAGCTGAAACTCGCTTCAAATCGGTGACCCAACAACAGTGACGTCATGACACACTTTGAAATGAACACCCAGTAGTATGTGCAATGTTTAGGGCAGGTATTTTTGATGACATTTTTTTTTTTTTTCAAAATTCTCGTAAAAATTAATAAAATGTCGTACTTATGTTTAAAATGTGACAGTAATCTCGTGAAAATGTGATATTTTTTTTCAACATGTAATGTCATACATTCACACAGTATTAATTAGCAATAGTCTGATATACGGCATTGTATTTGCAACATTCATGGTGAAATAAAACTGTTAGTAGTAGCAATAATAACAATTTTATCATTTGTAAATCAGCTTTATTGTTATATAAATGTTTTATACAAAAACCCAGTGAAATAGAATTTTCAAATAAGTTGTCCTATAACGCCGTCAGTGTTTGCTTGACACCGGGAGTAGGGCAGACATGTGCAGTGATCTTGCTCTCACAGAGTTGCCACTTCTTTCTGTCTTATGTCTCCTTTACAAAGTGCACGCAAGACTGGTGTTACAGTTATTCATAAAAAGTGGCAACGTCGTATTACTACAATGCATACACTAATGATTGTGGAAATTGCAAGACCAAGAAGGATACATATGACTGAAATGAAATTGATACCATAGATTAAGTACATGACAATACACAAATGATTAGAATTACAGAACTGTACCTGATCTGTAACCGTGAGATTTCAGTATAGTGTGAAGCCTCCATGCGCTGCAATCAGTTGTGGTTTCGCGTGTTGCTTAGCTATTCGCTGCGCGGATACAGATCCCAGAGTTTAGTCAACAAAGGCTGCCGACAGTTTTCATCATGTGCACCTTATCACTGTTGTCGGCGTATCATTTCAAGGACAGAAGAAATGAAAACCGAATATAAAGAGCTCGGATGAATTACCGCAAGTAATAGTACACGCTGGTAGACTAGGAACTTGAGTAAGAATGTAACACTTTGTTTATTTAAAGTATTACAGCAAGTCTTGAATTTGTGGCCTATTACATTTTTTTACATTTTACAAATTACGCATTTATGAGTATTTTACGCGTTGTGTAAAATTAATATTTTACGCATAATTTGACAATTCTGGTCACTACTAACAAAAGTAGAAAGTCTCCAACCAGAATTCAAAAATATTTAAAATTCATAGAACACTGGCTTAACAATTGGAGAATAAAAATCAATGCAGCTAAAAATTCAAGCATAATCTTCACACAATGACGTCCTTAAGAACCTTTTCACTTAAGCTATTCAATGAAATTATTCGAACGAAAAAAGAAATCAAACATTTAGGTATTCATCTGGACAGCAGACTCACATTTCAAAAACATATTCACGTGTCAACAAGCCAAGGATATATTCACCTTCTCAATCACATTATCTAAGTTAATGGACAAAGAAAACTTTCTACTTCATGTTAACCAGAACAGGTATCCTTTATGCCTACCAGCTGGTTATCACAAAATAAAATCTTCAAATGAGACTATGAGGAGTACAAAGGGCCGCCCTTCGCCTGAACAGACACCATATCAAACGAATTCCTACATTAACGTCGCAACATTGAATCCATCTGTAAACATAAACATTTTTTAATATCAATTGAAAATCATCCCAACCAGCTATTGCAGTATCGCTATCATCACTAGAATTCTGCTCAATATCTAGTCACATCTAGCAGTACATTTATTAAAAATAACTATCAGGAAAACTAGTTTCTACGCGATACAAATTATATGTAATTCACGTAAAATGTGTCACGTACCAACCCTAGTAGTGACTCTACGTTGAATTCAGAGAACTGAAAGCTTCAAGATTTGGCATTGCTGTATTGAACTGCAAGATCCGAAATAATTAATTACATTTTGAAGTATGATGTAATCTGGTGCATTTCTTACTAAAGCCCCTATAGCGGAGCCTATACATTGCAATGTTTTGTCGAGTTCATAGCTGAATGTGTTCCATGTGGGTGAACTTTATGGACTGTGACTCACGACGTGAAACTGTGTACGTGCTGATAGGCCGCGCTGCAAGTATTGTCCATGGGAGGGCATTACTGACAGTCGCTGAGGAAGCGGCACCCAGTTCCATCTCGTGACGTTGTGCGGGCTCTCTTTGGAGGCCACAGTCTTCAGATATTTTACGCGCTTCGTAACAATTTGGCTTTCTGTTATGTAACAGGCTATATTATTGTGCACTTAGGCATTTTGTTATCCTTATTATTTAAAATACAAATGTAAACCCATTCCATTTTCTTGTATCTAAATAATGAGATAACATTTTCGTCTTCTCTAACGGAGTAAGACAAAGAAAGACAGTCCACTGAATTTGTAAATCGTATTATTTATTTATGTATTTATTTATTTATTTAACTAGGTGTAAGTAGATATACATTCATTAAAACTGAAAAAAAAAAAATCACAAAACACCTATTCACATCTTATAATAATTCTAATATTTTACTTTCTTATTGTACGAAGTATAAAGAGAAAGTGTTGCGATGCTGTAAACAGTTAATTTCGCTATTTTCGCGAAAGAAATACGTTTCAGCTCCCATGATACGAAAATGTGATTTTAGACCATGTCCCATATTTGTCGGTTCAGCGCATTTTGTTCATATTGAGTATCTGCGAGTCACTTATTCGGAAATTATGTATACAATTAACAGTGTTTGGTTGCAGTTAGATATTTATTGGTTCTGTAACCCTTAATGAACTAAAAATCACATTCTGAGATTATATAATTTAAGCAATGTGCATTTAATTATGCCCCTGATCCGTTGGGGGACACTTTTCTTCTAGTAGGTGAGGAAAACTACAGCATATTAATGATTATATGTACTATAAACATTCAGAGAGAAATGGAAGTAGCCTACATAATGGAATTGCAGACGCAGATTTGTGTGCTGCGCTCGTGCAGTAACTTCAAGTAGCAGAAACGGCACACATGCTTTTCTATATTCACATGTTCAGATTTAGAAGAGACAGAGGCCCTGAAAATTATTGCGAATGTGAAAAGTTCAGCAGCTGAACATCCTGAAGCATCATAAGCACAAATTTTAAGTAGTACCATCCGATATTTTAGCAGAACTCCCTGATCGTCAAAATTTGAGGAAAGAGAACGTCTGAAAAACATGCCTCGAAACTCTGTGAGCATAGAAGAACTGAACGAATTATCTGGAAATTTTAAACAAACAGTAGCTGGAGATAACCTTTTACTTTATGGTTCCTTTCAAAATCGTTCATTTAACCTACACTTTGGAAGAATAATCTTCATGGGAACAAGAGGAAATGTGAGAAGGGTTTTTAATAGTGAAATGTGGTTCATTGATGGAATCTTTTCGGTTGCACCCAATATTTTTCTGCAGTTATTTACTATACTTGGATCTGTTAAATAGTTTACATTGTAAAAATTACATTATTGGGAAGATACATAATTTGGAAAAAATGTTTTAGATATTTACGAGGGCTATTCATAAAGTAACTTCCGTTTATTTTTTACAAACTTGTGAATGACGTTACAGAATTGGGTTAAAATACGTTTGAAAGTATACACTCTAATTTATTTTTCCACATAGTTTCCAGTCCATTGAGACACTTGTAGCGTTTGACGAGCTTTGAAATTCCGCAATCGTAGAATTCGGCCGCCTGCGACTGAAGCCAAGCCACGTCTTCATGTGCATGAAGAGATGGTAATCGCTAGGCGCAAAATGTGATGCTTTTCTCGATCAGATTGTGACAGGAGATGAGACTTGGGTGCGGTATGTGAATGCAGAAACAAAGCTTCAATCAAAGCAATGGAGCCATACTCGCTCGCCGAAAAAAAAAAACCCACAAAGTGTCGCCAAACACTTTCCACGACGAAACTCATGGCAACTGTCTTCTGGGACACAAAAGGACTTTTGCTAGTGGAGTTCTTGGAGAGGAATGCCACAATTGACGCTGAGCGTTACTGTAACACATTAACAAACTTGAAAAGGGCCATTCAAAACAAACGTCGTGACATGTTGAACCCTGGGGTGATTTTCCTGCATGACCACGCCCGGTCGCATACAGCGCGTCGTACTGCGACCAAACTGCAAGAGTTCAGCTGGAAAGTATTGGATCATCCTCCCTGTAGCCCAGATTTTGCGCCTAGCGATTACCATCTCTTCATGCACATGAAGACGTGGCTTGGCTCGAAACGCTTTGACGATGACGAAGAGTTGAAAACTAGCGTCGTAAGTTGGCTTCAGTCGCAGGCGGCCGAATTCTACGATTGTGGCATTTCAAAGCTCGTCAAACGCTACGACAAGTGTCTCAATGTGACTGGAAACTATGTGGAAAAATAAATTAGAGTGTATACTTTCAAACGTATTGTAACCCAATCCTGTAACGTCATTCACAGGTTTGTGAAAAATAAACTGAAGTTACTTTATGAATAGCCCTCGTATATTGACTGGGAAAAAAGTCTTCGGAACTTTTATTACATTATTGATAAAACAATAAATTGGTAATGATTAGTTTTTGGAAAAAATATTTTGGACATTTGTAATGATTGGGAAATGAGTCCTTGGAACTTCAATTTTTTTAGAATCACTTTTGGGGAAAGTGTACCCCAATTCTCCGATCACATAATAGATAGATCAGCTAATAGACTTTCAAGACAATCACTTTTATCAATTTCACTATGCTGCCATTTAGCGACTACAAAAGAAGTCACATTACAACCCTTATGGAATTGCATGGAGCAACTGTACTTCCATCTAGTGGTCGTTACCAAAAATGCCTTTTCGACAGTGGAAGCTCTGATGGTTGTTCTCTTTTTATTTTGCTATTTCATAACATGGGAATGGCCAATCTGATACATATACAAGGGAGAGTAAAAAAAGTAAACTTAATAATTGTTTTATTAATTGAATATGTACAGTAAAACTACAAACACTTCATCACTTTTCATAGTATAACAAGAACATTTGCATTGAACGTAGTGGGCACTATGTTGAAAAGTTATCACGTGTTTGTAGTCTTATCGTACATATTCAATTAATAAAACAATTAAGGTTACTTTTTGACTCTCCCTCGTGTCGTGTGTGTATGTATACATACATACATACGTGATCAGAATTAGACACACAGTGGCGTAAACTAGACCTTTCTACAGCTAATGGTTTCCGAATAAAGGCTGGTTCACAATAAATCGGGAACGGAAACGACAACGAGAACGGAAATAATGTTAAAATAAATGTATTTAAATGTGAGCATTCATAATAGTTAATTGTGAATGCTCACATTTAAATACATTTATTTTGACAATATTTCCGTTCTCGTTGTCGTTTCCGTTCCCGGTTTATTGTGAATCAGCCTTAAGTCTCTAAACGTGGATATCGGTACTGCCGATGCGTGTGACTTCACACTGCTGCGTCGCACCGCAGCGAGTTCATTCTTGGTTTAATTATTTATTACATTCACTAAAATTCATGTCCAAATCGCGAAAAATACCGTTCTTCTTTTCATAACAAAGCGTTATGCAGCTGCGAGCTTACACAACGCTTACGGATGCGGCAACGTGACGTAGGCAGCAATGATGGACAAAATTTCTTCCCTCTTATATTCAGAACCATTTGATATTTTGAGTTACGGTTTTGAGTGCTGTCATCAGCTCCCTGTTGTCTACAACATACGAATATACAGTATATATTGTGCAGTGTTCCTTCAACGTAACTATATTATGTAGGCCTACTACTGCGAAGCTGGAAGAGCGTTCACACTAACGTTAATGATTCACAAAAAATATTCTCTATGTTGTAGGCCTATTTGAATTTAGTACCGTATTCTAAGAAATCAATGCTTCGTTAATACCTTTGAGATGTAAATATACTACCAACTTTCCGAAAATAAAATGTCAAGCTTGGATTCTCTATAGGTTATTTCAAGGTTATGTAGATAATAAATTGGGATTTGATTATAAGTGTTAAAGCGAATTACAGCTTATCGTTATACATGGTATACAAAAATGTTATATTTACGAAAAATATTAAAGTTACTTTATTCGCTTATTATTAAATTTATTATTAAGAATATAGATGGACAACTACGAGCAGAAGGTACAGACATCTAATGGCAAAGTTAGCGATGCTACAATACAGTCGGCCATTTGCAAGGGCTCAAAAAGTAGAATGACAGTATTGATGTAGGCTATGTCGGTTTAGGCTACCGAAGCCCTATGTATAGGCCTACGTTTATGGACTAGGTTTAGTGACAACTTTTCGGGATTGGTGTTGGATACAGTTGGGAGGGATAAATAAAATTAAATAATAGTCTACGTACATATATAAAGAAACTAATTTATTTTTCACATGATTAAGCATACTCTTTTTCTGACTTGTACATGCCAGCAGGTTCTTATTTTTCAAAATGTAGCCATAAAATTCACTACAACTGAAGCTTTTCGTGTTATACTTTAATCTTTAATAACAAGATTGCTTTAATCAGTGAAACTTTTAATCTATTATGCTCACCAGACTATTGAGTATTCATGGGAGAAAATACCCTCTCCACGTTAGCATTATGGCTAAGAATGCTAAAATAATGCTCAGCTAATTTCAGTAGTTTTGAAAACTTCTCGGTAGATTTGCGTGATTGAAAAAACGACACCTACTTTGCGTCAACTTGCCTCTTTTTGTAACTGTCATCTGCCTCCGCATCTAACTCTTTTTGCACATATTGTTTCTAGCATATTGACTGTCCGAATAATAAAGAATCATTAAACTGATGTCCTGTATTACAAATAAATTCGACAGGCTTTGCAAAGGTTTGCCACTCAGGAATCTAGTAAAAAATCATCCACTTAAAACGATTTAAAACTTCAAAATATGCCACCCATTTTTGAACATATGGACAACATAAATGATAAAAGATTGTGATTTCTTTCTTGAAAGAGTTTAATTCGCAATCTGACAAATTATTTAAAACATGTTTGACGTTAATATCGTGTTTGTCTTGACAATTCACAGTGAAGGTCGGAATGTTTGTAATATTTATAGATTTCTGGCGGGACACTTTTCTTGGCACACAAAATCGAGACAATACAGATTTTTCTGGTCGTATGGCAACCCTAACTAGGTGCCATCTTTGGTGGAATTTGGGTGAATATAACGGGCGATGTAGGTTCGCTATAAATACAGAGATAAAAGCCAAACGGATAACACATCTTCATGATTATATTAATATATCAGCACGCTCACATTCCTTTTGATAGATTTTTCACTCGGAGAGAACAGTATTTCTAACAAATGTTTATCATCATCATCATCATCATCTTCATCATCATCAACAACAACAACATGAAACGCTTATGTTCAAAGGTGAGTTGGAAAAAAAATATTAACGTATACTTGAACATTTGACGTCACTTGCTTATCAACGGATCAGATTCTTGCATTGATATGAGATAGACTTAAGCCTACTTTTTTACATTAATTATATTTCCTTATTTCTCTTATCTCAGATCCAGACTAACTCCTCTCCTGCAAACCAATTCAGATGAAATAAAGTAATATCCATTATAAATACTTGTACATCTATATGGTATGTATTCAGTAAAGAAGTAAAAGAAAAATAATCATTATTAATACATTCATGAATTACATTGGATTTATTTCACTTTCAATCATATATATATTAGAGAGTCAGTCAAACCTTTACGGGACCACCTGTATGGACTCTAATTCAGTGTACTGAAAAAACTGACGCACCATTATCATTTTTCTTTTTCTTATTAGCTTTACTTGTAACTTTTTTTTCTTACTCTGTTATCTTTCATCATCTATTTGTTCTTGTATTGTTTTGTATGCTTTTTCTAATGACAGCCTCTAATTTGAGGAAGCTCAATAAAATAATATATATATATATATATATATATATATATATATATTAGTCGCCACTCAGTAAATTATAGAAATGAAGATCTAATTAAGATATTCTCTGCATATTCTCTACATTTACTTATACAACCCCAAAACGTTTCACTTTGATATCATCAATATAGCATTAGTATGTATAATTAACGAAAAACAGTCACATCATGGCATTAACTACAATAATATTTAATTTCTAATAGTAATAATGTCATCAAACCACCTGAAGTTTGTAGATTTTAATATCCAATACACAGCTGTACTCAGAAAATTACACACCGCAGAATTAGACCTTAATAAAAATAATTAAGAAATAAGAAAATAATTTACATTTTTATTAAATCTTGAAGTTTTTAATACCGGTAACCAATTGAATTTGAACTCTAAATATGTCAGCAATCCTTCGTGTAATAGCCTATTGTAATGTGTGTTTTGTTTTATTCTGAAATGCTTATTAGTTCTCAAAAATGACGAAACATGAATTTTGGAAAATGTACAGAATAGCCTATCAAGTTTTCTATGCATAAGAAGCTATTTTAATCTTACCTGTCCTCGATTCACTCAGAAGTTACTGTAATAACATTATAACATTATGTCCATCTAGAGAAACTACACTTTCCAATGGTGAAATAATAATTAATTATACAAATCGGTTAATTTAGCTTCCGATATTACTTCATAGCTTTCGATTGTTGTTATGCAAGCCCCTTATAGACGAAGTCATTTGTTTTTTATTTCATTGCACCACCTTAGATGGCAATTATTTTAATTGTAAAATCATTTATCTCGTTAAATATCAGTCCTATCAAACTTTTTCAAAGAATAAAACTTATCGAAAATCATTTTTAAAGAAACTTTTGTTATGTAACATTTTTCACAAAAATCAATAATAAGCTATATATTTCGATTTATTTAATTCAGGCTCCCTTATAACCCCCCTCCCCCTTTTAAATAACGTATTTTGAATGCCATATAGCCTAAAATCTAAGTTACAACGAACTTAATTTATATTCCAATTTTCATCGAAATCCATTCAGTCATTATCGCGTGAAATGGTAACAAACATCCAGGCAGACAGACAGACAGACATGGAAACGAAAATTTCAAAAAAGCTATTTTCGGTGTCAGGATGGTTAATTATACGTCATGTTAACACCAATTATTTTTGGAAAATCGAAAATTACCACAAAAATTTTGACTACAGATTTATTAGAAGATATATATATATATATATATATATATATATATATATATATATATATATATATAAAACTACAGAACTTAAGTAAGATAATAATGTTGTTATTAAAAATCAAATCAAATATTTTTATAGTTATTAATCAAGTGGGGTTGGGTCTTTTTCATATTGTTAATGGCGGTGTGGTGTAGATACTTATATGCGTCATTCTCTTCAGTATTGGCTCGAGAGAGCGCAAAAGTTACAGTTCCTAAGGAAAGACCAAAAGGTATTTACTTACTGATAAAATAAGAGGCCTACAAAATTTTGTAGTCTCCCGATCGTTTCAGCAAGATCCCCTAGCAGGATAAAATGATTTTACCCTCTACATTTCAAGCTCCACATGCCACAGCTATACCAAGATGCTATGTCAGTAGTATACAAAGTGGACTGACGTCAAGGGTTGGAGGGTAGTGAGGGTCGGAGGGGGCGTGGCCAAAGGAGGGGTAGGGGAAGGGGGCGTGACCAAATGAGGGATAGGGGAAACGGGGTGTGGTCAAAAGAGGGATAGGGGAAAGGGGGCGTGGTCAAAGGAGGGATAAGGGGAGCTGGTTTGTGATTGGTGAATGGGTATTTGCAAGCGAGTGGTGTGGGAAAGCGATTGACGAATGAGCATGGAGAGAATGTTGAAATGAAGTGAAAGCTGTGTTACATAAGTTTCAAGGTCCATTGTTTGTTATGAAAGCTCTTGTTACGTAAGAGCCAAGGTAAATCACTCGATATGCGTGGATGTTTCGAATACACATGTTCCTGTAGGTCTTATTTGACACTTGTATTATTTTTTTTCGACCACCGCCTGTTCCCTGGCCAGTTGAAAATAATTTTCTGTTGTGAAATATGTATGAGTATGTATTACGCAGTCGGTTTAGCCATCTGTGTGAGAGGTGAATCCCGCACGTGGAAGTGAAAGTGAGTCCTCGACTATATGACATTGACTGGACGCAGCTGTCTGAAGCAGCGCCCAAGCAGTTCACCGCAGTTGAAAGAGAAAGTGTATCACCTTGGTGGAAGTAAAACAATGCATCAAATCGAATTCAAAAAGATGAAATAGCGGAATGGTGAGTAGAAATAAATAAAATTACTCAAATATGTGGAGAAAACTCAATTCTCACTTCAGAAATTACGTATGATTACTAGAAGTGAATAAAATGTACAGCATAATAACAATGAAGAAAACTCACTTCAACAGTCACCTGGTTGCTGTATTTAAAGAGGCATAAATAGCATGATTTATACTCTATCTATGGCTGGAAGTAAACATCTTTTACCTGATTCCAAACATTCGCGGAGCGGACTGGAAGTAAACATCTTTTACCTGATTCCAGACATTCGCGGAGCGGACTGTAATTTCTCACATCAGTTGTTAAAGTACAAAGGGATATACATAAAAAGACTTGGACTTTTGAAGATAGATTGACGCATAACCAGTCAGAGGAAGTAAAATCTTTCACCTTACTCCTTCCTCAGAAAATTTAATAATAATAATAAAAATAAAATAATAATAATAAATCCTTTTCCAAAAAATAAATGGTGTTTACATTTATAATTACACGTCGTGATGCATAGATCTAACGCATGATTCTTATCAAAATGTACATCATTAATTACATTAATCAGTGCATCACATTCAGTTTTTTTAAAAACGTGACATTCATTTTTGAATAATTTTTTTATGATCCGCGGTTGCTCTTGCTCTAACAAATGTTACTTTACTGTTATTATTTCATTGTTGTGATTATCACGATAGCGTTATTAATAATGTGATGCATAGGCCTAAATCTAACCATGATTCTTATCAAAGTGCACATCATTAATTACATTAATCAGTGCATCACATTCAGTTTTTCAATCATTAACTAGATTGTGGGCTTATTTTCATTTAATTGTTGTAATTACATGACGTTCCTGCACTCATAATTTACCCATACTATTCGTTTCCCATGTTTCTTAAAATAATATTTATGTACCTAATTTCATCTTAATTTATTTTATTTACATAAACAGTGATGCAGAATCGAGAGAGTTTGAGACTCGCATTGAGGTCATGGGTTCAAATTCTGTGGCCGACCATAAAGACAACTGCCAAATTGGAAATTTACATGTCATGATTCATCACCACCTCAATTGCCAATACGATAAACATTAATCAAAATCTATAATTAGTTACATGAACACAAGCCATCTATGCAAAAGGATGAGACAGTTCCAGAGATTCAAAGAATGCTGTTTAACATGTCTGTTTCGTGTGCTCATTTAATAACTGAGGGAGTAGCTCAATTGGTAGAGCGTTCGCAGTGCATCACATTCAGTTTTTTTAATCATTTAACTAGATTGTGGGCTTATTTTCATTTAATTGTTGTAATTACATGACGTTCCTGCGCTCATAATTTTCCCATACTATTCGTTTCCCATATCGCTGTAAAAACAACTCATTACGAAAATGACTCCATCTATTCAATGTGGCCTTGCACAACGAACAGGGAATATTATCCATTTAACACTATTGTTATATGATATAATTAGTACAATAATTAATGCAAGGTTTCATTAAATGGATCATTGAATAAATATACGCACTTAAAGAGGAAGTGCTAGTTTCCTCCCGCGAAGGAGATGAATTGTGTAACGTCATCACATCGATTGTTAAAAGTACAATACAATAATTAATGCAAGGTTTCATTAAATGGAAAATACTATCACTATTAATGATTAATTAATACAATTTGTTAAAACTACAATACAATAACTAATGCAAGGTTTCATTAAATGGAAAATACTATCAGCATTAATGATTAATTAATACAATAAAACTAATGCCAGGTTTCATTAAGGATCTACCTGCCGCGAGTCAACAACCTACAATGCATGCAAGTAAACTTATTGTATCGGGTCCAAAGTCTCGAAGCCTGCTTATAAGTGAATCTAACATTGCAACATACGATTAGCTGTGTGTCTTTTAATGTTGCAATACTCTATCAATCATCTCACGTTACAATAAGCTCAGTTATAGTATGTGAAAACTACATCACAATAATTCTCGTTATATTTAATATGGTATTTGAGTTAAATATAAAAAAGAATCTGATCAAATTCTCCCTGTTGGCTTAAAATATAAGTCTTTAAATGGAAATTATTGAATTATAAATAGATTATGATACACAACCGAGAGAGTTTGAGATTCGCTTCCGGGAGATCATGGGTTCAAAGTTTGTGGCCAACCAATCTGACTGAACTTTTTCATGGTTTCCTTAGATGTATATTACTATTGAGCTCACTGGAGCGGAGTTATTTTACAAAGGACTAATTTTATCTATATGAGTCGGGTACAAGTGAAGATTGAATTTACAGTACGTAAGGTACTCTTTTACAGAGTGGAATTATTTCAACCTGAGTTACTAGTACGAAGGACGAAACTGGTAATTGGAATTAGATGCAATAGTCTGTAGTGCGATAATATGCACAAAAGAACTGAAGACTGTATCGAAATGAAAGGTCACAATTTCCAAAAATTTGTTTAAATACCGGTAACCATATAATGATTATTTTTTAATTTAACTTCATATCTGTCTATCGGGATGTTTGTTACCTTTTACACACAATAATGGCCGAACCGATAATATTAACATTGGAATATTATTTCGTTTTTTGCACTGTCTTTGTTGATTACTCCGAGTACACATATAACAGATTATTGACTGCTGATTAGATGTAATGAACTTACATTAGCCTACTGCATAATCATGTTGACGCTCACATCCCAGCCACTCGACTGTGAAAGAGACACGTGTGAGAGTACCACATAACCCATGACCTTCCTTTAGATTTCTCAGTATGGTATTGAGTTCTCAAGGTCCATGTGTGCGTTGACTTTTACTTTCACCGCGCTAACCATGATTGAGAAATGGATAGAGAAAGTAAAATAACGAACTGTTGCATTAGCGACAATTTTGAATGCTATCGTTAAATATAAAAAAGAAGTGGATCCAATGCAACAAGTTGTCTATAGCAAAGAATAGTTGGTTTGATGAGGATGATGTATTGAAATAAAAACAAGTTTATGCACAAGTACTGTAAGTTTATTATGAGTAAATAAAAAGTATATAAAATATACTATTATTATTTAAAGATCTCTTGCACACGTCTTCTTTTACATGGGGGTTCATAAAATCCATGTGGCACTCTATTAACACCATATTGTAATACAACACAATCACATATCCAACTACCACAATTTAAATCTGATTATTGTTTCATGAAAATAAAGTCCCCACCTCTGGGGATTTTTTGTTAAGACTAAAGTACTTTAAGTAATTACAGTCACATTTCCAGCTATCACAACCACAATTTATCACAGTTCTGGAATTTGACGTTTCTTCTTTCTCATCCTCCTCCACATTCCAAGTACGTATAATCATATTACCCTTTCCTACATTCCAGGTATCTGATACAACATTCGCTTTTCCTTTCAATGCTTCTGGTTGACACCGACTGTATCTAACGCTACTGAAAACACTGTGGTAGCTCCTTTATTTATTGCTCAGGTGTTTCCTTAGATGCATACGATAATATATATGTACCTAATTTCATTTTAATTTATTTTATTTACATAAAAATGATGCAGAACCGAGAGAGTATGAGACCCGCATCGAGGAGGTCACGGGTTCAAATTCTGTGACCGAGTATAAAGACAACTGCCCTTCTGCTCCACTCCTAAGATGTTAATTCCAACATTATCGAATACAACCATCATCTACACATCATTACCTATGTTAAAATAAAACATTTCTGACACCGATTGTATCTAACGCTACTGAATATGTACCTAATTTCATTTTAATTTATTTTATTTACATAAACAATGATGCAGAACCGAGAGAGTATGAGACTCACATTGAGGAGGTCACGGGTTCAAATTCTGTGGTCGACTATAAAGACAACTGCCCTTCCGCTCCACTCCTAAGATGTTAATTCCAACATTATCGAATACAACCATCATCTACACCTTATTACCTATGTTAAAATAAAACATGTTTGACACCGATTGTATCTAACGCTATTGAAAACACTGTGGTAGCTCCTTTATTTATTGCTCTGGTGTTTCCTTAGATTCATATGAGCAATTTAGCATTGAGCTCACTATTTTAAAAAGTGTCACGAAATAACGTTCCTGCGCTTATAATTTACCCAAACTATTCGTTTCCCATGTTCCTTAAAATAATATATATGTACCTAATTTCATTTTAATTCATTTTATTTACATAAAAAATGATGGTTATTGCTCTGGTGTTTCCTTAGATGCATAAGAGTAATTCAGCATTGAGCTCACTATTTTAAAAAGTGTCACGAAATAACGTTCCTGCGCTGATAATTTACCCACACTATTCGTTTCCCATGTTCCTTGAAATAATATATATGTACCTAATTTCATTTTAATTAATTTTATTTACATAAAAAATTATGGTTATTGCTCTGGTGTTTCCTTAGATGTATATGAGTAATTTAGCATTGAGCTCACTATTTTAAAAAGTGTCACGAAATAACGTTCCTGCGCTCATAATTTACCCACACTATTCGTTTCCCATGTTCCTTAAAATAATATATATGTACCTAATTTCATCTTAATTTATTTTATTTACATAAACAATGATGCGCAACCGAGAGAGTATGAGACTCGCATTGAGGAGGTCACGGGTTCAAATTCTGTGGCCGAATATAAAGACGACTGCCAGATTGGAATTTACATGTCATGATTCATCACCACCTCAATTACCAATACGATAAACATTAATCAAAATCTATAATTAGTTATGGTTACGTCACCTTTCTCGGGGTTGGTTGCTATCCCAACATGAACATCTGGCATGGTTGCACAACCGACCTCTGGAGCGGATGCTGTCCCAATGGTGGCGCCAACATCCAGTCAAGTATGTTCTGGATCTGTGTTTGCGTTATCGGATAGAGCTTTCAAAAATCGTTTGAAGACTTATATTGCTCTAAATCTAACAAATCATGAGAGTGAATTAAAAGATATTTGAGACTGCATCACTGATGAAATCCGAGACATTTTAAAGAGACATTTAAGTGAGTACTCTGCTTTAACATTTAACATATTTGTTGAGCAAAATATAAAAAAACGTAATGATATTTCAATAAATGTTTTTGCACTTGACGAGAATGATTATGTATTTCCTCTCAGGATGTGCGAAATGGAATTACCAAATCACAGGGCTTTGTTATACATTAGTAATGATAGAGAGTTTTGGATTTGAAATACACAAGTTCATTATATGTTTGTATGACGAATGGTATAAAACCTGAGGATATGGAAGCATGATTGAGAGTCATGAATGTCACAATTGTGTGAATGTTAATGATTAAACTGAACCTAGTCATTGTGGATTGAGGATGGGGATGTGCTTGTTAAAAGAAAATAGTAACAAAATAACATTATATGTATATATTGATTCATAAAAAAAATAACATGTAGTGAGTATTCAAATACTTTTTCAGTTAGTGAATTCCAAGACAATCCATTTCTTCCAAATTATACACATAACTGGTGATAAATTGTTCCAAGAATTCTTTCTTTTCCACACCCTTTGTATAAATACACTGAATCAGCATCATTGTAATTAACATAACCAATACGATTAGTTTCACGGCGTCCAGTGACGGGGTGGTTTCAGCATAAAACAGCATCCTTGCTGTAAATTCCCGTGGAGACGGCAAGTTCTTTTAAAATACAGTGTTGTTTATTCAAGCTTCTTGGAAACCTTGTACGTCAGTTATCATAATGGACGTCCTGAAACAAAATAAAAGCGGCGTAGCATGATACCTATTGTAAATTGTATAATGTCACAGAAAAGAAAAACGCAAACACATATACTTACATTTTTAAACATATGATATGAATAAAAGCACTTTATACATAACCCAATAAGACACTTTGAACATTGTGTTCGAACAATGCTCTTACACCCTTTTTGAGCACATCTCTTCCTCCCTTTCAATGGGATATATTGAACCCAATGATTTATACAATCATATCGAGATACTCCATCATATGTAATCGGGGAAGAAGTTAGTTGCACACCCAGTTTCTCTGTCCCCATCATTGCAAATGATGCGAAAATGGAATTCTTGTTACATATATACAACAACTTGTCGAAAATGTGACCTATATTTTACAATATGTTGAAAATGTGACATGTATGCAACAACTTGTTGAAAATGTGACCTATATGTAACAATATGTTGAAAAATGTGACATGTATGCAACACCTTGTCGAAAATGTGACCTATATGTAACAATATGTTGAAAATGTGACATGTATGCAACAACTTGTCGAAAATGTGACCTATATGTAACAATATGTTGAAAATGTGACCTATATGTAACAATTTGTCGAAAATGTGACCTATATGTAACAATATGTTGAAAATGTGACATGTATGCAACAACTTGTCGAAAATGTGACCTATATGTAACAATATGTTGAAAATGTGACATGTATACAACAACTTGTCGAAAATGTGACCTATATGTAACAATATGTTGAAAATGTGACATGTATGCAACAACTTGTCGAAAATGTGACCTATATGTAACAATATGTTGAAAATGTGACATGTATGCAACAACTTGTCCAAAATGTGACGTACATGTAACAATATGTTGAAAATGTAACATGTATGGAACAACTTGTAGAAAATGTGACCTATACGTAACAAAATGATGAAAATGTGACCTATATGTAACAACTTGTCGAAAATGTGACCTATATGTAACAATATGTTGAAAATGTGACATGTTTGCAAAAACTTGTCGAAAATGTGACCTATATGTAACAAGAATTCCATTTTCGCATCATTTGCAATGATGGGGACAGAGAAACTGGGTGTGCAACTAACTTCTTCCCCGATTACATATGATGGAGTATCTCGATATGATTGTATAAATCATTGGGTTCAATATATCCCATTGAAAGGGAGGAAGAGATGTGCTCAAAAAGGGTGTAAGAGCATTGTTCGAACACAATGTTCAAAGTGTCTTATTGGGTTATGTATAAAGTGCTTTTATTCATATCATATGTTTAAAAATGTAAGTATATGTGTTTGCGTTTTTCTTTTCTGTGACATTATACAATTTACAATAGGTATCATGCTACGCCGCTTTTATTTTGTTTCAGGACGTCCATTATGATAACTGACGTACAAGGTTTCCAAGAAGCTTGAATAAACAACACTGTATTTTAAAAGAACTTGCCGTCTCCACGGGAATTTACAGCAAGGATGCTGTTTTATGCTGAAACCACCCCGTCACTGGACGCCGTGAAACTAATCGTATTGGTTATGTTAATTACAATGATGCTGATTCAGTGTATTTATACAAAGGGTGTGGAAAAGAAAGAATTCTTGGAACAATTTATCACCAGTTATGTGTATAATTTGGAAGAAATGGATTGTCTTGGAATTCACTAACTGAAAAAGTATTTGAATACTCACTACATGTTATTTTTTTTTATGAATCAATATATACATATAATGTTATTTTGTTACTATTTTCTTTTAACAAGCACATCCCCATCCTCAATCCACAATGACTAGGTTCAGTTTAATCATTAACATTCACACAATTGTGACATTCATGACTCTCAATCATGCTTCCATATCCTCAGGTTTTATACCATTCGTCATACAAACATATAATGAACTTGTGTATTTCAAATCCAAAACTCTCTATCATTACTAATGTATAACAAAGCCCTGTGATTTGGTAATTCCATTTCGCACATCCTGAGAGGAAATACATAATCATTCTCGTCAAGTGCAAAAACATTTATTGAAATATCATTACGTTTTTTTATATTTTGCTCAACAAATATGTTAAATGTTAAAGCAGAGTACTCACTTAAATGTCTCTTTAAAATGTCTCGGATTTCATCAGTGATGCAGTCTCAAATATCTTTTAATTCACTCTCATGATTTGTTAGATTTAGAGCAATATAAGTCTTCAAACGATTTTTGAAAGCTCTATCCGATAACGCAAACACAGATCCAGAACATACTTGACTGGATGTTGGCGCCACCATTGGGACAGCATCCGCTCCAGAGGTCGGTTGTGCAACCATGCCAGATGTTCATGTTGGGATAGCAACCAACCCCGAGAAAGGTGACGTAACCATAACTAATTATAGATTTTGATTAATGTTTATCGTATTGGTAATTGAGGTGGTGATGAATCATGACATGTAAATTCCAATCTGGCAGTCGTCTTTATATTCGGCCACAGAATTTGAACCCGTGACCTCCTCAATGCGAGTCTCATACTCTCTCGGTTGCGCATCATTGTTTATGTAAATAAAATAAATTAAGATGAAATTAGGTACATATATATTATTTTAAGGAACATGGGAAACGAATAGTGTGGGTAAATTATGAGCGCAGGAACGTTATTTCGTGACACTTTTTAAAATAGTGAGCTCAATGCTAAATTACTCATATGCATCTAAGGAAACACCAGAGCAATAACCATAATTTTTTATGTAAATAAAATTAATTAAAATGAAATTAGGTACATATATATTATTTCAAGGAACATGGGAAACGAATAGTGTGGGTAAATTATAAGCGCAGGAACGTTATTTCGTGACACTTTTTAAAATAGTGAGCTCAATGCTAAATTGCTCATATGAATCTAAGGAAACACCAGAGCAATAAATAAAGGAGCTACCACAGTGTTTTCAATAGCGTTAGATACAATCGGTGTCAAACATGTTTTATTTTAACATAGGTAATAAGGTGTAGATGATGGTTGTATTCGATAATGTTGGAATTAACATCTTAGGAGTGGAGCGGAAGGGCAGTTGTCTTTATAGTCGACCACAGAATTTGAACCCGTGACCTCCTCAATGTGAGTCTCATACTCTCTCGGTTCTGCATCATTGTTTATGTAAATAAAATAAATTAAAATGAAATTAGGTACATATTCAGTAGCGTTAGATACAATCGGTGTCAGAAATGTTTTATTTTAACATAGGTAATGATGTGTAGATGATGGTTGTATTCGATAATGTTGGAATTAACATCTTAGGAGTGGAGCAGAAGGGCAGTTGTCTTTATACTCGGTCACAGAATTTGAACCCGTGACCTCCTCGATGCGGGTCTCATACTCTCTCGGTTCTGCATCATTTTTATGTAAATAAAATAAATTAAAATGAAATTAGGTACATATATATTATCGTATGCATCTAAGGAAACACCTGAGCAATAAATAAAGGAGCTACCACAGTGTTTTCAGTAGCGTTAGATACAGTCGGTGTCAACCAGAAGCATTGAAAGGAAAAGCGAATGTTGTATCAGATACCTGGAATGTAGGAAAGGGTAATATGATTATACGTACTTGGAATGTGGAGGATGAGAAAGAAGAAACGTCAAATTCCAGAACTGTGATAAATTGTGGTTGTGATAGCTGGAAATGTGACTGTAATTACTTAAAGTACTTTAGTCTTAACAAAAAATCCCCAAACAGAGGTGGGGACTTTATTTTCATGAAACAATAATCAGATTTAAATTGTGGTAGTTGGATATGTGATTGTGTTGTATTACAATATGGTGTTAATAGAGTGCCACATGGATTTTATGAACCCCCATGTAAAAGAAGACGTGTGCAAGAGATCTTTAAATAATAATAGTATATTTTATATACTTTTTATTTACTCATAATAAACTTACAGTACTTGTGCATAAACTTGTTTTTATTTCAATACATCATCCTCATCAAACCAACTATTCTTTGCTATAGACAACTTGTTGCATTGGATCCACTTCTTTTTTATATTTAACGATAGCATTCAAAATTGTCGCTAATGCAACAGTTCGTTATTTTACTTTCTCTATCCATTTCTCAATCATGGTTAGCGCGGTGAAAGTAAAAGTCAACGCACACATGGACCTTGAGAACTCAATACCATACTGAGAAATCTAAAGGAAGGTCATGGGTTATGTGGTACTCTCACACGTGTCTCTTTCACAGTCGAGTGGCTGGGATGTGAGCGTCAACATGATTATGCAGTAGGCTAATGTAAGTTCATTACATCTAATCAGCAGTCATTAATCTGTTATATGTGTACTCGGAGTAATCAACAAAGACAGTGCAAAAAACGAAATAATATTCCAATGTTAATATTATCGGTTCGGCCATTATTGTGTGTAAAAGGTAACAAACATCCCGATAGACAGATATGAAGTTAAATTGAAAAATAATCATTATATGGTTACCGGTATTTAAACAAATTTTTGGAAATTGTGACCTTTCATTTCGATACAGTCTTCAGTTCTTTTGTGCATATTATCGCACTACAGACTATTGCATCTAATTCCAATTACCAGTTTCGTCCTTCGTACTAGTAACTCAGGTTGAAATAATTCCACTCTGTAAAAGAGTACCTTACGTACTGTAAATTCAATCTTCACTTGTACCCGACTCATATAGATAAAATTAGTCCTTTGTAAAATAACTCCGCTCCAGTGAGCTCAATAGTAATATACATCTAAGGAAACCATGAAAAAGTTCAGTCAGATTGGTTGGCCACAAACTTTGAACCCATGATCTCCCGGAAGCGAATCTCAAACTCTCTCGGTTGTGTATCATAATCTATTTATAATTCAATAATTTCCATTTAAAGACTTATATTTTAAGCCAACAGGGAGAATTTGATCAGATTCTTTTTTATATTTAACTCAAATACCATATTAAATATAACGAGAATTATTGTGATGTAGTTTTCACATACTATAACTGAGCTTATTGTAACGTGAGATGATTGATAGAGTATTGCAACATTAAAAGACACACAGCTAATCGTATGTTGCAATGTTAGATTCACTTATAAGCAGGCTTCGAGACTTTGGACCCGATACAATAAGTTTACTTGCATGCATTGTAGGTTGTTGACTCGCGGCAGGTAGATCCTTAATGAAACCTGGCATTAGTTTTATTGTATTAATTAATCATTAATGCTGATAGTATTTTCCATTTAATGAAACCTTGCATTAGTTATTGTATTGTAGTTTTAACAAATTGTATTAATTAATCATTAATAGTGATAGTATTTTCCATTTAATGAAACCTTGCATTAATTATTGTATTGTACTTTTAACAATCGATGTGATGACGTTACACAATTCATCTCCTTCGCGGGAGGAAACTAGCACTTCCTCTTTAAGTGCGTATATTTATTCAATGATCCATTTAATGAAACCTTGCATTAATTATTGTACTAATTATATCATATAACAATAGTGTTAAATGGATAATATTCCCTGTTCGTTGTGCAAGGCCACATTGAATAGATGGAGTCATTTTCGTAATGAGTTGTTTTTACAGCGATATGGGAAACGAATAGTATGGGAAAATTATGAGCGCAGGAACGTCATGTAATTACAACAATTAAATGAAAATAAGCCCACAATCTAGTTAAATGATTAAAAAAACTGAATGTGATGCACTGCGAACGCTCTACCAATTGAGCTACTCCCTCAGTTATTAAATGAGCACACGAAACAGACATGTTAAACAGCATTCTTTGAATCTCTGGAACTGTCTCATCCTTTTGCATAGATGGCTTGTGTTCATGTAACTAATTATAGATTTTGATTAATGTTTATCGTATTGGCAATTGAGGTGGTGATGAATCATGACATGTAAATTTCCAATTTGGCAGTTGTCTTTATGGTCGGCCACAGAATTTGAACCCATGACCTCAATGCGAGTCTCAAACTCTCTCGATTCTGCATCACTGTTTATGTAAATAAAATAAATTAAGATGAAATTAGGTACATAAATATTATTTTAAGAAACATGGGAAACGAATAGTATGGGTAAATTATGAGTGCAGGAACGTCATGTAATTACAACAATTAAATGAAAATAAGCCCACAATCTAGTTAAATGATTGAAAAACTGAATGTGATGCACTGATTAATGTAATTAATGATGTGCACTTTGATAAGAATCATGGTTAGATTTAGGCCTATGCATCACATTATTAATAACGCTATCGTGATAATCACAACAATGAAATAATAACAGTAAAGTAACATTTGTTAGAGCAAGAGCAACCGCGGATCATAAAAAAATTATTCAAAAATGAATGTCACGTTTTTAAAAAAACTGAATGTGATGCACTGATTAATGTAATTAATGATGTACATTTTGATAAGAATCATGCGTTAGATCTATGCATCACGACGTGTAATTATAAATGTAAACACCATTTATTTTTTGGAAAAGGATTTATTATTATTATTTTATTTTTATTATTATTATTAAATTTTCTGAGGAAGGAGTAAGGTGAAAGATTTTACTTCCTCTGACTGGTTATGCGTCAATCTATCTTCAAAAGTCCAAGTCTTTTTATGTATATCCCTTTGTACTTTAACAACTGATGTGAGAAATTACAGTCCGCTCCGCGAATGTCTGGAATCAGGTAACTTCCAGTCCGCTCCGCGAATGTTTGGAATCAGGTAAAAGATGTTTACTTCCAGCCATAGATAGAGTATAAATCATGCTATTTATGCCTCTTTAAATACAGCAACCAGGTGACTGTTGAAGTGAGTTTTCTTCATTGTTATTATGCTGTACATTTTATTCACTTCTAGTAATCATACGTAATTTCTGAAGTGAGAATTGAGTTTTCTCCACATATTTGAGTAATTTTATTTATTTCTACTCACCATTCCGCTATTTCATCTTTTTGAATTCGATTTGATGCATTGTTTTACTTCCACCAAGGTGATACACTTTCTCTTTCAACTGCGGTGAACTGCTTGGGCGCTGCTTCAGACAGCTGCGTCCAGTCAATGTCATATAGTCGAGGACTCACTTTCACTTCCACGTGCGGGATTCACCTCTCACACAGATGGCTAAACCGACTGCGTAATACATACTCATACATATTTCACAACAGAAAATTATTTTCAACTGGCCAGGGAACAGGCGGTGGTCGAAAAAAAAAATAATACAAGTGTCAAATAAGACCTACAGGAACATGTGTATTCGAAACATCCACGCATATCGAGTGATTTACCTTGGCTCTTACGTAACAAGAGCTTTCATAACAAACAATGGACCTTGAAACTTATGTAACACAGCTTTCACTTCATTTCAACATTCTCTCCATGCTCATTCGTCAATCGCTTTCCCACACCACTCGCTTGCAAATACCCATTCACCAATCACAAACCAGCTCCCCTTATCCCTCCTTTGACCACGCCCCCTTTCCCCTATCCCTCTTTTGACCACACCCCGTTTCCCCTATCCCTCATTTGGTCACGCCCCTTCCCCTACCCCTCCTTTGGCCACGCCCCCTCCGACCCTCACTACCCTCCAACCCTTGACGTCAGTCCACTTTGTATACTACTTATGTCTATTGTTCGAAAGCATAGCAAACCTGACTTTTTTAACTTTCACCTACAATCCACAATGACCTGAAATAACTAATGTTTTACTCCCACATGAAAAACCCACTGATCATTCTGACATTGTTACTTGCGTTTTCGCGTTGAAATTCAAAAACTGAAGGTGAATAAGTTAAAAAAATATATTTGGCATAAAAAAACTATTCAGAGGGAATATGTTTCATTATTATGGAATCAAATAACTTTCAAAATATCTGGTATTCTTCAGTGAAAATAAATCTGAAAAATTTTTATTTGAACGTCTCATGAACGTAGTGTGCAGCATTTGCTGTACAAGCCATTAGTTCGTAATATAAATAAGACAGAATTCATATACATCACATATTCATATTCATATTCATATTCTCGAATTAATAGGTGAAGACAGAATTCCTTGAATATTTTATACCACTGTACATCCAATCAAAAGAATAAACGTTTAATGCAGGGGTCATCAGCACAGAGCACCCTGGAACTAGCGTCTCTTACCCGCGGAGAACACACTGCACTATGGTGCATTCGTAGCTGCTAGCGGGTATGCTCTCTACCTCTTCCTGCTGCACGACGCGACGGGGCACACGGGACGGCTGCGCTTATCCTTTACCCATTTCAGCGAGTGCTGACGACCACTGGTTTACTGCAGTTACTGGGATCCTACGAATTCCCTGTCACTTTATAATAATAATAATTATTATTATTATTATTATTATTATTATTATTATTATTATTATTCCCGCTAAATTAACAATTTACAATCGTACTGATATAGGCCTTCTTCCAATCACGAATTCATAAAGATTTCATGTCATTTTCTGAGTTATCTAAATATTGAAGTCTTGGTCTTCTCAGTGCCTGCATCCATGTGGTACATCTTCCAAAACTCTTTATTTTTTTTCCTTCTGGGACTCTTATTATATATCCTATTCACTTTAGCCTTTTAGTTTTGAAGTTTGCAACAATTTTGAGTTCCCCATATAGACTATAAACTCCATTCTTTGTTAACCATCTTCATTTTGTACTGACTGGATCGAATATTGCACTAAATATTTTCCTCAAAATTTTACATTCAAAGATTTTTAAAAAAAATCTCTTTCCGTCATTGCCCAGATTTCAGAAGCATGTCATTAGAGACGCAGTCAACAATTGCATATGAAGAGTCCACTGCAAGAATGATGGATGTCATTTGGAATACATTTTGCAGGAGAAGCAATTGGAAGTTTGAAATGCTTAGCGCTCAAAGCTCAACTGTGATTTTCCGATCATTACTGGACAATGACTATCAGTGTTAATGCCATATAACTCTCTATGTACATTCTGTATGTCTTAAGCTATGCATTGACAGTCTTGGTTCATTTTCGACAAAAAAGGGACATCCATCATTCTTGCAGTGGACTCTTCATATATTATGTAGTTTCTTGACATTAATTTACTTCTTAGAATGTTTGATAAAGCATAACATAATCGATTTTCATTCTCAATTCCAATGCTTATTTTTTCTTTTACATTGTTAATCGAATTTATTTGTGTCCCTAAATATGTAAAATAATCAGTTCAATTGACTAGTAATTTAAATGTTTAGTTCAAACTTTAGAGCAGTTATGAGTAATCTATATTACTATTGACTGAATGCTAGACCGATTAATTTGCAAGTGAAATATTAGAAAATAATCTTTTCACATTTGCTTACTTCCGAGAAGAGTTAGAAGAAAGTTTTCTTTCAACTGTTCTATCTGTTGCGGTTCACGTGAAATATCAGGTTTCAAAAGGTTCTCAATTAACAGTTTGATCTTAAAACTGTGAACCGGGACTATTAGTATGTCCTCTGAGAAGCATTTCAAGAAGTTTGCATGATGTAATGTATCTTTACTTAATTTCTTAGGAAGGTACAACGTTCTCACCGTGACAGTTTATAATCTAAGATGTATATGTTTGGTTGTATTTAATATGGGATTATACAGGGTGATTCAAAAGGTTGCGCACACAGTTAAGGAGCTTATAGAAGGGTCGAAATACAGCTACTTTCGAACAGGAACTTATGGTGTAAGAAATAATCCTGAGTCAGTGCACGCTTGGGAATGTCAGGAACTACATTACAGATGTAAGATTACTTTGCAATGAGGCACTTGGTTCGATACACTATGAAATGATGAAGACTTTCCTCTGCCACCACGTTTGAATGGGGTGAGGTACAAGGTCTTCATACGAGACGTTCTTCCAGAACTGGTAGACAATGTACCATTTATCATGCGTCGTCAGATGTGGATGCAACTAGACCTGCACACTTTCTGTTCAAGTACGTGGCATACTACTGTTCGCGCAACTTACCTGGGCAGCTAAAAGAGCTGGGAAGCGGGGTGTAGCGGGGTTGCTTGTTGAGAGAAAGGGAAGGATGTTCTACTAGGCGGGTAAAATACATTTGCTTGCTTAGTGTGATCTGTACTTACAATAATTTTGCGTTCTGTGAAGACATATTTATGCAATGGCCGGTAGTAATATGAGATGCAACAAGATTATACGCGCCTTCTATACTCGAGATTGCCGGTTCGATCCCGGCCGAGGTCGATGGCATTTAAGTGTGTGTAAATGCGACAAGCTCATTTCGTAGATTTACTGGCATGTAAAAGGACTCCTGCAGGACAAAATTCCGGCACACCGGCGACGCTGATATAACGTCTGCTGTTGCGAGCGTCGTTAAATAAACCATAATTTAATTTTAATATATCGTACAGTAAGTAGAGGGAGATAATAAGGTCAGTGGTTGTTTGTTGCGATCAAGAGGCAAAAGAGAAATATCTTACTTACGGCTTTTAAGAAACCCGGATGTTCATTGCCGCCCTTACATAAGCCCGCCATCGGTCCCTATCCTGAGCAAGATTAATCCAGTCTCTACAGTAATCATATTCCACCTCCTTCAAATCTGTTTTAATATTACCCTCCCATCAATGTCTCAGCTTCCCCAAAGGTATTTTCCCTCCAGCATCCCACTAACAGTCTATATACATTTCTGGATTCGCCCATACGTGCTACATGTCCTGCCAATCTCAAAGGTTTGAATTTAATGTTTCTATTTATGTCAGGTGAAGAATAAAATGCGTCCAGTTCTGTGTTGTGTAACTTTCTCTACTCTCTTGTAACTTCACCCATGTTAGCCCCAAATATTTTCCTAAGCACCTTATTCTCAAACACCCTTAACCTCTGTTTCTCTCTCAAAGTGAGAGTCCAAGTTTCACAACCATACAGAACAACGGATACTGTTTTATAAATTCTGACTTTCAGCTTTTTTGAGAGCTGACTGGATGACAAAATCTTCAACCTAATAATAGCAGGCATTTCCTCTATTTATTCTGCTTTTAATTTCCTCCGAATGTCATTTACATTTGTTACTGTTGCTGTACTATGTTCTAGTCACGAGACGTAATCATATACTTTGTCTTTTCGGGATTTATTTGGAAACGAATCTCTTTACTTCTTCAAGTGTTTTCCCTAATAATTTATGGATTTTATAATACGTCTAGACGACACCAGCAGTGATGACTATGATGATGATGATGATGATGATAATGAAGAAGGGAAGAGGAGGAGGAGGAAGAAGAAGAAGAATACTGATAATGACTGTATGTGAAAATGAACTTTTTGGAAACCCAACAACACAGACCTGTGCTTCTACTTAAAGACTTCATGCATCGCTTACCATCAGTAGCTGACGGTCAGATACGAATATTGTAATAATTGGAGTTGTGATCATACTGTATAGCACACAGAAGAAGAAAAATGTAATTTATTTATGTTTGTTATTTTGTGAAACCATATACTTTCACCTACCATATCCAATGGAATGGACTGAAATTAAATACCGCATAATGTTTTTGTAACTGTACGTACAACTGAGGCAGCGACGGTCAGGAGCCAGCAGACAGCTACGGGGCAGCGAGAGAGCACTAGGGAATCCAGGAGCCTAGATAAGTTGCGCGGACAATAAATGACACATCCCGGGCGTTGGATAGGAAGGGAAGGTCCAATTGATTGGCCATCCCGCTCCCGACCAAGAAACACTTCTCGTCAGGATACTTGCAGCATTTTATGAGGTTCGTGAGATGCGTGATGTACTTGGTACAGTGCGCCAAAATTTCCTATGACGCTGTTATGCCTGTATTGTATGTGATGATCGCCAATTTGAATAACTTTTGTAAAAAAAAATCATCTGTGCTTAACTTAAATGTGTGATTTTCCATTATGTAGTTCCTGATATCTCCAGGCTTGCACTGACCCAAGATTACTTCCTAGACCATAAATTCCTATTCTAAAGTTGTTGTATTTCGATCCCTCTTTAAGCTCCTTAAGTTTGTGTGCAACCTTTTGAATCACCGTGTACAATATGGAGGAAAAAGGAGAACCCACCTCATACTTGGATAAAAAGAATTCGTGGGCGTGCAGACAAGAACGGAGAAGAATAAAGAAAAATAAGAATGATAGACAACTTGTAATGATAGTCTCAGGAAAATCTAAACATTTCTAAATCGGAGCCATTCAAGTGCGCGGTGGTGGTTGCCATGTGCGAGTATAGTATCATGTTACTAAGAAAAATCCCAGGATCATAGAAATTACTACAAATTCTGTTAATAATGTGTTGTTTTAGCCTATAGTATAAGTTTCAAATTAGAGTGATGTTGATTGGATTTTTTTTTTTTTTTTTTTTTTTTTTTGCAATATGAAACTTTAAAACGCAGTATTATCACCGATTTAAATTTCAAGTTGATTCCTTTCTGAACTGGCCGATCAGATTTGATCTCGTATTCAGCACATTACACGTAAGGTTTTTATATATGATTTTTCTAGTTAGACAAATATACAAAAATTGCGTGACGGATATAATTGGTCGTACCCTTCAAAATACCAAAGGTCAACACTATCGTTGTTTACGTCTTCTCGATATTACATTAACTCAACCTTCAAGTACGTACACAAAGTCAGAAATATGTTGCGTAGGTAATGTTTCGCAGAGTCGTTGGGTTTCTTTCCTGTCAATTACTGCATGAGTAACGTCTAGGCTTACGTCATGTATTGTATTTAGATAAACGAATGTCCTGCAATAGAATGTCGACATCTGAACTAGATGTTGCTGACAAGTGGAATCATTTCGAGTAGAAAATTTTAATCATCCTAGTTTCGATCCGCAACTGTTTTATCAACAGTGCGAAATTAGCGTTTACCATTTTCTAGTTTACTGATTACTGATTGTTGTTGTTGTTGTTATTGTTATTATTATTATTATTATTATTATTATTATTATTATTATTATTATTATTATTATTATTATATCCCTTGGAACATACGCAACTTTTCCTACATTATGAGTAGGTTCCTTGTAAAACTGAATTGCAGTACCGGTAGTGGTGTATATTTAATGACAGTTTCAAATACAGAGGTTATTCAGCATTGGGCGAGATGTGATCGATATATTTTTCCTAAAGCCCTCAATCAGGGATCAGGTTACTTTATGCGCTTTAAATGACGACACCGGACTCACAATTTTACTTCCCTCCCGTAGGAAGCCATGCTAAGGATTTTATTGCCCTTCAAATACGTACCCTTCTGCCAGGTTTGAACCTTCGAACCTTTGAACTTCCGGCTTGCATGGAAACTACGGTACCACCGAGGACGATGATTATTATTATTATTATTATTATTATTATTATTATTATTATTATTATTTTGGTAGTAGCATTCACGTTCAGTTGAAATGTAAACAAAGAATTAGACTACTATCAATCTAAAAACATAGTATTTTGCAAATTAGAAATAAAATAAGAAATAATTAAATTTTATTTCCGAACTATTGTGTGTTATTTTTGCATTTGAATTATACTGTAGCTCTAGTCAAATAATTTGTGTCAGGAACCAGATTTTAATGACCAAAAACTGCTTTAAATGCACAATGAAAATGAGTGCAATGTCAAAAAACATAATGCATAATTAAATTTAATAACAATTTTGTATCCTTCAATTATTTTATTATGCGTAAGACCTGTCATAACGTTCAGTTCAATCATAATTTGAAAATAAAAATTGTCCTTTATGATTGCATTGCTAAAAAATAACTTAAAATGTGATTCTGAACGATCACTATTTAACATAGATTACTATTGTAAAGATATTTAAATATTGGATCATAAAATGAAAACAAAAATTATAATATGCCTACTTTTTATCATTACCGTAGATTACTGTAAACTTATCTGCCAGGTTATTGTCTTTTTATGGAGAAGCTCTTCTGCATAAAATGTGCGCTTACCATTATCTGCAAAGATAACACTAAAACAGTTGTTGAAATTCGAGTCTAAATAAAAATAAACAAGATAATTTACTGTCAATTTTGGTAAAATACATAATTTATAACTTAGACACTGATCTAAAACTTGAAAAATAACTTAAATATAGACTCAGACTCGTACAATTACGAAAAATTGGAAAATGGTGAAGTATAATACAAGTTATTTAGCTATAAATATTGTGCATTTTTTAATGTGGAAATCATATACGGAATGTATCAACAAACGAGGAATTTCTCTGACTTAAAGAAGAAAAGTCATCAAGATCCGGGCTCTGTTGATTATTGTACCGCAAAATATTGTTGGATTCTTGTTGTTCGTAGTAATTGAATGTGTCTTTAAATTGGTATCGAAGTGGATGTTACTAATGTACTGCATTTTGCTTAGCAATTGATCTTGTTCTTTAGGGCAAGACTGGGGTTTATAATACTAACCCTACTTTATGTTGTTATGCTTATATTATTAAGATTTTACTCAGCCGAGATAAGGATGTGAATGTTGGGGATGACTTGTTTCATTCCCCCATAATCGCCGATGATCAGGTGATTAATCCCCAGGAAGAGTAGACATAATATACTATGTGATTATATAATTGGTAGGAGATGAAGTCGGCTTGAAATTTAATTTATAAAAATATATATACTTAGTTGTCGGAGTCGAAGTACATTATTCTGTAAAACAATTGAAATATTCAGGATCCTTCGTTCATACTGAAGGACTTTGTGAGACTGACGTCTTACAAAGAATAAAGCAAACCAGAACTTCAAAAGCAGAACTTGGTGATGAATCTGAGTATTTCCAAGCTCACAATAGAAAGTCACCTTTAAAACTATTTGTTTACCAATGACAGGGCCCTTAACTTGCCGATTTCCGCCTTGATTCTACGAGCGTGCTTATACACTAATGTTTGTGGAAATTGCAACACCAAGAAAAATACATGTGACTGAAATGAACTTGATATCACAGATTAGGTACATGGCAGTACACAAATGATTAGAATTACAGAACTGTACCTGATCTGCGACAGTGAGATTTCAGTATGGTGTGAAGCCTCCATGCGCTGCAATCAGAGCCTCTAAGTGTCGTGGCATGGAATCAAAGAAGGCCTGGATATGTTCCTGGGGAATCTCCCTACACGCAGTTTGTATGCGAATCCATAAAGCGTCAAGAGTGGGTGCTGGAGGACCATGACGAACAGGTTGCCGACCAATCGTATCCCAGACATGTTCGATGGACTTGTCTGGCTAACGTGCAGACCAGGAAAACAGTGATACCCGTCGTTCTTCAAATAAGGCTTATATAATCCTCGCCTCTTGTGACAGGGCATTATCCTGCTGAAATATGACACGTGGAGTTTTCCTGAAGGAGGGGCAGTACCTCGGGCTCTAAAACCTCCCTAATGTAGCGGTTGCTGTTCAGATTGCCCTGAATACGTAGGAGGTGAGATCGCATATTGTATCCATTGGCGCCCCAAACCATCATACCAGGCGTTTGTCCGCTATTCCGCTCAACAATGCAAATTGCGTTCACCACGGTAGCGGCTAACACGTATATGCGACCATCATTGTAGGACAAGTTGAAGTGGGACTCGTCCGAAAACACATTTTGCCATTCAGCACGCCAGTGACGGCGTTCACGTGCCCATTGCTGTCTGAGGCATTGGTGGTTTTTGGACACTGGAAACCGACGCAACGGCATACGAGCCACTAGTGTAGTCCTCAAAAGACGGTGACGAACCGTTGACGCAGACAGGTCTACACCCGTTGCAGCACTCCAACGTCGACTCGACACTGTGGATGAAGCTGTACGGTCCGTCACGCCATGCGGACAAGATGGCGGTCATACCGTGCTGTGGTCATATTACGTGGTCTAGTACCCGCTCGTCTCTGCGTACGACCCTCTTCTATCCACTGGTTCCACACACGCATCACTGTTGTAGCAGCATGCCCTGTACGAGCCGAAATGTCACAATATGACAAACCTGCTTCCCGAAGACCAACCATTCTGCCCCGTTAGAACTCATTCACGTACTGATATTGCGCCCTTCCACGTCGACGAGGCATACCTGCACTAGCTTTCACGTTTCCACTTCGTTTGGAAGCTCTGCACTGACTGAGCAAGGCATAACACTGAGCTTACTCGTGACACAAGAGACGTCATTGTAGGGCCTATGTGTACGCCATCTCTCTGGAAACGTAATCGGGTTGGTGGTACACTGTTCTACACATCTTCCGAGTTTGGAACCGTTCGGCCATTCTTTCTGGGTGTTGCACTTTTCACGAACAGTAGTGTATAAGCGTAAATCACTTAGTTCGTAGAGATTGTCTAGAGTGCATCACAAGCTGTGGACCTACATTACACACGTAAAGAATGAATGACGATGGTGATGGAGAATTGTTGGAATGTCACAGGGGAACCGAAGTAGGCCTACCCTGAAAAAACCTCGTGTTGCCTGGATCCCGGACCCCTGACATATACGCAGCACTGAGCTGGCTGTTATCTTTGAAAGTATTTGAGAGTATTTTAACATACGGAGAAGGATAGACTCTTTCCGCATCCTAACAGCAACAACTTAGTGTAGTAGAAATGGACGAACTCCGCAAAAGTATGAGTATTTCAAGGTTAGAAGTCAAAAGAAACGCAGCCATCAGAGATATTAGGTTCACCTCCTTAGATTACAAGCATTACAGTTGTATGGGTATTTATAATGGATGCCGAAAGAAAGGATTCCAAAAAGAATATTAAATTTGATCGGTTCCTGCAAGGAAGACGGAAACATAGGAAATCCCGTATATGGTGAGGTTCACGTAAGATTATTTCCTAAGAAGCTAATACAGCCATTTTTTCAATGTTGCCAGTTGGTACCACATATCACCAAAGCAGGTAAAAATCACATTGGTATAGGCCTACCTTTAGTGAAACAATCATACTAATTGTTATCTATTTATTATTGATTGATACAATTTTAAAATATATTTTGTCTGGCAACATTAAATTCATTGGTTTGATTAAACAGTTTACGATTCATCAGACCGAACTTGAAAATTTATTTTGTTTCACCACATGAAATGATTAGTTCGAGTACCAGTTTAAAAAATGTATCCTGTTCATTTATTAATTATTACTGAGTTATTAATACGAATATTATTAATTACGTTCGAATTTCAAGTGAAACTCGCTGATAACTTTCGTATCATGAACGTTGGCAGCTTTTTCAAAGGCAAATGTTGCTGTCAACATAGCTACATAAATTTCAAAGTAATTGCTGGTTGTAATATTTGCCAGTATTAAAATTCGAAACAAGGTTGGCAAAAGAAAATTCATTCTCACTAGAGAATCTCCATAATTCACTAGCATGTGTAATAGTCGGGGGGGAAATGGTTAGGTTTCACCCTTACGGTATAAAGTAAGAAGACCCGGACTATATAGCATGGCGAGGACGTATGAGTCGAGCAATCCGGACAAGGCAACTTCATTTCTGGAGAAACAGAGACGAATGGAGAAAGGGAATAAAAGACAATTACTGAAAAAATGGATAGACTCTAAAAGTTATTGAAGTATACGACGAATGATTGCACACGTTAACATAAAGGCAGATTGTTGTAATTTTATAATTATTAGGATGAAGTCCTGTCTTTAGATTGTTCATCGAAAATGCCAGTATGACTCGCCGGAATTTAATTTCACATCTTCAGTTGTTTCATCATCATAACGCAAGGCCGATAGACGTAGAAACACTAGAAATCTCTATTAACACAATGAATGTTATGTTTAATGTTCTAGAATGATACGATTTTATTTGTGGTGCTTGTGATAAAGGTTTATTTTGTCCTAAAACCATTATCAACCTGCTTTATCTTATTTTGAAGAACGACACGAATAGTAACCCACGTAATGGCGTTTTATCTATGTCGCAGACCATTTAAGTAAGACGTCCTGTCTCTCAAAACGACTTTGTTTTTCATGCACTTGCAGATAAGCCTCTTATAGTTTATTGCACTTCTCGTATTATTTATTAACCACTGCTACTGCACGGAAGTGTCCAAGGATATTAGGCCTACATAAACTGTTTTTCTGAAGCTAGGGGAAATTGTATAATATAACGTAATGATTTATATTTGTATAATAATGTAATAAATATAAAAAAATGAAGGATTAATGTGAAAAGTAAAACGTTAATACATATCATTGTTACATAATTGAAGCGTTGGGCCGAATAACTGTCTATATTACAATCTGCTAACTGTGCAGGAGGACCAAAAATGTTACATCGTAATTTCGCACATAAATTTACTATCGTACGGGCAACATAGACCGTTATTCTATCAATATGTTCTGTACACTACGTGAAGTGTATGTTATTGAAAGTTATGTTACACATGATAGAAGTTTGTAACATTTTTAACTCCATAGAAATGCTATTGGGGAATACAGACAATAAACAGTTTTATACAATCAGAATATTATGAAATATACAAAATCAATAAAAAGTTTGAATTATGAACAAAATGATTATGACATTTATTTTTAAATGCTATATATTAATATGAATTAACACCATGTAATTTATTAAAGTTACACTCACTATCATATTATGAAGAAACATACAACATTGATCAAATAATAGCACTATTATTTGAAAATAACTGCAGTACTGAGATGTAGGGACACCATTAAATTAATTAATGTTGTAACAATATAGTTTAGAAATTTTTGGGAGAAGAAATTTGAACCTCTGTCCCGAATATACAGTATCCATCCCAACAGATGGCTTATCTGTTAAGTATAAATTTTATTAATAATGAAGACAAGAACAATCACAGTTTTTAAATGCTTACTGTAAGAGAGTGATATATTTTAAACAGCTCCTTTTTGGCATCAAGAGTAAGCTGTGAGCACATCTCTTTATAAGAAATTCCACAAATCTGTTCTGAAACGAAATACCTTGGTAAAATTCTAAGATAAACTATAATGGCAAAACACAACATAGATCATCTAACACTAGGTAAAGGATAAATTAAAATACAGCTAATAAAAGCTGCAAATATAACAGACAGGAACTTACATTACTGGGGGGGATCTTTCGCACTAACTTGCGACTTCGCCTTCCTTGTTGTATACCAAAACCACTATCTCTCAGCGACTTTCATGACACATCTTTCCATTTATTAATATTAATTTGATTGGATCTTTTTTTTTTTATTTTTAGCCGGTCAATATCTACCGTAGAAATCGTCACTGTCTTGCAGTCGTCCATTTTACGTAATAGATCAGCCGAAACCTTATATATAGAGTCAGGTACCCAGTATTCGTAGAGAGAACAAACTCCCGTGCCGTCCCCATACGATGTAAACAACTGATTACGCTAGAAGTGACTAGTGACATAGACCGTTGTTCCAACCAGAAATAATTCATGGTTGTAACTCGTGTAGAAGCGCCTCTGATACAGATATTGAAAAAGAATTTTTGTGACAGTTGTGTAAGACTATACAGAGTATTATCCATTAAAAACTCTATTTTGAAAAATTTTAACATAGACCGTTATGCAGCCCAACGCTTCAATTATAACCTGGTTATTGTGACACGTTGAATCTTTTAGACCTAGATATCGTTTCGTCTGCTACTGCCTAGAAATTCTCTTACAAGAGGAGTAGAATCTAATCCACTCTTCTTGTTCTCTTATTGCCACTGTTTGCTACAGCTATAAGCTTTTTGCTGTTAAGTTGCAATCTCCTTTCGCGATTAAGTATACACATTGGGAATCATGGCAGTTAGGACTCCTGAGCGGTGTGTCTGTGTGCATATGTGCTTATCCTGAGGGAGCGAGGAATGTTTACTTATGTGTGGACAACATAATTTGGTCCATTACGTGTAGTGCAATTCGCGGGAGGTAGAGATAAAATGAATGAACGTTCTTGCGGGCTATTTTTTACCTCAGAAGACACAACGGAGCCGACACAGGTCCGTAACAGTCACTAGATTTACACAGGTTGCTTCCCGAACCGTCAGAGCTACCGGCATAGCTCAGGCGGTGTCACGATTGGCTGCAGATTCAGCGCTGTGCACAGGCGTGGTTGCTGTTCCCGCTTGGGCTGATTAAAGCTCCCGCAGGGAGAGAAGCAACTTTCGACAGTTCCATAACGTATATTTTTTAAATCTCAATCGCTCTCCGATTCCCTCAGCCAATGGGAACTGTATACCTCACTTGACTTTCTGGCGCCACACACATACACACACATCGGAGTGAGGGATGGGAGAATGCTGCTTAGTTACGTCGCGCTTTGGCTCTCTGCATTCCACGTACTCAACTAAAAAATATCAGACGTTGCAGTTTTCTCCGCTACTGCGTGTTTGGGTTTTTTCCCGAGGTTTTCTTCAACTTGAAGGTGAATGCCAGATAATCCTGTGGTGAATCTTGAGCCTGATCTCACCAAATACCATCTTGCTATCACAAATTCCATCGACGCTAAATATAATCTAGCAGTTCAAACAGCGTCGTTAAATAAAAAAAAAACACCAGCAGGAAGCCGCCGGCATAGTTCAGGGTTAAGAGCCAAGCTTCTGATCCCAGGCTGCACTTGGCAAGGATTCGAATCTTGCTTGGACTGATTGCCTAGTTGGGTTTTTCCGAGGTCTTCCGGAAGGCGAATGTCGGATAGTCTGTGGCGGATCACTTTGGTACTTCGCTAAATTAAATTTCGCCGTCACGAATTCCACCGACGCTAGATGACCTTTCAGTAGATACAGCGTCGTTAAATAAGTTATTAAAGAAAATCAACAAGGGTCACAGCAAATGTCTCGCGTTATGAATTGATACCAATCGTAATAGCGTCCTCTCAACAATAACTCTGGCCCCCTGTCGTTCGTATAGTGGCTCATTCACAAGTTATTAGTAAGGGCTGGTTCATAATAAACCGGGAAAGGAAACGACAACGAGAACAAGAACGGAAATAATGTTAAATACATTTATTTTAACGATATTTCCGTTCTAGTTGTCGTTTTCGTTCCCGGTTTATTGTGAACCAGCCTTAAGTAGGCCTAACTGGCTGTTGGTCTCCTCGGCATCATCGAAGTTCGTACTAGTGTCCTGCGAAGTTCGAATGTGAGAGAGGCAACCAAGATATTAAAAAATTCGTTTTATACTATATGAAGAACTAATCGCAAGATCTGTGCTATAATCCTTAAGCGGTTAAAATATGAAGGGGTGGGAGTGGAGAACAGCGAATATTTTCATAACAATTCCGAATAAAGACGACAGGCCTCCTCCTGCTGAGCGAACGTCGGCGAATATCGAACTTTGCACCTGTATAGTGCATGACGTTAGTTCGTACATCTACCCTGAAACCGTATTTTTCTATGAAATGAATTAGGCTATATTGTTCGATATGGTGTCCGTCTATTCCCAATTTCCCGACATACCACAGCACACACAAATTCTATTGCCGTAATACTTGCATACTTCTCTTCTTATATCGTCTCTAAGCTCATACATTAAAAAATTCTTTGCACAAGTGTGAACTTGTGGAGTGGCATTTTAAAAGAATTTTTGCTAATGGCCGTTGTTCGTCATTCACCCATATGAAGTCAGTTATATAAATTTACCGACAGAGTTTTTGCCCAAGGTGCGCCATAGGTGGCTGGTCTACGCTTCACCCGCGATGAGATGAGATGATACGATGGAGATTTGTTGGGATGCCACAGGGAAGCTGGAGCTCCCGGATAAAACTCCTGTGTTAGCTGGACCACGGGCTTGCTCGGGGATACTCCGGGGATGGAACTCAGGTCCACAAGATTATAAGTCCAGCGCTCTAGCCACTAGATCACCGTGGCGGAACTTTTCAACTTATCCGACTGTAAACTAGATATCGACTGATCTATGAAGTACCTAAATACGTATCTGATCTGACCTTTAGCCTAGTGAAAGGTAGCATAACTATTATAATGTTTCTGGATTCTTCGTCCATGAACGCAAACACCTCTGATGCTCGTGTTTCGGGCCGGGAATCGAGCTAAGCGCTCCTACAGAGAAATTAATGCGACAATACCAATTACAGTATATGGGTAAAGGGAGATGTCATAAAATGAGTTTGAAGATAATTGAAAATTAAACTTGGAACCCTTATTTCAAATAATTTTCTACACAAATAAATAACATCAACTGCTAGTATTCTTTTTATTTTTTTTTTCACACTAATTTAACTTGTGTGTTCAACTGGGGAACAAAATTCCATCTGCATAAAAAAACTTACCTATCCCCCTTTCCCCGAACGCCACAGAATTATGTCCTCTGGTTCAAATTCGACTTCTTATGTGGGTTGAATAAATATGCAATTGTACTATACATAAGTGTGATTATTTTTCTTTCGTGTTACGCGTTAGTTCTCACTTGTATTGAGCTGCCAATCAGTATTTCTTTAACTCCAGATAGACCTAACATAGCACTAGGGCCAGACTTTTATATAATTCTTACATTTCTTCAAAGCGTTAATATTTCCATATTATTAGAGCATCACTTTTGAAACCAAGTCTACACGTAGTATATTAAAGTTTAACATTACACACTTTTATACGTTTTATACGAATTAAATATTTTAAAGTGCTTACGCATAAAACTACAGGTTTTGTTTTCTGGCTTTATGTTACATTTTTAAAGACGCAGTGAAGTTAATTTTGGAACAACTATTGCTTCACTTCCATCTGAATATGGTCATCAATATCCTTTTCCTTTGTTTACATTGAAAGACACGTTTGTGCCTCATATGGGGAAAGAACGTGATATTGGAACCTTTAGCCACTAAAGCCACACGTTTCCGTTCTTCCTAGAAGTAGTTGCATTACTTAGAGCTGATGTTTCGGGCACGTTTTTTAATTCATCGGTGAGTTTAACAGTAACATCCCGCTTTCATGAAGTCATTCTTAGCCACGAGCTGTCGGAAATGAATACAGTCTTTACTTTGGCTGCCCAGCTGTTCATTTGAAGTTATAATAATAATAATAATAATAATAATAATAATAATAATAATAATAATAATAATAATAATAATGGTTATAATTGAACTAGGGAAGAGGCTTTATCTGGAATGTGGCACTATATTGGGCAAAAACATGGACCTACGACGAAGTGAAATGTGGGTCTGGAGAAGAATGGAGCGTGTGAAATGGACAGACAGAATAAGGAATGAAGTTATGCTAGAAGAAGTTGACAGAATAATTCTGAAACTGATCACGAAGAGAAAAAGGAATTGGCTAAGAAGGAACTGTCTGCTAAAGGATGCACCGGAAGGAATGTGAAAGAGAGAAAAGTTCGGGATAGAAGAAGATATCAGATGATAGAAAACATTAAGATAATTTGGATCGTATGCGGAGAATAAGAGAAAGGCGGAAAATAGGGGAGATTGGAAAATGCTAGATCTGCAATGAAAGACCTACTCTTGGGGAGAAAGCTAAGAAAGAACGATTTAAAATCTTAAGTACCTAGAATAATGTTGCCAGGAATGTAACGGGACCGCCACTTAGAAGTTTCATAGAGCTACATATGCGTTTCAGAATACATAATTTTACTGTATTATATATTATATTATACAAGCTGAAAGCACCCGGCGTTGCTCACGTTGTCCTTTTCGGTTCTATTTTTAATTAAACTAGTTATTAGGCTTTTCGGAATTCTTAGAAACTCAACTATAGAAACCAATATGATTTGGGAAATTATATTTCACAAATTCAGAACATATTAATTATACTATTTTTAAATTTATATACAGAAAACATAAATACAGTGTAATTTCACAAGAAGTCATTGTTTAACATTTCATTCATTCATTCGTTCATTCATAGTGTTCCGTTGAAGGACAGGTCTTTCATTGTAAAGCCAGCTTTCTCCAATTTTTCCTATTTTCTGCCTTCCTCTTTGTCTCCGCATGTGATCCATATATCTTAATGTCGTCTATCATCTGATATTTTCTGCCCTGAATTCTTCTCCCGTTCACTATCCAGAATCTTTTACCGTGGAAAAACTCATCATGCCATGTTTGCAATTTTTCTTGGAAAAGATAAATATGGTAGCTTCCCGTTGCTTTCCGCACACCACTCTCTCTTTCACATCTTAAAAGATCCGTGACCCCAGCATGGAGGTGAGGAGAATAGATTTGACTAATCAGGTTCTCTGGACTTCACCGAAATTCACCGCAAGGGTTAAATATCAGTTCTATCAGGGTTTTTGACCCGATCAGAGACCGGGAAATCCCAATTAGCCTTTATAAAGAATAATATGCTGAGAGACATATATTTGAGAAATTAAGAAATTGTTCTTTCCACAACGCTTAACATACTACATTGGTAACATGATTATACAGATATATCGTAGGGACACATTTTTGGACATGAACAACAATATTTTGAGAGATATATGTTTTCAATGGACTAACATATGTTCACATACCACACATTAGGAACATGGCAAAAGTATAATTGAATCGCTTATATATATTGAACAGTGTCCTTGTTATGAAGGTTAAATGTGCAAACTTTCGCACATATCGGTCAAAGCGTGTAGATTTGTATAGAGAACATACATATATACATACATACCCACATTCACCTTTATATTATATTATATTATATTATGTCAGCACAAGAAAATCATATTCTCAAAATTTGAGCGTGTATAAGTTTTAAGAGTTATAACAAATCTCATATTGATTTAATTCATCAACATTTTCTTAAATTCAGCCGTGTTTGCTAATTCATCGGAACAGATTGTGATGTCACTTGTATTCATCGACGAAAAAGTCCGAAAAATTACCATCTACATACAAACGTGCCTTCGGGTTGACTTGATCACTCGTGTAACAGCGGAAGTGGAAGTGGAGTCATCTTGGTACAAGAGGACTATATTATGTCTTAGTATAACAGTGATGAGGGTTCGGTGATATTGAATGAGCCAATAATGATCAAGTAGAATAGCTTAAAATAAGACATTTGCGTTCTGGAAAAAGATATCTCCGTTTTTCTATTCTATAATGTTGAAAACATCCCTATTAATGGAGCATGGATTCCCATAACATAATTCGCATTGCTCTGGCCATTATCATCCATTCTTTGTAAACGACTATAATAGTCAGCTCATGAATCATCGAGGAAGCTAAAAACGCCTATAGGCTAGACTGTGTCTTAGTATGTCGTTACTATTATGGTCTCGTGTTGTACCAGCCAGCCATGTTTCTCAGAAGTCGCATTACCTGCTGCCTTCAGTGAATTCTCATTTGCTGTAAGTGTCCATGTTCCACTTCCATACAGATCCGTTGGAATCCATAATACTTCTACCATCATCAATATCCACTCCGTGCTCACGTGTGTGGAGATATGAACCAGCATTTCACATTCACAAGTAACCGGAGTGTCTGGTTGTGTGTTCAACGTAGCACAAAATCGCTGCTTAAAAAAAAGACAAGATAAAATATCCAGTAGAATGGTTTAGAAATAAATATCCGGGTATCGAACTCAGGTTCATTGAGTTTTCTGCTATAAATGCTACCGCTTGAAGTAAACCATAGGTCTTGCCATTTATCTCGCTCGCGGCCGAGTGGTAAGCCTCTTTGTCTTCCACCCTGGCGACCTGGGTCCGATCTCCGTCTGGGTCACGAAGGCGGACACATCCAATTGCACATTGCGCACAGTGTGCAAAAACACAAATTTATCTGACAAAAATAACTTCTCTGCATTTTAACGAATTGTTGTGAAACTTTGTACAGACCTTATAGGCAGCACATATTCTTTGTATACGAACTCTGATTACGTTTATGTAAGAGGAACTACCACTTTATAGGGGTGAATTTAGACAAAATTAGTAAGTCTCGTTTATTTAACAAAATATTTTTATGAAACTTTATGCATATATTTTTGTGTACAAACTCTAATTACGTTTGTATAAGAAAAACGATCTCTTCATTGGGGTTAGACAAAATTAGTAAATTCTTTCCTATATAACAGATTTTTACAAAATTTTGTACAGGAATTGCAGATAACGTAGGCTATATTTTTGAGCAGGAACATTTATTACATTTGTATAAGAGAAAATGCTCTGTTATAGGGGTGGATTTAGATACAAGTAATTACTATACTTAACTCCTATATAACAGCTTTTTGTGAAACATTGTACGGGAGTTACAGGAAGCATATATAGGCCTATTTTGTGTACAAACTATATTTACGGTTTTAGAGTGACATCAAAGATTTTTTTCTTGCATTTTTAACTAGTGCTGATTGTACCTATGCAGCATAAAATATTACCATGGCAACTAAAACTTGCCATTAAGCAAAGCCTGCATAGTAGCCTATAGTCAAAAAACAAGGTACAATAAAAATGTAAGGAAGAAGTTTTTGATGTCACTCATTCAGTTATCCATCCATCCATCCATCGACTCATTGATTCATTCATCCATCCAAGTATTACAGTTGGGTATCGTAAAGAGCAACAACTTATATTGGGCTTATGTATAAGAGGAACTATCACTATCTAGAAAATACATTTACACAAAATTAACAACTTTTCTCCTACATAAGATTTTTACAAAACTTTGTACAGGGGTTACAGGTAGCATAGTTATAAGAAATTATAAAATGTTGAAACGTAAGTTCTTCTACCGTTCCAGAATCTTTTACCGTGGACTCATCATGCCATATTTGCAGTTTTTCTTGGCAAAAGATAAATGCGGTAGCTTCCCGTTGCTTTGCATACAACACTCTCTCTTTCACATCTTAAAAGATCCGTGGTCCCAGGATGGAGGTGAGGAGAATAGATTTGACTAATTAGACCCTTCGGACTGATACATAATGAGGGGGATAGAAGCAAAGGGTTACAAGTGACATTTCTAAGAACATGAGTTAAGTGCATCCAGGGCAAGCTAAAATACTTAAAATTTTAATGGCAAAAGGATACATCTTTTAACCACACTACACAGTAAAATTGAAATAAATTTCACGGAATTTACAAAATCCTAAGTACTTTCAACTACATTTTATCACAAATAACTTAAGTGCACTTATATCCCTTTGCTTCTGACCCTCTCACTGTATACTATGTACCGCTTTTTCTTGTACAGAGTTTCATAAAATATATAGGAGAGAAGTTATTGTCTAAATGCAAGACTGTAAAAGGGCATTTCCTGTTATAGAAACATAATCATATTTTGTAGACAAAAAATATATGCTACCTGTAACTTCTGTATAAAAATTCATACAAATCTATTAGATAAGAGAGAAGTTATTAATTTTGTCTAAATACGCCATCTATAAAGGGGTGGTTTTTCTAGTACAAACGTAATAAGAGTTTCTACACAAAGAAGTACAGTAATTAATTTTGTTCAGCTACTAGATTTTCGTTCTGAACCATGGTGCGTTTCTTAAGGTTAGATAAAAATGTGTTCAGTGTATTTTTTAACCTGATGTTCCATGTCATACGAATAATTTTGCCGGCCTGTAACACTCACACAGTGATTAAAAACTTCCTCATTCCATGATTCTTCTCTGCTGTTAAGTCAAACATGTTGCCGGCGCGTTAGCGTGTGCCCCATCATTGAAGAAGAAAAAAAATCATTAATGCGCAAGAACGTGCAAACTTTAAAACAGATTTCAACACTCTAAAGTGTTAAAGCATAAATAATTTCCACAGAAGGCAGAAATGGCAACCCCCCCCCAAAAAAAAAAATTAACCACTATCTAGTTTCAGAGTTTCCATTGCAATATTCGTTACACAAGCCTATATTTCCTATTTTACGGTACCATGATTGACCCAGATGAAATCGACATCCGCGAACACTTGTAGTGAGGAAAAATACGTTTTTGCACGATAATGTTTTTTTCTCGTCGTTACAGCAAACGGCCGCCGCACTTGAAAGTTGATTTTACTGAATTCAGAGTTGCCAAATTACCAACAAGTAAGCAAAAAATGCATTACAAAATAAAAAATTACCAACGTAGATAAGTATATTGAAATATTACAAATAACTGCTCTAGAGTTGTAAAGTCTAAATGATGCTATATTAAATGGTAAAAGAATTGTTGTAACCGGATATGACTGGCTGTATTAAAACTCATATTATATTTGGAGAACTTTAAAAAACAAATTACTGCATTTGAAATGTACTGAACTTTATTTAAACAATTCAAACTTCACTTAACAAAAATTATTCCAATTGAACATGAAATATTACAAATACCTGAATCATTTTTACTCCTTCACATTGAAGTTGATGGTGAAGTTTGTATGTTGCAACGCGTTGACCAGATTGCTAACCTTCAGTCAGCTGTTCATAGATAATGTACTTTACGTACTGTATATTAACATTTTTTAAAATATCACTTTCAAAATATACTATCGTCCAAAATATAATGTACAATACACGTTTGTGAAGTGCATTACAAAATCTCAGAAAATGAAAAACTCGTTCTGCTCGTTTTTCAAACCTTTCCTCGATTTTGTAAAAAGCACTTCCCAACCTTGTATCGTAATATAATATTGACTGCTACATGTGCACTATATTCATAGTCCAAGAGCACTGTTTTTGGTGTAACTTTATTATCACATAGTGTAAGTATCAGTGACCATAGTTTTTCTAACATTTCGTAATTTTCGAAGGCAATAAGGAAAAAATTACTTGTACATATCGCCCTTTAGTCATCATCATCATCATCATCCTTCACGAATTAGGCCTCTGTAGACCTGTTTCGGCCCCATCTAGCAGTCTTCTTAACGGTCTTCCTGGTCGACGATGTCCTCTAGGTTTATATTGCATCATAATTTTTGGGATTCTTGAATTTTCCATTCTTCTTACATGATCTAGCCAATTGAATTTGTATCTGGTGATTTTTTCTTCTACTGACTCTACTTCTAATTGTTCTAAAATTTCTTCATTCCTTTTTCGGTCTAAAAGAGTATATCCTGCTGTTCTCCTGAAAAATTTCATTTCCGTTGCTTTGATTCTGTTCATGTCTTTTTTCTTTAATGTCCAAATCTCGCTTCCGTATAGAAGGGTGGGTAATGCTAGTGTATTATATATTTTTATTCTTGTAGATTTTTGTACTAATTTAGCTTTTAATGTATTGTTTATTATTCCTAGAATTTGTGTAAATTTGGTAATTTTCTTGTTCACATCTTTTTCATTTTGATAAGATATTTCACAACCCAGATAATTGAAATTTTGCACTTGTTCGAGGCATTGGTTATTGTGTATTATCTTACTTCTCACTGGGTCTTGTCCTAAAAATGTCATTACTTTTGATTTTTGTGCTGAAATTTCCATCCCAAAATCTTTTAATATTTCATTTAATGTATACAATCCTCTTTGTAAATTATCCTCTGAATTGGAAATTATGACTTGATCATCGGCATAGAGTAAGGTATTTAATGTTAGAGCACTGGTTATTTTGATTCCTGATGTGTAGATTTGGTTCCATTTTAAAATAATTTCATTTATATAAATATTAAATAAAGTTGGTGATAGTGGACAACCTTGTCGAACTCCATTATTAACTAATTTTCTTTCGGATATACAGTTATTTATTTTGACACTTATTTTGCTGTCCGTGTAGATTTCTATTATATTTTGGAATAGCAAATTTGGAATATTTTTTTCTTGTAATATGTCGAATAAAAGGTCTCTTCGGACTTTATCGAAAGCTTTCACAAAATCAATAAAAGCTATATGGGTTTCTAAATTAAATTCTCTTCTTTTTTCCAACAATAGTTTGATACTAAATAATGGATCTACACATGATCTTCCTTTTCTAAAGCCATTTTGACACTCCAGAAGGAAAGTTTCAGCATGTACACATTGCCCTTTAGTGTACACATAAATTGTATATAACTGTGCGAAATATTTTGAACAGACGTAAAAGATCCCATCTGTTAAGACGACTTTTTCAGTATTACTTAAAATCGCCAAGTTACTGTTACATGTAAATAAGACAATTTTACTGTTTTCGGCAATATGAATAAAACTTTCACCATTATTAGTTGTTAAATCAAGAATTCCCAGCTGCCTTATAGCTTCGTCAATTGATTTAGGTTCTGGACCCATTGCCTCTCTTCTCTTTCTATATAGGACCTTTGGGAAGTTTGTCAAGTCCGTATCTAAGAGCTCAGTAGAACCATGCAGACACAAAACTGTTGCCTAATAATCTTTAGAGGCCTTTCACTAATATTTTCAATGGTTTTTCGTTTACCCTTCTAATAATATTGCACTCAATCGTCCTATTTGGTTTACTTTCATGGTCGTGCCTATCGTTTGTACTCAATATTTCCATAGAATCCACATTTGTCTTTATTGTAGCTCAGCATTTCCTAATCGTGCACTTTCAAAAAATATTTCTGTCTGCTAATATTCTTTGTTTGCTAAATGTATTATTTTGAAATATTGTACGCTCTGTTCCTTTATTAGTTACAGCAGCCGTATCAATTGATGCCTGCAGGCGCAAGTGCGCGCTTTAGAGCTTATTGTGCACGCTGCTCTCTTCGGGAGATTAGACAAGAACATACTAAACGAACGGGGTAGTCTACTAATAGAGGTTAGATGTACAACGCGTACGTAGATTACATGCAAGATAACATACAGTAAATTTAACCCAGAATGGAGACATATTTTAATAAAAAAGGAAGTGGTGAGGACACAAAAGAAAAGTCATCACAAAAAATTTAACTCGGAAAGACATTGGGAAAAATTTAACGAAGAAATTTATAAAAATATTGAAGGTGACCAGAAACTGTAACTTAACAAAGCATTTACTTCTGCTGTATGTATTTGTAATTAAATAACGAATTGTATTAAATTTTAATTTCTGATTTTTAAATATCAATCATCTCATAACAGTTTACTATGCACTTTCCTTATTTTTCAGACTGCAATATCTTATGAAATCTGTATGACATTATCAGTTAGTTATGATATGTTCCTCAAAATTGCAAAGAAGTGTCATTCTTTCTCTGATGGATCTTTTATTAAGAGTTGTAATAAGAAAGGACGAAGAAATATATTTTAATCCAGAAACATTATAGCCAAGAGGATACAAGAATTGCCAGGGGATACTGAAGAAAAGAAGTAAATACTTACGTATTTTGTTTCTCATTGTTTCTTGATTAAAAAAACACAGACGTGTCTGACACCTCGCAGCTTGTAGCTTTTGTTCGTGGTATAAATTAAAACCTAATGCTTACAGAAGAACTATTACTGTATTTGGAAATCGGTGGAAAAACATAATTTAAATTTTAGGTAGTAGAAATATATAACTGGGTGTTAAACAGAGTGTTGCTTTAAAGTGCCTGTTATGTTATAATGTGGCATTATACTTTTTGAGAGAAAGTTGTTTGTTACTAATTTCAATCGTGTCATATTCAACTATTATATTTTCACAAAAGCAATGTAGAAATGCTGTTGTTCATATCACATTTCGTCTATACGCATGACGCCCGCCTAGTGTTTGTAGACCACTTATTTCCTATCCCTCTGCAATCAGCAGGTATATACACGATTCACCTTATCAATCTCCTGGCTGTGTCCTAGCGCCTGGCGCCCGCTAGTAATTTCAAGGTCATAAAATGTGCTTGTTTTTGACATCGCTAAGTTACAGTCTTCACAAAGTCCATTGCTGTATACTATACATGGGACGGCAAAGACACAACACGGGTGTAGGCACGGCACGGTATGGTATGAAGCTCCTGCAGCGTTGCCATTTGTCGAGCTCAAACAGTCCCTGAAGTAGGGACGAAAGGACAAAGATTTGTGCTGTTTTATCCCACTGAAACTTTTAGGTAAATTTTATGTTTATGTCCATCTCCGCGTACAATACGGGACACCTGTCAATCCTAATTACAAGAAATATCCCTTAACACTACCACATTGATTAATATAATAAAATGATTAAATCTCTTACGTTTCTTGTAGAACTAATGTTCGGTTTCTGGAAAGACAGTTCTTGTACATTGAGTTATCTACGATTTAACGTGCTAATATGTTTAAATGAGTTTCCGAAACATGTCATCGTTACCTTTACAGTTTATGACTTGAGGCTTTTTCCCGGCGTTTGATGTAGAAAAATTCTTCTCGGGTTCTCAGCCAGGTGAGTTGGAGATTTGCTTCGAAGCTTTCGATGGCTAGCTCTGCCATCTTCTTCAGGGAATGAAGTGATCTGGGACCATGTCCCTATATATACAATAGTAGGGCTTCCCGCTGCGGACCAATTAGGAACTAGTTCCTAGTTCCGATCGCCAGGCGCATTCTGGTTGGTGGAAGCGGTGGCCAATCAGGAGCTAGTTGCTGGTCCCGACTGTCTGTCGTGTGCTGGTGATCGAAGCGTATTGATGGCAGATTTCCGTGCTGTACTCAGCTGTCTCTGTTGAAATTATTGTCATGTAACTGGATTTCGATGGCAACCTTGATAACCAAGTCCCTTAACCTGATGTCTTGTTTCGTAAACTATAACTGACATTAAGTAATAATATAGACGACAATAAATTCATTTAGGTCTACTATATTATTGGCATAATTTTAAACATTTAGCGTTTTATTTACATAACTTAACGTAAATGTTCTATTCTCTATGACATATTAGGATAATACTGTGTTTGTAAAGACAATTACAAATATCTCAAGCTTAATTTTCGTTATCAACTTTAGATTATATGTCGTCAATCAAGGGATATTTATTACTGAGTGCTCTACCAATGCCAATCGTATTTCGGGCTCCGAAAAGTTCATTTAAACGCATGAAAACATTCATATGGAGAATGTAAAATATTTTCACATGTTTATCAATATGGCTGCCATAGCCTCTACAGCTGACTACGGTTGCAGTTTTGTAGCAGAAGTTACGTCTAGTTATCTCTCCACTCGAATATCACGCCAAATATCAACAATTTTTGCTTTTTTAAGCGTATTACGATTCAGATGTAAGTGTATATGTATGCTATCTCTTATCACACGGTTCTTTAATTAAAAAGCCTTGCACCCACTAGTACAGAGCTGTGTACCCATCAGACATAATTATTACTTTTGCAAACAAAAGTAACTGTAAATAATTACAAAAATCACTAACAAAATACTAGTGGAGACATCTATGGACGACAGTTGGTAAAGGCTTAAGAGTTGGTCATATTATAGACCCTCTCTACGCAACAAGAACAAATTAGCTTAAGGAACGTCACGAAATGCCCTGATCACGTACAGAAATAAAAAGCTGTTAACCAAACATAAGATTTGCATTACGGTGATTGCAATCCATAAAACTAATGTCCCATAAATATAATTGAAAACTGTGCTTGTATAAATGGACGTAGCCATTCTACTTAAGTAACGACAGTTGGTACTACAGTATTGCTATAGAAACGGCGACAGTCGTAGTCGAAAATGACAATCGTGTAAGCTCCACCGTAATTCTAATTCATCATCACTGTTACGAAGTTGACTCATACATTCCCATTATATTTTAATGTCGTCGTCAGTCGTTTCATGGTTACAATGCTAACACTTGAGGTTCGCGGGTTCCATCAGGAGATGGATTTAATGGGCGATAAAATCATTAGCTTGGCTTCCTCCGAGACGGAAGTAGGCTTAAGAATTGGTGTCGTAGACTTGCATTATAGTATGTGCTATGTTTGGTCCACTGCTGTGAAGTAACAGCATGTCTGACCGTGGACGTGCGGGCCCCGGTTCAAATACTGGTTGGGACAAGTTACATAGTTGGGGTTTTTCCGAGGTTTTCTCTTCACCAATTGAAGCAAAATTGTTGGGTAATTTTCGGATCATTTCGTCATCATTAGGGACACTCGATTTTCGCGAATGATTTTTTCACGAATTTCTCTTTCATACCTATAATAATTTCAATTCTCTCTACTTATTTAGCAGAAATTCATTAAAAAAATCAGGTGTCTCTAGTCATTGTCATTTCCATAGCCCGGGTTAACTTCACAGGGCAGCGTGCTGTGTTCGAACAAGAACGCGGCCGTTCGCCGATAAAAGTATTCATAGAACAGGCAGGAGTGGTAAGCAGAATAAGTCTCTGGCTGCGGTGCAAGCTTCAGGTCCCTCCTTCATAGAAAAAGTGCCGTGTTAAAAAAAAGGGGGGGAAAAAAAAGTAACAAGAGATTAATGAAATTGCTATAATTGCATGAAACGTTTATGCGTTCGTGGTTTATTGTTATTACGAGCATGGTTGGAGTTATATGGATGTTTGGGATTTGAAATAAAAGTTTTATATTTCTGTCTTCATACTTCCCGCATTTAAAGGAGGCGGATCCTTCTCATGAACTACTTCATAATCGCTACCTCATTCCATGAGGCCAGGTCTCGACATAAAAAATGCTCTAATTGATATTCGAAACGATTCACACATCATTGAAATGACGCCAATGAGTTGTATGAACAGAGAACTGAATTCAGTTGGAAATTTTTTAGAATTAGACTATGTTAAATTATTTCTGTCTTTATACTTACCCATTTGTGTACGAATAATCACAGTACCCAACATGAAATTTACCTCCGTGAAGGCAATACATTTTTTAGTCCATTTTCGCGCGTAGATTCTGAAAACAATACTTAAAATGTTACATCACGTCACAATTTTTTTTAGATATTTTGGATATTCTACATCGAAAACGAGTTCGCGTGCCACCTGGTAACACGCGTGTCATAAGTTGGCACACCTGTCCTACACGACACTTACGTACAAAATGTAAAGATGAAAATGTGTTATTTGTTATACCATCTAACCAAGCCTTTGTCAGTTATCAGGATACCGGTAATAAATCTGTCTTTTTCTAGAAGTAGACATTACAAAGAGATAAACTTAGGTAGAGACCAGTCTGGCACTTCTAATGAAGTTGTAAAGTAATATTATTTTCTGCATAAAACGTGGTGGAACTTACGTTATTTACATTTCTGCTTACTAAATCAGAACCGGAAATTTGTCAGTAAACAAAAATATTTGAAGAAATACTTTATTTTATTTATTTCAGGACACTGCATTATGTTAGCCGGAGGTTGAATATGATACCTGGGTGGTGATGTCTACCAGTTTAAAATACACGTACTCCACCTGTGATACGAATTGTCAGTCTCATTGTGAATGTGTTGACAGCAGTGTAATATATTGTGAAGTTTATTTTTCACTTAGTGTAATTTTTATCAGAAATATTTGAGTGTTTTAGTGGTGCAATGCAAAGGGCTAGTTCACATCGGAAGTGCAGAAATAATCCGGATAATTTTTGTTTCGTTTGTGGATGGTTTACTCCAAAAATCAGAGGAAAAAAAACTTATAACATTACTAAACGTGCATATTCTTTATACTTCTGGTGTGAAATTGGTGACCAGGAAAAACAATGGTCACTTTATCAATGTTGTATCACTTGTACGACAGATCTTAGATTGTGGTTACATGACAAACTCAGAGCGTTACTATTTGCTGTATATACCTATGTGTGGTGAGAACCAACAAATCATATTGATTGTTACTTCTATTTTGACAAATATATCTGGCATGTCTAGCATTAATCAATTGAGTAATAGATTTCGCGTTTCTTGCCGATATATCGGAACATCATAACAACATAAATCGCCTTTTGCATGTGAATATCTAAAACGTTAATACCGGTACATATAAACTCTTTCGTCGGCCGTGAAACGAACGGGATCGGGTTCAAATCCTGGTTGTGGCAAGTTAACTAGTTCAGGTTTTTCCCGGGGGTTTCCCTCAACCTACTAAGAGCAAATGCTGGGTAACTTTCGACATTGGACCCTGGACTCATTTCGCCGTCATGATCATCTCCAACTCATTCAGACGCTAAAGAACCATAGCTGTAGACAAAGCGTTGTAAAATAACTAATTAAAAAAGAAATTCATTCTTATGTCTGATAAACTCTTTTTTTATTAAACATCTGTCAATTTCCTTGTGTGCAGTCACTCTTGCGACCTCTTGAATGAGCTGAAAATATATTTTAATAACAAACGATTTAATGATTTTAAAAATATGGAGATTGATTTTCAATTATATGGAAATCCCTTTAATGTGGATATAATGAAGCTGAGGCCATATCTGTAAGCAGAAGTCGCAGATCTATTAAATTGCACTTATGTGAAAAGTCAATGTAAAGACTTGTCAGGGGTAGATATTTTCAAAATGCTTAAAAACTGAAAATTCCCTATTCTTAGGTCATTTACCGACAATATCACGGTTATTTTTGTTATATACTGTACATGTAAATTATAATATATATGTGAACAATTTGTTTCCGAAATGAAAGTTTTAAAATCGAAGAGAATTTCGCGTATCACAGACAAATATCTTGTTGCTCAGTTAAAATTGGCTACATGCTACACGGAGCTTGACTCCTAATTTTAATGAGTTAATTACACATCCATCATAATGTTTAAATTGCGTATAAAATAATAGTAAAAAGAAACAAAATGAAATAAAACTAAAAAAAAAAGAAGAAATGAATAAATATAGGCCTACACTGACATAAACTTAATTGAACTTCTCCTTAATATGAGTATGTTTACTGTCCGTCTCTGCGCACTGAAAACTTGCAATACTGAAGGTGTTCCCCGCCCCCAATTTCTCCTCTGACACCACCTACCTTCTCCTTTGCTATGTTTTGCGGGCTGCATTTTATATTATGTCATTGCCGACCACTACTCTAAATATATTAGTCTTTCATATTGGGGTTGGAACTACGTTGCTTACTTGTCAACCAACCAACAGCATTACCAAGCAGACAATAGAGAGAGAATAAATTTGTATTGTGGAAATTCGTCCTTGGACGTTGGGAATGTGAAAAACTCTCTCTTGATAAAGAACTACGTACTCTGAATAGTCGTGCTATTTTGTCTGGCCTTCAAATAATTTATGGCGACAAGAGAATTTTGACTATACATTTGCGACTTCTACAGGAAAGTAAAATTTTTATAGAAAAATTAGTCTTCATTTTCTCTATTTTCGTGACCATTGTGTCGATGTTAATTTTACAGAGTAGCTCATATATAGACATAATATTCATGATCTTTGTCTGAAGATGTTTTTGACCCGTGACATTGTAATTCTAAAGACAATTTTTACAGACTTTTTTTTTTTTATCTATATGCTGTGGTCGGTATGGCATAGTTGCTCCCCGCGGTCAATTGGAAGGCCTAGGCATGGCATAATAGCGCCCCGAAGAAATCAGGTAGCAGATGGGACATGGCATATTTGCGCCCCGAATAAATCAGGTAGCAGAATGGACATGGCATAGTTGCGCCCCGATGGGCATAGTACACGCGAAAGTGATTATCATAAAATAAATAAATTACTTAAAAATATTACAGTGATAGCTGCATTGAAATCAGGTACGCCTAGCGTATGATCAATTTTGATATTTAAAATAACACTTTTTTTATTGATCACACACAATAAATGAACTGTATTTTTTGTATGTACATCGATATCTTAACCCTGCGGTACAAGGTTTCGAAAATTGAACCTTAGAACCATTGTGAATTATTAACTCTTCACCCTTTTCACTAAACTTAACATTCATTTTAAATTAACCTCACTATACGTCACAGACGGTGTGAAAATCACTAATAAAATGTCAAGACTGCTGAGGCCCCATATTCCAACGGCTCACTCATTTGAATATGTCAGTTAATAAAGTACTGCCAACTTCATGGTGTTCATTTTAACGGTAGGCTATCAATAATCACTGCATAAACAGTAGAAAAACAGTTAATAAAATATTGCCAACTTCATGGTGTTCATTTTAACGGTATCGATAATGAATATTAAATCGAATAAGAAATCAATAAGGTTGGTTGATTACGAGGCACGAGTTTCCGTAGTGTCTTTTTCTCTACCTATTTCATCGGGGCGCAACTATGCCATTCCCTTTTCTCTACCTGATGGGAACGAGGCGCAACTATGCCATGCCCTTTTCTCTACCTCATGGGAACGGGGCGCAACTATGCCCACAAAACAGGGACCCTTTTTTATACACTGCATTTTAACTGACCGTGGGACGCAACTATGCCCTGCCCGCTGTGGTTACTTAAATTTTAAGAATTCAATTATTTTTATTTTCCAGAAGAATTTTTCCATCTGCTCCATGGTGGAATAGTGGTAATATAAACGTTTCTTGACCAGACACCCGGAGTTTCATTCCCGACGTTTTGAAGACATTTATCATCATAACACAGGACTGGGTTTGTGTCCCTTGTCTTGTGATTGTTCTTTTTTGTCTCGGCGGTGCCTTTCATTGTGCTAACCCCAGGTCTAGGGAGGCTGTCTAATGTTTGGTTCATAAACGAAATAATATACATAGAGAAATAAGGGAAAGCAAAACTAATTTTCTCTTGTAGGAATAATTATGAAAATAATTTCACTGACAAGTTCGTCTTTGGAGATGCACAGTCTGCAACATTTCACAAGCATCATTTCAAGTAAGAAAATAATTTAATTGAAGAAACCAGAAGCAGGGGAGTTCGGTGTTTCTAAGGCCTCTGGCATGTCATACGGTATTGGACATTAGAAAAGTGATTTAATTCGTCAAAAGTTGAACTTTGAACACAAAAGCTATTCTCTGTAACCACAAAATGAAGATATTTGACTTAATATACAGTACATACATACACCCGCACAGACGTACGTACGTATGTACTTTGTGCGTAATCGCTTTTTCACAAATTTGCACAAAATAGCTGTATGTAGGCCTATGTTGTACTCATTTATAATATCATTTTTCTATTTGCGAAAATTTACATTTAAAAGTGATGTACCTATATTTTAAAATATATTAAGACTCCTTTCTTTTAATTCTAAATATTTAAGAACGTGGCTTTAATGGTTCATCCACCCGTAATAAATGTATTGACAAGGGATGATAAAGCCTGGCAGTGAGCCCGCTCCTCAGGCTCTGAATACTAGAATCCATTCACAATGAAAAGTAAAGGCAAACGCAACGCGAACACAAAAGATTGCATTCCGATTATTTAACAGAGGCATTCACAATGACTTATATATACTTAAATTTTAACAATAACTTGCACGCTAACGCGAGAATTTGCAAACTGCAAATCTCATAAGTGGTGCCTTTTTGATATCACTTGTAAGTTTCAGACCTGTCTTCGAACAGTTGACTAAACAATAACCTTTCATGTTTGCGTGGACGTGATTTGAGAAAAATACTATCGCACTGCGCAGAAACAAGAGAACAACGTATCAAAATTGATTCATTTGATAAGAAATTGATAATTTTGTTTCAGAGTCATCGTTGTATTTATAAGAAAAAAAATCACAAATCAAGTAAAGATAACTTGTTCAAAGAAAATAATTATATGAGGACAAATACCGGTAGCTTATGAAATGAAATCTGATGGTAGAGTTTAAGTATAATATTATTAATATAGTATATTTTCATGTTATGCGAAAAATACATTTTGTAGGTTATACGTTATTTTTATAAGATATTTTTTTTTTCTTTAATATGTGGAATACATGAACATTAAAGCATCAAATGTAGCACACCGCATAAGAAGTCAACACATCTTGCAGGAACATAAATTGTACTGCTACATCGTCATTCATTGTTGAAGCATCCATTTTTATATGCCACTCTCTTCAGTTTATTGTTTTGTTTTGACATTAGCGTTCTGTTGGCATTGTGAATGGTAAGGTGAATCTTATGGTCATATCATACGGTATGTCCTCGCGTTATTGTTAACGTTTTCATTGTGAATGGACCTTTGATCTGAATTCGCAACGAAAAGTAAAAATAATTCTGTGTAAGTTATAATTCTAATAAATTATTAATTTCTCGCAATCAAACGCATTTCCGTTGATAGCTATCTTATTTTTCAAATTATTCTGCGTAATAAAACTTACATCAAACTGGATCAGTTTCTTGTATTACGATGACGTCACTCATATGGAAACAGAAGTGTAAATTGTTTTCCACGCTGTCCGTCTCGCTCTAATCACTAATGTGCCTCGATATTTCCCCTCATCTGCTAGCTGTTAGGGTATATCCGTTTTCGGTTTTTCTCATTCAGAAATTATCCAATGTTCCTTCAATCGAACGACGAAAACCGGAATGAGACAAGTGACTAACAGGCTTGGAGCTCACATATAACTTCCTCACTGCCTCAATTTCCTCTAGACACTTCTTCTCAGCCCCAGTTTCCCTTGCAAAGATGCATTAGCGTACCTTTTAAATGTGTCTCCTTCAATATCCTCATTTATTCATAGTCATGGAAATGTTAGGTGTAGAGTTTATGTAGTTTTTGTGTGTGTGTACTACTAATAATAAAACTGTAACCTAAATTATTCTTGTAATTTTGCTTCTTACAAAAATAATTGGTGTTAACTTGTATAGTGAACTGTCCTGGAGACCAAAAATAGCATTTTTGAAATTTTTATTTTATGTCTCTATGTTTGTTACTTTTTCACGCGATAATGGCTGAACTGATTTCCACGGAAATTGGTATGTAAAATAAATTAGGTTCTACTTAGATTTTGGGCTGTATAACATTCAAAATGCTTCCTTTAAAAGGGGGATTATAAGGGAGACTGAAGTAAATAAATCGAAATATCTAGTTTATTATTCATTTTTTGGGATAGTATTACATATCAAAAGTTGCTTCCGACAAGTTTTATTGTAAACAAAATTTTTATAAGACCGACATTTAACGAGATATGTGTTTTATAATAACAATATCGCTTTGTATCCGTGCCGCTTCAATCAGGCTGATATGTATATATACACGAGTAATAAAATGAAAGTAAATGACTGAGTTTATTTAAGGTGGCCTTGTACAACAAGCGTAAGATATTAATTTAACACTTTTTTTTAATTTATTAAGTATGCTGGAATGAGTAAAACTCATATTAAGGGCTATACAAGAACAAATACATAATATGTTGTACTTGTTCTTGTATAATATAACATATATAACATGGTAAAAATTAAAGAAAAGAATAATAAAGTATCACTGAAGATTTAGAGAGAAAGAAGAATAAGTTTGAAACCATCAAATAAATAAACCAATCGAGAATTAAAATAAATAATCTTGCCATAAAAGGTTTTCTTAAACATTTCTTAAAACATTGGCAATTGATAAAACTTTGTATTCTAATAGAAGTTGACTATAAGTTGTTAAAAATGCTTAATCACTTTCGCACCATACCTTACCGAGCCATTCTGAGAAAAAAAAATTGTAGCAAGTGCAGCGAAGCGCATGGATATGGCTAGTGCATTAATATCAAATATAATGAACTAAGTAGCCTACATTGTTAAAAAAGTGCATACTGTATTTTATTACCTTAATTCTAGTACCTTACAGATGTTTCACGCAATCATAAGGATTGCTTAAAACCCCCTATCACTTTTTTTTTCTTTACTGATATGATTATTTCACATTCATCATTCCGAGGTAAAATGACTCGTAGATATTGAATATGAACAACATCTATATCGTTACATCACAGTGCTTTCTCCAATGAGATGCGAAGATTGTAACATTAAATGTTAATATATCAGGTGTAATACCGTAATTGGCAGATATCCTTTCGGATAAAATGGATAGAATACTTATTACTTAAAGTCTGGTCTCTTCTCTTAAGAGTACGGCTTTGGGCATCGTTTGTAATGTAAGAACCTTGTTTGCCAGGAGCTCATGTAATAAAATCTTCAAGATAGAATTACTCTCACGTCGAGGCCGTTGCGTTCGTACATTATGTAATCTTTTGCGCGCGCATTTTCCGTTTTGTTCTTTGTGTTCGGATATGTGAGCAATGAAACGTTAATATAATGAATTTATAATATTTGTACTTGTCGGAGAATTTATTCTGTCCATTATTACTCTAGGTCATCTGAATGTTACAGAACACATCTCTCTTAAACTCTGGTTGAACGTCCCACATTTCAGTGCCATGCTGATTTATACAGGTTGAATAGGAGGAAAGGGTCATACATTGAGAGGTGATACTATGGGCGATTCTAAAGGAGAAATTCTGTATAAACATAAGGTCTTATTCTCAATGGTTTTGGAGGAAACCATAGGAACGCGAACAGTGCAGGTAATAGTAAATTAAAATAGCATTTATTGGAAAGAAAGCTGATGTGTGTAGCGCAGGGAGTTTCCCGAGCTCTAGCTGTAGTGCGAGGAAGAACCAACCCTCTGTCCCCAGACATATGGACGGTACAGCCCGCATTCATAGCTTTCTGCTCAAGGACAGGTCCTTCACAGCAAACCCAGTATTCTCCAATCTTCCTCTTTTCGCCTTTCTCTTAGTGTATGCATACTATAGTAGTACATTATTTTGCAGTATTTTGTCCCACCTACCCGTGTGTTTGTTGGTCATTATGCAGGTCACCTTCCGATATACCGCGAGTAAGCTCTAACTCGGGGGTTAATTATAGTATGTCTCCCAACACCGCGTTATAACTAGATTATACTGTATTTAGAATTAATTGTCAGTTTGTGTTTTCATATAGAATAAAGACTATATTCTTTTTGGTTCTAGTTGAGTGGAAGAGATGGCCTGATAGCCTTAACTTCGCCACAATAAATAACTTAATTAAAAATCTTTCGGTATTATTTTGTTACTCAAATTCATGTGCATAATTCACGGATAAATTGACGCGGAGTACTGAATAAGAATAAAATTTTTCCATTAGTTTACAGGAAAAATTCTTGTACACAAACTGCATGACCAAAACCATTTTTCGGTGTCAGTGGTGTTTAAAACATAAATGCGCATTTCGTTAAAATCTTGAAATCAATATTTTGCACCGTCGTAATGTTGTCTGTAATACTTCGTACATTGAGGAAGGGGGAAAAAAAAACTCCACCTCTCAACATACAGTGATAAAAATACGACCGAAAAACTCAGGAATAATGACTTAAGGGTTACATACACTTTCCATCTTTAAACATTTTTATGTTTCATAAATTTCATTCCTTCGTATCCTTAAGCCCTATATTGATGAAATTATATAATATATCCTTAATGTCTGAAAATTCCTTTTCGATCTAAAAGAAAAGATATTTGCCAACATAGGAATCGTGAATATTTTAAATTTTCATTTTACGATTTGTATCAAACTGTAATTAAAAAATTTCTGCCAAGATTTTTAATATTTTGTAGTTTTCTTTTTCTTCTCTAAAAGGTAAAATTCATGTTAAGAAGCCCTAGCTCATTGGTTAGAATATGTGCACTGCAAGAGGAAGAAAACATTTTTTTCTTCACATATTAACATTTTTAAGACTTTTTTTTATTTTTATTAAAGATGGGTTGAATATTGAGCTATATATTAAGAAAGAGGGCCGTTCGAAATTGTGGAAGATATGATTTAAACAATTTATTTAAAAAAAATGCATTTTTGAGAAAATTATCGATAGAACTGCTGGCTAGTATTGTGTTTCCAGGGTAGACCTAGGACATTTTAACGCATAAGTTCTATTCCGTGGTAGGACATTGATACAGATGATGACTGGTATTGGGTTTGCATGGGACGATATTATTTTAGTGCACAACTTTGTCAATTTTGTAGATACCTTAAAATTTCTTTTAAAGGTATAAAGCTAAGAGTTAATATTGAATTAATATGAGGAAAATGAAAAATAAATTTTTGACTGTCGAAGGTGTATGTAGCGGCGTAAGAACGATAGAAAGCGAGGAGAATGTTGCAGGGAAAGTAGGAAAGCTATATTTGAAATAGTTTAATATGTTCTACATACGAAAGGACACAGATTGCTGAAAGTTCTATATTGTGGAAACCTTCAAGGAAAAGGAAGGCCACCACGTGAATGAATAGTGGAGCGAGATTGTGAAGAGGGTCAAGGAGGTGACATTTAGTCATTATAGCCTATCGTATAAAACCTTTTGCTACATACCATTTACAAAGTCTGTAATAAATTCAATTACCCAGATGATACAATTTATAGAACTTAAAGTGACCTTGAAAACTCTAGTAAATTAATGGTTGAAGTTGGTATCCGTCTGAATGGCTTCGTATTTTGATCAGTGAGAATGAACTCGAACGAAAATAGAGGAAACCGAAATTAGAAAATGCCGACTTGGTATTTGAATTGATAGAGCGCTGGTTTACGGTGACTAGGTCCGGTTTCGAATTCCGGTGATGGTAGTGTCGTATTTGTGTTGGACAAAGTCACAGTTCCTACGGTTTTTCTCCGGGTCTCACATTTCTTTCCATAATTTCACTGCCACTCTCCATTTCATTATCATCATTCACTGTCATGTGGATCTATTACGCTCTCAAGCCAGCGATTTCTAGGTTTTCCCAAATTTCGGCGTCCTCTTGGAACATACGATAGAATTAGTTTTGGTCATCTAGCAAGATCTATCATCACCACATGTTCTTTCCACTGAAGCCTATACTGGTTGGTATATCGGACAATGGGATTAATTTCATTTCCAGTTTCTCCAGAATCTCTTCATTTCTCCTGTGTTCGAGTAACGAGCATCCTGCAGTTCTCCTCATGAATATCATCTCGGCTGTTTGTAAACTATTTTCGTCAGCTCTTCTAATATTCCACGCCTCACTGCCATAGTCCAATATTGGATGTGTGTTTCATATATACGGATTCTTCATTATCCATTATCATTACGGTGCCAGAGTCATGTAGTATTGTGACTAGGGTACAAATGGCACTACATAGCTAAGTCATGACATCTGTGAAAGTACGACCGTTCGAATTTCGACATCACATCATTGCTTTGAAAGAATAGGTGAGGCACAATAAGTCTACTTGAGGTTGCATTGCAAACCTTCAGGCCCCACCTCCTTAACCAGAAAGATATACACAGAATGTTCCGAAATTCGCACACACGGACTAGGGCTACATAGTGTGAATCGTGGGTGAAAATGGAGATCATCCGAAGAATTTTTAATTATACAATGTAGCAACACTGCATTTTTAAATGAATGTTACTCTGTGATCGTAGCTCAACTTATTCGTACTTTGCTTTAGAACTAAACGTTCATGTTTCAAACCAGTTTACTCGCTTTTTATTTTAATTTTTTTAATTAGCTTTCTGTAATACACGAATTATTTCTATATTAGATTATATTCCTTCATACTTTATTAATAAATTACTATTTATTCATTACATTCGAGGGCCATTTCATAAATAATGCACACAGGTTTTTTTTTTTTTGCTTGTTTATTTATTTATTTTTGCAGTATCTCTTTGCAATCCTTCAATATACATAGTCTCTCTGCTTCTCAATGACTGAATCCCAACGTCTAGGAAGCTTTAATATTCCATTCAAGGCACCACTTCTATTCATTTGTCGAATGGTTTGGGTAACGGTGGCAGAAAACTCTTCCAGAGAAGCAAAACAACCTCCACGCATAGTTTCTTTCAACTTTGGAAACAAGTCGAAGTCTCGTGGTCCCATGTCCGGACTGTAAGGAGAATGAGGTAACACTTTCCGTCCATATTTGCGCAGCTTTTGGATTAAAACGTTCCCGATGTGCGGGCGACCATTGTCGTGGAAAATCAGTGTGGGCGAGCATTGTCATGGAGAATCAGTGGCCCAGCTTCGAGCAACTGAGATCGGTTTTTGTGCATTTTTCTTCGCAGATTTTGCATGAAGTTACGATAGTACACTGCTGTGACACTTGTTCCACATGGGACTTTATCTGTCATGATGATTCCTTCGTGATCATAAGCAAAGATCATTTGCTTCATCTTTGAGTGAGGTCCACGATTTTTTTTGTCGTGGGAAAACTGTACCTCTCCACTCGTTGGACTGTGATTTCAGCTCCGGCTCAAAGTCTCTAACCCAAGTTTCATCAATAGCGGCAATTCGATGCAAGAATGCTTGATCTTCAGCGTCGAATCTTTGTTTCAGCAAGGTTGCAATGCCCAGGTGTTTCTGCTTTTGTTCGACAGTCTCTTCTTTAAATCGTTTGTCAGAATACGGAATACTGACGTTGGTGGAATCCCCGTGGCTTCAGAAGGATCCCCACATGTCGCACGACGATCTTCTTCAAGAGCATCTGCCACAAATTTCGCATTTCATTCATCTGTTGATGTTTTCAGCCTTCCTGGTCTTAGATCATCGTATATGCTCATACGACCACCACGAGAACGATGAGCCCAACGAGAAACTGTGCTAGGGTCCACTGTTAACTCACCACAGACTTCACTTCAAGCACTGTGGATTTCTGTGGGATTTTTGCCACGTAAATTTAATGTACGACCCTTGATCTTCAACAGTAACAGTACAGGAGACACGTACAGGCTCCATTTCTAGCTCCCGTTTTTTGAACACAGAGTACGCTGAGGATGAAACAAAACACGTGCTTCTTCATGAAGCTTTCAACTGCAACGGACGTAATTTTCACTGTTGTTGCGTCACTCAATGTGCAGTACTGCCAACCTGTGCATTATTTATGAAATTACCGTCGTATTTTATTGTTAGTTACAATGATAAATACAGTGGATATCAAGTTACAATATAGTACACTACTAAGACATTTTATGTTGTGCAGTGTTGTCCACTTGTGCAATTAAAAATTCTTTGAACAAAATTTTGTCACTAATATTTTCATCTCCATTTTCATCGAGGATTTTCACGATGTAGCCCGTGTACGCCTCGGGACAATCTCTACAACATGTTACATGAGACTTTTACAGTGCCGCTACAGGAAGAGTCGAGGAATTTATTAGAGGTAAAAGATCAATTCAGTGTTAAATAAGTAGCCTATGATTTAACGCCGCACAAACTCTTTCGGGTGCAATATTAAACATAATTCTTCTGCTTAAACTTAAAACCTTTTAGTTAAACGACAGTAAATAGACGGAAGAAGCGCTGATTGTATAGGCTACTGTCATCCCCCATAACACCTCAACGAACGTTGTAAATTTAAGCAGCGTTTATTATTATTATTATTATTATTATTATTATTATTATTATGTCATAACTAGGGTCCGAAAGTTCAATGAATAATTTTTCCTAAAGGGTGTAACCAGTCCTGGTATAACTATATGCTTACACATTATCTATACGAGTTTTGTGATATTCGAGACATTTTTGGAGTAAAATCATCACACCAAAAGACTTGTCTCTCTGTGGAACAATTATTTAAATATGCCCCAACATCCTCATGTAAGTTCATACTCAATAGCATTTGTATTGTTACAGAAAGCGTAATTTCTCTTCATTTATTAGTGCATATTTATTGGCATATTTTGCACTTCTTAAGAGCATATTTGGTATCTATAGGGCATGAACTTCCGGAACCTAATCATAACTAACCATTGGTATCGTCATGCTGAATTATAGTATGCCTTACCGGATGCTACCGTCCTTCCAAAGAAGCTTATTCTGACCTCGTTATTTCTGAGCATGTCTTCAGTGATGATAACTGTTGCTAATTTTCCTTTTAAGATTCAATGAACGGCATCCGGCTGACGGATCTTCAGCTAAACGAGATTGATGCATACTGCATGTTTCCGATTTAAGATGCGTTCTAAGGTTTCTTTGATCTGCGTTACAAGTTTAGCGGATGAAGTTGGAATTTCGTTTTGCAGTGCGTTGCCTAAATTTTTATTGCTGCAATACAAGGAATAGATAAACAATGAACTATAAATTAAATATATGATACAAAATATAAAATCCATTTAGACCTATATTGTCTTAAAATAAAAACTTCTCGATATGTACATTCATTCACTCATTCATTCATAGTGTTCTGCCCAAGGGCAGGCCTTTCACTGCAAACCCAGCGTTCTCCAGTCTTTACTATTTTTGCCCTCCTCTTAGTCTTCGCATATGAACCACACATCTTAATATCGTCTATCATCTGATATCTTCTTCTACCCCGAACTCTTCCGTCCACCATTCCTTCCAGTGCATCCTTCAGTAAGCAATTTCTTCTCGGCCAGTGATCCAACGAATTCGTCTTTCTCTTCCTGATCAGTTTCAGCATTATTCTTTCTTCACCCACACTTTCAACACAGCTTCGTTTCTTATTCTGTCTGTCCATTTCACACGCTCCATTCTTCTTCAAGTGCTTCTATTCGCTTCTCTTCACTTCGTCATAATATCCATGTTTCTGTCTCATACAAGCTACACTCCACACAAAACACTTCACTAGTCTCCTTAGTTCTTTTTCCAGACATCCGCAGAAGAAGCTCCTTTTTCTATTTAAAACTTCTTTGGTCATTGTTATTCTCCTTTTGACTTCCTGGCAGCAGCTCATGTTACTGCTTAAAGTACATCCCAAGAATTTGCAGTTTGTTCACTTGCTCTACTGCCTCATTTAGAATTCGCAAGTTTACCGTCTTTATTCTTCTTGCGAGAACCATGGTCTTCGTCTTCTTGGCATTTATCTTCATTCCATACTGCTCACAGCTGTCATTTAGCTCCATTAGTATATATCTTAGTATCATCTCCTCTTCTGCTAACAACGCCGTATCACAGCAAATCTTATGCACTTCATTCTTCTCCCTCCTACTGTCACTCCTTGTTCTGAAAACAGTTTTTCATTAATTCCTCCAAGTAAATGTTGTACAGGGTAAGTGATAAAGAGCATCCTTGACGTACTCTCCCTATTTCATTTTCTTCAGACATTTCTTTTCCTATTCTGAATTTGATTCGTTTCATATAAAGAGTCTCCTCTCTGTCCAATCCACGCCATTTTCTGTAGGATCCCCATAAGTTTATTCTAATCCACTCTGTGAAATGCCTTTTCTAAGTCCACAAATATTGTATTCACTTCTTTATTCTTCTCTAGGTTTCTTGCGCCGATTGTTCGTAGCAGTTCAATTGCATCTCTCGTATCTTTTTCCTTCCTGAAGTCAAACTCTTTCAACTGTTCTTGTATCTTAGAATATAAAAGTCGATTCAGTATTCACAGGAGAATCTTCGCCGAGTGTGACATCAGGCTGATAGTCCTGAACTCGTTAAATTTCTTGGCATTATTTTTCTTCGGTATTGGAATATGCATTTTATAAATAAAATACTCTGTGGTAGCTTATTCATATTAGATCGTCTCATAAGTAGTAATGTCGTTTTTTTTTATTTGGTGTTTTGTAATATTTGAATGATTTTCTTTAGTTGCACAATTAAATTTACATGACGCTATAATTTGCTTGCTTATTATGAGCATGTGACTGTCATCAATTATTAATACAAAGAATATGAAATAGAAGTGATAAAATCTGAGATAAAAGTCCTTCTCAAGCATTGCTAGAAACAAGATTATAAAGCTGCTGCCACGGCTCGAAGAATATGTGAAGTCAAGAGTGAAGGTATCGTTAATGAAAGTGTGGAAGGATGGTCCCAGCGTTTCAATAGTGAATAATGTCCTGGAAGATGTAATATGTGGGATATTGAGAATAGACGCAGGGTTTTGGGAGGAAATCCACAAAAATAGTACTCGGTTGTTTGAAGAACTTGGTGCTTGAAAAGATACAAATACACTGCCATATTAAGACGCTAGGAAAATCGTACAGAGGTTGTAGATTTAGTACATTGTAAATATAATTGACATCTGAACACGCTCAACGCAGATTGGATATCTGTCATCACTCGTCAGTTTATCGCTAATTCCATGGATGGTACATTTGTCAGAGGACTTGTTATACGTGGTGAAGAATGGGTGTATTACCGTAACCTTGACACCTGACGACAGTGGTTCGATTCCCGTCAGCTTGCCAAAATCATTCTTTAAAAGATCGGTTCGGCCCCAAAGTAAATGTTATGTGGCTGGTGAAATTTTGAAGGTGTGATTCACCGGGATCTTTATTCTCAACGAGTTCATGAACTTTTGAGAGGGAGGTGTCTGCAATTAGATAGTCGAAATAGAATTCTCTTGCAGCAGGACATTGCGAGACCAATATTACCTCTCGAACAACCATTAGAAGAAATCCAGAAATTCGGAGGAATTTAACTGCTACCACACGCGGCATATAGCCCTGATCTTGCGCCTTCAGATTACCATCTTTCGATTTTTGGTTCACTTCCTGCGAGGCCAAATGTATGTGCACGTTTCTTGCCAATTATAAATGATCTGTAGCAAAGTTATTTATGAATGATACAAGAAATAAGTGCATATTTCATGTAAATTATAAATGGTCTGTGTCGTTATTTTATGGACGTGAATAAGGTAAGAAGTATGTTAACATTTTTTTTTGTAAGTTATAAATGATTTGTAGCCAAATTATTTATGGGTAAGGCATGAAATATGTACACCTTTCTTGTAAATTAGGTTATCTTCGGCAAATGTAATTTATGGATGATGCAAGAAGTGTGTGCACATTTGTTGTAATTTATAAAGGTGATCTATATTTTGTAAATTATAAGTGATCTTGTGGCCAAGTTATTTATGGATGAAGCGAGAAATATGTGCAATTTCCATGTGCGTTGTAAATTATATTCTGTACATAAGTAATTTACGAGTGCGGCAAATATAATTTATAGGCCTAAAGTAAAAGTGGTTTGTGGCCAAGTCATGTATCTCGAAACCTGGGTACACAGAGAACCTTAGTGTGGTCACCTGGTGTGGATTTGGGAATTTGCCACTAGAAAGTTAGCGTAATAGATCCTAACAGGTCGCAGTGCTGGGCCATAGTGTCCTCCTCCGTAAATGCCATTCCAAGTTTGATGGTTTTTGTCATTGAGAGTGAAATGAAAATTTTCAAGGTCAGACTGATAATAGGGCTATCTGATGAGTAGAGAGCGGAATTTAGGCAAAAACCTATTTTTTTTCCTTGATACATACAGACTTGAGATTTAATATTTACATTTTTCATGGAAATATAGGTATAAATAAAAGGGTTTTATAGTGCCTAAAATGCCTATTTCGACGTTAGTGCCTGTTTTTAAGTTAAAAAAAATTGTGCATCGTTCTTCGTAACTGTTTACAGTTTTTCTTAACTGTTTACATTCCAAGACGGATAAGAACTCCTTCCTAGCAGTGAACAACACAATAGAGAAGTACCTCTGGGCCATTCCTTCTCATTCTTACAATCTTTCAATTTTAAAATTCCAACTTTCAGTCGGCCTGGGTAGCGTAGCCGGTATAGCGCTGGCCTTCTGTGCTCGAGGTTGCGGGTTCGATCCCGGCTCAGGTCAATGGCATTTAAGTGTGCTTAAATGCGACAGGCTCATGTCAGTAGATTTACTGGCATGTAAGAGAACTCCTGTCTGTCAGCAATTTAACACAAACTCGCTGGGTTGTACCCGAATAAGCATTCTCTTACATTCCAAGACAGATAACTTCTTTTTACTCACCATTTGTAAGTACAGCAGTGAGAGACACAATAGCCACAATAGGTGCTGATCATCTACTGTGAAGCAAACTATGAAAATGTGATCGATGAATGAAAAATACTAACTAAAACACAGAATGTCTTCATTTTGTGTATGCATATGTGCCCTTGTAAAATGTGAAATGTGTGGAAGTTTCTTTTAATCCAAGAATTTTGCAGTAAATAAATGCTGAATCTTATATTAGTGACATTCTTTAACAAACAAAAAAAAACTATTTTTTATTTTATAGAGCCTAAATAAAGGAGTTTAAGAGACTATTTTAAGCCCCTAAAATGCCACTTTTTAGGGCCTAAAATTCCGCTCTCTACTGATGAGACAGGAAGGCGACTCTTATTTCCAAAGTGAACAAAACGGCGAAGTATGCTTTCTCTGTTCACAACCACAGTTCCTCCACCAAGAGAGCTTGAGCAAAGAGATTGTTTATACGTACTCCGATTAACGTTGTGAGTTATTGAATGGAATTTTCGTCGTCACACTTTAAATACAAATTATCCTTTAAGTTTTCCCTGATTAGGATAGGAATTTTGAATCGAATATTCCACTCTCCTTGTAGACTTGGCTTGTTTGCGCAACAGAAGAAGACTGCGGTTACCGTGCTATTGCAAAATACCAGAGGTCCCAAGGCTACATGAAATAAAATGTTAACTAATAGGCTACTTCTCACCAATCTTAAGTAATTAAAAATTACATCATGTATAATTTGGAGTCGATTATTTAACGCTGATGTATCATATGCAAGGTTACCTGCATAAGTAAAATTGGTGATAGAAGATGTTTGGTGACATGAGTTCGAGGATTCGTCATAGGACTGACATTCGTTCACGTTACAGTCAAGGAAAACCCTCGGAAGAACGGGACCAAGTAATGAGTCCATTCGGGATTACAGCCCACACCCGAGAACAGCCTTTGGAACACGAGTCCCGCTCGTTACTACTGAGCTATAATTATGTTCGAAAATCATTCTTTCTCGATACATTCCTAATTTATGGACAACCGTTTGAATAAGGAAATTTTATAGAAGAATGTTCTGTTATCTGTCAGAAAATCAATGTTTATTGTGAAATCATTTTCGGTGAGGTTTGTGCGGTATTTGTCAAAATATTTGCACCTTCAGTAAAAATCGGAATATTAGCGCTAATTGATTGCTCTAGCGACGGCCACCTTATTCTGTTGCAGAATCTAATGTGAAAATTTGACATGCTTCAACTCACAAAAAGATTATTTAGTGAAATATATTATTGATTCAAAATAAATTATACAGGGTTTATCACGTACGACGCAATCACCTGCCCACATCTCCCACGGCACGTCTACCGCGTATGCCTAGCACAGTTGCCGCGTCACGGCCCGGCTTTCCGAGCAAGGCCGTAGACCGCGAGTTGCGTCATATGTAATAAACCTGTTAATATTATCGCCGCGGCCTCATGCTTAACATATCGACATCATACAATAACGTGCGGTGTGCTTTTAAAACATAATTTTGCCGACCGATTGTTGCTCTGTAGATTTCACTCTAAGCGTCACGTTGTCACGTCTGCTTCCTCGATGATGATGATAATAATAATCACTAGTTTGTTATATTGTTAAATGGCTATTATTATTATTATTATTATTATTATTATTATTATTATTATTTCATATACGAGTACGTTGACATTCTTAACTCTTAATAATAACTCTTTAATAATAATTTTTAATCACATACCTTAATGTTCGTCCTCAGCACAAGACATTGCAACCTCGGTTTTAGTCCACGTGGATTAGACAAGTAGGTGTCATTTAATACTGGAAGCAGCTTATTGATTGCAATATTGAAATTGAGGCGAGTGATTGGAGCGGCGACAGAAGAAATTGAAAACAATAATACAATTAAATTTCAAAGACCTGCCGAATGTTATGCACGAGGCCGCTCGAAGACCTGCCGAATGTTAACCATGAGAGCGCGGCGGTAATAATTGATGCCACGAGACGTTTTGATTTTCTGATAAATTTATGAACAGCCTTAGTTGTCAGTAAATTTGCCTAAGTATGTTCAAAACTTCAAGTGGTTTTTATTGAGGCTATTTAGCGATAAGAATAATAAATCTCTTGTAGGGAATATTTCTGACAGTATAATATTCTCACTGTTCATGGTATATGTATTTTTAATGTTTTACAACTAATTTATAAAAATCTGTCTGATTTTCACCAAAATAGTGACTTTCATACTTATGATACTCGTAACAAAAATAGTTTAACTATTCCAGTACACCATCTTACAAATATTAGCAGAACCTATATGGTTTTTGGCAGTGGCGGCTCGTGATTTTTTAAACGTATGTGCCACAATAATAATAATAATAATAATAATAATAATAATAATAATAATAGCACTCATCCTAATAACTGAAGTTGAAGTCCATTCTCCTTCCTGTTGGCGAACTTGTCTATCACCTTAGTATTGAAAAATGTTATGTTTTATTTAACGACGCTCGCAACTGCCTAGGTTATATCAGCGTCGCAGTGTGCCGGAATTTTGTCCCGCAGGAGTTCTTTTACATGCCAATAAATCTACTGACATGAGTCTGTCGCATTTAAGCACACTTAAATGCCATCGAGCTGGATATATGTCTAATTTTATGAACTACTAGAATTGAAAACGATGGCTAAAAACTACATTTCTAATAGAAAAAATAAATGTTTCGTATTTAAATAAATTTTTAATATATGAAGTTTTGGGTACTAAATACATAAGTTGGCTATTCTGTTCTGGCTACTGTTTGGTGAGCACAGAAGGGACAGCAGTTTTGATTAGGTTTTCGGTGCTTGCGGGGAAGTGAAAAGGGTAACTCAAGCACGCGCATTTCTCCATGTCGACATCTTTCCTGTGCTTAGCACATCTCGCACTACTGTGGAGGGTGAGGGTTGAAACTTGTCAAGGCGGACGATTCAAATGCTTTAACAATATAGAATGGAAACATACTTAGCTATTTAAATTAAACAAATATTTTTGAGGTTTTTAAAACAAAACCTATTTTTCTTTCTTACTTTTATTATGTGCTGTAGCACGAGCACCGGCCGCCCCTGGTTTTTGGTATCAAAATTTACATTAGTTTGCCTGTGGACACTAAATTTACAAAAAATATTCACAAATTTAGGAATTATATAAAAATGAAATTAATAAATTTGTGTCCCTACAATCTAGAGGATACACGCATGGGCCCTTGAAATGAAATGAATAATGTATTTTATATTTGACATATTTTAAATTTACTGTAATGTATATATTTGACCATGTCTATGCATATATTATGCCTTCGACAATAAAAGTTCTATCTATCTATCTATCTATCTATCTATCTATCTATCTATCTATCTATCTATCTATCTATCTATCTATCTATCTATCTATCTATCTATCTATCTATCTATCTATCTATCTATCTATCTATCTATCTATCTATCTATCTATCTATCTATCTATCTATCTATCTATCTATCTATCTATCTATCTATCTAATAAGTTATAATGTAGATACCGGTAAGCATATTATTGTTGTTGTTTAGCCAACTGTCCGAAGACAGGTCTCAACCTCATAACTGATACCAACAAAGCACCACTTATGAGGCAACTAGGCCAGGAGATAATTGAGTAGAATGGTCAGTTCCTTTCCCCATCCATTGCATACATCGCCGATTAGGACTTCAAACTTCAGATGCATACAAACAATTATTGTTCTTCCTTTGAAACACATCATCAAGTGAGATGTACTGCCTGATAATACTGTAGATCTACATATCTGACAGAACCTGAATGAGAGGTAACGCATATTATTGTTGTTATTAAATGTGATATTTAATTTAGTAACCTGGCCTCCTGGAATATGAAGTTGATGAGTAAACATTTGATAGTAGTTGTAGAAATTATAATTTTAATATTGAAACGCCGAAATTATTAGACAAATGTTTGAGGTTATAGGCCTAACTCGTGACAGGTAAAATATGAAAGTACAATATCAACCATTCCTGTTAGCAGTATGAGAACAAGGATTTTTACAATTCACTGTGTGAAATGTAGTTAACGCCAAAAAAATTTTATGTATCATAATTTTTGGTATACAATTTTCATATTTCTTTTTTTTTTTTTTTTTCACTGATTAATTTTATAACTTCTTTACTGTGTTAATATGAGGAAATTACCTGGCTGACTAGTTTCGAAGTGATATTCTTTATTGTCCCAAACATTTTGCACGATTATTTCCACCTCCATTAAATTAACATTTATATTAACTATCATTGAACCGGGTTTTCCAGACATTATAAGGAGCCAATAGAGAAGTTTCGCAGGGAAAACTTGAAAAATCCAACCTAACCATTCTACCAACATGCCAGGATTCCGAAGGACAAATGAAATCTCCAAATTCCCGTTTAGAGACTTCTAACTTGTAGTGTCAATGAATTCGAGAAGCCAAAACAAAATAAGTGGGTTATATTTCACTTTTGCTCATTTTTTCGAATCCAGTGAAAGTCTTTTCAATGCTGACATCTCTACATATACGTGTAAATTAAAATGTTTTAAACGGGTTCCAGACATCAATTTTGCTGTCCAGTTAAATTCTCTCTCTCTCTCTCTCTCTCTGAAACTTTTTCATCTTACAAAACAATATTAACTGACAGGTGTAATGTTTTGCCAGAAAATATAGCAAAATTACTGTAACCAGTGTTGATTGAATTCAGCCAATGTAAGATTTTTTTTTTTTTCGTCAGTGTAAAATATTGATTTACCTAGTCCTTGCGTTCAGTTAAGAATTTGATAATGCTGAAAAACTATTTAATTATGCAGATTTATTGCATTTTATTTGATAAAAAATCCTTGGCGCTATAGGCCATGAAGAGTCAAGACCGACCAGCCGGCTGCTGGTCTCACGTCCACATGCCGAAGCAGAGGTGGACGATCATCCAACCAGTATGGGGGTATCGTGTGGTTAGCTGGTTTGCGAAACCGGATTTTCGCTACCTATCGTAGCTCCCCAAGTGCATCACGATGCTGGGTGGGCACCGATCTCATACACTGGCCGAAATATCATGAGAAAATTTCTTCCCCCATGAGGACTCGAACCAGCGCGCATTCCGTAAGCGGGTCCTAGGCAGGATGCCTTAGACCGCGACGTCACGGCACGGGATATTTTATTTGGCAGCATATTAAATATAGAGGAAGCTATTAATCTCTGAAGAATTGTTTTGCAAAGAATGCTGTAAACCTACTCTAAATGGTTTCATATGTTGGCAAAATTTTCTTCATATTATGCCGGTGTCTATTATACCCCCAAGTTAAATTTGCGTCCCGTGAATGCAAGAGACGAGCCTAGTAGCTCTAATTGCTCTAGTTAGTATACAACCTACTGTTTCGTCTGCGAGTAAGGTTATGTTACAAGAGAATGCAATGAGTGAAGTAATATATATGTGAGCTATCAGCATAGTTCAGTCGGCTAAGGCGCTTGCCTGCCGATCCGGAGTTGCGTTCGGGTGCGGGTTCGATTCCCGCTTGGGCTGATTACCTGGTTGGGTTTTTTCCGAGGTTTTCCCCAACCATAAGGCAAATGTCAGGTAATCTATGGCGAATCCTCGGCCTCATCTCGCCAAATATCATCTCGTTATCACCAATTTCATCGACGCTAAATAACCTCGTAGTTGATACAACATCGTTAAATAACCAAGTAAAATAAAAAATATATAATGTGTGTAAGGAATACGGTGCATAATATTAACACTTTCACACTATTTGTACGGGTACAACGCCTTCAGCACCTATACACGTGTATTCACCACTATCTCATACAACTCGCTGGCACGAAAAGTAAGCACCTCTTTATGAGCTCAGTAGGCCTATTTACTCATAGGTCACAAAGGCCAGAGGGGTTATAACATTTAATTCTCAACTAGTAGGCCTACTTGTATTTAACCCTTTGTTGCCGGACATAAGAAAAAATTAAAATAAATCCGTTTTCTTTAGTGATGTTGTTAGAATATGAATTCAAAACATACAGTAATTTTTTCAGAAATTTTTTATTTTTTTTTATTAATTTTTTTTTAAAGGTCGTATTTCTATGTACAGTACTGTCAGTATCCTTGATGGATTTTATTTATCAGGTTGCACGTAATTTCTGGTGGTTTATTACTCTTCCAGGTCTTCCAGTATGCAAAATAAATCACGGTACTTCCAAGTACCGTCAGGAAACTAAGGGTTAATGACAGTATTAAAGAAGCTTATTCTTTGCTTGATGGTTCTTTAATTCTGTAATTTTTTTTGTTTTCCATGGTGTTAATTATTAGCGGCATGGTTGCCATAGTTTTCTAAATTGTCTACGTAGGATGAAACAATTGCCAAGCAGTTGCGATAAAACAAAAGTGATGTTTTAAAACAATAATATTACAGTGGTAAATGGCTATGATTGGTTGAAATCCAACAAATTTTTACACTCCGTTGATGAATAGGTACATGAATGAAACTCACCATACAAACGCAGCTCTGAATATACCGGTACCGTCTGTTTCTCATTAGGAAACAGTGAAGAAATAACTCAATCAATAGGTCATGTTTAGAAATTAGCAGAATGTGACAATTTGTAAAACAAAAGAACATCATTTATGGTTGATAAGTCAAAGCGTGATGTCCTTTTGTTTTACAAATTGTCGAAGCCTGCTACTCTCTAAACATGGCCCACTATTTAAGTTATTTCTTCATTGTTTTTTTTTTTAGAATGATAGTTCTCTTATGGCAATGTTAAATCCCTGTACTGTATCCACAGTGCATGTGGCCATAGGGAATGAGTTTTTCAGGGGAAGAGAAAAATAAACATATTTTTACACTTAATTTATTTATCTAATTTATACAAGTACATAAATAAAATTACATTTATGTGTTAAATAAAATAGCTTGATATGCTAATATAGTATAAAAATCAGAATAACTTCATAGGTAGTATTAATTTATAATATTTACATAGTAATATAATTATGACTTATTTCTAAATGCATCAGTCTTGATTCTTTAACGCAGCAGGTATAACGAAAGTCACTGGGTATATCTATACATATTGTTCTAATAACTGTGAGGTAAATTCATATGGTAAAATAAATTTATACGCAGACCAGTGAACATTATTTAATCTGTCTTTTCGTAGTAATCGGGTCGTCTTGATCTATATTTATCGCAACAGTGACTTTTAGTGAGGCTTTGTACATTCATTATATTCCATCATTTCAACCGTTTCCCATTGTTGGTTGGATATGTATTTCAATATCAGGGTTTTTCCAGAAATGGCGGATAGTATGAGGGCAGTATTTCTCCCTATGTCTATAAATTTTCTGACCTTTTCTTTCTCAATCGAAAATGAAGTACTGTACGTACGTATCTGAAGCCACAGTTACTGGGCGAAATCGTTGACAGAAACGTGCCACGGGTGGGAGGGAGGGGAGCGAGCCAGGCAACCGGCATGGCAACACTTGAAAATAATTCTCCTAAAACGTGATCAGTAGCGCGTTTGCTCCATGTGTGGGAGTCGAAGAAGTAGGAGTAGATTAAGTCCTTATGTATGCTTCTGTTCAGCGTTATTTTTTGTGGGAATTGTATACCATAACCAGAAATCTACGCTTTTTTTTGTCCTGGAATGGAAGTATCAACTATTACGGATTATCTGTAATTATTATGAATTTCCCCCACTATTACGGCATTACGGCCAAAGGGAAAATATTACGGAAAAGGAAAGTTATCACGGCAAAACATATTACACCGGTAGTTCTTCCTAGAAAGTGAAGAAAAAAATGTGTAAAGAAATATCCAGTTGAGGATGAATTTCTTCAGCGTGCAGACACAGAAAAAGTGTCTCATATTCATCTCTTCAATATTTTATTCAAAGATTCCTAAATTTGTTTAATGAAGGTGAACTTCACAAACTGAAAGAGGACTTCGCAGCTTACCAATTCGATGCATTTTCCTAAATGCTTATAACTGGATTTAAAATAGGTACAAGTAGGACCAAAATTTCATATCTCAATAATGAAAGTGGACAATGACTGTGTATCACAGTGACTCTCATACTGAAAGTGTTCAGTGTTATGAGGAACAATCAGACAGAATTAAAGGCCTACATTAAACACATCAACACGAGTCACTTTTGAACAAGAAGATAAAAAAAAAATTAAATTACTGTTTATTTAACGAAGCTCGCAACTGCCGAGGTTATATCAGCGTCGCCGGTGTGCCGGAATTTTGTCCTGCAGGAGTTCTTTTATATGCCAGTAAATCTACTGATATAAGCTTGTCGCATTTAAGCGCACTCAAATGTCATCGACTTCAGCCGGGATATCGAACCCGCAACCTATAGCACAGGAGGCCAGCGCTATACCGACTGCGCTACCCAGGCCGACACCAGAAGATCAAGATGCCAACTCAAAGAGAAGTATGCTTCAAGAAAAGATTTGCAGAAAAACAGCTAGATGCAAAACATTCCACAAAGCATTTTATTATTATTATTATTATTATTATTATTATTATTATTATTATTATTATTATTATTATTATTTTGCAGAAGAAGTGATAGGTAAAGTGTAATTATTGTATTATAATAACTTATGCTTTACCTCTGACTTTGCCAGAAGGTGGGAGGGTGGAACGCGTACTATGGGATTACTGATAATCCACTTAAAAATTTGGAATCTCTGCTGAAAATTTGTCAGGGTCAGTTCTCAGTGATATTAAACTCTATAGATTTTCTGTCAGTCACTTTGTAAAGTTGAGTTATTGGAAGTGAAATTTTCAAATGTGAGAAATGATTTTGTTATTTTCTCTGTGACCTTATAAGGGAAATAGTAGCATTCTACCATTGTAAATAGAATGATTTCAGTACTTGTAAACTATTGAGGGAAAGTGATGAACATAGTAGTGATAAGATTTCTTCATCTAGCCGCCATTTTTGGATTAACCTTACTATAATACAAACTTTTTGAATACGAAAAGACATCTTTAAATACTTTTATATATTTTTTAATCAGATTCTTCTTAGCGGTTTTATCAAATTTTGTTTGCATACAGCGAAATATATGTAATATTTCATAATAAATATACAATACTTCATGAAAAAAAAAGTTATTTTAATTAAATAATATCGATTTAATTTATGCTTATATCGGGAGTTGTTCTGGAGTAAAAGCAAGAAACAAATTGTGTCATTTCCTGTTCCATTTGGTTCATGGTTGCTGCACCATACCCAGAATGAATCACGCAGAGTCCATGTCAATCTACAATACCACTGAAATTGCCACCGATGTTTGTAGATCACTCAGGTCGACTACTTTCTGTGGGATTAAATGAAGGCCTGAGTGGATAAAGCCATACTTGATATTAGACGATCTGCTACGGCGAATTTTTGCGGCTGTATATACGAATGAACCATTCCAATTCCTTGCATCAGTTACCCAAAGATTAGATAAATATGTAGGAAGAAAGATGACACTATGAATGGCCTGTGAAATTAAAAGTCTAATTTAAAGTCTAGCACAGTATTTAAAATATTTGGTAGGCACAGTTCAGTAACAGGCACTCAACTGTTCTGCCCGATCATTTTACATAACGTATTGGAATGCGTAAGAAGTATAAGGTCAGTGATATGTATTGTGTTGAGTTAATATTGTTCCTTTATAATTATTAGTAATGTGAACTAAAAGCGTCAAAATAGCCCAAAATGCGCCGTATTGATCGTTACGTTATAAAAGAGACATAATATTAATCTCTCTTTCTGTTTAAGGGCATCAGTCAATTGACGAAAATTTTAGGAACACAACAAAAGAAAACACTATTAAGAGGTTTAAAAATGTTTTTTTTTTTCTTAATAATGTATGTGATACATTTTGAGAAAAATATGTAATGTATCAATGATTTATTTTTTATGAATTTTCTTAATTTTCATATGACGGAAATTAGTGACTGATGCCCTTTCAAAACAAATGGATTCAAATCTAAATTTAGGCCTACAGCAGCCCAGAACATAAGGGGACAAGGTAAAGGGATGGAAAAACCCCCGTCCATGTCATTTTTGCGTACACTGCCTTATAAACAAACGTGAAGTAAGTCTCTTTGCATCAATGGTGGATTTTAGGCAACCAGCGACAGCCTAAAGTTCGTAAAAGCTATGATGCCCACCTCATACAACCCGTCTCTTCTGACTTTCCTGCCTACCGCACCAAAACATTACTGTCTCAGCCGGGGAAGGTGGAGTGGGAAGTTAAGGAGTGATCTTCATGACTCAATCGAGTTAATGACAGTCTTTCTCCAGTAACAGTTTCCCCCGAATAGCTCTGCTACTCCTCGAATTCGGATGAAGGTATACCGTGTCAGATCGCTATATTTTAACCCAAACTACATTTTGCTGAAGTGTTGTACATTTTTTCTGCTGTAACACGTGTGCATTTGCTTTGATGTAATTTATTGTCAATGTTATTTAATACAGTTGTTTATCCTTTATTTTGTGACGGGGGTCTCACATTTGCATAGTTCTAATTCTCACTAATTCCGACAGTCGTTTCCATTAAGCTCCAAACACACTAGAGATCTTCACTTATAGCATGCCTATGTAAGCCCTGAAAAGTGGGACTAGTATTTCTCTACTCTCCTGGCAAAACTAGTTGCCATCTTATATATTCTGCGTAAATGTTTCGCTCTACATACCAACTAGTCGAGGTAGATAACAGCCTTGTTACTGTAATCTTACCTTCACTTATAGATGTTATAGAGCTTTCTGGTCTTCTCTGAGAGCATGTATGTTGCCATATATTATGCTACGAGTGCAACATCGTTGCACTAGTATTAGTGTAAAACGTTCGTGTATTTGTTTAGTTCAGTTTTTTTTAATTATTGACCATAGCGCCAATGAGATAGCAGTGGACCTCTGGCTGAATAAAGCTGGCAACAGAATGTAACGTGCACACATAAAGCCATCGCCATCTTTATAAAAAAAATCTCGGAAGATCTTCCAGTTTATAAAAAAGTATAAATATGGTCTCTTCTGAGAAGCTGGCATCCGCCTGATAGGTGGAGGAGGATGATGATGATGATGATACTACTACTACTACTCATAATAATAATTAATAATAATAATAATAATAATAATAATAATAATAATAATAATAATAATAGAGTGTGAATTTCAGTACTAGGAACTTACGAGACAATTTGTGATCGGGCTTCCTTCATTCCAGTTTATGGTATGTTCAACACGGTGTGCAAAATTTCGAAAACATCCACTAATATTGTTTTCAGTGCTTAATTTCCATTTTAACAAGATGCATTTTTTTAAATATGTTCTCTATTTTTTTAATTCTCACCATGTGACACACATAATCATAAGGGTGTTAACTGGAAGATTAGGGAGCACTATGGTTCCCAGTAACAAAGATTTTACTGACCTTTCAGAATATATACAGACAATCGAACCAACTTTTCCCAGAAAATAATCCAACCTTCTATGTATTTTGGAGATTGAATTCATGACATGAAAGTCGTCTTCATTAAAGACAGCATATTGTTTACACACAAACTCATACGTGCTTTAAATGTCCTGCAAAAGTAGGTTAATCATTCTGCTCTTTATTTCACGAAATAGCTCCACATCCACGTCACATATTTTTATATAACCTAAATACGAGTAAACACAAGCATGTTGGAACTGGTGGTTTTATATTACGGTGGGGTCCTAGTTACTTCTCTTGTTTTCAACCAAAAGTCTGATTATTGTTATTGTTGTTATTATTATTATTATTATTATTATTATTATTATTATTATTATTATTATTATTATTATTATTATTATTGGATAGGGAATATGTAAAGTATGTCGTTGTCATGACGTGGTTTTTGTTTTTTGTTTTTGTTTTTGTTTTTTTTTTGTACGTCATGATTGGCATACATTGCTTCCCCAATTGTGTTTCATATAAAATTATGAAGGCGTACATTCATGATATGGCACTAGACTAGACTTTCAGAGTATATTATTTTAAGATTCGCTTGGTTTTTAGATCATGTAACAATTCCTGTGATTGCACTAGAATCTTGTATTATAATCTTTCCTCAAACAAGATTTGTATAGAACACATCGTCAGGGAGTTACATTTCCACGCTGGGGACTCTAGTTTAAATCCCGGTAAGTCAAATAGGAACTTTAGGTTAACAATTGGACGGAATTATGTAACAAAAGACCAACCAGCAAAATCACTTTTAGAGATACTGAGATACTTAGTTGGAATTAATTATTACCTCATAGTATAAATTTTGTTCAAATTCAACTGGCTCGTGAATATGGAAGAAATTAGTCTAATACTAAAGAGGGCATTATTTACCATAATAATAAATACGATGTAAATTTTGCAATAACAAAGTAGACTATGTGTTGGTTTATCGTCGCAGAACACAAAATTGAGGAAAATCAAGTGAATAAGAACTAAAACTCAATAATGAGAGTGAAAAATAAGAAACCATGTGTTGAAGTATTTTTTTTACCATACCGGTAGTTTCAACTATTTGCCTACATATGACACCAAACTCTCATTTTTACAAAATTGCTAGTTGGTCTGTTGTTGCATAACTCTGTCCAATTATGATATCTGGCGCAGTTTTCTGTGAGTCTTTCCACTTCCCCTGCCAATATTCCACCACATATTCGAATCATTAGTTCAGTAGTCACACTCTTATATGTTAGCATTTTTCCCAGGCAATCAACTCTGTGGGACTCCCGATACGAGCAAGTGACCACGAACATCCCTGAGTTGGCGCCGAAGCCTGGATATGGCATCATACAAGTCAGCCACAAATTACGTTCCTAGCTGAACAGGCTAATGTGAGACCCCCTGCCGTCTGCAGTTCACGAACATTGTCTTTGGGAGATTGCGTGACACGCAGTAGAGATTGAGAAACAAGACTCGGACAGTATAAGACTATAAAATAATGTTTTACAGCACAATATAATATATAAATGGAAGTCTTGTTATTGCAACACTGTTTCCTCCACCGCAAAAATAAACACACACTGTATATGTCGATGTAAAAATGTTTTTCATTTCACTTGGAATTTCTCGTCTTCTGGAGGGTGGCTGAGGCCTCGTTCTTCTCGTCTGCTGCAAACTTGGAATCTTCTTCCAGAATCTCTTCGTCTTCGCACTCTTCTTCCAGAATGCTGTTGTCTTCCTTTCGGTCTTGTCGGGACTTACTCCTGATGTACGTTGCAAGCGGACGTCTCTGGCGCTCCTGGCAGATGGGACACGAATCCTTCGTGTCTTTGCAGGGCTCTCGTGGACTTTTCTTGGGCTTGTTGTACCCGCTTCGGGCTCTATTCGTATCTGTAACAGAATATGTCCCTAATTAAATTTCTTTATTTTGTGAATGGAAATCATAACACAAAAAGAAGAAAGGGAGAAAAATGATCTGCTGACAGAATATCATTACAATTATGTATACAAGTTCAAGACGCACAAGACAGACGAACGACCTTGCAGGATGTACAGGGGAAGATGACAATGACCGTATAACCACAATCTAGTACAGTGGTCGTCAGCACTCGCTGAAATGTGTAAAGGGTACGCGGTGCCGTCCCGTGTGCACCGTCGTGCAGCAGGGAGAGATAGAGAGCATACCCGCTAGCAGCTACGGAATGCACCATGGTGCACTGCGTTTTCTGCGAGACGCTGCTCTGTGCTGACGACCCCTGGTCTGGTACATACAGTCACGAAGCTCAATACGTAGTGAATATGCATCCAATGATATTTGAACTTTAGTTGCTAGCCATGAGGATCGCTACTATCGCCTCATCACAGACAATGCGAAATAGTACCGGCACAGTCTATTGTTCCTAGTACTCTCAGTTGCCAACCGCTTGGAGCGCTGTATCGCGAGAAATGCAAAAAATCACCTGAAACTTCGTGACTGTATGATATTAGACTGTGATATAATCTCTTTATTATGTATGCGTATATGTGTAATAAACAGGTAATGTAAAAACAATCTGTATACATTTGAATAGGCTACATTTTCATTATTATGAAACTATTAAGTATACCTTCAACGGGAAAATCAGATTGGTTAAAAATGCAACAAAAGTCGAATGTGACAGATTATCGAAAACAGTAACAAAACCAAACCATTTACAGGAGATTGGATTGAAGCAGATTTGAGAATGCATTCACGTTTTGAAGTTGTGTTTGCAGTCGGTATTGCATTCCCCTCCCACTGCTATGCTAGTAAGTATGTATGACTATACAAGAGGTACACAGATAGCCATTCCTACTAGCAGTGGTGTGTCGCTGCACTCTGAGATGTTGATATAGATCACAAACGAGTTCTAATTATGATGTCGGCGTAGCTACTACTCTAACATGAATACCACTGAAAATCGGAATACACAATTTAAGCGAGTCGGGGGTGAAGGACAGAGTTTCGTTTATCAGTACTGATGAACGACTAAGAATCGAGACGGCATTAATAGAATCCAGTGTATAACTGATGACGAAATCTAACATTCATAGTGTAACACGAAGTTAAGTAAGTTTCCTCTAGACGTTGTACATGCCAAAATGTATGCGCGTGCCATCTGTGGAGTGTTGTGTAATCAATTCGTAAGTGAATAAGCGACGAGTGTTAACTAACTAGTATGCTACTAATATAATAAAACAAAATCCCAAGGACGTATTCACGCAGTCATCAGGATTTTGTGAATCCTGTCGCTTTTTAAATAAAATTCTGGTCATTTTCATTTTTCGCCGTCTCTTTTGTATGTTTTTTTTTAATTTCAGTTACCCATATCCTACTATGATTAACTTGTTTCATAAGATAATGTAATAATGATTTATTAATGACTGTCAGGAGAGACCAGAAATGTCAAATGACAACCTGGTGGCATTGAGGAGACAATTTCCAACACATTTTGTATCACAGTACTGACGGAACTTCTTTTCATATTCATAAGATTTTTTTTTATCCAGTACCAAAGCGTATACTGTTTTATACGGTATATTATAAATAAAATAAAATGTTCATTAAAATTTTAATAGTAAAAAATTGCTAAGAGGATGGTAAATAACAATGGCTTTTGTTAATTGCATTCAACTCTTCGATATTTTATTAAATGCACTTTATCGTTTTTAATTATACATAGCATACTACTTATTTTTTGTCTTTGCCTCTTTACCTGTTCAGTATCGAGGTTTTAATTCTCTGGGCCATACATTGTCATCTCCTTTGGCAGGATTGCCAGAAGGTAAAAAATAAAATAATAGATTTTTCACGTAAAATGTACTATATTTTTCATAAAAATACTAGCGTAGTGGAAAATTAAAAAGAAATACTATATTTAGTACGAAGATACTAGCAGTGCCAACCCTGCTGAAGCAACACTGGACAGCATACGACAAAGGATAAACACCTAGATGGAAGATAAATCTACAGAATGTCCCAAAAGTCTCCATTCATAGGAAATGGCAGTTCAAGATTAAAATATCAAAATGTGCTCGATGTGGCCAACCCCAGATCTCACACCATTTGATTTTTACCTCTGAGGTCCATTAAGTCGCAAATCTATCAGGAAAAATTCCGGAACTCTCAACATCTGCAAGCCCAGATCGTCGACGGTTATGTGAGACGGACATGTTGTAGCGTAGTGTTTGCATCGGAACTGACTGGATTGTATTGCCTGACTTGTGTCTGACTCGAAGGCCGTCACATTGAGAACATTGTGACATATTTTGAACTAACATGTATGGGGACTTTCGGGTCACTCTACATTTCATTGCCCAAGCCGGAAATCTAACCACTGACAGCTTGGATGGGAAGCGCGTACTAGTAACAAGGTGATGAATATTATGATTACCATGTGTCACAAAAGAGTTCAGTTTCAGTGATTATGATAGGTTTTTAAATAGCAATTTCATTTAAAAGAATAGATGATGCTTAGATATTACCTGTACATACAGTATATATATTTTTATAAACTTTTCCAATGAAAACAATATTAGAGAAGCTAGTATTCTGTACATGTAGACTACATTCTAACACTAAAATTCCTAGGGTAGGTCTCCTCATAGTATACGAACGGGGCCTTCGCGATAAGATGCTAACTTATTATTAGCAACATGTCAGTTATTGCCTTAATAAGTAAACAAACGTATTATAGTTATCACTGATTTGGAAAGGACTGTGTAAACAACCGGAAGATGTAGTTGTACTCTTCAAATGCCAAGAAACGCAGCGTTTGGAAAGTACGCAGTTTGTTGAGTGTGGGAGAAAAGAGACGCTGCGCGGCATTGTAGTGTTGCTCACGGATAAAGCAGACTGGAACGAGGTCACACAACAAGATCTTCGCGCCGTTTATATTTAACGTTCTGTAAACAGATCGGCGCCGAGCTTGCATCACGCCGAGATTATAACTTTCCTGGGGTTTTAAAATCTCATCAGCTATCCAGCGAATTAATCATTTTTATACAAGGTGTTTCAGAATAACGATTCCTAATTTTCAGATTTCAAAGCGGTCATGTAATTAATATTTTTTTTTTATTATAAAATAGTGTCAATATTATGCCTTCGTATAAAGGTAATACGAGAAAAGTCAAAACTCTTCATTGACCTTATTATCGTCCAGGGCTTTCTTTAATATTGTGTTTCGGTTGTTACCATGAAAACAATATTGAAGTTACTGTAATTTGATCTCGTTCAATGTCACAAAATAACTTCTGTCAGATCTATAAATTTCCATTCATTAAAAATGAATCGGATTACAAATGTCGAATAAGCAGACATGCATACGGCATATGGAGCAGCAATGCTAATAACGGCCGTAATAATTTTTAGCTATTTTTTCAATACCATTTTCATAATATTTGAATAATTTACTATATAACTATTAAAAATAAATAATAAAGTTACTTTTCACGTAGAGCTTTTTTGAGTCCCCCACCCCACCCATCGATTTCGAGATTTTTTACAGGAAAGACTACTGGATGGGACAATAACAACAGGATACAATCGAAAAGGTCACAGGCGTAGACGAAAGACCATTGAAAACCTTATTAGACAGGCCTTCTGCTAGTGCAAACATCTAATTCGTGATTGATTTATTTATTTCAGAAAGAAGTGGTGAAGTAATTCATCTGGATTCATAGTAAAGTGTTGTCATTAAGTATCATTCCAGAATGTTCGAATATTTAAAGGCTCTTTGAGTATCTACAGTGACTTGAGAAAGTGATGAGTTTGAATATTGTGCAGTAAACGTCGTTTATTTCCGTTACGTCCTAAAAATGGTAAAATTATTTGCTTGGTCCTTGGAGATACAGTACATTAACACGGTGTGCTATGAGGTTTCCTTTTATTTTTCTTAGAAACTTATAAATCCGTAACTGTTCATTTAAAGGTATATAGTCTTACTCGTAAAACACAGGTCTAGAATAATAATAATAATAATAATAATAATAATAATGATAATAGTAGTAGTATATTATTATATTATTAAATTTTGTCTTGTAAATAGTCTAATAAATTGTTCGGTACGTTGTCATAGGTGTATGTACGCTGCAGTGTGCAATGTTAATCATACATTAGTGTAAAATTTACTCCATGATTAATCCTAAATTGTAGGTTGTTTACCTGCTGGGATGAGACATTTGTACAGCGCAGTTTTAAGATGTATTTAATTAACATTTATTTATAATTATTATTTTCTCGCATTTTTAGTTGTGTAACAAATTTACATGAAACTTATGTGCACCATGATTTCATTTTGTATTACAGTGGACTGTTCTTAAATCGAACTCTAAGGCCTGGTATTATAAATACAGTTAAGCTAATTAAATTAAACGGAAGTTAAACCTAACCGAGACTTTAACTCATTCTGCCTTATTACAGAGTCTCGGTTAGTTTAAATTGTAGTGGAATACGATTGGTATTACTGTTGGAAAAGAAAAAAGACGATCGCTGCTGTTTTATTATGCTATTGCTGTCGTAATTTTTGGAAATTATTTTCAATATCCAGGCAGCTATTGTAGTAAATATTGACCACTGCTCATTGAACGGCAGTATCGTTAGGATGGATGGAAATTCCATACGCATTTTTAATGAGTCTCTATGCATTAATTAATGTGTGTTTATAGTATATGTGATCATCTACAATACTCTACATCAGTGGTCGTCAACACTCGCTGAAATGGGTAACGGGTAAGCAGTGCGTCGTAATATGTCCCGTCATGCAGCAAGAAGAGGAAGAGAGCATACCCGCTAGCAGCCACGAATGCACCATAGTACAGTCTCTTATCCACGGGTAAGTGACGCTAGCCCGAGGGTGCACAGTGCTGATGACCGCTGTTGTACATGGTACGACGGATTGAGTCCTCAGAAGTCATCCCCCAGACAGAGTAATAATCCTATGTATTAATTTGTGTATACAACGGGTTAGCATGACTCGTCCTCTCAAAGCGCTCGGCCCTTCATGCATCGCTGCACAAGGTCAACATTTCGAGTTCACGAGTACAATATTTGCTATGCCACAGTAATTGTTACGTCCTGTCGTTGGAATTGGATAATTGATGTCTGCTTATCGAGCATGATTACATGACCCTACGTACATTTTTCTCCTCCATTTTTTCCTGCTTCTTTTCCTTCTCTTCGTCATGTTTCTATTTTTAATCTCTATCGTATGTTTTTCCTTTATCTCCTTTTTCTTATTCTCATTTTATTCTTCCTTCTTTACATTACTTTCCGCTTTATCTTTTATTTGTTCCAATTTTTGCCTTGCCTTTCTCATTCTTCTACTTTCTTTCCTTTTTAAAATCTTTTTAATTTATCCCTTCATTTCCTCTTCTTCACCTCCCTTTTCCTTGCATTTTATTTTTCTCTGAACTTTTTCTTAATTTTTCTTCAATTTAATTTGTCTTTGTGTTTTCTCCACTCTTTGCCATTTCCCGTTTTCTTGTCTTAATTTTACGAGTATTTATTTTTTCTCTGTTCTCTTCCCCTTTCTTCGTTTTTCCTCTTTAAAATATTCTCTATTTGTTTTTCTTTTCCACTTATTCAATCTCATTTTTCCTTTCATATCAGTTTACTTTCTTTTTCTGTCGTTTTCTCTCCATTCCTTATTTTTTCTCTTTTTAATTTTCGTTTTTTTCTCTCCATCATACCCCTTTGATTTTAATCTTCATGGGTTTTTAATTTTTTTTCTTCCCAAATCTGTTGTAATTTCCTTTTTATATCTTCTCTTCCCCATTCTTTTTTCTCTTTTTAACCTTTCTCTATTCATCTTTTTATTCTTCTCCTTAGCCTCATATCTTTCCTTCTCCATTATATATATTCTTTTCCCCTTTTCTTCTTTTTGTTATTTTCGTTCTTTCCTCCTTCCTTGCCTTGAGTTTTTATGATTTTTTTTCTTTTTCTCCTTCTCATTCTGTTTATTGTGGTCCCTTTCCCATTATTTGCTCCTTTTCCCGACTCCCGGTGTAGTTCAAGTGGCAGGCGCATTTGCTTGCTGACCCAGAGTTGCGTTCGGGCGTGGATTCGATACTAGCTTGCATTGATTACCTGGTTCAGTTTTCCCTGAGACTTTACGTAACTGTAAGGCTAATGTCAGGTAATAACATGGCGAATTCTCGGTCTAATCTCGCCAGATACTATTTTACTATCACCAATTTCATCAACGCTAAATAATATAGTTAGTACAGCGTCATTAAATAACCAACTTGTTAGTCAACTATCCGAAGACAGGTTTGAACCTCTTTAAGTGTCACCAATAAGGCATCACTTATAATGCAACTAAGCCAGGAGATAATGGGGTAGGGTGGCCAGTTCCTTTCCCCCTTCATTGCATACATCACCGACTACTAACATATTACACTAATCAGACTTCAGATGTACGGGTATACAAACAATTGTCCTTCCTCTGACGCATATCGTCAAGTGATATATAGCTAGGTCTACTGCCTGATTGATGATACAGTAGATGTACAGATACGAAATTAAAATTTCAAGCGAATCTTGATGGGAGTCCACCTGTATGTAGGCAACAGTTTCACACGACTGTACACAAGTAGCATATATACAGAGCCTCTTGTTTACTGCACATGCACAGTGGTTGTAAGCGAAACTTGTACAATAAGGTAGCTCCAAATATTTTATTTCCGTATCTGTACATCTCAGCCAGAACCTCAATCAGAGGTCATATAACCAACTAAGAAAATTAATTATGAAATCTCATTTTCCTTGTCTTTATTTTCTCCTTAATTCTCTTAATTGTCACTCATTTTCCTCCATTTTTTTTACTTTTTTCTACGTTCTTATCCTTCTATCTGTTCTCATGTTTCTCTTTCTCTTTTAACATATTTTTTCAGTCTCCTCCTGACCCATTTTTATTTTTCCTTCACTATTTTCTTTTCCTACTTCTTATCCTCATTTTTTCTCTTCCTTGTTTCTTCTCTTCAATGTTCTGTTCCAATTTCTCTCTTGATTATAATTATGTTTTTCTTTGCTTTTTTTATATTTCTTGTCCTACATTTTCCTCGTACTCTCTTGTTCTAAGAGCTCAATTGGTCGCTTTATTCTTCTAAATAACATGTTATAAACCAACATCAGACATGCCGAATAATAGGATTTTCTGATGATGTGCGATTGTGTCTAACAAGCCTTTAGTTGATTCTTACACGTAAGGCCTACTACGTACTGTCCGTTACTCAGGAGAAGACGAGCGGAAAGAATATGACCTTCTTGACTATCGCTGTTGATTATTATAAACATCGCTCAGATAAGCATCCCAGTAGCCAGGTTATTACTCGTGCAGAAAACATGAGTAACAATGCATATGGAAATTAAAGCTAAGTTGAACAGAAGGAGACCTAATGTTTCTGCTTACTTGTAGTACAAATATTGCACGTATTGTACGTTATCTGTTCACATCCCTTCCTCCTCAGTCCGCTCTCGTCTTCTCCTGAGTCACCGACAGTATGTATTGTACGTCAAATTTAGCACATACCTTATCCTTATATGTTATAGAGAAACAGTGACCTTGTAATGAACGATTGGACAGGGATAGTAGATTATAAGAAAAGCAAGAAGCTGGTACAGTGCGAAGTTGATGTGAATATAATAAAACAGGTCGTGAAAAGGACAACAATGAAAAAATTACTGCCATGTAGTGGTTAATGAAAAAAAAAAAACTTCTCTTACATTGTCTCATCCGTTTTCGAGTATACTTTCAGTTTTCTTTTACCTTTCAGTGTTTTTCTTTTCCTTTTTTGTTATCTTAGAACGCGCTTATGTTTCTTGTTCGTTAATCTATAACATCTCGCCTTCTGTTCACAGTCGCTGATGATCAGTCAGTCACATGAAGCTAATTACCCTAACTAGTAGAATGCCTTTTCCTCATACTTTGTTATATACAGTCACCTGAAAAGCAAAATAGATTTAACCTTCGAAACGTTGTTGACTTTATTCTCATGATGTTAAATGTAATTCTCTCATTGTAATATAATTATTCCATTGTGATTCACGAGTAATGACTAATGTTATAATCTCAAATATTACTTTATGACTGTTGTAAAATTTGCCTCCGTTCAAATAATTCATAAAGAGAGTTACATAATTACGCTTAAACTATGTCAGCATTGAGTTATTGTCTCAGTACTTTTCCACATATCCACGAACATAACATTCGATATCTCTTATCCATTAGATAACTGTTGCAAGGCACGCAGACGCGACTGCTCGCAACGCAGAAATTACATTTGAATTTGTTTGCGCTAAATACCTCGATAAGTAGCAGTACTAGTAGTACTTGTAGTTGTAATAGTGGTTGTACTAATAGCAGTTTGGATATTTTTATTATTTTATTTTATTTTATTTATTTTTATTTTGCTAATAATTGTAACATAAAAATATATTATATATACGGAAAAACTTTAGCTCGCCTCTGAAAGAGTACAACTCGTGCTCAGGGGCGGATTCCTGAATTGAAATTAATAAGTATACAATACAATTTGTCTTATGTCTACTATGCAATTATAATATATAAATTTAAATTTACAATTTTTCAATTTTTATAAAATCCATACATAATGTTTTAAATTTAATACTAGAACTATTAGAATTGACAAGATTAGGATATTTAAATATAAATTTTTTATATATTCTTGGGCCTAAATTACTACTATGATTAAATACTGTAACAGTGTTGCATTTTGGTTCAAACAATTTTAAAGAATTCATACATTTTGTTTCATAACTATGAGAATACAATTCAAAATTATTTCGATTTTTATGTATGAATTTTATTAATACAATAATATAATAAATTTGTCTTATGTTAAGTACATTGAATCTAAAAACAATTTTTAGATGGAAAATCAATAGGTTTATAAAGACATATTTTAATTATTTTCTTCTGTAATAAATAAAGTGGATTAAAATTGGATTTAAATGAGCTACCCCATCCTATAATTCTATACATAATTACCGATTGAAATAAGTTAAATATATTGTGCGTAATAAACTTATTGACAAGTAATTCTTAAATAAAACAAAATAATATAGGTCTATTATGTTACGTAATTTATTACAAAGGTAATTAATGTGTTGGTTCCATTTTAAATGGTTATCGAAAATGATGCCTAAATACTTAACTTCAGAGGACTCTTTAATAATCGGACATTTACACTGTATAAGACAACAATCAGAATTATGTAATTTAATACTTAATATAGATGTAGGAGGTTTGTTACGTTTTTCAGATAATGAGAATGGAATAATTATGGTTTTATTTTCGTTCATAGAAAGATATTTTATGTCAAACCACTTTTTTTATTAATTTAAGTCCATTATTTGAATTATTATATGCATCATACCAGATTTTTCCACCAAAAATTAAAACCGTGTCATCTGCATAAGAATAGTGAGCACCATTGTATTGTTGTAAGTCAATTTTTAATAAGTCATTAATATATATTAAAAATAGAATAGGGCTTAGAACTATGCCTTGGGGAACACCTATATTAATAATTGAAGGTTCACTTGAATAATTGTCAATTTTCGTTGTTTGAATTCTGTCGTTAAGATACGATTTTATTAAGTTTAAAGCATTACATTTGATTCCTAATAAGTCTAATTTCTCAATTAAGATATCATGTTTCACTGTATCAAATGCTTTTCTTATGTCCAGGAAAATACCAATATATTTGTTACCTTGATCAAATTCTCTAACAGTTTTTTTTAGTAACTTGATATAGTGCATTATCTGTACTGAATTTTTTCCGAAAACCAAATTGATTATCACTTAATATATTAGGTTTATCAAGATAATTCATTAATCGAACTTTAATACATTTTTCTAGTAATTTTGAAATACATGAAAGTAATGATATTGGTCTATAATTGTTCATATTTCTTTTGTCTCCTGTTTTAAAAATAGGTTTCACAATTGCATTTTTTTATTTATTTGCGAATTTGCCATTTAGAAAACATAAATTAAAAATATGAGTTAGAGGTTTGGCAATATAATTCATAACCATCTTATGTATTTTAACACTTATGTTATCAGGACCAGGTGATACATTATTTTTTAAAGTTTTGGCTATATTGATTATTTCGTCATCTGTTACGGGGTAAAGGTACATACAAACATTTACTGAAGTTGCATTGCTAAGAAAATTGTTATTTTTTATATAGCGCCTTGCCTTGAATTAAGTTGTTTTTCCACATATAATGAAAATGTACTTCTGTTCTCATATTACAAATTACAAAGACTACAGCTTGGGTCCTGCAACATTACATTTGCAGATAAACATCTTGATGAATAATTAATAAAATTAATAGGAAAACTAATTTTGCTCTTTCAACGGCGCTAGGCAGCCTGGTACCTCAGTTAATAAAGCAACTGCTACGGATGGGAAGTTACTGGGCTCAATTCCGGGTGATAGCGGAACTTTTCTCGTTGCCAAAACTTCCAGAACGACTCCGAGGTTCACTCAAGCTACTATAAAATCGAGTATCGCGTCTTTCCCTGGGGTGAAAGGCGGTCTTAGCGTGGTGCCAACCACACCACCTCATTCTAGTGGCGAGGTCAAGAAAGCTTCTAGTTCTACCTTTTGTCTCCCCTATCGCCTTTCATGGTGTATAGGACTCATATGGGATACTTCACCTTTACCCTGGCACCACCGCAGCGGATAACGTAGCATAGACGTTAGTAGGAGGAGGATGAAATTCTGTAACTACTAACCTGAGCTTAACTCTTAAATCACCGGCAATAATTTTTTAGTTCTACGACCTTCATGATACATTAAAGTTGTCATTAGCATTACTTGCATGTTATTGCTTATTGAATGGTCTTGCCATGTGTGTAATCACGTGACTTCAACAACCTGCTAAGTCCACAAAAGATAATGGCAGCTTAAAATTCATCTGACGTTCTTGGGTGGAATTCAGATTATAGCTATACTATAGCGTATGATTTTGTACTCCCGTCGCCATATAATGCTTGCTGTTATTTAAGCTTTCTACTTGATAAGTGCAACGGGACTTCCATTTCTTTTAACTTAGACTGCTATCTATACCTATCTAAATGAGTTGGAACAGGATGTCAGATGTGTAGGACGTATTCACGTAATGATTGGGTATATTAGCATTTTATTTATGACCATCTTGGTTTGTAACTAGCGACTCGACTTTACGTGAAAATGTGTGTGTTATGATAATAACTTACGAGGGGTAAATTGCCGTGCGATTTGAAATGTGTGCAAATTGTTTGAATTTAATTTTAAGCTATGTAGTGAATTAAAAATTAATCGTATGCCATGTTTTCAGTCATAATATAATAGATCCTCCTAACAATACTGGCTCCAGTGATGGTAAGTATTTCTCAAATTTTTCCCATTTCTTGAGTACAAATTCCCTTTCGGCACTCAATTATCCTCAAGTTAATATTGGGTCGGGACAAAACAGAAATAAAACAACGCAGCAGCCTAAATTTATGTACATGAAGTATATTTTTAAATAATTGTATTGACTTAGGTGAGAACGAATGTTAAAAACAAAACGTAGCTGTGCGTGTTTTAAACAAAGTCAGTTGTGCAAGTGTGAAAGACTTTGTATTCATGAAAAGACTTAATGCCTGGCTTGGTCAGATGTTGGGTGGTATCCAATATATGAAGGTAAAATATTTGCATTTTAATTTGTCAGAGATAATGGTTTGTTGTTTATGTTATAAAAAATATTTGCATTCGCTCAAACTATTAAATTTTCCTCCATTTAAGATCACCTTACCATCACTGATAGCCTTCACACAAGTAAGGAACACACTACTTCAAATATTGTGTATTAACAGGAAGTATAAATGAAACCTAACATTCTAAATGTGCTAAGTGCCAATTTTTTAAAATTTCATGTTATTGAATTTAAGCGAGTAACATCCATATGAGACTATCATGCTAAATTGTGTTTGTCGCAGTTCAGCTCTAAGCGACTCATTCATGCACCAAAAGACGGTGTTGTAGGTATCTCAACATGCATTTCGCAGTGTATTTTTCATCAATATCTCAAAGTTGTTTTTGGAAATTAGCATATTTAGAATGTTAGATAGTTTTAACTTTAAAATAAGTAATGGAAGTATACTGTGCCGATTAGGCGCATAGACATATTATTAGGGATACTATTGTACTATTTTATAATGAATAAGAATGTAAAATTTCGGTATAAATACTTGGTTAATTTTATTGTTATTTCACATTTAAAAAATATGACTTTTTATTTTTCGTCGTGTAAAATATATTACTGAATATTCCTGCAAAGACTGTAGCTTTGTATCATCGAGGGAATCTAAAGGATCTTTGTACATTTTAAAAATATTTAGAATATTTTACCGGCACTTAACTGTTGTTTAGAGAATTAATATAACAATGTCATATACTTTGCGTGAATAATATAAACTAATACGCACCACAAAACATTGAGGCTATTTCTCCTTTATATTTAAAAATAAAATCACTCGAAATCCGGTTTGAATAATATTAGATTCAATATTCTGTATTTAAATAGAGTTTGAATATTAAATTCAAAATTTTGTAGATAAATATCAATGCGAAACATATTTTGATCACAATTTTTAAGAAAATTCTGCTACTTAATTAAAACAAAATCGTAAATACAGCTAAGTCCAAACACTGCCATGCCTGCCAACTGTACAGCGGGCAGGGAACTTCGCTTTTCCAATAAATATACTTTGTGCACTTTAAATTAAAATTTCGTAAAACATGAAATACAAATTTATCTTAAAACACTAGTTCGGAATAAGTTGGTACTAAAAACAAAGATTTCGCGTCATTTCGTGAGTTTAAATTTGCTTCATCAGCTGAAAAATCGTATTTCACTAATCCGTGGTTTACGAAAACTAGGTTTCTCTACATATTATACGAATAATGATGACGTCTTAATGGTGGGGTAAGCCTATCCCCCAGCAATATGATTCCGTCTTGTCTCACACCACGGAAATCAGCCTGAAATCATCACAGAGGTAGACTTCCCACGTTTTCTGGACAACGGTACACGAAAGAATTGATACGGTCAGCACCGTGCTGCGGCCGCCTTATACCCCGGGTAAAAATTCTATCGATATTAGATGTTAACAGAAGGTTGAGTTGGCACTACAGCTGTTTTTTAAGTTACGACGAGACGTAAAATCCCGCTTTCAATAGGGCATGACCCGGGATTTTCCAGATCATAGTCTGTCTCTCTATCTAGAGCCAACACTGCTCCGTTACAACTCCAACTGCTATTTTGATCATTCGTCATGTTGTAAATTTTGCTCGTTATGCCATCTTATGAAATGTTATTCAGAAGCGAAAAGCATCTCATCCGTGAGAGATACTCATGGACCAACAGAGCTGGGCTAATAGCTCTGTCATGGACTCTATCCAGTGTACTGTAGGCACCTTAGAAAAATCACACTTTCGTTTTTTATTTTATTATAAAGTAACTGTTTCTGTAGAACTATTTAGCACGTATGTAAATATTTTAAGAGACGTTTTGATTTCGTTTGTCCTTGATTCTGACATACATAGTGTCTCAGAAATCGCTTAAGATAGGATGTATGTAACATTATTGTTGTTAGTATTATTATTATTATTATTATTTTTAATATTGATGTTGTTTTCAATGTTAAAATGACTTGCTACTGCTTCCAAGACACTTTACGCGTGATTTATATAGAGGTATATATTCATATTTTTAGCAGACATCAATCTATTTTCTGGTACTGGGATATGACATATTTAAGGATTCTCGCGATTTCTCGCACAGCTGCATTTGTGTGTTATAAACATGTTCATCTTTCGCATATCTACGTCTACTTAGGTGCATAAGGCAATACATAATACTGCGTCGAACTTGATCGAACTGTTCAACTGCGATTTATTTATTGCCTTTGTTAAACGCAATTTTGTACAACTTGTTCAACTTTTCAGTCATTTTCTTGGTCTGAAAACTCGGCCTGGAACTTTGTAAAGTGAAAGATGATTGTGGAGTAGATATATGAGGGGTTCACAACCAGTGGACTAAGTCCGTCTGGAATAGTTCTGAGATATTGAGTCTTAAAGTTCCTGGCTCACGCTTAGCAACCTTCATCTTCCACAGGAAATGCTGTCCTCTGTGGAGTAAGACATGAGTTATGGACTTGATTTGTTATAGCAATGTATAAAGCTAAATTTTCTTCATCCGAAATTGTATTAATCCACAAACTAACCACTGGTGGACTTGGTCCACTCTGGTTGTGAGCCCCTCATATAATGATAATATTACTTGTGAAGGGAAACAGACAAACTCCGTGGAAAAATCCCTTTGTACAGTTTTCACCTTGACACAGAAGGGGTTCGAACTCGGGTCCCCACATTTAATCATGTCAGTGGACACCGTCACCTCTCCCTATCGCTAACGATGTAGGCATATGTCACGGTTAATCTCGAAGAGTCCATTAGTCACGATAAGTGGCAATTGAAATATTACGGTTTCTTTGGGAATAAGTTTGAGTGAACTCGGTGGATATGGAGTGTCAGTCCAAATAAGTAAGGTAGACGCATTTTCTCCAGATAAATGATTTGCCATTCTAAAATTGAAACACTTCAAGTTTCATTTTTCTTAATGAAACCTTTCCATGACTACACTTCACTAGTCGCCACTGTATATTTCCTACATTATACTGTGTTACGTTTAAAGAATGATTTTTTGTCAGTCTTCATTTCCTTCTACCGCTTCTCAGTCGTTCATCAATGTGTTCTTTGCCGTCTCATGAACACTACTGTGCGGATAAAAGTATCCAGTAAACAGAACTTCATGGGCAAGAGAGACAGTGGCGGTTGCCTGAAGGCTTCTAATTTAGGGACGGATTCATTTTACATCCTTAAATCAAAATCACGAAATCCCCTGTTTTTACTGTTAATTATCCTCCGCCGGGTTTGAACTAATGAACTTAGGATCAAATGATGAGCAAGATACCACTTGACTACCCAGACTGACATAAAATTGGTTACCGCGTGGCAACATGTTTATTTTGTACGTATTATGAGCCCTGATAAATGATATCTGAAACCACTTGTACTGATTGTAATCTTTCTCTATTTTCTTTGGTCGTAATTGTTGGAGGAAAACAAAAATCTTTGAAAGAAACTACTAAGTTTACCTTACTTACTAAAGGCTGATCTACAATACACTGGGAATGGAAACGAGAACGGAAATAATGTTAAAATAAATGTATTTAAATGTGAGCATTCACAATTAATTATTGTGAATACTCGCATTTAAATAAATTTATTTTAACAATATTTCCGTTCTCGTTCTCGTTGTCGTTTCCGTTCTCGATTTATTGTGAACCAGCCTTTAGACTTAGAAATGACTTTTAAGGTACCCGGGGGTTCATTGCCGCCCTCACATAAGCTCACCATCGGTCCCTATCCTGAGCAAGATTAATCCAGTCTCTACCATTATATCCCACCTCCGTCAAATCTATTTTTATATTATCCTTGAATCTATGTCTCGGCCTCCCCAAAGGTCTTTTTCTCTCCGGCCTCCTAACTAACACTCTGTTTATATTATATTTTATGTTACAATTATTAGCAAAATAAATACGCATTTCTGGATTCGTGCATACATGCTACATGCCCTGCCCATCTCAAACGTCTGGATTTAATATTCCTAATTATATTAGGTGAAGAATACAAAGCTAAGTTTACCGTTTTTTTTTTAATAATATTTAATCATCTTCTTGGTCCCGAATAATCTCTGTAGTTAACCGTCGCTTTTACAATTTTGTGCATTAGCGTGCTAACATATATGGGAAATATCGTTCGTAATTATGCCACCTTGAAACCTTGCAGCCTGCGTAGTCAAGGATATTGGACAAAGCGTGACACGTGACAGTCGTTCAAACATGAATGTCAGCATCGCCATGAATAAAGTTGTTTTGATTTGCACGCCATGTGAATGCAAAAGCTTGTAAGAGATGGGAGAATCGTAGAGTTTGCGAGAAATAAGAGTTAGAAAATTTAACAAACATATGACACAATGTTTTAAGAGAAAACAAGTAAGGAAAGTAAAGAAACTTTTTAGAACCTAATAAGGCAATGACGACGTATGTGCTTTATGACACCAATTATGAAAATATGGTCTCAGTATTCAGCCATTGTGTATATTTGTTATTGAGGGAGGGATTGAAAGAGTACTAGCGATATATCGCGCAATCAATCATTGATCGAAGCCTTTTTAAGAACGAGACAAATATATGTCTATAGTACAAGGGAAAAAACTATATATATATATATATATATATATATATATATATATATATATATTAGAGACACACAATTTTAGGATTTCAGTGTTAACATTGTCATCTTGAACTGCCTACACCCCTAATTGTTTTACTGGAAGAGTTCAGTGAAGTTTTTTGTAAAGATAAACATTTTACATGTTCCTATTCTATTGCAAATGATTTTTGTTCTAGATCTAGATAATGTCTTTCTTTTTTTTACGATTGCTTATAAGTGTTGTAGTAAGCACTAAAACTGCACTCGCTTCTGATACGTGCTTATCACAGTAGACTGCGGGTCATTAAAAACAAATCTGGGCAATTACACTACCCAACATGAAATTTACCACCATGAACATAATGCATATTTTTAGTCCATTTTCACGTCTAGATTCTGAAAGCAATGCTTAAAATATCACATCACGTCACGATTTTTAGATATTTTAGATATCCTACATCGAAAACTACTTCGCGTGCCACCTAGTAATACGCGTCATATGTTGGCTACTCCTGTCCTACATGATTACTTACATACTTACAAAATGTAAAGATGAAAATGTGTTATTTGTTATACCATCAGTTATGAGGATCCTGGTAATAAATCTGTTTTTTCTTATAGAAGTAGACACCGCAAAGAGATAAACCCAGGTATAGACTGGTCTGGTATTTCTAATGGGGTTGTAAAGTAATATTATTTCCTACATAAAACGTGATGTAACTTATGTTATTCACATTTCTGCTTACTAAAACCAGAACCGGAAATTTGTCGGCAAACAAAAATATACGCTTATGTTATTACTTCCAGGACAATGCATTATGTTAGCTGGAGGTTGAATATACTATCTGGGTGGTGAATGTCGCCTACCAGTTTAAAATGCGCGCACTCCACCTGTGATACGAATCGTCAGTCTCATTGTAGATGTGTGGACAGCAGTATAATAGCTATATTGTGAAGTTTCTTTTTCACTTAGTGCAATTTTTTTAGAAGTAATTGAGTGTTTTAGTGGTGCAATGCAAAGGGCTAGTTCACATCGGAAGTGCAGATATAATCCGAATAATTTTTGTTACGTTTGTGGACGATTTGCTCCCAAAAATCTTAGGGAAAAAATTATAACATTACTAAACGTGCATATTCTTTATACTTCGGGTGTAAAATTGGTGACCATGAAAAAACAATGATCACCTCATCAATGTGTACCACTTGTACGACAAATCTCAGGTTGTGGTTACATGACAAGCTCAAAGCGTTACCATTTGCTGTACTTATGATGGGGCATAGAATAAAACTTATCGGAAATAATAATAATAAAAAAAAACTTTTGTTATGTAACATTTTTCACGAAAATCAATAATAAGCGAGATATTTCGATTTATTTAATTCAGACCCCCTTATAAGCCTCTTTTAAATAACGTATTTTGAATGCCATATAGCGTAAAATCTAAGTTACAACGAACTTAATTTATATTCCAATTTTCATCGAAATCCGTTCTGCCATTATTGCGTGAAAAGGTAACAAACATCCAGACAGGCATACAAACAAAAATTTCAAAAAAGCGATTTCGGTTTCAGGATGGTTAATTATACATGTTAACACCAATTATTTTTGTAAAATCGAAAAGTACCAGAAAAATTTTGGCTACAGATTTGTTATTAGTATAGATGATAACAGAAAGAAAAAAATGACTGACAAATGTGACGTCAATAGAATTTTATTACTACATAATAACAATGAAAATATCAATGTGTACATATTTCATGATAAATTACAATAAATCTTAAAATGTAACTTACTTCCTTGTGCTCCAGAACAATAACCCAATATGTTATAAAACTCTCGTCTAATATTTACTATGTTTGATAACCTGTCACATCCGTTATAGATAAAATAACACTATCTGTTAGGTCGAATGCTTTTGTGGAGGATTGTTGCTTTTGCAGTTTTAATAGTGTTTCAGTGTTCTCAAATGTAATGGTAATTCTAGGAAATGTTACATGATTAGATGCTGATCTAGCTGGATATTTCTCACTAAATATTTCACCTATTTTAAATGCACTATTTCAGGCATGGTACCATTCAGTAAATTTAATAATAATGTGTACTTTTCAATTCATTGAAATATTTTTCTTTGTAATTATTAAATCAATGGCAAACAAGGATGGCCTTTGTTAAATGCACTCATCTGTTTTTAACTGTCCGTATCTAACCACCATTAGTAACCTATGAGTTATAATTGAGTGTAGTTTTAGTGGTTATAATAATATTAATTGTTTTATTACATTATCTAGAAGAAATATTTTTACCTAATATAGGTAGAATGGTCGAATATCATTTTTTTCTCTATAAAAACAATTAATTTTTACAATAAAGCAAGGAAGCCAGTGTTGCCGTGTATAAAATTTAACCTGTGATGATTGCGTGATTTAGACCAGCGAGGACCAATTTCATATCGAGGGCATCATGTCAGAAGGGCGTATCAACAAAACTGCAAGCTTACATTAGAACTATTTAAATATAGAATAATTTTTCCTACTCTTGCCTACTTAACAGGATGCTTTCTTTGATTCTTCCTCTCAAATGGTTGTTTTCAAACATAAATAGATTCCGTTAAAATATTTCAATAACCCTGCATTTGTTGATACGCCCTTCTGGTATGATGCCCTCGATATGATATGCATATTGTCGGACTCCTCAACACATTAACTTTACAATTTACTTAGTACAAAATAATAAAATCTTGTTATGTATCGATATATAAACTATTTATGTTTATACTTCACTAGTTATTACAAAATCAAGTTTAGTTACGAACATTGCAAAGATTAGCTTTTTAATAGCCTATTAAGAAGTTATAATTGCAACATTTTTTTGTGAAAATTAAGACTCATTTACCGTATTGTTGGAATGATATGTATTTTTATGATATTTTTCCTGTGAAATAAATCAAATTTTAGTTTCAAAACTCGCTTGCGGACTCCCTGACTATTAGCTCTTATACTTCCAGGGATCGACGGATCACAGTTTAAGGATAACTGATTTAGGGGCCTATATCATAATGCTGATTGTCTGCAGTTCGAGTCTTGATGAAGTCTGCCTTTTTTCATTTGAAAAATTCATAGTGGCAAAATTGTGACGGACAATGTCGCAGTTGGAATTTTTTACTTGGAGTTCTAACACCTTCAGTAATCCCAACAATTTTGACATTGAACACTGGTCAGCAAGCTTTAAAAATTGTGTAGAAATATAAGAATTGCTTGTTAAGTTATTAATCGAAAAACATAATGAAACTTTTTTGTTAATGGCGAATACTTGATTCTTCGTCATTCACCCATATGAGGCCAGTTGTTGCTGTTGGTATTTATTAAGGCTAAGAAATACATGTGGGACTGTGTAGCAGTATTTATGAGAGAAAGATGCTTGAAATATCACTTTCGTCGTTTTAAGAGCGAGAAAATTGTGAAGGAAACCTGATGAAGAGGAAGTTTTGTCATTTATTTTTTCCCATAGAACAAAATAGGCCTTAAATCTCGGCTAAGAAGCAGTAGTACAGTGGAAGAACTGCGAATGAAAGTTTTCCATGCGTATAGCCATAATATTACGTGTTAATCACTTTGATTAGCGAGGTGAGTAGATTTACGGTCCCGTGTTACTATTCAAAATGCTGACGAAATATTCATGCTGCCTGTGGAACTAAGTTGATTCGTAATTCTCATGCCAGTGAGGACTTAGTATACCAAAGAACTCAGACTTTCATGACTTAACAACTGTTAGTGAGAAGAACTTTGACCTCGTTCACCTTTGTACCGTCGCAAAGTACGAGGTATTTATATACAGCAGTTAAGTAGCACGATTAAAAGAATGGTTGCAAATACATAGATACTAGTTCAAAATGTTGTTCATTTTTGCGTGTCTTTAAATTTCTTGTTGACTGTCACTATGGTAGCCATAAAAAGATAAAAATTGAAACGTAGCAAATAAGATACTTAAATTCCCTTTGGGAAGATATAAAATAACGCTGTAACACGAGAACTGTTGCTATTTATGTTTCAGTAATCTGTAAATACATTCTAAATCTAGAAGGATGGGAGTTTTGCCCTCATTAGACCTCAACATGCCACCATTGCGTATACAGTACAATTCATATGATGAGGCTTATTTCTCAGAGTATGATGTAACATCTGAGAGGAAGTTTTTCCAAAAGCTGAGACAGTCTTTGCTTTGAGATCATCAATATCTCTAGGTCATAGTGCATAGTCATTCTTCACAAAACCCCAAACAAAGAAATAGGGTGGCGTGAGGCTTATTTCTCTCATGTGTGATGTAACATCTCAGCAGTAGTTTTTGTATAAGCTGGGGCAATCTTTGCTTTGAGATCACCAATATCCCTGGGCGCTGTGCATAGATATTCCTCACAAAACCCTAAACAAAGAAATAGAGCAGGGATGTCAAAACGCCTGCACTGCGTGCTCTCAAGAACCCGCACAACATTTCCTTAACTGTGGTGTCTCGGGTTGCTGTTTAGCGAACTCTTATGTTGAAAGTGTCACGGAGAGACTTAATTTTGACTTTGACCATAACAGCACCGAATCCTTCAATGTTCATCTCACCAACAATGTCAGACAATGCCTTTTCGCGAGCATTTTTGTTCTTGTAAAGGTCGTGGTGCTGGTCCCACGAACGTCGCTTCTCTTTATACAGCTCAACGAATTTGATATTAATAGCGACACTCCATTTTGGGGCCATTATTACAACGGAAAAACAACTGAAAAATATGCGAGAAAACTCACTTCTCGGTTGACTCAAGAGACTAACCACAAAAACAGCGTAGCAACATGTCGCGTTGACATGAGCCAGTTGCCGCCAATGGGGTGCTCCCGATGGTGGTGGGGGCCATTGGACTGTCTTCAATCTACTATCGGGGACAATAGATTAGCTAGGCAGTTGGGCCGAAGTGTTCACACAAAGCCAATAATTTTATGCCAGTCAACTGTCTTCCAACTATTGTCTTATTGACTGGCATCGTGTAAATGCGGCTTAACAGCAGCTTCGATTTTGAGAACACGCCTACGTCCACCAGTGTATGGCGTGTTAACAGATTTATTTACTTCAGACGTGCGGTACGATAACCTTATCAACTTGTAATTCGGAGCGCTCCGAACATCATACTCATGTTAAAATGACGTTGAACTAATGTTACATTTCAAAATTTGCGAACCGTAACACACATTTCTCTAGTTAACTTGATGTAAACGACGTTTTGTTTATTCAATCGTTGCTAACTGACACTTTGACTTCTTTTAGTCGTAGAAACAATGATACAAAATTCCTGTCTTGTACCGTCATATTGTACTAAAACAACTTTTGTATGACTTCTGACATAAGATTCATAGCTATTTTATGTTTTCCCAAACGGATCATGCTGTATTATTCGAGATATGATACATCGCAAGAGAAACATTGTAACGTAAATACCTTCATAAGCCCTCACAATAGCTGCTAAATTAGACAAGGTAGTTCACCTCGGTAGACTTAACGAATCGACATCTGTCCATAGCTTTAGAAGTGCTTCCTAATCGGTTGCTTTATGACTTTTTATCAACTACGTTGTTCGCGAGATGTTATTTTATCGAGAAATTTGTCTTCTAGATGGAAAGCCCTGAAGAAAAACAATCAGTAATCAACCGCCCACTGACATAGCTCAATAGATAACGAGTTGACTTTAAGCTCTGAAGCTATGCTCCTGTGTGTTCAAATCCCGCTTGAGTAATTAATTACCTGGTTGGGTATTTTCGTAGGTTTTCCCCAGCTGTAAGGCAATGTCAGGTATAAGTATTCTGCCTCATTTCACTATTACCATTTCCGCCGACGCTAGGTAACTTCCCAAATGTTACAGAGTCATTAAATAACGAATTACATCATTGATGATGATGGCAATAACAATATATAGTAATAGTAGCAGGAGCAGCGGCAGTCTCGCACTGTAACTGCGTGGTCTAAGCCGTTATGCCTTGAACTACCGACACAATGAGTTCTGCTACGTAATCATGGGAAAGGAATTTTCTGTAAAATTTCGGCCAGGGTAAAGAACCGATGCCCACCCAGCATCGTAATGAATTTTAGGAGCTACAGTAAGTAGCAAACTCCGGTGCCATATGTGAGTTATAATGATTAGGGGATCGTTGTGCTGATTACACGTTACCCCCATAACCGTTGGATTATCGTTCACCTCGCCGAGATATATGGACGTGTGGCCAGCAATTGGCTGGACGGCTTCTGCCTTTGTGTGTTGCGCCACAGATTTAGACTACTTTTGTAATTTTTATTATTATTATTATTATTATTATTATTATTATTATTATTATTATTATTATTATTATCCTCTGATTGAGGTTCTGGCTGATGCATCTATTATCAGATAGTACATTTCATTTCACGATTTGTGAGAGGAAGAACAATTGTTGCATACATCTGAAGTCTGATTATTGAAACATGTTACTACGTATGTATACAATGAGGGGTAAAGTAATTGGCCACTCTACCCTATTATCTCCTGGCTTAGTTGCCTCATGAGTGATATCTGATTGGTGTCACAAGGTTCCAGCCAGTCTTCGAACTTCTGACTAAACATAGCCTATATTATTATTATTATTATTATTATTATTATTATTATTATTATTATTATTATTATTATTATTATTATTATTATTATTTTAGAAACAAACTACGTAACATTAAAACACAAAACAAAAATATTACAAAACAATTGCTCTGCCGAACCTCATCTATATCAGTAAGACGTGGGTCTTTGAATAGAAAGAAAAAGGTTAACTATACCTCGTCATCAGAAATGCACTTCCTAAGAAGTGTTAAAGGTTGCTGCAGAATCAGCAGAATAACAAACCGATGATGTAAATCAAGTACGCTACTCAATACCTACAGATTAGAGGACAAAGTGAATAACAGAAAAGTCATCATCGTCTATTGATAAAGATTGGGACCTTCGAGACGTTTTATCGTCACTCGTGTAGCAGCGAGATTTTTGGTCATTTGACCAGCATGACTGAAGGCCACCGCTTGAGAAAACAGGGTAAATTCAAGAAGAGCTATTATATAATCCCGTCTATATAAAATTAAGATAAATCTGTGTATATCGCTGGCTAACTTTAGAAATTGCGGATCCTTCTGAATGATAGTCATACAGCCTAAAACTGCAGGTGAACAGTTATACCATTTTTCTGTTAATCATACCTAATTGGGTTATATTATTCTTATCAAGTGTCACTGCCTTGCAGCGGACAAGGTACGGCACTTAATGGCCAGATGAACTTTCAACTAGTAGTAAACAAACATCGGCCAGCTGATGCCCAAGAGAAAATTAACTTGTGGAAAGGAATTTATTGCAGTAATAAAATTGGGTCACGTAAATAACACATACTTTCTCATTACACAGTTACGTGGTGCCTATTAAACAACTTGAGAAATTTTAAGTTAAGCTACTATTGTATCTACTAGTCATGATAAAAAGAAGGGTCTTTACGCTAATCTTCAGTCATCACATTTGGTAAATACCGGTGCAGAAAATGTTGAAATTACAGGGCGCATTTTGATTATAGTGTTATATGACCTTGGTCCTAGACTAATACTATGTTTTAAACCTGCTTTTGTAGAAAAATGTTTGCTCTCTTAATGGTAAATTAACGTTTCGTCTAGTATTGTGAACATAAGTAGTAATGGTATATAACGAAGTCGAAACCTTGGACATGAAACGATGAAAAAATCCACGCACAACACCACATTGAACTTAGTGAGAATCTTGTTTTATGTAGTATTCAACACTTTATTTGAAGGGATAGTGGGAAGTAGTCAGGAAGGTGAAGGTAAACGGCTGATTTGGGGCAAATCGTCGCTCTCCCTCCTTCACCCTTCTTGGGCTTTCGTTACTTTACATTAAAATTGTTTTCATGTTCATAGTTCTCGAATGAATGAGTCCGTGTGCAGGGGGATTCGGAATGTTGCGTTAATACGGTGGGAGGGGAGAAATCTGATGATTTGCAACAATTAAATATCACTTTTTCCGCATGTTTCACAGTTTCAAGTAGACAAACTTAAAAACACCATTTTGTGATGTAGATAAACAAACAAAGGCTTCGTTTCACGAGAAGTTACACTGAGACCCTTTTGATATGGACAGTTAAAAAAACTAATAGAGTGATCGAAGGTTTACTCTCTTTACTATGATCAGTTTATTTCATTAATTGGATACCGCTTTGATATAACTGAGTTACCTACTACAGCTGAAGCTACAGTTTTCTGAACAATAATAAAAATTTTTATATGATGAAAACTGAGTGTAATAGAAACAATTTGTATTTCCTCCCATACCCTTATGTACTGACAAATGTTTGAGTTACCCGAAGTGCGAGGAAATTGCTTCCAAGAGGTTAATGAGGAAATATTGCACATTTACAATAGTCATACAAAAATAGCTTTTTTAAATTCCGGAAACATATTTTCCTAAAGTTTGAAAACCATTGCAAATATCGTGTATTTTTCATCTCATAACTGCTATCAAAACGGTTTATGGATTCTGTTGACTTCCTATAAAAGTGATTATCCGATTTTAGCTATGGTAAAATGTGACCGAAACATGTTGCTTAATTGCTGATCACATTAGCTTCTAATACGAAAGTAAGAAATAATTTCTGCCTCTTGTGTGTTTGAATGGTTTATGCGAACAACTTAGCTATAGAACACTACGTCATGCTGTTCCTTCTTAGACACGTTTACGATTGTCATAGTTCGGTATTTTTGTTTTTTCAAGCAGTTTCAACTTAATACATACAGTACACTAAACAGACACGCGGCAAGATTACTGTGACTTCAGGTGAGCATTTAAGAGAATAAATAACTACACGTATATTAACTGACACATTCATGTCTGAGGCGGGACTAGAATCCATGAATTTGAGTTATATTACCCTCTGTCATATTTGTTGGGATGAATACTGTTCAGGAATAATGTGATGATAATGCGGTCACTCTTCGACTAGCCTTAATCGTAGATCTCGACGTAACCACGAAAATAATGCCAAGGTTATATTGTTATGTTGTTCTGTCGCCGCATCACTTCTGCAGCGGAAAATATCGGTACGTGCTGTTACAACAGAATTCCCGGTATCAGTTCGAAGAAAGACTAGAAACCATGGAGTAATGATTCATCTCACTAGAAGTAACAGTTTCATTCGTTCACAATGCTCGACTCCTCCCAGAAATAACAGCTTCATTCAGATCACTTGACTCATTTCACTAGAAGTAACAGCGTCATTCATCACGTTTACTTGATTCATCTCACCAGTAGTATCAGCTTCATTCTTAACGATTTGTCTCGTCTCACCAGAAGTAACATCTTAATTTAACCAGATTGCTTAACTCATATAACCGAAGTAACAGATTTATTCATCCCTGAATCATTACTCAGTTCACCAGAAGTACAACAGCTTCATTTATGCCAATTCCGAAACTCATCTCACCAAAAGTAATAGCTTTATTTATGCCGATTCCTTAACTCCTCTCACCAAAAGAACAGCTTCATTCCTCGCAATTGCTTTACTCGTCTCACCAGAACTACAGTTTACTTCATCTCGATTTCTTGACTCATCTTGCCAGAATTGACTAGCTTCGTTCATCGAGATTGTCTGATTATTAATTCAGTTCCTCTCAAGGTTTTTGCTTGTAAACATATTTCTGTTATACTCCCTTCCAAGATTTTACTTTAATATCCTTGAAAACCGGAAATCATTTGCCTTTCAATGCCCACTTACAGTATCTGCTTCCTTTTTTTTCCAAGTCCCTTTAAAACTACGATGCTATTCGGGGGACAATAAAGTAATGGCATATCGATATAACTATGGAGTGATAGCGTTACGGGAAACATACTTACTGGAAAAAAACATATCACACAGTTGCTCATTCTTCAGGTAGACTGTGTATGGCCTTACAGTACTCGACCAGCAATTAGGTTCATTATGTGCTTCATTTAAAGAATAAGTTCAAATATGCTAACGGTGTTTGTACCTCGCTCCATTCAATTCAAGACAGTAGAGTAAAATTTGTAAAGAAGATCCGTTTTCTTGTCCATATCGTCTGCACATGGAATGATCAGTGATACCCATATTGCGAGAAAGCTATCTCTGATTTCTTCAAAGCATGTCTATGTATATCTTTTATGAGTTGGGATTTTTGTTACGTCTCACAGTGTGCAAAACGCAAATCTAGCTGGACAAAATGAATAACTTCTCTGAATTCTAACGGATTGTTATGAACCTTTGTAGAGACTTTATAGGTAACATATTTTTTTGTGTACAAACACTTATTACGTTTGTGTAAGAGGAACTACCCCTTTATAGGGGGTGGTTTTAGGCAAAATTAATAACTTCTATCTAACAGATTTTAATGAAACATTGTACGAAAGTTACAGGTAGCATATATTTATTGTGTACAAACTCTGATTAGGCCTACATCTGTATGATACCTGTAGGCCTAATTGTTGTACAAAGTTTCATAAAAATGTATTACATAGGAGAGAAGTTATTAATTTTGTGTAAATGCACCAGTAGCCTATAAAGGGACAGTTCCTCTTATAGAAACATAATCTGACTTTGTATACGGAAAATACTGTAATATTGTACTTGTAACTTCTGTATACACACAAAATATGATATATACTATCTGTAACTTCCGTGCAATGTTTCATAAAAATCTGTTAGAAGACAAGTTATTAATAAATTCTGTCTGAATGTATCCGCTATGAAGGGGTAGTTTTTCTTGTGCAAACGTAATCAGAGATTTTTTTACACAAAAAATATGTGCCACAGGTAAGGCCTGTACAAAGTTTGATAACAAATCGTTAGAATGCAGAGAAGTTTTTAATTTTGTCCAGTTACTAAATTTGCGTTCTGATCCGTGGTGCGTTTGTTAAATTAGATAAAAATGTGTACAATATATTTTTAACCTGATGTTCGATGTGTGAATAATTTACAGGCCTAGAACACTCACACTGTAATTAAAAACTTCCTTATTCTATGATTCTATTCTGTTTTTAAGCTAAACGTGAAATAGTTGCCGCCGCATTACTGTATGCCCTACTACTGAAAAAAATTAATTACTGGTAAATGAGCAAAAAACACGCAAACTTTAAAACAATAATTCAGCACTTTAAATAATGCTGTATTAAATGGTGAAAAAATTGTTCTAACCGGACGTGACCTGCTATATTAAAACTCATATCTTCGGTTTAGAGTGTAACCCTGCTAACCGCCAAAAAGAAAATTTTACGAGGGAAGCAAAAAACTAAGTTTAAATTAACTCTGAAACTTTAGGACCAAATCCAAAGTACACGTGGCATTTGTACCTGTACTTGGATTTGGTCCAAAAGTTTCAGAGTTAATTTAAACTCAGTTTTTTGCTTCCCTTGTAAAATTTTCTTTTTGGCGGTTAGCAGGTTTACACTCTAAGCCGACGATATTATACTGTATTTGGACAAGTTTAAAAACGTATTTTTTTTTTCAATTGTAATATTTAAACCATACTGTAAGAAGAAAAACACTTTACAAGTTGAAATTGAAGTTACATTAGTAAGAACGTACCTATCTGAACACATTCCATATATCACAACACAATAGATCATCAACCATTGAACCATATAGTAAGCCCCTCTGTCTACTACTGAACACGAGCGAGAAGTTCCAGAGAGAACTCATTGTTCATACCCTTATAAAAATAGCTTGCCACTGATAACTGTGAAAGCTATTCCTCACATGTTAAAGAACATGGATTCATATTCACCTATGCCTAATTAAATAAGTCGAAATTTGATTTTTGTCCACCTAGATTGGTTGTAATAGATTAGTGGCGTGTTATCCCCAGTGTTGCCAAAACTCTCAATGAAAGAATAGGCAACCATAACTTTTTTTAATATAGTTAAGCTCCTATACTAACATTTCCAAACGATTTTAGTAGATAAAAAATCGAAAAATATAGCTGAACACTGTGTTTTTAACATAAAATGTAGGAATAGTAGCTAAATAGATATCTTTAAAAAGCTAGATCTTCCTACATAATAGCGAATTTGGCAATACTGGACTTATCCCAACGTTAACGAAAACATGTCCACGCGTCTGTCATGAATGGAGTAATTGCCGTCATCAGTTTCGTGGTGTTATTGCTACGTCTACGTTCATGAAATCACGTCCACGCATATCTCTCACGAGTGGGGGAATTGTTGCGTCTGTCATCAGTTTCGTGATGTTATTGCTACCTCTATGTTCATGAAATCATGTCCACGCATATCTCTCACGAGTGGGGCAATTGTTGCGTCTGTCGTCATCAGTTTCGTGATGTTATTGCTAATATTGCTACGTCTATGTTCATGAAATCACGTCCACGCATATCTCTCATGAGTGGGGGAATTGTTGCGTCTCACGTCATCAGTTTCTTGGAGTGTTATTCCTACTTCTACGTTCATGGAAGCACGTACATCTCTCATGAGTGCAGTAATTGCTGCGTTTGTCATAAATTTCCGTGGCGTGTTATCTCTACGTTAATGGAAGCACGGATATCTCTCATGGGTTTCACCATTGCCTCTGTCGTTATCAGATTCACTGCACATTGCATTGAAAATACGGAATTGTCTATAGAATTATAAATTTTCGTGGATGCAGTACTGGAGAACTTGTGGCAGGGGAAATATGAGTACGTGTCCCAACATTGTCCTTGTCTACCACAATGTGCAATTGAAATTGTCGGTTCTTTACTGCCGTTTTCTTACTAGTGTATATTATGTACATAATATGCATATAATACTCAAATTTAAACCTATTGTGAAATGGACAGACAGAATAAGAAACGAAGCTGTGTTGGAAAGAGTGGGTGAAGAAAGAATAATACTGAAACTGATCAGGAAGAGAAAAATGAATTGGTTGGATCATTGGCTGAGAAGAAAGTGTCTACTGAAGGATGCACTGGAAGGAATGGTGAACGGGAGAAGAGTTCGGGACAGAAGAAGATATCAGATGATAGACGACATTAAGATACTGTATATGAATCATTCGCGGAGACTAAGAGAAAGGCAGAAGATAGGAACGATTGGAAAATGCTGGGTTTGCAGTGGAAGATCTGTCATTTGGCAGAAAACTGTATGTAGGCTTATAGGCTATGTACATATAGTTATGTATGTTCATACTGAGTGTCAGAATGAAAGATGTCCTAAACATATAAATCTCGGAAAGTGTTTATTCACACTTTCTGTTTGCGCCATCGCAAAGGAATCTCTCAAAGTCTTATCCATACCTCATCAGGTAGTGACTTTTACTGACAAGCAAACGTTCTGATGGGGGCAGATAAAAAAGTTAATTTTTTTCCTTCCACCATGTCAAAAGAAGTGCTTATACAAATTTTGGCCACTCGACCGCAATTATGAGAGCCGTAAAAAAATAAGTTCGCCAGGGCTGTTACAGGAGAATGGAGAAAGTTTCACAACGCAGAACTGCACGCATTGTATTCATCACCTGACATAATTAGGAACATTAAATCCACACGTTTGAGATGGGCAGGACATGTAACACGTATGAGAATCCAGAAATGCATAAAGAATGTTAGTTGGGAGACCGGTGGGAAATAGACCTTTGGGGAGGCCGAGACGTAGATGGGAGACTGATTTGAGTGAGGTGGGATATGATGATAGAGGCTGGATTAATCTTGCACAGGATAGGGACCGATAGTGGGCTTATGTGAGGGCGGCAATGAACCTTCGGGTTCCTTAAAAGCTATTTGTAAGTAAGTAAGGAGCCGTTAACAGAAGAAAAAAACACAATTTCATTGGACAAATTTATTGTAATAGACACAGAAATTGTTGAGCTACTTTTCAACATATTTTTTCCATCGGAATTGAGACCTTTCTCATATCATGGGGTCGACAGAGAGAGGTGAAAACGTAGTCAAACGCTGGTTCCGATCTGAGGCGGCTGACTTCTACGACACAATTGATCCCATGGTATGACAAATGCCTGAATTCCAGTGGGGGATATGTTAACAAATAGCGCAACAATTGCTGTATCTGTTTCAATAAATATTTCATGCAATTGTGCTTTTTTCTATAGACGGCCCCAGGGAAAATCACTTTCTGGACGGCCTCGTAATTGCGGTCGAGTGACCAAAATTTGTATAAGCACTTCTTTTGACATTATTAACATGGTGGAAGAAAAAAATAAATAAATTTTTTATCTGCCCCCATCAGAACGTTTGCTTGTGAGCTTAGTAAACAATTTCGACACCGCAGGAGAAGGTTGCATACATACTGTGGTTAACAGAGTTAAAAGTCATTCATGGTGGTTCCGCATCGTTTTAGAACGCAATACGGATGTGAACCTTCAATACGGAATACGAATGGATAGAAAAGTGAAACACAAGTTATACATACATACATACATACATACATACATACATACATACATACATACATACATACACCATAAAGTTTAGGAATACCATATATGATTTCAATAAATGTGGCCCTTTGTATTTTTAGATAAAGTAAGAATGTTTTTAATGTTAATAAACTATGGAGAAGAGTACTTTTTAGTGTAAACTAGACTTTTTATGGCGGACTTTTACTTTTTTTTTTTTCATGAACAACATTCTAGCATTTTCAGCAATGGAATAGGTATACTGCAGAATAACTGGATTGTGTAATATTGAATTGTTGGTGGGCAATATAGAACATAATATTCTTTCAATAAGTTTTCAAAATAATAATAATTTCTAGGTTTTCAATAATAATAATAATAATAATAATAATAATAATAATAATAATAATAATAATAAAGCAGAAGGAAATCGTGGCAATGGTTGATAGATATAACTTCTGAATGAAGACACCCAGAGTGACGTGGTTTGCGCAGCTATATAGGCTACCAAGCTGGTCCCGAAACGCACGCACACACACACACACACATACATACATACATACATGCTGTACATACATATATACATACATAAATAAAATTACTATTATGTTTTCCTATCACTTTCTACATGAACGATGTCCTGTTACCCTGGAGATATTTTGAGAATCTCTGTTTATGGCGTAGTACTGGATATGAAAACCTGTTTGGTGAAGGTCGTCATGTATGCTTATTGCTCTAGCTTTTATTTTTAACTTGTACCATCTTAAAAAGAAGGAAAAAGCTAGCCTCAATGTAAGCTCGAAGAGTAATACGATGTTACTGGAGATTATGTAAGGCGGAATGTGGATTACGTTTACTCTGCCGCTTTCTCCAGTTGTGGCATGCTGGGTGGTTATTTACTACCGTTAATACTTTCACTCTATTTTTACGTTTCATATAATATTATCCTAACTTGATAATCACGCTTGTTCTGACATTGAACTCGGAAAAAGAATCCTAGGTAGTTTCATTTTAACTGCAAAGGCAGTCATACTCAGTTTAAAGGAGAAGATTGATTTATCACATGATCGTACTTGACTGAAACATGAAATAGGCCTATATGTGGCAGAGAGAAAATCGGTTCTCCATTTTCCTAAAAATGTAATTAAAAACTGATCGCAACAAATTACTTTTTGCACAACAGCAACACTGATTTGTGAAGTATGTAGGCGAGATAAAATTAGAAACGAGGTTATGGGGGAAAAAGAGAAAGTGCAGAACTCATATTGAGCAAAAACAAGTGTGGTATGCGCATGTTAAAATTAAATGCCAAGAAAAGTTCCAGTGAACGCTACCTGGAGGAATGAGTTGCTAGGATAAAAGTAGGCCTAATTAAAAATTTTGTGACTGGCAGGGACATAAAAGAGTTTGTAGGGAAGAGTGAATGTAAGGAATGGGGAATAAAGTGAGTGAATGTTAGGAAATGGGAATAAAGTGGCTTTGTAGGGAAAAATTTTGGGCACTGGAAGATTTCAGGAACAGCCACCGGCGTGATTTAGGGATTATCGAGCGGTACTCATACTTGTAGGCTGAGTTCAAGTATGGCTGCTGAAACCCATTTGAACTGATTGTCAGATTAGGCTTATTTTCCACATTTAGCTCAAATGCAGAGCGAATATCAAGTAATGTCATGACTAATCCTAGGAAACATCTTGTCAAATACCATCTCGCTACAACCAATTAAAAATCGTCTTCGCCTGTTATCCTGTTTTTGGGAGTAATGAATTCCGTATTAGACTACACCTGTATCAACTTAGGAAGCGACATTTTTCCCATAACCATCCCAGCTACAAGGTATATGATGAGTGTACTATATGGATTGGAGAAAAATTAGATTCGCAAACTTCGTACATTAGATCAAAGCAAATAATTTGATCAAACTCGTATTCGAAAATGTCACCCTTCGTTGATAAAGCGCCCGGATGGTTTTTTAATTTGATTATTTAATAACGCTGTATCAACTACTCGGTTATTTAGCGTCGATGGAATTGGTGATAGCGAGATGGTATTTGGCGAGATAAGGCACAGGATTCACCATAATGACATTCGGCTTACATTTGGGGAGAACCTCGGAAAAACCGCCCGGATGTTTGGGAAAATGCTTTTTACTACTGGGTTGATATATTATGTCAAAATTATATATAGATGTAAATGCATTTCGATATATTTAGGAGTGCTAGGGAAATTTTATTTTATATATTTAAGTTCGTGTTGCCTATTTACGAATAAGAGCTTATTTTTGCTTTTTTGTCTTTCCAGAAGAAATTGAAAGATTATATTTTGCTGTTCTAAGTTATTTTAACAACCAACCTTTCATTGTTTTCGATTTATCCTTCTCATGTGCAAGTTCAATATTGACATCCTACAGCTGTAATCCTTTATAAAACTTATTTCCATATATAGGCCTTTATAAAAACAGAATTACCAATAGGCTTAAATCTCCTCCCGCCCAGCCAAATGCCATTAGTGAAAATTGCAAACTGCATTGTCTCTAGATATTTGTTTACAGGAAATAAAATCTGTCAAATAATGAAAGGTAGAAAGACTTTTTTAACCTGTTCTTTTGTCAGTGGGCTGTACAGTATTATACCATCTGTTCGCTGTACTCTGCATTTGGAGATGTGCGGGGGGGGGGGGGGGGACTTGCGATGTTATTACTACATATAGTGTTTGTTTTCTCTTCTGAAACGTATTATGAAATTTAGTGAATTTCATACTCGTGTTATCTCCTAGTTTTCTTGCACGAAACAACTTTGTATGGGCAACCTTGCTACTAGCGACATAAATAGATCCATTATTGGAGGCGTCATTATAAGTATTATCTCGAAGTTAATTACTTAAGTTGGGGACAGATATAATGTTTATAAAAACATAACAACGTGGATTACATTTTTCAGTCATGTTTACTCTTGAATATTCCGAAATTCCTGACAACTCTGAACTTTTGTATTATTTGAAGCTCTAGTGCTCTTCTACTCTGTGGTCCGTAATCATAACACAAATTCTGCTTCAGTTCGTTTTTGTGATAGATGCGTTAGTTCTGATTAACGCTTACGACTGGGACAGTTCATGTAATAATTTTCTATTTTGTTCGAAGCACTGGGTATTTTTTAGTTCCTCTTAATTTCTGTATTTTTCGTAGGCTACATTCCATTCTTGTAACGTGGTGAATGAGTTCTGACACATTCTTATTACGCCCGCATATTGCTTCTAGTTGGCTTATAATTTCTTCCCTGTAATCCAACAGTCTATTGTCCGCTGGTGTGGTCTAGCGGTAACGAGCGGGACATTGTACTTCGGGTATGGGTTCGAATTATTCTTGGGCTTAACTAGTTCAGTTTTTTTCTGAAGTTCCCAACCGTAAGGCGAATGTCACGCAATTTCACGACGAATCCTCAGATTCATCGCCATTTCACTATCACCAATTCTATTTACGCTGAAATATGTTCAAGGTAGGAATAAAGTAATGTAGTAAATATATCATCGTGGTCTTGGCATCTCTGATTGGCTCTTGGACACATTACATGTTTTCTTCCATAAAATAGTCCTAGCGAAATGTTTCCATTTTATTTTATATATGTTTTAAAGATCGTTTATACACACACACACAATATAAAGAACGTTCTTCTTTCGTTTATTGTCATATGAACATATCTATTGTTATTGTTAAATATGGTGTCATAAATATTCAACTACGGTGGAATAATACATTCCGGTTTGTAATAATTATTATTGGTGTTTTGCGGTTTATATCACTTCATTCTTTCGCTGGATAGTTTAGATAGCATCGTTAAGGATCTTGTTAAAAGCAGTTTATAGATTGCGAGAACCTCTAGGGTGCTATGCATAGACATTCGCTAGCCCGCGCTACGAGCGTGCTAAACTAGCCCCGGCTATCGACTGATTACTTGTACAGGATTCATATCATATGATATCGCTAACACTGGTTTATGAATATACGAAAACGTTAGTTCGCTGATCATCCACCGGAAGCCCGCGCTAAGAATGTATATGAATATGGCTCTTTGTGTTGTTTCTCCGGCTTGGATATGTTTTATCTTCTATTTTGCTGGCGTCCAGAGTTCTGATATATATGATAGTAGTGGCGTAGCCAGGGATTTAAGATTGGGGAGGGGGAGAGGCAAGTTTTGGGAATATCACTTGGAAAATTTTCCCGTAACTTACATGCAACATATTTAAAAGACGACAAATTATTGTTTACTACTATGAAATTTAAATTCAATTTAGACTCCTCAAAAGTTGCTATAATACAAAATTCATTCTCCGTCATTGCAGAGTTAATCACTATAGATGCCGATCCTAAATTAATTACTTAATCTAGTTCCCCCCCCCCCAGAACGGAAGCTTCATAATATCTTAGAAAATAATCGGTCAATTTAAAACAACTTGCCAACAGAAATATAAAATATTTGTTACTAAATGTTGGTCATTATCGATAGAAACAAATATTTTTCTTTCAGCGTCGCACTTGCAATGTTAATGGTGGATTTTTTCGTCATGCTTTAAATGTACTACAATTTTAAAATATTTTTGAAACTGGGTGGAGGGCTTCAGCCTCTTGAGTCCCCCTAGCATACGCCACTGTATGGCAGCGGAAGTATTGTCATTGTTTTATAAAAATTGTAAAACATTATTTCCTGCGTAGTTTGTACGGTAGCGCGTTTGCCTACTGATCAGAGACTGCGTTCGGGTTATCTGTTTGGGATTTTTCTGAGATTTTCCCCAACTGTACGGCGAATGTCTGGTAATCCCATGGCGGATCCTCTCCCTCATCTCACTATAATCAATTCTATGAACGCTAGATAACTTAGGAGTTCATGTAACGTCGTTAAATAATCAAGAACGACCGGTGTAGGTCGGGCAGTAGTGCGTTTGCTGCTGTTCCGAAGTTACTCTCGGGCGTGGTTTCGATTCCCGCTTGGGAATTACGCGATTGGGGTTTTTTTTAGGTTTTCCTCAATCGCAAGACGAATGCCAGGTAATCTATGGCGAATTCTCGGTCTCATCTCGCCAATACCGTCAGGCTATCACCAATTTCACCGATACTAAACAACCTGGTAGTCGATACAGCATCGTTAAATAACTAAAAAAAAGTAAACCAACTAATAAAAACAGAAATATTAGCTTTCCCTAACATGTCCAACTAGACCTGTCTTCCTCTAAACAGAAGCTTATGTTTTACACTTCAAATCAAATTCATTATGCCCAAACCATATGGTGTGTCACTTTAAACAGTCATCGAATGAACGAGACAGATGACCTTCATTAGCAGGTCATATTCTGCACCAAAGCGAAGGGATATTTAAAGTTACTGTTTGGCTTTTGTGTCGATCTTATCAGGACTACTAATTTACGTAGATGTATATGGTACAATCACTTACTTTTTATACTTTGACGTAGGCATTGACGATATAGCGGTCAGGACGTTGGCCTTGTTAGATATCCTGAATATAATATGCAAATCTCTCCCGGAAGTGATTTCATTAGCTACGTCAATGCTTTTCTTCATGAAAATGTATTGGTACTAGTTTAGTCCTATAACCATATAATTTTCCTCTTCGTTCTCTTCTGTGGTCTTGCGGTTATCGTACTTGCAACTAGATCCGAGGTTCCTGACATAAATCTGAGACCAATTAATTTTTAAGGGTGAAGAAAATCCTTCAGAAGAAAAGTGTACCATATACTCTATTTACGGCATGTAAAGGAGTCCTGTCCTGAATAAGAGGGCTACAGGCAACCTTTAAGTCAGTCGTCACCCACGTTATAATTCAAGTATGAAGTCGCACTTGAACTCCATTGATGAATGTTTATAATTATAAGTAATTGATTTAATAACTTTTTCTTCTGATTCAGCAATACTTACTGCTGATCATTTTAAAGAAAAATGTTCTAAAAATTGCAATAAAACCCTTGCCAGTAGTATCTTTTCAGTATCTACGAGTAATCATTTTTATTATAACACATCATCGTAAAAAATGATTATAAAGTGATACATTATATCCAATAAACGTACCGTTAGCCGAACGACTAGAGCTTCGGTTTTTCACGACGCTAACTCAATAATGACAAAAAATACAGTTAATAATAATAATAATAAAAATAATAATAAAAATAATAATAAAGAGCATCCCAAAGTAAATGAAGCACGATCACTTAAAATATCATTTAAAATAAATCTAATTTGTATCGTAACCCTAAGTTCGAACCAAAACCCACGAGTATATGTTCATACATGCACCAGTACCTTTCAGCAGTACACTCATTTCGCTGTCAACTCACTCATTGCACTGGAACTGCGACACATTTCATTGATACTATCCTGATTTCACTAACACTTCAAAAACAGTGCTACACTGCTACAACCAAATAATAACATGAAGGTAATTCTAATTGATTAGTTGAGCGTCAAAATACAAGTGTATTCATATTGAAATTCATTATACGTTTATGTGTTTCTTTATTTTTTTAATGTGTCCTGAATTTTCTCCTCTAGAGTTGGAACCCTAATATTGAGAAAATGTGTGTCATCTTCGTACGGGTACCGATTTTTTTGTTTTCTGATTACTTCAGCTTTGTGATCTACGCGTTTATTTCAGTTGCTGGTATTTTATTTTTTGTATTTCTCATGGCTGCATCAATGTAATACACAGTTACACTAAAATGTGATATTCTAAAACAACAAATACAGTAAGTCTGTCATGTCTGTAAAATGTTTTAATAATTCCCGCCTAGCAGGAAGTAGCAGGACAGCTATGCAAGAGATTTTCTAAAAATAGAGCCCCGTTGATGGCCCCATCTGCCACGGCAGTTGCTGAACGTTTCAGATACGACGGCGGGGGTCGACGCCCCGTGTAAGGCCGACCGTGACCCTCCTCCGTCCATGTTCTTTGCTTGGAAGTCAAATTAACGATGCCTTCAGATTAAAAACTGTCCATGTCTCCGAATTACCATACTCCCGCGACTTTAGTACGCGAGGAATCCGAAGGTTAAAGGAGCCGTGTTTCTGGTGCAGACTCTCATGACCTAGTGTTCATCCATCCTGATTCACGTAAATCACTTCGCCCATATTGTGTATGCCACGGTGGCTTTATAAGTCACGGGGACCGTGTTCAAATTTCTGTAGATCCACCCTGAATTTATAACTCGTGTTTGTCGAGGCAACACAGCGGTTTTCTCCGGGCACTCTGTGACATACCTACAATTCTCCATCATTCATTAGAGTGCAATGTAGACCCACCACCTCAGGTGCACTCTGGACAGTCTCTGTCGAATCAAGTAGTTTACGCTTCTCGTAGATTCGGTGCCAATAGGGGCAAATTAAGTAAGAGGCAGGACCTATACAAAATAAAATTTGACCAAACATGACAGTTTTATTATTATTATTATTATTATTATTATTATTATTATTATTATTATTATTATTATTATTTGAAGGCCTATATAAACATCACTTCATCTATATACCTCTGGCAACTAGCGAAAGTGACAAATTAGCGAACCTAAACTTAAGGTCTATATTGTACTTTTTAAATAGTAAAATATAGACCTTAAGTGCAGGTTCGCTAATTTGTCACTTTCGCTAGTTTGCCAGAGGAGGGACGAATTAAAGACGACTACATCATGACGTGGCGCCAAACATCTGATCAGTTATTTTAAGTGACCATGCGCACACTCGAGACTCTTAACCGTAGAAACTTCTTTTCTCATTTCTGCGGAACAAAATGTTCTACATGTTTCAATCTTCAAAATGCACTGTTAAAGATATTCACTTGAAATCTGAATGATACTCGTAACGTAACTTAATGAATTATTCGGAGCCAGTTTTTTATATCTTTGTTTTTGTATGAAATAGATTTTTCAAGTTAAATATTAAAGTGATATTTGATATATTTTTTTAAATTCTCAATTAAGTATTCTCAAAATTTCCTCACTTACATTTGTTACGTGGTTCATAAGCTTTCATTTAAGTCCTACAATATAAGAGCCCTAATTAAATAAGGTGATATGTAATTACTTAAATTGGTAATAGTTGGGTGAAATAGAAGTACTTATAAGTTAGGTTTACTTTTGCTTATTATAGGCGTTATTATAGAATAGTTTTTATTATAGTCCTAAGTTTATTGGATCTATTTATTTATAGTTAGAAATAAATTTACGTTTATTTTATTTTATTTATTGCTGTAATTATTGTATTATTGTAATGGTATTATTGTATATTATATATCACTGCCACCGGGTGTATACCCAATTGTAGTGTTAATACATACATACATAAAATATGTTGGGTATAATTATCAGATTTGTTGATCTCTTTCAGAGTAGAAATGGCTAGGGCGAGTAACTTAAAGAAAAACCCTTTGGGTCGTCTGGATGTGCATCACGTTACGTAGGTGGTCCCGGCCAAGCCTGAGATTTTTCATTCAAAAATCCATAGCGATACTTGTGACGAACAAGATGACAGTGGAACTCCTGCGGGACAAAATTCCGGCACACCGGCATAACCTCGACAGTTGCGAGCGTCGTTAAATAAAACATAAAAAAATAGCTCTTGGGGTTCTCCAGTTCCCTAAGCTTTCACCTTTTATGTTTTTTTTTTTGCTTCCCCCCCCCCTTTTTTTTTTAGAATCCCGAATTCTTTCCTGCTTCCCTGTTTTGAGAAACTCGAATTCATAATTTTATTACGAGGAAGCTTGCTAAGATTTCAGCCCAGCACAGCAATAAACCATATGATTTTATACTTATTTACTTTTAGCATAATCCCATTTTAATTCATACTTTTTATAGTCATTCAAAAGCTCATTTATCCTCCTCAAATGAAGTTGAGAAATATCAGTGACTGCTTCATCGCATTATTTGTCGCTCTAGAATTTCCTTTCTTTCCAGTCCTGATTGAGGTTTGGAACAAAATTTTGTGAATATGGTGGATGACACAACAGTTCAAACCATAAGTCTTTCAATGTCACTTGAATTGCAAACTCTCTGTTGAATGATGGATGACTTCCTTGGTTTTCTTGCCTCTTGAAATTCGGTCCTCCTCGAAGTTGTCTTAGAAGATTAGAATAATATCAAGCATTGATAGTGGCATCATGTTCATTCTAAACATAATTTACCGAGCTGATTTCTACACTCCGCGACCAGCGAGAGCCGAAAACTATAATGCTTGCCTTTTGCAATCCGCCACTCAGCAATGCTTGCCTATTTGTATACTCCGAAACATAACTATCTCTACCGGGAAAGGTGGAGTGGGGAGTTAAGGGGTAGTCTGCAGTGATCCAGTGGAGTTAATAACTCCCAGACTTGCTCTATAGACTGAAGATTTTAACAACCACTTGCCCCTCGTATACCTGAGAGTATTTCGTTGCCGTTCTTTGGACATGGCTGTAGTAGCACTCGTTTTTATTTCCTTGTTTTTCTTTAATTTATATGAGTCAAGTCTGACATATCTTTTATACCCATAATTTCTCTTACTCTCGGGTTCCTTTTATCCTCACAAAATATGTTAACCAACATTAATACTGTGTGTACATTTCAGTAGATAATTAATTCATCTCTTACATACTGGCCTAGCATTTGCCAAGGCTTAATTCCGTGTGTTGTAATAACTAGTTACATAAGCATAAATTTGATCTATCGGTATATTGCTGTAATTTTATTTTACACAAGAGTACGTTAAGAGAATTTCCTTTCTTTGAATTATTCTATGGATTGTTTTCAGTCCATAAACTCTCGCCTTAACCGAACGCCCAGATCACATATAATAGACTGATCAGCTTATTGGACGTTCAAGACAACCACTTTTATCAATTTCACTATGTTGCCGTCTAGCGAATGCAAAAGAAGTCACGTTATGACCCTTACGAAATTGCATGGGGCAACTGTACTTCATCTAGCAGTCGTTACCAAAAAATGTATTTTCGACGATGGAGGCTCTGGTGGTTGTTCTCATTTTGTGTTGCCATTTCATAACGTGGGAATGTCCAATCTGGTACATATGTGATCAGGGCCGAACGGCTACAATGTTCACTGTATTTTTAATCCTGATGTCAAGAAATGCACGAGTACCTACTCTCTTGTCATTGGTAGGAGGATTTCTGCGACATTTGGTAGGCGTTGCTTCAGAGTATAAGCAGTTGCACATCTCAATGCGATCCTGCTTCGATGACTGTTGAGTTGAGTAGAAACTCTTCCATCTGAGACTTTTGATACCTTTCCATATGTCACTGCAGCTTAACGAGTTGCTTAGTCTGTAACTCGAAACTATGATCCACATTCAGGAATTGATGGAATTTCTTAACCCTGCAAAGGTCGCTATATGTAGTATCGTTCGGGCGGTCCCATACCCGGAATTCTGCCAAAACTAGCACAGCATTGGAGTTTCCCTGTTATAACTTTTGAGAGGAATGAATTATCGAGCTGGAATGAGAACATGTGTTCTTAAGACTTGGGGTTTTCTTTTGATGTATCACAATATATAATTTCTTTGAAAAATTGTCTATATTTGCTTTAATATTTCCCGGCCCCATTTATATTCAGTTGGTTTTTGTACTGGAAAATGCGTTTTTATTTTATTTTATTTTATTTTATTTTAGAAAGGATAAGTTGCCTGGTGAAATACTTGTATTCAGAAAAAGATATAGGAACTTTTAAAGGGAAATAATATACCCGAATAGGATTAGAAATCCACTGACTTTACGAAGACGGGACAGTAATTATTCCATCGTAACAGAGCTATTGGTCTGACAAATATTTTCTGTACAGAGTACTGTGTATTGTTGGAAGAAAATTCTTCTAGTGGGTGATAGCCAACACTTATAAGGTCAGCTAGAGAAAGGAATAAACTTGCAACCCGTTCCATTTTGGTGAGATTGTCATTTGAATTTGATACTTAGAAAAAAAGGCTCATAATAGCTACCAGCGCCGAGTTAACGTGTTCTAAGATTTCTAACATGTATCTCTCCGTTTAAGAACTAAATACGTGGGGACAGTATCGTGTGTATTCGATATAGGACCTATAACTTATGTATACACATGGCATATCACCCATATCCAGTGTTATTGTTCAATTACAGCTGTGTTTACTGATGAATACATTTTTTTGTTGACATCAGGATTATAAATACATACAGTGAACAGACTATAGCGTCGGATTTCTATATTGGTAACCCGGGTTCAAATCCCGGTGGTCCATGTAGAATTTGTTGTGGACAGTGACAATGTTAGTTGGTATATTTTCCATAGGTTCTCCAGTTTCTCCTACCGGTATTCCACCTTTGTTCCATTATCTTTTGTGCGCTGTAGACCACCTCCCATAGTGCACCAAGGGCAACGCTCTGCGGCAAAGTCAACGAAGTGCGGCATGTTTCTCCTAGAAGGGGACATTAAGGTAAAATGATGCAAAAAGGGGAAAAAATTACTCCATTATCAATAATAATAATAATAATAATAATAATAAATCTCTTCAAACCCAAAGAGAGACGCAATATTGTAAGAAAAAGTAAATTATTTACTATCTTTATCCATGTCAGCTTGCCACAGATAAATCCTGCAATTCTCCCTCATTATAAATTTATCAGCTTGAAAACGATACATTAACGACAGGCTTGGAAGACATTTCTTTGTATCTTCTAACGAGTTTACGATATCTTTGTATCATTTAAGTCTGTTAATGATTCACGTTTATCTATGTGGTTGTTTTTTTCGCACTTCATCATTTGTTTGTTTATTTTTATTCCTGTGACCTTGTTATCGAGACTTGGCAAATGGCAAATGGAAAGTGTTTATGAGCAGCAGATAACAGATGTGACAGTTATGGACAGATGAACTGCGCCGATTGTGATAATCTCATTTTGTTTGTGAACATGCACCGAAAGCTTTTGTCTTCATGGAATAAAGATAAAAGGAAACAAAAATGTCGTGAGCGAGGAACAAAGGGTACATGATCTGGTGGACTTAACGAACTCGAGGGGAGCACTGTTACTGGCAGGGTTATCGCACTCGTTTACTATAAGGATTGTCTATTTTAATCTTATCTACATATTCTGTTGCGAAACCCACACATTTGCTGTGACAGAACTCTAGATAGAGAGTGTAGATATGCAATTTATTACAAATGGAAAATTATTATTATTATTATTATTATTATTTTTACAATATATAGTAAACTATAATAACACACTAACATACAGTATGTATTACGATACTGGTTCCTTCTTTTACATTTGGGTTATTTAACGGCGCTGTAACAGCTGCGAAGCTATCTTCGATGGAATTGGTAATAGCGACAAGGTGACCTATCAATATGAGACGGAAGGATCGCCATGGGGAGACATTCTCCCTGCAGTTGAGGAAAACCCCAACTAGGTAATAAGCCCAGGTTGAGATACGAACTCACGCCCGAGCGCAGCCTTGTATCATCAAATGGCTGCCTGAAATATGCCGGTGACATTCATTTTGTTAATTTGTGCTCATGTAAATTCAATCACTTTTGTGGAATTATAAAGAGAATATTAAGAAATTAAACTTAAAAATAAAGTTAAAAATATATGAGGTGATAAATATGCCAGAATTTTTGTGCGAGATCGTGCGTATTTGCTTGTTTTCCGCACAGAACCAATACGCGGTAAGTGTGAAATACCACATTCAGTATTCCCAACGTAACACACATAACAATTATTTCCCTCTTCTTACCGCTTAAGCGCGACATTCATTTTACTGCTTTAGGCTTTTAACATATTATTTTTAGAGACGTTTAACATAGTAATAATTATAAATTGGAAACTTACCACTGCAATTTCACCTAAATTGCAATGTTAATTATTGTTTTTAAATATTTGCAAAAATTAAGTAAAGTCTACTACTCCACGAAACTTATTGCATTCCTGATACAAGTAACATTAAGGAAGCCGTGAAAAAATCAACAAGATTCCAGATGCCGATGTTATTACTGCAATATGTTATATAAATAATATTGTTAAAATATTAAAATGAAAAATAAATCATTACATAACCTTACCGTTTGTTTTAAGTTCGCATTTATAGACGGGGGGGGGGGGGGAAGACAGACGTATATCACGACCTGCTGGAGTATAGTAAACACAGAAAACATTTTATAGCAACAATGTTGAAGAAAGATATTTTGGTTTTCCGAAGTTGCCGTTATTAAACAGAAACCAACATGGAGATTTCATTGCAACTAATTAGAAATTCGTCTTTCAAGTATGTAATAAACGATCTTCGCACAAAATAATGTACGATACACGAGCGGTATGTTTGTTTTCATGTTCTCGGAAATTAAAAAAGCTCAACTACGTTTCGCTTTTTCAATCTTTTCCTCGAACATGAAAACGTCAACATACCACTCTTGTAACGTATATTACTATTACGTATACTACTCCAGAAATGTAAAATGTCTTAATTTACAGGTTATAAAATAATGTTCTTCTGAGTATGAAGCTGTGTTTTGTAATTATTATTATTATTATTATTATTATTATTATTATTATTATTATTATTATTATTATTATTTTGCAGGTTATACAGAGTGTTTCACATAAGCCGTTCATAAATTGTTTTAGGTATCACGTACAACAAACTAGGGGTAAACACTTTTCGTCGTTGAAATTCTCTCTCTGCGCTTATATTTTAGTTTTAATAATATTTAAAGACACCTAAAATAATAAATAGATATAATCGGGTTAACTGATTAATATATATTGATTCATATGATGCGTTTTAGTGAAGAAATATTAATTTCTAATACGCGGATCTCTCAAGGTAGTTGTCTATCAGCTGGAATAATGGGTTCTATGAATATTTCGATTACCTGTGAGGGTTCGATCCCCAGTTCTTTCTTCCTTACTCATTAATGTCGAACTTCGATAGCAGATGATTCTATAAAGTTCTAGTTAATAGTACTTTAAAACGTAAATGTCATTTTATCAATAATATCTTCCATGGCAATTATATTCTCCGAAATTTATAACTTGAAACTTTGAGATTTTGACTATCAAATGTGGTGAACCAGTATTAATTTACCATTAATGCTTAATAATAATAATAATAATAATAATAATAATAATAATAATAATAATAATGCGAAAGTGTCACCATCATTTTGAAAGACGGTGTATTTTATTAGCAAACTCGTTGTTTTTATTAGTTGATAGCAATAACTTTGTAATGCATTTATTTACTTTGCAAACAACTGGAAGTGAGCATTTGTGGACTTTTGTGATGTAATGAATAAGCAACCAATGTAGTTAGCGCAATTAGTAGCTGGTATACTTTCCTTGTATAAGAGTGTGTTCTAAAGTATAGCCTATCCGATGTAATGCGAAGGTATTGATATAGCGCTCTCTTTCCTGAATCATCCTATCTTTTCCTTAAATGTGCGGTATATGTCGTTAACTTCATCACTTCCTCTACTGCTACTAGACTACATTTAAAATGCGTTTATGTAAATGTACACCATAAAATACAAATACGTAACGCTTAAAAGCACCACCTTCTTTTCACTGGTAGGAAAATCCATGTAAGATACAACGTTTAGGCGGTAAGCGCGTTTGGCTGCTGCTGATTGAAGCTGAGATCGGGAGTGTCTTCTATACTAGTTTTTGCTGATTTTCTGGCTGGGTTTCTTCCGAGGTTTTTCCCAACTGTATGACGAATATGAGGTAATACTTTGAGTCATCTCGCAATCACAAATTCCACCGACGCTAGATAAACCCGTAGTTGATACAGCGTCATTAAATAGGCGATTAAAAACCACGGAAATAAGATTTCTGAGGCGCACTGAAGGTTATACCAAATGGAACCACAAAAGAAATGGTACAATAATGGAACAACTTCAGAAACTACAAATGAAAAGAAATAAAGAATTTGAAGTCAATCTAGAGCATCCACCAGCCACTGAACGAATATTGCACACTTTTTATCACAACCATAACACATTTCAAATCTTATTGTACCATATAGGCTATATAGAACTATTACTACATTAACACATTTAGTATATCACGAAACATGTAAAATGTAATTATTATGAAAGTCGCCATATTATTCTTTGAATTAGTACGATCCATTTCCACTAGATAGCAACCGACACGATTGGCAAGGCTGACAATACTTGAAAACGAAATGATACTAAATGTGAGGAATGTTACTACAGATGTGTAATATTATGTGACAGGTTAGGTTAGGTTTAATTAGGTGTGTATTATGTGATAGGTTAGGTTAGGTTTGATTAGGTGTATAGTAATATGAGAGAGGTTAGGTTAGGTTTGGTTAGGTGTGTTGCATTATTACTATGTTGGCAACACTGAAACCCACTGTTACTTTAAATAAATATGCCTGTATTCTTCGTTCAGGCACGAAGATTTTCGTACATAAGTAAGGTACGTATTTAGGGCGGGTTGGGTGTGCTCACAGCTCTCCCAGTAATCACATAAATTTCTACTAGTCAATACTATAAATCCAAGGCATTTTATCAAGTTCCTGTAGTGGCTGGGACATAAGAAAGATTTATTGAATTTGATTAACCGTGTTAACAAGAATAGACCCGGAGAAGACCCCCAAAACGACTCCTGAATTACCATCGAAGTAGCAGTAGAAGTAATGTTGGTCGATCGGCAGAGATGGCTCGAGACTAAGTTGGTAATAGTGATATGATACGCAATAGCCCTGCCTTCCCCTTTCTGCAAGGTACAACCATACAAATCATGCTGAGACCAATTTCGAATCGCATCGGATCAAAACCCACAGCATGAAGATAAGAAAGAAAATGTATATGGGTACACGTTTATATATATTTAACGTTAATAACCTGTATATGTTTTAGCTTTCAAAATGAGATTTTATGTAGAAAACTGTGAAAGAGATAGTAACTTGTATAAGAGCGAAATAAATTAGAAACAAGCACATTCCACGGCGGGAGCAGGAGCCGTATGTTCTGGAGGTGGCAGACTGGCGAGCTTTTTAAATTTTCTCTTCCATGCCCCACTTTCCACACTCGGTGTTTAGTTACATTCATCAGTGCTGTCACTGGTTACAACTGAACCTGGTTACGGCAGACAAGATTTGATATGTCGGTTGTGAGGTGGTGATAGAGCAAGCGGTCTAAATCCACGCTTTTTTTTTTTTTTTGTTCCTTTCACAATTATGATGTAATCAGGGATGATTAAATAATTATATGGAAAGCTTATGCTCTTAATTTTAGCAACTTAATCGTCAATGGCCTGTGACTAAAGAAGGAACTCGCTGTCGGTCATGTGAATACCGTTGATTGAAGTTTTTCGAGGTTTTCCACAAGTGTAAGGCAAATGTAAGATAATCTTATGGTGAATCCTCGGTCTCGTCTCGTTATCATCAATTTCATTGGTGCTAAATAACCGCACAGTTTATACATCTTCGTAAAATAGAAATATTTATGTAAATTTCAAGGTTTTTGCGCTTTCACTATTCTTAGAATTGATCCACACATAGTTATATCAAATTAAAGTTATTTATTTATTCACTTTGTTAAATATTATTTTCTGATAATATACAATCTATGTTTTAAAATAATATCGTATGCCTATTTATTTTAATTGTAACATTTTTTTAATTAATGTAATAAACTTCTTTCTGAAGTTTATTACCTGTTCTTTTGGATATCATTTTCTAGCTGATTAAAACCACTCTGCTCTCTAGCCTATAAATCAGTATTTAAAACTGTATTACGGTATCTATTTTTTTCATTCTTCCTTCTATCGACATAGGTTTAGATAATATATACAGTGGAAGGAAACGTATTGCGTTTTTTTGCTAATGCCATTAAATTGTTTAAGAATACGCGTTATTTTTTTCAGGGTAGTGTAGAGTAAGCCAGTTATGCTCATAATTTAGCAGTAATCTATTTATAAAAAGAAAATTTTTCTATTAATCGCCTAAGAAGGCTTGCAAATATCACTCGTCAACTGTAGTAACGTAGTTTGAAAGTCAGCAATGTAGATAGAACTACGCCTATCCTTCTGCAAGTCAGTAAAGTGAAGGCGTATGTGCTGCTATTATTTAAGCCTATGCTCTACAGGTTGCAACATGTTTCATTTAATTTTCTCCAACATCTCTAAATTCTCATATGGGTTGTATAAAAGACATAGTTTGACAAAATTTGCTTGTAATGACCTCATCTAACATGTATGAATGTACGCGTGTTTAAGTACGTTTCCTTCCACCGTTTATAATCAGTCGCTTTTCAAATTATATTTTGATAAGAGTATGAACGAGGAAGTTCCTATGTTCGACTTGTGGCTTCCCTGAGTTTCCTAACTTGTTTCCTCGGCTTAAGACGTTTGGATATCGGATGTTGCTGATTATAAAGGAATAGTAATCTGAATTGTTAATGGAATGCAACTACCAGGTTCACACCGTTCTACCTTGCTCAGTCATTGAAGCGGAACACGTGAAAGTTGGAATGTAGTAAGACTTAAACCTTGGAGACTAAACATTCAATCGTAAGTTAGTTACAGTGAATTTCTCAAGTCATTTGAGTCTGGTTTCCAACTACAACCATCATTAGCACCTAATGCGAAATTGTTTTTTTTTTTTTTTTTTTTTTTTTTGCAATCGTGTCATAAATGCAGAAGTATTCAATGTTTGGAATCGAAGTATGGACTCCATCGAAGACAAGGAAAAAGTAATCAATTTGTCGGACCCACTACCAAAAGCTACTCTCTAGGAGTGATGAAGACACGCATCCCCGAAACGTTGGATGTTTCTGCGTCTAAGACAAGAAACTAAAATATTTCGCACCATGCTGATGAACTAACGTGAATGTAACTATAATAATTACCATAACTTGTTGGCTTCTAGACCTAAAGTAACGAGTAGGCCTACGGGAGTCAGATTTTTTGTTTTTTCTTTGCTTTTTGATTGGTAGGTATTATTTCAGTAGTTTGTTAGAACTCTCTACCTTGTTAGACAGTTTACATGGGGTGTCCATTTTCTTTTGCAGTCACTTTTATAAAAAAAATAATACGACTGCTTTCAATTAATTCGCTAGTTTCACAGACTGTGCAAGGATAGCGATATCTTGCTATTCCCATAAGTTTCATATTTCATACTTTATTACTTTCTTTCATGTTTTTTTAGAATCTTATATGCATTACCAAATCAGAGTTTAAAAATCGATATTTTATTTTATTCTAGCTTTCTAAGAAAATTTCTATGATAGCCTTGAAGGGTTCTCTGCAGATTATACGGCGACACTTGTATTTCAATTCAAATTGAATTTTCTCGTTCTATTTTTGTCTGTATTTTTTTTACTGCAAATTTTCATTATGTGAAATATCTACTGTAAATTTTAGTCTATTGTAAACAGATTTCTTGTAAGACATTTTTAATGTCATCTTAAATGTTACTGTTTAACATTCTTTGTCAACCTTACCAAGTTGAGGAAAATTAAATATACCGGTACTCATACATATGTATTTAAAAGAATATATACATACAGGCCCGTACTGACACATGGGCCCAAGCCCAGGGCGGCAATCGAGCTATCTTGAATTCTGGACACACTGTGCAACCAGTTCAATGTGTTTTGCTTGCGATATTTTCCTGCTTCGCAGATGCCTGCTTTAACCAGTAGCAATATGTTAAATTGTTGTTACATACCGGTACCACTTATTTTTTTATACAATTTGACTGCTAAATATCTAATATTTGCCTAAGTTTGTTGGTGGGGGAAACGCAATTTTTTTTCGGGTCCATGGCGTGGCGCTACCTAAATACGCATACATACATACATACATACATACATACATACATACATACATACATACATACATACATACATACATACATACGACAATCATCTGTTGTGCTATAACATTTTCTTTTTAAATTATTACAAAGAATATAGAAATGGGTTATATTCAGGCGTAGGTATTTATAGAGATTAACTTTATCACCTGTGTTTCTTAATATTAGTGTCAACAGAGACAGGTAAAAGTTTTGATATGATCAAGAACAGTGGCGAAGCGTGGCATACTTACAAGGGTAGACAATGACAATTTAGTTTATCTTACCATCATTACAGAATATTTTAAATAGTAAAGTTATTAATAAAGTCTAAACTAATACTGTTGTTACTGCAGCTACCACTACTACTACTACTACTACTACTACTACTACTACTACTACTACTACTACTACTACTACTACTACTACTACTACTACTACGCTACTACTAATGATGATAATAATAATAATAAGCCAATATTATAGCCCTATATTATAATTACTATTTCAATGTATTATTTTTGTACCGGTAATGCAATTCCATTAATTTACTTTGCTATCTTTTGGCGAATCCTCGGGCCTTACCTCATCTCACTACATCTCGCCAAAATATTGAAAAAAATTGTAGAAAATTACAAAATTGTAAAACTGTAAAAATGGTAAAATATTGTGAAAATTGTAAAAATTTGTAAAAATTGTAATTGTAATATTGTAAAACTTTGACTTGTTCCACATCTTAAAGCTTCATTGCTCATGTAAGATCTATGGAATATAATAAATGAAATGAAAATGAAAAATGAAATACGCAATAATAAAATTGTGATGTCTGAATTTTGGCATCTCGCCTTAATTAATTGTCCTGTAAATACGTTTGATGCGCTTATCCTTCATTTCTGCAAAAGTGTCTATTACTCTGTCTTTGAATTCTGAAAGTCTGGAGAGTTCCACAATAGTTGTTTTTCTATAGAGAGCATGCTTAGATTTGTTTGTCATCTTATAGGCTACATAGTTCCTTAAGAGTGCTTTCAATCTTTCCAAAACATGCATTGCACGTTCACTAGAAGCAGAAGTAACCGGAACGGACAGACAACAGTTGCTTCAATAATTCAGCGGTTTCTTTGTAAATTTACGAATACATTTTCCATCTTTCTGGTACAAATGTAAACTGGGTTTGCTTATTTTATTTTTAACCTGATCTTTTCTTCAAGTGAATCGGTTTTTTAACAAAATTGAGTTTATTGATCATTCATTTCTATAGGGATAGATACTCTTGGTTTCACAAGTAAAGAACCTTTGTTGCAGGGTTGGGTTCAGGAAGCCATAAATCTGACTGACACGCTCCCCCAATTAGTGAAACTGTGGACAAAGATACCGCCGAGAATGCTGTGTTGTGAATTTTCCATTTTTGAAAGAATCCAACCAGTTGCAAAAGAAAATACATTTAAAGAGTCCAGCCAAGAGCAAACGTGGCAACAGCTTCCCCTAACTGGCCTGTCAATCACTGTCATCTGTGCAGAAGTGGTGTGAGGCCAGGGTTCTTTACTTGTGGAGCCGAGAGTATTTCATTCTGTAGAAAAATACCACAAGACAAACGGTATTTCTGTTGTGACATGTGCGCTTGAAAATTAGGTTCCATAGAGAAGGTCCATAAGTCAGTGACAAGATTGAAACAAAACTAGTATAGCCTAAGGTGTTGTGATTGATAAGTCAATTATTTTGTGTCTGAATTTTGAATTTGTTACAATAATGTTGTTGTCTTTTGTGTAATGTATTATTGTATTAGATTATTTCATGCAGAAATTTGTGTTTCCCCAAAACTGTGTATGTCGTGACTGAAGGGGTTTCTCAAAAAGCCGATTCAAGTGTTTAAGTAGAGAATCTGTTACTCAATAAATTGCCACAGAATCGAAATCAGGACTGTTAAAATCGCACGCCATCGCAAAACCAACCATTTCACATAAAAAGTTCGAAAGCTAACGGATTACTTTGAAAGTTTGGCGTCACTGACAAAAGGAAAGAGCGAAAAAATAAGCCAATAATATTTTAGTAGACACGTCTTTTGAGTGTCATAAACCGCGTGCTAGCATTACTGAAGCAGCGGGGTTTTGCGTACGAGACCTGCTTCTTTTTCATTAGGATTCGGGGGAGGATCGAGTTTCTCTTAGATATACGGAAATTTGTCTTTCTCACCGACTCACTGTCATAGGAATCTAGTTTCATCGAAGTAACTTAACTGAAAAAGTAAAATATATTATTATTATTATTATTATTATTATTATTATTATTATTATTATTATTATTATTATTATTACGCAGCGCACATTCTACTTTACTTCTAGGTCTAGGCCTACAGCGACATAGTACTGTAGGCCTATTAAATATTTTAGAGAGATATTACAGGATAGACGCACCGTCACCCGTACGCCTCGCTATTGACCAATTAAAAGATGATTGACTGCATTGCTGTAAATATTTTATTACAGTCACAGCCTCAGAACCATTATTATAAATTAACCTTTCAGATTCTGCATTGAAGAGGCAACCAACCATACTTACTGTATGCAGAAGTAGGAAATTTAGCAAACTTTTTTGTCCAGTTTTAAAAGCATTAAGACGTCTACATTTCCAGATTTCAATTGACATTGCAAAATATCTACAAAATATAACATAACAAAATACAGTATCTTCACAACAAATGAAAAAGGGAATTTGGGCTAGCATCCGCTTACTTTATTGTGATTGCAGTTTGTTGAAAGAGTAAAGCCTGAGTCAAGCACATCCAAATGAACAGCAGTTAACAAGTAACCGTATTCATTTTAAAAATTCAAAATTTGTATTTCGTTATAAAACGATACAGTAGTGATAATTCACGATTATGTTTATATTTCGCTATTATAATCCCATTATGAAATTTATCGCGACTGTTTTATGTATAGGCTATTAATAATATTATAATCCTTTTAATTCCTGAATATTAATGAAAATCAGTTGTATATTAAACATTTGTGATTATTGCGATCTCCATAAATACCCGGCTATGGTTATATTGCGAGGTTCTTCTAGACAACATTTGACTTAATACAAAATTTGAAGACCTCGGGGGTAAATAGTGATAACCCTCAAAATTGAGATTGACAGTTTTCTGGTTGTTAACAGCCTGTAAGCCACACTATCTTTGATTTTTGTTAAATAATTATGTAAATATGTTAACAAATGATTGGATTTATACTGCTTGAGAAAGATGGCAATCCTCTTGTGTTTGCAGTAAAAATTGAAATGTATGCAATTTGGATATATGGATTATCATTTACCCCCGAAGTCTTCAATTGTTGCTACTTGAAAGATTAAGGAAAGATATTATTTACACGAACAGAATCTATAGAATTTAAATTTATTTAAAAAACATTGCTAATTTTCCGTTCTTGATTAGGAAATGTAACAAGTAGATAGCAAAAGAACTAAACGTCACTAACAGTAAGTAATATGACAGACGCGTACAAAATGAATCTAAAATCTGATGTGAAATGTTCGTATATTTGCATCGTGTCACGAATACGGAGTCATGCAAGAATAAAAATAGATCATGGAACTACAGGCGTTGGCTGTCCTTCGACACGCGTCTCTATTCGTGTTTACAACCTTGTCATACGTACGTACCTACTATGAAGACGGAATAAGGTTATTATTAATGATATCTTAAAACTATCGACTGACGAATTTCAGTGCAACTGGAGACCTTTACAATAGTCTAGTGAGATGTGACACGCGTCTGTATTCGTGTTTAAAACGTTGTTACCTCATGTGAATAAAAACAGCATTCCATCAAACTGCGCGTGAATGTTAGGCACATATTTCCCGTTATAGACAAACCTCTTGTATATGGAAGACATACGAGAAAACCACACATTTAAGTATGCGTTAAAAGTTGTGTGTAGAGAACAAGTAACATAGCTATTTATTTCTATATACATGGTTATTTTACTTAGATACGATGCGAGTCTTCAACAAACTGTGCGGTTAGAGGCGCGGTCACATTTTACCAAAGGGTCGATCACATATTAAACATTTTGTTATGAATTAAGTGCTTGGTAATATGGAATTTAAACTCTTAATATCAGTAGGCTAGCTTGTGAACCATCTCCTGGAATTTATTCATTCACTCGGTTTTGCATGTTACCAATGATAGGCTCATGTATTATTCTTTTAATTTCAACTTTGCACCACAATTGTACAGGATTATATTAAGTAATTTCGTTCAGTTATGAAGATCACATTTTTCTGTAGTGTCAAAACTGCATTTATCTTGAAAATGTTAGAAAATAAATTAGCAGTATAGAAATCCTGTATATAATACATTTATTTTACGAGTATAAATAACAGAATCTTGTTGCCTCGGGTGAATAAGCTAATAAACATATTTAATCAGAATGCACTTGATTGTAAGGCATATGTTTACTGTTTTCATAGGTACGGTAATACTTTTGTGTGTAGCGAAAAGATCGCACATTCTCACATGATGGTTTTCTAAAGACATGACAGTCGTCTTAAATAATGATGCTGTTATAGGCGTGGCCAAGTTATTGGTGAAATACATTTTCCATATTTTAACTGTGAAAACTTGATATATTAAAAGTTAAATTATGAATTACAATATTTGTATATTACCCTTTCTGATTAATTCGCTTTATTTTGTTAAATATGGCATCTTCAAGAACAGGTTTGCATTTTCTTTATTTCATATTATGCTAGCTTTTGCAGTCTTTTTTTTTTATCCAGATACCCTGTGTGATTAGAAATATATTTTTTCTTTATAGTTTTGAAGCTACATTTATCTTGAATATGTTTAAAAGCATAATCATTTCAATATATTTGAATTTATAATTGACAAATCAATGAAACTTATTCACGAATAATGTAAAAAGAAAAAACAGTTGTAATAAGGACATAAAAAAAAGAGGTTACAACAATTATTACATGTTTACTTTAGTTTCTGTTACCAATATCTGAAATAACCAAGTGCACAGATAGTGTCAAAATATCGACGAAATAGCCTGTTCTCTTTTTAGTCAGATTATACTAAAAAATATAGTGTTTTATTAAGTCGGTGCAAATCGAAGCAGAATCTACGAACTTGGCCACGCCTGTGTAATGAAAGTATTTTATGTGGGAAGCCGATAACTATCGACACGCACCTTTATTTGCTGATTCGTTGAGCCACGAATTTTCATAGTTGTTGTGCCTCAGCGAATTGTAGGAGAAGACATCTGGCAGGTAGTTGAAGACCATATCCATGATGTTTGCTCGTTAATAAAATCTTGAGCTAGAAAAAGACGAAATGACACTCCTGAGCCTGTGCTGCTTCACTTCTTGTCGATGTTAGGCGACAGTTGCTTATAGCTGACATGAAATGCGCACAGAACTGTTTTCCCTGTGGCGTGTCTCGTCGCGTATATATTTGGGCGTTTGTTTTCCTGCGCACGTGTACAAGCGCTCGTAAACACAGCTCGCGCGTTCCCACCTTGGCCGAGAAATGTTGGTTTGAAAAGCTTTCTTCTCGGTGACGCCGTATCCATCCCCTCCCCACGCTGCCGTTGGCTGGGATGCTCCACGCCCACAAACTTGTTTTACGATTACAGCGAGGTTGCCATGCTATTCAGACGTCACTTCCGTAATGTCTGGGGGAACGTTGTGTATGTGCCTGTTGGAGTGGAGTGGTATCCCCCCCCCTTCTCACATTCGGTTCAACGGCAAGCTCTGCTGTCCCCGGAAACGAACATCCGTCCTCCAGACAGTTACAAAACGAAGTTAATGAAAGTCTCCGGACTTCCAGCATTGCATTATGCTACAGTATAATATGGAAAGCCCCTCCACGGAATGAATTTCTTGTCACTCAATGTACTGTTTGACAACATAAAGACAGATAAAAGTGGGTGTCATAAGGAAAAGGAAGATTGAGTAACAAAAAACACTGCAGTTGACTTTATAATTTGTTGAAGATCTTTAGATCTGACGTATGAAGGAAGTCTGCCAAGATCTGATTCATACATTTTCCTTTAAGACAAAGTAGTCCGTCTGATCTCTAACCTTGAAATAGTAAACTCACCCCTTAGTGTCACACTTGGCAACACTTTATATTTTGTACAATCACTGATAATCCTCCCTTACACCTGTTGTGACTAACAAGCCAACACAGCCGACTGCCAAGTTCCCATGAAGAGTTCACTCACCTCATTGTTTATAAACAACCCTTCTCCTCTGAATTTATTTGTTCAGAATATTTGAGAGCAGCGACATCTGTCTGTCTAGGGCAGCGGTCCCAACCTGTAGGGATCAAATAGCATTTTAATTAAATTTAACTACAGTAAATGTAGAAAGTATTGATACACCTAACGCAAGTTACAAAAATTGTGTTAATTACTCTTGCACGTGATATTTAGTGAAAACGTGAAACGGGTATAATCTATTACTCTTCATTTGATTGAATCTTGAAATAGGAACAAGGAATCTTGAAATAAATTTTGTTTTTTAATAGAAGAATCCGAAATGGTAGAAATACACAAAACAAATAGTATTGATACAGTACTACGTTTCAGTCATTAGCAAGTGTACGTGCAGTCGAGTGGGGGTGGTTCTGGTAGCGTTGTTATTCAGTCCGAGTACGTTGTTGTGCAGGTGTGTTGTTTCGTGGATGCAAATCAACGTTGTGAAGAGACGCAAAGGAAAAGAGACTACAGTCAAAGAGAGAGGATAATTATTCTCTTACATAATGAGTGTAAATCACTAAATAAAATTAGTAAAATACGAGGGGGATCCAGGAAATAACGACCGTTCGCGCATACCCGCCGCGCAGCTGACTCCCCTTCCTTGTTTGAAGGTCAACTGGCTTCCTTAACATGTGTTCTCATAATGTTGTGAGTACTGGTTGCAACAAGTCGCCATTGTGCATTTTGTTACTTCAAAATGAACGACGTGATTGATAATCCCGCCGACTGTGAGGTGAGGAATGTGATTCCATTTTTGAATGCCCGACATTTGAAACCTGCAGAAATTTACCGGCAATTGAAAGAAGTGTATGGTGATACTGTAATAAATGAAAGAAATGTGAGAAAATGGTGCGAAATGTTCAACAATGGGCGAACAAATGTCCATGATGAAACTCGACCCGGACGCCCATCACTCATCACAGAAGACCTGAAGATTAAAGTGAACGACAGAATCTTGAAAGACAGGCGCACATCACTCGACGAATTGTATATTGCCTTTCCTGACATTTCTCGTTCTTTGCTTGGTGAAATTATGTCGCAACATCTTGGCTACCACAATATCTGTGCACGATGGGTTCCACGGCAACTGAGTGACCAACACAAAACTCATAGAATGGCCTCAGCATTGATATTCTTGATGCGATATCACACAGATGGAGACGCCTTTCTTGATCAAATTGTGACTGGTGATGAGACCTGGGTGTCTCACAACACCCCAGAGACCAAGCGCCAATCACGTCAGTGGCATCATCCCTCATCACCCAAGAAACCGAGAAAATTCAAACAGACTCTCTCAACACAAAAAGTCATGGCTACTGTCTTTTAGGATCGTTTTGGAAGTGATGAAGAGTTGAAGAAGACAGTGAACACTTGGCTTAATGAACTGGCGGCAGAGGAGTATAACACGGGAATTCTAAAGCTAGTGAATAGATACGACAAATGTTTAAATGTAGGTGGTGATTATGTAGAGAAGTAAAGGAAGCTTCAGTTATGTAACAGACTTTGTTTTTTTTTTTTTTTTTTTCAAATAAATATATATATATTTTTAATTATTACAACAAAACGGTCGTTATTTCCTGGATCCCCCTCGTAATTGGAAGACCAAGAGCAACCATTCAGCATATAATTGATAGAGTCGGCGAACGAAAATCGTTGGAAAATAGCAACAGATCAGGACGTCCTAGAAAACTGGATGTATTTACTGAGAGAGCATTAACGAAGAGAGTAAAGCAAAATCCTCAAATCAGTGCACCGAAATTAGCAGCTAGTGTCAAGAATGACTTTAATATTAGTATTTCTGGTAGCAGTGTTCGTAACTATCTAAGAGCTAACGAACTACAGGGGAAAACAGCCCGACGAAAATGCTTTGTAAGCGAAAAAAACATAAAGAAGAGACTACACTTCGCTAAAGCACATATCAACACCACCCAAGAATTTTGGAACAAAGTCATTTTTACTGACGAATTTAAATTCAATATTTTTTCTTCAGATGGAAGAAGAAAAGTCTGGAGGACGAAAAATACAGGGCTACAAAAGCAAAATCTCCAACCGACTGTGAAACATGGTGGTGGTTCTGTAGTGGTATGAGACTCCATGAGTGCCTCTGGAGTAGGGACTTTGCATTTTATCGATGGCGTCACGGATCACCAACAGTATATAAACATGCTAAAGACCAATCTTCATACAACTTCACAGAGAAAATGGGGATTAGACAAGATTTTGTATTTATGCCGATAATGACCCCAAGCACACCGCTTTCAATACGCGCTTAAGGATTCTGTATAACTCACCAAAGTACATGGAAACGCCTGCACAGTCTCCAGACATTAATCCCATTGCGAAGTTATGGGAACATCTGAAAAAAAAAAAGAATTCGTTCAAGGCAAATTTGCAACAAGCAAGACATGAAATACGTTTCGGAAGAAGAATATAGACATATCCCTGCTTCAGTAACTTCAAAGTAAGTCGAGTCGATTCCACGCCGTTTGGAAGCCATCTTGAAATCCAAAGAGCTCCCAACCAAGTATGTAAAGGCAAAAATCAGCCATAATATGGTACTGTATCAATATTTTTTCTTTGTTGATTTTTGTTGTTAATGTATAAATTAATTTTACGTGTTATTTTCTAGGGTAAAACAGAGGAAACTGCGTTTATTTGACTTTATAGAATACAATTTATAGGTGCATATTTTTGTTACGTATATAATGAATAACTAATGATATTATTTACTTCTGTCTGTAATATTGTTAAGTGTACCAATACTTTCTACACTCACTGTATATCGCGTTCTCCAATTCTTCTCAGCTTGCAGGAATGTGTGTATGTATGTATGTATATGTGTGTATGTATATATATATACACATAGTACATGCATATATATATATATATATATATATATATATATACAGAGTGTTTCCGAGGTGGTGTTACAAACTTTCAGGGGTGATGGCGAAGGGCACATGTATCAATTTGAGATAAGGAACCATGGTCCAGAAATGACTGAGTCGAAAGTTATAAGCAAAAGTAGTTGTATGGAAATGGAATTGTAATTTGGCACGACGTGTCCTCCTTCCCTTACCTTTTGGAACAGTTGTGGAAAAATGGTATGGCCCGGATGTCTCCTACGTGGGTACTGGTAACGATACAATCTGTGAGCTTGTCTATTGTTCCATTGGCTCATCCGTATTCGAAAATCAGGTCTGCTTATTCCGCTTTCGTGTACTCCTCCATTTCACTAGGAGACTGATTGACTGGACACTGCAACTTGTACACATACACTGCTATCTACAGACGTGCATATCAGGACCGACCATGTCCGTTACACATTACGCTATTGCATTGCTTTAGTGTAGTTTCCTGTCCCCACCCCTCAGACAGCGCATTTAATAATTTAATAAAATTAATTTCCCACTATAAGTGACCTAGTAACAAATGATAATGAAATCTTGTTCAGTATCTTTGGAAAGATAAAGAACATCTTGATTTAATGAGATTAAAATTAAGGAAATATTTTTCTTCCTGCAGTTGATAAAAAAAACAATTTGGTGATGCAAAATCTTTGTATTTATGTATTTTAAGATTGCACTCAAAAGCTAGTACTGGAATAGGCCTAATTTAATATCGCTAGCAATTTATTAAGGATGCTTAATTTACTACATTATGCAAGTACGAGTATGTAATGAGTAGAACATATTTATGGGCCTAAATTTATGCAAAACATATTAGGGGGTCTTCCAAAATGAAGTTTGAACTTCAAGTAAGGGGTCCGTGACCCTCAAAGGTTGGGAACCACTGGTCTAGGGGACGGCTCCAATATCTGTTCGACGCCCTGAGATTTAGGGAGGGTGGGGGGGACTTGTTTCATCCCACTCTTGAAACGTTTCCCGCCATAGCTTCGAAAACCATGCATAGCTATTTCTGTCTTTACTCGCCAGACTCTCCTTGTATCGTCTTACCGCCTTAGGACGTAAATACTTGCTGTAAAATCCCTACGTCACGTCGTCTCAGACGTATTAGAAATAGTGGGTTAAACTGTTCCTTTTCTGGAGCAGTTTCAAAATAACTGTTCCAAAGTAACAGTTTCAAATGTGTGGCTACATTTTTTAATATGTAAACCGAAGCGTCTAATTGACCTAAGAAGATCATCACCAGGACCGAGTTTTTTTTTTTTTAATATAACAGCGATAAACACGAAATGCGACTGAGAGATGCATGAAGAATCATACGTATATGCAGGTTTTATGATAAATGTGACTGATTTATGACAGTAAATTTGTCATGAATTTTCGCGCAAATTGGCTGTTTCTGTGAAAAATCTTCATATATTATGCAATAAAAAAAACCAAAAAGGGCATATCTTTTAAAATCATTTTAAAGAAATACTGTATTATTAGTTCTGCAGATGTCAGCTGCAAAAGAACAGAGACAAATTATTTGGGATTGCGTGCGTTGCTATTAACCCGCGGATTTTTTTAGAGTAATTCGAGTTGTCGCCAGTATTTTTCATCTGTTCTTAATTCCGCGTTTAGAAGCAGAGCTACTCTCTCTATCCTGTTTTCACTGTTTAACTCTCCATTGTCCCGTGCCGTCGTGGTCTAAGGCATCTGCCTAGGACTCGCGTTATGGAATTTTCTCATGAAATTTCGGCCAGTGTATGTGACCGGTGCCCACCCAGCATCGTGATGCACTTGGGGAGCTACGGTAGGTAGCGAAATCCGGTTACGAAAGCCAGCTATAACGATTGGGGGGATCATCGTACTAACCACACGGTATCTCCATTCTGGTTGGATGATCGTCCACCTCTGCTTGGGCATGTGGATGTGAGGCAAGCAACCGGCTGGTTGGTCATGGTCCTTCATGGGCTGTCGTTCCTCGAATTATTATTATTATTATTATTATTATTATTATTATTATTATTATTATTATTATTTTTATTATGCTCAATTGCTTCTGTTACCAGATAAAAAACCGGAACGTCTTATCTTTAAAAGCAGATTTTCCGCACGAAACAGGACATGATAACGTGACACGTGATGTGACACTTGTTTTTAGTATTTTATATAAGGTGAATTGTTAGTATTAGTATAATAATAACATAGATGCAAAAGTATTAATAAACATTAATTAAATTATCTATAGCTATTTAACTATAAAGGTTATAAGTAAACGTATATCTTGTTTAATTTCCTGATTGTCGATACGTTTCTGTTCACTTTGTTTGAGTAAGGAATATAAATTATTATTGTCGTCTAGCATTTACTGTACTCGTGAAAATCCATACAAGATAGATGTCTTACATTAAGTTTTACAAAGATACAGTAATTTCTCTGATGGGCTCTCTTGGTAAACTGAGAATTGACTAGAGAAAAAAGCAGGACAATATTTCTAATTTTCTATAATAGGCCTACTTGTCCGGACGCAGGACACACCTAAAAAGCGGGACATCCGTCGAAATCCAGACGTCTGGTAACCTTAGTGAGAAGGAATCTGTAAGATCTGTGTTGCAGAATCCGCTATAACTATTAGCAACTATATAGCCTAAATTAAAATCTTATATATACTACAAACTAATAAGTAACTGAAATCTTTAAATCGGGATTAAAACGTTGAAAGAAGTAAAGAATATCACATCTTCTCTCTGTTTGGAGCTTAATTTCGTTTGAGTTAAAACTTAAATGTCATATTTCCTAGGAGTACATGTGCAGAAAATTTTTGCAGACAAACTTCGCGACATAACAGATAGGTCAAAGTTAGTATTTTTAATAATGAAACTTTTCCTTCCTAGTGGGTATCAAACTGGACGATAAAAGTGTCCCTTTAAATAGCCAACCCACTCCACATTTATTTTAATCTCTAGTTACAAGAACATTTCGGCATAAAGCTGAAGCTTTTCTTGTGGTGGCAAAGAAGCGTTGCACGAGAGCTTAAAATGCAGATATGCATGTACGGCACAAGTGCATAGTTGTAACGACACAATTTACAGGAAGAATTACTCCCACCATACCAGCTTCACGGGGATCAAGAGAAACTGGGTCTGGTGGAAAAGATTGTTGCTGCTGCAGGCTACTTAGGTAAACGCCTGGGGAGTATTTGAAGGAATTCGCCAATCGTGCTGCACCCGTGTGCAGTGCTTGCTTCCAAGCTGGTGGACTCCTGTTTGAACAATTATTATTATTATTATTATTATTATTATTATTATTATTATTATTATTATTATTATTATTATTATTATTATATTTTCAGTGTTCCATGCAAAATTTATCTGTGATTATTTTCCTTTAGGTTTTGAAAATTATATATTTCTCTTCGTTCTCGAATTTAAGTTTTATGATAAGCAGCGGACGTCCTTTGCGCACTGGATTCGTGAGGCCTGCTTGAAACGCGTATCATCTCAGGCGTATATCAAAATTGAACTCTATGTTATTGGATTCTATGCCTTCTACCGACGAACGATTACATTTTCTGATCGTGGTTTTATTGTTAAAAATTATTTCATTGACCTTATCTACTACTTTATGAAGTTTGTCTCTATTCTGTATGTGTAGGTGTGTGTGTGTTTATATATATATATATACACACTGTATATCCACACTGCTAAAGTTTAAATCTTAGGTCTAAACCTAAGCTTGAATACCGTCACTTGGCAAATGGTTATTTCTTTCTCTATCCTCCGAATATCAGTAACATTTTAAAATCTTGTTTAAGCTCTTCACTTTCGCCTCTAACTTTTTAGTTTATTTTCTGTTATTATATGTATCGTCTGTGTTCATTTTAAAACAATGTATGCCTACTTAATGTCTCGATATTTTTAATGACATGTTCTGTTCTCAGTCTATAACGTTCCCCCATATTTTCCATTTCTATTCTGCTCTAAATATAAGCGGCCTGATGATTTTCTGAAGAAGTGTCATTTCAACTCCTCGCCTGTTCTTCTCTTGTTTAAGGGTCTAAAATCCATTGTCATCCGGGAAACTGAGAAAAACAATTTTTTCTAGAAATGTTTAACACTACATTAGGTCAGCGTTCGTGACGTTTGTGTGTGCAAGTACTGTATATACTTTTATATACAGTAAGTTTCCTGGAGCCGTTTACAGATAGAAAAAACAATTTAATTGGACAAATTTATTGGAACAGAACAACTATTTTTCAACATATTACCCATTGGAATTGAGACATTTGTCATACCATGGGATTGACAAAGAGGTGCAAACGGTTGTCGCACACTGGTTCCGATCCCAGACTTCAGACTTCTACGACACAGAGATACAAAAGTTGATCCCAAGGTATGACAAATGTCTCAATTCCGGTGTGTAATAGGTTGAAAAATACCTCAACAATTGCTGTATTTGTTCCAATAAATCTTTCCATGAAATTATATTCTCTTTCTATAAATGCCCCAGGGAAACATTTTTACGGCCTTCGTAATTGCTCTCGAGAGGTCAAAATTTGTATAAGCACTTGTTTTGACATGATGGAAGGAAAAAAAATAATAATAATTTTTTTATCTGCCCCCCCCCCCATGAGAATGTTTTGCCTGTGAGACGTGAGTAATAGTTCATAAATTAATTATTTTTCGAAGTATTATGTGAGCTATAAAATTTATATTTAATATTATCTTGATAAATTTTCCGTGTTAGAAAATGATCCAGTAGAACTAGCTTTGTGAAATCTTTATGTAAGTATTGCAATATTGCTAAATATCCATTTCGAGATTTCACTGAAATGCACATTTTTATCATCCCTGATACTGAAAAAATGCTTATACTTTCTGTCCATGTCTAGCGTTTTCTCCTAACAATAGAACTTTTTTTATGTAATCAATATTTACGGTACGGCTTGAAATGTAACAATTTATTTTTACTAATGAAAATCTTTTGCGACCTCCGGGAAAATAACTAAGAAAGAGACTAGTGAAGTGGTTTGTATGGAGTGTGGCATTGTATGGGGAAGAAACTTTTAGAAAGTAAAGAGAAGCGACTAGAAGCTTTTGAAATATGGCTATGGAGAAGAATGGAGCATGTGAAATGAATAGACAATAAGAAATGAGGCTGTGCTAGAAAGAGTGGGTGAAGAATGATTAATGGTGAGACTGATCAGGAAAAGAAAAAGAAATTAAGTACTTTTCCTACAAGTAAAGTGATGAGTAAAATTCGTTGTAAGTTTAGAGATAAGTGTCGAAATTATTCAAATCAACTTTACAGGGAGTTATACCTGAAAGCTTGATTTGCATAATACACGTCGCTGTTCGTTAACAGAAACCCACAATTTAAGTCACACAGAGTTAGTGTGCACTCAAAGTTGGTTGCTTGACGGTTGACTTTGAGGTCTGTGGATATAGAGGAAAAAATTGGATCGGTGTCTGGTAGAGTTCCCGGGTAGCTCAGTTGGTAGAGCGTTGGTACGTTTAAACTAAGGTCCCGGTCGATGCCCGGCCCCGGAACAATTTTTTCCCTCGAAATTACTCAAATCTGCTTTACAGGGAGTTATACCTGAAAGCTTGATTTGAATATTTCGCGTATTATTTTATTACATGCATAGACCTAATACCATAATGCATTGTTGTATTTGGGTTTAGGCAATGTTATTTCCAGATTCCACTTTTCTTTATGTTTTTATGGTACAACTTCAGATTTGATAAATCTTTGTATTACTATTGTGTTGTGTGCTAGGAAGATCTTCAAATTGTTAAAAAAATGTTTTCTAACGCCATAAGTTATTGATGTTTTTATATAATTGTCCCATTGACTCATTAGGTCTCTAGCTTCCCAATAGCGATCACTTTCACAAGGGAACCACATGGACATTGTCGTAAATGTTCTCTGTCCATTTCTACTTGTAAGTCACACAGGAGGCATTATGGTTCAAGTGCCAGACAGTCATGTCCGGTGGTGAGTCAGAATGCCGCAACAGCTACTCTTCTTGGCCCATCAAGAATCTTCATTATAATGCCTCGCCATGGTTTTTTAAATGTCCTTATGACTAGTTAATTCTGCGAGCTCTTTTAAGATGAATTTTAATGTTGTTATAAGATACTTCTTTCTGGGTTATCAGCTGTACAGTTGTCACCTCCCCCCCCCCTCTTTTTGCCAATTCATCAGCCTTTTCATTTCCAAGAACAATTCTTTTGTTGTTTGTCAGTAATGTACTAATTTCTTGTATACAATCAGCGATTTCCTTTGAAATGTGAATTCTTAAGGAAGCCATTGATTGGAGTACTGCTTTAGAGTCGGAGAAGATTAGTGCTACTGCATTTTGGAAGGACTCGTATAGTAAATTGAGTTATGTAACGGCCAGTCCAATAGCTTCAATTTCACCTTCAAATGCTGATTTGTGGTGGCTCACTGGCGCATAAAAGCAGGAAAGGTCACAATAAACTCCTCTGTCTGCATTAATGTAGCTTATATCTGCGAACCATCCGTGTACACGTGAAGCCATTGGTCTTTTGAGAACTTAATATTGATGGTGTCTAATGCTATTATTTAAAAAAATTGTTTTCTATTTCCTTTTTTATTTCCGGCAGTTTTATTTGTGTTGAAAGAAAGAATAACATTACCGCTTTTTTTAGGAGCCGTTGTGGGTGGACGTCGTTATTGAGTTCCCACGTTGGACGCCATTTGAGGGTGAGTGGTTATTGTGACCACACGTTGGGCGCCATTTGAGGGTGGGTGCGTCTCGATGTTGCGTGAGATTCACTCAGGGTAGCCGAGGTACGGTTGTGGTATAGGTTGGTGTCGGGAATAATACCAAGCCGGCTACTTAAATAAAAGGCAGCGTAAACTTCAAAACTATGAGTTTATTGTCCTATCCACTTGGTAAACCCTAGAATATGTATTTCCGGCTGACATATAATTCAATCGTTGATCGCCTTTTGTATCGACTCTATGGCGGCTCTGAATAAGCTCTATCCGATACTACAAATTCAATACTCTGTCCAGTACACTATGACACGAAGCGAAATAGTAGTCCTGTCGACACCAAACGAAGTAGTTATTCTGCCCTGTATGTAGGGCCGCCGACACGAAGTAAAGTTGTTTCGATGATCTCCGCTCCGAAGCGGAATAGTAGTCCTGTCGACACCAAACGAAGTAGTTATTGTGCCCTGTATGTAGGGCCGCCGACACGATGCGAACTCGTTTTTATGATCTCCGCTCCGCGGCGGAATAGTAGTCGTCTTGGTGATCTCCGCTCCCCGTCACCCTTATTTATAAAAACCTATCCTACGCTAAAACTAACTATTCTATTGGTTAAAAACTACGTCACTAACTGGCCTAAAATCTATTCCCTATTGGTCCAAAGTGACCTCATAAGCGGGACCAAGATCTCTTCTTATTGGGCGCGAAATATGTCATCTCTAAATTTAAACTTTTGGATTTCCCATAACATCTAATTAGTTTGTATATCTCACAAGAATACCCGTTCTTTGGAAAACCCAAGCTTGGCAGTATCTTTCCCACGGGTCCAGTCTAACTCCGGCTTTATGCTTCATCGAGTCTCTATACGAAAACCCCGCTCAAGGTGGCCCTAAATCTGTCCGATGCTGACAAGTGACGAAACACCTGTGTGGGAAGCTAATTCTAACGAAGTCGCCAGAACATCCCCGCGAATACATGTAATAAAAATATGGAGGTATCACTTCGCTAATAAATCGGTCTCTCCCTCTCCTAATTACTGCTTCAAATGCCCATCTACATAACCATTGGAAATTCCCGAAAGAGTTTCCAATGTTATGAGATGTCCCCGCTTTCTGCCTATAACTAGCCTCATAGTTCCCCCGCGCGATCAGCCGGTAACACATTATTTACAATACAATGAGATTACAATGTCACTACAAACAATTACAATAAATATTACATATATCTTCACAAGCCTTTCTATGTACACAACTCTCACACAATAAGCACAACAATGTACAATTTATATCCACATTTACATATGTACAATACCATTCATTCACATATTTACATTTATTTATTAATTGATCAATTACACACTCTGCGTGCTTGGTTGTACCAGCCGCCCTGTACAGGTTCACCTAGCTGTACGCGTGAGACTAACCATCCTACTCTTTCTCATTCCTGCCTCCTAGCCTCTCCTGTTTGAAAGGCCGCAAGAGTTGCTTGTGGTACCTACCAACAGGTTTACTTTTTCCCCTTTCTACCAATTCGAAAGTATGGTCTCCGTATTTACTCTTAATTTCGTAGGGCCCCTTGTACAGTAGCTCCATGCGTGAGTAACGTCCTCTAAGGGCGGAAGATAACTTGACGTCCCTTAGCAATACCAAATCGCCGGGTGAGGGCTCCCATTTGTGGCGATATCTTTTAACTTTACCGAGTCTATACTCAGCCTTTTTCCTGATTCGGTCGAAAGCTAGTTTACACAGTAGTTCATCACTAGGAGGCTCACCCTCCTGTATGGCCTGCGGCAAACTCTTTATCATGGGATCGGGATCGATCCCTAACATAAGTTTGATCGGAGCTATTCCGGTCGTTGGATTGATAGAGTGGTTCATGACTCTCTCAATCACCTCACATTGCCTAAACCAGTCCTTATGGTTTCGGTGACACAGAATACGGAGGTACAATGATATATCCCTAAGCGCTCTTTCGCAGGGATTACCGCTGGGAAAGTATGCGGAGCAATTGTATAATTTCACGCCCGCATCTTCCAGCCTTTTGCAAAACACTTTCGATTTATGTACCGACACATTGTCACTGAGCACCGCCGTTACCGGACCGTAAGTCGGTATGTAATCTCTAACCAGCTTGTCAGCACACAATTTACTAGAGATATTTCTTAAAGGGTAAATCTTTACAAATTTTGTGAAGACATCGTACGTAACAAATATGTACCTGTGTCCGAAGGACGATGTGGGCATTGGACCGTGTTCGTCCACTGCTACAAGTTCATTCTTTTTACCCCTGATAATGACCTGTGGTACATTGTCATACCTTACATTTAGAGGTTTCGCCCTCTGGCAGACCTCGCAACGAGATATTACCCTTCTAACCTTCTTTGACAGTTGCTTAATATAAAATGATTCTGACATAGTTAAAATGATCCTATCACTCCCAGAGTGACACATAGATAGGTGAAAGTTATTTATAAGTTCATTCTCCATACTCGCAGGTATGTATATCTTCCACTTCTGGATATCCCTACCATGCAATTTATACAAGATACCAGAGCGCAATCCATACACTTCATCTTTCACCTCTGAGATTTCTCTAGCTTTGTCCATTAAGGCCCTTATCGTGGAATCCTCCTGCTGCAAATCTGCAATTCTCCGAAATTTTCCCGTCAGAGCTCCATTCCTCGTGGAATCAATTTTCATCACGGCAATTTCGTACGCGGGGGCGGTGATAGTTTCCGGTAGCCCCGATTTGGAATTCAAACGAGAGAGACAATCACCAAAGATATTGTCTGCCCCCGGAATATGTCTAATCGTCACATCATGAGCCAAAATTTCGTGCACATATCTAGATATTCTAGAGTTCGTCAATTTGCATCTACTCAGAAACGCTAGGCTCACATGGTCAGTAAATATGATTATCTGCCTATTAAAGATATACTGACGGAACTTCTGTAGTGCGAAGTACACAGCAGAAATCTCTAGTTCCGTGATTGATGCGTTGCTTTCGGTACGCGACAGTCCCCTAGAAGCTGTGGCAATCACATGTCGCTTATTATCTTCATCTGTCTGACATAGAATTGCTCCATATCCATATGAAGACGCATCAGTATAAATCTGAAAAGGTAGGCTGGCGTTAGGCCTTTCCAACAGAATTGAGTCGGCAAAAAGCAGTTTCGTTCGATCGAATGCTTCCTGCTCTGCCGACCCCCACCTGAAGGGTGTATCCTTCTTCAACAATGCTCTGAGTGGGGCTACATGCTTAGCATAATTGACGAGAAACCGATTCTGGTATTGTAGGATACCTAGATATCTACGAACCTGTTTCCGGTTCCGCGGCGGCGGGATCCTCGCAATGCTCTGAATTCTCTCTTTGTCCGGTCTAATTCCGTCAGACGAAATTACGTAACCCAGGAAAACTGTCTCAACTTTAAAAAATGCTGTTTTCCCCAGCTTGACTGTCTTACCAGCCTCTCTCAATTTAGTAAGTACAAAATCAATATCCCTAATATGCCTATCAACATTATTGCCATATATAAGAAAATCGTCAATGTACTGTGCCAGAAAACCTTTCGTCGAATCACCAAAAATTATGTCAAGTGCCCTTAGTAGCGCAGATCCAGAACTCGCGATGCCGAATGGGCATCGGGTATACTGATAAACTTTCCCGTTATGTAGGAACGCTGTGAATTTTCTCGAGTCCTCGTCCAGCGGAATCTGCCAATACGAACTGGTCAAGTCCAAACTAGTGAATATAGAACAGTCACTGATACGGCCTAACAAAGTGTCCACTGACTCCGTCCTGAAATTATCTTTAACTGAAAACGAGTTAACGTGTCGGGCATCGATCGTTACTCTTAAGCTTCCATTGGGCTTCCTAACCCAGCACAATGCATTTACATAAGGCGAGTCCGATACTTCTATAACTCCGTCTTTTAACATATCATTTATGACTTCGTCTGCCTGATCCCTTAAAGATAGGGGGATGGGTCTACATTTATGCCGAAATTCCTCCATTCCTACCACCTTAATTTTGTGTGTATACACTCTACACAGACCCGGCGCGTCTGAAAAGACATTTAAATGGCTACCTACAACATCCATTAAGCGTTTTCTTTCACTCTCACTCAGGCCGTGTGCCTGGCTAACTTTATCTCTCACTATTTCAAAAGTATCTGTCTTCCTATTGTTATACGCGTCTACCTGCCTAAGATCGCCAAGCGAAATCTCATTACAATATCTGGCCCTACCGCTAATGAGATTACGTCCTATTTGTCTCGCCTGGACTAATTCGCCGATACATAACTCGCATTCTCCGCAGCCTACTTGACACACTCCCCTAGTTACCTCGTTACCTTCCCAAGGATTAACCTCTATAATTACATTCTTACAAATTTTGAGGTGCTCTACAAAAAATAACTCTTCCTGTAATTCTATCTCTCCCGCGGTTCTCTCATCTAACTCAGCTCGAGCGTTATTGCTACTGAATGGGACATGGCCGACACTGCCGTTACCTGCCGTAACCCCTAGTCTGTTTTCCCTGAAATCTAATAGCGCGTGCCATTCATAGAAGCTTTCTACTCCAATAATGATGTCGGTAGTCAACCTTTGTATCACAAGAAAAATAGCCTTTAATTTCACGTCTCCGCACTCTAACTCGAACCATACTTGATATTTTACCTTTTCCTTCTTCTTGCTTAGGGCGCCTGCACAGTACAGTGAACATATGGGTAACGTTTGCAGTTTTATTCCTGAATCCCTAACCTTTTGAAAAAATTCCAAGCTGCATACATTATTTGTGGAGCCCGAGTCCAACAACACACAACACTTTATCCCAAATATTTTAGCATCTATATAAGGCAATACATAAGTCCCATTATTTTCTAACTCTGGGTTAGTAATCTCGCTCTGTCTCTTCACGCTTACCGCGTTGGTGGATTCTTTTGACAGCGGCTTACTGCACTTAGCTACAGAAATCTCCAAACCCTTGAGACTTCTGTCTAGCAGTTTCCCGAGTGCGATGCAGTCGGTTCCACTGCTACCTCGTCTCTATTTCTACAATTTATAGGCTCCCGGCCCATATTCATTCTGACCGGACTTTGCTGACGTCCGTTCATGTCTCTATTCCTGCTTTGTCCCACGTTACACTGTGTAGGTGGCCTATTGCACCCTTGTGAGGCCATTTCTTGTAGGACGTCTCGCCTATCTCTCTCCTGCTCCTGTCTCCTCCAATCACCTCGATTTTGCGGTCCCCTGCTAAAATTAGGCTGCCAGAATCCCTGTCTGTAATTTCTGTTCCTAAGCCAGTGTGGTTGGGTTCTAAGCCTATTATTTCCATTTTCTTGTCTTCCCGTGTACCATCGTATGTGGTTAACCCTACGCACGGGACCAACACCTCCTCGATCGTTCCTCATCCTGTTATGACTACTCTGGTTATTCCTACTATTATTGTAAGGACCCCCAAAGGGCGGGTCAATCCTTCTCTCCCTGTTGGGACTTTTCCCTCCGTTATGGCCATTATGGTATCGACTATATGCATTGTTGGGGCTCCTGTCACCACCCCAGTTACTCTGATTTTGGGCTCCTGTCCTCGGGGATGAAAAGGCCGTACTTGCCCCCTTCCCCGCTTTCTGGTCGGTGGGGCTTGAACCCTTTCCTTTGCCATGTTCATAATCTGCCTGTCCACTACATTCATAGTGCGTGGCGTCCGAACCATCCAGCGCAGTCAATAGATCTATTGTTTCCCCGAAGTCTCGGGGCCCTGCTACGATCAGATTATATCTTATGTTCTCGGGATACTGCGAAATCACAGTTTGGATCAGCTCTGAATCCGGTATTGGCGGATTGAGGCTTTTCCCTTTCTTAACAATTTCAAGAAAATAGTCTATCATAGAGACGCCTCTTCCCGCGTCAAACCTGCTCTGATTAATTTCCTTCCTAATTCTTTGTTGTTGTCTTTGTCCCCAGTATCTCTCCGAAAATTTTTCTCTGAATTCCTCATAAGTGACATTATCCCCTAGGGCCACTAACGCCCAGTTGAGTGGTCGGCTCTTTAGGCTCTTTCGTACGACAGTCATTTTTAAGTCATCCGGCACCCCTCTTACTCTAAAGTACGTTTCTAGCTCACTTATGTAGTTATGTGGGTTTGAAAATTCAACCTCATCAAAAATAGGGTAACCAATCTCATTCAAAATGTGAGTGGGGTACTGGGGACGGCCTAAATATGCCTTGTCGTTTACATTTATTAGCTCACTGCGCACGTCATCCCGTGAGGTCTGACATTCCTCACCAACACTATTGTTAACATGTCTTACATTTATGTTGCTACCTGATGCCGGGCTCTCACTTGTGCCCTCTTGTCTAGAAACTGCACGGTCCGAGCTGCTATGTCCGCTTAAATTTGCGGGACTACCCCCATTTAGTACGTCGTTTATTGAGTTCAGTTTACTTCTTAATTCTTCCAAACATTCGTTATCCGCCCTTTCTTTATTCTTTATGGCTCGCTTGAGACCGTCCACTTCCTGATCCATCTCACCTATTTTCTCTTCCACCGAATTCTGAATTTCTCGAACCTTCTCCACTATCGCTTCCTCAACAGCTGATTTTAGATCGCTATTCTCTCTAGTAGCGCTATCTCTAACTCTAACTTCCAAATCCTTCATACTTTCTGACATCCTATCCATAGCTATCTTCAATTGGTTCTCCATTCCGATCCCATTCTCGGCTAATTTCCCCTCTAGCTTCTCTATTTTGTCCTCCATCTTGTTTCCTCTCTCCGCTAATTTTGCAATCTGGTCTCTAATCTCTCTCGAACTTTCCCCCAATCTATTTTCCATTTGTTTTATTTGTTCTCTACTTTCCCTCAGAATCTGCTCTCTACTTTCCCTTGAGTTATTCTCTAATTTAGTTTCCATTTGTTTTATTTGTTCTTTACTTTCCCTCAGAATATGCTCTCTACTTTCCCTTGAATTATTTTCCATGAAGTGTCTCATCTGCTCCCACAACTGCTCTAGCGTCATTTCCCCTTTGCCACTTTCTCTACTCTGTTGCTTTTCCACTGTTCGCTCTCCCTCTATTTCTTGTCCTGCGTTATTCTCGACCTCCTCCCTAATTTCCATAATTTCCTCGTCCTTCCTTTGCTCCATGGTTCCCTTGTTTCTATTTCCTCGTCTTTCTCGTATTTTCCTAACTACCTTACTCCTATGGCTACGTAGTATCATCTATATGCTATTCTGTCATCTATCCGACGCTTGCTTTCCCAATAATAATCTAACTAGGCCTGTATTTGCACTCGACTCACTTCCAACAAATTACGCAATACACTTATTTCACTCTTTCCCCCAAAATATCACACACAATAAAAAATACATATATATACACCCGAAATATCACACCAGAAATTGAAACATAAACACTTTATACTTATTCCCCCAAAATATCATATACATATATACACATTTATGCGTCTTCTATTCATACTCGCCACCGCCTCTCCGAGTCGCCTTCTCTGGTGGTCCCCGTGTTGTCTTCTCTAGTGTTGTCGTGATGTCGCGATGGCTTGGTTATGTTCCCGCCTTCCAGCGTCGTTCCTCGGCTATGCAGGGCTGAAATGCTCCGTCCGGTCCTCCGCGTTGTTTGGTGCTGTGTTCGCACCCGGGGCCGGTCACTGGAACAGCTGTCTTCCTTCGAGCCCCACGTTGGGCGCCATTTGTGGGTGTATTGTCGTTATTGAGATCCCACGTTGGGCGCCATTTGTGGGTGGAATGTCGTTATTGAGCCCCCAAGTTGGACGCCATTTGAGGGTGAGTGGTTATTGTGGCCCCACGTTGGGCGCCATTTGTGGGTGGACGTCGTTATTGAGTTCCCACGTTGGACGCCATTTGAGGGTGAGTGGTTATTGTGACCACACGTTGGGCGCCATTTGAGGGTGGGTGCGTCTCGATGTTGCGTGAGATTCACTCAGGGTAGCCGAGGTACGGTTGTGGTATAGGTTGGTGTCGGGAATAATACCAAGCCGGCTACTTAAATAAAAGGCAGCGTAAACTTCAAAACTATGAGTTTATTGTCCTATCCACTTGGTAAACCCTAGAATATGTATTTCCGGCTGACATATAATTCAATCGTTGATCGCCTTTTGTATCGACTCTATGGCGGCTCTGAATAAGCTCTATCCGATACTACAAATTCAATACTCTGTCCAGTACACTATGACACGAAGCGAAATAGTAGTCCTGTCGACACCAAACGAAGTAGTTATTCTGCCCTGTATGTAGGGCCGCCGACACGAAGTAAAGTTGTTTCGATGATCTCCGCTCCGAAGCGGAATAGTAGTCCTGTCGACACCAAACGAAGTAGTTATTGTGCCCTGTATGTAGGGCCGCCGACACGATGCGAACTCGTTTTTATGATCTCCGCTCCGCGGCGGAATAGTAGTCGTCTTGGTGATCTCCGCTCCCCGTCACCCTTATTTATAAAAACCTATCCTACGCTAAAACTAACTATTCTATTGGTTAAAAACTACGTCACTAACTGGCCTAAAATCTATTCCCTATTGGTCCAAAGTGACCTCATAAGCGGGACCAAGATCTCTTCTTATTGGGCGCGAAATATGTCATCTCTAAATTTAAACTTTTGGATTTCCCATAACATCTAATTAGTTTGTATATCTCACAAGAATACCCGTTCTTTGGAAAACCCAAGCTTGGCAGTATCTTTCCCACGGGTCCAGTCTAACTCCGGCTTTATGCTTCATCGAGTCTCTATACGAAAACCCCGCTCAAGGTGGCCCTAAATCTGTCCGATGCTGACAAGTGACGAAACACCTGTGTGGGAAGCTAATTCTAACGAAGTCGCCAGAACATCCCCGCGAATACATGTAATAAAAATATGGAGGTATCACTTCGCTAATAAATCGGTCTCTCCCTCTCCTAATTACTGCTTCACCGTAAATAACATGGCAACCGTGTGAAATGTAATTTTTAGCTGTTCATTTATGTGAATGGGTAGAGTACACATTGTACGTATACCTACACATTCCTCTTCACAATCCATATACGATCCAACCAAAGAATCATTAAATTATTTTTCTTCGTTTCTTTTCTTTAATGTAGAATAAACTGACGAATGAGAAGGATTACTGAGTACAATCTGAGAAACTTTATCTGGGATACGATAATTATTATAGGTAACATCACAAGAGGTTGCCATCTTGTCAATATATACATGAGAGCTGAGGAAATAAAAACCTCGCGTGATACTCAGTAAGACTATTTTGTGAACAGAATAACAAAATAAATAATGAATAAAATAAAGATAACGCATACTATTAGTTACATATAGGGTAAAGGTTGGTAATATCGTGATAACTCAAAATAAAATGCAGTTTTCTTCAAAACAAAATTTCATAATATAACTAAATTGACACTGATGGAAGTTCAGAGTGTTCCTTACACATACATGATAGAATAAACATAAACAATTTTAAGACTTTGGAGGAAAAAGTTAATTGATTAAATGAAATTATACCTAGTAATATCGTGATATACAGAGTATTATCGTGATAGATGTTTGGTAATATCGTGATAATTCTTTTAACTTAGATTGCAAATATACAAATTCAAATTAAACTTAATTAAAGCTTGAAACATTACCTTTCAGTCAACATAGTATCTAATACAAAGTCCCTTTCAATCAAGTAATATTGCCAACCTTACAATTAAAGACACTGAAAGGTCCTTGGAAACTGAACACTTTAAGCACTAATCACTGTCGTCATCTGAGAATTCCACGGATTTGTCGCATTCAAAGCACATGAACTGGGGTGAATCATCAGCATTAGCACATAGTTAAAGATACCATCTTGTGCAAAATATGCACTGAATCCACTGTGCCACATTACGAGCTGCAACATCTCTTGAATACGTGCCATGACACTTTGCAAGCCGTTTCATTCTCTTCAGAACTAGACGATGAAGGCTCTGTTGAGGGAGCTGCGTTTGCTGCTTCTGTCTTCTTTGGTCTACCACGAAATCTTTTCTCTGGTAGTGGAGTAAGCACTCTGGCCTTTGTATCTACATTTCTGCGGCGCTTTTCAGCATTACCATCAGAGCATTTGGGCAAGCACAAGGTGTTCCCCACAATCCCGTTGGCAGTGTCTGATGGAAGTGTTGCTGTTCGAGTTTGACTGGAATCTCCATCTCCAGCTATTAGGCGAGAAGATGCAATTGCTTCAGATTGTACTGCATTGCGATTCATGGGATAAATTCCAGCTTTTCTAAACCCATCTCTAATCGTTTCTGCACTAAATTCAATTGCATACGGCACAGAAAACTTGCCGAAGTCGAATCTAGTGGGAGCACCTGCAGTATTGTTATGTTTGCAACGTTCAAGTTTGTTGGCCCATGCATTCTTCAATGATTTATAAACGCTCAGATCCTGTGGTTGAAGGATGTGGCTGCAATGACTCGGAAATGTCATCAAGTGGATATCATTTTCACGAGCAAAATCAACGACGCCTATTCCCACATGTGATGCGTGCGAATCTAATAATAGCAACACTAGTCTGGCTGGTGAAATGTTCCTTACAAAGTGATTCATCCATTTTAAGAAAAGTTCTGAACTTATCCAGCCATTCTTCGATGCACTGATTAGTGATCCTGTTGGAGCGTCTTTGTCCAAACCATTTACTAGTCTCACGCCATTAAACATTATCATAGGCGGAATTGCTGTTCCAGAGGCACTACAGCAACCTAATACAGTTTGTGTTACTCCCTTCTCCGCGAAAGTCTTGCTGTAAATTATTTTCTTTCCTGTTTCCGCGACGGTTTTCGAAGGCTTCACCACAAACGTGACTCCTGTCTCGTCACAGTTAAACATTATTTCTGGCTTCTGTTGCAGCTGAAGCTTGGCTACTTTCTGTTCCAGTTTATCGTAGAAGTCCTCAATGTTTTCTTTATTAGCTGTAACAGTTCGTCTTACTGCTAACTTTTCTGGTGCTCTCAATGATAAGCCATATCTTTCTCTGAATGACCACCACCAAAATGGTCCTGTTTTTTCTCTGTCTTCATTAAATGAAGACGTTTTTGAAGTGGCTTTCGACAACTCAAATCCAAGACGCTTTATTTGTGTCACATTCAGCCCAAAACCTAATTCTTGCATTTCAATTATATACTTCACTAACCTCAGTTCTACTAATTTAGGTACCGGTAGCATGAACGGACGCCTGAGTTTAGGAACTTCAAATGGCACGCCCTCTCCAACATCAGCATTTCCAACGTTACGACTAATATGAACCTTCAGTGTACTCCAGGGTACACCACACTCTTTTGCTGGCTTGTATATAGTCCAATTAACATTCAACACCTTTTTCACAGTATTTTGTAGATTGACAACACTGTACGTTCGTCTTTTGTTGACTTTCCTATCACCGTTGCTAGCAGAAGACGGAACGGAACTGTAAGGAAGAAGGCATAATTCGTAAGCCTCCCTCCGCCATATGTATCAAGCTACATAAACTGCTTGCACTCTAAAAAATCGAGAAGATGTTACACTTGTATAAAATCGTCAGAGTATGTGTCTATACAGCATATTAAAGACGTACTGCTAATATATCGACAGACACTAATTTTTATGTTTACTCATCTGGTTTTACAACACTTTTCATTCTTTGTTGAAGCCTGTACACTCATACGTGCCTTCTCCTGCGGCGCCATTATGCTCACTAAAGGGCCACTGCCTGTCGGTCGGACTGCCTTGACAAACGCGCTTCCATTCCGATTGGTAATCCCATGGTAGACCTTCAAACATGGTGTCACAATATTACTGCTATCACGATATTACCAACCTTTACCCTAGTATCTTTAAATTGCATTCGTAAACTGACAGACTGAAGTAATGAAAATATTTACAAATGCAACTAGACTCAAGCAATGTTAACTAAACTAACTACACATGAACGATACATTATAATAGAATGATGAAAATAGGCTATTAATTTTATTATAAGCAGTGAGATTTAAGAAGAAGGAACTGTTATTAGTAGGGGCCGTACTTTGTCCCAGGAGGCTACAAAGTTAAGTATTACTGGAGTTTTGTTGTAACGGATGAGTGCGTGCATGTAGCAAGCGAAGTACTTCTGTCTGCTCACGCGAATCCTGTTTTAAGTTGGGCAGAACAAAACATAGACCACTGTAACAATTACACTAATATTTTCAATTTATGTTGTTTAAGCTATGTACACTAGAATACGCTATTTTTACTATTTACATTATGGTAAAGAATTTAGGCCTACATTGATCAAACATTATTTACGCTATTATGTACAGTATTGTAATGAAAGGTATTTTATTTCATAATACTATAGCGTATTTATCATGTAAATAGTTTATAAAGGAGCTTCAAACATTGACTACTTTCTAAAGCCGACTTTTAAAAAGTCTGTTTTTCGTCTCCAGATCATGATCCTTCTTCAGATATAAATTTTGTGGAATATAATTTTTATTTTTCATATAGCTTATCAATTGTTCTTCATTATTAAATATTTATTTCATAAAAATTGTCGTATTTAACAGTAACTCTTCGAATTACATGTAACTAAACACATCTTCATTTCACTGTTATTATTATTATTATTATTATTATTATTATTATTATTATTATTATTAATATTATTATTATTATTATTATTATTATTATTATTCCATTTGTTTTATGTATCGCTGTTATTTATATTTGTTGTGCATTTTTATACTGATTGAGTGGAAGAGAAGGCCTTATAATATGACGTCACGTCAATATAGTCTATGGATATCAGTACGCCCTAGCACAAAATACGGTCCCTTTGTAGTTATTATATAGCTATACAATTACGGTAGTGATATTCCGTAAAAATATTAAATGGTTGTTTGATGCTGAGGAAATTTAAGACGGTAGATTATTGACAAATAGGTTATGATGTTTCTCATTGATTCCAATAAATAATTCCGAATCATCAGCGTCAAGACAAACGTGTCAGTATGAAATATTACAGTCTTAGATGGTTCCGATTGGTTGAAATTCGACGTGTTCTTACACTGAATTTGTAAAGTGGTATGTAAGGAAGATAGTCTTATACAATACTATTGCTACATTTCGTTGCGAATTAATTTTGAGCCCGGAAAACCCGATTATCGAGAGAAAGTTCCGCTAGATTTTAAAAACATGGTTTATACATAGTAAGAATATCTTTGAAGTTTTACGTAAAACGGAAAGAGAGGGATTTTATTGAAATCAACCACTGATAGACTTTTGATATTTATACCACATTTAAATGTCGATTAAATAGAAAAATAATATTAGACATCGTTATTTTGTATTTGCATATGGCTATTGTATGTACATTTGTGAAACATTAATTACGTAATTACTACATGTATACGAAGTTTTTGATTATATATAATGCATTATTTTGTGTGTAACCCAGAAAATAAAAGTTATCGTTTTATTGTTGTGTATATTAAATGATTTCGTTTAGGTATGTCTTTTGAACAGTAGTTTATTACTGAACTGTAAGCCTAAATGGTATCACGATATGATTAAATGAACTGAATTGCTACGAAACACGTCAAACGTGTAATGAGGAAATATGCGTCATTTTCGTGAAGTTCATTTTTTCTGTGTGCCAATCGCCTTTTAATATGATGCAAATATGACTATTGTGCGAGGGAGAGTCAGTAAGTTACAAGGTGAAGTAGCGACCTACATTTTTTTAATGAGAAACCTGAAATTATCACCTCAAGATATAAGTATTATCGATGAGCGCACAAGCGAAACAAAGAAGCAGCTGCTGCAATATGACGACACATCTGGACGAGTGTTGGCAACTTGATTGGACCATTGATGCACGCTTTAACTCCGGTTGGTAATGATGCATCCAGGACCCCACTTGTAACTTTCCGAACTGGCATATCATTCCTTTCATCCTGTCTGCTGGGATTAAGTCGTCAACCTGTTGCACATTTGTATCCTTGACAATCTCCACTGGCCGATCGACTTGGTATTCCATATTTGTCCACCCTTCAGAGAACTTCTACACTCATTTGTAGACAGCTTGATGCGACAGGCAATGTTCACCATACACAGACAGCATTTCTTTATAACTATTCTTTGCTTCAGACCTTTTCCCCAGAAAAATAATCTCACAACGGAGCGTTGCTTTACAATAATAGTATACTCGTATACAGGTATCGTCTTTCTGACACTGCTGCTTCTTTGTTTCGAGTCTACTGCTTTACACACATCAATGACCTTGACACCTAAATAATACTGCCTCCTAGCGTTGAGAGCTAGAGGCGTTTCACTAAAAAATGTAGGTCGCTACTTCATTCTGTAACTTACTTTCTGACTCGTCTTTGTATTTCATGGATCTAGGTCATTCCTCGCTTTCACTGCTCCTGGATGCACAATTTTGGCGTCAAGGATTCCTTTACAAAACATGTTTTCAGATAAGTTTGTAATTGGCTATGTAGAACTTGTTAACCTGTACTTTTTTTTTTTTTTTTTCAATTTTATAATGCTCTTATGAAGGGGACATATTTCAGATGATTTTCAAGGTTTTAAACCCAATATTAGTGATTCAGTATCATCATTATATTTTTGGAGTTTTATATGAATTACACTTTAAATTATATTAATATACAGGGTGTATAAAAAGGGAGACAGATTTCGATAGTGGAGAGTATTCAACAAAATAAATTATAGAAAAACTTCTGATTAATATAAACCCAAACACAACATTATTCATTGTCCTTGCTATAGCAAGTGATGTATGTAGTGTTCAGTCCTTCGTCGCAGAGAAGCACTCGTTTATTCCAGAATTCCTGTCATTGTGCTGCTTTGAGCCACTTTTTAATAAATTTTCCTCCTATATGGATACTGTCTTTTTGCTTTAGTAATTTCCCACGCAATTTCATAGGTCATCTCAATAATGTTTTTCCTCATAAATTTCGGCCCGTGTTGTATTTGGTTTATTGTTGGTTGTATTAGATATACACTGCTCCGTCGATATAGGAGCAAGTCAATGTTCACCCACTTTGATATAACACTCGGAGCAAGTCCCCTGCAATCGACAAGATCATGTTTAGATAGAGCTAGACTACATAGTCTGGTCAGGATGAAAGTCGAATATTATGGACACGACAACATCGATCATATGGGAACAGGTATTTAATTATTATAAAAAGGGAAACTGATACAACGTTAATACAAATTAATTTTATTTCCTAGAATATATCTATAAAATACAATAATAAATGACTAAATAAATAAATAAGCCAAGTAAATAAATAAAAAATACATATTTAAGTAAATAAATAATAAAAACAAATGAGCGAATGAATGAATGAATAAATAAATAAATAATTAATTAATACCTTAAACTTTCCAGCCGTTTTCCAGGCTTTGAATAATATTTATTTTGTCAACAATACTGAGACGTGAATGTTTTGTGACATGCCTTACCGGTATGCGGGGGCTTGGATTCTCGTCACTACAACAGACCACGCTGTAGGCCAGCGATGTCAGACAGGGACTAAACGGAGCGGAGCGCTCCACTAGACTGGTTGCGTGCTCCGGTGTTTCCACAGACATAATCAAGTTCAAGCTCCGGTCTAGCTCCACAACCGGTATTGGAGCTTACAACTCTGACACTACTGCTGTAGGCCTACTGTTTTCTGTTTTGTTTAGACCCAAACGCATTCTACTAAGTCGGCGGAGTTTTGTATTTCTACCAAAAAAATTACTTTCAGTTCTACCATTCGTTTAAGACGACTAGCACCTGCCAATGGATACATACATACATAAATGTTCTACCCATGAGCAGGTCTTTCATTGCAAACCCAGCATTCCCCAGTCTTTCCTATTTCCTGCCGTCTTCTTAGTCTCCGCATATCTTAATGTCGTCTATCATCTGATACCTTCTTCTGCCCCGAACTCTTCTCCTGTTCACCATTCCTTCCAGTGCATCCTTCAGTAGGCAGTTTCTTCTCAGCCAGTGACCCAATCAATTCCTTTTCCTCTACCTGATCAGCTTCAGCAGCATTCTTTCTTCACCCACTCTTTCCTACACAGCTTCATTTCTTATTCTGTCTATCCATTTCATACGCTTCATTCTTCTCCATATTCACATATCAAATGCTTCTAGTCGTTTCTCTTCACTTCGTCGTAATGTCCATGTTTCTGCCTCATACAATGCCACACTTCGCACAGAGCACTTCAATAGTCTCTTACTTAGTTCTTTTTCCAGAGGTCCACAGAAGATCCTTATTTTTCTATTAAAAGCTTCCTTTGCCATTGCTATCCTCCTTTTGAGTTCCTGGCTGCAGCTCATGTTACTGCTTATAGTACATCCCAAGTATTTGAAGCAATGGATAAAGTTTGTAAATGTAGTAGTGACTTATTGTGATTATGAATTTTATGTGAAAATTAATATGGATAGATGCGTAAATATAGAAATTATATATACAGGGTGGTCCATATAAAGTGTTAAAAGCTAATATCTCTTAAATGGATCAGTATAACTAAGTGCTGGCTTTTCCTGCAGTTTTCGGAGGAAAGAGCCTTCATGATAGTTTCATGGACAACATTTCAGCGTGCCCCAAGATGGGGTTCAGGGAATAAGTTCAGAATTTTAAATGGAACGATGATATAACTTTTAGATATTTTGATTGTTCTAAACACTTGTTTAAAACATTTTTTTTTCTATACTGAAATTCTGAAATTGTATAGGGTGTTTGAAACAAGACATATCCGATACAGGAAATAATAATAAACCATGCTATAACTTTAGATAATTTTATTACTCAAAATAATCTTAATTAACATCTAAACACATAGTAAAGCAAATTAAATAAAGAAATTATTATTAAATCTTTCTCAAAAAATTTCAGTTCCATTTATTTCAGTATTATGACTTCAAAGCCACCTCAACTCTCAAAATATGTGGCTGGCCATGTTCATTGTTTAGTGTGGCTCTTCTAGATTCAGAAATATTGCAGTTTATGATGTGGAAGTAAATATGTTAGTGCTAGGTGAATGCAGAAGAAACTATAGAATTGCAGCGGTAGTGTTCAATGAAAGATTGTTGTTTAATCAACTGTCCGATGACAGGTCTGAACCTCACAAGTTATACCAAGAAGGCGCCACTTATGAGGCAACTAGGCCAGGAAATATTCGAGTAGGATGGCCAGTTCTTTTCCCCCTCCATAGCAGACATCGCCGACTAGCTACATATTACACTAGTCAGACTCAATGAAAGATATGAGATGTACATGTCTCATATGAAATTCAAACGACTGGAAACACGTCTGCGTAACAATGGAAGTGTAAAGAACAAGAACCGCTTGAATGTGAAATCAAAAGTAAATCATGAAAATACTATCAATATTCTTGCCGCTGTAGAAGTAAATCCATAGATAAGTCACGTGAATTGGCCAAAGACAGTTGGATTAGCCGCACTTCAGTGCAGCGGATACTGAAGCATCATCATTACCATCCTTATCATATGTGTATCCATCAAGACCTCACACAAGGAGATTTTCAGCTTCGAGTTGTTTTTTGTGAGTGGCTACGTAATGCTATTGCAGAGAATAGTTCGTTCTTAGCAAACATATTATTTTCAGATAAAGCTACATTCTCAAACACTGGTCATGTTAATAGGCATAATGTGCATTATTGGGCACCTGAAAACCCCGAATGGATGAGAATTGTGCCTTTTCAGCATCGTTGGTCACTGAATGTTTGATGTGGAATCCTTGGTAACTTTGTAATCGGTCCTTACTTCTTTGAAGGCACAGTCACTGCTGACTCAAATTGCCATTTTCTCAGTCATAAATTACCTCCCCTCTTGGAAAACATTCCCTTGAATTCGAGAAGAGAAATGTATCAGGAGGATTGCGCACCACCACATTTTACAATACGAACTATTAAATGAGAAATTTGGTGATAGGTGGATTGGATATGCTGGACCTTTTGCATGGCCACATCGCTTACCCAATATAATACTATTGGACTATTTTGGGGGGGGGGGTACATAAAACAAATAATCATGTTTATACCAGCTATAACAAAAGAGGATATGAAAGTCAAATAAATTAAACTTGTCGCACTAATTTGGTGACAGGTGGATTGGATGTGCTGGACCTTTTGCATGGCCACATCGCTTACCCAATATAATACTATTGGACTATTTTTGCGGGGGGGGGGGGTACATAAAACAAATAATCATGTTTACACCACCTGTAACAAAAGAGGATATAAAACGTCAAATAAATTAAACTTGTCGCACTATTAGCCCCTTTATGTTGTTAAAAGTTAGAGAAAACCTTCCCACAGGAATTACCAAGTGCTTAGACATTAATGGAGGCTACTTTGAACACATTGGGTGCTATTCATAGACATTTCGCTAGCGCGCGCTACGAGCGTGTTAAACTAGCGCCGTCTATCGACTGGTTACTTGTACGGGATTCATATCATCATATATCATATCATATCATATCATATCATATTATATCATATATCGCTAACACTGGTTTATGAATACGAAAAACTTTAGTTCGCTGATCATCCACCGGAAGCCCGCGCTAGGAATGTCTATGAATAAGGTCCTTAATGACATGATGTAAAGTAAATACAGTACGATTATTTAGTCCTGACAGTCGCCGGCGATGTGCGCCTGGGTCAGGCGAGTCCATTTAGTTATGCCAAGAGGTGTTTGGGTTAGTCACTCGCTTGCCTTCGGAGCGATCGGATGTCATGCGCGCGTTAGAGCTGTATGTTTCTAGTACAATTAAGCTGTATTGCATTCTTTACCGACCGCTCGCCCTTATCTCTATTCCGGAGCTCTCCCCACTACTCCTATTACTTCCCCTCTTTCGCGTCGCCGAGCTGTCAGGACTAAATCGGTCTGTACCTTGGTATTTATTGATTTCCTTATTCATTTTGTAATATTTTCTGCTACTCTATACTTCAATTAAAACACCCTGTAACTGCTCAACAATTTATTTAAAAAAAACTTTTCAATAAAGTTGCTTAGTTTATTGAGGGGAACAAAATTATTTTAAAAAATCCGTGGTTTCATTTAAAAATCTGAAGATGCACTCCGGCACCCCCTAAAGGGAAATATTTTCCATATCACAGTTTGGAAGACCCCTTCCCCCAATAAAAATTAGAAGACAAAGCATTCGGTTTTATATATTCATTTAAGAGATATTAACTTCTTACACTTTATGTGGACCACTCTGTGTGTATACCATATATATATATATATATATATATATATATATATATATATATATATATTTCATTCATAATCAAAAAGAAAAGAGCTGCATGTTTCAGTAAAAGAGAATTACATTTTAATTAACAGATCCTTAACAAAAAATAAATTCTTAATCTCGGGCATAGACCTATCTACGCGCACAATGCATAGCCTATTATAAGAATGCCGCTGCACATTTCTTATTTTGGGAAGCTAGTAACATTCTTGGCACAGCTAAAATTCAATATTTTCCTCACAAAAAAATTGTTCTTCCCTATGCTTGTGCAAATAATATTTCCTTGCTTTCTTAGATTCAGTTACTTTGAAAGACATTTAGCATCTGATATGTACACGACTACATTGAAACATGTCTAGAAATCCTGGAGGTATAAGTGAACTAATGTATTATGTTGCCGACCGTTACCTCAGCGTACAGTAAGATTTAAATGCACGTAAGCGATGTCATATTTGTCCTACGTATTCTTTATGCTATAGCGTTAGCCAGTATTCGTCAAATGTTTTCTTGGATGTATGTTTATTATAAGTTTTCTTTTATTTATTTTGGTCAATACTGCCAACCACTTGGAAACCCAGCATTCTCCAGTAATTCCTATCGTGAATCTGTCAACTTTTCTAGACATTCTGTATGTAATGATCTTGTGAGTTTCTTTCTTTACACCCTACTGTCTAATAGAATTCTTGAAATCTGTTGCTTTCTCATTATTACATTGTACTTGCCGGGTAATACGACTGTAACTGTGTTTATTGATTGATTCTAAAGTAATGTTGTTTGCTTCGTAAGTTTCATCTATCTATTTATTTCTTATCAGTGTACGCATTTCAGCTTTGAGCTTCTTTATACACTTTCCTTATAGAACTTTTTACATTTGATTTTCCTCGTTTGTGGTGTTCTCATCGATGGTTACTTATATAGTTTGTAATGTATAAATTATGCATCTTTTCCTTATTTACCTCTCTGTTAGTGAAGTTATCCATAGTCTAAATATTCTTCCTGATTTCGTTATCGTGTTTTTGTATCCCTTTTCAGGAAATTGTCCAACCTTCCTTCTCACAAGCGTCGAACTTTGAAGATGAGTGGAATAGTCATTATACACTGATATAACTTAATTAAGAATTTGAGAGGAAAATAAGCTGACTAACAAAGCAACAGTAGGTTTTAAAATTTATTGAAATTTTTAATAAACGCGAATGTAGGTAGCTATTACCGCAGCAATGGATATCCCAGAGAATGTAAATACTCTGTAGTCTATTCCCTCACCCTATGTGCCAACCACATGCGACCTTGTGTGAATGTTTCCATTTTCCAGGTATCCTTTGCGCCAAATGTAACTTATATGGAATTGACATAAACATTAATCAATTATCCTTAAAATATAGAGGCACATGTATTTACATTGTTAGTGCTGTATTCATTTGTTTTTCTATTCCTAAATTGAAGTTGTTGCTATTTTAATAAGCGTTTGAAAATAGCGGAACAAATAAATATTTTGTCATTGGAGAGCCGCCGTTGTTCTATTGAATTTTTGTTTTGCTTTAGAAGCTTAGTTAAGAAAGTCTCTTTAAACAGGCCTCTAATGAAATTTCGCTAAAAAAAACTGCGGTTAGCAATAGAAACACTACAAAGGATGTGAAGGATGAATTGTTAGGAATGGAAGTGTGGTGACAGCACAAGATTTATTCCGCAAAAGAGAATCGGTGAGTGGTAGAACCAGAAGTTTCTTCCCTCCCATCTCTTACATATTTCCCCCACTAAGCTCCGTCAGATTTTTTTAAGTCTTGCAAACCACTAGGGTTTCTACCAAGTTATTAAGATCCGTTATTGTTCGCCAAACAAGTAAAGAAGCCGTTTAGGGTTTTCGGCAATTTGAATGGGTGGAGCGAGTGTCGCGAACAGATTGTAGAAAGCTAGTAAAGTGGGAAGAAATTCGAGTAACGGAAGGTTATATTTTAAGAACGACGGTGCTGCCTCATGACTCAAGAAAGATTGGGTGGACTGTACTATAGAAGACCGAAGATTGTCAGTACGAGAATTCTATGTATCATTATGAGTGATAGAAGAAAGAAAGAAAGAAAGAAAGAAAGAAAGAAAGAAAGAAAGGCTGACAGAAAAAGAGAGCTTATCGGATTGTAACCAAGTGCTGTGAGGTTTGTTTGTGTAAGATTTAAGATGATGTCGCTATCATAAACGAAAACAAGCCGAAATCTGTCATAATAAATCATATCCAAGGATATGTCCATTGGATGAAACATTTTGATGTAGAAATGTGGCAGTAGTTTTCAGTAGGTACAGAAAAACGCGGATTCTGTTTTTTGACGGTAGAAGTTATTATTCTACGACAGACAACTGGTATAGTATAGGTATGAGGAAGTGGACTTGTGCTTCGAGACTGCGTTTGGGTGTATTAACTTCATATCCCGCCTACACTGCTTAAGTGGTTGGATTTTTTCCGAGATTTTCTTCAGTCTTACGGCAAATGTCATGTAATTTCGTGGCGAATATTTGGACTTATCCCTCCAAATACCATTTACAGTAGACCCTCTATTACCCGTGATTATTGAAAGTAGAAAAGCCGCAGATAATCTAAAACCTTGGATAATCCGCAACTGAGATGATTTGGATGTTCAAGAATAAATTTGAATAATTTAATCATTAAAATACAAATGAACTATGAACTTAAATTAAGTAGAATACAAAACCTCTAATGGCTAAATACCATTACATTTCTATTATTCCCATCATATTGATATATTTTATATATATTTTGATCAATATATCATAGTTGCAGTAAACTACTACTAAACTAAGTTTCATATTTTAACCAACTAGTTAACTCGACCTAATTATAATTATTTATATATTGTATGTAAATTGAATTAAATCGTATTAGCTCATAAATTATTACTTTTTGGCATGGGCTTTATCTCTTAAGTAGATCTAATTAAATAAACATATAATTACTAGTCATTAAAATTTAACTCAGAATTGCTGCTGTAGAATCTGGTGTATTGCAAATATTTATAATTTAAATATGTACTATGTCGCTGCTTTATTGATTACCGTAACGCTGATTTATAGGAACAGAAGGCCTTATGGCCTTAACTCTGCCAGCGAAAATAAAACATTCAACATTCCTACCATATTGTAACTTTTATACAAAACAAGACTGTAACTTTTATTAAAAATAACAATAATCACTTTCTATAATTGAATGTAAACACTCCCGTGAACAATGGGATTTCCACTCCACACAGCAACACAGTATTCGTTATTGCACTCCACAGACGACAATGACAATTTACTTGGATTATTGAGAACAACAATGTACTGCTAACCTTAACTAATGTTCACAAAGCACTATTTACAACACAGAACTGTCATTTCTCAGTTCACAGTTCGTTCGCCTTGGCTAGTTCTTCTAGCTCAGTCACTCGTGTTCACAGTATTCGAACCCCAGACCCTCAGAGACAGTCCACTGAACTTTGAACTCAGGTCCCCCAACTGCGGTCCACTGCATTCACACAGCTGCGGACACACACAAATCGAACTCCGGTCTCGAAGCTGGCTTCACTGCTACACTGACTGGCTGACCAAAACTGACGACTGCAACTGCAACTAACTCACTGCTCTCATATTTTTAACTAACCCATAGTTTCCAGAAAGTACGATTTCTACAGATGCCGAGAATATGGCGCCTTTCTAGGCTTCTCTGGATTTCTCCCCTCAGTCGCAGGCGCATTACTTCCCCCTCTCTGCGCGGAACAGCGTGCTGTCGTTCCCCTTACGTCGTGCCGCACCGTAGGGACCACCGTTTCGTCTCCCCTCCGCGCCGCGCCCTCAGCGCTCCACGGAGTTCGCTTCTGCCGGCCGCGCACGAAGTTCCCCGAAGCGCCGAGATTATTCGGCCTGCCGTCACAATATCAATGCAATAGTCTGACCCGTTGCTAAGCAAGTGACGTCAGGTATTGAAACCTACATAACATTTTATCCAATTGACCCTCGAGCATAATCGTTTCACGTTAAAATGTTCACAATTGGGTGGCCATTGGACAAATGTAAATGAAAAATACTACAGTATACTACCCTGGAGCAGACTTTCGGGTATTTCATCGTGTGCTGGAATTTAACATCTATAACGTTTCGGAATTGCATACAGGTTTCATCTTCAGGGCAAATTTTTTTAGTCTACGACTTGAAGGGTCACCTACTTTGTTGCGACCGATATTCCTGGCGACTCCAAAGAACTGGGCCAGATCTTGCTAATTTGCACGGAAGGTAAAACCTGTATGTGGTTCCGAAACGTTGGAGATGTTAAAGTCTGGCACACAGTGACATACCAAAAGCGTATACTTCTGAACATAATCTCCGTGAAAACCTAGGATCTCATATTGTATCCTCCTGTGAGGAAATTTAAAAAACACACCGAGAAAGAGAAGGTTGGATTTTTTTCCCGAGCAAAGTAGTTTCTTCTTCAAATAACGCGAAGCCATTGGAGGAAGAGTGAAAGCTAAAGAAAGCTCATGAAATTGGTGATATATCTCATAGACATCTACCAAGGAGTGCGGATCTAGCACCTAACGATTTTTGTGAATTTCCAAACATGACAGATTTGTAAATTATGAATAGGTAAAAACGTCCTTATCTGTTATAATGAAACCTACGAGAAATGATCCACAGTATGTGTTTCAAAAGTGGGTAGAGCGTTGTCAGAAGTGTGTCGCTTCCGGAGGAATAAGTTATATTTCGGAAGAAAATTTCATCATGCCTACACCAATCTTTAGGCCTAGTTCTGAAGAATAATATGAACTCACTAACTTCTCGAGCTGCCTTTGTATTATTACCGTTTTTTATAGAATCCTATAAATATTTAATTTAATCTGCTGATTGAAGGTCAAAATGATAGCAGTCCTTCCGCATGATTAGTTGATTCAGCTATTAATTATCAAAATAAGGTTAGTCTTACTGATGTCAAGTATAATAATCACTGATAGGCCTAAGCTGAATATGAAATTTAATATTCTAACCCGTGCCTGCTAGCAGAATGGGAAGAAAGATTTTCACGATTCTCGATTTGAGGAATACAATTAAGTCCAAAAATATTTTCATGTTTCATAATATTTTGGTAAAATATTCATATTTCATAGAAGTCTTCACATTTGTTTCACATTTTCCGTTAATATTCCTGTAACTGCCACTCAGTCGGGCTTTCCAGTTACGATAAGGAGATAATATAGATGTGTCCCAGGAAGCACTTGAAAAGCACAAGCCACCCATTCCACTAACATATCGGGATTCCTAATGGCAAGTGAATTCTCTGAATTCCTCTTTAGAACAAATTAACTCGCAGTGCTAATAATTTCGAAAAGTCAAAACAAAATACGTGGTTCCTATTCCTCCTTTGCTCTTTCCTTCGAATCCAGCGAAAGACTTTCCAGTGTTGCATGTCTACTTACATACGTGAAAATTAATGTTTGAAACGGGTTTCAGCCATCAATTTTCCTATCTACTACTTAATTTCTCCTCTTTTTGCAACTTCATCTTTTTGGGTTTTCATCACACAAAACAATGTTAACAGGTCTTACCTTCCGCCAGAAAACATGAAAAAAGTTAACTTGTGTTGTATTGTAACCAGTGTTAAGTCCAGCCAATGTAAGATTTTTCTTCAACGTAAAAATTTAAGTTACCTAGTTTTTGTATCCAAGTTAGAATCTAATGATGCCGATAAACTGTTTAATTATGCAGATTTATTGTATTTTGTTTGGTAGTATATTAAATATATATAGACAAAGCTATTAATCTCTAAAAATTTATTTTATAAATAATGATGTTAACCTTCTTCAATTAGTTTATGAACATACTTTAGCTTTGAGATATTTATTTCATATTTATTTTTTATATTTTGAAAAACTTTTCTTCATATTGTTCCAGTCTCGAGTAAATACCTACAACCAAAGTCTCCTCTGTGATATAGCAGCATTTTAACCACATTCAAGGAACCTGTGTTGGATTGCCGACAGGAAAGTTAAGATCTTCTTGTTTTCATAGAGATCATAATATATGTCTCCTCTTATGTTAAAGATGTGGAGCTTGCGCTTTGCTGGTAATAGGAGATTCCTGCTATTTCTATGCACATCTAATAAAGTTTTTGTTCACAGTTATCATAAGATCGAGGACGGAATTGCTCAACAGGTCAGTTTAAGGCTTAGTAGTTGTGAATGCACCATACAGTTTTACAAGTTTTTCTAAAACAACGTAATGGCGTTCGAAGAACACCAAAATATGACTCGCTTAGCTGATAGCCGTGCATCGCAGCTTGAAAATGAGCGTGTTTACCTTCAACCTTGAAAACCGGTCGTCTTTATCTAAAGAAGTCTCTATGTAACCTTAGCACTGTTACATGCTTATCAACCTACATTCATTGTTTTATGGTGATGTGTTTTGTGCTTATACCTACTAACCGACGTGAGATAGTGAAAATTTTCCTAACTGGTAGTTCTAATATTAATATTACTTATTACTACTTCCATATTAGAACTCAGTTGACGCACACGAGGACGAAGGAGATACAAAATGCGTTGTTGCTATAGAAGAAATTGAAAACCATTTCAGGAGCAGTGTTGCCAACAGTTCGTATAATCCCGCTAGATGACTTTCAAAAACCCGCGATTTTCTAACAAATATCTCTAGATTTTAATGTATACTTATTATTCAATAATAATAATAATGGTCATGATAGAGCATCTACCCACCAATGTAACGACATCCGCCCGCCAATGTAACGAATATTGCACACTTTTTTTCATTCCCAATGTGGCGCTATAAAGCAATTTTGAACACTTTTATCACAGACACAACATATTTAAATTCTTATTGCAATATATATGTTACCGTTAAAACTCAAAATCCGACAAAACAGTTTCAACTAGTAAAAACTAATTTTAAAATATAGATACTGTAGACAGAAAGCGAATTTTCGTAAGATCTAGAATCAATGACAGGTTAGGTTTGGTTTGTATAGGTTTTTTTAGGCTTTTACCAAACAAAAACCTAAACAAACCAAACCTAACTTGACATTGATTCTAGATCATACGAAAACTCACCTTCTATCTTTATTTGCTTAAACTAGTTTTTACTAGTTGAAACTGGTTTTGACGGATTTCGGGTTTCAACGGTAACATAAATATAATATGGAATTATCACTATATTAACATATCCATTATTTCACAAAACACACACTGAACGAAATAAATGTAATTATGAAAGCCGCTTATAATGATAATATGAAGTTCATTTCAGAAACTTTAAAGATTAAAAACCGCCAGTATTCCCGCTAAGCGGGATAATATAATTTTACCCGCGAGACGGTTATCCAAAAAAGCTAGATTTAGAGGGAAAACCGCTGAATTGGCAACACTGTTCAGGAGTCACTCTACAAGTTTATGCAGTGCGTTCCTGAACTCGGTTAACTTCGCACTTAAGTAATCCATGTCTTCTTCAGACCGAAAGCAGCACGTGGGGAATTCCATGGTGTTCAATATGTTAGGGACGTGACATTTGTATTATTCAACATTATTTTTCGAAGCACTGAACAGACATAAAGTCAGTCTGTGTCTACGTGTCTTACATGAGTGATATGTAGTCTTTAATAGCATCATTAGTTGTGGTTCCACATAATTCCACTGTGTACAAGACGAAAATTTTATCTCTTCGGATTTCCTATCCCCGCACATTGGAGCGAGGCGAAGGGAAGCGACGTCGCGTGCTTGCTCATAGTAGGACAACCCAAAAGCATAACAGCACTTTAGACATATGGTTGCTACCCCAAACATGATTTTGGTTATCAAACTGTCTCGATGAAACAAATGTTAAAAGGATAATATTTAAAATAGAGCATAATTCTTGGAAAATGAACTGTCTACTTCAGTGCACGATTTATAACAATTGTGACTAACAATTAATATTAAAAATACTCACATTAATAATGAGAAGCCAGTGTTTCAACAATGGAAATTTCAAACTAAAAAATTTAAGTTATATTTTAAATACTTAACTACAGTTGTATTTATAGTTCTGTGAGGAACAGAACAATTAAAATATTATAGCATACAAGTTTAACGGTTTTATGGCCAGTTCACACTCTGGATCAGAAGGATCACATCTATTTGCTACCAGCATGCCGAAAAAATCTGTAACTGCGATACAAAGGATTCGAAAGTTTCCTACAGACAATTTTGTGGCTGAAAGGGGAAACTTTTGTATACCTTATGTTCAGAGTGTATTAATTTCGAAAAAAAAATCCATTTTGCAGAAACATGTGAAAAGTTTTAAGCATAGATATCGGAAACAGAGTGATGGACAGGGTTCAACTTCAGGTGGTCCTAGAAGCATACAAGCCAGTACGATATCTCAAGTATGGCAGCATATGAAAAAATCCAAGGATAATATGAAAGATCTTGTGGTAGCATTCACTTCTGCTGGTATTCCATTCCATGTCTTTCGTAAACAACGATTCGTCAGTGGATAGCAACAACTATATGTATGCAGCCGGTTTCCAATGAAACCACTCTAAGAGGGTATCTTACAAAGTGTGCTGAAGACGACTTTCAGGAAACTAAGTCAAAATGTGAGGGAAATTCTGTCTATCTAGTGGTTGGTGAAACAACAGATACAAAGAATCGTGAGGTGATGAGTGTTCTTGTTGTTCCACTGGTTGTTGTGAATGAAAAACATCGTCTTGTGAAAACCAAAGTTGTTGAACACTGCAATGCCGATGTTATAGTAAATTTAATACTTGATACACTAGATCTTATTGGTGTTCACAGTAGCAATTTTATTGTTTTAATATCAGACAATGCACCATATATGCTTCCTGTTGGCAGGCTATTGGCTGGAGTTGCACCTCAGCTTTTACATTCTATATGTTGGGCTCACGTACTGCATCTTTGTGCTGAAGAGATTAGATTTTCACAAAAAAAAAAAATGCTGATGAATTCATTGCAGCTGTTAAGGCTGCTTTAGCGAAAACTCTAGCCGGAAGGGAGAGATTGCTGGACTGTCTAAAAGAAGCAGGAACATTTGTTCTAGCCACCGGCGTAGCTCGGTCGGCTAAGGCGCTTGCCTCCGATCCGAAGTTGCGTTAGGGGGCGGGTTCGATTCCCGCTTGGGCTGATTACCTGGTTGGGTTTTTACCGAGGTTTTCCCCAACCATAAGGCAAATGTCAGGTAATCTATGGCGAATCCTCGGCCTCATTTCGCTATCACCAATTTCATCGACGCTAAATAACCTCGTAACTGATACAGCATCGTTAAATAACCAAGTAAAAAACATTTGTTCTACGTCCATTTCCTGTAATAACACGCTGGGAGACATGACTGAATGCAGGAAAATATCATTGCATCAATTTCAATGCAGTCAAACATTGGATTTATTTGGAAGATGGTGAAGGCAATGCTGCTGTAACAAACTTAAAGGGACTGGTTGAAAATAAAGAGCTTGTACTTCAACTCAGAGCTATATATAAAATTTCTGATGGACTCTGCAATCAAATACAGGTTTTGTAATCAGATAATCAAAATGCAACAAAGGTCTGGCTTCTTCTGTCATCAGTTCTTCATATGGTTCAAAGTTCAGGTGCAACGTGTAAAAAATTGGCAGAATATATGAATGTACGTCATCCTACTCTAAATTTCTGGAAGGAAGGTCAGAATTTAAATCCAACATTAGCTGTTCCTGAGAAGATTTCTTCGGTTTTTTACTTCAGATGAACTGAAACGTTTCTCTTCCATTGATGTTCCAGTGGAAGAAATATCAACATATCCAGCAATGGTACATGGACAAAATTTGTCTTCAACTTCTTCCTTATCCTTCTGGCAGAAACATTCCACCAAGATGCCTTTCCTAAGTAAGCTGGCAATGAAGCCGATTATGGTTCCTCCATCATCTGCTTCAGCTGAGAGAAGCTCTTCTACTCTCAGTTGGATTTTGAACTCTAAACGGTCATGTCTGACAAGAAAATCTAGTCTCACAACTTGCTTTTAATCAAAATCAACTTCAAGAAGGTGTTATTCATTTCGAGAGTGCTAGTGACAGTGGCAAGGATGACTAGATTTTCATTCATTGCATGACTAGATTGCTTACAGTGTATTATTTTATAAACTTAATACTTATCCTGCAAACTAACATTAGTGACAAAAAAAAATTCAGTTTTATGATACACATTAACAGAATTTGACTTAAGTTTATTGGTATAAAATATATTATTATACGTATTATTTATCTTAAAAGAAATTTAATATAAAGCATAATTATAAAAAAATAAAGCATAATGTGGGTTGCTCTACTCATCAGACTTCTCTTGAATTAATCTTCGCGTCACCTAAGTGGGTGCCAAGCTTAAACGTGTCTCTGAGATCCCAAACATTTTTCCATATGTCATCTAGGTGGGCAGGAAGTTCTGTTTTCACTGATTTTGCTACTAAATTTGAGTTTTGAGAACTTTAATAGAAACTTCAGTAAATGTAACGGCATCTATTACAGCACGTAACACATTGAACGAAATAAAGCCTTTCCCTTTGCTTTCTCGTTCTTTTTTCACACTTTTTTCTTACAATTTCCTTGTCCTGAGTACTCAGAGTTGCAGCTTTCTTTATTCTTTCCTTTTTTATGTTTTTTTCTTGTTCAAGAACACTGCCTTTAAATGTTGGTTTTATTCACTCTTCTTCCTTCATTTTGCTATCTTTCTTTTCCTGATGTTAGAGACATTATGAATGAGACTCATATTTTTTAAATTATTTTATACAGAGTTTTTCATACAGTAAGTAAGAAATAATTCAAGTGAAACTAAATTAAGTCATTTTTTAAAAAATGCTCGCATATGTGAAATTTAATATTTTGAAAGGAAAATTTTACGAAAAAGAAACAAAATTTTCGGTCATTATTGTACAGAATGTGACATTATCGACAACATTTTTAAATGGCAACATGTTTTTTAATTTTTTTTCTGAAAGGTTGCTATCTTATTTAGTTATTTATTTAGTTTCATTTGTCTCATTTGTTGCTATGGGATCAGTTTCATTGTTGACTTGTTTAACGCATGATGATGATGATGATGATGATGATGATGATGATGATGATGATGATGATGATGATGATGATGATAGGAGTTGACGACAGAAGACGTATGCATAATTTTTAATGAAACTCCTCCAGATCGGCAACCTATTTCACAAGCAACCTTGTGTAAAATAGAAAAAAATTCAACGAACATGGATGTATCAGGGATATAAAAAGACCCGGAAGACCGTCCACAGATGATGTGCAATTTGATGTTTTACTTTCAATTCAAGAGAAACCACATGCATCTCTCAAAGAATTAGAAACTGCATCTGCCTGGAGAATATTGTATGGAAATAAATACCACTGTTATAAAGTCCATCCAATGCAGGAGTTGATAGCAAATGACTTTCTGTGAAACAATGATTGATCTCTGCGATAGGAATCCGGACTTTGTATCAAATGTATTATTTTCTGATGAAGCTTCATTCTGTTTCAACGGAGAAGTAAACAGACAAAATAAATTGCCGGTATTGGTCAACCAAGAATCCACACTGCATGGTAGAAACGCACACACAGCATCCTCAGAAAGTAAATGTGTGAGCAGGAATTGTGGGAACAAGAATTTTAGGTCCTTATTTCTTTGATGGGACACAGGTGACCGCTACTTGGAATTATTGCGTGAAGTTCTAATACCATCCCTTGCTGTCTTGTATCCAAATCATGATGATCCAGACGTTCCTAATGATTCAATCTGGTTTCAACAAGACGGCGCTCCCCTCAGTATGCTATCAATATTCGAGAATATCTTGAAGATGATTTTACAAATAGATGGATCGGAAGAAGAGGATTTATAGGTTGGCCTGGAAATCACCAGATCTCTCTCTCCACTTGATTACTTTTTATGGGGATTTTTTTTAATGTAGAGTCTTTGTTACGAGGCCTGCTAATATGGAAGAGTTAAAAATGAGGATTAGGAAAGAATGCAGAGATATACCACCAGCAGTGATTGAAAATGTTCAACAAGAATTCACGCTTCGGCTTAGCCACTGCAGATTGTAAATGGGGAGCATTTTGAACACCTTGTTAAATAATAATTTAGAATTTCATTTGTTGCAGTAGGGGTAGTTGTGTAAATTGTGGAGAAAATGCGTTAAACAAGCCAACATTGAAACTGTTCCCATAGCAACCAAACGTTTTGTATGAAACAAATGAAACAACTAAATAAGATGCCAGTCTTTCAGAAAAAGAAAATGAAAAAGTAATATGTTGTCATTTAAAAATGTTGTCGATGATGTCACATTCTGTACCATTATGGCTGATTTTTTTTTTGTAAAATTTTCCTTTCAAAATATTAAATTTGACGTGTCCGAGCATTTAAAAAATGAGTTAATTTTAGTTTGATTTGCATTATTCCTTACTCATGAAAAACTCTGCATAAATATTTACCATCAAACGAAATCAGAGGAAACAAACTCTTTATCTGTAAAAATACAAGAAGTCACTTGAAATAGTAAAATGTTACTCTAGTAACAGGAAGCAGATATTTCAAACATATCGATCATGTTTGTCAATCATAAATGTAATATTATTACTCAAATGAAGACATCTATAGCAGATGGTGTTGATGTTTTCCTCAAAAAGATTTTTTTTTCCTCGTGCAATATCATTGTCCGGATTCTCCTCAACAGTGAGTCAGTCTAAACGATCGTAACAATGTACATTGACTTCTAAAACAACTTGAGGAATATACTGTTATGCATTCTTTTGCTACAGTATATAAAGAAAAACTGGAGAGATATTTATTTTTCTCATATTAGGTTTAATTTTCATGAAATGTTCCTCTAAACAGAGCAAACCGTTTTCCTTATTGCTTTCTGTTTCTTTTGAGGAGTTATTTAACAACGCTGTATCAACTAGGCTATTTAGCATATATAAATTGTAACAGCAACATAGTTTTTGGCGAGATGAGGCCGGGGATTCGTCGTGTGATTACCTTATATTCTCCTTATTGTTGGGAAAAACCTCGGAAAAAACCCAACCGGGGAATCGGACGCACGTCCGAACGTTACACAAGGAGTGTCATTAATAAATTCGGGAAGTATAAAGATAGAAATAGTGCATTTAACATAGTCTGTTTGTGCGACTGTAACCTTTGTATTATATCTGCACATGGTTTTACTTTGTTTGTAGTGTGATTCATTATGTTATTGTATTTATATTTCTGATGTTGTGGAATAAAGGACTAACGGCCTTAACTACACAAGAATAAGTAAATAAATATTATTAATTACAATTTCAAACAACTCATTGGTGTCATATGTGAATCGTTTCGACTATAGGCCTAAATTTTATTGCTTTGTTCTAGATCTCATGGAATGTGGAAGCAGTGATAAAGTAATTACCTAGAAGGCTACGCCGTTGTGTTAAATTTAAATACGAGGAGTATGAAGATGTAAATGAAAAGAAATATAAAATTTTGTTTCAAATCCCATACATCCTTACAACCGCAAGCATTCTCACAATAACAACCACGAACAGCGTAAGCGTTTCACGCAGTTTTAGTTTCGATTAAGCTCCTGTCACATAACCGGGCCTTAAGTAAATCCCTTATCTCCAGAGTATGACAGACTTCCTAACCACAACACCACTGTGTTTTACACTGTAACAGCACAGTTACTAAAAAAAATATTAATTCACTTGTGTAGTCATACTTAAAAGTTAAAAATTGCTCTTCTAAAATTAGCCATTAAATTGCAGTTAATGTTCTACACTTGATTGTTGTCTTTCAAAATGATTTTGTACCATGGAAAATTTTTTCCCACGTCATCTGTGTTACTACGATGTTACTACTAAATGACGCTAACCGTTCCACAGAGATAGATTCGCGCTGTATCTAAGTGACGTTAATTGTCCCAGAGACTCGAGAGATAAGTCTTTTTATATGATTTGATTTTCAGAACGTCTTGGTTTCCTTACATCAGTTGGTGTCCAGGAATTTTTAACATCACATTGATACACCATGTTGATTACAAAAGAAGTGACTACATAAAAAATGAATTATAAATCAATAATACGAGTATAGTACATAAAATATTACAATCTAGAGACAACTGGTTTTACATAATTAGCCTATACTGGGTGTTTCAGGGCTAGTATTCCGGGAGACTAGTATGTGCAAGGGCAGGTATTTATGGAGATTAATTTTATCATATGTGTTTTTTTAATATTGGTGTCGGCGGAGATTGTTGGAGATTGATTTGTACTCTTGGCGGAGATTAATGGAAATTTTGTAAAATACAATTATTTTGGAATTGGAGTATTAACTCAGTATAAATATTACTTTCCAAATAATAATTAACATTAAAGGTTCGTTGGATTCTGGTAAAGGTGCAGTATGGCCAATAGACAACATTTCTTTGATTAAGACTATATTTCACACACATTCATTCAAAACGAAAAAAAAAAAAAAAAAAAAACTTGCAGCCCTCAAATTAACACTTTCAAATTATTAGTGAAATGTTGAATTCTCTGTCTTGTGAGTTCACTAATGTAATCAGAACACCTGGAATACCATGTAATGTAGGCTACTTGGATATACAGTAGAGCATCGATTATCCGAAACAATTGGGGACGGGGGGTGTTCGGATAACCGATCATTTACGAAAACAAATTGTACCGGTGTCACAGGAGCAGTATGAAACAAAGAAACATTGATATTAAACACAAAACTGTACCTACAGTATATATTTTGTATCACACGTCTTACAAATAACACAGAGAACTGACTAGCCTAGTTTGACAAGTTCAAAATGGTCGTTAAAGTAGCCTACAGTTTAGTAAAGAAGTCCTTTTTTTTTTTCTTCAGAGCTGAGACTCAATTTTTTTCCTCTGGCGCTAGCAAAACTTCTACATGGGTCGTGCGCAAATTTGAATTTGCCGACTGAAACGCTTTCGATTAACCGATGTTTCGGTTGATCGGTATTCGGATAATCGATGCTCTACTGTATAATCACTTCAAGTGAAAAAAAAAAAAAAACTCAATATGAAATTCACTATAAAACGGAATAGTGATAATTCGCGAATGTGTTCATATTTCGCTGTTAGAATTCTATTTCACGATTTGTCGCGATTGTTTTATCCGTATATTATTAATCAGAATCATTTAATTCGTAGAGATAAGCAAAAATCTATTGTATATTTATTGTGTCATGATTTTCGCTATTTACATAAATACCCGGCCCTGAATATGTGTCATTTTGAACAAAAGTGTTCATATTAATTTGTGGTCTTTACCGAATGGTTTTTGAGATAGAACTGTTTGAATGTAAAACTTTGTATGTAATGTCTTAGACATGAAAAATGGCCGATCTCTTGTAGCATGAATTTGTCTAAATTCACTTCCGGGCAGTGCCGAGTTCATAGGACTAGGGAAAGAATGTTTATTTTGCACCAATTTACCCTTTGAATATATATTTGTTATAGATTAGTTTATAATACTTCATCTATTACCTCTGACTGAGGTTTATTATCAGGTAGTACATCTCACTTGAGGATGTGTCAGAGGGAGAACAATTATTGTTTGTATGCATCTGAAGTTTGATTAGTGTTATGTAGCTAGTCCGCGATGTATGCAATGGAGGGGGAAAGGAATTGGCCACTCCACCCCATTATCTTCTGGCTTAGTTACTTTATAAGTGGTGCCTTCTTGGTATCATTTATCAGGTTCAGACCTGTCTTCGTACACTTGACTAAATAATAACTTCATCTATAAACAGACAGAAAAGGCAACAAACAAACAAAACACAAGAAAATCGGAGCGTAGTCGTCCATAATGAATTCGTTCACGTGTAAACTTAAGCTCTCACGGAATCAACCGAAGTCTTCCTAAGGGGACTTCAACTTCACGTATGACAGCCGGCCACACACACACACACACACACACACACAATTTTGAATTTGGCACTGCGATGTAGATACTTTTACGTGGCCATGCATTGCCATGGAAACTTATTTAATAATAATAATAATGATAATAATAATAATAATGATGATGATGATGATGATTATGATGATTTATTTTAGCTGGCAGAGTTAAGGCCGTAAGGCCTTCTCTTCCACTCAACCAGCAAAAAAATACATACATATCTATGAACTTACAAAGAATTCAACAATTTGATTTAGATAAGAGTTACATGTATACAAGAGTTATTTACGAATTGAACAACAAAATACTATGAACTATTAATTAAACACTGAAATACAAACTATGTAGCAGTGTTAAGCTAAAATACATAGAATGTTAATATATTTCAATTAATGTTAGATAATAGAAAGAGATTATTATGAGACAATGTTGAAAATACAGCACTATCAGGATGCATATCTAAAGGAGGTCAGTGATAGTTTAAGTCAGTATGATTGGAGTGAAATGTTATCTTTTAAGCTGTTTTTAAAAGTGTTTATTGTCTTGCAGCCCCTAATACTTTGTGATAGGGAATTCCATTGTCGTGAGGTGGATACTGTAAAAGATGATAAATAACGAGATGTTCTATGAAGAGGTATACTTAACGCGCCACAGATAAGTGATCTGGTATTTACGTCGTGGTTAGAGCAGGGGCGTATTTTGCGGACAAGTAATTGTTAGATTTATGTGCGCTCTCTGCTCTCGAAAAGAAACAAGTTGTCAAAGCGGCATCGCTGGAGAAACCGCTTGCTGCGTGAGGTAGCCTGTGACCGTTCCGCTCACGCTGTCCTTCGCACAACTGCCCATCCCCCGCTCCCTACTGTTTCTATCGTGCAGTGTAGGCGTGTGAGTTGCCGCTCTCGTGATCGGTTTCTTCGCAGGCGCGAAGCAACAATATGCGTAGTACGCTAGCTCTGAATGTGATTGTGTTCTTGCAGTGCATTATTTTAAATCTGTGATTTGTTCGAGTGTCTAAGAGTTATATTAATTGTGAATTATTAAGTTTTTAATTTCCCAATTAAGTGATATTGTGAAAAATATGGCAGAACAAGTTTCTGGAGAGGTTTGTGTTGAAAATGACTGTGTAATAGAAGGTTTATTAAAAGTGCCTTTTAACCGTCGTACATAACAACGAGAAAGTTGAAATTGTGAAAATGGAAAGACCAACTCCTGAGTTAAATTTGTCCATGGACGTAAAAGAAAAACAGCGTGAGTACACACGCCATTTCACTTCAACATCATATGGTAAGTGGAATTGGTTGTGTGGTACTTCTAAACTGTCTAAACTATTTTGCTGGCCATGTTTGTTATTTAGCCGCGAAACTAATGTGTGGTCAAAAGAGGGGTTTTCTAATATGAACTCCCTTCGAACGGCAGTCCTAGAATACGACAAATCAAAAGCTCATATTTGTAGTAGCATGAACTTTGCAAACTTTGGAAAGACAAGAATTGATTTACAGTTAGATAAGCAAAAAGCTCTACACATCAAACAACACAATGCTCTTGTGAAAAAAAAAATCGGGAGATTTTACTGCGTCTTATTAACGCAGTCTGCTTTCTAGGAAAACAAGAATTGGCTTTTCAGGGTCATAACGAGAGTGTGGAATCAGACAATATAGGAAATTATATTGAATATTTAAGTTCCTTAAGTGAATTTGACCATTTACTGGCCAATCATCTTGAGAGTTCAACAGTATTTCGTGGTACTTCTCCCGCAATTCAGAATGACTTAATATTTTCTATAAGTGGGGTTATGATAAAGAACTTAAAACCTTTTGTGGCCATTGTTGTTGATGAAACAAGTGACAGCCCTAATCAGAGTCAATTGTCCACTGTTTTAAGATACGTCGACAGTACTGCCAATGTTCAAGAACGGTTTATAGGATTCACAAATGTCAGTTCGGACAAAACTACTGCTGCTTTGTTTCAGCATGTGGAAGGTGTTACAGCAGACTACAATGTCGGCAATAAGTTAATTGCACAGACATACGATATTGCTTCAGTTATGGCGGGAAATATTAATAGCTTGAAAACAAAAGTTCAAGAAAAGTATCCTCAAGCACTATTTGTCCATTGTTACAGCCATGTTCTCAATTTAGTTTTGCAACAAACTACTTCATCCATTCCAGAATGCCGCATTTTTTTTTTCAAAACACTATCGGGTTTAGCTGCATTTTTCTCATCATCTCCTAAAAGATCAGAAAACTCAAGGAATTTATGAACAAGAAACTCCCAAAAGTAACACCAACTAGATTGAATTTTACATCTCGGCTTGTAAATACAGTAAAGGAATACAGAGAAAAACGGACTGCTTTCTTTATAAATATCATTTGTAATTACTCTGAAGAAAACTGGGATGATGCTGTAATTGTGCAGGCTCAAGGATATTAGAATTTTTTCACACAGTTTCAGAATATATTTCTTCTTGAAGTCTATGCTAGAGTGTTCGCACATACAGATGTGCTCTACAATATTCTTCAGACAAAAAGTCTAGACATAGCATACTATTTGCAAGAGGTATCAAAGTTAAAAAAAATACTATATCCGAGTTCAGACGTAGTGGGTTTCCGTCCATATGGAGTAATATGGAAAATGAAAATTCTTCAGCCAATACAATGGAACCACCATTAAAGCGAAGAAAAGGAGATGATGAATTGAAATACAGGCAGCTGTACTACAGCATACTAGATCGTATGCACATGGAAATTACTGACAGATTTTCTGATTATGGAAAGCTTCAGTTCACACATCTTCTAAATTCTCAAAAATTTTCTGCTTATAGAGAAAACTTCCCGAATGAGGCACTAAACAAATTATTTCAGTCCTATAACAGTCACTTTGATGAAATACGTTTGAAAAATGAATTAAGTGTAATATATTCAGCAGAAGTCTTTGATTTTTCGAACAAACCTATCCATGAAATATTATCTGCCATATATGAAAACCAGCTGAACCAAGTTATTCCTGAAGTCCTTAAATTGGCAACATTAATTGTGACAATACCAGCTACGTCAGCATCGGTAGAAAGAACATTTTCTGCGTTGAAGAGAATAAAATCCTACTGTAGATCAACTCATACACAAGAACGTTTATCCGGCTTGGCACTGATGTCCATTGAAAAGTCATTTCTACAGAAACTTTGCAAGTGGCCCAACTGTAATTTCAATGACGAAGTCATCAACGTATTTTCGTCCCAATCAAGACGTCTGGAATTCACATAAATATGCAAGGAATTTTATTATAGGGATTTAAAAATATATTTTGTGTAATAATAGGGTCAGTGGTAGCCCAAACCCTTTAACCAGTATACGCCACTGGGTTAGAGTATAGATAAGAGAAACGAGACGAAAGGTAGTTTGGTTTTGAAGTGTGCAGAATTCGAAAGAGTAAAGACAAAGAGTGTAAAGTTCTACGTTCTTTAAATCCGAGCCACGAAAGACTTGCAAAGGACGGTGATTTACGTAGACCAGCGTTGTCAAACAGAGACTAAACGGAGCGGAGCGCTCCACTAGACTCGTTGCGTGCTCCGGTGTTTCCACAGACATAAGCAAGTTCAGCTCCGATCTAGTTCCACAACCGGTTTTGGAGCTTACAACTCTGACACTACTGACGTAGACAGTTGATTTTTTTATTGTCGATTGTGACTTGAGCGCTGCAGTTGACTATTGGCTGTGTTAATAAGACATTTCTTTGGCTACATGGCGTGTTATGTACTTTCAGCATGATGGGGCCCCTTCTCATTATTTCACCATGTACGGGCTCATCTCATTATTAAATTTCCAAAGCCATGGATTGGTAGTGACATTACCGCTCCTTGACCATCAAGATCTCCAGACCTTATTCTCTTGGATTTTTTTATTAAGGGGGTTAGATGAAGGGTGAAGTGTACATGAGGTAATTTAATATACTAGACGAACTGCTTGTTCCCATAATGGATGTTGTTGCCGCCATCAAGGAACGTCACGATGATCTTCGACGAACAACACGTCATCTCGAACGAGTTGAAAAATGTATTGAAGTTGACGATGGGATTTTTTATTATAAAATGTTTGTCGCTTGAACAATATATAACATGAAATAAAGCAAAAAAAAATGTTTTTGTAACTTTTACATTGAAATAGTTGTATCTCGAAAAGCGTTCGATATAGACCAAATATTCATATTAAATTTGTGTTGAAAATGACTGATAATACATATTATCTCCCAGAATATTGACCATTTCTCCTGACACGCCTGTATATAGACTATAACATAATAAAATTTGTTATAAAATCTTGGGAAACGAAATGTTGACAGACCTAGAAAATGGTGGAGAGAGCAATTTTAAAATTAAACAAAAAGCCCACCCCTTCTACTTACCATACATTCTCAAAGATCAATAACACTTACAGTTACTTGGTTGATAAGGTGTGAATCATATTGGAATTTTATAATTTTGGGAGAAATCTTTTCCAATTTTTCAATTTTGAAAACAGATCACGCCATTACAATTACAGTGCATGCCAAAGAGAAACAAAAGTTTCCGAGTGAAATTTTTATGCATCCGAGACGAATATATTCATATACAAATTTTGTAATGTGAGTGTAGATTGGGAGAAATGTTAAACAGTATCCAAACATCGTTTCAAGAACAAAGAATATTTGAGTCTAAAAAAGAAGAGCGAAAAAGTTTGTCATTATGTGTCTTAGAGATGAATATATTCATATGCAATTTTTAATGTAAATTTAGTTGAGGAGGGACGTTATACAATGTCCAAACATCGTTTCAAGAAAAAAAAAAAACGGGGTAGGGAGGCACAGGTACAAGTTTTATGCGTGGATACGTCTCTTGGAATAAGATGTTGAATGTATGATATTCGTTGCTTAAACATTCAATCCCCTTTGCGCTGCATTTGCCTGACATGAATTTTCTGTCTTCAATCAATTTCACCCGCGATTTTTTCCAATTTAACTTGACTGTTGCTCAATTGAGATTGTAGTCTGGTTCGTTATCAATTGAGATTGTAGCCTGGTTCGTTACGAATCGTTTGACACCACTGCAAACGTCCTATAGTTTCGCATTCTCAATTTACATTGCCTCGACTGCCTCGCTACTCTCCAATTCGTGCCTCAACTTCCCATCTCCCGCGTATCGCTAGATGGCGTCACTCTTTCGGAGTTCAAGGTCACGTTGGTACATTGATCTTTCTTCTGTCGATCGCTGTTTACTTCATTGGAGTATGTCGTGTAGATCAGAAATGTTACTATAGGCGCGACGAAACTCTCCTGAAAATGTATCGGTTGCCTTTCTGGGATGGAACCCTAGTACTGAACTGAATTTATAGACGTATTCACGTCAAAAACATTTGAGACTAAACGAGACGAATGTGGCTGTAAAAATACAAACGTCAGTAAAATTGAAGGTTCATTTGATTGTCACAGGAATGCCAAATAAGAGAAAAGAGATAATATTCCTTACATTCCAACATAAGTATGGTGCTTGAGTTATGCTAAATGTTTGCAATAATACGATAATTAATTCGCAATAGAATGCGAAATATAATATTTTTGTTGCGTTTTTTTAATTAAATGCGAAATTTTGTGCTCTCTAACTTAAAATTTGACATTAATTCATGTAGATAATTCACCAGTAAGAATTTATATACAGTAGTTACAGTTCTTAGAAAAAAACATGCAAATTGCGTGAACTTCGTCTCTAATTATTACAATAACCAAACATAACTAATAGTTGGGAAAAGTTTATTAGAGTTCTTATTTTAAGGCAAGTACAAGTATAACTTTCATTTTCACGTCATTACATAAAGAATGAAGTGCATTAAGTTCAATGCCACCTCGGCTTCAGTGCTATAATATTCATAAGAAGTTTTACGCGTATTATCATCACTCAAATTTCCTAAAAATTTGCAGTATCCAATCTGAAATTTGCCATCACTTTTATTAAAAGAAGTTTAATATAGATTCCTATAATAAAATAATAGGCCTAATAATAATATTAATGGCACTAGTACACAGGGAGCAGTGATCATATTATTATGCTCTGAGATATTACCCTACCAAAGATTAGTACCCTGTTTAGGGGACATTAACTTACTCAAAGTCTCCAGTAAATACATTCTCATTGGAGTTGGATCAGACGTTATGGCCAATACTGTACTGTAGGTGATTATGAAGATCATAGAGAGAAGAGTAATAACGCGTAATAATTATTACTTCTATGATTAGCGCACATTTTCAGATGAAGCTCCGCACAATACAAGGAAAGTTATTATGACGACGTTTGAGACGGAAGTGCGGTGGCCTTACAAGTGTGGGAAAAAGTTTGGGATTATTACTGAAGTGCGAATCCTCTTCGAGGAGCAAGAACTGTGCCAGAGTTGAATGACATGTCTGCGTGGGGGAGGGGGAACACGGAAGATGATGCCGAAGTGGCATTGAACTTAATGCACTTCATTCTTTATGTAATGACGTGAAAATGAAAGTTATACTTGTACTTGTCTTAAAATAAGAACTCTCATAGATGCTTTTTCACACGTCCCGTCAATGTGGATCAAGCAATGGTAAGCCGTTCTCTTGGATAATCATAGCGCGCCAGTTACGGCATTAAACTATAATGCTAACTCGGTACAATCTTCGCCACTTCCAGCATCACTATTACTACTATTACTACCACAACATCGTCCTAGATGGTCTAGCGCAGGCCTGCACAAACGGAGCTCATTGAGCGCGGCCTCTCCTTCGGAGCGGGGGAGTCGCCTAACAGCTCGCCGGAAAGTTACGTCGGAATGACGTAGGCCTGCGATAGGTATAGGATAGTCCACACAGCTATGTGGTGTAGTGTGTATTATCAGTAGCTATTTCACTTTGCCTATCTGCGGTTACATAGTGGAGGCAAATTCTTTCAATATTGCATGGGAAAATGCTTATTTTTTCACAGCAGCTGGCTGCATTACTCAGTGCCTTATCTCCCACAAAAGTTTTAAAGAAAGAGGAAAACATAATATGATGCGTCATTACTAGTCCACACATACATGGTTATGTTGGTGAAGATCGCAGTCAAAAGATTCAGGAGTTGAAAATTGCATTATTACATGAGGTAGGGTATGTTAGAATTTAACAATTTAAATGTCTCTCTTCGGGGAAAGGCCAGCTCATTGTTGATATGTTGAATAAATTACGGAATTTCAGTCGCAAACTTACGCTTTTCGTAAGTCAGTTTCGGGAAGGTAATATGGCTCACTTTCGAACGATAGAAGCCATGTTAAACGATTATGTGCAAATACTTATTTACTTAGTTACTTACAAAAGGCTTTTAAGGAACCCGAAGGTTCATTGTCGCCCTCACATAAGCCCGCCATCGGTCCCTATCCTGTGCAAGATTAATCCACTCTCTATCATCATATTCCATCTCCCTCAAATCCATTTTAATATTATCCTCCCATCTACGTCTCTGCCTCCCCAAAGGTCTTTTTCCCTCCGGCCTCCCAACTAACACTCTATATGCATTTCTGGATTCGCCCGTACGTGCTACATGCCCTGCCCATCTCAAACGTCTGGATTTAATGTTCCTAATTATGTCAGGTGAAGAATACAATGCATGAAGTTCTGCGTTGTGTAACTTTCTCCATTCTCCTGTAACTTCATCCCTCTTAGCCCCAAATATTTTCCTAAGCACCTTATTCTCAAACACCCTTAATCTCTGTTCCTCTTGCAAAGTAAGAGTCCAAGTTTCACAACCATACACAACAGCAGGTAATATAACTGTTTTATAATTTCTAACTTTCAAATTTTTTGACAGCAGACTAGATGACAAAAGCTTCTCAACCGAATAAAACACGCATTTCCCATATTTATTCTGCGTTTAATTTTCTTCCGAGGATTATGTGGAAATATTAATTGAAATTCAAAATGAATTTAATTCTAGGTTCCAAGATCTTGTCTTAATTGGAAAGAAGTTTAAAGTTACCGTAATAAATTCCTTCAACACCAGTTGAAACAATGTCATACGATTTACAGGTCGGCCTGGTTGGCGTAGTTGATATAGCGCTGGTCTTCTATGCCCGAGGTTGCGGGTTCGATTCCGGGCCAGGTCGATGGCATTTAAGTGTGCTTAAATGCGACAGGCTCATGTCAGTAGATTTACCGGCATGTAAAAACTCCTGCGGGACAGAATTCTGGCACACAGGAGACGCTGATATAATCTCGGCAGTTGCGAGCGTCGTTAAATAGAACATAACATTTAACTATTTACAGCTTGAAATTATTGATCTTCAATGTGGCTTAAGGGCTAAAGACTGTTTGAATAATATACTAGCCTAGTTGAGTTTTACAAGACTAAACCTCAGCAATAATATCCACGACTACACACGCTGACTGTGAAAATGATTGCTATGTTTGGCTCAACATTTACATATTTTGTGAGCAACTTCTATAACCAACTTTAATAAAAAGACAGGCATCGAACATCTTTAACTGATGTTTCATTAGAATCAGTACTGTTCCTTTCAGCTGCCAACAGCATAAAACCTCGTTATGATGTACTGATAAATAAAAATATAACAACATGATATTATATATTTAAATAGCTGTAGAATGTATATTATTTCTGTAAAATAAATATTTCTTTATTAATTAATAATAGTCCAAGATAGTCCTGTAAACACTGAACGGGAATTCATTTTATGAACACTCGTACTAGTACTTTCTTTTGTGTACATTTTGTACGAGATCACGCCTTCTTCCAGTCCACCCTTATACAGGGCCAATATCTGCATTTCGCTCGGAGAGCGCAAACCTTGTGCAGGAGCGATTACCATGTTAGCCGTTAGGTCTGAAATCCGGGAGTTCAAACCCGGATTAGATTAATGAATTTTTAAGGACAGTATCGTTGGTACCTCCTGTAGGGAAGTAAAGCTGTGGGCCCCGTGTCGTAGATTTACTGTACGACCACGGAAAATATGCCAACTAGCCGCAGCAGTTGACAATGCCCATGGGTGGGATTGAGATCTCAGGATAGGTGTAAAGTATGTATAGATAGTCTTCCCTATACCATGTGATTTACGCGTGTTAATGCTGTGAGAACTTCAAAAGAGAACAAAACATCAACAAATACCTCATTTCTATTGCCATGGTTGTCAAATAATAGGACATGTAATGAAGTTTTTTTGAAGAAGAAACGTCAATCGGGACATTAAAGTATCATTGATCCTATGCGGAAGAAAACAGGAAGGCGGAAACTAGGACAGATTGGATAATGCTGGTTTTTCATAATAGAAAATTGGGCAGAAAAATATGAATGAATGAATACATGCTATGCTGCTACTCGAAAGTCTGAATCCACGATTTGTAAAATATAACAGAATCAATGTTAAGCAAATGTTCATGACGAGATTATTAAATCTCCAGGAAAGAAACACCTACAAGCAGCTCTAAGAAAATTGAAGTAGATGAATTTGATTGCCTATTGCATCGTACTGGGAAAAATTTGTCTATATAAAGTATTTACCGTCAAATCAAGAACTCATCGATAATATTGCAGTCAGTCGTATTATCACTCGAGATGGCAATTCTAGGTGTAGTCGGAGTGCAATGTAGTGATGACCGGTGACATTGCCTTCAGGCAGACCTGCACGCACCTGCATCCTCCTCCCAGTAAGATGAACGTAAGTAAGCTTTTTTCTACTACATATCTATTTACCTGTAATTTTATTGTCGGACTCTGTTACTCATATTGATGAATTGCTGTCTAGTGTTAATAGGATGACAGCATTCTTTGAAGGACTGTACGGTTACTTTACTTTGTTTCATATCGCTTCTGCAACTCACAACGCTCTGCTTCCCTTCTCCGGATTGAAAGTTAGAACGGGTGAGTAATTACAGTACATAAAGCCAGATCCACATACTCGTACTCGCGTGATTTGCAAGCCCTATGTGTCTAGTCAGATTTGGAGTCGAGCTCGTCTGGTCTACGCCCATACTGATTTGTGTTGCTCACGAGGCTTTTATCTCGAAAGGATCCGACGATGAACCGTGACGAAGTTATAGCAACAAGCGCGTATTTCGTCGGGTGAGGGATCACTCAGAAAGTCCCGCCAAAAACATAGATGATGAGTATTGAATGTCTTCCGTTTTGTGCAGTCGGGAAATTTATAGTGGAAGTAACTTGTTAGAGGACTTGCGAATAGATAACTTACACTTCAATTTTTTTTTCGCATGTCACCATCAGATTTTGACGTGATAATAAATCTGGTCGGATAAGAAATCATGAAAAAAAAAACGGATGTCCGGACTAAAGAAATTCAGAAACACTTGCATATAATAAATCTTAACATCTATAAGGTTTATTAGATTCATTTTTCCTGTACTGTATAGAAGAATGGAAAAAGGTTTGTGTATGTTGATACACTTCAATAGGGGCACCATTTGTAGCTCGACAGAGATTAAAACGATACTCAAGCTCTTGCCAAGTGTTTACGTGCATTTAATGCGTTGTTAGAGCAACTGCTTCAACGATCCATTGTTTCAAAACGTCTGTATCTCTAACTTTCCTCTTGTACAGAACATCTGCAGTAGAGGCCCATGCAAAAAGTCCAATGGTGTCAATTGCGGAGATCTAGGCGACAGGTAGTTCGGCTCTCGCTTCGGATCCAATTCATTCTAAAACGTGGTAACATCTCGATGAAAGTGTGGTGGGACACCATCCAGCTGAAATGTGAAATCTGGGATAATATATACCGCACTTTACGCTGTGGCGATCACATCTTGACATGGAAAAAAGCTCGGCGCAAAAGTTTGTATGCAGTTCCTGCGCTTGCGTGACTAATTGAATCAACAGCACTAATGACCTTAAAATGTGACAGAACAAATCTAGAAGGTATTTTCAACAAAGCTTTACTTTGAAAAATGTCATTAATGTTTCTCGCATTATAAGCTGTTCTTTATGTATACCTCTAGCCCGAATTTTCTGTACTTCATTTCGTAAATGTATCCCAGTTACTGAGTGAGTGAGTAGCAGTCACTCACAGATGCCTAGTCTTCCACTTTTCCCACGTGCAAGTTTTTGGCGACTTTTATTTATGTCGCTAGCCATCTGATAATCTTCTTTAACTCGCTACACATATTCCGAGTTCTTTGGAAATGGCTTCCCACGTTTCGCTTTATTTTGTGTACCACTATATACAATATTTTGTGAGCACTGTCCCATAGAGGAGAAGGTGGGAATATGGGAGAAGGTTGTAATATGGCAATTGCTACAACTTTTGACATTCCAATGCTACCTAGCGGTGGCCCTCCGAACTACTTCTAAAGGATGCACCCTCGTCTCCCGGCCGAACAGCAACTCATACTCTGTGAGTGATGGGAAGGCAAGAGGGTAGAATCGCTTTCGCGGGAGTCAAATGTTTTTGTAAAGTAAGACTTGAGCTCATTTTTCTTTACTAAATAAATGGGGTACTTTAATGCTACCTAGTGCTTTATGTACTACTTAAATAGTACGTTAGAATGAGAGAGTTATTTCTCCAAATATCACATTGTTAGGTTAACATATTTTAGGTTGCAAATCTAGCTTTCAGGTAAAACTCCCTGTGAAGCAGACTTCAATAATTTCAAGGGAAAAATTGTTCCGGGGCCGGGTATCGATCCCGGTACCTTTGGCAGAACGCTACAACACACTTCCGACTGAGCTACCATGGAACTTCATCCGACACCGTCTCAATTTTTCCCTCCATTATTTTTGTTATGTTGGCAGAAAAACACTGATGTAATCATGCTGATTGCATATTCTTCGCCCACCGTTCTTGTTGCCCGGTACTCATTCCGAGTGGTTTCCACCTTTTGTGACCGTAAGGAAAACGCCAGAAGGAAAAAGTTGTCAAAATATCTGTTGAAAACAGTAGAGGGCAGATCGATACTCGTTTTTTTTTTTAATTTATCTATGTTTAAGGCTTTTCAGCGATTACTTTTTATTCTCAAGCTCTAACTACTTCGATATTATCACTGTCCACCCTTCAGTCCGCAGTCCTGCGTATCTTTTTTTTTTACACCGCTTTTCCAGGTGTTTTTTAGTTTTTCCCTTTTGCAGCTTCGAGGATGTGCCTAATACATTGTTCTGTAAGGCCATTCCTCTTCTGTCATTCTTTCCTTAGCAGTTTATTTTTACAAATCAGTCTTTATCATCCATTGACTCTTACGTTCTCATTTCTGACCTTTTTAAATTTAATTAATCTCGGACTTCTCCGAAATTCATACTGTACATTTCTACAGTTTTAATCCGCTGCTTTGCCCCCTCTCTCAAGATCCACATCTTACCTCCGTAAGTTATTTGCTTGTATGTTGTTATTATTATTATTATTATTATTATTATTATTATTATTATTATTATTATTATTCACTATTCGAAGAATGCTTTTCTTAGTCCCGTTTAAGATGTCTCTACTTCAGAAGATTCAGTTTAGAACCCGAATAATCACTATAGCCTGTGTTACTCTGTTAAGTGTAGCCTCTCCATCTACAGTCGAATGCTCTACCACTGAGCTATACTACCATCTGTTTTTGATGTAGTAAAGTTGGAGAGTCGGGAAAATATCCTTATAACAACACGTACGAATGACCATTTAGAAAATAGCGTATTGACATACATGTTTAAAAATATTTTATTTTGTTCGTATTGCTTGCTTCATTCGGCTTGCGGCCTCATTTCGCAAATATAACTACTCACAAAATAAAATGTCACTCTTATCAGAGCTATGCTCCAAACTAGATTCGGTACCAGTATTACACTTCGATTCAATTGGTGAGAGGAAAACAGTGTATCTTCTTTAGAGTAAGTATGATAATTTGACGAGTTTAATACTTATATCGTAAATAACTATTTATTTATGTATTTATTTATTTGTGTATGTATGTATTTATTTACTCAACACAATCGGCTTTAAACTCTTATGTCCTTAGCACAACGGTCATAATGTCATAAATGAATTCTAAGGGCCATATTCATAAACATTCTTAGCGCGGGCTTCCGGTGGATGGTCAGCGAAGTAACGTTTTTCGTATTCATAAACCAGTGTTAGCGATATGATAAGATATGAATCCTGTACAAGTAATCACTCGATAGTTGGGGCTAGTTTAGCACGCTCGTAGCGCGGGCTAGCGAAATGTCTATGCATAGCACCCTAAGTCTTTTAAAAATAATAATTGTTTCTCTTTGTCTGCAAACCACTTTTCCGCAATACTCATTATTGCTTCGTTCGATGAAAAACTCTTGCCTTTCAGTGTTTTTTTTTTTTTTTTTTTTTTTCCGGAAAATGGGTGATATACTGAGAAGGCTAAATCTGGTGGATATGGAGAGTAGTCAATCAATGCAAAGTCAACTTCATCATGAATTTCGTGCAACGCAATTAGGAACGCATACCGGTACGTTTGAAAATTTTATCACATCGTTTCCCCACAATTTTTCCCCGAAGCTTAGTTAGTAATGAAGAATAATACGCTACCGTCAAGTAGCCTATTACAGTACCTTGTTCTAAGTAGTCTGTCATAATAATTATTTGGTTTTTGTAAAAAAAAAAACTACTACTGAAAACTTTTTCCTATCAATTTTTTAACGCAATACAATCGTATTTCTTTGGGTTAGAAAGACCTTTTTTTTATTTTTTTTTTATTATTTTTTTTATGAATCATAATTATGGTTCCAGGTTTCGTCCATAGTTACAGTGCAATCCAAAAACTTAAAATAATCCTGTTCAAAGGGGCGGCAGAGCGACTTGTCATTCTGACTCTTCTGTTCAGCCTTCAGGCATTTGGGGATACATTTAGGAAATCATTTTTTCATACTTGTCATGATGTGAAAGACACGTTCATAGGAAATGTTGAAAGTCTCTGATACACTTTTGAGCTCAAATCGTCGATCCTCCAAAATCATGTCATGCACGGCATCGATATTTTCTGCAATAGTCACGTAAACAGGTCTTCCAGCACATCCTTCGATCTCCGTAAACTCCGCAATCCGATTTGTTACGGTGGCATACGAAGAACAACGATCCCTCAGTGTACCCACAATATCCGTATAAATTTCCTAGCTGGGCAACCCTTTCAGAAATAGATTATCACCGTCCGATATAGAATTGCATAAAAATTGAATTTATGTTACATACGGATTTCCTTTAAAATTCACAATATATCGGCTAAATTTTTTATCACGAAAGCTGGAATAAGTATTTATCGAACAACATACTAGGCCTATTTTCCATGATAACCGCTTTCGCATTTGTTTATGACGAAGGTCCAAGGCTGATTATCAATACTCCTTGTTATCTTAAATCTATTTGTTATATCGCCTTGCCCATTACCACACAAGGTCGAGAATACTGATAAAGTCGTTGGATGAATGGTATCGTTGCTTCAGCTATTTATATTCTTCTTAGAGCTGGTTATACCGTGTGTCCGACTTAAGAGTACATACATACATACATACATACATACATACATACATACATACATGTTCTGCCCATGGGCAGGTCTTTCACTACAAACCTAGCAGTCTACAATCTTTTCTATTTTCTGCCTTCCTCTTAGTCTCCGCATATGATCCACATATCTTAATGTCGTCTATCATCTGATATCTTATGCCCCGAGCTCTTCTCCCGTTCACCATTCCTTCCATTGGATCCTTCAGTAGGCAGTTTCTTCTTAGCCAGTGACGCAACCAATTCCTTTTTCTCTTTCTCATCAATTTCAGCATCATTCTTTCTTCACCCACTCTTTCCAACACAACTTCATTTCTTATTCTGCCTGTCCACTTCACACGCTCCATTCTTTTCCGTATCCACATTTTCAGATGCTTCTATTCTCGTCTCTTCACTTCGTCGTATTGTCCATGTTTCTGCTCCATACAATGTCACACTCCACACAAAGCACTTCAGTAGTATCTTCCTTAGTTCTTTTTCCAAAGGTCCGCAGAAGATGTTCCTTTTTTCTATTAAAAGCTTCCTTTGCCATTACTATCCTCCTTTTGACTTCCTGGCTGCAGCTCATTTTACTGCTTATAGTACATCCTAAGTATTTGAAGCCGTTCACTTGCTCTACTTCCTCATTTAGAATTCGCAAGTTTACCTTCTTTATTTTTCTTCCGACAACCATGGTCTTCATCTTGTTTGCATTTATCTTGATCCCATACTGCTCACAGATGTCATTTAGCTCCAGTAGTATATCCCTTAGTATCGTCTCCTCTTCCGCTAACAACGCCATATCAACAAATCTTATGGAATTTATTCTTCTTCCACCTACGTTTACCCCTCCCGTGTTCCGAAAACAGTTCTTCACCAAATCCTCCATGTAGATACTGAACAGAGTAGGTGATAAAGGACATCTTTGTACTCCTCTCCCTATTTCTCTTCCTTCAAACAATTCTTCTCCTATCCTGACTTTGACTCGTTGTTTCATATATAAGTTACTGAACGTCCTTCTCTCTTTCCAATCCATACTTTCTTTCTTCAGGATGTCCATCAGTTTGTTCCAATCCACTCTGTCAAACGCCTTTTCTAGGTCCACAAATGCTATATACACTTCTTTATTCTTCTCTAGGTAACTTTCGCCGATAGTTCGTAGTAGTCCAATTGTACCCCTTGTATCTTTTCCTTTTCTGAAGCCGAAGTACTATTCTTTCAACTGTCCTTCCATCTTAGAATATAAACGTCGATTCAGTATTCACAGGAGAATCTTCGCCGAGTGCGATATCAGGTTGATAGCCCTGATCTCTTGGCATTATTTTATTTTATTTTTTTTTTTTTCGGTATTGACAGCAACACCATTTCCGTAAAATCTTCAGGCCATTCGCCTTTCTCATATAGCCTACGTGGTATTTCGTTGCATAGTGATAGAATTTCCTTCTTGTCTTCACCCAAGAATTTTACTAACTTAATGGAGATTCCATCAACTCCTGTTGCTTTCCCATTCTTCATTTCCCTAAGCGCTATTTCAACTTCTTCTCTTAAAATGGAAAATCCGTTTTCGTTCTTTTGATACGGTTGCTTCGTCGTCTATGGCTAACTTATCTGGACGATTCCCTGTCTCATATAACTCTTCTAATAAAACAAAATTATAACTTATAAAATTATGAAGAAATTCCTAGCAATATCAACAAAATAACTCAGTGTTTTCTAGATATTAATACACCTCGAGTGCGCACGATTAGTGACAGACGTCCAATCTGTATTCAGTCTTCGCCCATGTGTTTGACAGCATTGTAGGTGTCACATTCTCGATAGCTTTACGAACGCAGTAGGGTAGATCAGGTAGATTACGTGCTGGTGTTTGGTTCATTTGAGTCTTGAAGAAACCCGACAGAAAAAAGAGCTAAGATCCGAAGTTCTAGAAGTTGAGCGATAAAATGAACACCTATCGCAATTCATCGTTCACGAAATCCTTCATCACGTTCGTACAATGGCACGGCGCTTCGCCTTATTGGAAGATTACACCACATGTAATGTTGAACACAGTGTAATTTTTCGACATGTCGAAGTACCAACGTTCACTGTTGGTTCTGCCACGTAGAATAGGCATATGACGATGTCCTTCATCTGGGCGCATCACACATTCACTTTACGGTACTCACGTTGCTGCTCGCCCACTGCTTGGGAGTGTTTACAGCTTCATATTCAATCCAGAAAAAGTGACATTAAGCGTATGCCCAACTCGTGATGGCGCTATGCAAGTGCTCGTTGCTAACGGTTTTGAGTGAAGGAATCAGCAGTGTTGGTAATGTGATCCCGAAGCCATGCAATTGTTTTTCTCATTTCTGTGGAAGACAATATAGATAACTGTACTATAGCAGAACGTGTGTTCGCAGTAGGAACTTACTTGGAGTTGAAATCGATCACTGGTGTGCAGATAAGATTTAGGATGGAATTTAATATCGAACGGCATGGAAGAATTCCGTCCCGAAATATTATCCTAAAGTGGGTGAGTAAATTTAACAATTCTGGCAATGTTTGTGATACATTTGTTGGTAGTGCAAAAACAGCCCGCTCGGCTGAGAACATTGCAAGAGTTAGACAAGCTGTGCAGCAAAGTCCAACTCACTCTGCAAGACGCCAGTTAATGGCTTTGAATCTGTCGGACAGAATTTTTCGCCGCATCCTACACTGCGACCTCAAATGTCATCTGCATGAAATTCAAGTTCTGCATGATGTTAAAAACACCGACAAACTTCCTCGATTACAGTTCTGTAGACAGTTTACTGACATTCTGAATACTAATTCGGATATTCTGAACAAACTGATGTCGGATGAGGCACATTTTCATCTTTCTGGTTATGTAAATAAACAGAATTTCCGCTACTGAAGCGATCAACACCCCTTTCAAGTGTGGAAAAACGACTACACAGTCCAAAAGTAACGGTCTATTGTGGTGTCTCTGCCTTAGGAATTATCGGCCCGTACTTTTTTCGAAGAAGATGATCGTACTGTGACCGTCAACTTAGAACGGTATCAATAAATGTTCACAATGTTGGAAATTCCTGATGAAATTAATTTTGATGACAAATTATGGTTCCAGCAAGATGGCGCCACAGTGCTCATGGTTCAATGAACTGTCGCGAAACATGTTTCCAGGACGAATAATTTCACGATCTGGAGACATTGCTTGGCCGCCAAGATCTCCTGATCAGCTGATTACTTCCTATGGGGTTATCTCAAAAGTAGGGTGTATCGCAACAAGCCTCGCTCCAGAAACAGAACATAAGGAATGAAATTAGTGCCATTGAGTTTTACTGGGGCGAGTTTATATAGCAGATTGCAGGAATGTATTCGTTGCCGTGGAGGCTACTTACGAAATGCTTTAAAAAAGTAATCAGACAGTAATAAATTGCATTGTTCTAGATTACTTCCAGTAGATCTATATGTGTTTTCTTTTAATTCGTCCTGAGTCTCCCACAACAGGGCTATAAAAACCGTCATATCCCACTGCCGCACCCTATATAAGCCTGTTCAAAGTTAATGGAATAATAATATTGCCACCGGCATAGCTCAGGGTTAGATATTGTTTTCTGATCCGTGGTCACACACAGTTGTGATTTCGAATTTCGCTTGGACTGATTGTACGATTGGGTTTTTTCCGTGGTTTTTCCTCACTGTAAGGCGAATGTGAGATAAGTGACACATTGCACAATCCTCGATCTCTTTTTCCAACAGTGTCATCTTTATCACAAATTCCACCAATGGTAAGTAACCTCGCAGCTGATACAAAGTCGTTAAATAACAGATGCAAATGCTATTGCTATTATAGAGGAACAATTGAATATCACGGAAAACTGAAGTAATCGGAGATACCCGTCCGCAACAAATGTCACAAGTAAACTTGGGCTTGCGCAGTGAGTGGATAATTTTGTAGAATGCAGTGGCCTCTTTAAGTACGGTATTTTAGGACAGTTATCTGGAAAATTAATCATAACATTCCTATTTTTCTAGTATTGTCCCTTGTTCTTTAACTGCAATATTTCGTACTAGTTTTCGACATGGCGAATATATTTTCTTGACGCAATTGGAGTATCTTATCTAGCGTTGACAATAGCTATTGTTCATGTAAACATTTTGCTGGCCACGTCACTTAGCAGAAACTTTCTAACAAGACAATAGTTCTATTGTGCCAAACAGAACCAATGAAATTACGTCTTACAGTGTTGCCATTGATTTTATTGTTTTTAATATATTACCTACTTAAATGAAATTATCGAATATACACCCACTCAAATAAGATGGAGGATTTTCACTTTCTCTGTTTTATGCAGTGACTTACTTTTAAAATTATTTTTTGTACTTGATTTGCTTCAGTTGAATTTATTGAAATTACAAATTACATGTAGGCTACGTACTTAAAATATATAGTTCGCATCAAAAAGAGCAAATGCTCGTGCTTGGGGCAGTTCCAGTTACATAACATCATAGCCTACTAGAAGTTAAGTAATATGATTAAAATTGTAAGTAGAAATTGGTATTTAATTATTTTATTGAACTGAGTAGGAATAGTACATCTTAAGTAGATAGATACTACTATATTATTTAATTATTTATTTATTTATTCATTCATTTATTTATACAGTATAACCAGTCATGACGAATTAGATACAGTCCAGTTCTCAATCCGCCAGCCCCAATAAATACAAATACAAAACAATTTACATAATGATATGAGCACACACCCGCTCTTCCAAGTATTACAATGATAAGCGAAATTACGCACAATAATAATTTTACCCTACCTCTGTCTCTCATGCAACTATTTCCTCTAAAATTAATTGTATTCTCTTTCTATTCTATATTTCCCCTACTACTATACAGGGTGATTCACGAGGAAAGGTAAAAAATTTAGGATGTTAATTCTGAAGTCATTCTGAGTCAAAAAGTTCATACGAATATAGGTCCGTTTTCGAACGGTTACGGAGATATGGCTCTTTGATTTCACAAAAACTTCTAAGATTCCATTTTACTAACTCGCATTTAGAGATAAATAACGGACAAATTTAAAGTTTATACATGCATATATACCTAATATTCTAGACGTCGGGGTCGATGTTTTCGTCCACACCAATGGAGTAACGGTCAGCGCGTCTGGCCGCGAAACCAGGTGGCCCGGGTTCGAATCCCGGTCGGGGCAAGTTATCTGGTTGAGGTTTTTCCGGGGTTTTCCCTCAACCCAATATGAGCAAATGCTGGGTAACTTTCGGTGCTGGACCGCGGACTCATTTCACCGGCATTATCACCTTCATTTCATTCAGACCCAATAAAAAAATCGATGTTTTCGCACATTTTCAAAGGTACCTCCTGCTTCAATGCACTGTTGCGCTCGGGCGTGAATCGCGCGGGAGAGTTGCACGTAACTGTTCTCTATGCCGCATCCACAATACGGTCGATTAGCGCCTCTCTCGTTTCCCCCTTCCTTTGTATACCAAGTTTTTCATCCAACTCCATAGACAGTAAGTACTCTTCAATATGGTACCTTCTGTTCGGAAAGCGTCGTTCATATTTAGCGACGGCACTCAAGGAACTTCCATCACACAAACCATAAACATACACAATATCGGCGTATTCTGTAGTCGAAAATTTATAAGGCATCTTGAAAAACACAACTTAACACTTCCGATAACTGTACCTGTATAACTACTGTACTGTATGTAGCAGACTGGACTGCTGTGAATTGATGATAGTGTATGCTATTTGTGTTATCTCCGAGTTCTGTCAGGCTATTGGACATTTGTAATACCCCACCACTCGGTTTCTTCCTCTTATCTACATTGTTCACAATGCAGATTCCAATGTTACGTCATTCATTGCGACCTTGACCTTGTCTCATGCCTCGTCTCACGTCAGCAGCATATGGTAACGTCTGATTCACATTGGAGCAATACGTTTTACCAAAAAAAATGCATCTAGCTCTGCCATCATTCGAAAACAGACCTATGTTCATATGAACTTTTTCACTCAAAATGGCCTAAGATATCGTATCCTAAATTTTTTACCTTTCCTCGTGAATCACCCTGTATTTGAACATTCGCTGCTCACATAATTAATTATATTAGCCTATATTAATGGCCAAGGAAGTTTTTAATAGAAAAAAGAGCATCTTCTGCTGACTTCTGGAAAAAGAACTAAGGAAGAGACTAGTGAAGTGCTTTGTGTGGAGTGTAACAATGTATGGGGCAGAAACATGGGCATTACGATGAAGTGAAGAGAAGCAATTAGAAGCATTTGAAATGTGGATAGGAGAAGGATGAAGCATGTGAAATGGACAGACAGAATAAGAAACGAAGCTGTGTTGGAAATAGTGGGTGAAGAAACAATGAAGCTAAAATTGATCAGAAAGAGGAAAAGGAATTGGCTTGATCACTGGTTAAGAAGAAACTGCCTTCTGAAGGATGCACTGGAAGGAATGGTGAACAGGAAAAGAGTTGGGGCAGAAGGAGATATCAGATGTTAGACGATATTAAAATAAATGGATCATATGCGGAGACTAACGGGAAATCAGAAAATATGAAAGACTGGAGAATGCTGGGTTTGCCGTGAAAGACCTGTCCTTGGCCAGAACACTTTGAATGAATTCTACTAACTAATCTAATGCCTATGCTGCTCACGATCTGCTCTAAAATAGCTTTATACTGAGTGAAGGATTCACACTTCATATCCATCTTTATCTTCTCTTCCAATCGTATTTTGACTCTAAATAGAAATTTCCCCATTTATCTTTGATTTGTGCCGTTTAAAGGACACTTAGCGTTTTATGTTTTCTTATCGCTCATATTCAAAATTTTTTTCTATATTCAGACAATTCTCAAGTCATTAGTTGCTGTGTAATTTAGAAGTATGTGGAGTGATACGAGTGCAGTAAATTTTGCACGAATTATTGTAAATGTCTACATTCATTCATTCTCCTGGTGCTACAGTCTATGAAGGACCCTGGCCTCTCCTACAGCTCTCGTCCAATCTTTCTTGTCCACATCACACCTCCTCCAATTCCTTATTGCCAGCACCTGCACATCTTCTCTGACATCATTCATCCACCTCTTCCTGGGTCGCCCTGCAAATATCTACAGATCCATTCAAACATTTGTAATCCAAGATGATCAAGCGGTTACCACACTAGCTCTTGCATCCCAGGTTTGCCTATACAAACAAAACTGAGGGCTATAAATAAAATTCTAGATCGCTTTTGAGAGTCTGTGTTGTAATTGGCAAGTAAAAGAACCTTGTGACTGAAAGAGGCCCCAGGCAAGATATGTCGTCTATTCATCGTCTAAGTTTAATTTCGCCACTTAATAACCTCTCCAGTTAGTCCATTAGTACATGGAGTATTGATGAACGTGTCCGACTACGAAATTAGTACACCCAAGTTCAAGTTTCCTGCTTGAATTTTTTTTTTCAGGGGTTTCCTTAACCAATTCGAAGCAAATGCGGGGCAATTTTCGATGTTGGAACCTCGGGCTCAATTCGCAGTAATTAATTTCAACTTCATTTTTCATCATTCAGTGGTTTCAGATCAACGAAAGGATGCAGCAGGACGTAGTACCGTTAATTTGCATGGGTATGGTATCAGTCTGTGATTACAGAACTCTCAAGGGGACATTAAACCAGGACTTCGTCGGAACTGACTGCTGTGTAAGCTGATTCAATAGATAGCACCACTGAGCGAGGTGGCTCAGGCAGTAACATTTGAGGCTCATATTCGGAAGGTCCCAAGTTCATACCCGTGGCTGGCAAACCTGACAAGTTTTTCTTGGTTTCCTCAGTCACAAGGGAAAATCCCGGATTGGAAATTTACATACCATAATTCACCATCGCCTCAATCACCAGTATCATAATCATAAACATTCAAACAAAATCTAAATCAGTTACATGAACACAAGCCATCTATAACACACGAGAATAGAAACAGAAACTAAACCATAGTCAAAGGCCAACTGATTACCCAAAATTCCTAAACATGTTGTATGACCATAGATGTTAAAGTGTGTAAATGCATAAAGAACAGATGGTACCAAATAATGAATCACGATACTTATAGGAATGCAGTCTACGGACTTCAACAATCATCACAATAGACCAGAGTTGCCAGATGTCCTGATTTGGTGGACATGTCCAGATTTTCGCATAAAAATCCTGTGTCCTGCTTCTAATTGAGACGGGACCCAAAAAGTCCCGCCTTTAGAAAATTAACATCACCTGTATAATTTTGTCATTACCTAATAACTATTTTCGTCTAAATAATTATATTAAATTTAAATTAATTTACGCAATAATGCAGAAAGATCAGTTCTTTAAAGAGTGGTGTAAGTAAAGAAGTAAATGATGTAATTAAGACGTAATTAAATTTTCTATATCACTGTGTCAAGTATTATCACAATTATTGTCGGCTGATTGTGTAGGATAATTATTTCGAGTTTCTAAGATGCCAGTAAATACAGTTGTGAGAGAACAAGGATGACAAAAATAGTTAAAAATGTCTTGCGGCCATTTTCAGTAGCAATGGCACCTTACTTCAGAATGTCAAAAAAAAAAAATAAATAAATAAAAATAGTTTGATGTTCAAACAGATGCACCAAAAAGAGAACATAAAACGTTTCCATTACTGTAAGTTGAAATAATTTACTAGTAAGAAGGAGTAGAAACAAAAATTATTGTGCTTTTATAATTTATACACTGAAGATTCGGCAACTATAAATAACTCCCCATCATAAATAAAAGAGATAAAACCGTAACTTATGTTTTACAAACAGTTGACGTTATTGTGCGATAAAGCTTCCATGAATTTTGAAAAGGACAAAATGCCTACACTGCTTTGAAAGAACATAATAAAAATATAGTTGCTATTGGTTGCCCAAAACATTTGATCAATAATTGTGTCAGACATGTTTAATACTTCTAAATACAAAATAAAATGTTTTGTAAGTAAACTATGTAATAAGTTTAGTAGATGAAATAACGAGATACATGTATCTATGAAAAAGTTTTTGAGCAGCTTGGTATGGACTGAACTTAGCTGTCATGTGTCCACAAGGTGACTGAGTATCTTTGGCTCCAGAAGTTGGAAGGCTGTTAAGGAGTTTTGGAGCTGTAAAATCTTATTTTCTGTCGCAAGAGAATCCAGCTAAATTACTCTAGACATGTTTTGAAGATGAACTTGCTCAGTGCTACCTAGGGTTTGTTGTAAATGTTGGAAGTATTACTTCAAGAATAAAACTTAAAACTGTAGTCAGAAAACTGCCTAATTGTAGAGCTATTGAGAAACAGCTTTATGAATCGTAGGAATGAGCAGTTTTATGGGTCTACTATTGCTGCTTCATTTATTGCCAGATCTTGTAATGTACTGCTGTTAACAGTTCAAGGAGGAAGCAGATTCTAGAATGTTTTTATTAAAATGGCAATTTTTGTAACCCTATTAGTTTTTAACTTCATTCAAAGGAATATATTTTTTTTCAATTATGACATTTCAACTATGCCCACACTCTTATCACTCTCAAAGACTGAACGTAAGTATTTATTAGATATGCTGGGAAAAGGATGTCCCTCCTTGGTAAATTTAAAATCTTACAACCCCGTAATAGACCCCAGACTGCTCCTCTGTGAATGAGAATCCCTCTTTGTAATTAAAATAAAATACTACTCCTACATATAAAATTCTGAACAGTTCTGATACATGAATCATTATTACAGACATGCTGATCTTGATTCTGTAGGAAGTTATTTGAGAAATATTGTGTTCTTTTATGATTTGTAGGAGAGCCTTGGAGGTAACTCGAGAACGACCATGCTGGCGACTATCAGTCCAGCTAACATACATCTTGATGAAACACTTGCTACTCTTCGTTACGCATGTCAGGCCCGGACCATCGTCAACAGAGTGAGAATCAACGAAGATCCCCATGACCGCCTCATCAGGTTAGTCGGTATGAGGTAGTCTAAACTGAATCAAAATTATCTGATGATACAAAGCTTCAGTTTTTATTAAAGTTTGCGACATGTAATCCGTCTTTTATGTGCCATACTAAAAAACTCATTAGCGCCAACTCCAAGTATCCCTGTAACTTACTAGCATTGTGTGAATGTTTGCTGTAGCAATACCATCAAATTGGTCAACTATTAAGATGTTATGGTTCTATACTTCATCCGTTCCTTTTTTTACAGATCATTAGGATATTTATAACTCATGAAGCAGTTGTGGAATGACAGGGAAACGGAAGTACTCCAACTATTTGCCTGTCTCCTCTTTCGCTTTTGACTCAAGGTCTCGGATCTGCCTCAATCCATCTCCGCCACTCCTCTCTATCCCTCGCCATTCTTCTCAGTTCCCCAGTTCCTTTCCCTCTTTTCCTTGCCATCCTCTCGATATTATCCATATACTTTGTCCCTGATCTTCCCTTCCCTCTTCTTCCATGCACGATATGACAGCAGATTGATGATAATTTAAAAAACTTTCAACACAAAGGGCCACTCCTAAATATTATTCAATTGAAAACATATTTCACATAATGTGTTTCCTCCGTAATTGGCACCAACTGGAACGGTGAGACCTAAAGTTTTTCGAACTTCATTTTTAAGGGCCACCCTATTGTAAATACAGCAAAAAACACGATCGTGCAAAAACATATTTTTCAATGGTTAATAAGGACAAATTAAAGAAGTACACAAGACACAGTTGTAGTTGTTAATAATGTACTGTATAAATAAAGAATTACACAAGAGAAGATTCATTTCTCTTTATTTTTAGAATAAATTTGAAAAGGCACATTTTCAGCAGTCAATAGGTAAAATAATAAAAATACACAAGATATAGATTTATTTGTTAATACCAATAATGTTAACATAAATAAGTAGGCCTACACAAGACAAGGCTTTTTTTAAGGGAAAATTGAAGGCGTACACACTCTAGTTGTTAACAATGTCAAAATAATATATAAGTACGCAAGACAAGGATCATTTTTCATTATTAAGGATACTGTCTCTTAAGTAATGTCGATTTTGGAGCAAAATTTTGGTTGGAGTGTGTTGAGACAAGAAATTAATCTAGTCTTCAAAGTAAAGATCATTAGATTCTATGCTCTTGAGCTACCTTTCAGCAAGGTTTGTTATCTCGCGACTTTATCAGTTTCTGGTTTTTGATGTGAAGTTTTTGGAAATTCCTTCCACGTAGGAAGTTGGCCATGGATCGAAACAGATGGTAATCTGAAGGCGCAAGATCAGGGTTATATGCCAGGTGTGGAGCATATTCAATCCTTCGAATTTCTGGATTTTTTTCATTTTTGTTCCAGCAATATGAGGGCTTGCTTTGTCCTGTTGCAAGAGAATTCTATTTCGATAAACCAGTGGCGAGCACCTCTCTCTTAAAACTTAATTAATTCGTTTTAACTGTCGAGAATAAAAATCCGCATCGACTGGATGCCCATTTGGAACAAACTTCTAGTGAATCACAACTTCAGTATTCCATCAGATACATAACATTACTATGGAGTCGAACTGATTGTATTTTAACGACGACTTTGGCAGGCTGACGGGGATCAAGCTACTGTTTTAGGTGTCAGGGTTGCGGTAATATATCCAGTTTCACCACATGTGACAATTCTCCTGATAAGTCTATTGTGCATAGGATTAGCGATAAATTGACTACTGATACATCTATCTACTCTCCGTTGAGCCTGTCAAGATGTCAGTTCGTGAGGTACAGATCATAAACTTTTGTATGATTTCTGTTTTTTATGTTGACAACTGTCACATGCTCACAATACATAATAATAACAACCATAGTGTCTTGTAAATTGTACTCTGATGTACACTTTTTCTTGTAGTTGTAGTTACATTTCTAGTGATATGGAAGAGAAGGCTTGAGTAAATAAGTAAATAAATAAATTATTGCATTAGCCAACTAAATAAAATATATTCCTAAGTAAATAAAATCATTAAAATATTACAAATCACCAAACTTAAAAACCCACATTACTTATGAGACGACCTAATATTGCAATAAAACTCGAGGAGTATGTACACAAGAAGAAAGACATTTCCAAGAAGTAGGCAAAACTAAAGGAATATATAAGACACATTTGCAGTTGTTCATAGTGAAAAACATAAAGAAATCCGCAAGACAAGGCCCATTTTTCATAATTATTATTAGGGGAAAATTGGAGTACTACAGTTCTTTTATTATATCTCTGCCTCTGTACAACGTCACAGTTTGCGGTGAGGGGAAAAAGATATAGCAGAAGTTTGCACTGCCTTTTAATGATCTGACGACCACGACCAAGATAACCCACTTGAAATTTAGCGGTTACTCACATGCAAAATTAGAGAATTCTACGAGGCACAAACGAACTCTAGAAAGGCAAAATTAAAGGGGTACCGGTACCCTACACAAGACAAGGCAAATTTTCAGTGGTTACTCCAATCAGTATTTGAAATAATTTGAAAAATTTTGTTCTGATATCTTCTCCAATGATTCTGATTTTTTTCATAAACATGTAACTTAGCTTGCGAGATAATTTACAAAATCCTTTTGCCTGCTGTATTCAGATAAGGAAGCTTCAACATGCCTCCAAGTACTTTCTATTGTATATTTTGTATGAGCGTCAGTAGCTTCATTGACAAATTCGTATTTGTGATTCACCGTGAGATGTTGATAACCATATTTCGATAAATTTTGATATCCCTTCCAGCCATCTGACATAATTTGTGTTCCTGGTGCAATCCATTCTTCGATAAAAAATCAATTTTCACTTCCCCTCTCGACTCCACCAAAACCCTACTGTCCTCCCACAAAATGATCTCTATTGTATTTCCTTCTACCAAATTTTGATTCGTCAATTTCAATAATTTTACCAATTCCTCCAATTTTGTCACTATGTAACTCAATGTATTCAACTATTACTTCTTCAATAAATTGTTTCCAGTCAATAACCGTATGGCTAGCTAAATAATATTCATTCATGATTTATATATTTATATAGCTATGTAATAAATCGAAAGTTAACAACAATTTCTGGCATTATTAATGTGCTCAGCACGAACCAGGTTGTATGCCTTATTGACTTTTTACGGCCACAAACCCTGTTTATTTTATTTTTTTTATGAAACAATCTCTTTTATCACTGCATTTCTTTAAAGTCATTTGAATATTACATTTTTCGCATATCGTTTCATTCTTGATGAGATGACTGTCACACAGAAATGCTTTAAATAAATTCTGACTCATTTTTAAATACATTAAAATGGTCTATTTATGATGCCATAGATTTGCATTTCATACCTACAGGCATTTTTTCTTTTATCAAATTCTGATATTTTACTATTACTACCGTTATTTCCATTTCGAATTATAAAGGTGAGCGCTCACTTACCAGAAAAAATACTTTTGGGTCAATGTAGAGTATCCACCGCCCACTGAACGAATATTGGTTAAAGGAGCGTTGAACAACTTCCACCGATTTTGGAATAGACACCAACGCACTTGGGTTAGGTTAGGTTAGTTTAGGTTTTTATTATCCCGTCAAGATGTTTAGGATTAGTGTAAAACTGACCTATGTCTCCTATAGTGGGCGGGATATAAGTAACATTCACCTTCGTTTGTTGCATTTGGATTTTTATTTATTATTTATTATTTGTCCGCATTTCCGAATGAATAATCAAATAGTGTTGTAATTTACTGCTAGAGCACATTATTTAATTTTAGTGTTCTAAACTGAACCGGAAATAAAATGAGTAGCTTGCAAATTAAATAAACTATGAAGGACATACCTGGTTAATTTAGTATTTTTCCAATCTCATCCCTTATGTTCTTTCTTCATATTACCACAGTCTAGTATATACAGTCACGAAGCTTGAGTTGTAGAGGGTGCTAGGAACAATAGATTGTGCTGGTAGTACCACAGTCTATTGTTCCTAGTATCACAGTCTATTGTTCCTAGCACCCTCAACAACTCAAGCTTCGTGACTGCATATATAAGACTGTGATATTACATTGCTTTAATTCTAATTTCATAAAGCTCTTCATACTGTTGAACTTAATAAAATAACCTATACCTTCAATATTACCGCGATTGGAGGCCTTGCAATCTATATAATTTGCTATGACATTCTATATTTCGATCTTGGACTGTACAGAAATCCGTTTAGAATTCTCTGGCAAGAATTCTGATCAGAATCCAGTGTTGCGGACAGAGACGATACAGCCAAGTGAACGATGCTCTATTTAAAATAATGCAAAGAATAAAAATCCGAACGTGGCATACAGATCAATTCCAGTACGTGGGCTCCTGTCTTTAGTGAGCAATATAAAATTGACTGTTAATTATTTAGAAGTTGGCAACATATTTTATATCGATTGTAACAATAATACATATATAAAAATGTGTTGTAACAATAAGGAGATATTGTAACGTTTATTTCAATTTGTGCCATTCTGGGACAAACAGTACAATTTAATTAATCACGATTTTCCTTTGTAAGGTCAGAAAGAAAGACGAAATGGATAATCGAGAGTTTGTATTGTAACATTAGGCTTTTACTGTATATTTTCTTTTGAGGACAATGTCATTTTAAAGTTTAGATTAATTGAGGAGCTTATTTTCAAAGCGACCCTTGCCCATTCCCATAACTTTGTGAAAAATCACGAAAAACGTTTTTAGGTTTAAAATTTCTTACCAGCTAGGCAAGAGACATTATGAAACCAAAGAGGTTGGGTACATTTAGAATCAAATGAAACCGTCAGAAACTTTTGATTCCAAAACTAGAACTAATATTTTGTCGCAATTTTTCTGTGGACAAGAGTCAGTTTGATTCCAACAGTCACTTTTAACGCAAGATTTTAGTGGTTTAGAGGGCATTCTGAAGCCAAATCATAATAGTTGTGTATAGAGTTATATTTGAAGAATGTGTGGACACAGGACGCTCATTTTCGTTATCAGGTGGACAAGAGATGTTTTGAAAATGAGCTCCTCAATTATCTAGTTACACATGGCATGAGTGTTCTATGTTGGTTATAATAGATTAAGATTTTAACTCGATACTTGATTATCTTTGACATGTTCAATTTAATTGTCATATAATATATAAAATGTACTGTGAATTTGTAATGATCCTTCATAAAAAATTAAAGCAATACTCATTATTTTCCTCTACTTTCTAGAGAACTGCGAGCTGAAGTGGATCGCTTGCGTGCTTTACGAGAAGATTACGAACGCCGTCTGAAAATAGGAGCACCCCGCAGACTGCTACAACAAGAAAAATTTGACTTGCAAGATAAAGATCAAGAGATTGAAAATCTCAGAGAACAGCTGAAGCACAGTGATGAACAACTTCGGCAGTGCGAAGAGCAGTTAACACAGGCTCAAAAGTATGTATATAGTTCCATTAGAATATCTTATTCATTGCTACTGATACCGCAGATGGAGGAGTTTTCTCATTTGACGATATATGTCAGTGGAAGATCAATATTGTTGCATACATCTTAAGCGTGATTAGTGAAATATTTTAATTACTGTTCGTTTTTTTGCACCAATATAAGCCAGCCAATATCCGAGCATAGAATGTATATAAAATGTTACCTAGATTATCTTGAGCGAGACCCTTCCAATAGGAACAAATGTGATCCACCAGCACTCCCTAAATACCGCAGCTTCTTTTATAGAAGAAGTATAAGCAAACTAGGACGAGCATCCATTAAAACTGTTGTAACTGGCTGCGTGAGACGAATATTATTAGAGCAGTCTTTAGCAAAAGTCATAGAAATAATGTTGCCAACATCTGAAAAGTTGTAGCTTGTTAATGATGGGAAATCTCGCCTCCTCTCACTTAACTATCCTCTCAACTAAACCAACCTAATCTTTTTACAGTCCTCGCCTCCTACCCTTTTGATCCAGGAAAAATGCTCATCTTTATTTACACGAACCATCATTATACTTTTGGTCCAGGAAAAATACTTGTCTTTATTTACTATAGACTGGAAGGAAATGTGTTATGGTGAATATTACCAGCACCAGGGGCAGCCCATCCTTAGGGGTCACCAAAGCCTTGCCCCAGAAATTTTCTTGTCGCATTTAAAATACGTAAGTTTTGTTCAAAACAGTGTACTGGATTCAGTCAACTTTGTCACATGATACGATGTGTCAGTAAAATATCAAAGATTGTATGTCACTAAATATTGTGAGCTTGAGCCTGCATCAAAGGGCCCCACAACTTGAATCACTTTAGCACTCAACTGCCATGGTGCCAGGTATGCAATGTTCGCTATTGACGAAGATTCGCGAAGTGTTAAGAGTATAATGCTTCACATTGGGGCCCAACGTGCCTGGCCTGCTTGCCGGATGGAAGCAACATTCGCAGTTATTTGTTGCTTTGGGTTAATTCTAGACATGTCCCTGTGAACTTTGAATAGTGCATGCGAGCGAAGTGTGTAAACATGAATAAAGTGAATTACTATTAAAAACATAGTTTTCTTCGTTAAAATTAGAAGATAAACTTGAAGTTAAATGACTAGGCACACATCAACATAATGATTTCAGTTTTACACAGGTGGATGACAAGAAAAGGAGAACTTCTGCAACTCGTGGTTTATAAAGAAGTCCTGCTTAACTGTAAGTCACGAAAGACAAAGTTTATTTTGTTTCTATTGTCTGTTATTTGTGGCGAGGGACTGTGGACGTCGACAGGTTGCAAAGATCAAAGACATTGAAGTGAACACATAAAAAAATATGAAGAAAGTGCATTACCGTACATTTAGGAAATGCTTGTAAGTTTAAACTATTTGGGACAGTAAATATCGCAACACAAATTGATTCCACAGTTAAAGTTTCAATCCAGAGACACAACGAACAGATCACAAAAAATAGGCATATACTGGGAAGAGTAATAATTAATTGATTCTTTAGTATTTTGCGGAACTCACGAATTATCACTGAGGGTCATAACAAAAATCAGGGATCTGCAAATCAGGAAAAATTTATTAGACTTGTTATCTTACTTGTCAGTCTTGATAATGTATTCAATGAACACTTAAACAGTATTTCTGTTTTTAAATATACTTCACATACTACACAAAATGAATTATTAGACAGTATGTATGAGGCATACGTCGAAGATCTGAAGCAGGACATTAATTCTACAGATTTTGTTGCTGTACAGGCTGACGAAACAACAGACATAACCTGCAAAAGCCAATTTGTTATTATTTTGAGGTACATAAAAGATTGCAAACCTGTGGAAAGGTTTCTTTCTTTCAAAAAGGTAAACAATCGCACGGCTAATGGTCTGAGCGAGGTTCTAAAACAAAGTCTACAACCTTTCAATTTAGAAAATAAACTAATAGCTCAAGCATATGATGGTGCTGCAGTAATGAGTGGAAATCAGGGTGGGATTCAGACTTTGATGCAGAAAACATTTTCTCATGCGAAATTTGTTCACTGCTATGCCCACCAACTTAATTTAGTTGTAAAAAGTGCATGTTCAAAACGCATTAAATCAGTGAAGTTGTTTTTTGCAAATATTACTGGGTTCACAACATTCTTCTCCACTTCACCTAAACACAGTGACCAACTGCGATCTGTGTGCAATAAGTGCATACCAATCGTTTCAGCAACACGATGGAACTTTCAGTCCAGAGTTGTATCCTCCGTTAAGGAAAATAAAGTGGAGCTATTGAAATGCTTCGAAAGGATTGAAGAGGAAGATGACTCAAATGAATGGGATAATATATAGTATCTTAGGTGAATAACAACACCACGTTGCTGCATCTCCTGGTCGACCTGAAACTATTGAAGATGACAGATGAAGTTGAAATTAATGAAAGTGAAAGTGAAGTGAAGTCCAACGTCGAAAGTTACCAGCACTTCTTCCAGTAGTTGAAGGGGGAAACCTCGAAAAGAAAACCAACTGGATAACTTGTTCTCACCAGATTTTGAATCACAAACCCACTCGTCTCAACTCTGGACATGCTGAAGCTGAAGGTCACGGATTCGATTCCCCATGGGTTCGTGAATTTTTCCCATTGATCTAATCCTTCCTGCTGTACTATGGTCCTGGGGTTTACTCAGCATCTAACAGAAATGTGTACAAAGGGTTTTTCCTTGAAGGATAGAACTGACATGCCTACTGCCATTAGTGCTGATTCTACAGGTGGGGTCGGTCTAGGTAGCGTATACTGCTGGCCTTCTGTGCTCGAGGTTGCGTGTTCGATCCCGGCCCAGGTCAATGACATTTAAGTGTGCTTAAATGCGACAGGCTTATGTCATTAGATTTACTGGCTTGTAAAAGAACTCCTGCGGGACAAAATTGCGGCACACCGGCAATACTGATATAACCTCTGCAGTTGCGAGCGTCGTTAAATAAACCATAATTTTTTCTACAGGTGGGAGCTTTGATCTCTTGCGAACATGTGGGCCTCCGTGACCTGTAACAGGATTCCTTTACCTTACTATATGTTTACTGAAAGTCAATGTGTAAAAAAAATTATCACAACATATTGGGACAAGGTAATTTCTGCTGACAGTATCTATTCGACCGACAATTAAGGAGCACTTTGTGAAAAAACAGTTGTAGCATATGAAGTCCTTAAATACCAGACTTCGAAATTTTCCCTTCTCACTAGAGTAAATACTGTGATGCTTCATGAAATCTATTTAGTGACTTTAGAGGAAATACATGTTTTCACCATCTCTGATGTTGAAAGTAGTTTTGGCTATGCCACATATCTATCAGTCTGTCTGTGTACAGTGATTTAACCTCAACTTTTGGGAGGATTTTGTTCACATTGTGTCTGCTAGTTAATTTATCCGGAAATGATGTATATGAAAAATAAATAATAGATCTTTACTTGAAATCAAAGGCACAAAATAGCAATGAATTCGAAATCCAGTCTATTTTATTTCTTATATAAGATGGAGTGATAAATAAAATTAACTGCCCGATATGTCTAGTCAGACATCTGTGTTTCGGAAAAAGTAATTATATGTATAATTATTTCTATTTTTCGTTGAGAATTTTCTCATGCCTAAAAGTTTCCAGGCCACCATGGTAGTCGCTATCCTTATTGAAGTATGTGTCATTGCTGTAGAAGTAACATCCCTTGTCATAAGCACATGTTTACGCATGTGTAAGCTTTTCGGGAAAAATGTATTATATTGACATATTGTACAGGATCGAGCAGAATGATCTCCTCGATTAGAAACATAAATAATAAGAGCAACATAGATCCTATTCAAAATTTTATTTTACCATCTTACAGAAGATTGTTTGCCATTTTGACATCACTTTGTTTTAAAGATAATATCGTCCAAATGCTTCCACTCACGAGCTGTACATTCTTCAAACAGTGACTGTGCGTCCTTCTTCCCCAAAAAAGCATGGTTCTATTATTCCAGATTGTGCAATAGGACACCAAACAGTAACACATTTGATGTGGAGAGGTCGCTGATGCATTACTTCGACATTTTCTATCTTCGGATTGTAAGACATTTTTCTATTGTAGACATTACTTTCAAGCCAGAAAACTAACGACAATTGTATCAAAATCTTGAGCATTAGATTAAATAAAATAAATAAAAATATGTATTTAAGAAAAAAGTTCGTGTTATGGCCAAAAATACGGCCTGGCTTTTTAATTATATGTAACGAGAAGTGAACACAGGTTGTGAGAGTACCTTCGAACTTATGTATAGAAAAATAAAATTCTTACCTAAGTTCATTTTATTTTACACTATTCTCTTATCAGTAAGGTTTTTGGGTCAATGTTATACGTAATTTGTATGTGCGTTTTTAAGCCCTAAAATTTGCGTCTGAAAAATTGTTTAATTTGAGTAATATTTGGTTTCATTATCAATTTTTAAACAAACTATTTACTCTCTTTTCAGTCTCTTTCTGTTCAGTTCTAGAACTATCTTGATTTTACAAACATCTAGTCTGAACAAGTTTTTGACTGAACAGAAACTTCAAAACAACAGTCTTTGGATACTGGTACATATTGTCTGTACTATTTAGTTCGACACTATTTTTGTAAGAAATATAATCAAGAACAACATCATAGAGGCGATTTTTTGTAATTTATTGCTATTTTGTTATATTGATTAATAAAAATGATATTTGTTTACATAATTTTATGGTGGCTTGACTTACAGATCTTTAATATAAACTAAATTCGTTTTGGAGCTCAGAGATTTCCTCTGTACGCATAGACAGAATGCCAAAAATTAGGTTTTCGGAAGTAGGAACACTGTAAACGTGCATTTCATTAACAATATCTAAATAAACATCTTGCAGCATTGCAATAACTCTCATTCTTACTACACTTCGCAGTCAAGACACAAGGTAAAGGGTACTAGAAAAAATGTGTAGGTAATTTCTAGGTCATGTTAAATTTCGACTTTGAGTCACTTGTGACGTTCAAACCTGTCTTTGGACAATTGACTGAACAACAACATCAAAACATTAACAACAACAATCATAACTTCAGTTGAAAGCATCATTAAATAAAACAATCTACTTACAGTACCTCTAGTGATGAACATTTTAAATCGGAAAATTTTCCCTTTATTAAGCAATTTATTAGTTTTATTAATTTTACTAAGTCTTATAACTTCACTAATATAATTATAAATTTTCCTCTTATTTGCTGATGATATGGCTTTGTTAGCAGAAGAGGAAATGATAATAAAGATATATGCTACGGAAGCTAAATGACGGTTGTGAAGAGATGGGATGAAGATAAATGCAAACAAGATGAAGGTGGTTATCGAAAGAGATGTAAAGAAGATGTGTTGTTGTTTAGTCAGTTGTTCGAAGACAGACAAGAAACACCAATAAAGCATGACTCATGAGACAACTAAACCAGGAGATACTGGGGTAGGGTGGTCAGTTCTTTTCTCCCTCCATTGTATTACATTGCTAGTAACATATTACATTAATCAGACTTCAGATTTGTACAAACAGTTGTTCTTCCTCTGACACTTATCGTCAGGTGAGATATAACTTACTGCCTGATAATAGATGTACATATCAGTCAGAACCATAATCAGAGGCAATAGAGAAGAAGGTAAATGTGCGAATTCGAAATGAGGCAGTGGAATAAATGGACAGCTTCAAATACTTGAGGTGTACCAGTAGCCTACTATAAGTAGTAACATGAGCTGCTGCCTGGAAGTCAGGAGGAGACAGAAGCAATGGCAATAAAGGTTTTAATCGAAAAAGGAGCATCTTCTGCGGCCCTCTGGGGAGGGGGGGCACTAAGGAAGAGACTAGTGAAGTGCTTTGTGTGGAGTATGACATTGTACTGGGCAGAAATATGGACATTACGATGAAGTAAAGAGAAACGACTATTGTAGAAGCATTTGAAATATGATTATGAAGAAGAATGGTCCGTGTGAAAAGGACAGACAAAATAAGAAATGAAGCTGTGCTACAAAGAGTGGGTGAAGAAAGAATAATGCTGAAACTAATGAGGAAGAGAAGAAGAAATTGCCTGGCCCACTGGCTAAGAAGAAGGATACACTGGACAGAATGGTGAACGGAAGATGTTGTCAGATGATAGACAACATTAAGATACATGGATCATATGCTGAGACCAAAAGGAAGGCGGGAAAGAGGGAAGATTGGAGAACACTGGGTTTGCAGTGAAAGACCTACTCTTGGGCAGATAACTATGAATAAATTAATAAGAAATGTTTTTAGCTTATTGATTTTGCTGTTTTATTTTATGATTGTTCTGATATGGTACTATAATTTTTTTGTAAAAATTTCTGTTATCAAGGAAGATTTTAGCTAATTGATTTTACCAAGTTTTAAAGTTTTATAATTGTATAGTATTATATACTGTAATTGTACATTTTTCTGTATACTTTTTTATTGATATTGATAAGTTCTATAATAATTGTACTGATATAGTTGCAAATCTAACTGAAAACTTTCCCCTTATTAAGCTTTTTTTTTTATTTTGTAATTGTACTGGTATAAAAAATTCGCTTCTTATTTTTATCTGTAGGTGACCTGATTGCTACTCAAATAGCCATTGTTTACACATGTGTTTTGTAATACATAATCACACACACAAACCAAAACAGATCAAGATTTAAAAATTAGTTTTATCTGGAAATTAATTACACAAAGCAATGATACAACGCAGAACTTCGCACTTGGTATGAGCAGTAATGAAGCGTGACAAAATTTTTGGGTAAGCTGAACTGACAACATGGTTCGGAAATAGTGATCTAAGCCGTTCTTTACGTCACTAAAAGGTAAACGAAACACGGAAACTCTCCTGTTTTTAATTAACTAAATTCTAAATTGATCTTGTCCCTTCTTCGAAAATGTTTGGGAAAGCTCAGCTTACCCTGCCTACCCTGAAGCTTTGCCACTGGTTATCAGTCTGGATGGCTGAGCTGTGAATGCATTATAAAAATGAAGTTGGGAGCTTACAGAAGTAACTAAGTCGGGTAACCATGAACCACACACCATATTTATGTTTCCTGCAGCCAAGAATAAGTGACTATTTTAAAATTATAGGCAATCATCAGACCATGTGGAGAAAATAGTGTGTGGCGATTTAGCTTAGATAAGGAAATATCTCAGATGTGATATTCATCAACATTTGTTTCTTAATCAGTATGAATGTTATGGTAAAGCAAAATAGACAATGGTATTGTTTTAGAGTCACTGTTTGAGCTATTAAAGGTTAGATGATTTATGAATTGGGGTCGTTTGATAAGCTGGTGGCAAATGAAGATACTGAATGAGTAACACATTGAGGCTATAAGCAAGGGAGCAAAGAAAGCAAACATTTTATAAGGCTTAAAATTTTTCATAAAAATGAAGGAGAAAATATTTTCCTTCTCATATCACTACTTGTCTTACTATAAGTCATTCTGAACATAATTTCGTCTCTGAAATTTATGTTTTATTTTTATCTGTCAAGAGCAAATCACCTGATTTTGCAGGTCATGGATAGAACGCCTTGAAGATTCTGGGAGGGTTAAATCTGCCGAACTGAATCATCTGCGTCACTGTGGAGTGGCAGTACAGTTTGATGGGACTCAACAGTCTCCTTGTCTGGTAAACCTAGCAGCTGATCCTAGTCTATCAGGCACCTTGCTTTATCTCCTGCCGCCTGGTGTTGTGAGTATTGGACGTCTACGTGCAACCATGTCAGAGTCAGGGCAAGGTCCTGACATTGCTTTGAGTGGCCCTCTTGTTCAGCCACATCATTGGTGTGTAAACATTTTAACTTTATTTATTTAATCATGACTAGAGACTGACAACATATGAAATTTCATGTTTTAAACCATTCCTGTTAGCTGTAAGCAAACAATGATTTTCACGATTTATGATGTGTAGAATGCAATTAACACCAAAAAAAGTTAATATTTTATAATATTTTGGTAAAATGTTCATATTTCATAAAAATCTACATATGCACGATTTTTTTCTCCTCCTTTAATATGTATATAATTACTAGGGGGCGGATTTTTAATATATTTGCAAGTTTTATTCATTAGTTGCAAATCACATGGTACCATTATATACAGTAAATGCATTATAAGTTATTTGTAACCAAAGATAAAGATTGTTTAGTGCATATATATGCATATTTAATGGGTTACTGCATATTTGAGCTTTCAGTGCATATAAAAGCATATTTCATTATTTTTTTTATCAGTCTGGTGTTTACACCAAGATTAAGAACACGAAAAATCTGAAAAAAAAAATGGAATAAAGAAGAACTCAGACATTAAATATTTTATTTATGGCAATCTGACAACATGCAGGCAATGCACTGTTGTTGGTGAATCATTGTGAGAATTCTGTGGCAATCAACAAAGCTCTCCATAATTAAATGCATTGCTGACTCTGTGCAAATGTATAATATCAGGAAGTTGAGATTAAAAGAACAGATAATCAAAACAAGAAGCCGTCTTATCTACTACTTCGTACGTGCATAACATTTTGACATTTGTTAGGAGAACACTGCAATATGAATATGATCGGCACAGACATGTCAAAGAAACTTCGACAGTGTGTTAAGAGTGCATTGTATTTTAGAACAGCTTAGCTGCATGAAAATTATTAATTTTGAATTAGTTTTATCAACTAAAAATATGATAGATGTATACTGCTTAAGCAGAGACATTGAGGACACGCAACTTTAACAACTGATGATATCTCAATATTATTATGTACCGGTGTAGCAGAAAAACTATCAATAATAGTAAATTCCTTAAAATTAAATGCTTTTTTTATTTTAATAGTACATATTTTGTTAATTTTAGTGCGTATATACTGGTTTTTAAATGCATACATGCATGCATATTTTGTAATTTTTAATGCATATGATTCCCCTCCTAATAATTACCACTGAACACTGTTTCCATATATTAAAAGGAGACAGCAGATATGTTTTCAGGAAACACTTGAAAAACCCAAGCCAAATTTCCACCAAAATTCACAAGGGCAAGTAAAATCTCCAAATTCTCCTATAAAGTTACTGAAGTCGTAGTGTCAATGAATTTATGAAGCCAAAACAGAATAAGTGGTTCCTATTCCTTCTTTGGTCATTCTTTCGAATCCAGTGAAAGGAGATTCAATGTTGCCATGTCTACTTTTGTATGTGTAAATTAATGTTTTATCCGGGTTCCAACCATCAATTTTGCTGATTAATTTCTCTTCTTTTTGCAACTTTCTGGGTTTTTGATTGTACAAAACAATATTAATTGACAGAAGGTGTAATATTTTGCCAGAAAATATAGAAAAGTTACTTGTTTTCTATTTATGGTTGGTAACCAGTGCTGAGTCCAGCCATTATAAGATTTTTTCTCTCCAATGTAAGAAAAATGAGTTCTGTAGCTTTTGCATTGAGGTAGAGATTTGATGATTCTGACAAGCTGTTCAATTATACAGATTTATTGTATTTTATTTGGTAAAAGTCAGTGAAGTGAAATTTCACTTCCATATCTCACAATAGATCCCACCAGTACCTTCCCAATATATTTCTTGTCCCCTTCTTTATATATTTTATAGGGTGAAACAACGCACAAGAAATAAAGTTTAAATTCATTTTGGTGAAACGAAGCATAGTGCAGTAACTTACACTACTATTAGCAATAGTAGAAACAGTAAAATTAACGTGAAAGAATGTGTTCTTGATTAGAAGAATGTAAATCTTCACTTCTCATTCTATTTTATGGCTGATAGTCACTTCCCTTTCTGTCTCTATCAACCTCAATATCTTTGCTCACAGTGTTCTTGCACACCTCAAATAGTTGGTTGAATGTCGACAAAAGAAACAGATATATGTTTCCTATGAAAATATGTTCTAATCACTGTCTTTTTTTAAACTGATGATCTGTTGTTGTCTGGTAATATATTATATGTACGTTAAAATGCACAGAACTGAGAATGGTAATCAAATGTAATATGAATGGGCGACATCTATAGGAAAGGCCAGGGTCCTACATGGACTATAGTGCCTGGGATTCATTGAATGAAATGTGAAGAGTGTGTTTTTACTGTAGTGCAAGACAAAGTCATACTTAACAACATGAGTACATTCTGTCTGTCATTGTTTTCAGTACAATTGAAAATAAAGATACAATATTAAGGCTCATTCAGGAATGCGATGCTGAAACATTTGTAAATGGGGAAAGACTACAGCACGATATTGTTCTTCATCATGGTGATCGCCTTGTGATAGGAGGAAATCATTACTTCAGAGTGTGCAACCCTTATGACTCCAGTGAATTGAGTCCTGAACAGCCAATAGACTATGAATTCGCCCATGAAGAAATCGTCAGAGTTCAAGAAGAGAAGTAAGTGTTTCGGATTAATTTTTTATGCTTATTCTGATTTCTTAAACATGCATTATGTGTCAAATAATATTTTCTGTACGAGTTAAGCGAAATACATTCTAACATTGCTGCTGCTGTTGTTATTGTTGTTGTCTAATGCTTGACATTTGCCAGTGAAGTCATTAGCACTCTTCCTCTCCATTATCTAACACTATCTACTACTTGACCTTGAATGTCATGTGTTACGATTTAATATTTTTTCAGGATGGAATTTGCCATTAATTTACTGTTAATTTTGACACTTGCCAACTTCTGTTCAATATTCGCATAATTTATATTTGCAAAAAAAAAAAATGAATTGAAAAGTTATTTATCTCGCAGACTGGATTGAACAGATAGGAGGATCATAATTTCCTATCCTTGATGTAACTATATGACTAATGATGCTCCAGAGTTTTAATACTAACTCTAAATTGCAAGAAATAATAATAATGATTTATTTTAGCTGGTAGAGATAAAGCCACTCAACTAGCAAAAAGTATACATACCGGTTCGTATAAATAAACTTACAAGTTACAAAGATTACAACAAATTGAGCTCAATGAAAGTTACGTGTATGCAAGAGTTCCTTACGAAATAAACAATAAAATACCTTAAATGATTAATTAAACAATGACATACAAACTGTGTAGCAAATTTAAACTAACATACATTCATACATACATACATACATACATACATACATACATACATACATAAGTGCATAGTGTTTGCCCAATGACAGGTCTTTCACTGCAAACTCAGCATTCTCCAATCTTTCCTTTTTTCTACCCTCCTCTTAGTCTCTACATATGATCATATACCTTAATGACGTCTTCTGATATCTTCTTCAGCATTATTCTTTCTTCACCCACTCTTTTCAACACAGCATCATTTCTTATTCTGTCTGTCCATTTCACATGCTCCATATCAACATTTCAAATGCTTCTAGATTCTTCTCTTCACTTCGTCGTAATGTCCTTCTTTCTGCGCCATACAGTGCCACACAAAACACTTCACTAGTCTCTTCCTTAGTAAGTTCTTTTTCCAGACGTCCGTAGAAGATGCTTCTATTTTTGTTAAAAGCTTCCTTTACCATTGTTATCCTCCTTTTGACTTCCTGGCAGCAGCTCATGTTATTGCTTATAGTACACCCCTATATATTTGAAGTTGTCTGCTTGCTCTATTGCCTCATTTAGTATTCACACGTTTACCTCCTTTTTTTTCCGACAACCATGGTCCTCGTCTTGTTGGCATTTATCTTCATCCCATACTGCTCACAGCTGTCATTTAGCTCCAGTAGCATATTCCTCTTCTTCTGCTGCTAACAACGCCATATTGTCAGAAGATCTTATGCACTTTATTCTTTTTCCTCCTACTATCACCGCTCCCATTTTCTGAAAACAGTTCTTCACAAAGTCCTCCAAGTAAATGTTGAACAGGGTAGGTAATAAAAGGGCATCCTTGACGTACATCTCTCCTTATTTCATTTCATTCAGACATTTCTTCTTCTATCCTGACGTTGCTACATATAAAGATTACTGAACAGCCTCCTCTCTTTCCAAACCACACCTATTTTTTTCAGGATCTCTATCATCAGTTTGTTCCAGTCCACTCTGTCAAATGCCTTTTCTATGTCCACAAATACTATATACACTTCTTTATTCTTCTCTAGGTATCTTTTGCCTATTCGTAGTTCCAGTTACATCCCTCATAGTACCTTTTCCCTTCCTGAAGCAAAACTGTTCTTCTTTCAACTGCCCTTCCATCTTAGAATATAAACGTCAATTCGTATTCACAGGGAATCTTTGCCAGGAATCTATCAAGCTGATAGTCCTGAACTTGTTACATTTCTTGGCATTATTTTTCTTCGGTATTGGCAGCAACATTGTCTCCGTAAAATATTCAGGGCAACTCGACTTTCTCGTATGTTTCGTTGCATAATGATAGAATTTGCTTTTTGTCTTCATCCAAGCATTTCACTAATTCAACGAGGATTCCAACAACTCCTGTTGTTTTCCCATTCTTCATTTCCCTAAGTGTTAGTTCAACTTCTTCCCTTAGAATAGAGAATCCTTTTTCGTCTTCTATAATTAAGTCATCTGCACGATTCCCAGTCCCATATAACCCTTCTACATATTTCGTTCATGTGTTCAGTATTCCTAGTTTGTCTGTTATTTCATTTCCGGTTTCGTTTTCTATCTACTACATGGATTTCCTGTTCTTATTTGTGAAGTCCAAAGATTTTACTTTTACTTTAGATCATATATTTTACATAATGCTAGATAATAGGAAGAAATTACAATGAGAATAATTGCGAATATTTAGAGTTATCAGAATTAGTGTAAAAAAGAATGAAATTACCAAGTAGCCAGTGACCATTAATGTCAGGATAATTAGATAAATTGCAAGAAATAAGAGTAAGCTCATGTTGAGTCTTGAAGCACCATGTAATAAGGTATGAATAGTTCTTCCATTATATTTTATACTTCTAGTTTGTCACGAGCATCATTCTGCTATGAAACAAGAATGGATTATCTTAAAATTACATGACTGTTGTATACAGTAATTTCCCCCTATCTGCGAATTCAGTTAAGCATGGTTAATCTCAGCAACAAATATTTTTACGTCATTTAGCGCCTAGCATCTTAATCTGGAAAAGTTTTATAGAAAATCTAGATGGCATGTATGCATGTTCAGAAACGTAATAATGTGCAATGTATTATTATTATTATTATTATTATTATTATTATTATTATTGTTGTTGTTGTTGTTGTTGTTGTTATTTGCTTCTCTTAATGTCTTGTTATTTCTAATTTTTCAATTAAACTATATCATAGGTATATGTGTTACCGAAAAAAAGAACACTTATTTATATGATTCGTTATTATTCACTGCAGATTTTGGAACACACTTCCCATGGATATGGGGGGGGGGGAATTACTGTATTTATGTATTAAGTTTACTAAATATTAAATGTAGAGATATTACTGTTAATTGCTGATTTCCTTAATCATTTAGACTTCGTGCAGAATTAGAAGAGGCTAAGAGAAAGATATTCCTTGAGCTAGAAGCAAGAAAGGAAGTAGATAGACAGCTCAGTTTCCAGAAGATGAATTACGAAGAAAAACTTGTAAGTTATTATTTAGTTGTATTTTGTTATCTTATATTTACAGAAGTTTCTTTGATTTCTGATTTCTGTTCGTTTTGTGTATTCTTTAATTTTCATTGTTTATCATATTCACTGATAATATTTTAGTTCTATAATAATTATATGAAAAAGTGACATGATATGTATTTCTTTATTCTCAAGATCTTTTCCAATCTTCATTTTATGTTCTGTCTCGGCATTTTTTATATGATGATCAGCTCTTGATTTAAGTAGCCCATGGGCCTGAAAAATGTTTCGCCCCCCCCCCCCCACCAACTAATTTGTTCAAATCTTGACATTTAGCAGTGAAGCTGTAAAAAAATGGCATATGCTATTACCTAAAGCAGGCATCTGCGAAGTAGGAAAATGTCGAAAATTTATTTTCAGCTCGAATTTCCCCCCCCCCCCCTAAACATTTTGCCCCTACGAATTTTTCACCATGGGCCTGGTGGCATGGGTTAGATGATAACTCTATCTTTTATTTTCTGTTTTAAAATGTAAAAGTTAAAGATTTTTTCTTTAGATACTTTAAAGGCACATAGCAGATAAGGAGGTAAAGCTCCATGCTCTCATAACTGAATGAGGTGCTGTGGTCAGCATCACATTCTCATCTCCGATTTATCCCCTGGGGAAAATCCATTGCTCAATTTGATCTCGGGACTATTCTGGAAGTGTGGCAACGAGAAAAATCCCACCATCACCCGGAATTGAACCCAGAACCTTCTGTTCTGTAGTCAGTTACTCTGTGAACTGATTTACCAGACTGCCCAAAATGTAAAAAATACTCATTCTTTAATGTTTTAAACATTGAAGTGTGAGATAGCATACAATACCTAAACTATGGTTACATGTTACTTTATGTGTTCAAACAATTTCCTCAGTTTTTGTTATCATTTTCGTCGATAAACTTCGAGAACTGACCATGCCAGTTAGAACTGTAGCAACATTATTATAGAGTGAATACAAATTTGAACACAAGCTCTTAATAATGTCATTCTCTGTAAAAGTTTAAGTAGATATTTATATTAAACTTATAACCTGTGACATTTAGTTTTCGAGGTACAAGTTACCATAAAATAGACTTATACATTTGCCTATGATGTTACCTATTATGAGATTTTTAGATGTAATCAAGACACGCACTATACAGCAGAGCTCAGCTGTAGTCAAATGCTAATGTAGTTGGCACAAGATAAGATAATACGTGACATGTTGTTAACTTTGGATGTCTCTTAACAGTCAAGCTGGTATTGAAGCTCAAAAATATATCATGTTCTATCTGGATCAGTGGTTGAACATGATACATCGACAAAGATGGATTGGAGGTGTGAAGCCAATCACATGGCCTTCTTCTTCTTCTTCTTCTTCTTCTTCTTCTTCTTCTTCTTCTTCTATTATAGGCTTATAGCCTATTCTTTCTTCATTTCGCATTGCCTCATTCCAAGTCGTCATACCATAATTTTCTGGATCGTCCCTGTCTTCTTCTACCTTTAGGAAGATTATTCCTGTTACTATCCATCCTGTTTATATGATTATTCCATTCTTGTTTTTTCCTATATACCGGTACCTATTCATTCATATTTTCAACCTCACATGTTTCTCTTATACTGTCACTTCTTTCTCTATTCCATAAAGTTTTTCCTACAATTTTGCGAAGTACTTTCATTTCTGCTGTTTCCAACAATCTTTTTGTTTTTGTTGTATCTGGTCTTGTTTCTGTCTGATAAACCATAATGGGTCTTACTGCTGTTTTGTAGAATCTGGCCTTGCATCATTAAGGCATCCAGCCATTTGATTTGCCTTAATAACCTGTTGTCTCTCCTCCTGATCTATGTTCCTATAATTTCTTAATTCAATTCCTAAATATCTTTTCTTATTGAATACTCTTACCATCAGTTTCTAGTTTGCATCTTTTAGGTTCTATGGATGTTTTCATACATCAAATTTAATCTTTTAGCTGTTGTATTGAATAAATGTAATAATCACTGAAGGTCATCTTCACCCTCTGCCAATAAAACTGCATCATCTGCATAATAAATTATTGTCAATTCTTTATTTCCCATTTTGTAACCTCTTCCATTATTAACATGATTAATTATTTCATCCATAATAATATTGAATAATGATGAACTCAAAGAATCACCCTGCCTAATTCCGTTATATACTGGTATGGGCTCTGTGAAAACGATTAACATGGTCTTTCAGTTGCCAAATATAATTCTAATGTATTTTTTCATATGAGGACATTTGAAGGAGCATGTATATACTATCATATGATTCAAAGATCAGGTGGCAAGGCTTCATGCAGTGCTGACAGTAGCCATTGCAAACATGTTTGAGAGAATGCTTTGAGGATAGTGGTCACATTTAATGGTTGTCTATTCAACAGAAGTTGTTACTCTTTATTTAAGACAGAGAGGCTGAATCTTGCTTGAGTAGGGATTTCAACGTTATATTAAGGTATATTCACACTATTGATTTTTATCTGTAACAAATATTCAAAATGGTAAAAGATTTTTTTTTAGATTTATTAAGAATCTATGTTGTGAATTTATGTAAGATACTAATAAATCGTGTATTCCTTATGCCTTTTCTCCCCCTCCCCCGCGAATTTTCCTATACCACTCTATTATGCAAACCTAAATTGATATAAGCACAAATGCCACATTATTAGTATAGTCACAAATGACAGTTGCTAAATAGGTGGTATGAACTGAACGTGGAAAATTGAATAGACTTACAAACACGTAAGTCAACTATATGAGCATATTGCATTACGTCTATATTTTGATGTGGGCGAGAAATGGCTGGTAAGTTTAGTCTAGAACCCTCTTAGACAGAGTTCTTTTACTTATTATAAATCTGTAACACAAGATTCACAGCTCTACATTTCATTTCCAAAGCAAAGAAAGGCATGCCAGATTTTTATCACTCTTAGCTAGGTTTAAGCGCAAGAAACTCGGACCTAATGGCAAGCAGAATAGCCAAAAATGGGTACGTGAATGTGCCAAGTCCAATACAATCTGTATTTATGCTTGACTTTGAATTGCCTGATGTCTCTTTAAAACATCTGTATTGGAATGTAATGTAAATGCACTTTCATTGTGGTAACATAAGATAACTTTACAATTTACATTGTACCATACTGCTAGAAAATTGATGGGTAAGTTTGACCTGTTAAAAACACTGAACACAATCCTTAAATCATTACTGTGCCATATTTATCATCGCTACTACAGTATTGGTATGGTATGTATAAAATAATTAGATTTGGTATTACGTTCGTCTTTTCAATGTGAGTTTACAACGGCTGTGCTTTAGCATTGACATCTATTGGGATCTGTATGCACAAAACTGAGTTACTTTGTTGGTGGAGACTTTCCTGTCTTGTCTAACATAGAAGGCCATAACATTAAAATATGTCTAACAGGCATTATTATTTTGTTAATGTTTTGATAATGTACAAAGTATTAACGAAATATACAGTAGAATTGTGCATTTAAACAATGTACACTGTGTCCACAAATTATCTTAATAATTTCAACTCTAAATAACAAAATAATGGAGCGAAGTATTACTCCTCCCTCCTATTTAAAAGACAATCTCAAAGCTTCGTTTATATTGATTTTGAGGTGTGCTGTGTAAGTGGTGAAGAGGTAAGATCACGTTTCCACAAAATGACTACTCCAGACCTCTAAATTCTACAGTTATACCTGTTCAATAATCTTGAAACATGAAATGTTGCCTCATCACTCAATACGACACACATACATGTTTATCTTTGTCTGCAGTAACTGCACTTTGTAAGCATACAGTCGAAAATTTTGCGCAACACCTTGTGTACAGTTGAATGCCTAGCTGCATTACGAACAGATTTTATAAGGCTACAAAAAAAAAAAAATAAATAAAAGTTTCACGAACACGTTAAACATCTCTTCTATTGTGCTTGGTTGCCAAAGCCCTTCGCTACCAGTTTCCATAAACTTTCTGTGACATTCACGGATTGTTGGTCTTGGTAGTGCTTCCCTTCACCCTATTTCGTCCAGACATTTCGTTGGACCTGTGTATCTGATCTTATCTCTATTAACCAGGAAACATACTGTGCCTTCTGTGAATGGAATATGATAGTCATTTTGCGGAAATTTGACCTCACCTCTTCACCATTTATTTAGCACACCTGAAAACCAACTTAAACAACAAATTTGAGTCTCTTATAAATGAAACAAACAAAACTGTGATACCTCACTTCCTTATTTTTTATTTAGAGTTAAAGTTGTAAACATAATTTGTGGACACTCTGTACATTAAATGAATTTCATAGAATGATGATTCCATAACTGTTGTAAATTTGTTGACAGTTTTTTTATTTTGTAACATTTTTTTTCTTTATAGTCTTAATGTACAATCATAATCATTCATGTATATTATGCAGGAACAACACAAAAATGCTCTCGCTGAGATGCAGGGGGAGAAAGATGAATTGGAGATCCAAAAGATTAAGCTAGAAGCTGAGGTTAAAAAATATCGTGAAGAATATAACAGTGACATTATTGTTACTCCTTATAAGAGCACCCTTCTGCAGGTAGGAATAATTGTACAATCAGTTTCAATACCTGGCATGAGCATTTTTGGTAAAATATATTATCTCCATATTATTGATTGTTTAGGAACTCGAAGCTGTGCTTAACGAAAGTGGAACAATGAATGACAGCATTGGAAAATTCGAAACTAGTCAGCTGTTAGATAACTCGGACTGCAGAGGTCTACATGAGCTCACTGTAGCAGTTCGTGAAGCCAATCAGCGTTGTAAAGAGCTGGATATAAATTTTGTAAGTAACATACTATGTGAAGCAACAGATACTTTTCTGATGTATATAACAGATTCATTTATTTCCATAAGTTCAGTCACACGGCTCCATGAATAGAGACATCACACTCGTATACACCAGCTTGAACAGGTTTTAAATTCCAGAATAGCACGGAAGAGAAGTAGGGGTTGTTTGAGTTACACTGCATGCTGGCCACTGTTTTTTACCTAAAGATATGGTCACACATCGCTACTTTTGCAGCGATGCAGTACAAAAAACTGTGTAACTCTTGTACTGCGACATGTGAACAACGGTGCAACCCGAAAAGTAGCGGCTGCCAAACCTGCTGCCCGCTACTTTTCCATGCTGTGCGCAGCTTAAAAGTAGCGACGTGTGAACAGGGTTCTCAGGGTTGCAGCCGCAGCATTTTTGATATCGGTTTTGTTGAAACTTTTGCTGCGGTTGCGACCAGTGTTACCACCCAAATGTGCCAATGATACTTCTATTGTTTGGATATATTTTAATGTTAAATGTGATGAAAATAAATTATTTGTAACAGTTATTAAATACACAACACAGTCTGAGCATAATTGCTGACGATATAATTCATTTTTTAAATTTTCCGTAGCGTACTTCCAAACAGGAGGGTTGCCAACATTGATTACGTGAATATACTGTTGGTTATCATTTAAGTATATATGCGTTTTTAAAAGCTTTATAGTAAAAAATAATGTCAATTTCTGAATACTAGATACGACAGAAAAGCAAATAATAGATAAGGAAGCTTTCGCATGAGTTTCTTAATAATGCGAACATAACCACAAAATGTATATTGAGAAGTCAACACGGAGATGGAAACCTGCAGCATGACTGCAGCTGCAAAAGTAGCGCCTTGTGTGTGAACAGACTTGCAACCTCCAGTTGCAACTTTTGCAGCACTCGGGTTGCGCAGCACGAAAAGTAGCGTGCAGCGTGCTACTTTTGGCTTACTTGTGAACACGACACGCAACTTTTGCAGCTGCAGTACAAAAGTTGCACTGCAAAAGTAGCGATGTGTGACCGTACCTTAAGGATCGACATGGACTGGAATGCAGGAATCTTTCCATTCCGTCTCATGAGAAATGGCTATTGTCTGTTGTGGTTTGTTTTAATTTGGTATTAATTAGATATATTTCAATACATTTTTCGGTTAAGAGTGAATTAAATTGTTAAAAATATTGATGGTACTGCTTTATTAATTATTATATTTGTATAAGCTCTCACTAATTTATAATACTTTTGCAGCATGCCTTTGATATATTTGATTCTGCATTGAGTATTGTTGAGGTTCTGAACAATGGTGCGACGTTAATGAAATTAAAAGAACCAAAACTCAGCACACTTTATCAATCTATATCGAGATAATAATCAGATGTTTTAGATCACTGCTAGGCAGCAAGTCTGATTTCTTATTGTTTAACTGCGACCTGAATGTTCATTTCAAAGACTTTGCGAAACAAATTCTCCTGTCATAAAAGTATTGTTAGAAATTATTCTTTTTCGCTAGTAATAAAATATGCATTGAAACAAATTATTTAAAATGTTTGTATTGTATTCAATTTTTTTTTTCGGTTGAATGACGTGATTAACATTCGTGATTTCGTCTGTATAAACATGATAAATGAATGAAAATTTTCGGAGACATATGTTCGAAAAAAAAAATATATATATATATCATGGTAATACTCTGTGTCATCTCACTGGTCATTAATGCCGTCATTGTGATCAGCATCACCGTATCCAAGAAAATAACAGAGCATTCTGGTTCGTGAAAACGTTGATTTTGAGTCTGGTTTTATCTCTTTCTAAAAACATTTTTTATGTTACCTCAGTGTATATAGCCTTTGAAGTTATTTGCCAATTATTTTTCTACTCTGTTTTTGCAGGAATTTAAGCAGCAGCACGTTTTTGACAAGTCAAGTAATGGACCAACAGTAAGAGTTCGTGATTTAAGCAAACATATGATTGCATATTGGACACCATCTTCTTTCCTCCAGTGGCTTCATCAATTGCGGGATTATGAGCCGGTTAGTTATTTTTATTTCTGTATAGAGTAATTTTACAATTTTACTCTCATTACTAATGTATGAGAAATGAAGGACTTGTAACTATTTGTGTATATGTTACTAATTTTCTTACTTTTTTAAGCATTGTATTCCTCAGTCTTCACCCTTCTTTCTTTCTATAATTTATATTATAGTGACCTGATGCTGGCCTGAGTACTAGGTAAATTTGTTTCAGATATTCTTCCTCTAAATGGACAGCATTCTCAGTTTCAAGAAATCAATTTGCCTTCAAAAGTACCATATTTGAGTCCATTCAGCATCAGTCGTGAACTTATTAACCTCTTACTTAATGCAATCTGTAGATCAGTGTAATTATAATTATATAATACAGAATTACTATCCAGTAATACCTCACTAAATGTAAGTGATAAAGATAGATCTTGTTATAAAGAGATACTTTATTAGTTAAATAAACACTTTGATGAAAATAAATTTGGTTACAACTGTAATATATGTTACCGGATAAGTGGCTTTCACAAGATAATAAAAAAAGTGTATGTTGAGACAGCCACAGTGTTTCCACACAGAATATATCGTCTGTCGGCTTACTTCTAAAACTCCAGAAGTCCAATTTTTACCGAATGTTAAATCTGTGTATATTTTCAAAAAGCATCTGCTGATAACACTTCATGAGTGTGCAAATCTTCCTATATTTTACAATTAAGAAATACATAACAGTTGTTAGCTGGGATATAAAAGGAATAAGTTATTTTGCTTTCTTGTACAATTTCCTCAAATGCATTTACGAGATTGTTCTTTATTATTGTCTGTTGTATTCAACATCGAGTTTCACGAGCCCATGGAAAAAAATAACACGAAATTGAATAACACTGTTGATACATCATGAAGGCCAAAATCTAGGCAATTCATGCAATAAGTATCTTTATGCAGTCCAGGACCGTATTATGAGTTTCTCGATACAGTTGTAGATAGTAAGCAGGTTGTGTTTATCCAACTGAATTCTTTGAAACAACAAGGATTTCTACCACATAATTTAATACTTAATATTGAATCATCAATAGTACTATTGCGGAATACTAATTCACCAAAATTATGCAGTGGAACAAGAATTAGTATCAAAAACTCGTGCAAAATGTAATAGAAGTGACAGTATTAACTGGAAAAACGAAAGATGTTTTTATCCCACATATTCCTATGACAGAAACATGTCTTTCGATTTTAAGCAACTGCAGTGTAACTAGCATTTGTAATGGCCTTATTCAAATAAAGTTCAAAATTGTAAGCATTAACTTACAAACGCTATATCTTGTCAATTATGTAACTTGCTTTCGAGTAAGCACACTTAAACATATACAGAGGGTGCCAAAAAAATGTATACACACTTCAAGCAAAGAAAAAACTATGTTAACATAACAAAGCTGAATTCACACAAATAGAAAATGATGAGCACTAATCATCTTAGACTTTTACAGTTACAACAGTTGCTCAAAATGTCCACCATGGGCGTCGACCAGGCGCGGCTCCTTAAGGTTGTAGCAAGTTTGCGCTACACTTAAAAAAATTTACGGATATTTTGGTTTAAAATACAAGTTAAATTATAGTGGTCTAACAAGTAAGTACAGGATTAGTATGATCAGCTGTAGTAAGTTTCTCATCCAACTATAATCGTTTGTAGGAGCCTCATCATTGACTTTCCAAAGTAAACGACCGTACTTCTTATGGAGACTGGCTTGATCTTGGGTATCTCTTCGGGGCGAGGGGATGAGAAGGGTGTTGTCCAGCGTGGATTTTAAGTTGTTGATAAACGAACAGGGAGGTAAACGAGCTTTGAAAATGGAAACAGATGGCAGTAGCTCACAGAGCTACTGATGAGTGACAATGAATGAGGCAGAGACAGAACATGCCCGCCCTGCGACTGCAGTTAGGCGCGAAAACAAGTTTTTCTTTTAGGGTAGAGGGTGAGCTTGTATTTTATTGGTGTTTTTGCTTTCCATTTTACTGCTGTTACTTGAGTAGAGTTGGTTGAGAGCACGTGGTGGTGCGTAAGAAGCTGTTTTAATAAATTGTGTTGTTTGTGTTATTCTACTATATTAAATAGGCCCTAGTTAAGATGAATACAATTCAATCTTTAATAGAAGATGCATTTTCATCGCGCAGCTTAGAAGAGAAGTGGGAAATTAAGCGTCTTGGTAGGTCGACTCCGAACCTTGAAATTTTGCAGTGTGTGAAAACCAAAACCAGGTCGTTTAACAGAAAATTCAATTCTGACATGTACAAGAAGTTTCAGTGGTTATGTTACTGTGAAATAAGAAAATCTTTGTCCTGTTTTCCTTGTGTTTTGTTCGGAGGAGAGCAGGAAAACATCTTTCATCCTCTAAAGTCGTCATAGAGATAGTTAGTAAAATTTCTAGTAATTTTGTACACTCGCCGAAAGTTGAACATAAATTGTTGTCTCTGAAAAATTCCATTAGAGACACACAGCCTGAAATGTTTCTGAACTTGTCAGTGCCATAAATAACTGAAAGTTCAGTGCGAATATTCCTTTCATTTATGAACGGATACGCTCTAATGACACTACGAAGAGATTCTTCTGGGAAAATATTGTGGAAATAAATAGGTGAGTTTTTGCAAATTTTTACGACTGTAGCATGATAGGCCAAATATTTTGTAGTAAGAAAGTAAACGAACAAAATTTTTAAGCACCAGCCGCCACTGGCATCGACACACTTCTAAGTATGTTGAACTACTGTTTGAGCAATGTTTGTGAAAGTGTCCTCAGCGATTGCAGCACATGCATTTCAATTTCTTCCCGAAGTGCTGCCAGTGTAGCTGATTTTCTATGGTATACAACATTCTTATGAGTTCCCCATAGGTAAGAGTCCAACAGAGTTAGATCCGGAGAACGTGGTGGAAACTCAATCAGACCTCTTCGTCCTATCCAGTGCCCTGGAAGATTGTCATCAAGGTACACACGTACATCTCTGTGGTAATGTGGTGGAAGTAAAAGTTCTCATTTCCATAGAGTGTGCGAATGGCAGCTAAGACGGATGTGCGTAACATGTTCAGGTACACTTGGCCAGTTATTGTTCCATCAAAAAAGAATGGTCCTATTAGACCCCTACATGACAACCCACACCAAACATTAATTCCAGGTAAATTAACAGCCTTTCCACAAAAACATGTGGATTGTTTGCACACCAGTAGACACAGTTATGCTGGTTAACAGTTCCGTTCAACTTAAATTGTGGACCAAACAACTCCCCATACAAAGGCCTCATCCTCTTGCATCGTGTTCCGAAACCGTTCACAGTACTGCATTCTCCAATCAGGCTCATCTTCATTTAATGCATCCAAAAGACTTGCGATGAAAACTTTCAACTTTGCTGTTTTAATAATACGACATACGCTGGTTCTGCTAATCCCAGTCTCACATGCACATTGCTTTGTAGATTTCTGCGGTGAGAGCTCAAAACGTTCCAAAACTATAGCCAAGGACGGAAGTGAAATAACCCTGCAAATTTTTAGAGCGAATAGCTCATGTTGTATGTAACAAAAAACTGTAATACCATATTGATGGAAAGTTAGTAGTTTTCTCAGAAAAAAATCTTTTTTCCCAAATGTTTAATATCCTCTTATTCGGTAACAATTGCGAATTGGATCGTGATTTTTGTCCATATCAATAGAAAATCTAATTAAGAATCATTTACTCTCTGTCATATTTCAATAAAGTGGGCAGAATTCGTGTAAATTTAATTTAAAGACCACTAATTTCAAGCCACTGAACGATGCAATCCACATCACAACATTGTAGCTAGAGTAGGGAGCGCGAGACAGTACATGTACACTGCGTTTGTTGACCTCATATCTGTATTGCATTACAAAGGAGACTTTTAGCTGCGAGGTTGCCAGGCTGCTGGAACTTCGAACCTAATTTTCTAATTAACCGTGCATTTAACCACAAAATGTAACATAGGTTTTCTATTCATTTAAACATACCCTATTCTCCCTTTCATTCTGCAAAGTTATTTCACATCCACCCTGTATATATACACACACACACAGTACTTTTTTTTTTCTGGAGAAAAAAGTTGTGGAACTCTGTGTAGAATATATACTCTGTATAGCAGATGAGGAGAAGATTACTGTCCAGTGGACAGAATTTTGTCGTTTTTAACCTCTTTTTCGTCCAACTTGACTTTCTAAGCATAAGCAGAATTCAAAGAAAAATTTTGCTAAAAACATTTAATTATTATCACAGTTATTGGTCCCGTGATGAAAAATGCAACACAGAGAAGGTGGCGGTATGTGAGCCCACTGAAAACAACACTGTATTAATTCTAAAATATATATCTCTCAAAATATTGTTTTTCATGTCCAAAACTGTGTTATTGCGAAATTATATGTTAAGCTTTGTGGAAAGAACAATCTCTTAATATGTCTCTCAGAATATTATTCTTTATGTTAAATAATGAATTCTTGCGAAATTATACTGTATCTGTATTCTGTATATAAAAAAATAAAATAATCAACAAATCGCAGCTCTCCAAATACTATTGGGACGTCCGCAGGAGAATGGAAGAAATCCAAGAACCTTAGCATTGGTCAACAGCAACAACAACATATGTTCTGAATTTGTGAGATACAAGTTTTCAAGTCATAGTCTATTTAAAAAAAAACCGAGTTTGATATAATCAGGCATACGGCTGTCAAGTGGCAGTACTAGTTAAATTATATACGTATAGATTGATTCTTGGGTATGACCGATAGAGAGATAAATTTCAGCTCATGATGACACCCCAACGGGTTCAGACTGAGAACAAGGGAATTCCCTATTTATCGTCAGCTATCTCTGTAATTCAAGTCAAAGCACACATAGACATGAAATTACGAGAAAGGCACGTTAAAACAGCTTCAGATCAATGCACAAATCTTATAATTATTTTATATATGCCTCTGTACAATGTCACATTTGCGGGCGGGAGGAAAGGAGACAGTAGAAAGGTTGTAATGTGTTTTAATACGCTGACGCCCACAACTAAGATAAGGCACTTGAAATTTAACGTCACTGACTGGCAGAGATAAAATGTAAGATCTGTAGAACATTGAGACAAAGCTAAGTGGGTGTATAGGGACTGAGGGTTGTGTTTTTGTTTTGCTGAACTTCAAAACAATGCATACTGTATATTTTCGTTTTACTTTATTTATAGTTTGAATTTTTTATTATTTTATTTGTATTTCTGGTGGTGTGGAAGAGAAGGCTTGATGGGCTTACTACACCACAATAAATAAGTAAATAAATAAATATATATATATATATATACACACACACACACACACACACACCACATACATATATATGCGTCATCTAGTCTGCTGTCAAAAAATCTTAAAGTTAGAATTTATAAAACAGTTAAATTACAGGTTGTTCTGTATGGGTGTGACACTTGGACTCTCACTTTGAGAGAGGAACAGAGATTAAGAGTGTTTGAAAATAAGGTTCTTAGGAAAATATTTGGGGCTAAGAGGGATGAAGTTACAAGAGAATGGAGAAAGTTACACAAAACAGAACTGCAAGCATTGTATTCTTCACCTGCCATAATTAGGAACATTAAATCTAGACGTTTGAAATGGGCAGGGCATGTAGCATGTACGGGCGAATCGAAAAATGCATAGAGAGTGTTACTTGGGAAGCCGGAAGGGAAAAGGACCTTTGGGGAGGCCGAGGCGTAGATGGGAGGATAATATTAAAATTGATTTGAGGGAGGTGGGATATGATTGTAGAGACTGGATTAATCTTACACAGGATAGGAACCGATGGCGGGCTTATATGAGGGCGGCAATGAATCTGCGGATTTCCTAAAAGCCATTTGTAAGTAAGTAAGATCTACAGCTGTTTTAAATTGAGTGAAACTTGACAGACATTTGACTAAGAAGTTCATTAATTCATGTAGGTGGCGCTTTGTAAAGATTCATCTTTATTCAACGGTATGTTTGGCTGGCTTCCCTTGTAATCCGGCAGAATGTAATACTTATGTTTAGAAAACGACTTTCGGTGTAGCAGTTTCTGATTATTTCTGTGCGCATGCGTCGATCGCCTTCCGCCCTCACCTGGATGGTGGAGGCGGGAGTGGGGGGTTGAGCATGCTCAGAGCGAGCAGAGGAAAAAAAAGGTTGTTTTGATACGGCTGCTGGAGCAGACATATTCAGCTAACGTGGTAAGATGGACTGTGGGCCGAGTTTGTGCTAGGCAGTAATCAAGTTAAACCGGAGGTCTGGAGCTTGCAATGCTTGGTATGGATTATGTTTGATTGAGAGAGTCTAATGGATAACGTGATAAATGTGTTGTGGTGTGACACAAAGGGAATCTTAAATACTGTATTCCAATTGGTTATTAATTGTTTAAATTCAAGTTTTGGTTGTCAGATTTATTTTAATGTTGTTGTTAATTCTGTTCAGGAAATAAATTAAAAAAAAAGAGAGAATAAAGGGGGACATAATAAAAAAAATTTGGTATTTTGAAGTCATTAAAGATTCCAAAGAAACACTAATATAGTGAGGAAATGCTTCAAAAGACAATTCGTTTTGGTTGTCTATAGTTGAGTTTCTGAGATTTCCAAAAAGTCTAATAACCAGTTTAATTAAAAACAGAAGCGTCAGGTGCTTATAGCTAGTCTTCTTATAAAAGCCATCATCACTTTTGTTTGTGACATATAAATTTTGAATCCGTAACTGTCACTTAATTTTTAAATGTCAAACATAATTTTCTGGAGGAAATTTTTACTTTCTTGTTCAATAAGCAAAGAGTAGGATATTGACTCTGTTATTATAGTTAAATTTGATACCAGGATGTATTTTCTTATTTAAATTTATTAATATATTATCCATATAAATGTTGAAAAGCAAGGGGGATAATCACCAGCCCTGTTTGTAACACTGAAAAGCACATTATTCTGTGTTTAACATTATAAGACCAACACAATACAACCACTGTTGTCTGCATGTTATGCAGGATTATGCTAGATAAACATAACTGCCGATGCATAAAAATAAGGAAGAATGAAAATGTCAGTTTATTTGCGTTATTTACAAAACTTCTTTCCATATCTAAACTCTCTGCATAGCATTCTCAGTAACTTTTTTTTCTGTATCTTTATTTTAATTTCGTTTTATATTCATTCACATTTTGTAGATGGCAAGAAAGTCAGAGAAAGGTACTGTCTGAAATTGAACAATGAAATGCTTGTAAGGGAAGACTCTTTTCGGCAACTCTATAATGGTACAGACCCAGAAACAGAATTCAGGTGGCACAAATTCTGTTTCTGGGTCTGTACAAGTTATTAACATCGACAAAGTATTGTACATTGTACCATTGTCGTTACCCAAACCCGTTCCTTGATACATAGCTGAATTGCTGCCAACACAAAAAAAAAATAAATAAATAAAGAAAAACTTATAATAATTCGTCAGTCAGTTAGTTAGTAAACAAATAATTGGGGTTATATTGCATTGAAAAATGAACTGCATACAAATTTAAAGTTGTTACACTATAAATAACAAGTACAAGCTTTTTTCTTATTATTCTTCTCCAGAATGATAGTTTGAAGGAATTGTCCAATATTGATGTGTCATGGGAAGATGAAGATGCAGTGCTGGGAAGTTCGCCTGATGGTTCTTCAGTGATGGATAATACTAGTACAGCAGGTACGTTGGATAAACTCATATCAACAGAAAGTCAAACTGGCTTGTAAATAAGAATAACTGCCGATTACACAATTGAATGGAAGACCAAATAAAGGCACAGACTGTAAAATTCGGTTCATGAAATAATCTCACTGTAGATCTAATTCATTGTATTGTATTTACAACATTAAAAATAGATCTGAACACATTATTCAGAGTAAGATATAGGGGAAAGTCGTGTGATATCGGACGGTGATAAGTTCTCGACTGTAACAATTGGCCACCCCTTGTCCTGTCGACCTCCCACTGAGACATATGTAGGGGTCAGTGCAAGTCAGGTTGCTGTGAGTTCTAGACTTGTAGCAAGTTCTAACTTATTTTGTTCCTTCCTGTGCCAAAATATTGGTGCATGAAGATAGTTGTTGCCTCTGATTGATGTTTTGGCTAATATATATATATATCTATTATCAGGCAGTACATCTCATTTGACGATATGTGTCAGAAGAAGAACAATTGTTTGTATGCATCTGATGTCTGATTAGTGTAATATGTAGCTAATCGATGATGTAAGCAATGGAGGAAGAAAGCAACTGCTAGCCTACCCCATTATCTCCTGGCCTAGTTGCCTCATAAGTGGTGCCTTGTTAATATCACTTGTGAGGTTCAGATCTGTCTTCAGACAGTTGACTAAACAACAAAATAGTTCGGTGATATCAGACACATAATAAGAGGGTGATACCAGACGGTTGCATTTAAATAATAAAGTGTTGTAATTTTTGTTTTATTATTTCCACAGGTAAAAATGAAAGAAATAGAGGAAAGCAGAATGATGACAATATGAAACTAGCTGCTCAAAAAGTTATGTGCATGATAACGTCAATTAGGGAAACCACATAATGGTTTTCTGTATTGAAAAGTTCATTAGGTTGGAAGTTCATACCGAAACAGTAGATCTCAGTTGAGTACAGTGAGGAGTATAGATGTTTCATCCTGCTCGCGCTATAGCGATATACAGTTCACATAAACAATGCATAGTATCATTCTGAGGAGCTGTGTACAGTCGTGAATAGTTAGCGATTCTGTTATTATTGTATTATATACATAATGTTAATGTTACACATGATTCCAAAAAAAGTAAACTCATCTGTTATTAAATAATTATGCAAACAGGAGTGTGCAACACATTAATTTTTTCTCGGATTATTCTTCGTTAAATGTTGATATCTCATGCTGCTATGCATTTGGTTGCGTTACAGTCCAAGTTCAACATCAGAATTACAGTACGAACTTCCTAGCCGTCATTACAATAGAAATGAAAAATTTTCTTGAAAATCATTATAGGTTTAATATGTGCCACATACGAGATGCACTAGATTAGATTCACAAAGTAGTTGTTCACTTGATAATAGTAAGAAATTCTGTATCATATTTGAGATTTGCTCCAGTAACGTCTTGTGACATAGAACGAATATTTTCAGAGTACAAGGAGTATTTCTTTTGATAAAATGAAAATATTAATTATTCAATATAATGAGGCTAGAATCATAATTGTATACTTTGTATGTTACTTTTATATGTATGGGTAAATTATTTTAGATTGGGAATTACGAAATTTATAATTACAAATTCCTTTTTTTTTTTAAATATATTATTCGTTTATTATTTTTTTTGTTCTAAGGCCGTGGACGATTGGAGCAAATGTTTGGTTACCATCCGGCTGTACACATTTGTCATTCTGGTTCAATGACATTGAGAGCTGTGCTACTACTTTTCATTTGCTAGAAATATAGTCCAAGCTCATACAACTTAACAGTCTTGGTACCAACTTCCTAGCTCTGGTGACCACGTTAAAAATCTTAAAGATGGAAAAGAGTCTGTTCTGAGTTCCGATATGGACACATATAAAACTACTTTCACCGAGGATCAGGAAATGCAGCCGTACTTCCATATCCAATGTCTCGACAGTCAACTCATGTCCATGACAAAAAATGAATTTCTCAAACTAGTGTTTGAATTTGCAGAGCATCTCAAAATACCTCATCATTTCAATAAGGATAAATACAAGGCAGAAAAAGATTTTTATTATTCATGAAGAGATGCCCTGAACTATCCTTTAGAACAGCTGAAAGCAGTAGCTTACAGCAAGCTGGAGGTTTCGGAAAGGAACAAGTTGATCTACTTTTTAACAAATTAGAAGAACTAATGGACAATTTTGCATTCAGCCAGTCCAGAATTTTCAATGCGGATGAAACTGGGGTGTCTGGAGTTCATCAAAACCAGTTGAAGGTTCTGGCTGTAAAGGGGAAAAAACAAGTATGAAAATTGACCTCCGGTGAAAGGAGTAAAAATGTGACTGTCCTGTGTCTTAATGCATCCGGAAAGCAGTTCATTTCTCCTCTGAGCACGAGTAGACAATGATCTCACCAAAGACACACCTGAGGGAAGTGCGTTTGATGCAAAGAAGGCTTTTTGAAATGGCTTAAGCTTTTCACATAATGCATAAATCCATGTGAAGACAATCCAGTGTTGCTGATTGTCGACAGACACTGTAGTCACAAAAACTTGGATGTAATTCTGTATGCTCGCGCACACCATATTCGCATGCCGAGTCTACCACTGTACACTACACATACGCTCCAGCCCCTGGACAGAGCTTTGATGAAACACATTTAAAAATGTGTACAATGATGTTGTGCAGCATGGATAAGGAGGTACCCTAGACTGAAAACATCCATCAAAGACGTTTCTGGACTTGTGAATGCTGCACTCACCAAAGTGTGCAGGATGGAGATAGCTCAGTCTGCATTTCGATGCATTGAGATATATCCACTGAATTGAAATGTGTTCCAGCCTCTATCCTCAACACATCTGAAACATCCATACGAATTGAAGCCCCTGATGAAGCACAAGCAAGCACTTCTTTGGCAGTACAGAAAGAAACTTCCAGAATGTCAGTTGGAAGTCCTGTCTGTAGCATGAGCCCTAAACCACAGTCCAATGCCAACATTCTCAATACCAAATCTCCTCTTCCCAGTATGGCAGTTGAAAAGATGAACAAGAGAAAGTGTCAGGGAGCACAGAGTGAAATTCTACTTCAAGCCCATACATGAACACAATAGACCTGAAAAGAGGACGCATGGACAAACAACATGTCAACAAAATGAAAGAGAAAAATGTCAAAGCGAAAAGATCATTACAACTGGACACTGAGAAAGAAGAAAAACAACAGAAAAATGTAAAGCTAAGCAAGTAAAGTGACTAGGGAAAAACTAAGTGCGTCATTTGTGGTGAAACATTCGATGAAGAGTGGCTACAGTGCAATTTCTGCAAAGGCGGGGCCCACATTGGATGTTCAGTGTTTTACAAATGTGACGACTGCAAAACGAAATGATGTTATTTCAGAAACATTTCATACGAAAATAAAAGTGTCTGGTATAACCCGCCACTATTTTGAAACAACAAAAATCAGTGACTTTAACAATAGTGACTTAATGATTGTTCAATATTTCTGTATTCTTTGATAGTATATAGGATCGTAGGAGGCCTAGGCAAGGAAGTATTGTGATCCTTCTTATAAGTTATATTTCGGGAATATTGACTAAGTGCTTCATAAATACAGAGCCATTATTATCAATGGTTTCAAAAAACAGAGGCCGGCCACGCCCTGCATGGTTTCCGCTGAACACGTAACCTTTCCTCTGGCACTTCTATAACACATAACAGTACTAACAATAAATGTTCAATAATTTGGACTTACATGCTCCTGATAAATTAATGAACAACACTCTGAAGTTCCACATCATTGATAGCCTCGATTTCTTCTCCTATATAATCTTTTAGCTCATCTATAGAATGAAGATTTTTCCTATAAACCCTACCTTTCAGTGTTCCCCATAAATAAAAATCACAGGGTGTTAGATCTGGACTTCGTGGAGCCCAGTTTCAATAATTTTATTGCATTTCTTGCAGAAAACTGAGATATTTCAGTTTCATGTGCTAAATGCTTTAGAGATTTTTGAGGGGTATGTTCTAATCTTTCACCAGTCTCATCTAATTTTTCTTCTGTAAGAACACTATGTTTTCTGTTTGATTTTCGATTTTTCACTGAGCCTGTTTATTTAAATCTTTCAGCAAATCTTTTCATTGTTTTGGAGAAGGCACAGGTCTGTTTGGAAACTTTATTCGAGATTTTAGTCTTGTTTTCGCATATGAGCTTCTGCCTTTTATGTACGTATTGAACATATACACATGTTCACACAATGAGAATTACCTAAATACACAATAATCACTAAACTTTATACACTCAACATTGTACATTCGAATTGAGAGTTTCATAACATGACTTCTAAGTGCACCAAATGTCATATGGCTACTGGAGGTCGATTGCACGGGAGAAATGGTTACATGCACGCTGGAAACCATGCAGGGCACGGTTGGCTACTGTTTACTGAGACCATTGATAATAATGGCTCTGTACATTCACTTTTTTGTTTAAATATTGTTCGTGTTCATGTACAAGTGTTAGGAAAGTGAATTTGAATTTTTGTGATACAGGATTATTGTAACTGTGAAGACATCAAATTTGTGTCTGTTTCATTGGTTGTTGATTCTGCCTGGTTACCATCCATTCTTTAGAAATATCTACATACTTATACACTATTAGAAAATTATTTATTACTAATTCTAAATCAATATTATCTACTCATTCTACATAATTAATGTGTATGAAGTCATCATTCCGGACTTATTTACTACAGTTAGTAGTTTGGATACGAATAATATAATAAATTACTTTATAATTTTGTGATTCCATGTCCTCTAATCAAAATATAAATGTAGTTGCTGCTGAATGCCCTATGTGTAAGAAGATATGTAAATCTACTGCAGGTGTTAACATACATTTAGGAAAGGCACATCCTGAATATCAAAGGATAAAGTAGTTGAACATTATTCTTCAACCAGCTCCCAGCAGATAATACTAAATTCTCCATCGACTTCCAGCCAACCTGATGAAAATAATACTTCTATAAATACTCCTCTTATTCAAAATGCACCAGTTACGAATCCTGATTCTGTAGAAAACTCGTAGTAGACTGTAGAAGATATTCATAAAGCTTTATACAACATTAAAGCAGACACATCTCCAAGTCTGGATAAAATAACTGTTAGTATCTTAAAGACATTTAAAAACTGAGAGGTTTCTATCATTAATGGTGAATACTATTCTTTATTTTAACTATGTTTCTAAATCATTGAGATCCGCACGAACAATTTTAATATACAGAGGAGGAGATGTCAATAACATCAAGGAATGGAGACCTATTTCAGTCTTTTCAGTAATTAGAAGAATTATTGAACGAGTTTTTTTGTTCAAAACTTCGCTCTTACATTATCCTAAATACTCAACAAAGAGATTTGTAAACTTGCCAGGAATACACATTAACTCTTCTCTAGTTAATGGATGTTTTAAATATGCTAAATTGAAAAAGAAGAATTGCTGCATTGTATTTTTTAATGTTTCGGAAGCTTTTGATTCGTGGGAACAGTAAGTTTGGCAACTCAACCATTGTTACCATACCAACAGGCCTACCACATATGAAGGGTACACGCGAAAAATGATCAAGGTCCATCAAAAATCGAAATTGAGTTAATAATGCCATATTATAGTGGAAAGGAAGTACTATCATGTGGTCTAGCTAGTAATAAGAAATAATCGTTCTTGACATTCCACTACGTCAATTTCTGTTAAATACACACATAAGAAAGTATTAAGTGCTTAAACTTTAAAATTCGTTTTTCTCGAAACTTTCTAAAATGGACCTTGATCGTTATTCCCGTGTATCCTTCATATGTGATATTCAACTTTCCTGTCTTATCCCATCTTTAAAAAAAAAAACAGGTATAGGATAGTTGTACACATTCTTTGTATGAATAATGAACCCAGAGGAGAATGAGGGAACATTAAAAACTTGAAAATTTTCTGATTTTATTCTTTAATTTTTCACACATCAATACAAAATTGTAGATAGGAGTATATAAATTAGGTAGTACCCAACAAGTTTTTAAATTCTTAGGCAATCTCATAATTTTATATATTTGGATTAACTTCGAACTTTTGCTTAAATAAAAATGTTACATAATTTTCATCATACATAATTTGTCAATGATGTGATTATAGCAGTGATAAACATTGATCTATCCTCTCAAAGTCACAAGAATGTTTTCAATCATTTAATATTTTTCAATTTTAACATTTTATGGTATGGGTACATATTATCTGTAGCTTGAACTTGTGAATACACAATCACATAATTATATGGAACTTTTACGTGTTGTTAAATTATGTTATCAGGAATTTTTTTTAACCCAAGCCACCAGGTTGTCATTTGACATTTCTGGTCCTCCTGGCAATGGCTTATTTGTAACTCACTTCTGGGGTTGGGGCACCTGGAAGGCAGAGTTACACTGCCCCGATGATATGATAGGATGATTATGAAGTGCCAGGTGAGATCTTAAATTTAACCCTAACCTAATTTCCAGACCATGGACGAAGACAGGAACATTCCCCTTTAAGAAAAAATTTCTGTGTTCTAACCGGGAATCGAAGCTCTGACCACTAGCCCATGAGGCTGGTCAGATGTGAGAGATATTAAGTGTTTGATTTCACTAATTATAACTTTCTTAATTTGGTCATGACGAGCTGAAGACCTTGATCTGAACTATTGTAAAGAAATCCACTGTTTTCATTTTTCAAAAGAACAATCCACTATGCTCTCAAGATTTCGTCTAAATTTATTACTTGTACATGGAATGTATTAAAAATGTATATTTTAAATTGTGAAAATTTAATCCTTTTCAATATAGAACAATGCAAAATGTTCTCAAGAGTTAGATTTTAAATTTGTGACTTCGAAAACAAAACTGTTAAAACAACAGTATCACTAATAAATTGTGAAAATTCACCCTTTCTTTTTAGACGTGGACTGAATTTCAAATTACAGTGTATATGTTTGCTTATATGTTACAGACTCTACTCTAGATACTGAAGATATAAACAATTGCCTGCAACAAATGGAGACAGCAACCCACAGATTAGACAAGCTGTGCAAGTCCTGGAGAGGATATGACAAAGTGAATACTATAGTGGAGTCACTGCATCATCTTATCAAAGATTTGAGATCCACATTTGATTCTGACCATGAAACGTCACAACTACTTAAAGATAGTTCACAAGATAGTCAACTGCTTGGTGATTTAAGTCCAGATAAATACTTTCATCACCCCCTTTCAGATTGTGCAATCCCAAGTAGATCAATTCTACAATCTCCTTGTCGTAATGCATCATCTCGGACTCAGAAGGCAGTGAGGTTTTTTCTTACTACCAGTCAGCAGTGTCAATATCCTGACTGACATTCAACATGGAGTAAAAGTTGAGTGCTTTCATATTGTTTTAATGTTCTAAAATATAAATAAACTGCAACATTTATTGTTGATGTGTTGTGTTATTGTAAAGGTATGGTCATATGTCACTATGTCTGCTGTGCAACACAAGAGCTGCAAAATTTGCGAGTCTGTTTACATACAAGACGCTACTTTTCAGCCACAATTCAACTGTAACTTTGTGTCTGCTATATGGATTTCTACACTTTCACACAGTGACTGAATTAGGCTTTTGAATATTCTACCCGTGTCCTGGAACTTGACATTTCCAACACCTCGGCAGATAGGTAAGACCAGAGGGCTTGTTATCCCAGGCTAATCAGGGCTAGTGTTTATACAGGGAAATTAATAATTGCTGAAATCAAATGAAGCAAGTGTATGTGGGAACATAGGCTGAGAGAGAACTGTTTCCTTGAGGGGGACAAAGCAAAACCATAGAATCCCCATATAACAGGGTTATGGGGGACATCATTTATCTCCTCCCCCTATTATAGCTTGACATGGTACAGTATATCCGAATATAATAATTTAATAAAGGTATTTTCGGGGGGCATGTTTCTTACAGTGTTACATCTATATCCACTATGTTTCGAACAGTTGTATAGGATTTGACCTGTAGATTTACTAAAAATTATAATAGGGCATAACTTAAAAACAATCTCCTCTTTTTTTTCTCTCATACAGAAACCCATGCATATATCAATAACACTACGCCACAGTGCTAACAGAAACTTTTTTATATGAAGCTTACCTTCCTGAAGATATCATGAAATGCAAACTCTATTATTTTATTATAATCTCGTCTTTAAGTTTACATATTATATCAGGATCACTTTTCTTTTTTCTGTATTATTGTGCAGTGTTATTCATATCTCCAAGTGGTGGCCTGAAAACCTGCACACTTCTAACACATGAGTATAGGCTGTTACAAAAGAAACATTGCAGTGCCTCCATTCCTCAAATGAGGTATACAAATTCTTATACATTGAGAAATTTTGATCTGAAGACATTAATTCATCAATTTAAGCACAGAAACTTAATCATAAAGAAAACCAGAGATCTTTTGAATTCAATATTTTCTAACATTAATAGAAAAAAGGAAAGTTTAGACAAGTTTGGGGGGGGGCAGCCTCCCCCTCCCCATAACTCTGCCTATGTGTGGGAACTATAAATAATTGATTCTGGATTAATAAAAGTATGTATGTAGTTTCGAAACATCGGAAATGTCATATTCCAGGACACAATGGAATACCCAAAAGCCTAACATCACAGTCTACTATATACAGTCACGAAGCTCGAGTTTTGAGGGTGCTAGAAACAATAGACTGTGCATTGCCTGTAATGAGGCGATATTAGTGATCCTAGCATGAGCAACTATCTAATGTTTGCATATTTACTACGTATTATTTTTTTCTGTCCCAATTGTTACTGAAAGTTAACATTCTTATTATAAAGCTGTCAGAAAGAACTGTAGTATTAATAATCAATGGTACTATTCTCGTAATGTTGGCAACTCTGCTCGTCTCTATTGCACAGGCTCTTGGATGACTTCCATTTGCCTTCTCTTTGAAACTATGCTATGTTGTACATTAGGAATTGTCACAAATCGTTTGACGTGATGAAAACCATTTGAAGTACAGTATTAATGGTACATTTGCGTGACAAAACTACTGCAAAAGATTCAACAAAACCAATATAAAAAAAAGTGGCTGTAACCCTAATCCTGTTCATAAGTGAGTTGCGCAGTTTTTCATACTGCAGTGACATGTAACCATACTTTAAAATCTGTAATAACTAATCAAAGTAGTCCTCAATGTCAATATTAGGGTTTAGAAGGTCTTCTCCATATGCACTGAGATCAAGCTGGTTTAATATTAAGTTCTCACACATTTCCTCCAAATCAGTTTCTCCTATAAGGACTGCTCCCTGCATTTTTCCATCCTTCATTACCAACTTTATATATTCTGTATCCTTAGTAATTCTGAGAAGAACCTCGTATTGTCTATTGAGTGTTTGACCATTGAAAAGACCTAGTAACACAACTTTGTATCCGAAAAAACGTGTGACATGTGAGAATAATTCGAAACAGAAATCCTGAAGCACTTCCTCGCCTGCTAATGATCCTGCCATGCTCTTAGCTGCGTACATCCCCATCTGCCGAGCCTGTGTCCATAACCTCATCTGAAACCAATGGGCAGCACAATCCCACGATGCAGTACAGACGTCTCCTGCGGCAAATATATCAGGCAGGGATGATTCCATCTTCCAGTTCACCTTAATTCCTCCATCTTCTGCAAGAGCCAGTCCCTCATTTTTTTCAAACAAGGAGCTGTTTGGCACAACACCAGTAGCAGAGACAATGAAGTCACATCCGTATGTTTTACCATTGGTCAGCTGAACATACACAGGCCATGATTCGCCACACACATCTGTCGAGTCAGTTCTATGAGTGATATCCTTAACTTCAGTTTCATATTCCACTGTGACTTTGGTTCTGCTGGTGTAACTCCCATGAATATTGAAATTGGAATGCCAGTCTGGACCCAATGCTGCTCCTCTTGGCGCATCTTTTAGGTTAGAGGACCCCTCCAAGGTAAATTGCATTCTTTTTACAACTGATGATTTTTCAGCAATTTCTTTGTCGCCTCCTTTCATGAGCTTTGTTTGAAAAAACTCAGCAGCCCCCGGATCCACAAATGTGGCTGATATATGCTTATCTTTAATGGACCATATTATCTCTACACCTTCTACTTCATGCACGAGCTCTGTTGCTATACCACCATTTCCCACAACGACAATCCTGCGAGCTTCCTTTATCCTATTCTGAAATTCTTCTACAGATTCGGTATCACGTATTCCAAGAATGTATGGATTTTCTTCGCCTATTAACTTTGGACTTCCACCTGTACAAATACAAAGTTTCTCATATTTGAAACATTTCCCTTGAGATGTGGAAACTGTATGTTCTACACTGTCTATGGATGTTACAGTATCTTGTATTACAGAAACCATTGGATGTGTATCTGCAAATGCTTCAGCTTTAAGTTCTTTGACATCAAATTGACAGAGAGTTTTTGACAAATGAATAATGTTGGTGGTAGCCTTAACAAGCGGGGAAGCTGTAAGGAGGAGTACTTGCTTGTCAGGACACAAAAATTCCAATCCTTCCACACAAGATACACCAGCAATTCCACCTCCCACTACAATAAACGTGTAGTTCTCCATCTTCTGCATTTATGGGTGAAACTAAATATACTTACTAACAACTATGGTTTGTAATAGAGAGAGTAATTGTATGCACGGAAAGGAACATCAAATGTAATGTAACCGTAGTCTTTTGCCCTTTCTATTGCTACCAGTAGTTCTTTGTGACGCTTCTGGCACAGTCCTGTTTTCCTGTTGAAACAGAAATAATATTACAGTACTAATTTTATAAATACATCGCACAATAAGCAGCTCATTATTTCAACAATCATACTTACGAAAAACTGAGTACTTCTCCAGTATGTGGTGAGATGAACTGTTTTAGCAAGTCTACATTCTCGTGATGTAACACCAAGTACTCGTCTCTACAAACTGGACATGGGTTGCCAGTAGATATTTGTCCAGCTCTCTGAAAATTGACACCAATTCTTATACATCCAACAGTGACTATACTGATTAATCAATTGTCATGGGAAAGATGACAGAAAACACTATCTACATTTGTTACAGAATAGTACACACTAGATACATCTCTGCATCAAAATCCACAGTTAATTCCCGATTTACCACGAAAATCGTCTGTAGCTGCATTTAGATTGGCAACAGGCCATGATTGTTTGGCTAAACACCTGTATAGAATTGGAATATATCAGTCCCCTAACTGCCCATTGTGCAACTCAAACGAAGAAATGGATTCGGAACACCTCAAAATCTGTGCTTCATTGGCTGGTCATGATAATATCTTTGAAAAATATTGGAGTGCAAGAGGTCAAATAACTTTATTGTCAAGCTCCTGGCATTAGAAAACAACAACAAAGGAAGCAGGATGGCTGCACATAGTAGTTGATGCCAATGAAGCAGAATTGGACAGCATACAACAAAGGACACATATTAAAGTATATAATGTCCCAACCATTTCTTCTTGGCACAATATGGTAAAATTTACATTTTATATTCCCATTATGTCCATATGCAGAGGCTAAGAGATGTCTTCCAGTTCAACTGATGATTTTAGTCCTCTTTGAAAAGTCAAAAGGAAAAAGTTTCGACTTTTATAAAACAAATCACAGCAGCAAAAATACGTAAATAAATATCATCTTACTTTTAAGAGTACTTTGAAATTTTCATTTATGCACGATTGTTTTTTATGTACTAGGCCTTGAAAGTTATGAAACCATTCTTCATAACATAAAACTATACTGAAATAGACCCATTAGAGTGCACTTATTGTTACTTAGTTACTATTACAGTGCAGTTTTGCGAAGGCTTTGGAATAATATTGCTCTAAATTTTCATTGCAAAATACATGATTGTGCAAAAAAAAATGTTGTACAATACACTCACTCTGCTCGTTTTTCAAACTTTTCCTCGGTTTTGTAAAAAAGCACTTCTCAACCGTGTATCATAATATACTATTACAGAACTCTTAGAATTATTCTAATTTATTGCTATAAAACGTAATGTTATGATATTGAGTTCATTCACATATTATATGATAAATGAGTGAATGAAATTTGTTTGCTTTTGAAACGTTGGTTTTTCAGTTTAATGCATTTTTTTTACATCCCCCCCCCCTAAAAACTGTCTTATTTTAAAATGCATCTCTTCTGTCAGGGAATACTGTAGTTATTGACCCATTACATTATATATTTCTAGAACATATTATTTTCAGGTTATTTTGAGATATTTATTGCAGACCTTTCATTACTAAAAGCTTCACAATCCATTTCAATTTCCCAATTATTTAAATGTTTGGTGTGGTCACAGGTCAGAAAGAATTAACTTTCCATCCAACATATTTAATGGAATGGAGATAAATCCAAATATGTTTGTTTTGCATTCAACCCCTTTTGGTATGACCAATATCCACTCTGATTAGTGCAAACTGCCTGTGTTCAAATAACTTCATTTGTGTAATCCACTCATAGACCATATTATACTTACGATGCAAGTTTTTCTAGTCTTTCTTGGAGGAAAAGCACCTTTATGATTTCTTCTATATTCAGTCCAAACTGGTTTATCACCGTAAGTTATCTTGTATGCTGAAATGAAATCATTTAGGCTAATTAAATTTAAATAGATACATTTGTTTACAATTTAGATACAAACACCCTCACTTCATCATAATGTAAACTTTGATAACTCAAATTAAGATCTCTTTTCATATTATTACATTAAACAAGTATAAGAAAACAGAAATGCATCTTGACTGTTCAGGATATTATCTTGATGGTTTGTTTCGAAACAACAAATATTTATGATTCCTTCATGCACCATATTACCTGAAAACTTCGGATTAAAATTTCTTCTTTCCAATGCCATACATACCTTCACTTTTCAAGTATTTCATACTAGTTTCTACAGGAATGATTTTGGTGCGATCACGTGATGGATCAATTTTTTCAGGATCATCTTTTACTTCCTTGTCACAGTGCAATGGAACACTAAGTGTTAAAGTGCGCACAGAAATATCCTGCATTAAAGAAGAAAGAAGACAAGAAGTAATGCTAGCAAGTCACAACGTAATAAAAAAGATTAATTAAAAATTCTGACTATTGTTTACTTTTTCTTTTCTTCTTCTTTTAAGTAAAGTGTGCTCTTCACATCATAACCAATCTTATTATTATATAAATTATAAAGAAAAATTATCGTGATACTGAAAAATAACCTGTGTCGAAATTTTTGCAGTAATACATGTTTTCAGCATCCATAATACCGAAGAAGTGGTTTTTGGCATGCTGTCTGTTAATCTGTCTGTGTACAGCTATTTTTCCTATTGGACAGATTTCGTTCAAAATCAATATCTACAGTCCTCAAAGAAATTGTTGCAATAAACTAATACTAGTGGCTTGTGCAGCAAATGTTGCAAGCTAAGTTCATTAGAAGTTCAAATAAACATTTTTTAGATTTATTTTCCAGAAAGAATACCAGACATTTTGAATGATGATGTAACATTCAAAGCAATGTAATAACTCAATGAACTGCCTTGAAATTAGAGGACGGTATCACTAATTTTCCTGCTAAAAGATCTTGTTGAAGTCATCAGCAGATTACAAAATCTTATACACCTCGTATTTTATCAGTAAGTGAGATCTCTTGGTTTTTCCTTAAAAACTGTAACCATTGCACTTCTTCCCGGCAATACTGGTCCACTAAACATTGCTGTATTAACTTGTGTGAGTAATGAATATGTGACATACACATTAAAATTTCTAACTGCATTGGTTGAATAGAATTTCTCTAATTACTGTAAGTGAAAGAAAACATAACCTCGGCTATATAATAATTACCTGATTATGTTGGTGTAGCTATGAAAGAGTGATGGAAAAGATACAAAAATTGATATGAGCAATGACCCTTGCCCGTGTAGTAACATACCGTAATTTGAACTCCGCGAGTGCATTATTTCCTGGGTTCGAGGCTTGTATAGAGATAATTACTATGCATATGAAAGTGTTAAAAAAGTCAAAATTTACATACATAATGATTTTTGATCATAGTAATAAGCCAACTTTGTAAAGGAATTATTTCCTGAGTTCGAATCTTATAAAATTAGCCTATAAGACGTAATTAGGGTTTGGTGTAGGGCTCTTGTGTCTAACTATGGAGTTAAAAATTTGTATTACTGACTACAAAAAATTCTTTACGAGAATGGAAGAAGGTAAGAATTTGTTAATTCAAATGTATTACTGCAATATTATCTTAAGAAGGTAAGAATATTGTAATTCAAACGTAGCCTTTTACAGCAAAGGAAAAGTGAAAGAAGTTACCGGGATTTAACTGTTGCCAGTTAAGCATTACCCACCAAGTGCAGCACTCCATAATGATTTAAGGATTACGTACGTAGTTATGTGTTGAAAGTTGTGGTAGATAATTATTAGGCCCTCTTTGTACACCTAGGTAGTTAGGCCTACAATTAGTAGTCTACATCGGATATATAGTGAACACATTTTTAATTATAACATGTTACCTCGAATTCTTGTTTATTAAATGTTTCCTTGATGTATTTTACAACATATTGTGATCCAAGATGATTATGAAGAAACAGAATAAAGGTAAGCACTTGGCTAATAGTATGTTTTACTTCAATCATGAACACTGCAATTTTATATGTATTAAAAAAGTGAATTTTCATTAGGCCTACATAATAAGACAAATATCACTACAGAACAAATGAGTAATTACAACAGTCATTACAAAATTTCATCTGAAAGTTTAGCATGTCTGAACAGCTGATTGCTAAAATCAGCTGTTAGCTCTGCCGATACTAGCGACATGGTTGGATTAATTAAGAATTAGATCTCCCTGAGCTTGATTTTAGTACCAACAACAAGAGTTGTCTCTACTGTATCTTCTTTATACTGTGGCCTGTCTTTCTCATTAACCACAATGTGAGTTCTAAATATGTAAGCAATTCTGCAGGTCATGGCCTACAGGTATATGGTTTATTGTAGTGTGTTTTTTTGTCTTTTCCTGAAAAGCCATTAGTTCTCAAAACTGACATGTGAATTTTGGAAAATTATGCAAGGATAATTGACATTTCACTGAAAACTGTTATTTTTTCGCATATCCTTGGATGCCAAGCTTCAAAATGAGGGGTCATTCATTAAAATCCATTCAGCCATTTTCCCGTAATTTCCATTACCACTTCAAATTATTATATACATTTTATGAGAAAAAAAAAAAAAGATCGCATGTTTCATAAGTTTGCAATAAAATAATATGCAATAATTTTTGAGCACTATATAAGTAAATTTATCCAGAAATGATGCAAAGAAAATGTACCGGTAATACGTAAATTTTCAATTAGTACATACAGTCATGAAGCTCAATATGTAGGGAATATGCATCCAATGACAGTTGAACTTAAGTTGCTAGCCACTAGGATCGCTACTATCACACAGTCTATTGTTCCTAGTACTCTGTTGCTAACCACTTGGAGCATTGTATCGCGAGAAATACAAAAAAATCAACTCAAGCTTCGTGACTTTATGTACTAGAATATATTAGTTTTTTAATTTTCTTCGACACAAGTCATAACGTAGGGAACAATTGCACCAATAGTTGCAGTACTATACCCTAGTGCCTATGATGATAGGCTAGTAGGCTAAATATGTTGGAATCACTGCCTGCTGGATCACATCCTATGGCTGCTTATACTGCCTGCTCAATCAAAGTTATTTTACCGCTAGGTGGCAGGCAGTGCCCACCGCTATTAACATTACCAGTATATGCAAATGTCATTACCTGCCACCTAGCGGCTGTTCGCGCATAATCGTTGATTGGGCAGGCAGTTTACGCAGCTATAGGATGCGATCCAGCAGGCAGTGGTTGGAATACACTTCCCATCTTTTTTTTTTTTTTTAATTAGTTACTCGATTGTTTCTTTCACCGTATTCTTTTGTACTTAATATGTAGGCTGACCAGATGTCCCCAATTTCCAGGGACAGTATCCGATTTTGAGTTGCTTTCCCTGGGGAGCAAATGTCCCCGTTCTTGTCCCCGGAAATTAATTTTGTCCCCAGAAGCTTTGATTTTGTTTCAGTAACATTTTACACGTAAATATTTAAGTATTTTGATGGAACTGCTGTGATTCATGCACATTTCTGAACGCTTCTCATATTTTGCACTGTTTGAGAAGAACATAGCACCTTTTTCTTTGGTCATCTTAGCATTCCCATTGAGCGGAAGCATTAGAACTGCTGCAGCATCCATTTGTAAGTAGTTCAAAAAATGAGAAATTTTGTGGCAAACCAACAAGTGAAAAGTGGTATGATGTTTTTCAACATTTCAAAAAAAAAAAAAAATTGGGAAAATTTTAGAACACGGATTGCACCTACCAAATTATGTCTTAAAATACTAAAAAGAGTAGATTTGTCTGCGTTTGTCGAATGCGCATCATTATATTTACGAAAAGGCACTTTTCAGTGCCAATAATTTATTTTGTGTGCACAAGATTGGAATTTTGAAGTAAGAGGGGAAAGGGTGCAATCCGTGTTCTGGAGTTTATCCTTTTGCTCAATGATACATACCGCACCACATGCAAAACACAAAATCTGTATACAAAAGGAACGTCTTATAAATACACTTGATCTAGTATCAGCAGAAAAGTGTCTTTGGGATTCATTTTAGAGTTCCGTCTAACCTTAAAAGTACTGATAGTTTTACGAAATCCTGTTCCTCCCTTCTATTATCCAACAAAAGAACATATGCATTAATTTAGTTGAATTTACCTTTATATCTGTACTGCGTGCACACGTCTGTGCCAATGCATTATGCGCTGCTGTTCGATAATAATAGCAATTTCGAATACCTCGCAATACGATAGAGAACACCATATTGGACCAAAGAGCCCTCTGCCAGTTGTGCCACCACTGCCATCAGGAACATTAGTCTCAAACCAAAGAAGATAGGAGTTGCGAATATAGACTCTGTGGTAAATACTGGTTACACTCATCTATCATATAATATGTGAACGGACTCAATTTCATAATATTAAGTTTTATAGTAATAAATTTGAATAATTATAAGTATTTTGTAGATGAAAATTTCAAAGTACTCTTAAAAATAGATTAATTTGTAATATTTTTATTTACTTATTTGAAGCACTGGTGTTTTCTCTGAGTGGGGGGAGGGGAATGACGCTACTGTGACGCAACGTCGTTAGTCTGATGGTTTCTGTAGCGTAGGTAGGTGTGTTGTGTTAAATTTTAATAAGTATGGTATTGTGTTTCTCTATTATATTTGAGAATCGTCTTTTTGGTGTGGTATTTATATATTGTTTTTATTTTCAGATGCCTAATCAAGAGTGGGATTCATGAGGATTCACTTTCCCAAACAACCAATTCAACTTTTTCTGTCCGTGTAGATAGTGCATAGGACTATTTTACTGTCGAACATGTTCAGTTAACTTTTCTTTTTTAATATTTGGACAGTTTATGAGCATGATGTAAGTGGCTTAAGCCAAATATGTAAATATATATTTTCAATGATCTCTCGAGAATTAGGCTGTTATTGTTACATATAATAAATACAAATAACGTGACGTAGGTAAAATGCACAATGGCGTGAAATGTATGTAGGATGACTTTTTTTTTTTTTATATCGATACTTCCTGTATGACGTAGTAGGGTGGGGTATGCGCAGAAGATTTGCGCATAGTTTGCCAACTTCGTGCTTAGGAGGGCTGCACCTTGTTCGCGTTGAATGCTCCGTGTTTCAATATTATATATGCCACAATAATTCGGATAACTTGAAATTATAGTATGTAAATGATTGTCAAGGAGCTGGGGAATGTAGCCTTGGAAGTTTAGTTTTATATGACCCGTTACTAAAATAGCGTAATATGACCTGGAAAATGAACAAACATTATATAATATAAATGAAGTTTTGGGGTTAGTCCACATTAAAAGTATATAGCAATACTGTGTAAAGACGACGTAGTGATTTTTGTGATAATTGTAGTGTAAATATATCTGAGATAGTGAATTGTGTTATGGACTATTTTGCACCACGCATTTGTTTCTACGGAAGTAGACCTTAATGCGAGACTTCTGTGTTTTCAGATTCAGAACAGTTAAAAGATTTACTTATTTCATGAAGAATTGTGGTTTAATGTGAATTTGGCGTGATAATATTCTCAACTATGGTAAGTTCATATTCATTCCATCGAAAATACAAAATGGCTACCAAGGTCAAATGAAGGGTATTGCATGACAACTCGCTTGATAGAAAGTCTAGAAGCTCTCGGGGAAGGTAATTTTAGTTACGGTTAATGTGAATTGGAATATGTAATACATACTGTGTTGAATTGTAAGTAGCATACTGGAAATAGCTTGCAATTTTTTTTTCGTGTTTCGATCAGCCCAAGGTTGCTAATTTTTTTTTCATGTTTCGATCAGTCCAAGTGATCCAATATGGCTGAAGTTGGGGTTCAATAGGAAGGCAATGGCTGAAGTTGGGGGGGTGCAGAGGGAAGGCATAGGTTCAATATACAATGCAGTATTCATATTTATCGTGACAATAAGGAAATAGATTATTGTAATTCGTAGGATATAATTCTGTTTACTAAAATTTCCTTATTTTGTACTTTTAATCCTGTCTGGAAGTTATATCAAGGAAGTGCTGCTATCTATAGTTAGTTGTAGACATTAGACTTGACTCCATTTCATGAGCTCGATACACCGATGTGATCAAAATCATTACATTAACTCTAAGCTGGAAGGATTTGAAGAGCAACGGTTTCAAGAACAATAGAATTCGTTTTTTTTTTTTTTTTTTTTTCTGGAGTCCTGTATGAAATGAAGTTATCCTCATGAATATTCTGAACTGTGGAATTATGACCACAGTTCATTACCGCGTCTCGCAGACTACGCACTCCATGATTTTGCTACACAGGGAAGGGTAAAAAAAAAAAAGTAGGCCTACTAGTTACAATGATTGATAATTGAGAGGATTTTAAGTATTGGACTGAAAAAAAATATCAGTCTGCTCGAATATGACGTGGGGTTCTATTATTAAAATTTCATGCAAATATTAATGAGACTAGTCGGCCTCGGTAGCGTAGTTTGTAAAGCGCTGGCCTTCTATGGTCGAGGTTACGGGTTCGATCCCGGCACAGGTCAATGATAATTGTGTTTAATTGTAACAGGCTCATGTCCAGTAGATTTACTGGCATGTAAAAGAACTGCGAGACAAAATTCCGGCGACTCTGATATAACGTTTGCAGTTGCGAGCGTATTTAAATAAACCATAATTTAAAATTAAAAATTTTTCAATGTGACTAATTACGATAATTGAAGGTAAACCAGCAATAGCCTATGGGTGCATGTACACGGGCCATCGGATAAATTTCAGAACACGGATTTCTTCCTTTCTCTCTTCAAAATTCCAACCTTGTTTGCACACACAATAAATTATTGGTACTGAAAAGTTTTCATAAGCATGATGGTGCGCAGTCGACAGACGCAGACAAATCTGCACTTTTTAGTATTTTAAGATATAGGTTAATTGTCAGTGAGGAATCCATATGACAAAGTCTTAATGCATCTTAAGCTCGCATTTTAAACTTGATTCTTTAAATGTTCTAACCAGATTGCATGCCTACACGCACAGAAAATTGAACAGTGTAGCAAGTAGCCTAGATAAAAGCTTATTTGGCCATTCGTATTGAAGTTGAGGATTGAGACGCTTCCGAACTGAGCAACTCTTTCTTCTGGTTTGATCACAGGTGATGATGAATATAGATAGCCTATTTGACAGACAGGATTGCAGAAAATGCTTAATGTAGGGATCTGAGTAAATAAAGTGAATATAAGAAGAACTAAATGTGTCTGGTAGAATATATGTTTGAATAATTGGTAATTTCCAAGAAGCTGTCGAGGTCCCTTTTCTCAGTTTTGCACTTAACATACTATGTTGCATTTCCGTCTTCTGTATTGCACGCGTAATCCTTGGATTTATTTTGGCAGCACTTTTCACATTAAATCAAGAAGTACCCCTCGTGCTCCGGTTACGCACTTTGCATTTACGAAGGTCAGGTTTGGTTTAGGTTTTTAACCAAGTTCACGCATGCGCAGCCAACATGTAATACATAGCTGACAATGTACATTTCATCTGAAGATTAGTGATATTAGTGCCGTCTTTTGTTTCATTTTTTTAAATTCATACTATAGAAAGGAAAGCATACAGTACAGTAAGTTCAAAAACGACAGCTGGGTGTACCAAACCGCTTCATAGCTTAGTGATAAAGCGTCTTACTATAAATCGATAATTATCGAATCGAATCCCGGCGACTGAATATGTGGTACCGTAAATTAAGATAAAAATGTGTACTGAAATTAAATATAAGAACACAAAAGTAGAATAATAAAAGAGGGATACGAGAGAAAGGAGAGATAAGTTGAAAGGAAACAGAAGGTGGAGAAAAAAGGGAGAGCTAATAGAAACAAAAAAATTGTGTTTTAATTTGACAAACAACGTAAATGCGAAAACGACCTATGGAATATTGACATCTAGAAAATTACCGAATAATTAATCTAAAATACAATTTGTAACAGTATTTGTATAATTAAAATTTCTTCCTTAGGTTCTCCCTTTTTTAATGTAACTCCTTTTTCCTCCAGTATATATTCCACTTCGTACAGAAGGTTAACAAATTTCCTCGGTGAAGGGAGCTCTAGTATCTCAACAGGACATTGTTGGATTTTAATACTTGATTCTATACTAACAATAGGTCTTCGAAGTAATAAGGCACTGGAAAATAAAAGCATTTTATTAAATAAAAAAAAAAATTGAAATCCGTACGGTGCCTTTTGTCTTGTTACGATTCAGATTTTACCACATTTAATAAGTTCGCTGTGAACATCCTGCACCTTGGGAACCGATGTTAATGTTTTAAATAACAGGTAAGCTGTGGGATATTGGGCCAATATCGCACAATCTGTTGAGACTAATTCCGTCAGAAACACAGCCCACATATTTACAGCTGAGTCGTGTTAAATCGAAACGGGTTATGTTAAATGTTGAGATTTATAGCTGTAAAATTTATGCTAATGCGTACGTTCACTGTTATGTGCCTGTACATAACGTATATTTTGTCTAAATGTTGTATGCTAGATCTAGAAACAGTACTTGTATTGCAATAACAGCTTGAAAACCCCCGAAGTACTTTTGATTATAACGATACTCCAATGCTGAGCAAGCAATAGGATAAAATTTAAAACGTCCAGAAGCTTGCAAAGTAAAAACATTGTTGTTCATAGTGCTCCGGCTTTAAAGTTAGTCGTAGAAAAGTAAATCAAATAGGTACTATTGCAAACTGATCAATGTACTAAACGCATATTTGATGTATTTATAAACTGAAAAGCCAAGTAAGGACAATGGACATAAGTAAGGACAATGGACATAAATTATTTGCATAATAAGAAAATTCATTTTACCTTGGTTGCCATTTTAATTATGTGTGAAAGTGACTCATTATTTTTGCGTTCTGCTATTATTGTTAAATAATTTATTTTATTAATCATTGTTAGCATTGTAGGTAATTCTCCAGAGGAAACACTAAAGGGACTCATCTGTCTTCTCCCTCTCCTAATAACCAGCATAACATGCGAAAATTCAACACAAATGGTCCATTTCCCTAGTATTGCGTCCTGGATCTGTTTTCCAATGACCACTTTTGGGATCATTTAACCTATTTTGCTTTGTGTCCTGGATCTCTCGAGTGTTACATTGGTAACAAGTAGAGAGGAGAGATGGTGGTTACAACAGTGCATTAGAATATATGCAGGTAAATATCGAACGATTTTTATGTGCTAGCAAAAAAAAATCTTTGTCACCTACATCTCGCAGAAACCAGTGGGGTGGGGGGGATAAAGTGCTTCCTTTAGTGTAGCTTTTCTGGAGAATTACTGTATTGTATCTTACTATTATTAGGCTTGTTCTAATTTTAGGAGTATTCTTTCACCTCTGAATACCGTTCTGTTTTTGTTAAGCTTGTGTTTAGCGTAATTTCCGTACACTTTAGCGATTAATGAAGAAAATTCTTGTTCCCAACTATCGAAAAAAATATTGAGATACCGGCACTACATTAGAATTGTGCATGAAAAAAAAAAGGAGCGTTTTAAAGAGCTTTGTAATGATTTATTATACCTCGCATCCTGTACAGAGTGCGTTAATGCATGGTAGCATAAGACATTAATTAATGAAAGTAAAGTCATAAAAATTGAAGTGTTTGTACTGAAATGTAGTGTCCAGTGTTTATTGCAGATGGTACTCTTAGATACGTTGAATATGCCCAAGTTAATCTGTGTTGCATTTTATTTTCACTTTGTTCAGTATTCCATATAAATATACAGTCTGTAAGGGGTATAAGTGCCGTCCTTTCCACAGCCGTCGGGGACGGTCTACAGGATCAAAAAATGTCCATACAACATAGGGTCAAAACTTGATAGTTTTCCCAGAAAAAAATATTCTTATTTTATTCGCGTTATACTGCATGTATCGTTAGTAAAATTATGAAAACATTACATCAGTAGGTATATCTAGCAAAGAGTTAATATTAGTTTAAATAAACATTTGTGTGTTCAGTTACGTTTTCGTGAAATTAAAATTGCATGCTTAAATTTGTTAATATTCTGGCGTGAGAGTCGTGGTAACGTATTCAGCAGGCAGTACCAAGCTGAGTTCAAGCTCCCTGTCCACAGGTCTATTGCCGAGCAGCGGATAACAGTTCGGTACCAGGTATTCGATAAACAACATACAATGTCATTCACAAATCACAGTTTAGGAATATTATACTGTATGTTATTAATTTATGAAGAAAGTCGTAATTCAAGTGAGGCAAGAAGGGTGTACACCGTCAATGTTTTCTGCAATGAAGGTTACCTAATCTGCGGAATTTTGTAGCCTGTTCTCAACGGTTATTAGAAACTAGGGAGTCTCTTACCTCATTTCAAAATTCACACTGCTTTATGGAAGCGGGAGAGATTAAAATGTTGCATTAAAAAAAAAGTTAGTGTGATTTTGTGCTGTAAAACATTGTTTATTTTTAGACGTACAATAAAAAAATTGATCAATATTGCTAATATTGTTAAATAAAATGGAAATTTACCATAAACTTCTATTAATGAGATTGAAAGTTTGTATTTGCTTTCGTTTTATGTAAACAACGGTCCGCCTCTGCATTAGAAGAGAGCATCTGTTTTGTACCGATATGTCTGTATCCACTTGAGCTGTACTGTGTACTTATAAATTCCCTCCTCCCCATCCAGCAACGTTGCCAAACGCCTAATATTGTAAACTTTAATAATTAGTTAAATATTGCAATTAGAAAAAAATTGTGAGGACTTTTTTCTTCTTTATGACATGAACAGTCGGTTAAAATAATAGCACTTATGCCCCTTACACCCTGTACGGGTATATTTGCTCCTAAATTTGCTGCGAAGTTGAGATTTTTTCCCAGCTTTCACATCTGCCACGTTATTCGATCATGATGTGAAGTTTTGCCTACTTGAACATGATGTTGCATTATTGCATTTGTGTAAAGCAGGATGCAGAAATCTGGAGTTGGAATTATTTAAACGCTGTACTCATATAAACTAAAATACAAGAGTGTTAATATATCAGTTGCTAAATTTGTCGTGACATAATTTTCATCAATACACTGAACATTCCATAGTTTTCAGCGGTTCTCCAAAACTGTGTCAGAGAAAGGAGGAGCTTGCATGCAGTGTAACAATTTATTGAAAGATAACTGACTCATCGTCACATTTTGTGATGGAGCCAAGTTCTTTTGTATGAAATTTATGGCCGGCAAATGGGAGATGATTTTCTGACTTCTCCAAGAATGAATATAGGTGCTGTGAGTTTTTTTTTTTTTCACTTATAGAAAAAAAAAATTCGTAATAAAGTTTACTGCCATTAAGACTGTCGCATAATATAATAGTCTTTTAATAAACACAAATGTGTGCAACTTTCAGCAATTTATTTGTTATGGAAGTCTGGCTCGGAACCTCGCAGAGTGAGGGAAATTGTGAAGTCTTGGTGGAATGATAGTTGTGAGAAGAATCTGGAAATCCCCGAGAAAACCCCTCGCACCTGCTGTACACAAATTTCTTAATAACCTATACTGGGATCGAATCCAGATGGCCACGGTGGAAGGCAGAGAGGAGACTGTCATACACAACGTGCACGGCCTCTCGAAAGATTTTCTTCAGACCAGTGGTAATTTTTAGACTTAGTAAACCCCTTGATGTAATTACGTTGTTCAACGTTGTCATGGCAGTAACAGTATGTTCGATTAGCCTCTGTAAGAGAGATTAGAGGAAAACTGCAATTGAAGTTACCCATCGTATATAGGCTAATAGCCGGGCTAGCAAGGGCAGGTGGCGAACGAGAAATGTGATATATTGAAACGCATACTAAGTTTGAGGAAAGTGTATTTGGAGCTTCCATTATCACAGTTTTCGACTGTTGTCTTGTCGTTCGTCATAGTAATAATTTATTTTATTTTACCTGATAGATTTATAGTACCATTAAATTATGTTAGTGTCGAAATTCTACTATCGGTCTTTATGTCCTATCACAAGCCTGTGCGCTAGTAACTCGATTGAGTCACTGCAGGGCACCCTATCATGTACCGGTTCCATTTTTTCTAGATGAACTAAGACCCGGTGCACACAGAATCAGACGCGGCACGGCGCAACATTTTGTCTTATGGTAATGGAGACCCATTGATATTTTTATTATTTCATGCACACACAATCAGACGCGACAAGACGGTCTCGAGTAGACGCGAGGAGACATTGGAAGACTGCTTGAACTTGGTCGGGAGCAGACGGTCTAGTTGGTGCAGTGTAATGCACATGCGTGATTAGCCATGTCCACGAACTCGACCTAGAAATTTTTCAACATAACCCATTCATTTATACTTATATGGCAAATTTACGCAATCACGATAAGTGCGGAATGTGCCCAACTGCTGTCAAAATAAGTAATTTTATGTTTAAAAGCATGTTGAACATATTTGTGTAGTTTTTAAACAGCGTTAAAAATATGTGATATGACATATATCAAACATTTTGCCTGTTTATTCTGCTCTTCTTCGTCTCCTGAAATATTGAACATGCACCGTGACACCATTTTCTAGGCCAGGACAGCTTTCCAAACCTACACAACCAGCAGATCAGTTGTGAACAGAGGCTGTCACGAGGGGCTGTGAGACTGTAAAGCAAACTGTCGCGTCACGAAGAACCGTGCCGCATCTGATTCTTCAGCACCCGATTTAGAGGTGTTTCTTTTCTTTCAACTTCGAGCATTCTAGTAATACATGCAAGAGTGAACAAAACGCATTCAATTGTGCATGCTTTTTTTCATTAAAAATGAGAGCGCATGTGACATTTGAATGCTACCCATCACCAGTGGTTATCTTGTGCGTATTTCGTTCAACAGCAACATGTAGCGAGCAGCTGATTGTTTCAGGTGGCCTTGAATAAACTGACAATTCTGTTGTTTGGTGATGGTGGACCTTTTAAGATGAAAATACCTTTTAAGCTGAAAATGGCAACAAGTACGATACTTTAATGGGTGGTAAGAATAAACGAGTATAGGCTGTAGTATTTACTGGACTTTTTTTTTTAGTAAATACTCTTGTTAGTAAGAATAAAAACATTTGAGTATCTACTCATTTTTTTATTATATCCTCATAAGGCTGGCCGTCCACTGGAACCGAATTCGGCCGAATAACAACTCGGCCGTTTACGGTCGTACACGACCGAATGATCCCACAACAAGAGAATGCATTGGCGCGCGTCCATTACACTCGTCCTATTCGGCCGTTTGCGGCCGAAGACAGCCGAATGTCGATTTGATCCAATTCAGATGGGATTTTCCGGTCTCCTTCGGCCGAACAGGGCAACATGTGATGACTGTTTCCATAAATTTCGCCATGAACGCCGAAAAATTAATTAGTTCTTGTGTGTTTCTTTTTTTTTTTTTTTTCTTTTTTTTTTCGTTAAACAAGTGAAATAAAATTTTTAAGGCTTAACAAATTATTAGGCCTATTCATGTACTACTTACCTTAAGATCACTGAAAAACGTTTCTCAGGTGGTACAACTTCTCTGAAATTTGACCATTTTGAGATTGAGGGACGAATTACATTTAAAATATAGCTATTGAAATGTATCAACATTCATCCGATAGTAATCGAAAAACATAGTACTAGGCTCTAGAAGTTTATTGTGTAGGCGTAGATGATGAAAATTACCCAGGCGACACCTTTCTCTAAGCATCGGATATACCCTATATTTTCGTCATTCCTTAAAAGCCATTTGTACGTATGTATGTGTGTATGTATGCATGCATGCATGTATGTATGTATGCATGTATGTATGTAATTTTTAGTTGATTATTTAATGACTCTGTATCAACTACAAGGTTATATAGCGTCGATGAGATTTGTGATAGCGAGATGATATTTGGCGAGATAAGCCGAGGATTTGCCATAGATTACCTGGCATTCAAGTTACGGTTGGGGAAAACCTCGGAAAAGTCCAGCCAGGTAATCAGCCCAAGCGGGGATCGAACGGCGCCAGAGCGCAACTTCAGACCGGCAGGCAAGCGCCTTAACCGACTGATCCACGCCGTTGGCTGTATGTATGTATGTATCACGAGGACATACAACTGGTAATTGACGGCCGAAGCGTCGGCTCCAGTGGACGATCGATCGGCTCTTCTGCCGGTCGTCCGGTATTCGGCCGTATACGGCCTAACAAATATTCGGCCGTTCACGGTGCCAATGGACGGCTAGGCTAACACGGAAGCATAGTAGAATATACAGTTCTCGTGTCCATCTTGTACAGAATATATACTCCTCCTTGATAAGGTCGTTTTCATGTTATTCTGAGTATGTTTTGTGGCAGGCTCAGTTCTGAGTATTTGTTGATTTGTGTTCAGTTTAAAGTTAAATTAAAAAAAGGCAGAATTTATGAACGATCTGGTGTCTTATGGAAAAATATAGAAAAATACGTGAACTTCAGAAGCCTTCAACGCGTTACAAAAGTGAATGTGAAATTTGTTAAACACTTATTTGTTATTCACAAAAACATGACCTATAAAAATATGAATGGCTGTCACATAAGGTTAGATTGTATTGTTAATTGTAATTAACAATTAGTTTATTTTGTAAAATTTGAATTGCAAAATGCAGTTACTTGTAACTTTAAAATCATATATATATATATATATATATATATATATATATATATATATATATAATATGAAACTGCTCCATAATAAAAAATACAATTAGCATACCTGGAATTCTATAAATGGATTGCAATCTCCATCCAACATCACGTAATGACGATTTTCCAGTATTATTTTCTTCCTGTTTTATTAACGTCACTTTTCTGATTCACACTCTTTTTCATAGTTATTTATTTATCTATTATCAAAATTTACAAAAAGCAAAAAACAAACCACTACAGCATGCCGATAGCATATGAAAGTCTATAAAAAAAAAAAAACTGAGCATCACGGTGCAATGTGGTGAAAGAGGATATGTAGCACGAGTATACATACTGTACTACCTTTTAAATGATCAAAAAGGCTGTTGAGATGAGTATATTTTCGCGTTAGGTAGAATGTTTTTATTCTTACGAAAATAACTACGTATTTGCTAGTGGTTAGGAGTATATAGTCACAGAAAGTGTTCATACTCATAAGTACAAACATTGAGACAGTACTTAAGCTTTATTCTTACTATCCATTGAACATTATCGCAAATACAAGTGCCTATGGAGTGTTCAACCACAATTTTGCGAATCAAGTAGACCTAAGTATTGAATTGATATTATATATATACACACACATACATACAGGGTGTATCCGAGGTGGTGTTACAAACTTTCAGGGATGATGGCGAATGGCACATATATCAATTTGATATAGGAACCATGGTCCGGGTTAGAGCGTCTAGCCGCGAAACCAGGTGGCCCGGGTTCGATTCCCGGTTGGGGCAAGTTACCTGGTTGAGGTTTTTTCCGGGGTTTTCCCTCAACCCAATATGGGCAAATGCTGGGTAACTTTCGGTGTTGGCCTCCGGATTCATTTCACCGGCATTATCACCTTCATCTCATTCAGATGCTAAATAACCTGAGATGTTGATAAAGCGTCGTAAAATAACATAATAATAATAATAATAATAATAATAATAATAATAACCATGGTCCGGAAATGACTGTCGAAAGTTATAAGCAAAAATAGTTGTGTGGAAATGGAATTGTAATTTGGCACCACGTGCCTTCCTTTCCTTAACCTTTGGAACAGTCGTGGAAAGATGGTATGGGCCGGATGTCTCCTACGTGGGTACTTAACCCGATACAACATGTGAGCTTGTCTACTGTTCCCATTGGCTCATCTGTATTCGAAAATCAGGTCTGCTTATTCCGCTCTCGTGTACTCCTCCATTTCACTAGGACTGATCTACTGGACACTGCAGCTTATACACACACACTGCTGTCTACAGACGTGCATATCAGGACCGACCATGTCCGTTACACATTACGCTACCTGCATTGCTTTAGTGTAGTTTCCTGTCCCCACCCCTCAGACAGCCCACTGAATGGAATACTGTAAGTAAACAACGTCAGATGAATACAGTATGTGTAAGATGTACAGATAAATACACATAAATAAGGGGTATAGAGGAATAAAATTATTCATTTCCACAGAACTATTTTTGCTTGTAACTTTCGACTCGGTCATTTTCGAACCAAGTTTCCTTATCTCAAATTGATACATGTGCCCTTCGCCATCATCCCTGAAAGTTTGTAACACCACTCGGAAACAACCTGTATATATGTATGTGTGTGTGTGTGTATATATATATATATATATATATACATACATACACACATGCATGCATACATACATATGTGTGTGTGCGTGCGTGTGTGGAGCTTGTTTCCAAAAGGTACTAAATCCAACAGATCTAATTTTACAGGAAATGAAAGAAACTGCTCATAGCTGTAAAAAATATTAGGCCTATATATTATTGTTATGGCTTCATGTCACTATTCTTTGTCATCAACCATATTTAGGCATATATTTAATATATTTCACACATATTCAAGAAGTTATTAATGGTTTTAGTTTGGATTTGGTACATTTTGGCAACAAAATTGGATGTGGTACATATTGGCATGAAATAATTCAGTATTATGGAGATGTACAGGAATTATTTACCATCACTGTAAAAGTGAATACATAATTGAACATTTTTCAGTTCACAAATTTAGGCTATGTTTGTTCTAATAATCATAATTAACATCAATGTTATCCTCATCCTCTGTTCTAACAACAGACTCAAATTTATAATATTACTGTAAAATGGGAATTTGTTAATGTCACAATAGCCCATGGAGCTAACAAAACCTTCAAATCTTTTTTCTTAGTCTCCTGGACATGACTTTAATATTGGCATGGAATAACTCTCTACCGGTATTATGAATGGGGATGTACAGGAATTATTTATTCAACAGCACTATAAAATTAAATACATATTATTAAACATTCTTCATTAAATTTTACAAAATGGAGGCTATGTTTGTTTTAATCATCATAATTAACATCAGTGTTATCCTCATCCTCTGTTCTAACAACAGACTCAGAATTTCTATAATTACTGTAAAATGGAATTCGTTACTATTACAATAGCCAAACAACTAACACGTCACCACAATAGCCATTGAAATTGCTGCATGACGCATGAGTGACGCAAAGTCAAGAACCAATAGGAACACGCTTGAGATTTTGTATCTTTTGGCATCAAATACAGCATGGATGTGGTGGTATTTTCTGCTGTAAAAACTGTTTTCAGTGACTTCTGTAGACATGATTTGGCACTTTTTCGAAAGAAATGATTAGTGTTTCCATTCTGGAGGTAGCTAAGAATGTGTTGCCATCTGTAACTCATTTTTCGAAAATTGTGGATTTGGTACCTTTTAGAAACAAGCTCCACACACACACACACACACACACACACACACACACAACCTGATAAACGAATCGGTATGGGATACCGTTAATAAAACTAATAAAATACCTATAAGGTCACATCCACTCCAAACAGTTTATTTTATTTAGTTTAGTACAGTAATTAATTATATATTACGAATACTACGAAAGCCCCTTCATTCAATTTTAATGCAATTTTTAAACATGAATGTTTCATGTAAAGGATCAGCAACTTCTAATAATTCGGGATGGACAAGATTCCTATAACCAAAAGTAATTCTAATTCAGCCCTGGGCATAAAAGGTGGGGGCCATGTCCTTTCCGCTTTAGAAACAAGGACATAGACAGTGTGCATCAGTGGTGGACTTGGGGGGACCAGCGAGAGCCGAAAGCTGTGATCCCTGCCTTCTACAGTCAGTCACTCAGCAATGCTTGCCTACCTGTGTACTCGTATCTGTCCGGAACACAATTAATGTCTCAGCCTAGGAAGTTGGAGTGGGGAGTTACGGTTTTATTTCTCTTGTACGGAAGGAGGGACCCGAAGGCTTGCACTCAGCCTGTGCTTACCACTCCTATTCTGTAAACGATCGCGCTCTTGTACAAGTACAGCTCGCCACACCTTGAACTTAACCCGGTCTATTGTATGGATGATGATGATGATGATGATGATGATGATGATGAAGAAGAAATGTGAATTAATTATGGCGAAATGTGTCCGAGGTCCAACGCCGAAAGTTGCCCAGCAATTTTGCTTGAATTGTTTGAGGGAAAACCCCGGAAAAACAACCAGATAACTTGTCCCAACCAGGATTTGAACCCGGGCCCGCTCGTTTCATGGCCAAACGTGCTAACCATTACACCAGCGATGGACGAATTAAGGGGTAGCCTGCAGTTACTTAATCGAGTTAATAACGCTCGGACCTGCTCTGTACTGAATGTGAAATTTCGGAGATAGTTTCTTTTAAATATTGTTGAAATGTTTGTTTTTGTTAAATGGTTATGTTTCAATTTTCATTATTTATATTTCGTAAGAATTATATAGGTATATTGCTCATTCTGCTTACATTCTGGTTGCATGATCGTTCATCTCTGCTTCGGCATGTGGCCTTGAGGCCAGCAGCCGGTTGGTCGATCTGAGCTATAGTGCCACGGATGATATTATCATTATTAATATTATTATTATTATTATTATTATTATTATTATTATTATTATTATTATTATTATTATTATTGCCCATTCTGACATGGTCTGGCCCACTGGAATTGACGAGCATTCATGCGTAACTTTTCTAGTAAGATATTAAGGGCCGTATTCATAGACATTCTTAGCGCGGGCTTTCGGTGGATCATCAGCGAACTAACGTTTTTCGTATTCATAAACCAGTGTTAGCGATATGATTTGATATGAATCCTGTTTAGCACGCTCGTAGCCCGGGCTAGCGAAATGTCTATGAATAGCACCCTAAGGTACTACAAGGTGGATTTAAGGTCGGAAAACAAAGACATTATGAATGTAGGAAACTGATAAGATCAGTGAATGTGTAAAAGAATAAAAGTAAAACATGTTAGGTACGAGGACTTATAAAATAAATACAGGACATGTATTTAAACGCTGAAATTTTAATTGAAATTGGCTGCTTTGTTCAAAATACGTGTAATGTCCATCGGTTCTATTAAGAAGAAAACTGCTGCTCTTGACCGATAAAATGCTGACTTGCGGATTTTGAACAGAACCATTGCATAAACACATGTCGAATAATACTCTACTAATTTTTTATGCAAGTATGGAATATAGCGGCACCAAAGCAAGTCATATAAACAAATTTGCAAGAACCTCTAATAAAACTTAAAAAGACTAACGGCGTGTGTTATGTAAAGTGTAGATAATATTCAGCCTATAATATGAGGGGCTCAGAACACAAATTGTGTAACTCCATCTGGACTTCTGTGAAAAATGTGTGTTTCTAAATATGAATATGTCTAGAGAATATTCAGTAAACAAATGAAGTGCTGACATTTGAGTATTGTGATAATTTCTATACGAGTACGTAATTCCTTGTAACTTCGAAAATTATGAATATTTTACAGATTCTCGAAAGCGCTTCGTTTAAAACGTGCATTTTACTAAACATTCTATGTATAATAAATTGTCACTTGCGTATATTCGTTCTCTTTTAGTATGTGATTTCCTCTTTTCCATCTCTCTGATGTGTTTTATAGCGTCCGTTTCCTCTGTTTGTTACGGAATTTGTTGGTAGATTGTATGTCATATTTCTTAATATTCGCACTTTGTGGAAAACGCAGTTTTATTCTAACAAATCCAGAACTGTTACGCTTTCTAGTATGCTGCCACATCCTAACACTCGAAGAATTCCTCTATTTACGTGTTCGCTGATTCTATAGAGGATTTTTTCTCTTATATGATACGATGAAATTCTTCAGTGCTAAAGTTACAAATAGAGCTCGGAATTGCAAAAAAAAAAAAAAAAAAAGTTTCTGAAAAACTTGTCAGTGCTTAAAAAATTCTGGTTACCATACTGTATGTAAGGTAGCAAAATTGTTACGTGGTGAAGCAGCAGCACTGGAAGAGGAATTGACACAGAAGTATGGAGTTTATCCCATGCACCTTTGACTTGTGATGTGGAGTGGTCATTCTCATTGTATAAAAATCTATTTTCTGATAGGCATAGGAGCTTCACCATGGAAAAACACGAAGTTGATATAGTTTTCTGCAATTTTCAGTTTTAATGTGGGTAAAAGATAGAAATTTTATACTTAAGTAATGTAGTGAAACTGTAGATATTTATAATACGGAAATGCGCACAAGTTGTACATATGACTAACTAAAGTTACTTTCACTACACTACGCTTTTGTTTCAGTTTCACAGTCTATGATTCCGTGCAGGTCTCAATGATTTGTATCGGTTTTCTTTTTCATGATGTGACGTGGTATCGGTCACAAGCGAGTTCACACACGCATGTCTCGTTCGGGTCGTGGTAGGTCTTCACTTTACGCACTTCGTGGTGGTAGCTGTGCGTTGCCATAGAGTTCACAAAGTGGCGCAGGTCTTGATTGGTTTCTATCCATGTTCTATTTACCATGGCCTCGGTTGTATAGAATTCGGGCCAAATCTGTGTTGTTTTCTGTCTTCTTATTTCCATTTGCTTTTTCCAGTTCTCTGTAAATGGCAGGCTATACTTGATCCTGAGGTCTTCCATTAGAAAGGTTTCTCTAGCCAGAACATAGACGAGTCGCGAGTGGGTGTGTTTTGATACTCCAAGGGCGGTCTTCAGGAATCGTGCCTTCACGGGCTCCATGTTGATAGATATTTTATTCCTAGTTTTTCCCAGATTATTTCTATTCCGTACGTTAGGATGAGTATGATCTTGGCGTCGAAGAGTTTCGTGGCGGTTTTTAGAGACAGTCTAGATAGAGATGTTATGTCAAAGATTGCCTTTGTGGCTGCCACCGCTCTTGCTTTAATGTGGATGCTGAAGGATTTTATGGTTGTCTGGAGTGTCACGCCCAGGTATTTGAAGGAGTTGACCGTTTGGAGGGGTTCGCTCTTGTATTGGATTCTGTCTTGGGGGTTCTCCCTTCCGCCTTTCCTGAAACTCATCGGGACCGTTTTCTTAGCATTAATTTGAAGTTTATTTTCGTCGGCCCAGGTTTATGGTGTATTGATTGCCTTTTGTAGTTCTGTTTTGTCTGGTGATCTGATGGCCGTATCGTCTGCATAGATGTACAGGTTGATTTTGTTTGTTGCTTTTAATTTGTCGGCTGTAGTGGGCTGAGCAGGTCTCCTTGTATCCCGTTTGTCTATATAACTTCTTTAGAGATAGTTACGTTGTCTGCTATGTGTATTGTGTTGCTCTCCAACATGTTGTGGATTAGAACTGCTCTTTTTTTTCTGTCAGGGCTTCTAATTTTGTTGATGATATTCCTATTTAGTGTATCGAACACTTTCATGTAATCCACAAATACTACATTCAATTTTCCTTGTGGGACCCTGAGAATATTTTCAATGTCTTCTATGAGAGTCCGAACTGTTTGAAGGGTGTTTCTCCCTTTTCGGAAACCGAACTGTTCCTCTGGGAGTTTGCCGTCGATTTCATTTGTTAGTCTGCTTGTCATTAGTCTCGTGAGTAGTTTTAAGAAGTTATTCTCCAGTGCAATTTCTCTATAGGAGTTTGGATCCGTCCTGTCACCGTTTCCCTTATAGAGGACTCTTAATGGTGGAGGCTTTCCATCTGTTTGGTATGCTGTCGTTTTTTAGGCATAGGTTTATCATTTCTGTGAGTGCTGGAAGCAGAACCTCAGCTGATTCTTTAAGGTATTCGTTGTAGATTCCGTCTGGACCTGGTGCTTTTTTATTTTTCAAGCTTCTTATTGTTTGTTGGACTTCCTCTTCGGGGAATAGTTCTACGTTTGTGCCTAGTATCTCTGGTGTTCTTGGCTCGTATGCTGTAGACTTGTTCTCTGGGTTCAGAATATTGTGGAAGTACTTCTCCCAGATTTCCATGCTTATCTTTCCTGTGGTTTGCGTTCTTCGGCCCTCAAGGCTAAGAAGGGGTCTGTTCTCTCCTCAATCAGTTTTGTGGCTTCGGCTTCTATGTAGTCCTTCCGTTTTTGTTTTATTAAAAGCTTTGTATTTTTTCCGGGCGTTGTTATAGAGCTTCAGGTTTTCTGCTGTTGGATGTCCTTGCTTGACATAGAGCTTGTAGGACTAGTCTTCTCTCCTTGACACATTTGGCGTCAAACCATTTCTTGGCTTTTCGTTTGGTTCTGGGGATGGTTGCTGTCTTGATAATATTTTCTAGCGCTGTCGTTGCTGACTCGATGTTTCCTTCCTTTACGCAGTTTTCTAGGTGCTGTACTTGCACCTTGTTTTCTTTTATTTGCATTATATCCAGTTTTCTTGAGTTAAAGTTTCTGTTGTGGGTGTTGTTCTCTTTTGGGTATTCTACTGTAGTGAGAAGCTTGCTGATACAGGGCAGTGTTTCTTCATTAGTGCTTCCGCTGATGAGTAGCAGACGTTGTGGGAGGCCAGCTGTATTTTCGGGCCTTTGTAGAAGATCAGATCGATGGTACTCCTGCCGTTGTGTGAGTAGTAGGTCCGGTTTTTTGGCTCGTTGACGAGCTCGAATCCTTCTTCTGCCATCGTTTGTAGTAGTACCTGGCTCCGGTGGTGCACTTGGTCTATTCTGCAATTTAAGTCTCCGACAATGACGATGTTGAATCTTCTTGCTGTCTGTTTTAACGCTGTTAATATTGTTAAGATGTCCTCTATTGGCATCAGGGGCTCAATATATAACCCTATCACTGTCATTTTTTCCGCTATGATTATTACTGAATCTTCTCGAAGTACGCTGATTACTTTGCCTATTTTTGGCTTGACGAAGCAGGAGATTCCCGTCATTGGTCGTCCTCTTGGTCCCTGTGTTGCTAGGATGTGTTTCGAGTAGTATCCTGGAATGTCTATGGGTTCTGTACTGAAGGTTTCTGTCAGGATTAATACATCTTGCTTTTTTAGAAGATCGCTACTGGCAAATTGTAGGGCGGTTTTTAACCCTTCTACGTTTCAAAGTAGTAGTTTAATGTTTAAGTTTGCTTCCTTGTTACTTGCTGGGTTTATTTTTCTGTCTTCCAGTCCTCCCGCGTTGCTCAATTTTGTCCGTTTAGATTCTTGCGCCTTTTGTCCTCTCCCTGCGAAAAACATATTTCTTCACTAGGACTCCTGTTGGCCAGGGTTCAGTTTTATTGACGTCCTCTAGCGATTCGTAGGGGATTTCTAGTTTGAATGCTTTTGGTCGTCCCCATATATTTAACTCTTGGCATTCCATATCTTCTTTGATTCCTTTGTTATGCACATATTCTTTTAATTTCTCCGCTGTGGTGGTTTTGTGGAGTCTTCCTCTGTAGAGCCAGTATGTACGTTATCCTGCTTTCATTTTGGAGGTTTCGGTCATGTTCCCTGTGACTTGTGGCCCCTGTCATCTTCTCCTTCTGTCTTCCACGAGTGGGTCATCTGTTTCTATTATCTCGTTTGTTGCATGTTGTGCCCCTTTTTCTGTGATTTCTCTTTCTGTTGTGTCTTTCTGTTTTTCTTCTTTCGCTGTTGCCTCAGTTGCCTCTTTGTTGTTTTCATTTTTTGTTTGTTTTATGACTGTTGAGCGGAACTGATGTAGCACTGTCATAATTTCTGTTTGCTACAGCTGTGTTTCTAGTAGGAAGATCATTTTCTGCATTAGTGCTTCACTTATAATGTCCATATTTTTGTTTAGCTCCTCGCAGGTTTGTTTGGTGTCGTTTGCTACGCTTATTGCTGTGTCTTGTAGGTTGATTTTTTTCTCAATGATATGTATTTTGCACTCTGTTCATAGCCAAGTCAGTTTGCACCGGCTCTCTTAAGCATTTGGAATTCGCCGGCGGTGAGATCTGCACATTTGCTGTGCTGCCTTCTGTCGCAGAATTCGCATTCTACAGCGCCATTGTCTCGCATAGGTTGCATTGCTCACTGTAATCTCTGGTTCTGCTGCTTACCATGTGGTCTGCGGTTTTCTTTGGTATCATAGTTCTAGTGTCGTCGAGTTCGTGTTTGTACTTCACTTCCGGTCGTGTCGACGATCTTTGACGTCCCTTATGATTTTCCTTTTTCTAATATGGCGGCCCTCTCTTGGGTCCACGTGTGCTCTCGTATATGTTCTTGTTCTCCTCTCTGCTTTTCCTGATTTTGATGCGAACACTTTTGTGGGTAGGTTGTCACCTTTGGTCCTGTGTGCTTTGTTGTATTTTCTTCTGCTCTTCGTATTTGTCAAATTACCGTTACATTCACAACAATTCAAAAGAAGCTTGTCACTAGGTCGCAGCACTACACAATTAGTAACTAACTGTAGTTATTTAACCGTATTTTATTACAGTGTACAGGATTTTTCACAACATTCAACAAGTTGTGCACGCATTGAGGTTTAAAAAGACGAGTCGCAACGCTACGCAGATATTGTTAAACACTCTTTCCTCCCACTTTCTGTTTGCGAGTCCTGAACTGAGCAAAAATTTCGGAACGTGTTGAATATAAGTAAACCTGCATTATTTGTCAGCCATTTCAATTCGCTGTAGCAACTCGATTGTTGAATGTTTTGAAAAGTCTCCGAAAAAGTTCGGAAAGTTGTTATCCTTTGTTAGACTACCAGTGTGCTGGCTGTGTGAACAGAATGGAGTATTTCTGCATTCTCAAGAAATTGATGCACAGTAGGATCGAAGGAGGAAAGTCAATGAGAAGACCCACGAAACAATTGATGTGCAAAAGGACGCAGCAAATTATTATGAAAAAATAGTGGATGTTTGCAGCAAATGATAGGGAGATGTGGTGGCAGTTGATTATAGAGGCCAAAGTTTGACTTCAAGCTGTCAGCCATAAGAATTGTGCATCCCAACATTTGTTGATAAGAAAAATATACCAAAAGTACGATACAAATTTAATGTATTATTCCAAAATTTGATTTTGATTACATCTGGCAGAGGTGGAACTAACCTGTCCGCACTTAAACCGTCCGGGCATGTGGACCCATTTCGCTGCCCTAAACTTTTGACGTGAAGGCGAAATGAGTTGTGAATTTTGCCTTCCAGCTTCCGAAGGAAGCCGTGCTGAGATTTATCGCCTTCGACCTCTCCCAGGTTTGAACCCGCGAAATACGGACCTGATTTCAAGCGTTTCAACATTTAAGTCACCAAAGACGACAAAAATTTGACCGATGACGAATAATGACTGTCATCTTTTATATAAACTGCAAAAATTTGAATAAACTTAAGCCTTGAAAATAAAAACAAATATGGGGAAGAGAATGACAAAATAGAATTCTGAGCCTTAGTCATTAGTTACAGAGATATTACCACTGAATCATTGGTAAAAAAAAAGTGTACAAGTATTCGAGTTCCGCTTCTTTGTATAATTAAAAAAAACGCAAATAATATGGTTATCTCCTACCACTCAGTACGGATATCTCGAGGTCGACAACATTGTTCTTGGAAGTAATTCTACCTTATTTGGTGTAGCTTGTCTCAGAGGCAATAAAACGAAAGACTCAGAGAGTGGGTGGAGGTTGGGAAAGCCGATTTCGTGGAGGGTTCAAAACATAAGTGGTCCCTTTTAAATGGTCACTTATTCTGAATGTTTTGTCCAGTGACGGAACTTGGATAGTGTGTGCTGCCGAGTTGATTGTCCGAAATGTTTCTAAAAGTAGAGGATTATTTTTAATTTAATTATATTATTTGTGATTTTGATTTCGATATTACTAGCTGGTGTAGGCAAGCAAGGAAAACCATTACAGTATGATGCTAGGGAAATAATATGTAAAGTCCATAAATTCTTTGAAGAAGAATTTGATACATTAAAGTGTGCAAGAGAAACAATATCAGTAACAAATGTGCTGGGAAGAACGGCAGTTGCGACTGGCGTGTCAAGGAGAACAGTTTCACGTATTTTAAATGAAGCAAAATTAGCAGAAGAAGAGGTCCAATAGGACACCAACTAAAAGGGTTATTCATTGGCTTATAGGGACTGCTATTTGCCGTAAAATTGATAACTTATATAAATCACAGTTCTTGTCGAGTCTCGATGATATGAGGGAGGCTTTGAAGAAGGCAGAATTAATTGATATAGCAAATGGGCTCGTAACTGGATTAATCTTGCGCAGGATAGGGACCGATGGCGGACTACGTAAGGGCGGCAGTGAACCTCCGGGTTCCTTAAAAGTCGTAAGTAAGCAAGCAATCAAATGGACTCTTAGTCAAATATTTAAAAATATGAAATTTTGCTACGTAAAAAATAATCAAGAGCGAAAAACGTTAATACAAAGGAGTAACATTGAAAAACGATTTCACATCTTGAAAAAAATTAAGAAATTACTATCTACAAACCATACTGAAGATAAGATATGGATGTATGAAAACCCTGACGGCGAAGTTGATTCTCCACTGAATGTCCCCATAGGTAAAGGCCAAAGATTCATAGTGCTTCATGTTGGATCGAAGACTGGATTTGTTCCAAATGACTTATTGTGCTTCAAATCCAAATCAACAAAATATTACCATGAGGAAATGGACGGTAGAGCTTTTAAGAACTGGTTCCTAAACTCACTCCTTCCAATAGTCTATACCACAACACTCAATAATAGTAATGGATAATGCATCGTATCACTCAATAAAGCTCCAATCTGATCTACTTCGAAATCAGTGATCCGTCGTTAATGATTATTAGTATGATTCGCGTTCAACTAAACCAGTTTTGTACCACGTTATTAAAGGCTTAAAGGATAAATTTAGAACGTATGAAATTTACACAAATTGCTTCACAACATGGACACACACTATTGCGTTTGCCGCCATATCACTGCGATTTTAATTCAATAGAGATGATATGGGTACAGATAAAAAATGACGTACCGAAACACAATATACAATTTAAAATTAATAACACTACGGTATTGTTTACAGCCGCGGTAGAAAAAGTGACAGCAGAAAATTGGAAAAATGCTTGTGAACACATTAAGAATATTGAAGATTTTGGAGAGGGTGAGAACATTTCTCTTTCTCTTCAGACAGGGAAAAGATACAGCAAATAGGGTATAGTATGAGTTACAGTTCAAGGAATATACTACGCGCCCAAGTTAAGTCCGGAAAGAATGTGAATCGCCGTTTCCTCTCCCTCTGGCCTTTGTGACCTATGAGTAAATATTAAGCTAATAAAGAGGTGTTTACAGTTCGTGCCAGCGATTTGTATGAGATAGTGAATACACGTGTTTAAGAGGTGCTGAAAGTGTTGTACCCGTATAAATGCTGTGAAAGTGTTAATATTATGCACCGTATTTCTTACACACATATGTATTATCTCACTCATTGCATTCTCTTGTAACATGACCTCACTCTCAGACGAAACAGTAGGTTGTATAGTAACAACTATAGCAATTAGAGCTACTAGCCCTCGTCTCTTGCATTTACGGGACTCAAATTTAACTTGGGGGTTTATGGAAAGTGATATCGTTAGTGATGGAAAACCTGAACTTCAAAGGTACCGCTAAATGTTTTTTAGTATCACCTACCATTAAATTTTAAAGACTTGGCCCCGTACAAATCCGGACTACACGAGAGATAATGAGTAGTTTCTATAGCTGCGAGGTGCGCAGACCTCGCACCTTGCAGCTATAGAAACCACTCTCTATCTCTCGTGTAGTCCGGATTTGTCTGAGCCGGCCTGGCACCTCGCATGTGTCGATTCAGAAAAACCAAGGCTTAAGATCAGCAACAGACCATTCAAGTCAATGACGAAAAGAAATCCGTCTACAGCCCATGCATTCTTCGCTTAAGTGAGAGATACGGAATTGCAAGTACAACATGGGAGGTAAACGATGCAAGAGAAACTATTAAATTCACTAAAACCAAGCTTCTCACCCTCAACTTCACATGTAAAGATTTAAAGAGAATTTGATAGTGAGGCATTCGTTATCCATTTTGCACAATCATTTATATAGGCTAGGATCTAAATTACTTTCATATATGAAGAGGTCAGTTTTAAGCAAGTTGTAGAGGAAGTCGGTTCGCTTTGTGCAAGTCAGGGGATAGTAACGTGTAGTAGAGGCGTCGACTTGTATTAAACCGGTGAATAAGTGTGCGTAATAGTGAAATGGAGGACAGTGCAGTGAAACAAGTCATAATGGAAATGAAAGAGAGCATGGCAGACCTAAGGAAGAAGATGGAAGAAATTCAACTGGAAAACGAAATTCTGAAAAGCAAATGGGATCAATTTGAGGAGGAAAAACTTGTTTTTCGGGATAAAAGAAAAAGATAGAGAACGGAGTATCGATACATATGAGAAGGTATTAAGGAGTGTGTTGGGAATGTTTTGTTATGGACGTGAGCGATGGACAAGTACAGGAAGCATTTAGGGTAGGAAAGGAGGAGTTTCTAATAAATTTTTCTCAAACTTCATATATTCAAAACAATGCTTGGATATCCGACATTTCATCTGTGCGCTCCGATGACATCAGACTGGTGGGTGTATGTTTTGCTACAACTCATGACAAAAATACAGTTTAAGCAGGCACTCATTGCGTTGGTTTCGGAAGAGGAATGTATGTTTTATTAATTATTCTCAAAATTTGATTTCTTCTTGTTTTATTTTAATATTGTTTAGTGAACTGTCCGAAGACAGGTCTGAACCTCACAAGTGATATCAAGAAAGCACCACTTATGAGGCAACTAGGCCAGGAGATAATGGGGTAGGGTGGCCAGTTCCTTTCCCCCTTATTTTAATATATGATACTTAAAATGGTACAATTATGTTTTTTTTTTTTTAATTTCAACAAATGTTGTTTCTGGTAATGTAATTAACTGGCAAGAGTGTTGTTTTACTCATGCGCCAGTCTTCCCATCCCTTTATTCTTATTCCTCTGTCCTGGTCCATGTCCATTTTATATGCAGATTTCACACATTCTCAAGAAATTGTCATTGAATTTATTCATTGTTTACTTTTTATAACCCCAATTACAAAAATTAAGCCTGCGATTGTATTCTTGGGGTTGTAATTCATGATTAGACCTCGGATTTTAGATTAAATGCCTATTTTTTCTGTACGGATAAACTAAAACTAGTTAAATATCTTCTCATTTTATATAAAGCGTGAATTAAAGCGGTTTTATGGTGCCTAAAATGCCTATTTTGCCCACAGAGACCTAATTGTAAGGTTTTTAAGCCTATAATTGCCTATTTCTATTTGTTACGTATATATTTTTAAATTTTCATGTAGCAGTGAAAGAAGAAATGTAGAATGTCATGGGGTAGGTTTGATTAAAATCTCCTGTAATAGTTTGGTTGTAGGAATGAATAAATTCCTGGAAGGTGTCTGGTTTTGTTGAGCACTTGAGCAGGCAGTAAGAATTTGATGAATCGAGAGGATGTAGTTCTCCCTAAAGAAATCAGCATGGCAAATATTGCTACTTCTAAATATGCATCCATTACTTCGGTATCATTGGGAAGAATTTTTTTCATCGCTTATAAAATGGTTTTGTTTAAGAAAAGGCAAAATTTCACGATATAAAATTAGAGAAAAACGTTATGCATTGCAGTGCCAATTATGAATGTGTGTATTGTAAATACATTGGTAAATTAATTAATTTAATTTTAAAATGAGCACTTACGTATTAGCAGCCTTAGAGCAGTGAGGCCGATGAATTAATAACAAATTACGTACCGATATTCATAATTTAAGACTTAACAAAAATAAAGTGCAATATTTTTTTTACTGTCTTGCCACTGTATACGGCAACGCTTAATACTCGCTAATTAATATAATTTTTATAGTTCTTGTAGTTTGTGTGGATAGAAATTACATATTAGCTGCATAAAATAGTATTTTTAGCTACTTGAAATTGTATTTTTAGGTGTCTAAATCAATGTTTTTAGTCTCTGTTTTGATAAATTCAGGGTCTATTTTAGGTGCCTAAAAGTTAGTTTTTAAGTGCCTAAAAATCCTAGATCTATTCATGACATGATGGAATTCTGTAGGATTTTAGTTTCAGTAATTTTGTTACCACTCCCGCAGATGATTTAGTAATCTCTATCTGCTGTGCTAAACGTCTTAGACTTGCGTGGGCTATGCTCTAATGCCGCACCAATTTTTCTTCCATAAGAACACAGCGCTTTTGTCTTTTACTTTCATTTACAGAACCTGTTTCATTGAAACTATTAAATAACCTTAGTTTTTTTTTCTAGAGGTGTGAATTTTCGCCTCGTTGAAGCACACGATTTTCTATTCTTTATGTAGGCTACGTGTTATATATGTAAATACGTTCCCTTAATGAATATCTCTTTGCCATGACGAAATGATCTGCTCTGCATCTCAGCTAAACGAATACTGTCAGAAGTCAAGTTACAGATGAACTTATATTTATAGACGTAGGTTGATATGAATGGGAATGATCTTAACTAGCTGCGCCAGCATACTGTCCAAATTTCACGAGAGGATCCCTGCGAAGGGAATATTCTCCTTGCGGGGTAAGAGGAGAGTAAGCTAGTAACTCGGCGTTCTTGAAGGAGCAGGTGGATGAGAATGATGCCATTGGCCGGCTGGGACAAACAAGGCTCAGTCAATGGCCGGCCGGTTCAGTGTCGGGGATAGGTTATAAGAGTGGGGGGAAAACTCGCATTCCTCGCTCGGATCTTCTCGTGAAATGCGGACTGTACATGTCTCAGCGGCAGAAGCGCGGCCTCTCACCGGCAAGCTGCTAGTCAATCATCGCGGACATGTGGCCCAGACGTACTGTTATTTTGTTTTTGCACCGCGTTAGATGTAGAACAGGTAAGATTTCGGAGCTACAGTACGTATCGGTTTCATCGTGATGAAAGGCAGACGTTAAAAAAAATAGGAGCGTTTCTAGGATTAATTACCAACAGATTTTCTCAAAAACATCTCTGAATAATAAAGAGAATCGACAACCAGTGCTAGAGATTTGAATTTGAAAGGCGGATGTTTTGGAGGTATCATTTATTCTGAGTAAGCCCCATTTATTTTTGTTGAGAGGAGATCCCTAATCAAGACTGTCGGAATTCACGAATACAGGAATTTCCAGGTAATGCGTGCTATTTACGTAGCAGGAAAATGAAAACTGAAAATAGCAATAGCCTACTTTCCTTTCTTGCCATAAATGAGGGTCGCATTGTTTGAAAATCAGTCCGTGTGTATACACATATACAGCCTATTTGTATTGCCCCTATTTTTCGGGATGTAGGTAACACTGCATTTTAAGGAATGATAATAGAATTCAGGTGATCTTCCTATAGTGAAATCTCCCTGCATACAACTCAGACCCTTTACCCGTACACTACTGGTGACTTTGATAAACAAGGGCACAGTTGTACGCACGAAACTGCCTCCACAAATGATACGCACACCGGCTCAAGGAGCACAAGTTTGTATTTATGCAGTGTCTGTGAATGTGCGGGACTATATAACTTCAAAAAATATGGGCAAGGGTTACACCCGATATAACCTACGTTTTCTGTATGCTTGCGTAATTTTATTGAAAATATCTTTTAAGTATTAAGTGTGAGAAAATTAATTTGATACAAGAAAGTGTTGATACATAAAAGCGAGTATTCATAATGCTCACTCGATCGAATCTCAATTTGTCAGCGTTGATTCTGCTACAAGCCACGTGACTAAAAATTAAGCTACATACAGAATTCGGTCATTGTCAGTACCCTGAACTGTACAGTATACTGGACACTGGATCTAATATTTTATTGGATAATTTGAACACGGTATGATATTGAGTACGGGTATGATGTATGTTATTCGTCCTTTAAGAAAAATCGAAGCTCGTCTCCAGAACTCTCCAGTAAATCGGAAATACATCAGGAGTAGGTCAGAATTGGAAACTATGAAGAAATATGAAGATTTCTTCTTGATTTTACTCGTAGCAAAACATAAAATGTATGATTCCCAATACTCTGCGATCAATGCTGTAAAATTTATATTTTATATTTTTCCGTTCTCTGCTCATTAAACCCCACCATTCATTCTCGGAGGCTCTGTATAATCGATTCTCACTTCATTTTATTTTCAAACAGTTCAATTATACGCCGTGTCCGAAAATGATTTTATTCAATTTTTAAGAATACTCTTTCTCGGCCCTGTGATATGAAACGAGGATGTTTTTCGTAAAGTAAGATCGTCTCTAATTTTTAGCATCATGCAAGTGAAGTGGGTAGGCATTAGTTACATAGATACAAAGACTTTGGGCCCTTCGTGACACGACATATAGACCTATCTAGTCGATATTCCATTGATCCGCTCTCTCAGCTCCAGCAGATTTCGAGGCAACTGTTGGATAAAGACCTTCGACGAATCCCCACAAGAAAAAAATCACACTGGCATGTCTGGGGACCTTGGAGGCCATCTCAGTAATGTTTGGTCGTCAGGATCAGTACGACCTATCCAACGTAGAAATATTCATTGAGAGGAACCTTTTCATTTTCCGTGATAGTGAGGCAGAACTTTATCTTGCTGGAAAACGTAATTGTGAGAGTCCTCTTCAGGTTGGGACTTCATCCAAAGCTGGAGCAAGTAAAGATACGAGGGTCTATTTACGGTCTACAAAGAAAAATTGCCCGTAAAGCTTCCTTCTGCTTATGGCACCAAAAGGTTTCACTTTTGAGAATCTCTTTCGTATTCAATTACCTGATACCAAATTCTCCAAAATTGCGTTGAACTGTGATGACAGACGTTTTCATATATTGTAAAACACAGAGTGCTTTCTGTTTGGTCCGTGCAGTTTTGAAAAAAAAACTGCGCATGCACGTGGCGAATAAATCAAATCAATTAAACTTTTGTAGGTTAGTTGCAACCAGTGTTTGTTACAAATCTCTCCACACACACACCAAATAGTTCTTTGTATAGATCTGAAGTACATCAGTGTAATATGTTACTAGTCAGCGATGTATGCAAAATGGAGGGGGAAAGGAACTGGCCACCCTACCCCATTATATCGTGGCTTAGTTGCCTCATGAGTGATGTCTTATTTGTGTCTCTTATGAGATTCAAATCTGTCTTCAGACAGTTGATTAAACAACTGTTAGCAGCAAGTAACATGCTCTTTTTCAGCTTCTCATTATACGAAGTGTAGAGAGAAAGTATTGCGATGCTTCAAAACATGGATTTGAACATGTATCTAATGGTACACGTACTTCCAGCGTCTCTGATGGAAAAAAGGTTGTTTTGGACATGTCATGGATAGCGATTTCTGTTATACTTACTTACTATTGGATGGATTTTGTTCGTTTGCGGTATCTGCGAGTCAGTTTATCCAAGAATGAGGCACATGAAAGATAATTTTATTAAGGAATTAATGGACCTTTACTTTGTAACATCACAATGAGGAATTAGTCCCAGTCATATTCAGATGTATTTTAGTGGTTTTTAATTACATCGAAAAAACTGATAAATGAGACAGTGAAGTTAGCACAGATGTTCTGCTGTATTTTTATTGCAAATACAACTTCAGTAAGTAAAGAGGACCTCAGCTTCACATTCCTAATAGTACTTCTGTTACGCGAGGGTGAACCGTTAAGACAAGGTCTTAAGTTTGACATGTTCCATATTCTAGCGATGTACGAATACCATGGAATGTAAATAAATACAATACAAAGAATGTTTACAGAGTCAAATTATAAATTAATATTTTCTTAGCATATTTGTAGCAATTCATTGGATTGATGCAGTAGTTTGTAGCGTTTTTTCCCTATGATAAAAGTTTTGAGGTGAATAGAAGAAATAAATCAGTAATACTCGTATATACTCTACTCCTACATTATCTGTGACTGCTAATGCTAGGGTAGTTTTTCGGTTCTACGTCTGAAAAAATCTGCTGGTTTGGAGTTAAAGAAGTTGTCAAGCCAAGTTTTTAAAGTATCTTCGTTACCCCAATGATTGTTGAATAGAAAACGGAAAAGGTGGAAATCTTAGGGCGCAAGATCGGGAGAATATGGAGGATGTGGAATTGCCTCCCAACTAAGCTCTTGGATAGCTGGTTTGTTATGTTAGTGGAGTACGAGAGTGCATTATCGTGTTGCAGCAGCACTTCAGTTAATGCAGTCTTCAAAGTCGTTTTTCTTCATTTGCTGCCGCAAGACGTCTGAGTTGTTGACAATGAATGTCAGCAATTATGATTACATTACCAGGAAGCAATTCGTGGTACAAGATGCGACGCCTTCTTTATCTCACCAGATGCATATCTTAATCTTCTGTGGATGAACAACTACTTTTGTACGCGGTGTTGTGTGTTGAATCGACAGAACCATTATCTTGCAGTGCTTTCTCCGATGACATTCTCCTCGTACGCGGCACAAATGTTTCGAGCTGCGTTTGGTCCTCTATTAAACTAAAAAGAATAATACTTATGTCGGAAGTTTTCACTTTTTCCACTTTGGCACTTCATCTTGTTTATCTCACAAATAGCATAAACTTTCTTCAGATTCGCAAAAATCAAGGCGTATTTACAAGCACAACACTCCAAATAATAAAATATGATAAATCTCCTAGTAACAACGCAGTGTTGTGATGAACAAAAACGCCACGAACTGACGCTTCAACCAAATAGGTAGATGCTAATACAAAAGTGCTTCGAACTTATGCATCACCGTAATAGATGCCGACTTTCGTAAGAAAATTAGTCATTCATTATTTTCTGCCCAAGGTCAGGTCCTTCACTGCAAACCCAGTAGTCCCAATCTTTCCTATTTTGCAGTCTTCCTCTTAGTCTCGACATACGATCCATTTATCTTAGTTGTCTACCATCTGATATTTTCTTCTGCCCCGAACTTTTTTCCCGTACACCATTCTTTCTAGTGCATCCTTTAGTAGGCAGTTTTTTTGAATGCAGCTACCCAGCCTATTAATTCCTTTTTCTCTGTCTGTTTAATTTGAGTATTATTTCTTCGCCATTCTTTCTAGCACAGCTCAATTCTTATTATTTCTATTTCACACGCTCCATTCTTCTCCATATCCAGATTTCAAATCCTTCTAGTCGCTTCTCTTTACTTCGTCTATTGTCCATGATGCTACCCCATACAATACCACACTCCATTTAAAGCAATCTCTTCCTTAGTTCTTTTTCTAAAGGTCCGCAGAAGATGCTTCTTTTCTGTGGTAAAAAGCTTCCTGTGCATTGCTATCCTTCTTTTGAATTCCTGGCAGCAGTTCATGTTAATGCTTGTACTACATCCGAAGTATTTGAAGCTGTCCACTTGTTCACTACTGCATTTCAAATTCGCACGTTTATCTCCTTTATTTTTCTTCCTATAACCATGGTCTTCGTCTTGTTTGCATTTACATTTATCCCATACTGCTTAGCCTACAGCTGTCATTTAAATCCATTAGCATATCCTTTAGTATCATCTCCTCTTCTGCCAACAACGTCATATTACTGTATGGTCTGCAAATCTTGCCCACTTTATCATCCGTCTGATGTTCTGAAAACTGTTTGTAATTAATTACGGTATAGGTGTAGCTGCTTTGTGTAAACAGTGCAAAATTAATTATACAGTATTTACAGTACTTCATACAGTCTTATATTATTTGAGATTGTAAAGGTTGTTTTTAGTATGAAATCCAGAAAACCAAGGTCCTTCTTAATTTGGATACATATAAATGATTTCATTTGTTATGTACTTTGAGTACCGGGTCTTTCCCGGGGGTAAAAGGCGGTCAGAGCGTGATGCCGACCACACCACCTCATTCTAGTGCCGAGGTCATGGAAAGCATGGGGCTCTACCTCCATGCCCCCCAAGTGCCTTCATGGCATGTTACGGGGATACCTTTACCTTTTTTTACTTTTGAGTAACAGTTCCAAGATAATAAATTTTGGATTGTAATATAATTTGCATTGTGATGAAGGAACTAAACTGTTAACGAACTTATGAAACTTGTCAGAAAGATGTGACATTATATAGACAGTCCACTATACATTTTTCTTCACGCCAGATGGTATTTATGGTAGCGGATAGCATTATGTAATATGCGCGTCTCAGGTAATTGTCTTTATTATTGTAACTTTTATTTGTTGAGAAACTAGGACTTTAATGTAGGGCGTCGAAGTGTTATTACGCTTTCCCTAGCTGACCTGATGTATCATATTATACAGCAACCTCAGGTTGTCATTAATTGGATCGTGGGTCAGTTCGTAGACAATAGATATATACAGTAGAACCCCGATTATCCGTCACCCTATTAACCCGATTGGCGGATTATCCGACTGTCTTTCTCTCGCTCTTTTTTTGCTACAGAAACATATGAATATGTATTTTTTTCTACAGAATGTTATTACAAGCATTTACACTTACACAGTTTTGGTCTACTGTTCGAGTTGCCGTACTCTACAACTTCTATGTAAAATGAATTCCATGAGTGCCAAAATAAAACGTGTTGTGCTAAGTATCGAACAAAATGCAAATAATTAAGTGGTTTGGGGATAGAGAAATTGTGGGTCATTTCGCATCACAATACGAGACTGATGTTACAACTGAGCACGATTTAATAAAAGTGTATACAGTATGTAAATCTACAACATGAGACCTTTACTATTCCTATTTTTCCGCTGACAGCCATTAAAAGTACAGAAACGCTGTGATTATGGTTACTATGGTAACACTGTTGATATATTTGGTTGATCCCTTCTTATGAAATCAGTTTTATTAATGAAATCAACATAAAAGAATATGTATGTTTAATAGAAAATGATCGTTTTATGTCTGACATGTCCATGTTCTCTGAATTTCGCTTCTATTCTACTCACAGTTGACTGAGAAATAGGTGGCCGATTTGGATGAGTTTAGTTACAGAGTATGCATAGGTCTACCTCTTGTGTACGTTTTGTCACCAAGGCCTACCACAATCAGTAGCTCAATTCTCTCATTTTTTTTTATTGAAACATCTTGTTTTATATTAATTTCATCAATAAAACTTTTTTATAATACTGAGACTAACAAAATACATCAATAATAAAATTGTTACCATAGTAACCATAATCATAGTGCTATATATACAGTTGTCAATTACTACAAACTTCCCTTATTAAAGGGTTGCCACAAGGACAAAGTTATATAAAACAATTAAATTTAGTCATGTAAAATGTTTGTTTACAAATTAAAATTTGAGGTTTACAATTTTTAAATTATATCACAAACTTCAATCTTAAATAAGACATTAGTTATTAAACCAATAAAGATGATTTCTCAAAATTGAAACCGACTCCTTAATAGCGATAATAGCCAGTCGAAGTAGGAGTGCTTTATGTAATCCCGTTGATGTTCAGAAACTATCAAACAATTTTGGAATGGTTCCCCTTGCTCCAATCATGAATACCGTTACCGTCAAATTGTCTATATTGTATTTTAGTTTGTAATAATCGGTTGTGGATCATGTATAGTTTTTTTTTTCCTCCTTAAAATTGACCTCTTCTGGCTAGCCACTATAAGACTCAAACCGGACTGTAGTGTGCAGGATTATTCCAGATTTGGAATTATATCTATGCACGGAGTACTGCCTTTTGTGGTCAGACGAGAAGCCTCCTCATAGACAGTGTAGCCATGATCCTCAGAGCCTGAACCATCTTGTCCCCCCGAATGCGATGGTGCCTTACTATTGTGCAGTATCTCCCTATACGGACAGGCACCCAAGATGTGTGCAAGAGTTTCGTGCTCTCTGGGGCAACGTCTACAGAGGATACTGTCTTGAGACATACACGGCAGGGAACGCATCACAGATATACCTGCTGTCATTTTAATTGCTTCTGTACATTCGGAGCATGGTAAACCCTTACGATCACGAATCACTTGTTCGCTGGTGTATATTCCCCGTATAGTGCAATATCTTTGCCTTTGTGAAAAAGTAGGCTCCACAGAATTGCTTCTTGTTTTGGAATTCTTGCATCAGTAGATGGTTGCGAGAATTGTGATTGGCGGTAGTAAGTTGGAGACCAAGTTCTTCTAGACAACTCAAGCATTCATAATTGAGGTTACGAATGTGATTAGTATATATATATATATATATATATATATATATATATATATATATATATATATATATTATTGTTGCGGTGAAGAACATGAAACACATTAATATGGTGTAGTCTTGAATTTCAGGCTGTACTGTACAAAAGAGTCCTAACCCTTTAAGACGATGTTCAGTATACATCATGTGGTCAGGGACGTCCGTAGTAAGATGTAAAATTTCTTTAAGTGCACTCTTCAGAATTTTGTCACTATTGTGTAAAAAGGTTCTAGAAATTTTACTTAATGGAATTAATTGTAGAGGGTGTGTAACCGTTGGAGATATTGAATAACTTAAAACTATAAATTTCTGATCAGGGAATAGTAGCGGTGAAATAGTGACGTCATAACTCTCGATAAAAATATTCCTTTCTAAATACAATCAATCATCTCGTCTCATCGCGGTATAGCATAGACCAGACTCCTATGACCCACCTTGGGCAACGACTTCATATGGGTGAACAGTCAAATACCCATCATTAGTTAAAAACAAAAAATGTACTTATGCGTTACTTAAAAAAAAAACATGAGATTTCAGTCTCTAATTATTGTGAATTGCGAAAAAAAAAAACACAATTTTTCATTCGTGCGTCGGTGTTCAATGTAACTCTCATTACGCCATTACAAACAATTTCCATCGTTAGGAGTCATATCGTCCGTCTAATAATCTTTTGGATTTTTTAGAGGTTGGAGGGGGATGACTAGGGAAGAAATATAACCAGCAAAACAGAATAGACTATTTTTCCAGTTCTTGGTCGCTACTATCCTGAGGATGAAAACTTTTAAATGGTGTCGAAGCGTCAGAAAAATGTATCTCAGTACTTACTTGAAGCCTCCTTAACCAACGTCGTCTGTTTTTTTTTTCTTCCAGAAATGTCAAGCCTCTCTCTCTTATTTTTACTTTTAACCCTGCCTTTCCTGAAACTAATGAAATTGTTCAATTCTAGATTATCCTTACAGCTAAGCCAAGCTTCTGTGAAACACACTATATCTAGAGAGTTTAACAAAGTTCATAAATCGCTCACATGATACTTTTTGAAACCTTCAGTATTGAAGGCTGCAATGCTGAGGGGGGTGAGGTATCTCTACTTCTTCCCCTAACCTACTTGCGATGCCATGGAGCTCCTCAAGTTCCTCCGTAGGGGTGTGACATCCGCCCTCTCCTCGGCTGGCTGCTGTCCGCGCTCCCCTCTCCAACGCTCCGACGTAGTTGACATCGAAGCCACGACCCTCGGGCTGGTGCTAGACAGCTTGTCCACCCTCGTCTGTAGGCTCGCTTGCCGCTTCTTGTACAGGGACCTCATTTTATTTTTACTTCCAATTTTTATTGTACCTGAGTTTTTTAATGTACTTAATTCCAACCCTTCTACTAATGAAGTTCAACCGTTCTCCACACAGATCCAAGACCGCATATACAGTCATAGTAGCCCTACGGTCATAGTAAACAGCACGTTCCAAAAATATCTTCGCGTTTTCCAGTGACGAAAGAGCTTTCAATATTGAATCATTTTCTCACAGGTACTGTCGTCCATTTGCCTACGTCGTATCCCGGTTTCGCCCACTAGCTTTTATTCGCCAGCTAGTGGCTGGGCTGTCTTAGCTCTTTTCTGAGAATATTAATTTCTGTTAGGAATTTGACGTCTGCGTAATATTATAAACTGTTTAGAATAACTTAAATAAAAGGACCTCGTGAAGTAATTAACTGTCACGTGATTTCCTTCCTTTCTACGACCCTACGACATAATCACCTGCACGGACAGTAGATAGTATGTCTGAGTAGTTTTATCTTTTCGGATCGGACAGAAGTGAAGATTGAATTTACAGTAAGGTACTCTTTTATAGAGTAGGTACAGAATTATTTCAACATGAGTTACTAGTACGAAGAACGAAACTGGTAATTGGGATTAGGTACAGTAGTCTATAGTGCGTTAATATGCACATTAGAACTGAAATCTGTGTCGAAATGAACGGCCACCATTTTCAAAAATGTGTTTAAATATCCATATTATGATTATTTTTCAATTTAACTTCATTCTCTATATTGTACGCTAATGTGCTGTAGACAGTATAATATATACTGCATAATGAATACGTCCACATGGACAGCTCAGTTCGTGAGTAAAAACACTCATTGTTAATACTGTACTGTATTTTGATTAAACAAAAACCTAATGCAAATGATCAAACTCAAAAGCGCGATATTTCCTAGTTTACCTAAATGGATGAACTACTTTTCTTCCCTCCTATACCCAGTAAAGTGATTTGTTTGTATATTATGCCAGTATCATCGAACTCCAGTCGTGGAAGGGGGTAACAAACGGCGTTGATCCAGCGGTATAGCCAGGTTAATATTAAAAATGTTAGTAAAAATAAAATTATGTCCCTGTACTTAGAGATGAAGAATCAATATACCATATGAAATCCGCAGAAATTTCCTACAACAAAATTAATAGAGTAGTGTACTCGACTTATGTTCTTTATATCTTAAATATTTGTAAGAAAAGATAGCGAAATGTCATTCATCTTTACCAGTTCAATTGCGATATTAAATTTAGAGATAAGTACACGTAAATTGCTTGCACAATAGCGGGTGCTCGTTGACTTACATGTTGAGCATGAAAGATGTTTGCTTTGTCAACCTTCTGGAAGTCAACGCCGTTGTTAGTAGGCTGATCTAGTTTCTTTGCTGTTTGGATTTAAAACACTGTTACACATGTCTTTTTCATTATCCATTTTGTATTCGTAGGCAAAGTACTGGTACGCTTGCTTCTTGACCCAAATATCACTACAGACAGCTTTGGATTTCGTAGTGTCACTCCGCAATCCTAGTTTGCTACTTTCATACGTTGAGAAAGTAAAGGATTTTTTTTTATCAACTGCGATGTGTTATCTAGTGTCTGAGTGAAATGAAAGTGATGATGTCAGCGAAATGAGACAGAGTCCACCACCGAAAGTTACCCAGCATTTGCTCATAACGGGTTGAGGGAAAACCTGAACCAGCTAATAATAAAAATAATAATTGTTATTACTATTATTATTATTATTATTATTATTATTAATTTATACTGGCAGAGTTAAGGCCATATGGCCTTCTCTTACTCTCTACCAGGTCACAAAGTATACAAGCAGTGAAAATTTAACAAAAAGTTAAAGAACAGAGTACTAACATATTACAAAAAATGTGTCAATCGTGATTTGAATCCGTACATGCTCGTTTCGCGATCAGTCATGCTAACCGTTAGTCCAGAATGGTGAATGTAAATCGTTTTATCAAAATAATTGATAAGGGTGCCGCCTCATAAAGGATAGGAAGGCCATGAAATTGCATACTTCCATGCAAAGAAGGGCGTAGATCCAAGATTCATTGATCCCGGACATGTTTTGCTCCTTACTGCAAGGGTAGTAAGCAAACTTATCAGCAAGGAATTCCTTAAGAAACAAGTCATTCTGTGCAAGGACACGAATGGTCAAAGACAAGCCCAGGAGCTCATTCCATAACATCCATTATAGCAGTGGTCATTAATTGATTTGCACTGTGATCTCCCTAGCTCGCTTGCTTGCCCTGAACAACCGAGTGTGCGGTAACGAAACAGAGGTGCAGTGGCGATGTGTCTGTATTTTAATGAGCAAGACAGTGGACGTTATTTGAATAAATGAACATTAACTTTATTATGGCATTGGAATATTTAACTTATGCAAACGGAATAAAGTATTAATTAACAGCAGGACAATTGTTACAGATTACGGACACAATTTCAATTAAATACTTAATACGGTATTAAAATTAATAAAAACCGTGTATGTATTTCTAAATTAAACACTGATATGCATTAACTAAACCATGAACATAATGAATGGTACTTTTTTAGGTTTGAAAGGAGATAAATAATTGAAATGAGAAACTATAAATTGTTTATGAAAGAAACAGAGTGAACATAAATATTGCTGCTATTTGTGTAACACGAATAGAAGTTAACTCAACGATGATAACGATTTTTCGGGATTTTTGATCCTCTTTTCACCCATCAACTTCTCAATGTTTGGAAACACTGAGTGGTGCACAGTCTCAGTGCACATTTTAAATCGTGACCTGGCAGTTGAATTTTATGTCGATATTTGTTAATTTTCATCAGAGAAAAAAAAACTGCTCTCTAATGTATGATCTAAGGAAGCACAAGATTCGAATAGCATGTCTGTGCAATCATGGAAATCGGACATGTGAAAGATAGTTATAAACGTCACACGAACTTTTCTTGGTTGCAAATTTCTTCAATTCGCGATTACATTGTAGAGCTAAGAGATCCAACTACAATTCAGTTAAAGCACGGTCAACCTCCATGGAATATGGAGTCGCGAATATTTCAAAATTACATTCAAGACTTTCCAAATCCTGGAATCTTGAGTGCAATTCCTGATTTCGTTCTCCTAGTATTTGCGCATATTCTTGCAAATCTGCGGTCGTTACAGAAATGTGAACCGTCCTTAGTTTTGAAAAGTTCTCTGTCATGCATTTAGATGACTATTTGACCTTCACCTTGAATAGAGAGGTTCAAAACATTCAAATGGATTTTTAAATCTGTTAGAAATGCTAAGTCACAAGTCCATTTAACATTATTGTCAGTTCCGGAATAGGTTTATTCAGTTGTTTCATGAATAAAGCTCTTCTCGTAGTTAAAGAAACCGATCCAGCAACGTGCCACGGCACCTGACATGTTTGCATTTTATGAAACCGTCGAGCCGCCTCTGTCTCTCAGAAGACCTCGACGCGTACTGCTGTGCTGCTCGCTCCTGCAACGCACTTGCCCCGGAACTCTGCCCGCGCACCAATACACAGCAGTTGACGACCACTGCATTATAGCCTAGATCATAATATGATAATATATTATATATGAGATAGCTCATCCCTATGTTAAAATCGGTAGCACTTGGAAGAGGACAACCGCCAGGATCGCCACTCGTCCACCGTAAACGAACACGAGATGCAGCACAGTCACTAATGCAATTCAAATGGGAGTTATGACGTGACTCCTTATGTAACAACTAGATGGCAGCATAGTAAACCTAACAAAAGTTGTTATCGTCAAAGCCTATAAGGCCGAACAATCTGGGTATATATGATCTAGGATTATAGGAACAAGAAACTTTTAGAGCTCTCTAAGAAACTGTCATAGCAACTCTTGGTTTCTTACCAGGACAGTCACCGAGATAGCTCAGGCGGTAGCATGTTTGCCTGATGATCCGGAGTTGCACTCGGACGTGTGTTCGATTTCCGCTTGCGTTGTGATTACTTGTTATGTCAAGAGAGGAGACCTGTCATGTGAGCTGTGAGATAGGGGAAAGAATTAACTATGAGAAAGAGAGTTTGTTTCATGATATTATAGTATATGAATCTACCGACATGGAAGTTCATCTCAGACTAAAACCTATCTTCCCCTCCATACCCATTGGTGATATAGCCACGGCATATGATAAGGTTACAGAACTGGCGAACGAATTGCATGCTACAGTTTGCTAAGAGGTATCCGAATTGCGTGCCATTACGTTCACCGGTATAAATTTGTGAGCAGCATTTTCCTTCCCATTTTTCAGACTAGGACTGTCAGTTACAGCTTCTCGAAGCTGAAACTGGTATGGTTAAAAATGCTACATATATATATATTGGTATATAATATCGTTATTTCACAGTTTGTAATTCCATCATTATATTGAAAATTTTTGAACATGCATGTATATTGGTATGGTAAAAAAATGTAATGTTAAGTAAAACTGCTATGGATAAAAAATGTAATTTTAAGTTTTTGAAATACAGATAACATGCTTTTTTTTAGGAACTGGAATGTCGTTATTTCACAGTTTTTGTAATTACACCATTATATTGAAAATTGCACTTCCTCTTCCGCGGGTGTTTGGTCGTTTTCAAGCCTGATTCCAAACGCATTTTTATCTATGTTTCTGTTTGAATATCTATTAAAGTGTCTAGTAATTGGTAAATATTTGGATGGGAAGAGTAAAACAAACTGTTCAAATGGGAATGAAAAGATTCGCATGCATTGATTGTACGCATTGAAGACAAGGAGAACTCGGCCCATAAGATTGGTGTCATCGTTCTGTCATGCATGATATAATTTAGTAAAATAAAATGACAAAAATCATCCACTCGTCTGTCATTTTGTTTTATTGTCATTATGTCGTCGGTGAAGCAATCTTCTACTTGGTTGGGGTTTAGGAATGATTATCCGAAGAAAAGTGTAAGGAAATTAATGATTTCGGAGTCCTTTTGTTTGTGTACATTCTACTGAGACCAGTATCTACTGAATCTTTCTAAAAAAAATTGTTTGGGTGAAATCGACAACCTTTTCGGTTTGCATTTGGTAACAGTTTAGAAATGGCCATATGCAACGCCGACAGGTCAGTTTTGTACACACAATTTGGAAGTAGCACAAATTGGTCCATTTGAGTGATCTAAGTGCACGTAGGTTTTCCCATATTCTACCAATCTGCCTATGGTCCATAACAATCAGTATTCCCGCCTTAATGTTAGTTTTCCAATTATGGATAGATATTTGTTTGGTTACTGTCATACTCTAGGCAAAGTATATCAGTTTTTTATATACAGAATAGTGCATTTTAGTGACCCATTAATTATGTTAAAGCAACTGCAGTGACCAAACATGATTTTTTCTAAGATAGTGTGTAAAGTTGCATTTTACCCAGTGTTATCGGTGTCTAAAGTGAGTCTTAGTGCCTGAAAAAAGTATTCACTTTAGGCACTCCTATTCATTTTACGCCCTGGCCAAAGAAAATGCAATATTCAATGTACAAATTCCATTCTGTAAGAAATTAGTGCGTTTCCTTGATCTTTCATAATGTAAATATTACACCTAATACAAATAAGTAACAAATTTAACATTAGTATTTACATTTTAGTCATTATTCTGAGGTTAATATGTAGTTCTGCGATTATAGATAGAGATTTGTTTGATTACTGCCATATGTAGACGTCCAGGGTATATCTCCGAAAAGAGAAATTACACGTCCCGGAAATAATCCTCGCACTGTGTCCATACTCCAGCGAGCAATGTGGACCATAGATGTGGGCTTTGGCATCATCTTGTTGGAGCCTCAAGTTTTATCGCCAGAAATCTTCTAAAAGCACGCTGGACATCAGCAAAACTGTTGGTTCTTATCAGACACTCCGTACAAAATGTACGCTGTTTCTCTATGTTTCGTAAAGTCTCTCTTCTCTTCTCTTCTCTTCTCTTCTCTTCTCTTCTCTTCTCTTCTCTTCTCTTCTCTTCTCTTCTCTTCTCTTCTCTTCTCTTCTCTTCTCTTCTCTTCTCGTCTCGTCTCGTCTCGTCTCGTCTCGTCTCGTCTCTTCTCTTAACTGGTCATTTATTTCATCGCTCGATATAGTGGTGTCGGAGTATGCATTTTCGCTCAATATTTCTACAGTTTGTCTTGTGACCACTTTTGTTTCTATTTCTGTTTCCCCCGTGACACCTCGTGCTGCTGATTGAAAGCCTTGGTCCGGTCCTCGTCTAAAATAAAACAAATATAACTGTGCACTAGAACGAACAATGGTTAGATAATCAGAAAAAACAAAGGTAGAGCTCTAAAAGTACCTTTTTTTAAGAAACTTCACCTACCGCATTCGCTGTTGGTAAAAACATGCACATCTGTTGTCTTCTTCATCCTCGTTTTCTTGGTTTCTTTCATCGTGCTATTAACTGGAGTAAGTAGTTATTGGGGGAGATGCTGAATCATCATCAGTCCGACAGAAGATTCTCCAATAATCCTTCATTTGGCTGCAAACTTGGACTAGGACTTGACTATTAGAAAAAAAAAGTTAAAGTTACTGTCTTATTTTACGCTGTGAGTTCAGGATGATAATGATATACGAGGATCATATCATAAATAATGCACACGTTGGTAGAACTGTGAAGTGGATGAAGCAACACCGATGCAAATTACGTCAGTTGAAATTGAAGGCTTGAGGAACCAGCACGTGTGTTCGTTTCGTCCATAGCATACTCCGTGTTTAGGCAACGAGAGCTTGAAATGGAGCCTACATGTGTCTCGGGTATTGTAATAATTTATTGAAGATTAAAGATAGAATCTTTTACATGACAAAAACTCCACAGAAATTCACAGTGCTTTAATTGCAGTTTGTGGTGAATTACAGTGGATCGTAGTACAGTTTCTCGTTGGACTACTTGTTTTCATAATGGTCGTCTCAGCATAGACCAGGAGGGCCGAAAACTTCAACAGATGAACAAAGTGTGAAACTTTGGCGGATGCTCTTGAAGATCGAGGGACATGTGAAGAACTTTCAGAAGCTACGGAGATTTCACTTACTTCAGAATTCAGTATTTTGACAAATGATTTGAAGAAGAGAAATTTCTGCGCGAATAGTCCCTCACTGTTTGCTGAACGTAAGCAGAAACGCCTGAACATTGCAAACTTGCGTAAACAAAGATTCGACATTGAAGGTAAAGCATTTTTTTTATAATTGTCGCTATTGATGACACGTGATTAGACACTTCGAGCCGGAGCTGAAGTCACAGTGAAATGAATTTTTGCCACATAAAGATTCGATCTTAATGTACGATCTCTGATCTTCAATCGTCATAGTGCCCAAGACCTATGTAGGCTCCATTTCTAACTCTCGTTGCCTAACACAGAATATACTATGGACGAAACGAACACAAGTCCTTTTTCGTTAAGCCTTCAACTGCAACTGCCACGTTTTTCATTGATGTTGCGTCATACACTTCACAGTTCTACCAACTATTACTCTCGTATTAAAATCCGATTGTTATTAATACCGACAATTTAAGAGGTTCTGATTAATACTCTGTGGATAAAACATCCACAAATAGCGAAATAAGGTCCTGAAAACGGGCGCATCGTTAGCGAACGACTAGACAGAGCGTCAGCTTTCGACGTTGGTAACAAGGATTAGAATCTGGCGTATCCAAGTGCAATTTATGGTGGACAGAGCTATGCTTAGTGGTAGTTTTTCGTGAGATATCCTAATTTCTCCTACCGCATTCCATCATTTTGATGAATCATACGGTGCTATGTAGTTCGCCTTCCATGGTGCACCTAGAAGAACGCCGACGGGACGGTGAGGTAAGAACTGCAGCTTCGGCGTGCCACTCCTAGATCAGGACGTTTAGATGATGACGTGAAGTCGGGTACTTGTTATTGAATAAAAATATCTCCTGATAACGAAATACGAACACGATTTATTGCGAAACGAAAGTTTTCTCGTTTTATTGCTTTTTATTTCATATGAACTCGAAAGCATTACAAGTCCCTTGTATTCTTGGACCCGTTATATTGACCAAAATTCGTATAAGCTCAAAGGTTAGGATTTTCTTCGATCGCCAGTGGAGGAAGGGAAATCTCTTGCTGGTTGAATATAGGCTTATGTTAGTTGGTAAAATATAGATAGATTTCTTCCATGTGTGAATTTTCGACTCTGTAGTTTGAAGCACTTTCGCTTCTGTTAGCCTGGACGTATAACTTCAGGTCTTCTTTAGGTATCAAAGTTTCAGAAAGTACTTGCATAAAAATCTTTATTTTTGTAAAATCACGACGTATTATAAATTTATATTATAACTGTTTACCTACATTTTGTAATATATGTACTGAAATTCTTGGTTATATATCCATCAATATTGCTGTCTACTTAAATACAGGTTTTTGTTTATTTTACAAATAGTTTTTGAAAAGCTAATTTTTAAAGAGTTTTTGAAAAGCTAATTTTTAAAGAATAGCTACAAGCGGTTCTTTTATTTGCTTTTTAGACCAGTTATTTAAATACTTCGACGCATTATCGAACCGATATTCATTCATCAACAATACTGTAACTTTACCAGTCACTCATTTGGATGGTTCCATCCACTTTGAGTTCCTGTCACAGAACACAATGCCCTGTGGGAATGGAGGGTGGGATCCTCTCTTAGATGTTGGCCCAAAGTTCAGGTACAGAACTCTCACGTACATCAGGGTAATTCTGTGACAGTTTCTCCAGCATCTGGACTTCGCACGGATGCGAATTTATTTATTAGTGTGAAGAATCCGTACAACACTCTTGTCCCACTTCCTCCCATGAGACGACGTGTACTGCGTTTTGAACTCCAGACAATTGACGCCAAGACCAGTGTTGTGGTTCCCTTGTCGGTTGCAGTTTTCTGTGGACCACTGCGTGGATTGGACTGTACAGTCCCATCTGCTCTAATGTTGGATATCGGGGATTCCTCAGTGCAGTGTGAAACTGATTTTCCTCAATGCCGGTTCTTTAGATCTGCGACTATATTACGGCAGCTGCTTTCTCTAAGGCTGGTATTCATAGTCGACACTTTCGATTAAAGTGTCCTTTGGAAGACGCAAAGTATCACTTTTCCGTTGCACAGTCGACACTTTGGTGCAAAGGAACACTTTGGATGAAAGTGTACTTCCGACCACACTTTGAGCCGAAAGTGTCACTTTGTAGAAAAATGGCGGACGTCTTGGAAGTTGTCGAATTATTTATTAGAACATGCAGAAGAGGTGGCAAAATTAGTGGACAATGTTCGAAAGCGCTACATTATGGATAGGCCTAAAGACAATCCCGTGGAATTTTATAATGATATAGAATTTAAAAAAATGGTTCCGATTTGATAAAAAGACTGTTATTGAGATTACTCATCTTTTCAATGACCTGCTGACAAAAACGAATAATAGAGGTTTGCCAGTGCCTCCAATAATACAGTTATTGACTGCATTAAAATTCTATGCTATTGATATGTACCATATATTAATATCTATAATATTATAGTTCAGGTATTTCTGTAGTAACATTCGCATATTTATAACCTCAATTCGATGAAGTGATAAGTAGGTAGATATTCCTAAACTAACTTCAAGCTAATGTAGGCGTAGCTATCTTAAATTAGCATTGAGAGACCTCACGTGCCTGCAATCTAAGCAGATTCCATAATTATATTGGGTTTAAAACGATTTTGATTTTCGTTGACTACCTGTATTTTGATTTAAGATTTATCTTGATGTTCATATAATCATTATTTTGATAATATATATTTTCATGCCGGTAAGCAATACATCTGATATGGCTGCTTTTGCTGAGATACTGTCTCTAGTTCGTGTGCAGTCATAACCTCACCATGAAAAAAGATCTCATACCATTAGGCCTATTTTGTTTTGCATTGTAGAAAAATTTGGCATTAAAATATTCCTGAAAAGCAGCCAATAATGGAAACAGAGAGAGATAAAATAATAATAATAATAATAATAATAATAATAATAATAATAATAATAATAATAATAATAGCAATAGGCCTAATGTGTTTATTTCATTCTTTTGACTTCTATTCACTATTCACGAAAAAGACAAAAATGAAAATAAAGGGAATAAAACGATATATCAATAAAACTAACCTAACTACATAAACCAATAGAAGATATGTACAAAATCTAACCTAACTATATAAATCAATGGAACTGATACATACAGAACCTAACTTAACGATATAAATCAATGAGAAAAATATGTACAAAACCTAACCTAATTTCACCAGCAGTATCACTACCTATTTAATAAAATATATATCTGAACTGACTGAAATAATCTAGACTATCGGCAGCGAAAACTAGAAACTGAAATAAAACAACTTTAAATATATATTTTCTTTCTCGTGCGATAAATTAGGCTCCCAACTCAAATCACAAGCATTATAATCTGTGGGTTACACATTAATTTGTTATTGTTTGTTCACTTGTTTTGCAAGGCATTGTGGGACTTCTGTTACCAACCAAATTGCAACTCTGCACTTTGCTGGCGTAAAGTAACCTTTGTAAAGTGCACTTCTTCAATCGTCTGTGAATACCACTAATATGAAAGAGCCACTTTCGTCAAAAGTGTCACTTTGCAAAGTGATGATATAAAGTGTCGACTATGAATACCAGCCTAAGATGACCTCAATCATCCCTTCCGTGAGTGTCATTTCCAGTTGCCTGAAACATCACCGATGATTTCAGATTTCTGTGTTAATAACTTTTCAACCACAATAAATGTCAAATCTGATTATGGCAATAAACTCTCGAGTAAATTTTGGTCTTAATTGACATCATACGACCCTCCATTTCCATTTGATCACTTTGATCCAAGATGGCGGCCATGTTCCGGAAATACCAACAAAGATTGTCCCCTTAACCACTGGCGTACGCAGAATTTTGTCAAGGAGGGGGTCATTATTAAAATTGTTTACAATTTGCATTATCGGATTTTAATTTTTACGGTATATTTATTAATATTATATTATGTTCTGACAGAACATATTCATGAATAACCTGATAAAATCTTTGAAACCTGATTTTTTTCACAGCATTCAATTTTTAATAAATTTTAACTTGTGTAATTGAAGATGCTCGTCATTGTTACACTTGCATATTATATATATATATTTGTAGGCCTCTATGATATGCAAGACACTTTACATAACAGGGAAATCCATAGAGACAATCAAATATACTGAAATATATGTAATTTTTTAGTTCAAGAGTGGGGGTTCGAACTCGGTAACCCCTCTCGCATACGTCCTTGCCCCTTACCCATTCTTTCATGGTGCACTCAGAGATTTAATTTTCCCTTCCGTCTCTGAAATAAAAGGGTGTCATGGGACTTATTACTCGTGGTAGAGCAAGAATCTGAAAATATTACGTGATGAATAATAATAGTCTAGAAACACAAAATTGTAGGCACAATACAAAACAGTTATCTAAACAAAAGCGGCCGTTATTTTCTTACGCAAGGAATTGTGCCAGAAGAATATTTGCAAGCAGTAATTAAGTTATTTGTGTGCATCTTATGATGACATTGATGTTGTTGATTCCTAATAACCAAGCCGTTCTGAAAATCGATTGGCTGCTGTAGCCTAGACATACAACTTCAGGTCTTATAAGGTATCAAGGTTTCAGAAAGCACTTGCATAAAAATCTTTATTTTTTGTAAAATCACGGCGTATTATAAATTTATATTACAACTGTTTGCCTACTTTTTGTATTATATGTACTGCAATTCTTGGTTATGTATTTATCCGTACTGCTGTCTACTAAAATACAGATCCCCCCCCCTCCCCCCAATTTTGTATGGTAGTGAAGAATATGTATTTTATGTACATTCTTCTAGCTTCGGAGAAATCGCTGTTCACACAAGACGACATGCCGAGGACAGTCTCCCCCCCCCCTTAATATGAATGCTGAAAATTTATAATAAAGAGAGGCACAGTAGACTGTGCCAGTTGTCTGTGGTCTCCGTTGTTTGCACATGGAAGGGCACTTCATTGTTGAGTAGTTAACACCTCTGTTGTGAGATCATAGTTATGGTATTGCCAATAAATGTAGGTTCACAGACTGTACAGTTAAGTTACTGCAAATCTTCCTCCACCGGCCAGATTCGACCGTATTTGAAACCTTTTCAGTAAAAAAATTATAGTAGTACTTACAGTACATATAACCTGTTAAATTTCGTAGACACCTTCTAGCTATCACTGTAAATAAGTTACATTTTAGATCAGTTTGTACAAGACGATCCATATACGCCTGTATACCATTTTAATGAGTTAGGCCTATAATTTCTCTTGGAGGTTAGTATAAACTTGAAATTGAGTAATATGATCTCCGTGGCCTGGTAGAATTTATATTGGTACCCAGAATATGATTGTCCATTGTAGAGATGGGAAAAGTTATACTCTCGTAACAGTTCTAACTGTTCCAGTTCCTTGAAAATACTAGGTTCCAAATAACAGTTCCGAAATAATAATACCATATAGCCTATAACTAAAGAGGTGTACAGTGGTATTTTGTAACATGTACTTAAGACTATAGTATCTAACGGAACAGTGGTATTTTGGAACATGCACATACGACTAGTATGTAATGTAACAGTGGTGTTTTGGACGCAGAATAACCACATACTTCCCTGTATGCCATGTGATGTATTATGACTTCATAATAAGCTGAGATGTGAGTTCGTGGAAAAGATGTTTTCTACTGAATTCATACTTCAGGGGCCTGTTTCATAAACACAGTAATAATATTAAGTAATATTATTACAGTCATGAAAATAATTTTATTAAGTGACTAAATTCTGTTTCATAAATGTTTTACACAACTCATAAAATACGTACAGTAATATTATGAATTTATTAATGAGTGCATTCTATATGACTCTTAAGTCGTGGATGGTCATGCGTGATAAACAGTAGTTATAGTGTGTTCATATCGTTTGCAGCCATCGGAAATAAATGATTTGAGGTTAAGACTGATAAACTTAACCAAGTATTGGTCTACAGCTTTTTAAATTATCCGAAATACTCTCTAACAATTAGAGAGCATTTGATTATCCTCTCTGTTAACTTGTACAAATATTGAATAAAATAGGTTTCGATGTACTTTGTTTAATAGCAACAATAGAGTAGATCATAATATGTATAAAAGAAGACAATTTATTTCAGACAGGATTGTAAATAATTGCAACTCGAAGATATTGTTTCTGCTATTTGTTACGCAGTTGATCTATTTAAAGGAAACAATTTGATAAATCTAAAATTGTGAACAGACATTTGTCATTCCTAATTGTTCACATCTCTGCTGGTGCAAAGTTCGAAATCAGTGTATCGGTCACAGAAACTTGTTAACTAAGGACCATATCAAAATGTTAAGTAGTGAAAGCTTTTGATGACAATGTTGTAGCTGCCGTAGGAAGTTAAACGATAGGCTTAGTAGTCCTTGCAAAGCGTCTTACCGCAATTTCAATTGTTACACTTCGGAATACTGCGCAAGTACTTATCGGTATATAAAAAATACTTTAAAGTTTGAAAAAAAATATATTGGTGCAAGAATAAATAAATAAATAAACAAACAAAAATAATTCTTGCTCCAAAAATAAATAATTCAGTAATGCAATAACGACATAGGTACTTATGCGGTGAAATCGTTCCTAGAAAATATTTAGGAGTTTGAAGGTATTGAAGATTAAGGTTATAATGAAATGAATAAAAATACTCATTGTCTTAATTTTTTTATTCCTGATTATGTTATAAATAATGCTGTCAAAAAGTTGCCTGACTGTACAAAATGCAAATAATGTTCTAGTTAAAGATTGTGATGTGGAATTGAAGATACCCTAAAGATTTCGTTAGTTAGCCTACTTTTAGATGATCAGTAGGTTTAAAGTAGCCGGCGTTCCTGCACATGTGGAACATAGTACATGAGTGGCTGAATTAGTAAATCCTCTCGTTTTTATTTGTCAGTTACTTTGGCTCACCGAGATCTTCACAATGTTAATTAGTGAAGAGTATGTACAATTTTAGAGATTTAGGTTGTCATATACATTGAAAGAGATTTCAATACAGAACATGTTAATATTATTTTATGATGTAGATATCACATGTTCTTTTAAAAATACTCTTAAAACAATAAAATTGGAGAAACGTTTTTGTGAACAATAGGCTTGGGCATATTATTATAATTTTTAAAATGAGAACTTGAAAGGAAGGAAAAACGTTAAGTCAAATAACATAAAATAATGTAAAACATAATTGCTTTATAATAGTTCTATACTGTAATTTAATTTAGGTTTCATCCTTTCCAGTTGTTCCTCTTTCCCAATTAGATAAAAAAAATCAGTATTTTTAAGAGCTTGAAGAGACATCACTATTTGAGTCAGAATTATCCATTTCAAATGTTTTCACGGTTTTATCTTCAACATCTAACCCTACATTGGCATTTACTTTTTACAAAAAAAAATTAATTAAAATACACTCATGGAACTAATATTAATAATATTAATATCTTTGCTGCTTAGCAATATTATGAGCGTTTACAGTAATAAATGATATTAACTGGCACTTTTATGAAGCAGAACAATAATAATATTGCTTAATGTTATTACCCACTTACTAGTAATATTAATGTATTACTTTTATGAAACAGACCCCAGGTTTGAAGCAGGGAATTTAATGTACTTTTAAATTATTTTTAAATGGATAGCAAAATCGAAGTGGATCTCAATGATTAATAAAACCTAATATATTCTTCCTTTCATACTGGTGTTCAGTTTCTCCAAAAATTAATAAATAAAAAGTTATAATTATTTCGGCCGTGCTAAAATCCTAATACCATCATGAAGAGTAATAATCTCATTGTAATAAAACGGAAATATTTACAATCTTTGTACTTGTAAATAAAATATCTTCAACATTCTCTGCTGTCAATAGTCATGTTTGAGCAGAACTTAGTTTAACTTCAAGAATTGGTAATGAAACTAAAAATAATGAGAAAGTCTGTAAGTAAAACTTAATCTACGGTAAATATTTTCATCTTTCTTGATAGAATTCCATACTCAGTAACATCAGTTTCAAGATAATGTCAATTTTTTCAAACAAGTTCTTCGTATCTTTACTGTTTATCTTTTACTTTAGTTCCCAACATTTCTTTCAGTGTGACGAACGGATTCCCATTTCTGCTTTCAATAGTGCCATAGAGGTTCCGTTTTGTGGTACAGGTGTTGTCATAGTAGTACCAAAGTGAATCGAGTATTTTGTACTAGCTCAGAGCAACACTTACTTTGAAATGTATTGCGATGTGCGTTATTTTTTTCTCCATCTCTAGTCCATTTTGTTGATATTGGTATTGATATTGACTATTATTGCAGACCGTATGTAGTGATTATATGGCACACATGCAGTGCTGACTTACACATCGAGTTTTGGCAATAACGCACTCACGTGTGCAAGTCTAGTTTCTTCAATTTCTGCACAATATGCTCGTAACGCGATTTCTTTGATCTCCCGACGTTTCATATGAGTAACCTGTCTCGTGGATTCCTTGGTTAGTTCAGTAAACGTTCTCGAACATCATCTACACAAGCTTGAGGCATTGCAGGTCTATATTATCCACTCTCGCTAAGAAGGGAGTCAGTAGTCACCAGCATTGTCACTATCGACAAAATTGTTGGCTTGGTGGGAACATTGCGCACATCGAATTCTGTTCGAAATGCCCGTTGCGTTTTAACCCGGGAATTTGTAATCCACTACGTTTTCAACACAATACCTTCGAACGCCTTCAATTATAGCCTAACCAGAACGTATAGAAATGCACTAATGTTTGTGAAAATTGCAACCCCAAGAAGGATACATGTGACTGAAATGAAATTGATACCACATATTAGGTACATGACAATACACAAATGATTAGAATTACATAACTGTACCTGATCTGTAACCGTGAGATTTTAGTATGGTGTGAAGCCTCCATGCGCTGCAATCAGAGCTTCTAAGCTTCGGTGCCATGTAATCAAAGATGGCAAAGATGGCCTGGATATGTTTCTGGGGAGTCTCCCTCCACGCATTTTGTATGCGAGTCCACAAAGCGTCAAGAGTGGGTGTTGGAGGACCATGACGAACAAGTTGCCGATCAACCATATCCCAGACATGTTCGGTGGGCAACATGTCTGGCGAACGTGCAGCCCAGAGAAGCAGTGATACCCGTCGTTCTTCGAAGAATGCTTGCACAATCCTCGCCACATGTGGCCGGGCATTGTTCTGTTGAAGTATGACATGTGGAGTTGTCTGAAAGAGGGGCAGTACCTTGGGCTCTAAAACCTCCCTAATGTAGCGGTTGCGTTTCAGATCGCTCTGAATACGGAGGTGAGATCGCATATTGTATTCAATGGCGCCCCAAACCATCACACTAGGCGTTTGTCCGCTATGCCTCTCAACAATGCAGGTTCTCAGATAGTGTTCACCGCGGTAGCGTCTAACACGTACATGCGGCCATCATTGTAGGGCAAGTTGAAGCGAGGACTCGTCCGAAAACATTACATTTTGCCACTCAGCACGCCAGTGATGGCGTTCACGTTCCCATTGCAGTCTGAAGCGTTGGTGGTTTCTGGACAGTGGAAGCCGACGCAACGGTATGTGAGCCACTAGTTCAACCCTCAAAAGACGGCGACGAACCGTTAACGCAGACAGGTCCACACCCGTTGCAGTACTCCAATGTCCACTCAACATTGTGGATGAAGCTGTACGGTCCGTCACGCCATGCGGACAAGATGGCGGTCATCCCATGCTGTGGTCGCATTACGTGGTCCAGTACCCGCTCATCTTTGCATACGACCCTCTTCTATCCACTGGTTTCACACACGCATCATTGTTGTAGCAGCATGCCCTGTACGAGCCGAAATGTCACAATATGACAAACCTGCTTCCCGGAGACCAACCTTTCTTCCCCGTTAGAACTCATTCACGTGCTGATATTGCGCCCTTCCACGTCGACGAGGCATACCTGCACTAGCTTTCACGTTTCCACTTCTTTGGAAGCTCTGCACTGACTGAGCAAGGCATAACACTGAGCTTACTCGTAACACAAGAGACGTCGCTGTAGGGCCTATGTGTACGCAATCTCTCTGGAAACGTAATCAGGTTGGTGGTACACTGTTCTACACACATCCCGAGTTTGGAGTCGTTCGGGCCATTCTTTCTGGGTGTTGCACTTTTCACAAACGGTAGTGTATAGGCCCTAAATAGTGTCCTGACTCACTGTTAACGCACGGGATCGCCGCAGCGCGGCGCTTGTGTACTTTTGGCCTGTTAAAACATCTGATTAATGATTATGACATTCTTGCTGTGTACACTAATGTGCACTATTATTGTAAGTTTTTGCTATTTGCCAACATTTGAAAAAAATATTTCTATAACATATTATTATTATTATTATTATTATTATTAGTAGTAGTAGTAGTAGTAGTAGTAGTAGTATTACTATTATTATTAACAGTAGGGTAATTCCATGCAAAACAGTATGACGAAAAACATATCTCGAAATTTGTTAAAAGTTGTACATTCAACTCTTTATGTCGTATCGAATATTTCAATTCACATAAAAAAAATGAATGACAATTTACTGAGCATTTCCATTAGGCTGTCAAATTTTCATAATGGGATCTTCAAAAATAAGGAAGTTATAAATTAAAACAACTCGCCGTGTAAAGGGTGATCTATGCCGATGCGCCATGCGCCATCACTGCTGCTGGTCACTGCGAGAAGCGTTTCCGCGTTGACCGGTGCGCGTCACATGTCTAATTTCAACTAGTTTCGGTACTTCTGATGAAGCAGAATAGGGTTTTATTGGTAACTTTCGATTAAGTGGAACCACACAGTGAACACTTCTTGTTCCGGGAACAGTCTTCAGGCCGGCAAATCTTTGAGGATTTAGATTTTGTAACTACTTCTTCATGTTTTTCAGTGGATGTGAATGACACAATAATTCCCTGTATATTGCATTTTGACCAATGATACAGTCCTTTAGGAGTTGAAATTAGAGTTCCTGGCTTTTCAGCGAGTCACTTGATTGTACCCCTTACACTGTCACAGGGCCCTTTACCGTGACTAGTTCCAAAGAAATGCCACTCCGCGGGTATTTGAAAATCGTATTCATGAATGAGTAGATTAGCGGAGTTTTTTCGTTCTTGTATTCGCTAGCTGCGCCATCACTGAAATCATATATTTTAGATATTTCGGTATGTGTTTGTTTCATATGTTCTATCATTTTCCTTCAAAAAACATGAACTGTTGCACTATCGTGAACTAAGCATTCTCAAATTACTGAAAAACAAAAGTTCTCTAAATTACCACGAACTGAATTTCTGTAATATACTATGAATGGGTGTATTGTTGCTTGAGAAGTACTCCAGTGATGACCTTGTGTAGCATCCTGAATAATGAAACTGTAAGTCTCTGAAAAATCACCAATGATAATGAACTCACCGGGCTTTGTTTCATTTTTCAGCTACTTTAAATAATTTGCTTGGGACTTTGCAGTGAAGTTGTGTACAGTCTCTTGAATGTTTTAACCCAACCAATGAAGTTATTAATGAAATGTACACAGTCATTTTTTACTAAAATCATTTTGGCCCTGTCAGTTGTTCATTCCTTGTACTAAATTTCTCTGTAACAATTACGTCAGTATTTCTGATAGATTTCTAATATATACATTTATAGTTCCTTACGTTCAGGAGCATATGCTTCTTCACTTGTTGAATTTCCCGCCTCTGTTTGTAAACATTCTTCTTCGCTTGTTGATTTGTCGACCTTACTTTGTCCCAGCAACTTCACTAATTATTTCAATTTTTTTAAAATCTTATGGCAAAAGCGTTTTCAAATAGCATCACCTACCACTAAATGCGGGACCTTTTTACACATGCTACTTGTCACTTTTCTTTTACAGACTTGTGACGAATGTTTTTAAAGTCCGAAAGTGTTGCAATACCACAGATGACTCCAACTTTTCGTCTTTAATTTAGGCATATTGAACACTTACAACTTACAATGACAGAACAGATCAAAATCGCCGTCTAAACTGAAGGGAAAAAGTTACAATGACAGAACAGAGCAAAATCACCCTCTAAACTGAAGGAAAAAAATTGTGCTGAGATTATAACAGGGGAAAAAAAAAACAAACTTTCATGTGAAATCTATTAGCGTACAGTTGAGCGGATGTCGCAACATCTGGCATTTGTCATATCGATCGCTAAGCACGCGTGTGGGTGTCTGGTATGAGCGCGTGACGTAATGCACTGCACGCGACTTTGATCCTTAATGGCAACATTTGGAATTCTGGTTTATTTAATATTTCCCAAAGTATTAGAGATCCCATCGTAAAATTTTTGTAATAGATTAAGAAATTGTTTATCTCACCGTAAAAAATAGAGCATGGTAAAAAAAAAATATTCGATTTGAAAATATTAACATTTCTTTATTTTACTGTAAGTTTTAATACATGCTCGAAGTAAAAATCCATAACAACTCAGAAGTAAGTTTAAATATATAGAGTCATCATTGTATTGGCACAATTTTTACGTTCATACAATGAAGCATGCCATTTTAATAATATTTTTTACAATAGTCTACATATCAACTCCACGAATATTTCACCTTTCATTACTTTTCAACAGTTGGTGAGATGAAGTTCATATTAGGCCATTTAACTATTTATTATTATGACATTCATTTACTAGAATATTGAAAAAATCCAGAACTTGACGTTACAAAATTTTAAAATTTTGTATGGAATGACCCAGTTATTAGTCACCACTGACTATTTGTATGAAATTTTCGATAATTTTTTTCGTTAACTTCGCTGATTTCGAAGCTTACAGTTCTGCGAATTTCTTTCACTCAGAAGAAGAATCTGCACTTGATGTAATGAAATAATAGTTTTGGAATTGCGTCTTTATATGTTTTAAACTGCAACCTACTTCAGAGGACCGAATCACAATATTATCGATACTGTCTAAGCACTAAAAACGTCACTCCACATTTCACTTTCAGAATGCAGCTTTTCTTCTATTTTTATTTCAGTCTGAAAAAAAAAAAAACTTCTTAAACACTTCGGGAAGGCCTAGTTAAGAAGGAAGTGCCCCTATTGGATCCAAAATCTGTCATTTCAGTAAGGATGGAATCACTTGTGGACACGTGACTTCGTTCACGAAAAAACTGGGCGCGTAGTTTGCAATGAATAAATTTAGTAAAATGTTTTAGAACGTATCCGGTCAAATAGTAACATTCTCTCTAGTATCAAGCTCAAACAGTAGGTATTTCTATTTCAGATTCATGGTTCTCCCAATGTTGGTAATGTGGATTCGATTCCTGAATTATAATCTTTCAGTGATGATTCCACATATCTTACAAGTTCTTGTTACGATCCTCTTCTTTTCTAGCAAGTAGTCGCATTTGATTTATATAAGAATTGAATGGTGAATCAACACTAAATTCACAGTTCCTTCTAGATGACAAAGTTTGCTTAATAGGGACGTAAATACACTGCAGTAAATGTAAATGAAGAAAGTCTACTTGTATACCTTATTTTATTTCAAGGAGTGCAGTTCGGTGTTCAAATAAGCCACCGAACTGCACTCCTGCGTGGCGTTCCACGGGATCTTGGCTAACTAGTAAACATTCTAATGGGGGCAGATAAAGTTATTTTTTTTTCTTCCACCATGTTAATAATGTCGAAAGAAGTGCATATACAAATTTTTTTATTGTTTTTATTTATCTGGCTCCCATCACACGTAAAACTCGTGCGCCAACAGCTTCTAATTGTAAAATTACCTGGACAAGAATTTTTTCGAGAATGCCTGCATGTGTTGCATTTCTACTGCCATAAATAGCCACTGGTTGGACCCAGTTGTGCAGAAAAGGAACAATCATAATAGTACATTATGCAACGAGCCTATAATGATAGTAATTAAGAAGCTTGCGCTCGTTTCATAATTTTCATACGAGCTTCTTAATTACCATTATAGGCTAGTTTCATACGACTTTTTATGCTCGACCATATTTCTAACTTGAAAGTGTTCAAAATTATGGTTATGTGCGAACTGTGAGATGTGAGATGTAAAGTTAATTTGAATAATTTCGAAATTATTCAAATTAACTTTACAGGGAGTTATTCCTGAGAGCTTAATTTGCATAATACACGTCACTGTACGTAACAGAAAACCACAATTTAAAGTCACACAGAGTTAGTGTGCACTCAAATGTTGGTAGCTTGACGGTTGTCAGCCCACTTTGAGGTCTGTGGATATAGAGGAAAAAATTGGATCGGTGTCGGGTAGAGTTCCCGGGTAGCTCAGTGGGAGAGCGTTGGTACGTTCAACCAAAGGTCCCGGGTTCGATACCCGGCCCCGGAACAATTTTTCCTGAGAGCTTAATTTGCGAAGCAAATCTTGTTAAACAGAAAGTTTGTTAATATTTTTGTCGGAAATTCATTGCAGTTGGTAGACTTTATTTTGTCATGTTAATGTACTATTTTTGAAATGGTTCTAGTAAAAAAGTACTGTTTATTTTGAAAAGGTATCCAAGTCAGATTTGTAAAATTATACATTTATGCTGTTTAAAATGACAGTTGTTAAAAATACTATTAAAGATGTATTTATCAACGTGACGACAATGTTTTTCACTACATTTTAAAGCCTGTACTTCTTAGTTGTTAGCCCTAAACAGTTTTTTCAACTTCCTGAAAACTTTTCATTTAATGACTTAGCCCCCTTTCAAAATGAATGATTCAATTTGTCTTTTTACAAGTGCATTTTTCTTCAAAGGGTCTACTTTAATCAAACTTTCTTTGTTTGAAGAAGTAGATTCAGTGGTTACGTAGTTCTCCTCACCGAAATGGGATAGGAGGCCTTTTATGTTATTTGGTATGCTCTTGTCTTCATTCTTCCTCCTCCTTTTTGTAGGCACTTCATGTCTGATCACTGTCTTTTTCGGGACTTAATCGGAGCTAACAAATATTCAGGCAAATTGGGAATATATGAGAGAATGCTCCTGGTTTCAATTTCTACCTTTTTCACCACTCACAGTGAAATAATCTGTTTTAATTATCAACTCTTCGCTAAAATGTAAATCACAGACCCTACTTATCTGAAAGCCGCATATCTTTTCGAGGAATCGCTCTAACCCGTTTTGAAAAATTTTCTGTCTTTCGGTGTTCTGAAGAAAACGTCGGTTACTGATCTTATTGTAATCTGACTACTGAGATTAGAATTTTTTGTTCCAAATAAGTTCCTGAATCACCTCCTTAAGGATTGACCTGACCTTTTAATACACTCTGTATATTAATTAATTTCCAAAGCTAACGTAATTGTTGGCGCAATGAAAACGGGGCTTGAATTTGAATTTGGTACTACTTAAATATAAGTTGATGCAGTATATGTTTATTCTCGATATTTTTCATACTAATTCTCAAAATGTATACAATAAATTCGTTTCTCGTCATATAATTTAGAATGCCATGGAATATTACTTTATTGTAATATAAGAACTGATATGCCAGTATATAGGGTGGAAGTGAAATAACCCTGCAGCTTTGCACACTGATTTGGTCATATGGAATACTAGCCATACCCGTGCGCTTCGCTGCACTTGTTATAAATAAATATCATTGACTTAAATCTGTTATATTTCCAAATGCAGCTTTGTTATTGTTAGTGAATTAATTTATCAGTTATAAATCGTTTGCTCCTCAATTACTTTCAAAGTTGTATTTAGAACTATGAATGTAACTGTTATTACCATGCAATAGTTTCTGGAGTTCGATTAATTCTACTTCCAAGCTTGGTATTATGTTAGACCTAACAGCGTCTGAAGTAGAATATATTTGTAAGAACTGAAGGTTGTTACTCTCTGCTGGAAGAAGGTTTTGTCACCAAACGATACCATTTGAAATAAGATGTTGTACTGCCCTATATTATTCAAACGTGTTTTGATAAGTGATGTACTACTGTAAGTACCTACCTAAGATTTTAATTGGTTGTGGGGGTTCTTGAATCTTAAGGGGGGGGGGGAACTTTTCCAGCGCGCAATGTATTCAAGACTAATTTACAAACATGTTGCAATGTATTCAAGACTAATTTACAAACATGCTAAACGAATTATTCTTGAATCGAAAAGCTGCTACTGATTGTGTCTTTTTATTTTCGATTCATGTTTCTGTATTTTTCCACATTTCATCCTGTGCTATTTGTCTCATTGTTATGTTTTTAATTTTATTAATCCGACGGACCTGAAGACATTCATATTCATTTCAGTAGAATTCGGTTTCCTTAGTCGTTGATATTTGCATAGTGTCAGTCCTGAGTAACGATTTCAGTTAAATTATAAGCAAGTTAGCGATTTATTTTCAGTTTACCATTCCATGGTATAGTTTTACTTGTTTCTTCTATTCGTCCTGCTTGTAGTCTTTGTTCCAGTAGTAAAAGTTTTTGTGCCTTAATCATACGTAGCTTCTCTATGACGGTGTCAGTATTTGACCGCCTGAATATGGTACACAGTGTTAAAATAAAAGTTCCGCATTAATGACGCTGTGTGGAGTTTGGAACTTGGGGCGTGTTTGAAGGTAAATGATTATGGATTCTGAGAGCATATTGCGGCCTTGCCTGCCTAGGAGAAAATGTTAACATAAAAATAAGAACAAAGTTATTTTTATTCGACACAGTTTCCGTAACGCTGGGTTACGTACTGTAAAATTTATAGTCTTACATGCACATATCGCCTGACAAGTAATTTTGTCTGAAGTTATCGATAGGAGGTGTATAATTCCAGAAATAGTCATTATTTGTTCATTAAAAAAACTGTTTAGTTTCGGGGATATAGCAGTTTACATTATTTCATATTATTTATTTATTTATTTATGTATTTAACCTGTTGGAGATAAGGCCATAAGGCCTTCTCTTCCCCTCTACCAGAGGATTACAACTACAGTATTAAGAATACAATTACAATTATAATTGCAATTGATATTAAATTTACAAGTATAATAAAAATCAAAGTACTAAAAGATTAACTGATTAATAAAGCCAGACAGTTTATTGTAGAATTTAAGAAGAAAGACATTTTTTTATTAATTAAGTAAAAATTAAATCTACTGTACACAGTAAGAAAATGCCTAATAAGTTTGTTTTTGAACACTGCCAAATTCTCAGATATTATATCTTACGTTATGATCTTATAGTCGTCCACAAGCATTTATGGTTGCCAAGGTCACATACTTTCCCTTCTTCTTACTGCAAACTTACTCACTCTCTTGCCACCCTAATGGGCTGGGGACCGGTTCTACTGTAAAAAATTTGAACTTCCTACACTGCAAAGACAAAGACAGTTTCAGTATCTTGTCTAACCTTGTGCTGTGCTCTTCTGTGTTGAATGTATAGCTGAGTGTTGTAGATGGGAATGGCATATCACAAATAGGAGATTACTTGTTGTATTATGGGGAAGGAAACAATAATCACCAATTAGGAACAGGATTCTTTGTTCATAAAAGAATAAAATCAGCAGTAAAAGAGGTCGAATTTATCAGTGACAGGTTATCATATTTAGTACTTAAGGGTAGATGGTGCGACATCATAGTTATAAATGCTCACGCCCCTACAGAAGAGAAAGACGACCATATAAAGAATAGCTTCTATGAGGAATTGGAACATACTTTTGATCAGTTCCCTAGATATCACATGAAAATTTTATTGGGGGATTTCAATGCTAAAGTAGGACGGGAGGATATTTTTAGACCAACTATTGGAAAAGAGAGCCTACACGCAATTAGTAGTGACAATGGAGTTAGATTAGTCAACTTTGCCACATCGAAAAATTTAATTGTCAAAAGTACAACATTCCCCCATAAGGATATACATAAATATACTTGGACTTCTCCAGATGGATTGACACACAACCAAATAGATCACATCTTGATAGATAAACGGAGACATACTAGTATAGTAGATATTCGAACTTTCAGGGGTGCAGACTGTAATTCTGACCATTATTTGGTGATTGGAGAATTAAGAGAAAGATTATCAGTAGCTAAGCGAGTAGAGCAACAAGTTAATATTACTAAATTCAATATTTTGAAATTGAAGGACGAGGAAACTAAGCAACATTATCAGGTCGAAATTTCAAATAGGTTTGCCGTATTAGCAAGTTCCGACGAAGTTGACAAAGAGTTAGATGTTAATAGCATGTGGGAAAATATCCGAGACAATATCAAAATTGCAGCTGAACAGAGCATAGGTTATTATGAAACTAAGAAAAAGAAACCGTGGTTTGATGAAGATTGTTGCATGGTAGTAGAAAGAAGGAAACAGGCAAAATTGAAATTCTTACAGGATCCAGTTGAGGAGAAGAGAGATAATTATTTCAATGAAAGACGGGAAGCAAGTCGTACACTTAGGATTAAAAAGAGAGGTTACTTGAAGGAAAAACTGAATGAGGTAGAAACAAATAGTAAGAATAAAAACATTCGAGATTTATATAAGGGTATAAAGGAATTTAAGAACGGATATCAGCCAAGGGTAAACGTGATCAAGGATGAGAATGGTGACTTGCTTGCAGACTCTCCATCAATCCTAAACAGATGGAAAAACTATTTTGCGCAACTACTAAATGTACATAGGCCAAATAGAAATGATCGGGACGAAATTGAAATACAAACTGCTGAGCCATTTATACCCGAACCCACGCTTTCAGAAGTCGAAATTGCGATAGAAAATCTGAAAAAGTACAAGTCTCCAGGTATCGATCAAATTCCAGCAGAATTAATACAAGAGGGTGGGAGTGCATTATATAGCGAAATTTATAAACTTGTACTTGCTATTTGGGAAAAGGAAATTGTACCAGAACAATGGAAGGAGTCCATAATTGTACCTATTTTTAAAAAGGGGGACAAAACCAACTGTGGTAACTTTCGAGGAATATCACTTTTGTTGACGTACAAAATTTTGTCCAATATTCTTTTGAGAAGATTAACTCCGTACGTAGATGAAATTATTGGGGATCATCAGTGCGGTTTTCGGCGTAATAGATCGACTATTGATCAGATTTTTTGTATTCGACAGATAATGGAGAAAAAATGGGAGTATAAGGGTACAGTACACAGTTATTCATAGATTTCAAAAAGGCATATGACTCGGTTAAGAGGGAAGTATTATATGATATTCTTATTGAATTTGGTATTCCCAAGAAACTAGTTCGATTAATTAAAATGTGTCTCAGTGAAACATACAGCAGAGTCCGTATAGGTCAGTTTCTATCTGATGCTTTTCCAATTCACTGCGGGCTAAAGCAGGGAGATGCACTATCACCTTTACTTTTTAACTTCGCTCTAGAATATGCCATTAGGAAAGTTCAGGATAACAGGCAGGGTTTGGAATTGAACGGGTTACATCAGCTTCTTGTCTATGCGGATGACGTGAATATGTTAGGAGAAAATACACAAACGATTAGGGAAAACACGGAAATTTTACTTGAAGCAAGTAGAGCGATCGGTTTGGAAGTAAATCCCGAAAAGACAAAGTATATGATTATGTCTCGTGACCAGAATATTGTACGAAATGGAAATATAAAAATTGGAGATTTATCCTTCGAAGAGGTGGAAAAATTCAAATATCTTGGAGCAACAGTAACAAATATAAATGACACTCGGGAGGAAATTAAACGCAGAATAAATATGGGAAATGCCTGTTATTATTCGGTTGAGAAGCTCTTATCATCCAGTCTGCTGTCCAAAAATCTGAAAGTTAGAATTTATAAAACAGTTATATTACCGGTTCTTCTGTATGGTTGTGAAACTTGGACTCTCACTCTGAGAGAGGAACATAGGTTCAGGGTGCTTGAGAATAAGGTGCTAAGGAAAATATTTGGGGCTAAGCGGGATGAAGTTACAGGAGAATGGAGAAAGTTACACAACACAGAACTGCACGCATTGTATTCTTCACCTGACATAATTAGGAACATAAAATCGAGACGTTTAAGATGGGCAGGGCATGTAGCACGTATGGGCGAATCCAGAAATGCATATAGAGTGTTAGTTGGGAGACCGGAGGGAAAAAGACCTTTGGGGAGGCCGAGACGTAGATGGGAGGATAATATTAAAATGGATTTGAGGGAGGTGGGGTATGATGATAGAGACTGGATTAATCTTGCACAGGATAGGGACCGCTGGCGGGCTTATGTGAGGGCGGCAATGAACCTTCGGGTTCCTTAAAAGCCATTTGTAAGTAAGTAAGTTGTCTAAAATTAAGCTGTGATATTCTGTTTTATATGTAGACACTTTTTCAAGCATTCAATAACCTGTGGTTGAGTGATTAGTCTCTCTGCCTTGCACCGTGGCGACCCGGGTTCGATCCCCATCTGGGTGGTGAACAAAGTGGACACAAGGGTTTTTTTTATCGGAGTTCTCCCATTTCCCCTCATCATTGTCATTCCACCAATGTTCCATAATCACCGTCACTCTGCGAGATCCCAAGCCAAGTGTCCAGGACAAAATAAAAAGAAGTCTGAAAGTTGTATAATTTGTGTTTAATAAATACTATTATGCTTCGAGTATGCTTCGCAGTCTAAATATGCGTAGCCAGACAAAAGAGGTTATATTTTATGTTTACAAATATTTTTAATATCTTTCTAGCAGTGAGTCATCCTCTATTTCTTCAATGTACAATAAAACTCAGAGTTATGGCAACAGCTTTTGGTGTTAGTTTAAACATTTTAAGAAATGTTTGTATTGACGCGATTGAGTCCCTACAAAATGATCCATATCCACCTTTCCTTTCTCCTAACAGTCTCATGATTCATTTTCCGTTTCATGGTCTCGTCCATTATCTAATTTTCCTCTTGATCGTCCCTTCAATCAGTTTATTAGGTCTCGTCAATCTTTTTTTTTTCTTCCCTTTATTTTACCTGTAGTTGTTTTGTTTCTTCATTAATTTTTCTTTAATCAAATTAATTCAGTTCTGATTGTCCTTTCAGCTATTTCCCTATTAAAATGTTCTCAGCAATCTGTTATTTCACCCCGTATCGTCAGTCGTTCTACCCTAATAGTCCCGGATTTTATTTTTCTTCTCATTGCCTTAAATCTTTTTTATCATCTCTTCTCATTTTCGTCCCAATCATTTAATCACTCCTGATCGTCTTATCAGCTTTCTCCTGATTATCTCGTGTTACTACAACACTATTTCATAAGCCTTCTTTCACAAATGACGAGACGCTAGTTTATAGTTTCTTGAGAATACCAAATTCAATAAGAATATTATATAAAACTTCGCTCTTAACCGAGTCATGTACCTTTTTTAAATCTATGAATAACTTATTTACTATGCCTTTACACTCCCATTTCTCTCCACTATCTGTCGAATACAAAAAATCTTATCAATAGTCCATGTATTACGTCTAAAGCTACATTGATGATCCTCAATAAGTTCATCTACGAGGGCTATTCATAAAGTAACTTCCGTTTATTTTTTACAAACCTGTAAATGACATTACAGAATTGGGTTACAATACATTTGAAAGTATACACTCTATTTCTCCACATAGTTTCCAGTCACATTGAGACACTTGTAGCGTTTGACGAGCTTTGAAATTCCACAATGGTAGAATTCGGACGCCTGCGACTGAAGCCAACCTACGGCGCTGGTTTTCAACTCTTCGTCATCGTCAAAGCGCTTCGAGCCAAGCCACGTCTTCATGTGCATGAAGAGATGGTGATCGCTAGGCGCCAAATATGGGCTATAGGGAGGGTAATCCAATACTTCCCAGTTGAACTCTTCCAGTTCTCGCGCTGTATGCGGAAGGGCGTTGTGATGCAGGAAAATTACCCCAGAGCTCAACATGTCACGACGTTTGTTTTCAATGGCCCTTTTCAAGTTTGTTAGTGTATTACAGTAACGCTCAGCGTTAATTGTGGCATTCCTTTTCAAGAACTCCACTAGCAAAATTCCTTTTCTGTTCCAGAAGACATTTGCCATGAGTTTCCTCATGGAAAGTGTTTGACGACACTTTGTGGGGTTTTTCGGGAGTGAGTCTGGCCCCACTGCTTTGATTGAAGCTTTATTTCTGCATTTACATAGCGCACCCAAGTCTCGTCTCCTGTCACAATCTGATCGAGAAAAGTATCACCTTTTCTTTCGTAACGCTCAAGAAAGGACAGTGCTGCTCCCATCCGCTGAGCCTTTTGTTCCTCAGAAAGGAGTTTAGGCACCAATCTGGCAGAAAGTTTCCGGTAGCCCAAATCTTCGGTAATCATTTTGTACAGAAGAGTACGACTAATCTGTGGAAAATTCTCACTAAGCTCCGACATGGTGAATCTGCGGTTTGCTCTAATCCTTTCGTCAACCAAACGAATCAGATCTGCATTCACGATACTCGATCGACCACTTCTCTCTTCATCATGGACATTGGTTCGCCCATTTTTGAACATACGGCATCATTGTCTTACACCACCTTCACTCATTTACGTCTGGCCCATAAACTTTACAAAGTTGGCGATGGATTTCACTAGCTTTACAGTTTTTGGCCACAAGAAATCTTATTACAGAACGTACCTCACACCTGGCGGGACTTGCGATTGCAGCGCACATTTTGACAGCACGTGGCTCAGAGAGGAACAAAGACACGACCTTGACTACTGCTGCTCGACGCGTACTGCTTCAAGGTACACTCCACCGCAAGAGCGGCGCCACTGTCTCTGTTGTTACGCACGCTATATGAAAGTTACTTTATGAATAGCCCTCGTACATACAGAGTTCATGTTCTCAAAGGAATATTGGACAAATTTTGTATGACCTCAATAAGAGTAATATTGCTTAAACTTTACTTCCACAAAATTAATGTGTATGAGCTTAATTTACATGCCTACCGTATAAAACCTTGATGCAACATTATTTACAAAATGCTTACAAAGTTGTGGTTAATTTAATGGCAACACTAATCTAGGCTACAAATTAATTGGAAATGTTTTGTTTAAATTTTAAAATATTCAAGTAACAAAATAGTTCAACGATTTGTAATGACTCATGACATACACAGAACTCTTTTTACGCTGTGAATCCACAGGTAATTTCAGCATCTGTGTAATTTTTATGCGTTTTTAGGCACACGACGTACGACACTTTGCATAGATTATTCAGAACTTTAAGAAGTTTACATTGTCAGTATTACCACATTTGAATTGGGCGAAAATAGTGTTGTTCCTTTTATTTTATGATTTACCTAGCAAAGCTTGGAATTTTAAAATTTTGAAGGTAAATATGATATTTAAAAATCAACGCTTCATATTTACACAGACGTTTGACATGAATTTAGATGCATTTTCAAAGTTCTTTCATGTCCTCCAATTTTATTATTTTTATTCCACGTCATCACTGCCCTTTCGCCCTTTTTTTCCTTTTATAAGAAGTAGGAATGTCCAGCGAGTCCTGTTTTGCGTTGTATCCTCATTTCTAACGTTATTATGTAAAAAACGAATTATTTAAATTACTAAAGAGTGGGCCTTACACTTTCCGGAACATAAATCTTACACAAGGCGAAGTTGTACTCTTTCTTTAGAAATTACAGTAGAGATTTCTAAAGCTGGCATCGAAACAAATTATTCCGATAGCTGTTGATTGTATTGCAAAGAGCTTTCGTGCTTTCTAACCTAACTAGGTCGAGCAGAAAACATAACATCGATTTCTGTACCATTAATTCTCTCCCAAAAGAAAGTTTTCAATGGCCGCATTATTTTTCAGTTAGTTGTATTGTTCTTCAAGGTATACGTAGCGGTCAAGAGACGCAATCAGCTTTCATCTTGCATGGCAGACACGATGGCGAATCTCGAATTCTTCTTTAAGGGTTATCTTGTAATGGATGTACACTTAACTTCGAATAGAGTCTCAAGATAACACTTCGGATCTGAGAGAACATAATTATAGTTAACAGGATATCTACGCTTTGGAGCCAAAAATTTTTAATGGTGCAGTTTCGTATTGAAGTTAAAGATGTGAAACTAAGTGTAACATATCCTATTTGCACGATATTCATACGTTGTCTACATCCAGTGTATCTGCACAAAAGCTTGCAGGTCTTCCATCTTTTTAGTTTCTGAGTACCGCTATAGGCCTAGTACAACATATGAAGATGAATGTAAGTATTGGCCGGTTGTTGTTCCTATCTTCTACGAGATATTTTATCCGATAATGATGCACATGAAATATAAGAATTGTTTGTAAATAAGAAATATGAATTATACTACGTGATTCTTATCAGTTGAAAAACCATTTATTTGGAGAATATAATAGTAATAAGAGGCCTAATATTCTACCTGACAAAGTTGAGGCTTTTAGACCTATGCCGAGACTAACTGTACTTGATCTGTCCTACTTCTACGAGGTCATTTCACGCCACTTCCTCTTTGTTGATATTTTAGCGCGTCTTGGATATCTTGAAGGTAGCATCCTCGTTGTATGTTTCTTCCATTTCTTTCGATATTATTTTCTCTGCTCTGCAATTTTATTTCTCCTAATTTTGTTGTGATATCGTTTCTCAGTCTCTCTCCTAGTCGCACCACATTCGGATCTCATAAATATAATTTGAGCAGCCTCAAATCGCTGTTTATCCGTGCTGTCATTGTCCACGTTTCTTTGACTTATTCAGTAGCTGGTTTCGATACTACATAGGCCTATTGTATAATCTGTTTTATGTTTCTCCTCATACCGAAATTTCTTTCAATACAGTCGTTTAATTTATTGTAATTGCTTATACTCTCTTCTAGGTCCACATTAATTTCTGTTGCGGAAATTTTATAGCCTAAATACTTAAAAATGTGAAACCTGATCAATAATCTCGTTGTCAATGACTATTTTTACTCTCTTTATTCTCATCCTAATATTGCCATACTCTTAGTTTTCTTGCAGATTTTCATATTATAGTTTTAAATTTAATTACTACTACTACTACTACTACTACTACTACTACTACTAATAATAATAATAATAATAATAATAATAATCCTTAGCGTGATAGCCCTTGGAGCGCCATGACCGATCCAGCCGACTGCTGTCATGTCCACATCTTAGCAAAAAATGAACGATAAGCGAACCATTATAGGGATTTCGTGTGGTGAACTCGATGACTCTCCCATTCATTATAGCTGGCTTATGAAATCAGGTTTCGCTAGTCACTGTAGGTCTCCAAATTCATCACGATACTGGGTGGGCATTGGTTCTATGCACTGGTCAGAATTTTATAAGAAAATGTCTTCTCTCATGCGGACTCGAATAAGCGTTCATTCCATATGACTGGTCCAAGACATGTCTTTGACCATGCAGCTACGACACGGGACATTGCAGTGTCATTGCTTATAAATTTGGCAAATTTTGCTATAGTCTACATCAATTGAATATTCACTTCAAGGTCAATGGATAGTTGCCGCTTTGATTCAGTCTTAATATGTTTACGGGAAGAGAAGTTACAGCGAACTTCATGCGCTGTGTGCTATACCCATGAATGAAAACATTGGTCTAATATTCTTTGCTACATAAGTTATACCTGCATAAAACAGATTAATCCCGAGTACAATATAACCGTCCTTGAAGAAATATATCCATTATGAAAATATTGCATATATCTGCATAATATAGTTTAGTCTCTGTCCAATAACCGTTCTTTAAAATAATGAGAAATATGCATATTATGCAAATGTTGGCATTAGACACTTTGAACACCTGTCACTTGTCAGCAAACATACTTGCAAATAATATATTTCGTAATTATTGTTAATGTAACCTGGAGGTTGATTGCCATCCACACATAAGCCCCCCCGTCGGTCCCTGTCCTGAGTACGATTAATCCAGTCTCTAGCATCATAGTTCACCTCCCTAAAATCCATTTTAATATTCTCCCATCTATGTATCGCCCTCCCCAAGATCTTTTTCCTCTCAGGCCATCCAACTAACACTCTATATGCCTTTCTGGATTCACCCATACGTGCTATATACCTACCCCATCTCAAACGTCTGGATTTAATGTTTCTAATTATGTTAGTGGAACACTACAATGCGTGCAGGCCTCATTATCTAACTTTCTTCATTCCCCTGTAACTTCATCCCTCTTAGCCCCAAATATTTTCCTAAGCACCTATCTCGAACACCCTAAACTCTGTTCCTCTCTCATAACCGACAATATAACTGTTTTATAAATTCTAACTTTTAGTTGTTTTTAGAGCGAACTGGATGGCAAAAACTTCTCAACCGAATAGCAAGCATTTCCCATATTTATTCTGCGTTTAATTTCCTTTAGAGTGTAATTTATATTTGTTACCATTGGTCCACCTTTTCAAAGGATAAATATCCAATTTTTATATTTCCATTTTGTACTATGTTCCGGTCACGAGATATAATCTTATATTATGTTTTTTCGGCATTTACTTCCACACCTATATCATAACCAGACAGAGGATTTTCGGCCCCTACTCAGCGACAAGACGTCACGTCCCTTGGCTTACGGAAGAAATGTAGCAATGAGTTCAGTGATCTCCCTGCAGCTGACGTACACTTTACATTGAGTGTCGAGACCGAAAATCCGCTGTCTGCTCATTACTTCAAGTAAAATTCCCGTATCTTCCCTAATTTGTTGTAGATTTTCTCCCAACATATTCACGTTATTCGCATAAACAAACAGCTGATGTAACCCGTTCAATTCCAAACCCTTTTTTCTTGGACTTTTTCTAGATCAAAGTTAAAAAGTATAGGTGATAGTGTATCGCGTTGCTTTAGCCCGCAGTGGATTGGAAAAGCGTTAGATAAAAACTGGCCTATACGGATTCTGCTGTACGTTTCACTGGACACATTTTTAATAATCGAACTAGTTTATTGGGAATACCAAATTCAATAATAATATTATATAAAAATTCTCTCTTAACAGAGTCATATGCCTTTTTCAAATCTATGAATAAATTACATACTATGCCCTTATACTCCCATTTTTTTTTCTACAATATTGTAAAAAAAATCTGATCAATAGCCGATCTGTTGCGCCTAAAACCACATTGATGATTCGCAATAATTTCATCTATGTATGTAGTTAATGATAAAAAAGATAAAAGCGATATTCCTCGAAAGTTATTATGGTTAGTCTTTTCCCCTTCTTAAAGATAAGTACAATTTTATTATGGACTCCTATTGTTTTTGTAGAATTTTCTTTTCCCAAATACAGAGTACAAGCTTATAAATTTCCCTAGATAATGCGTTTACACCCTGTTGTATTAATTGTGCTGAAATTTGATGGATATCTAGAGACTTGTGCTTTTTGAGCTTTTCGATCACAATTTCGACTTCAGAAAGTTCTAGTATAAATGGCTCAGCAGTTTGTATTTGAAAATCGTCCCGATCATTTCTCTTTGGCGTATGTACATTTACAATCGCACTCAAACCCTCTGACGTTTGCAGGTGTGTCCGCTTATCGGCGATAGCCAATAGCGGCAGTGCTGCGTTGCAACATATGGGCAAGCAGACTCGCCGCTTAGAAAGTCTCAAAATCAAATAAGTGCGATCGGAAAATTGATATGTTGTAAGGACCCTGCATATATATGATGAATGTTTAGTGTTTTCTGAACACACAGGGACAAAAATCACTTTTCTACCTCCAGTGGTTCCAATTGTATGGGTTAAGGGAATGAACAGGTGAAATATTCAAATTATGCATTTGTGATGCTAATGGACTGAAATTTTTACCACAGAGTGCTGATATGTATTTAAAACATCCCTATAAATTTCATCAATGTATCTTAATTAGTTTTGAAGAAATTAATTATTTACCAATTAATACTAATTAATATTTAAAAAATGCTGCATGATGAACGCTTAACATTATGAATTTAAAAAAATATAGAACAGTTCCTCTAACAATAATAAAACATCTATCACATGATTTTTAGTTAGCACTTCTTAGTTACTGAGAAAAAAATTCAAAACTGGGTGAGTGCCAATTTAAAGAAAAAAATTAATTTCATGCATCTTAATCAATTTATATCTTGGCAAATAATAAATATTTTAAAAATCCATGTGACAGTCTTTTTCCTTTAGGTAATGTGGGCTTGTGGTAAAAATTTCATCACTATTGGTTAAGAAATGCATCATATGGAGCAATTTGAACATGTTAAAATGTAATAAAATTTAAAAGGGAGAAAATCAAGTTTTAAAGTACAACACTATGTTTGAGTACTTACACATTATGGAAATTGCTTAAAACCCTCCTGCCTGATATGTTGACCCCTCCTGCTGCTTTTTCCTACTTTCAGTGACACTTTTTGACAAACGTAGCTTCTTCCTGCTTGTTTTGAAGTTCTCACTGGTTGAAGTAGCCGCTTGCTGCAGTCGACGCTTGTCTCTCCTATTGCCAATTTTGTATGCTGCAGGAGATAATTTCACTGTTGACACTAAATCTCTCATGGAAATGTTTGCTGTACAACCCATGTTAAATTCAGTCACAGCAGAAGTAACAGCCACTTCAAGTTTTTTTTTTTTATACAAAAATTTCTTTTGGGCACTTCCGCCATATCACACTATGAACACTTTCATTCACATTTTGAGTTTTTCCTGCAGTGCACTTGCTAAGAAGTTCATCACTAGCTAGTCTACAGTACACTGGCATGATTTTAGCCACAACATCAGGTCGCAACACTGTCTTCATGGTTTTCAAGTCATGCTTCGGAACAGCTTCTTGCTTCGCAATGGCCCGGTTGAAGAAGCACCATGACTTTTCACCACTAGGGCATCTTGAATGCAGGGGCTTGTCATCCGTGGACATTGCATGGTCAAGTGTTGCATAGATGGCTTTCTTCATCTTGTTTACATCGGGGATATTATCAATAATGGCCTTTCTGTAGTAATTTTGCAGTCGAGGTATCATTTCTGCAGTCAGACTTCCCTTTTTTTTGCCTCCGATTGAGGAATCTGTCCCTCTCCATTCCCTAACAATATTCTGTAGACCTTTACCTACTCTCTTAGCAACGTGGTTCACACATTCTTCTTTTCTAATGTCAATGCCTTCACCATAAACTTGAAGCTGCTGAAGGTGATGGTGTGTTTTTGCATCCCCGTCAGACAATAAGGTTGTGTACCTCATATTACACAACCTAATGGACCGGGTCCAGAGAATTTCTGCAGCTTTCATCTCCATGGCATTTGAAGATCCATCAAAATTTTTCTCACAAACACCAGCATCTTTGTGACTTTGATACCACTGTTTATATTCGTCACTTGCAACATCCATTTTTTTTTTCTGTCTTTTCACAAGTACTGCAATATTTTGACATTATTTCAAAATCTAACACTAGCCCTGTTAAAATATCTATGACTAAACCTAAACCATACTTTGATGTATGTCCACGCTTCATCCATGTGCCATCGTATGACACACCAATATTTATAACATCACTATCACTAATAGAACTGTCCACTTCCATGTGAGCTCGTCTAACTCCAGAGTGAGCATTTCTCAACACATGTTGTCTAACAAGTTTGTTTTCTTCCGTCAGTTTTATCAGGTGAGAGTTGAAGGATGGTGAGCTCAAACCTGCCATACCCATAGCCATACAATGTTGTTCCATAGCAGAGTGTCCTTTTCCCATGGTAACAAAGGCGTTGACCATTCTCCTATTTACATCGAAGGGAGGTCGAGTTGACTCAGTGTTACCTACTTTAGGGCTTGTATACATTTCATTCAACACTGTGTTGCAATTATAACACTTCACTATCACTTTAAATGCAAAGCCTGATGGTTCAGTAAGCTCAGCTTTTGCACTATCCATTCCACATTCACCACATTTTACTCCTTTATACAGTTCACTCCACAAACTTACATGCACTAATGTGTAGTCTTCACTACACTGGGGGGCACTTATATTTGAATTCTCCTGCAAGTTGCCATATTTTATCAACTTTATCTCACTAGCACTTTGTTTATTATTTGTTTCTTTTGACACTTGATCTTCATTATCACCAACTAGGCCTAACACATTTTCTTGTTGCACACATTCCACAATAGTTTTGGCATTCTTCCACCTTATATTTGCTAAATTTTTAGCCCTATTAGCATATTTTGATCGTTTCTTGCCCTTATTATGAATGTCACTTAGTCTATTCATGTTTAGAAAACTAAAACTATGCCTAAAATGCTAAATGTTGAGTTATACACGTGGTCTTGAATGTTATTGTGACGATTCCTAACCTAATGCACTTATACTAACTTATTCACACTAATATATACAACTAATTGAATACAAAATTAGTGTAAAACTTTAATAACATCCTAAATAACACGAAATCAGCAAAACAAGTATGAATATTCACGTACAAACGCACAAACTCGAGAAGAAACGGTCCACAAACAATATTTTGCCGTTCAGTTTCAAAACGAAGTATTTGCAGGGCTGACAGGCAAGCTGATAGTATATTCAGGAGTGACAACAAACTTAATTTCACTAGATACACACCAGAAAAAAAACTAGCCCGCTTTATTCAAATTACAAAGCTCAACATAAACTTTAGAGCTGACAGCTCGTTTAAAGGGCAACGAAGCACGTGCAAGCAGACATTTAAACGTCATGTGACACGGTTTAAAGGGCTCCCAAATAAAAAATGAGGCCATATTATGAAAGTAGAAGGTTTAAATAAAATTATGAACATAAAAACAAAAATTTGTATTTTTTTCCATTTTTCCACATTTTTCACCTGTTCGTTCCCACTCGCCGCTTAGAAAGTCTCAAAATCAAATAAGTGCGATCGGAAAATTGATATGTTGTAAGGACCCTGCATATATATGATGAATGTTTAGTGTTTTCTGAACACACAGGGACAAAAATCACTTTTCTACCTCCAGTGGTTCCAATTGTATGGGTTAATACAGTAAAACCCCGATAAGACGCTGTTCAAGGGACCGCGTGTAAACCGCGTATTAGGTGGATATATTAATGTTGACTTATATACAGTATCTATTAGCATTTTTCTTTATTGAAATACATGATTCATGAGAGGTAATATAGTATTACTGTATTACTTCATTATATAATTACTGTACTGTACGTCAAAGATATTTACAGTATGTACTGTACTTGAATTGTTTCGAAAAAAAAGTCATTTATAGTTGTTAGCTGTGTGCGTGTTCTCCAAGTCATGTTTACCACACTTCACTTTCCTGCGCTTACATCCTTCCGACGTCGCAGCTGCAGTGATTGAGTCAAGAGTTTTTATTATCGATGATGTGATTCCTAATAAATCAGAGTTGTTTCTGATTAAGAGTACTGTTTTCATCGTACTTTCATAAGATTTCCATTTCTTCCGACACAGAAAGCGCTTTTCATATAACACTCATTGTAATCACACTCACAGACACTTCAATACACTGAAAGACAACAAACTGACCAGCAGAAATTTCCATTCAATGACAAAAATGTTTCATTGCTGAAAATTACATCGAAAATATTCCACAAAAACAGCATATTATTATGCGGGACTTGAGCGCAACAAACGGGGTATTTTATAAAGGCGTTATACTATATGAAATGTGTAGCCATATAATAACCGCTATTTTTGCAAGAATATTATGCTTTGACAGCATGCCCATAATGCTATTTAGGACCATGTCAATTCATTTGCACAGAAATTATTATTTCAAATTAAGCATATCATTCAATATATTTTAACACACTGCGCCTTTGTATTATTCGACAACTTTATTAACCCTAAAAAAAGTAAAACTATTATAAAAATTGATATAAACTCAGCGAGTATGATTATTTACGTCTGACTCAACCTATTTTTCTGTATTTTGTGGCTTTTAATTTCATTCGATGATATTATTATTATTATTATTATTATTATTATTATTATTATTATTATTATTATTATTATTATTATTATTATTATTAAGCCTTCTGTACCTCCCTATCAAACCAATCTGAGGTAAAGGGTCGCGCTCCACAGTTTTAAAACTACTGCCGCTGAGAGACAGACGTATAGCGTAGTTGTGATAACGTTGCGCTCGCATGTTACTGGCACTCGCGAAACGTCAGGAGGTTTGAGCCCGGCTGTAGTAGTTGCCCATAATTTTGCATCAGTTCAGGATGGAATGAGAGTCTGCAACCAAGTCACATTCTTCTCCTTGATCACGTTTACCCTTGACTGTTATCGTTTTTGAAATTCCTTTATGATCTTATATAAATCTCTAATGCTTTTATTCGTGCTATTTGTTTCTACCTCATTTAGTTTTTCCTTCAAATAATCTCTTTGTTTCTAAGTGTACGATTTATTTCCCGTCTTTCAGTGAAATAGGCTAATAATCTCTTCGCCTAGACTGGATCCTGTAAAAATAATTTCAATTTTGCCTGTTTCCTTCTTTCAACTACCGTGGAACTGTCTTAATCAAACCACTGTTTCCTTTCCTTAGTATTATAATAATCTCTGCTCTTCTCAGCTGCAATTTTGATATTATCTCTGATATTTTCCTCACTCTCTTAATATCCAACTCCTCTCAACTTCGCCGAAACTTCCTAAAGGGACAAACCTATTTGAAATTTCGACCTGATTGATAATTTGCTTAGTTTCTACGTCTTTAATTTCGGAATTTTGTATCTCCTAATACTAACTTGTTGCTATATTCGCTTAGCTACTGATAGTCTTTCTCTTAATTTTTCAATCACGAAATAATGTTCAGAATCACAGTCTGCCCCCCCCCCCCAGAAGGATCAAATGTAACTCTATTAGTATTTCTTTCTTTATAAAGATGTGATCTATTTGGTTGTGTCAATCCAGCTGAAGAATCAAAGTATATTTGTGTGTATTCTTATGCGGGATTGTTGTATTTTTCAGAATTAAATTTTTTGTTTTGACAAAGTTGATTAACCTAACTCCATTAACATTACTAGTTACGTTTAAGCTCCCTTTTCCGATAGTCGGTTTAAAAATATCCTCCCTAGCATTGAAATCTCCGAATAAAATGTTCATGTGATGTCTGTAGATTGTCATATAACGGAATAAAATTAAAAAACAACTATTCAATATGTACATATTAATATGTTAGATTCGCAAGAATAGTTTTCATAAAATGCAACTGATCAAATAGAGATGTAAAGAGACAAGATTGATATAATAACGCATTGATGTAAGTCATGTACTATAGAGAACATGTTTAATGGGTCATTTGTACAGAGTGTCCGACTCTAGCCGTTCATAAATTGTTTTAGGCATCACGCACAACACGACTATGGATGAACAGAATACTTTCCGTTGTTGAAATTCTCTTAACTCGCAGCGTTTGTATTTCAGTTTAAGTTCAGCTCCCTTTTGTGCAGGAGGCTTTAGTTCGATGGGGTGAGGTTTCCAATAACTCTGATCCTCCATCTTTTCCTGCGGTTCAAAAGCATTGGAATGAAATACTAATTTCTCTTGTTAAGGAATCCCTTCAGTCATCTTTTTCTTCAGATACAGATCGTGATCGCTTTTTGGCTCTCCAACAAAACGTTTCAGGGATCTTGGCTTCATGCAATTCCTTCCCCCTAACATCGGTACCCTTATGGATCGCAGATCCTTTCAAGTTTCCGTGGATTTACGCCTTGGTTGCAAAATTTGTCACATTCATAAATGTATTAGTGGCAATATTGTAGATTGCTTTAAGTTGTGTCATGAGTAAGGGACGTGTCTCTCGTCATTCATCGCTTAATGATATCATTAAAAGAGCATTAACATCCTCAGGGGTTCCATCCATCTTAGAACCTTACGGGATCAGCCGTTCAGACAGCAAGAGACCCGGTGCTCTGACTCTAGTCCCGTGGCGTGTAGGTAAATCCTTAATTTGGGATTCCATATGTGTGGATACACTGGCCCCTTTCCATCTGTCTTCAACCTCTAAGACACCAGGATCTGCAGCAGAAAATGCCGCTGTCATTATACATCATAAATATAAACATCTTACAGATAATTATATTTTTATCACTTTTGCGGTTGAAACGTTTGGATCATGGTGTAGTGAAGCCAAAGCTCTTATCTACACATAGGCAGAAATTTAGTGCAGCTTTCTGGGGACCCTCGAAGCAGTCAATATCTACGGCAGCACATTGGTATCTCCATTCAGCGCGGTAATGCAACAAGTATTCTTGTATCCTTCCCTGAGTCCTCTTATTTAGATGAAATTTTCTCACTTTAAATAATAAATTAAAAAAGAAATCAGAAAGTAGTGATTGAGAACAGCTAAAATAATGGGCATAAGTTCGGATGACTAATTGATACATTAATTCATACGATGCATCTGAGTAAAGAAAGAAACATTTATAATAAGCGGATCTCTCGAGGGTAGTTATTTTAGCTAGAGTGATGTGTTCGTAGGAATGTTTCGACTGCCTGAGAGGGTTGGATATTTGGTTCTTCCTTTCTTTTCAATTTCGAACTTCGATTCCAGGTAATTATATTGTAGAACACAATATTCTAATTAATACTACTTTAAAATAGAAATACGCAATCCATCGCAACATATGAACCAGAATGTTCCACTGCAATAGTTACAGAAGCTCGAATTCTACCGTCGGTAATCATTCACGGTTCGAATCTCTGAAGCTCGTAACAGCAAAAGTGAAAGATAGCGGAAGAAGAATCAAATATAAGATGTTCCAGCAAGCAAACTACGTCGACATTGTCCAGACTCCATGCGGGTTATCGATCGCGATCTCGTATTTCTTAGACAATATGGTCTGTCACAGTCTGAATCCACAACTTTTTTCTTGATCTATCCAGGTTTTGACGTTCTCATAGTAGTGTCAGTAGGCGTGACATATTCAAAATATGTTGAAATAGTTGTGTTAAAATTCTGCGCTGTCTGTTCTTTAAAGATTCGTTGCTTATTCCGAATGAAACAAAACAAATTAATTTTGAGGATTGGATATAACTTACGTATTAAGAAAACGATGTTAATAGAAACTGTAGGAAGAGCAAATGACTCGATAGAACGTTATCCAAGACTGGAATAAACATTGGAAGGGAGAAAGAAAGTAAATAATTAACATAACAGATTGATAGCACGTGTTTAACATAAAATTATCATACGAAGACTAAAATTTGTAACATTCACGTGATGATGTCGGTGAACGTTATACTCTAGATCATGATCTCGACTGTTATTTGGGCTACCTAAACAAAAATTAACGGCTTAAATCAGACACTCTGTATATTCACAATACCTACACATTTTATGTTATTAAGATATGAGAGAATATATTATTATTATTATTATTATATTTATTTATTTATTTTTAATGTAGATTCAGGAAAATATATTTTACAGTAGTCTTGACATGTAATCATAATGCCATAAATGTGTGTTAACGTCTTGCAGCATTTTACAGTATCATATAACAAAATTATTTAGATACTGTATTCACACGTCTGAAGATGCCATAAGGTGAAAACATTTACGTATAAACCAGCTTCAATAAATATTAATATTAATATTATAGCTTTGTTATTCAAGTCGTATTGACGGAAACATTTCAACATTAAGAAGCGGCGATTTTGTTAAAAAAAAAAAAGTACCCCATTATAACGACCGAAGAAATAACGTCTTGAGAAATTCAAATTTTTTAACATTTCAAGTATTTTTCACATGCTGTACAGTGACAGTAGAATAGGAGAAATGGGGTTTGATAATGCAAGTCAATTAGAAATTAAAATAAAAACATCTAATTGTAGTTTTTGTTTGCATTAGATGAAAGCACTGATGTTAGCAACACTTCGCAATTAACCGTATGTATTATAGGGGAATTCATTCCAATTTTAATATCCATGAAGAATTGTTAAATCTTGTGATATTCGTTGAAACCTGACAGATTTTCATATGGTTTGGTTTCTCAGACTTTCACTGACAGCTCATGAACCAAGCAAATTGTTTAATGCCGCGCATTTTCATGAGAGTTTGAATACCATTGAATAATATAGTATTTTAATAGGGCTGAAGTATTTTCAGTTTGTGCTCCCAAGTCGTCAACTGTAGCTTAAGAGAAGGATTTTATTTCTTTTGTCTAGTTTTTATTAAAATGGGATAGGTGCTTTTAGTTACAAAAGAACTTAGAAATCGCTTTTATTTTGTAGTCACGGTTTCTTCTATGAAATATGGACTGAAATTGAGGTTTATTAAATATATGACTTCCTTCATTGATGCAACTATAAATACGTTACAGTGATGTAACTAGTTTTTACTCGTAAAGAAAGAGAAGGAAAAGAAGGAAACTCACTTTCCTTCTCGGCTTATTAGTCCCCAGTGCTGTTCAAGAGAGTGATACTTGTTAGGAATTAATAAACTAAAGGAAAGAACATTTAAGCTACGTCTATGTTATTACTGATTCGAAGTACCAGACAGATATGGAAATAATATCAAATGCCATTGCGTGATACTATTATCATAGCTTTTACGAATTGTCGGCTCTTGCTTGCCGCTTGAAATCCGCATGACGCAGACAGTGTTTTAGTGTGCGTTTATGAGGCTGTGTAAGGAAAGGAGGATGTGGATGGAGTTTTTCTGTTTCCATCCACTTCCCCTTCACTGCCCTATACCATCGTGTAGAAAAGTATGGTTACTACATTTCGGTCTTAGGTACTTTACATTAAAACCACATACTGAAATTGCGAAAGCTTGATATACGTAATTGTAGGCAGTGTTGCCTTAACTGCGGATCACATTGTCCTTTGTGGCTAGTGCTTGCTATTGGTGGCGTCGCATCCTGCCTAGGGATGTTCATATTTAAAGACAATAATAATATGTCTTTTAAACGGACATGAAGTTGTCCAGCTGTTTCTTATCCCATCCAGTCCCTCTCCCCTTTCCTTTCAGACATGCATCTCTGCGGACCACTGATTTGAATTTGATGCTCTCATTTTTTTAATTGTGATGTAGATTTTGGTGTGTTTGGACTGTCGTAATTTTGTACCTTAAGTCCAACGTTTTGGAATTAACTAATTTCATCTTAAATAATTTGTTCAATACCTGAAGGCTCTTCATATTTGTTACGTTACTCCGGTTCATCTTGCAGTTTGCCACTGACGTAATTTCAGGACAGCGAGCTTTATTCGTTATCGAGGATGTGTTGGAATCCCGCTTGGGTTTGATTTAACCTTCGTTTTTTCTCGACTTTTCCTCAATAATAAGGTGAAAGTTGGGTAATTATATTTCGAATGCATAGGGCACATTTTACTAAAATATCACCTTGCTTCGCTAGATGACAATGCATATTTTTATACATCGTCGTTAAATTACTTATTTAAAAATCATCTTACAGTTATTTCTGTGCTTTAGTGTTTAATTTTAACGAGCTTAGTAAGCAGGGATAGCGATTGAGATAGAGTATTTTGTGTTCACTGGTTATCCTGTGCACAGAACTCGAGCAGTATCACTGTCTTTACAAATTACAACACATACAAAAGTGATAAAAGTGATTTTAGATATAAAATAGTTCGAAAATAGCTATTTACTTCTAGTGCAAAAGAAATTGTTTCGAATTGTGAACTCCAAGTCAGTCCGGTCTTCTGAATTTTAAAATCCTGGATGAGAGAATTAATTTCCGTGTAAAATAAGTATACAGTGATGGACAAAAGTATTCGGAAAAGTAATGATTAATGTTTTAATTACTTGTGGGTGGGAATGTAATGAAGAGAAAAGAGAATGCTTGTAAAAATATATAATTGTATTGTCATATGTTATAAATGTATACAGAAAATAATCAATTCATCAACTCTTCAATAAAAGAAAAAAACATTGTACGATTCGGCTACAAGAAGCTTCGTCAAAAGTATTCGAAAATAGACACAAAATACAAACAAAACAACCTTTAGTACTTAATTGCCCACCCTCTCCTGAGAATGACTTCTTTCAATCGCGCAGGCAAAGCAACTAATTTTTCAACGATATTCTGCCCTATTTCATGCCATTCCTCATGAAGTTCCTGTTTGAGATCATTCTTGTTGGATATTCGATGTTTCCGGACTCATTTCTCCAGTTCAAACAGCAAGAGTTCGATTGGTGGAGTGTACAAAGTAATCAATCCACAAACGAACAATTTCTGCGGTATGTTTTGGATCATTATCTTGTTGAAAATAATAATCCCCTGAAAGACCAAGTTTATCTGCACTCTTCTTAAGATTTTCCTGCAAATATCTGCTTATACTTGAACTTGTCCATGGGTAAATTGTTAATAAATACCTAGTTGTCCTACACCATTGGCCAAAATGCACTCCAACCTCCATGCTTAACTGCTGATAGAATATTCTTTTGTCCAATTCTGTGTTCGGTTTTCTCCAGACCAAAAGTCGTCCATCAGTATGAAATATATTAAATGTACTTTCATACGAAAATATAATCTTGTTCCAGAACCCTATATCTTTGTCGGCAAATTCATTTGCGAACAGAAATCTCTTCTTTTTATTTACCTTGCTTATTCAGTTTCCTCCTTGGCACCCTGGCATTGTACCCGGCCCGATGAAGAGTTCTAGTTACCGTTTTAGGATCAACAATTGTACCAAAATCGTCCTGCAATTAGCTGCTATTTCTGATGCACTCACCTTTGGGTTTTTCTTTACTGTCCAAATAATCTCTCTTTCTTCCCTGTTGCTCAGCTTTCGTGAACGACCTATGCGCTCTCTATATATTAATGTCTTCCGCTCTCCAATTTTTTTATGATACTATACACTGTAGAACAGCTTCTGTTGACAGCCTTAGCAATTTCGTTATTCGTCTTTTGTTGTTTGTGTAAATTTATAATAATTTCTTCTTTCTTCAATAATTGTCCCATTATACTAGCACGTGTTACAGCTTTGCGTATCAGGAGAATACTATGACTCATTCGACTATCGACTACATCAAAACGATGCGGTTTGAAGCACTAGCGAATGTATACACAGATGCTTACTGTATAGTTTGTCTCCACGACCGCAATATTCGAAAACTTCTGTCCTAGCATACTATGGTTCAAACGGTTGCCAGTTGCTTTATGTTCTGTTTGAGATCGATTTTTCAGTGTAAACACAAACAATAAGGAATTATGTTATGATACAAAGAAAAAAGAATACAATTATAATGTTTATTTCATCAGAATGTTGAATTTAATATCGATTAAGGGTTCATACGAATACTTCTGTCCATCACTGTATTATTTCCCGGTGCCACTTGCGACCTGCGAGATGATTTTATTTCGCCTGTCGGCGGGTAAATTAATACTATCGACAAATAACTTTGCAGTGCTCGGGAAAAGTGACATAAGTCAGTTTCCACAAACCTTTTTTGATAATTTATTGACAACTTACGGTACATCTGCTGGCTTGGAAAAAAATACATACCGGTAAGTATTTCTCCCATTACAATAATTCATAGAGAAAAAAATCAAATCGACGTAAACTAGTGTAAGTTGTCAATAAATTATCAAAAAAGGTTTGTGGAAACTGACTTATGTCATTTTTCCCGAGCACTGCAGAACTATAGAACCGGATGCCGAAAATTTATCTAGACAAGCTGCTTGTGTGGTACAAATACAGTAAGTATATTGTGTTCAAGTAAGCAGTTGCTTCCTTGCAAGGTTCCAGCTTCAAATAGCAATTGTGATCTATTCATCTTATTTGAAATGCAACACTCCCCAAATTGAACATCTATGTACTAGTCAGGGCGCACAGTGGACATATAGATAAGCCTATAAGTTTTAACATTTACAGCTTTGGACAAAACATTGTGGCCATATCTTCTACTGCACCACACCACGCAGTGAACAGTTCCGATTTTGCAGTGAACAGTTCCGATTGCAGTGAACAGTTCCGATCTGCAGTGAACAGTTCCGATCAGTGATAATTTATAGCGTCAATGAAATGTGTTCTATAGTGTCAGTGAAATGAGTTACAGAGTGTCAGTGAAATGTGTGCTAAAGTGTCAGTGAAATGCGTCATAGTGCCACTACAGGGAATGAGATGAGAGTAAAGCGAAAGACTATTGAAACTTATGTAGGACCTATAGATAATTATGTAGGTTGTATTGTAAAATTAGGTATTTTATTTTATGTTTTATTATTATTGTGTTAAATTGTATTGTGTATTATTATTTATTGTGTGTAAAATTGTATATGTGTTGTAAAATTGTATTGTGTATTGTAAATTTTATTGTGTATTGGTTATCATTTTATTGTGTATTGTTAATATTGTATATACCACTGCCACCGGGTGCTTGCCCACTTGCAGTGTAAATAAATACATACATACAATTAATAAAGTAGAATGAATTTTGATATTTAAACATTCGATATCATGCTGCGTTCATGGTCATATTTTATCAAATAACGTTCGAATCACTACTGGCTTACAAGGAGTACTCCTTGGCTGCTCAGAAGTGTTTTCGAATCCCGCATGGGATGATTACTCGTTGAGTTGTTTACTATGTTTTCCTCAACTGCGAGGCAGATATCCTCGGAGAATCCTCGGACTCATCTTGCCAAAATACTCCTGGAAGTCAGTATGCAATGATTTTACACTTAATAGTTCAGTCTGTATTAATGCCATAACGATACCTTTTTGTTTTAAATTTGTAATGAAATTGTTCCACGTGTTGAGAGTTCACTCTTCTGTTATGTACTTTAGCTCATTAAAATTAATAATGTTTGTTCAATCTTATCTCCTTGGTTTCTTCAATGTATTTACTTTTGTCCTGTGACATTACGAATGCAACACTGTTATAAAATATTATAACTAGGGCTGGGTTTTTTATGACTTAAAAATCTCCTAAATATGCAGTATAAAATATGCACTTATGACCTAAAAATTCCAGAAATATGTACTATAACATGAAACATATAACCTAACAATCTTATAATTAGGTAATAACTCCAGTTGTAAAATAAATTAGTAAGTCAGTTTATGACAATGAACTATTTATTTATTTAAGAATAACATGCACAAGAGAAGCAAGCTAAAGTATGGAATTTGATATTGTAATATGTTTTTTATTTTATTAAAATTATCAGTAGTTGGCGTATGTTATGATTTTTTTCGCATGCTTCTTTTAGTTCAGTTTACGAGTCCTGAGTTGCAATGTACAATGAATGAATATTTTCAAATAAGAAAGATTTCCTATTGTCAACCAACAAAGCCTTGTACTTCGAAAAACTTCTTTCTACTTTAGCTGACACAAGAGAAGCATATTTAAAATGGACAATATCATTTGAATCTAATTGTGAGTCATTAAGAGAAAATTTTTACCCGACAAAATCATTGAAATGGAACACAATGTATGATAACCTTTGTTTTTTTCTAACACCTTTTCTATTTTCTTTGACACTTCTTGCCCTACTTTACCACAAACAACACCAAAGTTATTCACAGTTTTTTTCACTAGTTCTATCTGCTTCACTAGTGGCACGTCTGATTGCCCCAAAGCTTATAGCAGCAGGAAGAAACCCAAAATAGGATTTGATATATGAAAGTTGGCCTGAAATGTCGGAATTAGAGATTAATTCTTGGGTTAGTCTAATTGAAGCGGCTTCCCTGCTGTCAAATGAATCAATTATGTTTTTCACATCCTTGAAGTTCTGACAGTAATAGTTGCAGGCATCAGTCCATTAGTTTTGTGAAAATGGGATAAGGCGGCAAGGAAATGTCTGGAGCTACCACTTAAATGATACAACACGTGAAGGGGCTTTCAAGAAGACCTTTTTGACACGCCCAATTAATTTATCAACCTCACTGAATTGACTACGAATCTCTTCTGCAACTCTGTGTAAGGCGTGAGCCAAACAAGTCACATGCACCATTTTACTATATAATGCTTTGAGTGAATCTGCAGCTTTCACCATATAAGGCGTAGCATCCGTTACAAAGAGTAGTACATTGTCATGCTGAACGCCTTCGGGCCGTATGACACCCATATGTCTGTCGAATAGTTTACTAATGGTAGAAAAATTGGCTTTTTCTAAATGTTCACAGTTTATCAGAAAACTTTCATTTGGACCTTTTTCCAAAGTTCCCAAAATAACGTTTTCAATGTATCTTCCCATAGAGCCTGGGGTTTCATGAATTGAAACCCATATTTTTTTTATTTGCAACTCGTCTGATCTGTTGCTTAGTTTTTTCGTAGTTTCGGCTGTTGTAGTCCTTTCTTATGGTGGAAAAACGGGAAGAGATTTGTCTGTATGTTTGTCTGAGAATTCACGAAGTTTTGGATGATCCAGATTTCTTAGGGGAATGTCGGCACAAAGGAAGGCTGTACAAAGTTCTTCACAGAATGGTGAATACGATTGGCGGGATTCCCCTAGGAGCATTTACTGTAGTGTTTTTCCATTTTCAATTCGTTGTACACGTTTGTATGTTTCTGTTCTCGCATGTTTTTTAACATTAAATATTTTCTCTGCGGTTACTCTTATGTCGCACAGTTTACAATACAGCAATTTAATTACAATTAAATTTGTTGGTTGATTATATAATTCTGTTAACGAATTTATGATTTCATTTTGTCTATTGTAAATGTTTTCGTGAATTATAATTTCTTTATTATTAATTCTATTTATTATACCCATATGTAATTCAAACTTCCGAAGCATACAATTTTATCCTATCAACCAAATTATATTCTGATTAATAACAAATATTGTAATTCTATTAACATGGATTGGAGCACTTTCTCACCATATCGAGACATTAATGACCGGTTTCACCAAGCTTCTTTAAATCAGCACAAACGACTTGTCAACAAACGGGTTGTTTAATTTTAACGAGATCTTTAAAACTTAACTGTTTCACAAACCCTCGTTTCTTTAAAATTAGCATGCTTTTATTAACGTGGGGATTTTGTACATGTAGCTTACATGTTTTATTTCTCATACGACCATGCCTTCAAAAAAGCGAATTTCATTGGTTACATATGATCATGGCTGACTTTGTTTGGTATGAGGAAACAACGAGTTAGAAGGAGGCTCTTCTAACTCTTGGGAAACAAACATAGACAAACGGGTAAGAGGCAGTATGGGTAATTTTAAGAATATCTAATAGTTCTTAGTTCTTGATATTCTTCTAAATACAGTATGTTGTCATACCGTAATTAAAAACAAAAACAAAAAGATGGTTTCAAATGTAAATAAGAGGAATGTAGAGCAGTTAAATTGTAACTTCTAAAGGAAATGTAAGAACATTTTGCTGACGATAAGGTCGACAACTTCAGAATTGATACTTACTTACCAGGTGGCCCGGGTTCAATTCCCAGTCGGGACAAGTTACCTGGTTGAGGTTTTTTCAAAGGTTTTCCCTCAACCCAATATGAGCGAATGCTGGGTAACTTTCGGTGTTGGACTCCGGATTCATTTCACCGACATTATCACCTTCATCTCATTCAGACGCTAAATAACCTAAGCTGTTGATAAAGCGTCGTAAAATAACCTACTAAAATAAAAGAAGATATTTACTTACAAATGGCTTTTAAGGAACCCGTAGGTTCATGTGGCCCTCACATAAGCCCGCCATCTGTCCCTATCCTGTGCAAGATTAATCCAGTCTCTATCATCATATCCCATTTCCCTCAAATCCATTTTAATATTATCCTCCCATCTACTTCTCGGCCTCCCCAAAGGTCTTTTTCCCTCCGGTCTCCCAACTAAAACATTATATGCATTTCTGGATTCGCCCATATGTGCTACATGCCCTCCCCATCACAAACGTCTGGATTTAATGTTCCTAATTATGCCAGATGAAGAATACAATGCGTGCAGTTCTGCGTTGTGTAACTTTCTCCATTCTCCTGTAACTTCATCCCTCTTAGCCCCAAATATTTTCCTAAGAACTTATTCTCAAATGCCCTTAATCTCTGTTCCTCTCTCAAAGTGAGAGTTCAAGTTTCACAACCATACAGAACAACCAGTAATATAATTGTTTTATGAATTCTAACTTTCGGATTTTTTGACAGCAGACTAGATGATAAAAGCTTCTCAACCGAATAATAACACGCATTTCCCATATTTATTCTGAGTTTAATTTCCTCCCGAGTGTCATTTATATTTGTTACTATTGCTCCAAGATAATTGAATTTTTCCATCTCTTCGAAGAATAAATCTTCAATTTTTATATTTCCATTTCGTACAATATTCTGGTCACGAGACATAATCATATACTTCGTCTTTTCGGGAATTACTTTCAAACCTATCGCTGCAAGTAAAATTTCCGTGTTTTACCTAATTGTTTGTGGATTATCTCCTAACATATTCACGTCATCCGCATAGACAAGAAGCTGATGTAACCCGTTTAATTCCAAACCCTCTCAGTTATCCTGAACTTTTATAATGGCATATTCTAGAGCGAAGTTACAAAGTAAAGGTGATAATGCATCTCTGGAACCGAACTGTTGCGCACGCTTGCTTTGTAGTTGTGCTGTTAGGTGGTATTAGTTTGGGGTCTCCCGCGACCGTTAGTGAGCTGGCGTCAGTCTGAGTTAAGTGTTTTGTGGTCTTGCGTTGTTTGCGTTCCTGTTTCAACCGTTTGGCGATTAGTGAGATGGCCGACTACAAGGAACAAAGAATGTGTATAAAATTTTGTTTTCTGTTCGGGAAAACTGCAGCCGAGACCGTTGGGATGCTTCGGCAAGCCATTAATGATGATGCTTTGGGAAAATCACAGGTTTACGAGTGGTTTTCCCGTTTCAAATCTGGCAACATGTCAACTGAGACATGCCACGCCCCGGGCGTCCTTCGACAAGAAGAAATGACGAAAACATTGCCAAAATCAAACATGCAATTGATGAAGATTGTCGAAAGACCATTGACGAAGTTTCTGAGCAAACGAACCTGTCATGGAGCACGGTCCAGCGAATTTTAACCGAAGATTTGCACATGAGACGGGTGTCTGCGAAATTTGTTCCTCGCTTGCTCACAGATGACCGCGTGAGAGTTTGCCGCGACTTGAAGAGTGAAGTGCAGAACGATCCAAAGTTTCTTAAAAGATTTGTGACTGGGGATGAGTCTTGGTGCTATGGGTACGATCCAGAATCAAAGCAAGCATCGAGCCAGTGGAAAACTCCAAATTCACCACGACCCAAGAAAGCACGTCATGTGCGATTCAATGTGAAAACAATGTTGATTTTTTTTATGTGAATGGCATTGTCCACAAATAGTTCGTTCCGCCAGGACAAACAGTGAACCAACATTTCTATTTGGATGTGTTACGAAGACTACGAGAGAGTGTGCGACGAAAAAGGCCCGAAATGTGGAGAAATGGGAACTGGTTGCTTCACCACGACAATGCTCGAGCCCACACAGCTCTGACGGTCCGACAGTTTTTGACACACAACAACATAGTGTTTGTGCCTCACCCACCCTACTCACCCGATCTGGCTCCGTCGGACTTTTTTTGTTTCACGGATGAAGAAATGTCTGAAAGGAAAGCACTTCAGTAGTGATGTGGATGACGTCAAAGGAAACACGCTAACGGTTTTGAACAGTATCCTACCTCAAGAGTTGCAGCACTGTTTTCAGCAGTGGCAAAAGCGTTGGGACAAGTGCATTAATGCACATGGACAATACTAAGAAGAGGACTAAAGTACTGTGAATGTAGAATTCAATAAAAATGCAAAAATAAAAAAACATTCCGGTTATTTTTGGGTCTCCCCTCGTATATTGGAAAAGCATCAGATAGAAACTGGCCTATACGGGCTCTGCTGTAAGTTTCACTGAGACACATTTTAATTAATCGAACTAGTTTCTTGGGAGTACCAAATTCAATAAGAATATTATACAAAACTTATCTCTTAACTGAGTCATATGTCTTTTTGAAGTCTATGAATAACTGATGTACTGTACCGTTATGCTCCCATTTTTTTCTCCAAATCTGTGGAATACAAAAAATCTGATCAATAGTCGACCTATTATGCGTAAAACCGCATTGATGATCCCCAATAATTTCATCTACGTACGGAGTTAATCTTCTCAAAAGAATATTGGACAAAATTTTGTACGACGTCAATAAAAGTGATATTCCTCGAAAGTTAGTACAGTTAGTCTTGTCCCTCTTCTTAAAAATAGATACAATTATGGACTCCTATTGTTCTGGTACAGTTTCCTTTTCCCAAATAGGAAGTAGAAGTTTATAAATTTCGCTAGATAATGCGCTTCTACCCTCTTATATTAATTCTGCTGGAATTTGATCGATACCTGGAGACTTGTATTTTTCAGATTTTCTATCGCAATTTCGACTTCAGAAAGTGTGGGTTCGGGTATAAATGGCTCACAAGCAAACGTTCTCATGGTAGCAGATAAAAAAGTTAATTTTGCTTCTTCCACCATGTTAATGTCAAAAGATTTGTTTATACAAATTTTGGCCGCTCGACCGCAATTATGAGGTAAGTTTGCCAGGGTCCGTTAACAGAAAAAGAACACAATTTCATTACGCACAAATTTATTGAAACAGACACAGCAATTGTTCAGCTATCTTTCAACATATTTTCCATCGGAATTGAGACATTTCTCATATGGGATCGACAGAGAGAGGTGCAGACGCAGTCAAACGCTGGTTCCGATCTGAGGCGGCTGACTTCTACGGCACAAAAATTAATCCCATAGTATGACAAATGGCTCAATGCCAGTGGGGGATATGTTGACAAATAGCGTAACAATTGCTGTATGTTTCAATAAGTATTTCCATGCAATTGTGTTTTTTTATATAAACGGCCCCAGGGAAAATCACTTTCTGGACGGTCGAGTGGCCAAAATTTGTATAAGCACTTCTTTTGACATTATTAACATGGTGGAAGAAAAAAATTTAACTTTTTTATCTGCCCCCATCAGAACGTTTGCTTGTCACCAGTTTGTATTTCAATTTCGTCCCAATCATTTCTGTTTGGCCTATGTACATTTAGTAGTTGCCCAAAGTAGTTTTTCCATCTGTTCAGGATTAATGAGAGTCTGCAAGCAAAGCACCATTCTCATTCTTGATCACGTTTCCCCTTGCCTGAATTCCGTTCTTAAATATCTTTATACCCTTATATAAATCTCGAATGTTTTTATTCTTACTATTTGTGTTTCTGCCTCATTCAGTTTTTCCTTCAAATAACCTCTCTTTTTATTCCTAAGTGTACGACTTGCTTTCCATCTTTCATTGAAATAATTATCTCTATTCTCCTCAACTGGATCTTGTAAGAATTTAAATTTTGCCTGTTTCCTTCTTTCTACTACCATGGAACAATCTTCATCAAACCACGGTTTCTTTTTCTTAGTTTCATGATAACCTATGCTTTGCTCAGCTGCAATTTTGATACTATCTCTGATATTTTCCCACACGCTATTAACATCTAACTCTCAACTTCGTCGGAACTTATGTAAGTGGCAAACCTATTCGAAATTTCGACCTGATAATGCTGCTTAGTTTTCTCGTCCTATAGTTTCAGAATATTGAATTTACTAACATTTACTTGTTGCTCTACTCGCTTGGCTACTGATAGTCTTTCTCTTAATTCTCCAATTACCAAATAATGGTCAGAATTAGTCTGCCGCCCTGAAAGTTCGAGTGTCTATTATACTAGAATGTCTCCATTTATCTATCAAGACGTGATCTATTTGGTTGTGTGTCAATCCATCTGGAGAAGTTTCCAAGCATATTTATGTATGTTCTTATGGAGGAATGTTGTACTTTGGCAATTAAATTTTTTGATGTCGCAAAGTTGACTAACCTAACTCCATTGTCTTTATTTTACGTGTGGGCTCTCGTTTCCAATAATTGGTTTAAAAATTTCTCCCATCCTACTTTAGCGTTGAAATCCCCCAATAAAATTTTCATGTGATATCTAGATAACTGATCAAAAGTATGTTCCTTCAGAATTTATGCCAATTTTAATTACCACACAATGCATTATAAGCAGTTCTTGGGCCTAAATTTAGGACGGAAAATTGTCTCTCCCATCAGTTGTATACTACTTTTCCGCTGTATTTCATGCAAATTTATGTACCCTTTAACAATTTTGCCATGGTTATGTGGCAGGATTCTGGACAGCCGTCATTAAATTGGACTTTAAGAGGTACCTACTGTCTCCTAAAAGAAAACCTGTTAAAAAGGCACCCTCCTTTGGAATGTTGTGCTATCGTGTATTGACCGTAACATTATCTTAAAGCGAGAAGAATCTGTTGAAGAGGCGTTAAGTGGGTGATTCTTATCTATCGTATTCTAACTTATTACAATTTCAGTAAACTAGCGCTGAGGTAGTTCTGCTGGTTTCGGAAGTGAATCGTTGAATTTATAAGGGATTTTTTTGTGGAGATGCAGTTAATCGTATATGCAAGGTATAACAAAAACTTCAACTAACAAAACCTAACCTGCTACAGAATCGTAAGTGCAAGGTGTATAAGCAAAGTACAAAGGAAACTACCTCAACGCTACCACAATTTTTCTATGCGGAGCTTTACATGGGCCTATGAAATTGTTTGAATAGTGAATGAAAAATAGGATCTTCTGTTGCAGAATCTTTTGGCCATGTTACTGCCAGGAGATACGATTGGAACATGTACACAGTCTATTGTGTCAATTAAGACAGGAAATTTAGCTATATTATAGAAATACTTAATGAATGTATTGTGGTCATAATGTTGATAGTACGTCTGATACTTTATTCACATGTCTAGACACTAGAGCTTTTGACACCCCGTTCATAACACTAATTACTATTTCAAAACTTCCCGTAACATTATCTTAAAGCGAGAAGAATCTGTTGAATAGGTGTTACGTGGGTGATTTTTATCTATCGTATTCTAACCTATATTGTTTCTTCTAGAATCATTCGTATTACTTATTTCCTTAATGTGTAGCTTTCGTATCTCTTAATATACGCTATTGTAAAAAATTTAAACAAAGTGAACATGTAGATTTGGTTTATTTTTATTAAATACTGTGATTGAAATAGATTGTCTGTTTTTGAAGAAATTTGAGAGCATCCCAAAATCTGTTTTTATGCAGTCACATATGTACTAAGCTACATTAAACATTTTCATTATTGATACTAAGCCTACTGTATAAAGCATTATTTCATTTATCGAATTGTGTTAATTAAAGATTGTTTCCTTATTTAAATGTACAAATACTTCCTGCTTTTCGTAGTATCTGAAATAAAAACAAGATAGTAACATCCTTAGATAGATTGATTCTTTTGTCCTGATATATTTCGTCTTTTAGGGAAATTGTTTTTTTTTTTTTTTTTACGGTAAAGACAACGAACTGATTTCAAGCCGTTTTTAAAGCAAAGTTCTTCACATTTACCAGTTACATTGACTCTCTAAGCTTTTAGCAAGAACAAAATCCGGTCTTAAAGGACACTTAAGGACTTAAAGGCTGAGTTTTTACACAAAAAAATCATTTTTCGCTTTTTTGCACGAAAGTGTTCCTTGGAAACTTAAAGTTGGCAGAAAACTGTTTTTTGTCTCTACGACTTCTTTGTACTTCAGGAGCGATTTTCATATAGGCCTGCTCCATATATCAGTATTGTATCTCTTTTTACAAATTTGCCATTTTCTCGAAACTGCATATTTCATATTCAGAATGCTCCATCCGCATGCAGTTTTCACCAAACTCAATGAGAATATTCGTACGTGTTCCATGCACACATCTGACATATAACGTTGAGATGTTTTAAGTATCTTGAAAATTGGGAGGTAAAAAAAATTATGAAAATAAAAAGTGTGAATAAATAAATGCCCGATTTAAAAAATGTCTAATCTAAACTAGATATCACGAATTTCTCAACATTAAAATATTGCCCGTAAATATCTGGGTCCGTACGAAAACAATATGAAACTGCTCTATTTGAATGTAAGATAAATGCGCATGGAACATTTTATTTACATCACTAATTTGCATAATTAAAATAAAATTAACTTCCAAACTAGCAGTCCGATTGACCTCAAAATTTGCACACAACTTGTTCCTAATGCATCTAACGAACATTTAAAAAATTTAACATTTAATTAAAATTTCAAAATTCAGTCCTGTTGTCCCTTAATTCTAGGAGAAAAGACTGTACAATATGGAATGCCACACAAGCTATAGTACATTAGCAGTACCAGAGAAGTCTAGATATTGTGCTATTCATGTCATTGTGTAAATGCACTTATACTGTAGGTACAATCATAGCTTGGAACTTCACGGCCTCTCCTACATACAGTTTGCACACTATAATGCTCAGTATTGTACTTTCTGCTCTCCCTACTTCGGTTCCTGGAACACCTGGTCTGTTGACAAAGTTGTACTCTCTTCAATAGCCTACTTTCATCTAAAATTTCAAAGAAAGCTTAGCGTCATTTGGCGACGTGTGGCCCATTTCCATAGCGTACTTTAAAGTTGAACTTTATTGAGGAACCTAAATGTTAATGATTTAGCTGCAAGTTAATTAATGGGATGTATTAAAGTATATAAGACTATGTGTATTATAGTTATCGTGACTGTGAACTTCGCATATTAGGTATGTCGTAAAGTTACATTTGTTTCTAGAAAATCAGTATTGCATATATTTATATACGAGAATTTCTCTTTGCTCTCGTTTAAAGGAAAACAACAGCTTTAAAAAAAGTGTTAAATATTCGACTCTATGAAGGATTTCTTTGGCCAAGAATGGTGAATTAGAAAGGTATATTTAACCCAGATATACCTATTGTCCTTTTAAAAGGACAGTGGTCAATGTTTCAAATTACCCTCTCTACAGTTGACGCGTTTGCTTTTTCACAGGTGTCACTATTACTGATATTAATTAGGGGCTTCCTAGGTGTGGTAAACTGGTAATGTGAGTTTTGGTCATTGTTGAGTTTGAGATGTGGCCTTGAGCGTGGTTCATTTATTTCAGCTATGGCATCCGAAACGCAAATCAGATATTAAAGCTAAATATTGTTACAATTCGAAATTATTTTACGAATTGTTACAGATCAAATGACTCCTAATAAACACGTATTACGTGAAACCACAATACGTTTGAGATATCTATTCATTGTGACATTTTACAATGACGAAAACTTGTGTCCTTTTAAAAGGACAGTAGGAATATCCCGAGACATTTTGAAATTGTCTCTTTTTCAAATTTTAGTGGATTTTCCCTGCAGGAAATGCTATCCATGTTTGAAAATTATGCTACGGGCGAAATTTCGCCTACAAATGCCAATGAAGACGTAACAGACGCGGATTCAGGTGCAAACATGATGTAACACCTAATCTGTCTGCGGCAGGAGCAGAAATATTTCAGCATAGCCTTCTTGAAGAGGAGGGATAGGGGAACTAGGAATAGGGTGACAAATTTGTTGCGTGTGGAGAGCAGACACAAGGTCATAGCAATGTTTCTGCGAACACGGTAAGATCTGAATAATTTCAAGGGAAAAAATTGTTCTCAGGCCGGATATCGATCCCGGAACCTTTGGCTTAGCGCACCAAAGCTCTGCCGACTGAGCTACCCAGGAACTACATCCGACACCGTCTCAACTTTTCCTTTTATATCCACACCTCATGTGGGCTGACAAGACTCCAGAAACCCAACTTTGAGTGCACACAAACTCTGTGTGACTGGAATTGTGGTTTTCTGGGGTTCGATCCTGGTTGGTGACGGAATTTTCTCGTTGCCAAACTTCAGAACTGCCCTGAGCTTCACTCAGCCTTCTGTCAAATTGAGTACCGTAAAATGGGGTGAATAGGAACGAAGTTTTATTATTTTTTATTTCTTTGTGTCAAAGATTAAAATAATATAATAAGAGTGTTTATGTTTTCATTCATAATGAGTGAAGAAATAAACACTCTTATTATATTTTCTCTTTGATACTAAGAAATAAAAAATAATAAAACTTCATCCCTATTCATCCCATTTTACGATACCAGGTCTTTCCCGAGAATCAGCGGATCGGAGCGTGGTGTCGACAACACCAGCTCGTTCTCAATGCCGTAGTCAAGAAAGAAGCATGGAGATCTACCTCCATGACCCCCAGTATCTTCATGGCATGTATAACTTCATCTTTACATGTTTTAATCGCACTGAAAAATAATAGAGGAATATCAAACAAATTGTGGAAATCCCTATATCATTATGTAAACTTCATTACGTGATAAGCGAAGCTTATTTGTCTTGCTATTATTTCTTCAGCGACTAAAGGCGTCCATGGCTAATAAGCATACTAATAATGGTAAATAATTCTCGTATATCGAATTTTGTATAGACCGGAAAACAAAATTGGGCCAGTTAATTCCAGTTATAACAATGCTCATGCTCAGTAAGCTATAATTAAGGTGGCCCAAATGTTGTTTCTGGGTCTGTACATTAATAGGTCAGGTTATTTTATACTGTCACATACCTACTAAATGTGTAAAATGTAGTAGCAACCATAGGCTTGAAGATTGTCCAGTGAAAGGACCATCACTTATACCTACTTTCGCAAATTTCGGTGAATCTCTCACACTGCTAATTACCGGTACCGACAATGTAACATCGCTCTTCAACATCGAAGTATACTGCAACAAAAACAAGATCTGAAAGAACAGTGACTACGAAATAGAGGAATAGGTTATACATTTAATCAACATGATTTCCCAAGTCTACCTAAAGTTGCATCCAATCCCTCTTTGACAAAAACGAACTCCAACACAGACACTACTAAAAATTCACTCATGGAAGATATTAAAGAACTCTATACTTTTCTTCAAAGTATTGGCTTTACCAAAATTATTAATCAAATTAAACGAACTACATTAAAATTGCAAGAGGCATTAGTTACATTCTCTAAACTGTTCATAATATTTGAATTAGTTGTAACAATACTGACTCCAGAAACAAATATTCCTTAAGCTAACACAAATTAAAAACGTTCGTATAATTAATTTCAACGCTAATGACAGTAAATGACATAATTCAGTATCTCTTAAACATAATCGACATCGCCCTCATCACAGAAAGCCATTTGGAACCCACTGATCGTTGCACTGTACGTAACTACATCATTCGCTCTGATAGGTCTTACAGACATGGAGGAAGTACGGTTATAATTATGAAGCGAAATATATTATCTTATGCTCCAGTCCAAATACTTGGCTTAACTTGTGGTAAAATCACAGCTATGATAATCCTCCTCGATGAAAAGAAAAGAGGTAATGATTGTATCCTTATACTCCTAATTCAAATCTCACCCCTAATGAACAAGACAAAATCATCAGTGCACATCCTAGATTTATCATTGGTGGTGATTTAAATACATCCTGGTATTCAAAATAAATAAATGCTGAAGGACTCCACGCACATGCAGAACAACACAATTATTACATTCTCGCCCAAACATTTCCAACTTATTACCCCTATCAAAAAGATAAATTACTTGATGTTCTACATATACTTCTTCTCAAAACATATTAGATGCTCCCGTTATTATTGAACCACTAAACGCTCATAATTCATATGGGAGGAATGAAAAATTACAAGTCTGTTCTGTCTGGTAACTTACCGTAATGGAAGGGCTGGAACCCAATATATATTTCAAAATCTTTAATAACGAACGTTTCCAACAATATTGGATCATCTTCAGGTTAATATTACATAATAGAATAATGGAATATAGTGAACAATACTCTTATTGAGTTAATACAATATAATATATATAATTTCAAAATATTTATGTATTAACTCAGAGTAATGTTAACTATATTCCAATGTGATTGAAAACGTTTGTTATTAAATACTTTTAAATATACAGATTGGGTTCCAGCCCTTCCATTACGATAAGTTACTAGACAGAACAGACTTGCAATTTTTCATTGCTCCCATATTTAATTGACTTTCCTCAAAACATGTCCTTGAAAAGCTCTTAATTCAGATCATCTACCTGTTCTTATACTTCTTAATACAACCAGTTCATCTTCATGTCAAAAACCACATAATAAGTATTATACTGATTGGAACTTATTTGGAAATAGGCTATGTACCTTAATACAGACTCTGCCAGGAAATCCAAATCTAGTTACTAATAGTATCCATGACAATTACAGAAATTCTTCCCATTGCATAGAGCCATTGAAGATCATGATCTCGATTTACAAGAAAATAATGAACCTTTCTCTCTTAATAAAGCGAAACATAAAGCAAGAAAGAATTGACATGAAACTGGTAACCCACAAGCAAAACGATGCTATAACCGACTTGATAAAGCTCTTCAAAGAAAAATAAAATCTTACCGTATATAAGAGTTTGAATCCGCGTTGGAAGAAATAACAGAAAAACCAGAACAGGTTTGGTTCTCAAGTAAGAAAATTCAAGGCACACCGAAGAAAATTTCAAATACAGAAATTGTTGAATACAATGGTGCGATTACATTACAACACAATTGACAAAGCGAATGTCGTTTACAACTTCATTAGAACAGAAATTCTGGTCAAACAGCACTCCAGTAAATATACAATGATAAAGAATCCCAAATAGAAAACTTCATAAGTCTTCCCGTCAAACATGATATTGCTCAAATTTCGCCCACAGAAGTAAAATGTATAATCTCCGAAAATATCACTTGAACCAGATAAAATCACAACTGAAATGCTAACTTATCTTCTACAATTGGCCCTAACACATCTCACAAAACATTATAATGTTTGCTTGCGACATAAATATTTCCCCAGATTCTGAAAACGTGCTCACTTGTTACATTTCGTAAACCAAAGAAAAGATTAAACTATTCCTAATAACAGTCGATTTATTATTTCATCGACCCAGTTTATTTTAGAGTGCATTATGTGTACGTTAACGTATTAATTGCATGTTATTGGCTGTGTCTGATTGAGGTTCTGACAGTTGACTAAACAACAATGGATGTCTTGGTTGGATCCAACCAGTCAGGAAGGAGTATGCTCATTGTCTCAACTCTTTATTCAATTAACACTGAAAGATTGATATAGTTATACAGTGTTATTTAAGTATTAATCTGTAATATTATTAACTTGTATAATTGCAACACTGTATACACTTCTGGTTGAGTGGAAGAGAAGGTCTGATGACTAAACTCCGTCAGAATAAATAAATAAATATTTTTCATTTTCGTTATATGCACTTCGTATGTGTATGTTGTAAAGTTACACACGGAAGACTGTGGACCACAGATATTTTGAACAGAAATGTCCGTTGTTCAATTATTAACGAGGGACTCTAGATTATGTATGTGACTAGCCGTACCCGTGCGCTCCACTGCACCCGTTAGAAATAAATATAAAGTAATTACATAATTAAAATAGACATTTAATCCAGGGAACATTCGTGTTTGATAGAAGGATAAATCGTTTAATATCTTACTTAATTTAAATTGCATCCAAATAATTAAAATGCAATCATTTTGGTCCAGAGACACTCATTTGGTGCAATGACAATTCCTTTAACATGTTTCTTAATTTTTATTACATGCAACCATAGTTTAATGAAGATTGACATAATTTAGATTTAATGTGGATATTTTATTTTACTTGTTATAGGTTTCCATTGAACTATGGTAATAACTTAATTTTAACCCTTGTTCTCTACGAATTCAGTAAATGGCGCTTGGCCCACTATGGTTCTGAACCCTTGAAATAACTTAAATTATATTATATAATATTACATATTATATTATATTACATTACATTATATCAGAAGTTACTGTAATAACATTATAGCATTATGTCCATCTAGAGAGAAACTACACTTTCCAATGGTGAAATAATAATTAATTATACAAATCGGTTAATTTAGCTTCCGATATTACTTCAAACAAACACAGGAACATTCGAACATTCTCTGTAGGCTATCTTTCATAGCTTTCGATGTTGCTGTTCAAGCCCCCTTATAGACGAAGTCATTTGTTTTTTAATTCATTGCACGGCCTTAGATGGCAGTTATTTTAATTTTAAAACTCATTTATCTCATTAAATATCAGTCCTATCAAAATTTTTCAAGGAATAAAACTTATCGCAAATTATTTTTAAAGAAACTTTTGTTATGTAACATTTTTCACAAAAATCAGTCATAAGCGAGATATTTCGATTTATTTAATTCAAACCCCCTTATAACCCCCCTTTTAAATTATGTATTTTGAATGCCATATAGCCTAAAATATAAGTTACAACGAACTTAATTTATATTCCAATTTTCATCGAAATCCGTTCAGCCATTATCGCGTGAAAAGGTAACAAACATACAGACAGACAGACAGACATACAAACAAAAATTAAAAAAAAAAAGCGATTCTCGGTTTCAGGGTGGTTAATTATATATGTTAGGACCAATTATTTTTGGAAAATCGAAAATTACCAGAAAAATTTCGGCTACAGATTTATTATTAGTATAGATGTATCTATTGCAAAAAGATTAGGAACATAGCTGACATAGCTTTGTCCATCTGAAAAATGAAGCAATAATTATGATTTATATCTTAAAATGAAAACAAATTTTAAATTAGCATAATTGTATGTTAAGCATAACTTAGTATGCAATCAGCTTTTAAAAATATCATTAGGCCTATCAGTATTTTTTTGTGATTAGAATTAATAGGCAGTATTTTTTGTGATCAGAATTAATAGGATAGACTGACATGTTCTCGTATAGACTACCTTTATATTGCGTGATTGACTATTATTGTACCTACTGTTCATTTAAACATACTGTACAAAATAAATGTTGAATTATTCAATTACTATATTTAATCCAATCTAAATGACCGTTTAAGATAAAGCTAACAGTAAAAAAACACTTTAAAATATACCGGGTGTTTCAGACTACCCGTATCAGCCTTTCTTCTCGAAAACCATATGATATGTTCATAAAAAAATTTGATAACCAAAACCTATGTAAAGAATCCCTTGGTGGTAGTACCATTTCCCGTAACAAACCGGAAGTAGGGGTACCATTGGGAACTGCATTTAAAAAGAAACAACTTTTACTGAACTTTTTTTTCTAACTTTTATTGTTTACTCACAAAGCAACGAAAATGGTATCTTCTGAGAAAGGATGATACGGGTGGTCTGAAACAACTGGTATATTGGCCTATTATTATTACCATTAATGGGAGAAGAAACAAAATTCTCAGATTGCATTACCGTACAATATAATTTGAAGTAATTATATATAGATTCATTAGGCAAAAACACCTTGTCATTGTAATGGTAGGTTCTGTAAATTTTAAGTGTGACATCTCCTGCTATAAAGGTAACGATAGAAGATACTGTATATACATGAACACATAGTGTCATACATGTGACACAAAATAACGTTAATTTTTTAGAAAATGATTAAAAAACTGCAATAAAATTAACAGTCCTATCTTAGTTCAGAAAGAACTAAAAGAAAATAGCGGCGTTTGTAACGTGCAACCATTAATTTGGCCAATAAATAAACTTTTTCATGGATGTGACACGGAAACCCTAAGTTACTCTATGTTAAATATCATAAAAACTACTTACCTTGAAAATTACTTGTAGTTTTCTTTTGCATAACTTCGCACAATGTCCAATGCAGTCCAATTTGGGTGACATCTTCCCAGATGATTTAACAGTGATATAAACTTGCACAATTTTCACGACTGTAATATAACAACTGATAGGTCATACTTTGCACCTCAGATAATTGATCTTATAATTTCGGAATTTATTTATTTAATATTGATTCATAAAATATAATTCATTTACTACAACAAAATATACTTATATGTATCAAACATTTATTTTTTTATTTTTTCTCAAAAGGCTCATTTTAAATAGAATAGCCCAATTGTAAAAAAAAAAATAACAAAAGTGACTGTATTTGACGAAATCCCTATGATTGCGTGCAACATCTATACAGAAATTAGGGTAATAGAAGTAGGATAAATAAATACAATTTGCTGTAAGATTTAAATGTATTTAATGAAGAGAAATTGAGTTGAGAACAGCCAATTTAATAATAATAGTAATAAATCCTTAAAATACAGTACTATTAAGAAAACAAGTGAACTGTTTCTGGACCACAGACAATTAGCAATTATTAACTTGTGCTTATAATACTACACATATTCCGTAAATATTATTATCCATCAGTATATGTACTCGTATTGTATTAGCTTTATATAGTCACATATGTATTGTGCATACGTCTGCTTCGTTAAAGCAGAACTGAATAACATTTCTAAAAATACTGTATATTGCAAACCATGGATTATAATAAACTATTCCAAGTAGGTTATGTAACAGGGTTGATGGCAACCTCTGCACTAAAATCTCTGGTAGTAGATTATGAGAGATTTGAAAAATATAAACAAGTTTTTTCTAACATTCACCGTTTTAGAGGAAATCGTTAAGTTTGTATAAAGCATTTGGCAACAACACGGCTACTGCAATAACTCTAGCAAGCTCCTTCACCCAGCTCTTGCCTTTCCCTCTCTGCTGTACTGCACTCTGCTGCACTCGGCAGTGCGCTGCGTTGCAAGATTTATTTTAACGATTTTTAAAATTCAGTTTAAATTCATGGCTAAACGGTTTAATTTGAAATCGACAGTGAAGTATATAAAGAAATGTCATCAATCAGATATTTGAAGAAACAGATACTATTAGGAACAATATTTCTGTTATTCAATATTGCAACAGATAGTGGTTTTAAAATATGGAAGCGAGGCGAGCTTCTCCAAATTAAAAATAAATTAGGAACCACTACAGAACGACGTATTAGAAAAAAAAGAGGTTATGAAATTCGTTAACAATTTTAGTGTTATTGAATCGATAATGGCATACGAGCGAAAATGGAAAGAACACCTAGTAAGGAAAGATGGAAAGTTACCCTCACCATTGAGTTAACCAAAAGGTCGACGAAGTACTGAGTGAGCAACGGCATGCTAGGAAGATTAAGAGCATGTTAAGATTCTATAGGAGCATCTTGATGATCCCAGGTACGATGGTTTTTCACTATTAACTTTATATTGGGAACCAGAATGTCTTTATTTCCCCGTTGTTTGTTGCTGCATTTCGCGGTTATGATAACATTACAGCAAATGCGAAAATACAGAAATTGAATTATTACTCAAAGTGTCCTACAAATGCGTTACATGTAAAATCATATTGGTAGAGATTTTTAATGTAGTGCCAAAGTCTTTCTTTCTGTTTTCTCTGAAATAATTGCAGTGTTCCCTATAACATACGATTCTGACGACTTCTCTTCAGTTTTTGCATAATGGGTGGTTGTATCAACATTATGAAGAGTTAATCATTACTTTAAATAATTGCCGTCTTTTCACAAACTTACTGAAAATCATTTTGTGCTAATCTTTATGTTTTTAATGTGTATCAGTTTTTAAATTTTAACATCCTCATATATTTTATTTCCTTGTTACAGCCACGTATCGATCCATTGCAGTTGCTCAAATGTTTGAGCGTGCTCTTGAGCCCTACAGGTGGTATTAAGAGCAAGGAAGAAGTTCAGAGGCTTGCAAGGTAAGAAAATACACATCATACCTTAAAGTTTGTCGAGACAAAATAAAGGATGTCTTCAGAAATGAATTGGTTGAACGTAAATTCTTTGAACGAAAGGCTGCTATAATTGCAGTTTCTACTTTGAAATCAGGTGATGTGTTTTTGATGGTGCTGATTTCTGTAATGAGTAAGAAATTTTTGCATTTTAAGGATACTGTGGTACTGAAGGTAATGCATTTTTTCATTGGTATAATTTCGCTTGGAAAGTATATTGTTGAATGTGTAATGATAGTAGGGCGTTTCTAAACGTCGAATTTTTATCTTTCCCCCTTCTCCTTTAAGAAAGGTTAGTGGACAGCAGTTTCAAATAAATTGTTTTTCCTCTTAATTCCCGCTTCCCCAGATGTTAGCTTACAGAAGTTTGTAATAATTTCAAACAATTGCAGTGTTTCCCTTCCTTACTATAGTGGAGGGGAAAGAGACATCTGGAGTCCGATTCTTAAAAATAATAAATTAATTAGGCCTACCTAACATTTAAATTTTTGGGAGTCCAAGAGAATTCTAGAACCAGATTTAATATTGCCTTAGGCAACAGTGGATGTTTGTTCACTTGCTTAAAAGCTTTTGCGGAGACTAAGAAGGCAGAAAATAGGCAAGATTGGAGGATGAGTTTGCAGTGAAAGACCTCCCCTTGGGCAGAAAACTATGAATAAATGAAATGATGTAGCACGTACTTCCAGTGATGATCATTTTGCTTTTTGCTGAAATTTCCGAATTTTGTTTCTCCCTTGACAAGTCAAATAACCTCGTTGCTTCGTTTATTGCCCAAAATGCTAGATCATCACTAATTTTACTCCTGGTCTAATTCTCTCATAGGTGGTGCCAAGTTGATATATCTTGAGAGTTTCAGACCTGTCTTCGGACAGTTAACTAAACAACAAAGAAATTTAAGTTACGCACTGGAAAAAAATCGAACTATGTGCAATGCTGTTCGCACGAAAGCGATTCGATTAAGTGCCCGTACCGTGTGAACGGGGACAAGTTTAATTCTGCGACGCACGTCCGTCAGTAGTCGTGACTGGTAAATCAGGAAACCGTACTTTCTGTTAAGTATTACTCCCTCTGTTCCAAAATATGGTATACATTGCTTAAAGTTCTCAGTAATATGTAACTTTAATACATCTTCTAGATACTTTTCATAAATTAACGTAAGAAAATCATAAAAATTAGGTACATTTCATTCTGTGTGATGTAAAATTAATAAAATAAAAAACAAACTTTGTTTTGAGAGAAGCCAATTAACATAAAAACTGCAGTAAATTACAATCCTTTTTGTACGACTGTTGAGTCTTAGATATTCTATTCAAAATTGACTTGATTGGTGTTACATTTTATGCAATAGGAACACCACAGCAGGTGCCCATTTGATTTCTATTCATAATGAACTATTTAAATATTATAGTTTGATGCACTACAGAAGATTAGAAACATTCACAACCGCACTGTCTGGTAGTCCCTTCACTGCTGTACAGAATACCCCGCGAAACATTTCGTGCGCGTATGAAAATAATCAAACTTGTTTTGTTTGTTACTATACCATATTTTGGAACGGAGGGAGTAGTTAGTTAATAACCTATTGTACAGATATATAAAACGCTTGTGTTATGTGCGCGTGTGTAAAATTTCTCAAATTTCTATATAGCTCGAGTACGGTACAAAAAATGTTAGTCCAAAAAAAATTCCGGTCCGGTCTATGGACATGTTGGCGTAAATACGGCCTGCCTCTCGCATATGTAGAGCTATTTAGAAAGAAACTGTCAATGAGCTCATATCGATTCCTTACTTCAAATTTCGCTGGCAGAAGGGACGTTTTGCTAGAGTGTGAACGCCAAAAGCCATCTGTGAGTCTCAATTGCAAGGTCCTGAGATCGAAGCTGCAATGTCGCCTGATATAGCAACCATGCAGCATCAATTGGACACCCCTCATCAGCAGTAATGGGGAGAGACTGGCCGTGCTGTGATATTCCGAGCGACCGTGCAGGGGTCCACAAACCCAGCATTAACCCCATGCTTTTCGCTAGTGTTTGAATAGGGATTGTTGTCTCGATATCGGGAACTTGCAGTTCGAACGCGCAGCTAATCTATGGTGTATTAGCTTTCTATAAGCTGTAGATTGTCAGCGAAATTTCAAGGTAGGTTGCAATATGAGCTCACCAACAGTTCCCCTGCTAATATTAATCTATACGCAATCTCCATTTAAAGCAGTGCTTCGCGAGTGGTGAAATGCTCACAAGGGCACTCTTAATGAGCTCATGTCGAAACCTTGCGTGGAATTGTGGACATAGAAATCTACTACAAAAAATAAATACCAACTTGCTTGGAATGTTGCATTAAGATACAACGCTTCCTATTTGCAGAAGGTAGTTGAGTGATCACATGTGAATGACTTTTTTGTATTAGTTAATTTCCTAAGGTGGTAAAACATTGTACGTAATTTGAGGAGGGGTTTGTTTCGACATGAGCACATTAAAAGTTTTCTTGTGAGAGGTACTATTTAGCAACGTGTTAGAAACGTCAGTTTGACGGACGACAGCATGTATTTTGCGAAAGGGGATATATTGTGTAACATTTCTGAAGAAAAAGCTGATACGCATAAACTATGCTGATATAAGTAACTTTTAAACTGTGCACTTACATTAATTTACGTAAGAGAGAAGATAGAAATTAAATTCGCTTCGATTTGTATTTTTCTATTTACACTATAGACTATCACAGTTTTCAGATCCAACAGATCTTGAATTCTATTCTGTAGGGGTTCATTGAAATTTGTTGCGAATTGCATAATAATTTATAGTTTATAATATAACTTGGGCTGGTGAATTGGGAGATTCAACTCTACACGTTTACTATCCTCAATGTCTGCGTTCTGAATTTTTTTTTTTTTCGAATTCCTATGTTTTCAGTTAATTTACCATTCTGTAGTTGCGTAATTCACATGTAAAATTAGTTTCAAAAATCAAAATGATCTCTCTTGAGGACACTGAGTTGTTAGAGGACTGCTTAGAGCACTTGTAAATTATATAATTTGAACCTTTGTATTTTAATACTACTGTAATTAAAGCAAACTTTACAAATATAAAACAATTTAAGAATATCTTTCCAAGGGCTGAATTCTGCCTCCCCCCCCCCCCACAGACATATTTAGATGCACTTTTGTCAGATACATTTGACCTATGATAGTAAAATTTGTTTATTGGATGCAAATAACTTTCAAAGCTTCTTAAATTACATGCACGAAGTTATTGTGTCATTAATACTTACTTTGTAATATTCATATGAAAGTGTTACCATAATTTTAAACACGGTGTATTTATGTTTGAGCAACACACATGTATAGTCTTAAGAAAAAAAGTTTTGCCGCACAGATAATTTGTCTCAGAAAGAAGGCAGTACGCATGATCAGACATACAACGAAACAAAACTAATTGTATTACCTCAACTAATCCTCTTGCGACCCAGGTCGCACGTCCTCTAATCATGCGCACTGCCTCCTTTCTGAAACTTATCTGTGCAACAAAACTCTTTTCCAAGACTGTACACTGCGAAATAATTAGTAACGAGCTAATGACAACAGCTGATTATATTAGTTGATGGTAGCCATAAGTTTCCTTCCATTACACCACCTTCCCTCATGTAACTCAATGTGTAGGCGCCATTGTGTTACGTAGGTCGTAAGTTCGAGACCGGACGATTGACAAGTATATTGAAGGGACTTGGAAAAAACAGCGGTACCGTAATTTTTACATTTTTGTAGATACGTACAGAGATACAATGGTAAATCTGCACCAAGCTAAATTAAGAATTCGAGAGTGATGATGATAATTGTACTGTGACCTACGTCATAATATTGAATTTATAATTTCATTAGCTTGGTGGAAGTTTACTACCGTCTTTCTGTATATTTATTTATATTAGTGTTATGGGATTTAATCGATTAATCGATCAATTTCTGTTATAAGATTAATGGATCAAAAATATTTAATCGAATAATCGAGTCGATTAAAATTAATCGGTTGTAGTTGATATTAATTATTATTTTGTTAATACAAACTCATACTAAAAATTCCGACAATGTTTCTCTCTCGGAAATTGGTTGCTTAAAAGCACAATAGTATTGTTCTTTTAACTGTAAACCAGGTAGCGTAGGGAAAATCTTTGCACAGACACTTCAGAAAGAGATGGAGATATGAGGACAGTGACCTAGTCTACCTCTATTGAAAGTTGAAACACAATGCGAAACCCTTACTAGGTTTTATGATTTTCCAAGAAAACTTCCACCTTGTTGTCAGCTCATCTTCTTAGCATATGAAATACATACTTCTCTGGGATTCGTCCCCCTCATCCCTTATGAAATAGCTATGTCTACACTGTGTGCAAGTGAGAGCGTAACTACCTTCTTCCCTTTCTAAAATCTGGTAATTCGATTACAATAGGGACCAATCTTCTGTTTCGACCGCTGTTCTTTTGCAGTTGCAGGTTCTGTACTGAGTTTGTATTATGAAGGTTGTGTGTTTAGTTTGATAAAGAAAAAAAATCAGTTTTCTGTGGTTTATGAAAAGTGTAAACTCCATTATGACATATGAGAATTTGAGAGGTAAATTCTGTGAAACGTTTGGATTCAAATTGTACAATCGTGGAGAAGTGCTTGACAGAAAAAAACGTTTTTCTTGTTTAGTGATGCAGGAAACTTTGTTACTAAACGTAGCGTGGCACTTAATTCGGAGCATGTGAATGCACTCACATGTTTAAAATCATGGATGAAGCGATATTAACTAGGTGAGTCTTCATATGTGATGCAGGAAACATTGTTACTAAACGTAGAGCGACACTTAATTCGGAGCATGTGAATGCACTCACATGTTTAAAATCATAGATGAAGCAGTATTAACTAGGTGAGTCTTCATACTTTTTGTTATTTATGTTTGTCTCAAAAATTCCCGGAGAAATTGACACAATAAATTATAAACGTCATAATAAATATTTTAGTAAGTACTTAAAATAGTTATGCTTATCACCGAACACAAGTTAAATTTAACAATAATTGTGTATTACAGTATATTAAAATATTTTTTCAACTCTATCAAAACTCGATTAAGCTATCGATTAATCGATTAAATTCAAATAGTTAATTGATTAAATATTTTGATCGATCAACAACACTAATTTATATGTGTACTACAACAGAGCAAGCTCCAATTACAGTAGCTACATGTAAGTTAAGATAAAACATGAAAATATCATAAAAAGAAAGAACTAAAACTAAAAACTAAACGATTAATGAGAGAGTATTACAATGACAAAAAAAATTAACTAAAACATCCGCAGGAATTTATAAGTGAAGGTTACCATTGTTTTCCTCCATACCCTTCAATTATAGATATATTTATGGACGTGTTTGTCTTATATTTCAAGTTACAGGAACAGGGATTTCGGTTTTTTTATTATTGTTTCTTTATTTTAATACAGCGAGCTTTATCGTTATCCTGTTTTTACGAGTCATAGACCTAGAGAAAAGGAACAAATTAGGTTTCGAACTCGTGATTTTCCTTTACTATTCCTACCATTAACCTCTGAGCTAACGGAGCTAAGATGAAAGCAGTGCGATGAAGGCAGGTAAATACAGGCAGCAGACTACAGCTTTCGTTGTCAGTATGTCGAAAATCATTTAGCATTGTATAATTTTGCTTCGTTTTAGATCATTAACTTCCATCCGAAACACTATCATTAAAATTATTGATCCCAAATACGAGTTCGTCATTGTGATTCGGAACTATTTAAAAATTTAATTGGATCTGGCAGATATTTTCATCTGCCAAAATTGCTTGAAAGACGAAAATTGAAAAAAACATACTGTACATGTGAAGGTGAATGGAAAATTGAAAACATCACTTGTGTCTTTTGAGGGTGGGTTTCAGTCCAGATTTAAGAAAATAATTTTCTAATCTTATTAGTAGAGATGAGAATTTCATGCACTGTAAAATCCCAAAATATGCATGCATTCATGCACTTTCAAACTATGAAACATGCACGATCAAGCGAAAAATACATTAAAATATGCACTTTCATTTTTGTTCTAAATTTCTTATTTCACTTCACTTTTTTATGCACAGTTAACAACTGACAACATTTCTAAATTGGTTTCTGCGTTTGTCAGTCAGTATGTTTTTGTAGGCAGAGAATGACCTCTCTACATTATAAGAAGTTATAGGTGCAAACTTGAATGAACCTTTTTCTGTTATTTAGTTTTTTTTTCTTTTTATTTTCCTTCAATCCTGATTCCTTAAGCTAAACTTAGTGACATAAAAATCGAGAAACTGAGATGTCCACTCAAAACCATTAAAACATGCATTTAAACTTAATATAATGTATGTTATATGCATGATTAAGCTAAAATTGCTTAAATATGCATTATGCATGTTTTTATCCCCAAAAAGGCCAATACATGCAAATATGCACAGAAAAAGTACAGATATATGGAACCGGAAAGTAATGAAATGAATAAGTACTATGTTTAAGCTATGTCCTGTATTCCTATGAAAACATGCATTTGCATGGAATTCTCGTCTCTACTTATTAGTAACAATAAAATTACAAAAAGAATACTAATGAGGGGACTGATTCTGCAGAAGTAGTTCTACATTTTTTCTTGTGTTTCTTTGGGTGTCCTAATTATATTTAATCAAGTTGGCCTTCATGCCGATTTAGATACTCTAAATAGAGCATTTCATCTTCAAAATTATCGTTGCCGAATGTTTCTGCCATCTTGTGCTCTTTCAAAGTAATTAACTATTGTTAACTAACTTAATTGGCCATTAATCATCAATTAAAATTTACAGCTGTTAATATTATAGATTTTTTTTTAATTTGTCCTACAGAATAATATCTGTGATATTTACAATTAATATTTGAGGAGAAAAATTCGCTTCGGCGCCGGGGATCGAACCCGGGTCCTTGGTTCTACGTACAAAGCGCTCTGACCACTAAGCTACGCCGAATTCAATCCACAGCACCGGACCGAACCCTCCTCCTTCAATGTTTCCCTTTGTGACCTGACTGCGGAATCCCGACCAAACAAGTCACTCAGCTGAGTGCGCTGCTAGTATAATGGCAGTTGACATTGGACATATACGTCAACATATACGTCTAACTTGGAGTCAGGATGTTGAAAACTGATCCATGGTTAATACGAACCTCATCAACAATAGCTTCGATAGGCATATGCCCATCCGAAATGCTTCAAACTTTTCTCCGAATAGCTTCAAACCTTTCTCCTGTGCCACAGTTCCCCGTTCCTCGGTGAGAGATGGTCGTCCACTTCGAGGTTCATCTTGGATTGTCTGGTCACACTGAAAGTGTTTTTCTATTCAACGGTGTTATAATTGTGCTTTTCCAACTTCCTGGTACACAGTGGTCAACTGGTCGTGGATCTCCTCAGATTTCCTTTGCAAATGCAGAACCCGTATCACAGCGCGATTCTCCGTTTTCTCAACTGATGCCGCCATGTTGCTTCTGTCTTCCGGCGGCTTCATCTGTGCACTTTGTTTAGGAACATTTGACCGTGCAGCAAGCTCAGGAAACAAATTGTACTATACATAGTTGTATCACACTGTAACAGTGCTACTTCACTGCAAAAGATATTTAACAAAAAAAAAAATAGGAAACGCACTCATTATCCGATTTTATTATTATATGGATCTTCTTTAGCTATATGGGGTTTTTTGTTTGGATTGATGCTCGTCGTCGCATACTAATTGACTTTATTTTCTCTACCAACCTTTATTTGCCTATGATTCCTCATTTAGCAGACTTGCGGCCTAGGGTCACCGATTCGCTAGACTTCAGTTTGGAACGCACGGAGTATACATGACGTAATGACCCATAGGGTGGAATGGCATTGTGAGAGTACAGTTGGTTTCGTAAGAAATTACATTACCGCACTACGGAAATAGAACAGAGATGAGGAAATGATATTGTTAAAAGAAAGTGTTGTTGAAACTTTCCCTCATAATTTTCTTGGTCGCGATATGGAATGATGGAATTTCCCGAGTTTCTCCCTTCGATTATTAATTTCTTGAATCCAGTTCTTCCGCTTGTTTTAAAGCCCATGCAGTTAACAACAATCCCTCTGGATTCATCTTTTTTGACCATCTTGCAGAAAATGTCTCTGATGAAGCATTATTATAGCATCCGGGCTATTCCATATGAAATCGATCAGTAAAAAACCTCGCATTTTTTAATACTCTAATTTTTCCCTATTTATACAAGGCGCTGAGGACAGTGCATTTTCAAAAATATACTATCGAATGTCAAACGATTTTCGTACTATTGAGCGACAAATTTAGCGTATTTTGTAAAAACAAGCCTCTTTCAGCTCTCAGAACTCTGGAACCATTTACTGCAGAACATTGAACGGGAGCTTATTTTGAAGCTGACATTTGGTTGTTAAGAAGTAATCCTTATTTTTATTGTATACAAAGAGACAGATAATCTGATTTTACTTTATTTTAGGCTTTTTACCAATTTGTAAAAATGTAAAAAATTTGAGAAAAAACCTTGCATTATTAAGAGGGATTCGGCATTGTTTGCTTAGTGGCTAGGCAATAAGTTTCGAGGGTATTAAATAAATTATTTTCACACGCCTGGACTTGAACGGCGCAGTACCGCACGCACTGGCCGAGAGCTGAAGATAAGCGAGCGTTGGGCGTCATTTTACTCATGTGTTTATGAAAACTTGTGATGAAGCTAGCCCAGCTATGCGCTACTAGACGTAAATCACGTGTTTGTCTCCTGGCCTTGCTTGTCTCGGCTAGCTCCCGCCTCACAATCAGCTGGTTACTTCACGCGCGTACTATTTATTTTCTTCATTTGATATTTTCAATTCTTTCTTATCAACGGTGCACCAGTAAAAAATATGTGTTTATTTGTACTTTCAATGCGGAATCTAACAATATATTTTAAAAATATTTTTTTCGTGGTCAAAGGTAAACACTATGAAGTTCTGATGCCTCAACCTTTGCACAAAGCATTGTATCACAGTTGTCAACGGACAGAAAAAGTTTCATTGTATTTACAAATTTCAAGGTCAATTTCCTCTATATTTCGGTCGATTTGAGATGGAATAGCCTATCTGGTGTGTGCCGGCCTTTTTTCAGTTGCCGATTTCAGTAAATATCAAAATATTAGGTAGGCTCATAAATAATGTCGGTTTTTCTGGCTTGGTGTTTTGTAAGATTTTAATGATTTTCTTTAATTGGGCAATGCAATTTACAGGACGCTATGATTATTACCGTGCATTGCGAGCATATGGCAATCGTTAGTTGTTGATATAACGGATATAAAATTGAAGAGGTAAAGTTTGATATTAGAATCCGTCTAAAGCTCTACTGGAAACAGAATTATAAACCTCATACTGCGGCTCGAAAAAATCAACTAGAGAGTGAAGGTGTCGTTTGTGAGTGTGTAACACAATGATGGTTCCAGCGTTTCAGTAATGGAGAATGAGATATTAAAGATTTATAACGTCCTGGAAGATCTAACTAAGGTATGGAATAATGAGAATACACACACAGTTTTAAAAGAAAATCCACAAGAAGTACTCCCAGATTGCCAGAAGAACTAGATGCTTCAAAAGTTACATTGCCACATTGCCTCATAAATTGACATCTGAGTAGGTTCAACTCAGAGCGGATAATGTCATCAACTTATTGTTAATCCCGTGGACGATAAATTTATCAGGTGAATTGTCACATGTGATGAAAAAGTGTATGTTACCACAATCCTGACACCTCAAAACAGTAGCTCGATCCCCGCCAGACTGTCAAAGTCGTTAAAATCGGTTCGGTCCCAAAGTAATGTGTGTATGGTGTAGTTTTGAAAGTGTGATTCATTGGGAGGTCGTTCCAAACGGACGTGCATTCGATGCGAATCTTTATTCTCAACAGCTAGAAAGAGTTCGTGAAGTTTTGAGAGGTACACGACATAAGTTGATCGAAGTGGAATTGCTTTGCAACAGGACAATGCGGGACCCCATACCTCTCAAACAACCATAGGAATTGGGAAAAATAGATTTGCTGCCACACCCGGCATATAGCCGTGATCCTTTCAGATTACCATCTGTCCCGATCCATGGCCCACTTCCTGCATGGAAGAAATTTCGAAAAATTGTAGGCTGTTGAAATGGGTGCCACCGAATTGTTTGTATCAAAAACCAGGAACTGGTACCAAACCTCGCTGACGGGTGGCTCAACCCATAGAATCTAATGGCCTTTACTTTGAAGATTAGATTAATTTCTTGTCACAGCATACTCCTTTTAAACTTTCGCTCCAAAACTGACATTATGAGTAGAGCTCGGATTTCTATGACATTTTTATTCTGGTCTACAAAATGAAGTTAAATTTAACACATTTCTAGTTTTTCTGAACATAATGACACAGTTTTTATTGGTCATATAAATGTATATTTTTGCTCATATTACAATAGTTTTGAAAGTTTTCAAAGTATTATATGTTTTGTGCCAGTAATGGAAAGAGATTTTATTTGCGTTTGGTTATTTATTTTGGATTTCCTAGAAATATTTTGTGATTAAATGAAGTTTGAAGGTAACTGGATTCGCCAGTAGTAAGTTATCAAAACAAAAGAACTAAAGAATGTTGGGAATATGGCCAGATTGTTGCTGGTCGGTCTTACCTTCGCTCTTTCACCTCACCCAAACATGTGACATTTAGCGAGGTTCCAAACCGCAGTTGCCAGATAGTAATTCATAAACAGTAGGTACCCTGTTTACATAGCTGTAAAAGAATTCTTCACGCAGAAGACAAACGTTGGACATTTTTCATCCCTCTCTTCTCCCATTTAAATTTTACAGGCTGAACAGTACACTATGGCCAATAAAAACTATTTTGGAGAATAGTGAATAAAAATGTTTTCTAAGTAATTTTTGGACAATTTTTATTTGTTTTGAGTTATATTTCCAAGTTTTTTATATCTGCAATGCCTGGGAAAAGTGACATTAGTCAGTTTCCACAAACCTTTTTTGATAATTTATTGACAACTTACGGAATATCTGCTCGCTTGGAAAAAGAGACATAAGTATTTCTCCCATTACAATAATTCATACACAAAAAAATCAAATCGACATAAACCAGTGTAAGTTGTCAATAAATAAATTATCAAAAACGGTTTGTGGAAACTGACTTATGTCACTGTTCCCAGCCACTGCAGATATCATTCTTGCATATTTAGGGCATAAGTGCATGCATATTTCCAATGTTTTTAGGTCATAGAAATCCGAGCTCTGTTTATGAGATAGTATCCGTAATCCCTTAGGCAGTATCTCTAATATCTAAAAGCGATTTATGTAGATACATATTGTACATGAATAATGTGCAACATTGTTATACAGCTGTGTCAGTGTATATTTATTTATATATTTTTTATTTAAGTAGGTTATTTTACGATGCTGTATCAACATCTAAGGTTATTTAGCGTCTGAATGAGGTAGTAATGCCGGTGAAATGAGTCCGGGGTCCAGCACCGAAAGTTACCCAGCATTTGCTCAAATTTAGTTGAGGGAAAACCCCCCAAAAACCTCAACCAGGTAACTTGTCCCGACCGGGATTCGAACCCGGGCCACCTCGTTTCGCGGCCAGACGTGCTAACCGTTACTCCACAGGTGTGGACTTTATTTATAAATGAAGGCGAGTATTTTAAATGTTTAATTATAAATATGCTACTGTGTGGAATGCAGAAAAAAAAGTTTGTCTTCACATTTAGATACAGAGTAAATGATTTCATTTATGTATAACTTATGAAGAATATTTCAAGAAAATAGATTGTAAAGATATACAGGGTCCAGCAGAATGATCTCCCCGGTTTGAATTGACCGCCATACAGGTTTCTTGATAGTTATGCTTGGCAACCACTGCTTGAGTTGCATATACTGTATCTTTGAGCAGTACAAGCCATCAAGGTTGCCAGATTTGGCGAAAAATCGCGGATTGGGCTACTACGAAGCCCTGTTTGCGACTGATTTTTACTTCGGGCGATTTGCGAATTTTTGGGCTAATAGAAATTTGGGCGGATGAAAATTTCTTGTAATTTTAAAAAAAATCTTATGTTTTTCTAATGTTATATATAGGCTATATTTGGCATGACATGGATTTTCGATCTCAAAATCAATTATTTCTTCATATAACTTATACGATAATTGAAACCCACATGAATCACCACCTACAGTAAGTTAAACCACGCCTCCACATGTATTTGAAAGAGTTTTGCCATCCCCACTACGTCACTTATCTGAGGAAACTTTAGTGCATAGACTAGACCCAGTGCAAGTTGCAATTTACATTCAAATACAAATTAGTTTGTAAGTTTTGTTATAGTTGAACAGCTTCTTTACTGTATTGTTCGCTGTCAGTATGAGCGTTAATTACAGCATTAATAGTTATAAGTAACCTATTGTCCGTCGCTATGGAGTAACGGTTAGCATGTCTGACGGTGAAACAAGTGGGGCCGGGTTCAAATTTTAGTTGAGACATGTCAACTAGTTGATATTTTTTCCAGTGTTTTCCGTCAACCCATTAAGAGCAAATGTTGGGTAGCTTTCCCTGGACTCATTTCACTGACATTATCACCTTCTCACTCAAACGCTAGATAATCATCGCAGTTGATAAAGCGTCGTAAAATGAATCAATTAAAAAAGTTGTTTTTAATTGTGCGTTTAATTATTTACAAGATAAGATGGCTATGAACAGTGAGTTCATTATTACTTCTTTCACAATGCGTATTGTAATATTTCTTTTTGTGATATTAATATTTTGTATAACTGCTTGGGAAAGTGGGAAAAGTGCAGTAAGAACTGTCGAGTGAAACTAAGAGCACAAAAATTAGATTTGGAAACAACATGCAGATTCATCAAAATGCAAAATTCAGCATCTATCATCTACCAATCTAAACTCAAAAATGTATTGTCAGTTGGTAAATCATTAACAAGATTTGAAATTCAATTGGCGGTTTTATGGCCAGTCATACCACGATAAAATATGTGGTTCATTTAAGGGAACTTACTGATTTAAATTGTCTAAGTGTAGGAATGTACACCCTTTGACATGGAAAATGGTCGCTCTCCTGTAATGTGAATTTGTCGAAGTGTCGATCGGCGTAACGCGCGATTCACACGGGGAATTAATAAGCATCGAGATCAAAGGATAAAGTCAAGTCGTAGCAGCGACGTATGTGTACGTCACAAAAACGACATACACCCTACGAAGCCTTTTTGGGTTAGCGATAGAATTCTTCTCCTAGTTCCAAAGAACGGGCTTCGAATCTCTCTATGTAAAACGCACGCGTGTAAACATAGTGTAGAACCCGAGCTATTCCGAGGTCGGACTTTTTCTCTAAACAGCGACCAATTTCCATGTCAAAGGGTGTACAATGTACGTCTTCAGCCTCATAGAACAAAGTGCACTGCAATAATAACTGTCATAGCCACTAATATCCTAAAGGAGCAAGTATAAAATATGAAAGAAGTGCCATTTTCATTAATTATTATTAACGAATCGTCAGATGTTGCGTGTATTATAAATACATCTTTGCGATGTATCGGTTGTAGATATAATAATAAACAGGATTTTTGTCTCTCCCTAAGGTGGAGAGTGTGAAATTAAAGTATTGGACGTTTTTTTTTTTTTTCCTTTAAAAAGCGATTTTTAAAGAAATAATTACGAATTTCTATGAAAACAATCTGACAACCCTGCAAGCCATGGCATTTCAGTTACCATCATGGCGTGGACAGGTGAACATCGTGCATTTTGTTGAGTTCTTTTTAAAACAAATGGGGACTGTGATTGCAACGCTGTGCAGTTTCGTGCCATTTTAGAGTATGTCAACACGAAAGAATTCCTTATAAGAAAACCCTACTGAAATGGATGATAAATATCAGACAAAAGGTTCAACTTTCAAACAGAAGTCTCCGATAGATGTGGCAACGTTCCGGCTCCCGAGAATATCGCAGCAATGAGGCATGCTGTTATCATATCTCCACGGCGACATTCAGCCATTAAACATGCTCTGGTATTGGGAGTATTTGATCGGTGTGTCAGACAAATCTTATATCTAGAAATCAAGTTTCATCCCTATCAAATTATGGTGGTTCAGGAACTTCGGCAACGTGACTGGCTCAACCGCCAAGATGCTTGCGAGATCATATTGGAAATTGTTCCAGGCGATACTGTTGTGCTCAGTAATGACTAAGGTCATTTTCATTTGTAGGGCTGCGTCAAGAAACAAAGCATTCCATATGAGTCCTCAGAAAACCCTCGAGAAATGCATCAGCGACCCTCCACAGCGAGCGTGGTACTGTTTGGTGTGCTGTTGCACAATTTGGAATAATAGAGCCGTACTTTTTTTTCTAGGAAGGAAGCACAGTCACTTTTTGAAGAATGTATAGCTCGTGAGGGCAAGCATTTGGACGATATTATCTTTAAAACAAAGTGATGTCAAACTGACAGACATTCTTCTGTAAGCTGGAAAAACAAACTTTTGAATAGGATCTATGTTGCTCTTGTTATTTAGTATGTTTCTAATCGGAGAGATCATTCTGCCAGACCCTGTATTTTCATTTGCAACATAATAAATAAAGAATTATTGCGAAACGCGAATATATATGTCATGTTAGTGACATGTTTTAAATAGAAAACAAAATTTGATTCATTGCATATGTTCACTTCATAAAATGAGACGTAATTATTCTTCCATAAATGTATAAGGATGACTGACAGGAAGACATGCACAATTTATTGCACAATGTTTATCTTATAACTTGTGATTTTGAAATGCAGATAACTCGCAGACTTTGTAACATGTTAGTTATTGCAAGGTTTTTTTAGTTTCTGTTCACGGATACGTACATTATTATCATAATTCCTTGTATTGTAGAGAATTGTACACTTTCTTAAATATATAACGTAAGTTCAGGTACTTAGTGTTAAAGCCACTTTCGAAATGGGATTGGATATTTCAGCATGGACGTACAGAATTCTTAATTAAACATTAACTCATTTTGTCTCTTTAAGTAGGTTTATAATTTATTAGAACCCGTTATTTTACGTCGAGATGCGTAATCATCAGATTTGCTAGGAAACGTTGTAAAGAAGTAATGGTGTATTCATGTTACAGGCTTCCTCATTTCATATTCTGTGCATGCATTAAATATGTTGCTTTATACGCAAAGTTGTGTCGAATTCATATGTGACATACAAAAAGTTGATTTTAATATATGTAGGCCTAGTAGTTTCAACACAAATTTGGAAATACGTGTGAAATTTTAAGTTGTCAATTTCAAAATACCTGTAAGTGGAATATACTGTTTAGTTTTATGCAGGTAGAATTAAGTACGAGATACGTATGTTGTATCTTGTGTACAGGGAGCCGTTTCGAAATTAATGACCAAAAACATAAAAGATATTTTATTAAGTTTATGTCTTGTAAGCATTACTTAAGTAATCATAACAGTCGAAAGTTTGCACCAGCGCAGTACCATAGCTGGTTTCAGTCCTTGTCATTCACGAAGCTCTGTGTTGTATGAAATATTTGAGATGTTGAAGGAGGTAGTAATCGTCGGGATGCAGGTCAGGGGTATACGGTGGTTACTGGACCAAATTCAACTTGAAATGACTGAAGTAGTTCAAAGAGTGCAATGTGTATGAGGGCTTGCGTTACCGTGCAAGAGAAACAACACCAAAAGTTAACAGACCACGTCTTTTGTTTCTGATTGACCACCGCAACTTTGCACTTAGCGGCATTTCGGATTGTATTGCTCATTTTGAACTAATATTACGAGTACAATGACAAATAATCACACGACCTCACAAGTAACAAATGGCTTTCCATTAATTCACTTCAACAGATTGCTCTTGAACGAACCTATACGAATTCGTGATCATCGGAAATATTCTGCCTGACACCCTTGATTTTTGTGAAGTGGTCTTTTACTGTTAATCTGACTTAACCACATTGAAGCTGGTGCTCATCCCAAAACAACAATAACTGAGCGTTTGAGACACATTGTCTACTGATTGAAGAAACCAATTACAATAAGTGATTCTGGCAGTGGGATCTCTAAGACTTGAACTTTGTTGTTGCTCTTGGAACAGAAGGATAATGAATATCGCATTGCTGTATCAGTTTTCTTAAGGATATTCTAGAAGATTATTCGAGATGTACACTAATGTCGCCCGTTAGCACTTGTAGGATTTTTCAGTCATTTTATTCAACACAATCTGTCATTTTAAATTTATTCACTAGTTTATGAATCCCTGAATGCGTTTGAATTCTCATTCAAGGAAATTGTTCACGGAACTCTTCTAACTCGTCTTGCAGATTTGTACGTAGGGTATCTGTACCTAATGAACTTGCAACACGAAAATACGCTGTTCACTAGTAGATGAAAAGCTATTAATTATAACACGATCACACGTAGGGCCTACATGTTACAAAAATGAACTGTCAGTCGTCAGTTACGTGAGTCATCAAGCAGGAGAGGAGAGCCACACTCGAGACCCAATGACCAAGGCCACTAGGATTTGAGTCACTATAGAGGATTCCACTTTAAGAAAATAGCATTGAACATATGGAGGCTGTTCCATCAACTGATTATAAGTATTTTTCTTGTGAACTGGGAATTAATTAGTTTCACTTAATTCATAGAACATAATTTCATTAAGAACTAGATCGATTTCATGTGCTAAAATTGTGTTACACTTCTAAAATTACCATATATTTACGAATAACGGGCTAACAACTAAATTGATGGAATAGTCCTCCGCTCTCTTGCCGAACATCTCCGCTGAAAAACTTAACAGACAAGTAGGGGTGGTACAGTTAATGCTAAGATATCACACTGTTAAAACATGTACACTCTTAGACAAAAAAAAAAGAATGATCGTGCTTCAGATTCTATGTCCGAATCGGAAGACTTCGGATGCATTCGTCAGAGCATGATACACACGCGGACGAATTTCTTCTGTCGTAAATGTTTCCAACACTCCACTGCCACCACTATATGATGATTATATAACATGCATCGTCTCTCTCGCATAGCGTAGTCGGTAGCATTGTGGTCTTGTATTCGAAAGGTTTCGAGTTCGAATCTCAGTCTATACTTTGTTTTTTCATTCTCATTATTTACTTCTTGTATACTCATAATAACCAGTATTGTGAAATATGTAACATAAAGTTAAATATTTACAAAGGGCAAGTTAGATACATTATAGCAATCCTTTCTCTTATATCTTGTATTTAAAGAGACTAAACGAAATCTTCTCGGATAGAAATAAACAAAAATAAACAAATAAAAGAAATCCTTCTCGGATAGGAATAAACAAACATAATCCTTTTCTTTGTATTAAACAAAATAAAGAAATACATCTCGGAGACCAATAAACAAAAATCAAAATAGACAAAAAATTCAATACCGGGTATGTAATCCCTCCTCATCTATAACCGCCTGCATCCTACGGGGTATGGATGCGATCAGGCGTCTCAGGTACTGACGACGTGAAGATACACGGTCCCAAGCGTCCTCGATAATGTTCCAGGGTGCATCTTTTGTGGATTGTATTTATCATCACGTTCACAGTTTTCTTTACCTCCGACCACACATTTTCTAGGACATTCAGATCTGGTGAACAGGGAGGCCATTCTATCAGTCTGATATATGTCCTCTCTGAAAACCATCTCATGACCTCGATACATGTGTGAACACGATGATTATCCTGTTGAAATATGAACTCATCATCATCAGGATATATCATCCTTACAGAGGGAAGCATAACATTTTCCAATAAGACCTTGTATTGTTGGGCATCAAGATTTCCGTCGAGCCGCCATAGAACACCCAGGCCGTCACTGGACATCCAGCCCCAACATGGAACAGATACACGGCCACTGCGAAAGCGAGTTGCCACATGCGTAGGATCGTATCGGGATCCCCGTGAATGGTAGACTATTTGCTGCCCGTAATTGTCAGAGGAAAAACTAACTTCGTCTGAAAATATTACCTTATTCCAATCGAAATTAACATTTTCCTCTGCAAATGCAAGGCGGAATAATCTGTGGTCATCAGTAATGCACCCTTTCATTGCTGCCACTCATGGATAACGTCCTACGTCCCGCAGACGCCTTATGACAATGCGAGAAGTTCCAGGGAAAAGGGCATTTACATTAATTGAATAAGCAGATTGATACGGGTTCGCTTCTACTTCTGCAACTAAAGCAGCGTCCTGTGCACGAGTTGAAACACGTCTTCTACCAGAACCTGGTTGACGATGTTCAATTCCTTCTCTGGATAATCTCACCCATCTTCTAGCTGTGGAATCGTGCACTCCTAGTCGCCTACCGGCTAGAACGCTGTACGTATTAGGAAGAGAGTGAGATAGAGATACTATACCTCACTCGTTCTACTAACAGAGGCACTTGCGGCAACAGTGTACTAGCACAGCCTGGTATAAACAGTCACGAAGCTTGAGTTGTGAGGGTGCTAGGAACAATTGACTGTGCCGATACTATTTCGCATTGTCTGTAATGAGGCGATATTAGCGATCCTAGTGGTTAGCAACTATTGAGCTTCGTGACTGTATATACTAGACCAGGCATGTCAAAAATCAGACACTGAAAGTGCAGTGTATGTGCGCGGAACGCCGGTCTGTGCAGATTGCGTCATTCACGTGTTGCTCTTACCAGTTCTTAGCCGGAGGGATGTACAAGAATCTATTCTGCGGTTCTAGTGTTCAATTAAATTGACATATGGACATTATAAACACACTTAGCAGAAGGAAAAAAAACACAATTATTGTCAGAGTCTATATTTGACAATAATTGTAACACAAGAAACAATATACTTACTCAGTTACAATTCACAAAGCAGTCGTTTGTAAAGAATCATTTATTTACATGATTTGTATAAAGTATTTGAAGAAAATATAAATATTGCAGTAATTTCGAAACAACAAAAAACGAACACAGTATTTCATTTTACGTAGTAGGTACTGATTATTTCAAAGTAATACTCTTTCATTGTTCGTCAAGCATTATTGGGACCATTAGTGCACAAATGTTAAAGAAAATATTTTACTCCCAATTACATGCAATAGGACATTGTGAGGCTTTTACACTGGAATCATTTCCTTCCTGTACATTAATATAAATTCACATTATTATTAATAAATTGGATAAATTAAGCTTGAATTTAAATTTATATATAGTTTATTTGGGAAACGTTGAGACCAAGTATCAGCAAGTTGGGAGCGTTACTGAATTGAGTTAAAAGAGTACTTCATAAACTGTGAAGCGAGGACATTTTCTTTATGTCAGGTTTAAAGATTTATTAACGTAAGTATATTAAGATAATATAGTAACGTGAGATGGAAAATTCGCCATTATGTATTATTTTCCCAGAAAATTTTTCTGCCTTACAAATAGCTGCTTTCTTCCTTCCCTTACAATCTCAAGACCCTCACATGTATTCTTCACTCAATATTCTCATCACTTATCAGCTTATCAAATAAAAGTTTATTTATTTTATTGCGTTATTTTACGACGCTGTATCAACATCTAGGTTATTTAGCGTCTGAATGATATGAAGGTGATAATGCCGGTGAAATGAGTCCGGGGTCCAGCACCGAAAGTTACCCAGCATTTGCTCGTTTAATAAAAGTTGTAAGTCGTCTAATCATTGATGGCTGTGTTAGTACAGACTCCAAAACAACAACATTGTCATGTTTGTCTTGCCGTGAGAGTACTAATTAAGAAATAAAAGCTGGCGAGTATCATATTTTGAGAACTTTACTAATCTGATTTAATTTCTCACATCGCTATTAGGTCCACATGGTATGATGAAAACCTTTCATTTTAAAATAATTACTGTTGGCTGAGGAAAACATAACAGTTACGTTATATAATTCGTGATTTATCTTCTTCGTTATATCTGTGGACTCCTCACTTTATTTTTCATAGCGCATTCACAATCACAGCTCAATGAGCACATCCGTACTGATCTGTATTACTGAAACCAAAGCTGTTCTGCTACTGCAGGTAATGTACAGCCCTGTCGAGTTCCCCTCCAAGCCGATTCACTCCCTCCAAGTAGGGGAATAGGAACTGCACATTGCACAGAGACCAGCGATTCAATAAACGAAATGAATCGAATCCTTCCTGAATCGAAAGCGGAATCGAACGTCTTCTCGGTTCTCACTCGTTATGAATCGTTCTCTACATTGTATCTTCTGAATCCAGGTTCCATTTCGGTCCGCTCACTAGCAGATAGATGTCTAGGTCCGCCCAGTAACAGACGTGTTTGTTTCATAAGCTGCGATATTTGCAACATCTGGTAGCTGGTAGAGGAACTTTCTTAAAATCACCTGTTATTAATCGTATAGAACGATGTATTTAAGTTATCAATGCCATGTTTGGATATAATGAATTGCTAAAGTAGAATATCTATTTCATTAATGTTTTAAAACGGGTAGAAAATAAAATTGTTCGCATTACAGCAACTATTTATATTTTAATTACCGGTACCATTCCAGTGTAATCCAATTATGATGGTCTTAGTTAAACTTATATAGTCTGACTTGTTCATATTCATACGTCTAAATTAATCACATGGATACGAAAGCTATTATTCCTTATCACATACTTAAAAAATATATTTGTCCTAAACAGAATAATACAAAATCGCCAGCCATTTATGAAATATAGAAAATGTAGCCTACCATAAGTTTAAAAATATGAAGTTAGGCCTACAGGAAAATTCAAAAACAAAACGTGTGAATATTATAACGCATAAACTGTACCATTTGTATAATATTTTTAGACAAAAAATGTAAAAGAGATAGGGAAAACACACACCAATTAAGTACATTTTCGTGGATTTTATGTTTTATTAAAATTTTCTCAACTTCCTTTTGGTGTTCAAACTGTAAAATCTGTGACCTGTTTAATTATTTTATCTCTTTTTCATTACTTACTAATGATTATGTAGTCTAAATATGACTTTATAACATTACAGTACAGTCACATAATGTAAGAGATATTAAACTTATTTTATATACTGGTACCCATTTCTCTATCTCTTTAAGTATTATGTTTTTAATACATCTTTGCAACCAGTGGACGACCGTGTCAATTTACCACTAATGCAGTGAACTGCATTGTGCTGTCATCTAGCAAGCAAAAAGTGGAAGTGAAGTAAATACTGTAGTAAAGAATGAAAGGTATCGCTGAATAGAAATGAAGATCCAATGTGTAATTCGTTCATACTTATATTGGAGCATCTGTGAATCAAATGAACGAATCATTTTAGGGAATTGTTCTTACTGAACCGATTCTTCAAAATGAATCGAACTTCCCATCTCTAATGTGCAGGGTTTTGACATGCCTGTACTAGACTGTGGTACTAGCCAAGACCCGTAAGAACAATGTTTTTTTCTTAAGGTGACATTCTCTATAGAGCACACACACTGTTGCCAGACTCTGAAAGAGCAATTATACCAACTGAGGAACTAATGCTATATTTTTCCAAATTGTGCTATATTTCTAATTATTATAGTTCTATTACTAATGCTTTCTAACTAATATGCCTTCCTGAAGATTTTTAAAGTCTATTGTCTCCATTCATCTTTCAGTTTCGCTTAAAAATTAATATTAAAATTTCAAGTTAGTAGTAATCGTATTATGCGTGTTTGTTACATAAGTTTTTGAAACATGCTAATCCTTCCACACTTAACCTTTCTTTTAAATTGTGTATCTAGGTAGTAGAGAATAATACCAACCAATTCCTAATACAGTCTGAAGGCACCCAAATTTTGGAATTAATTTGACATTCATAACAAATTAATGTATTGTGAGTTGCTTTCAGTGCATTGAAATATTAATGTCGATTATTTCTTTTCAGTTTAATGACGAAGTTTTCAAAAAAACTCGTGAGCAAATGTATCTACATACAAATATTGAAGACAACAAAGACCGATCTCCTAGGCATGTAAGTATGCATTTCATATGGTATGCTTGTCATGGTGTTACATTATTAGTAATGTATAACTAGACGCAAGTATTGGCAGAGATGTGTGTATCTACATTTTATTCACTTGTGTACCTTCACATTTTATTTATCCACAAATGTTTTACTTATATTTCAGGTTTATGGCTGCTGGAGGCTGGAACCTCACACACACATGGTTATCAGATGCCATTGTTGCCAAAAACTGGCCCCTCATACAAGAATTGCTAGAATTATTGTTGATGTGTCCAGTTGATGTAGAAAGATTAAAAACAAACAATTGCCCCAAACTTATTAAAGGCCTTTCTAAAGAAAGCAGTAATGAAAGTAAGTATCGCATAAGAAAACACTATCATTAAACTTCTGTGACTATAACAATTAATAATTTTCGTTTGGAAGACGTATGTTACTTAGAATTTTAGTGAGCTGTTACCACCAGATTTCCTGAGTCGTAAAAGTCTTAGTCGAGTGTGGGAAAGAAGGAAAGTGTATTTCAAGAATATGGTGTGTTCTTTACCGTTCTCTATAGAAGTTGAGAAAATTTGTTGAGTAGTTGTAGCTTTTTTTGCATAAATCTTTGTAAGATTAGATAATAAAGTTGTGTTTTCTGCAGATAATGCTTAAAATAATTACGTAACGCATATTTAACAAATCTATACGTCTCTTGAATTGAAAAGAAAAGTTGACTAATTTACAAAAGAAGACAAGTTTCATATCTTTCCTGAAGAAATACTATTGTGATCTTCGCTGTCACTTGCATTATAATCTGGCTAAAGACTATCTGTTCTCCTATCAAGGAAATTTCAGTCATAACAGTTGGAAACAGTATATCAATTTGAGCAAAGGCGAAAACGAGGGAAAACTGGTGCTTACAGAAATATGTTTTTGAAAACCATTTAGTGACCAAATAAAAGGTTAGAAGGTTTATTATAGAAATCCTAATTAAATTCGATTTTTTAATTTAAGAATATTTATGCTGTTTGCAGGTGTTAAGTTACTTGCAAGTAAATTGGTGGAGCAGTGGTTAAAAATAGTGAAGGGTGAGACTGAAGCAGTAAGGGCACATCAAATAGCAAATGCAGAAAATAAAGCTGTGGAAGTAGCTAGGGCAGACAATAGGGTGCCCACTCCAGATAGTGTGAGTGTAACAGTGACTGTGAAAGAGGAGGGAAGCAGGGTAGAACCAGCAAATCAACGATTGCAGGCTAGTAGTAGTGTTAGTGAGGAGACTAAGGTAGATGTACAGAAAGCACCAGCAGTATCACCGCCACCACCACCATCACAATCAGCAGCACCATTGCAACCTGTGAAGCAGGAGCCTGTTCAGCAAATAAAGAGTGAGAACTTGGAACCCAAAGTTGAAGTACAAAAATTAGTGATTAAGAGTGAAGATGGTTCTGATGAATCAAATGAAGATGCAAGCACGTGGGATGCTCCTATTGGACAGTTACCGGTGTATAGGATCACAATTCGAGATGGGAAACAAGTGTTAGCAAAAGTGTTTGCGGGCGAGAAATCAAATAAAAAGTTAAGTGCAGATAATTCAAATGTGACTTCTGTTGCAGAAAGTGTTAAAACACTGTCGAAATGTAGTGTTCTTGTACCCAAGGTGAATGATGCGATCCTTAAAAAAGAAGAGCTAAAAAAAGAAGCTGAAGAACTCCCTACAAAAATTAGCGCAGATTCACAAAGAAGTCCTGTTGCAAAATCGAAGATTAAAAGTGAAAAACCTGAAACAAACAGTGACGGAACAAAAACATCGAAAGAAGTGCAGAAAAAGTCTAAAGATGTTCAACAAAACACAAAAGCACCTGACAAAGACAAGAAGTCTAAAGTTGAATCTAGTAAGGAAAAGAGTAAAGAAAAAGATACTTCAAAAGAGAAGAACAAAGAGAAGTTGAAGGAAAAGGATAATGGTAAGGAAAGAGAAAATAATAAAATTAAGGATAGAAAGACAAGTACTGAAAAAAGTAATGCTCAGTCTGAAAAAGACAAAGCAGCTTTGGCCAAATTGATTCCTCCTGCAATTAGCAAATTGGGAAAGATACCCAAAAAGTCGAAACCTGAAGAAATGAAGTCAAATACTGATGTTAAGAAGCCCTCACCAAATGAGGAGGTTAAGAAACCCTCTTCAGAAGACGTCAAGAAGGTCTCTAATGAGGAAGTTAAGAAGCCTGAAATCAGAAGGCCTCCTATTCCAGATCTACCGACCAGCAGAAAACCTTCAATGTCCATAGAATCAAGGAAGTCGACGGATGCAGCTCGTCCCAAAACTGTGAAGACTTTCAATTCCAAGTTTCGTTCAACAGGGTTGGAAGAGGAAGCTAAGCCACCACCTGCAAGACCTATTAAGAAACCCATTATGCCTATAGAGAAGAAACCTGTTAAACTTCCATCCTTAAAACGTCCTTCCCCTCCAAAGGAATTGTCAACACCCCCAGAGAAGAAGCTGAAGCCCACAATTGCTGATGCAGCCAATGATGATGCAAAGAAGAACGAGAAGACTGGAGGCATAAAATTAATACCTCCGAGACCTAAACGTAAGTATGGGTAAACACGGTGGAGGGAAATAAAGGATGGGGTTGTTATCTTACAAAAATGAAATGAAAATTAAGAATAATTAATACATTTTTATTATTTCGTAATGTGACACTAGTAATGTAATAGCATAATCACATTCCTTATTTTATTTTTTTTTTCATATGATCTCGAACTTTCATTGCTCGAATTTTCGGTATCTCGAAGTTATTCCAATTCCCAAGTGTCATAGATATATTTATATAGTAGAGCTTCGACTATCGTCTTCGACCATAGCAATTTCTACTAACTGGTGTCCGTTATATTGTTAAATTCGATTATCGTCGAAATTCTACTAATTGTCGTTTTTGCCAGATTATATACCAGTACATTCCTCCTGCATAAGTGACATTCGCCCAGTCTCAAGTATCCAGTTTCGCGTCAGTGTGTTTAGTAATATTAGTCACACTGCCAATCAATGTTGCCAACTCAATTCGTGAAAACCTGCTATGAGACAGTGGAGAAGTCGTTGAATTGGTTATATTATCAGTGTAAACATAGAGTATTTTGCCGCTTTGAGGGTTAAGAAACCCGCTAAATCCCTGTACCAACAATACAAATTTGATAAGTTTTACCAACTAAACAAACACAAAAATGCATCCAATCTAGCATGAAAACTGCTACATTGGCAACGCTGTTACCAGTCCAGAACTTTGAGGATTTATGATTATTGAAAAGTTGAAACATGTCAGTAAAAAGGTAAAGGTATCCCCGTAACATGCCATGAAGGCACTTGGGGGGCATGGAGGTAGAGCCCCATGCTTTCCATGACCTTGGCACTAGAATGAGGTGGTGTGGTCGGCACCACGCTTTGACCGCCTTTTACCCCCGGGAAAGACCTGGTACTCAATTTTATAGGAGGCTGAGTGAACCTCGGGGCCGTTCTGAAAGTTTGGCAACAAGAAAAAATCCTGTCACCACCTGGGATCGAACCCCAGACCTTCCAGTCTGTAGCCAGCTGCTCTACCAACTGAGCTACCCGGCCGCCACATAATGTCAGTGTAAGGGAAAAGTGCTACAAGTGTGAAAACAATAAAGAGAGGAGAGAAGTTTTACCTCCTTATCATCATTATATAAACATAATGATTATGAGGCAGCTATAACCTTATAAGAATAGTGGACATAACCCATGCATACAAAATTACGTGTACAAGCATTATAGAACAGTACCAGAAGTTACATATTATGGTGCGCAAAAGTACTGTAATTAAGTCCACTGTATCATGTTGCTAGTATACCTACTGTTTTTAGCATTGAAATACAAAAATATGTTTTGTTTTCGTAATATTCCATGTGCTGTGCTGCTGAGAGCAATTTTTTTAATTTATAACTTGTGAAAGTGCTGAAGTTTCGTTTAGAAATGCCTTCGTTTTAGTATAAGAGCAAGAGAAACCCATGGACAGGAAACTGTGAATTCAATTAAGTAACATAAAATATTTTCCGATTTTATTTAATTACTGCGTATCAACAACAGTAAAGTTCCTTCGTTATTAACAGATCACATCTGGATTACAGTTAGGAGGTTTCTTTAATTTATTGTTCATGATTGTTTCGGCCAGTTAGTACTAACAGTTTGATGTAAGCAGATGGTTAAATTTATAGTTAGTTCGTAAGTTGCCTAAAAAGTTTAAAATCTAGACAAAGTTCTGCAAGAGAAAACAGTTTACACCCTCATCTAGTGTTGTGTTATGTTCCTCACATTTTAATGAAAAAGATTTTGAGGTGTCTTAACTTAAAAAAAAAAAACGAAAGATGAAAAGTTTAAGGGTTCCAGACTAAAATCAGGGGCAATTCCTATTGAAAAAATAAAGAGTAATTGCTGGTCCATCTCCTTCAAAACAGTCACGTATTGACAGATATGAAATGAAGAAAACAAAAGAGCTGGTTCGAGACATATTGGCAATGCATGAAACAAGTAGTATTATTCTGGAAAAAACTATAATAGAAATGACACATGAATACAACACACAACATGGTACTGAGTGTTCAGAAATTATTCTTCATTGCCCATGCTGCAGTCTGTTAGTGAGGTGATGACATAGATAACAGTTTTCATCTTGAAACTTGTGAAGAAGAAGGCGACAGCAAGTGTGGTGATGATGATGTAGAGAGTGACGTTGAAAAAAATTATGACTACTTTATTGTAGCATGGACTGGTTTATTATTATTAATTCAAGTTTGTGCTGTATGTAGAAATAGGGTTAAATCTATTAAACATTATGCAAATAGTACAATGCTTCATATTAAAACAGTTTCTGAGTATGGTGAAGTGTTTTCTTGGCCTTTGCAACCAGTGCAGTGGTGGGAAAATGACCACAAGCATCATATTTATTTGTTTCGTTCATTATGTAGAATACTGAACATGGCAATGATGTCCAGAACATTGTTTGATCAAATTGTGAAAACATTTATTGCCCCAGTATTAAGGCACCATTGGAAAAATGAGAGATGGGAGAAAATAAAATGTAAAGAATTCTGGAAAACATTTTATGGTGGCTGGAGATGGACAGTATGATTCTCTCGGATATTATGCAAAATATGTTGTTTATTTAGCCATGACTTACATACGGGTGCTATAATAGATTTTGAAATACTACAGAAGGGAGTGGTAAAAGCAAAGCAGAACTGGAGAGGCCAGCTTGTGAGGAATTACTGAATAGACCCATGAAAGAAGAAAAATGTGATATACACGTGTTTCTCTCAAACAGATATAGGGGTGTTCGTTATTTTCTTAGGACACAATACCCTCATATAGAACATGCTTTTGATGTGTGGCACTTATCTAAAACTCTAATGAAAAAAAATTAAAAAGGAACCCTGAATTATAGCAATGGAAGAAGAGTATAAACAATCATTTATGGTGGGCAGTCAAATCATTTAATGGAAATACCTCCATATTGATTGAAAATTTCACTTCTTTGTTGCATCGCGTAAAAAAACGAACATGAATGGATGGAAGGTGGCGAGGAGAAAAAATGTCAACATGATCTGCTTACTGAGCAAGAAAAAAGAAGAAAAGCCTGGTTCAAACCACAAAGTGATTCTTATTCAGTTTTGAAAAAAAATTATCCTAAATAAGAATTTTTTGGTGCAAAATATTATATTCATACAGACAATCTTGAAAGCTATTACAACTTTCGCCTGAAATATACTCCTAAAAGAATTCATTTTTCTTGTAGTGGTATGCTACTCTGATCCATAGTTACTATTCTTGACCATAACTCGAATTTAAACAAACAAAAATCAGGGTTCAAAACACAGTACTCAAAGACATCAGGTTCTTGGATCATGAAACAAAGCTACTCATCTGGTGATGGAAGCTGAATATAATGAAAAACATATTTGACTATTTTGAAAAGCGTACATCTGAATTACCAGAAGAAGAAGAAGAAGACAACTCAAACTGATAAGGTTTTATGCCATAAAAAGCCATTTCATATTATACGTGAACGAACTGTCAATCCCCTGCAAAATAATGTGCTTTCATGACAAGGTACTGAGTGAAGGAACATTGTGACATCACTGACTGTTTTGTTTTCCTTGTATAGTGCACGCCCTGTTTCACTTGACCAGAAGAGCATTACATTTCATAATATATCATAATCTACTTCCAACTAAACTTCGATTTTTGTGTTGTGATCTCCTTTAATTGCCCAAAGTCATTACCATTGCCATTGATTCTGTAGCTTATTTAGTGGTTGCTATCCCATCTTTACCCCTTTAAGGTCTGCTCTCACTTAGCAGAACCAAAATCAGCATGATTTTCCTTCCTGATGTATTTAAATCGAAGATAACAGAAACTGACACGTGGAATGGAATTGAATCTAAAAGTATTCATGTGCAGGAATAATCATCCGTTGTCGGAACAACTTTTTTTTTGTTTCGGTTGGGATTGTATGTTCTCGTGAGTCTTCTAGGAAAACCAAGGATAACGGGCCTATGCATTCTGGCAGTTTTATTGTTGCTAGTTAGTGAATTGAAGTTGTATTGTTACATTTTATTGGCGTATAATTGACTTAAATAACATGAATGAAGAAATATTAATCAGTTAATAGGTATGTTATGAATTCTATATTTCCTTCCCTTCATTTTGTTATTTAATGCTTCCCTTTCTGCCTCTTCACATAAATGGGCTAAAACTATTATGCGATCCATTTTAAACTGTAGCTATTTGTATGGTTTGGTTCCATTCGGTTCGATTCTTATAGATGGGGGCTAAAGAAGGCACTTAACTTAGATTCGATTCTGGTAAGTGTGAGCAAATCTCAAAGGTGGAAAGAATTCTGTGATTACGTGATCAGAGTTCTGTAAAGGTGAAATGCAACATTAGCTTTACATCTAGGAAGGACAATAGTTTGCTTGTTAACTTTCATAACTGGCGAGAATTTCGCTCGTGCAATTGGGTGGGGGGGGGGGGGAAGAAAAATGCAGGTAGTTGCCAGAAATACCGTTGTCAAGAATGACCCATTTAGGAGGAACAGAATGGTGAAGAATGGTTCAGTCAGTCAAATTGATGTTCATGCGAAACCCATTTACATAATTTTCATAACATGCTGTTATAAAATCTGATGGAGGGTAAAACAGAAGAGTTTTTGCAGTTCCCATGGCACTTCGAGATATCGAGGTTCGATTTGAACTACATTTTAAGATCTATTACCAGGGGTAGACAAATTCCAGGTGCCAGGTCGTCTTGGCACAAAAAAATTATGTGGTAGGTACCTGAATTTTTTTTATTGAGTTGAAAATTGTTTAAGACTTGAATATCTTTTATATTTCTATGACTAATAGGCCTACATAATGTTAACAAAAGCTATTGTAGGAAGAACTTCGAGTGTTTCTTTAGATTAAATTTATTTTCTTGCGCATTTCAAGGTAATTGTCTTCATATAGCTTCAGTGAACAGCACAGAGCATCTTGGTGTGTTTGCATTGCATAAATATCTAATATTGTTTAATATATTTCAGTAAATGTTTCTTAGTTCAATGAATTTCTCATTGCATAATTATGTGGATAAAATGTGCTAATTCCCGAAAAGAAAATGAGGGAGGGGGGCGCTTGCCCTGATAATTTATATTTTTTTCCTATCCCTGCATATTATTATGACTGAAATAATAATAATAGTATATAATAATAATAATAATAATAATAATAATAATAATAATAATAATAATAAGTTAATTTATCATGTTATTATTTGTATTGTGGACATCATATAGATACCTTAATGAATAAGTTTCATATAGGATGTAGGAAGTAGTAGTGAATTAGTTTGTAATAACATAATTACAAGGTGATATTTTGATAACTTCAAGTGCATTTCGTATTCAAAAGAATCATACGCGCTATAATAAGTATATAGATTGAAAACTATTAGTTTTAAGATGCCATTTTCAATGCATATGTGTTAAACTGTTTCACTTTCAGTTTTCAGACCTGTGGGAGATCTGCAAGTAACGCTGAAGTTCTTGACAAACGAGCAACTCAGCTTCTTCTCTGTTGTTTTATATTATTTTGTGTCCCTTCACTAATATTCTTTTCCATTCAGCAGTATAAAAATGATATTGAATCAATTATATCTAAAAAGACTTGCATTCACTCACAAAGACTCACCGTTAGATATGTTTTCCAGTGATTTTTAGTGAGAGGATGCAAGTTATTTCTGTAATTGATTTAGAAGAGAGGTTTGAATTACTGTTGGAGAGACCAACTGCACTTGACATGCAACTCTGAACAGGTATGGTATATTTCCAGATATTTTGTATGGTTGGGCTTGTTGAACAGCCACCGTTGTTTAATTTGCTTGAGCAATTTGTTTTTTTCATAGGCCATTCTTTAAAGGTTTTGAAATGTAGTAAGGAAGAAACAAAAATTGACAGCTGAGTAATGTTGCAGAATCAATGTTGGTGGCACCATCAGATTTTTTTCTTTCTTTTATCTTTTTTTCCTTTTTCATCATTCTTCAGTCTAATGATAATTCTTGTTTTTAGTTGTAATGTGTATTCTTTTAAGATTAGGTGTGTATGAATAGTGTTACTAGAATATTTCAATTTAAAGTGACTTTTGCTAATAGATAGGCCTATACTACTATACTTTTTTTTTTTTATTCAGCTTCATGTTCATTTGGGGCTTACTAGTTTGGCTATGTTGCAAACATTGCATATACAGAATTCATATTGTGTACTATCCCAATACATATTTTAAATACTATTTTCTGACAAAATCAAATCTTACCACTTTATTCACAAAATCAGATTATGCCATATATTCTGAAGCAGTTCTCATAATTACTTACAATCTGCTAAATGTTAGACTCATGCTTTCTAGAAATTTTTAGTAACATTTATTGCAGAAATTAATTTTATTTGATTGAGCATTAATATAGTCTGTAAATTTATAAGTATCACTTTCATTGCATGTAAGCATTAATGGAAGATACAATGAAACAGACATTTACTATTCATTAGTTTATCATCGACCATCGGCTTCAAACATTTTTTGCAGACTTCAGTTCCTGATGATACTTCTGACATGTTCATAACAAGTTTGTAATATTCATAATTTTGTGTTCAGTTCACTAATTGGAAGATTTTGCAGTAAGAGTTTTGTTTCGCTGCAAAAGAAGTTGTAATACATTGAAAATTCAGAATTTATATAGAATATACTAATCCTCAGTGTGAGGAACGTATGACTCTTAACTGTTTTTGGGCTTGTAGAGTAAGAGAGAGAGAGCCAAGCACATTGGAAGCTGGCTTGAGAGATTTAATTGTCTTTTAGTTTCCATTGTGAATGGTTTGCAAAATGAAAGTATAATATTTACAAGGAAGTAGCAACCTATAGGAATACGAAGAGCAACTGCAACAAGCCTGGCGAAAACCAGCGAAGATAGAATGGCAGCCTGTGATGACTTCAAGTTTACGAGAGGAAGCAAATTAATATCTTTAAGAAAGTTTTGGACTGTATTGTGATATTCTTGAGAATGTTTGTGTCAAGACTTTATTTGTTGTATTATGGAAACATAGACCTCTTAGCGTAAGTTATGGCTTGCACACCATAACTTAGAAATAATCTCGGAGACATATCTAATGGAGAAGTGGATCTGATCTTCAATTGGTGGTGCTAAACTAACACAACGATGAGATCGCCAGTTCGACACATAGTGTAATAATACCAGCTGCTTCTGAGGTAAGAGAGGATTCCTGTACCAGATTTCATGTATCTATGGTGATAATGAATAAATGCTTGGGTTATCCCTGAGTTACATGACATTCTCCTTGAAAAAGCGTAACAGTTAAAATACAGGCAAGCCTCCCATATTTCCAACTTCCTTGCCTGGATTATTTATTTTTTCTTTTCATTTTATTTCATACAGTGGCATATATATTCTGTGATCACATAGCCAAGGACAAGCACAGTGTAAACACAAGTCAAATAAACTGATATTTGATTGCCATTCTGCTTCATTGTATGTGTGTCACATGATGTGAGTCATTGAATATCTCTTTAGTAAGCCAAGGTGTAAGGTGAGGTCTGTATTCAAAATTTGTGAAAAATAAGCCGTCGGTATAACGTAATTATAAAGAACTTTCGTTTTGAAATTTAAATTTGTTACGAAATTTAATAATTTAATGTAGGTTAAGAGATGTAATTATAAAGATCGAAGGTCTGATATTTAGAAAAAGTAAATGTATATGTCGAATAGCACTGTCCATTCACATAAATTTAGTTATAGGATGAGCTGCTAATATCGTAACGTTTTTATTGTTGGCGTTTATCTTCGATTTTTAGCTAACAGAAATTATATTGATACTTGTTAAGTACTTATATGTTCTGATTCAATAAAATTTGAACGGATTGTTGACAGTAAGAACATCAGCAAATTTAAAATGTAGTTTCTAAGGTAATGACAACAAATGCAACTTTTGGTACCAGAACTACATAACTCAAAAGCAGAGATTTTTTCCTCCCCATTCGGAAGTTGATTTACAGTGCTGAACGTAATATTGCTATATGTATAAAATTTATACTCTTGGCTGTTCTAGTAACTGGAATTGTATGATTTAGTGGGATCTGAAAATGTTTAGGCCCATAGCTGCTTCGTTATGTAGCAACTTGGATAATTGTCAATAACTTTGAATCCTTACCAGTTATCACTCACCCTTTCTCCTTTAGTCCAGACCATCTTGTTTATTGAAAACACACACTTTGAATAGGAAAAATGCCTTTGTGTAGCTGGCGTATTATGCATAATTATTTTTCATCTTTTCCATGGCAAATATTTTCAGGCAAGTGCAGAGTAGTACAGTTTGCTGTAATTCAGTGTTTATATGCGCTATACTTAATGCAAAATAAACCTTTACATTGATTGAGATTTGCCTTTCTCATTGTCACTTATAGCATGTTGTAATGCTGTAAAGGATCTATTTTTAGACTTTCGCGAAAAAGAACTTTTCCAGGATCCCTGATACAAAAATGCCATCTGTCTGCCCACCTGCTTCATGCAACCTGTTTCACTCAGTTTTTTTTTAAGAAAAAATACATACAAAATGATTTTTATTAAAATTATTGGTTCTTTAATTTAAAAAATAGGAAATAACAAGCGTAAAATATTTTCGGCAATATAAAATATATATTGCTTTCTATTAATCCAGGTTATTATTTACATTTTCGTTACATAAAATTAGAGCCAGATTAGACCGAATATGTCCAAGAAACATACGAGTGGTTCAGAGCAATGATTTTCAGTACATACTGATACTTAAAATATAAAGCTATTTCGGGCAGAATTTTAAGTGTAAAAACACGTTGCTTTCAGAAATTTATGTAAAAACCATTTTGGACTGCAAGAAGTGATGTTCGTACCAAAACTACACTTGCAGCACCTAATACATAACAGTTACTAGGTTCCCCCCCTCCCTTGAGAGGATGACTCTCTTTAATATATGTTGAAAATATCTGGTTAGTGGTTGTAGAATATGGAGAACTCCAGCTGTCTTTACAAATACGAAAGGGGTGTGGAATAGTATGATTAGACGTGAAGAGAAAGAAATGTCTACTGTATATTATATAATTATAGGTTTAGGTAGAATGTCGCTTTACAGAACTCCATTCTATTTTCCTTTTTAAATGCTATAACAATATTCGCAAAACGGCAAAAATGAACATAGGTTACACGGACGTAAATATTAAGTTTTATTAATAACAATGAAGTAGTAATACTCCATATATTCATAAACATAAACTTTTCATTGTCTGAAGAACAAGAGTAGGATCGGAGTTTTAGGTAGTATTATAGAAAATGTCTGTTACATTCTACGCCATAATATAATTAGTTAAAGTGATTAATTTAAAAAAGTTAAGGACAATGTAGAGTACGAAAAATTACCTCTCCTGTAGCGTATGTGATATAGAAATAATATTTTGAAGTGCGATGCTTGTTCCCCTCACCTCGGAAATATTCTGCAGCCCCTCCTATCTCCGATTAGTGTGTGTGGACTGTTTTCCAAACAGTCTCATTGGAAAGCCCAGGCGCACTTAGGCTTATTACTTATTACTTGGAAAAAATGCCTAAAGGAATGTAATTGTTGAGTAGTGTTAGTGAATGTATTTCAGTCTGTATTTGTTTACTTGGAACTTCACTATCTACATTGGTGGCCGCAGTGACACACGCGCAGCCACGACCTTCGTAAGCCGTTTCTAATAGAAACGAGCTATCACATCTGGTAGCAGTTGGATGGATACACCACTGTCTCCTTGAAGAGTTGCATTGGTACACATCAAGACGTGCCAGTGTTGAGAATGTGTTCGTGTATCTGCTGACTGAAGCTTCAGATCAGGCCATGCGCCATTGAAGGTGATACTCCTAGGCACAGACGTGCACATAACATTTCATTAGTAATGTTCCCATATGAGAAAAGCATTCTTTTACGTCTATTGAATAGAATTTACAGTGTTATAGGCTGAAGTAGTGCTGATATGTATTTACAGTACAGACGCGCAAACTATGATGACGATGAGAGACAAACAAATTTAAACGTTGGCTATTGGATAATAATTTTGTCATTCTATTATTAAATTAATTATTAAGACTATGACATGTCATTACCTAATAATCTAACCAGCATGCGACATACAGAGTGAGCTGTCTTCTAAATCATATGTCCTAAATTTATGTATTACATCGTTAAGACGTAATCCAAAAGCCAGGTTGTACCAGAGGTGAGGTGAGAGTATCTAGACGAAGGAACATTTTACTTTAGAATTTCGTTTTGAAAAAGATCTTTCACTTTTTATAGTTTCTAGTAGCAACGAAACGTGAAATTGCCTTTTACGCCCCAAAACAAACAGGAATGAAAGATAAAGCTTTCCCATTGGAAAGTGGGATTCTGACACACATTTTCATTTAAATTGAACATTACTTATTCAGTCGTCCTAATTGGTCAAGCGGCCAATTAACATGACTTCCTCCTAGAGAAAAATCAATCCTGACAAAATTTGTGACTTCTTTGCCAGCGTTAAATTTCGATACTAACCTCTGCAGTTTAAATCGTCGTTAAATAAAAAACTACTTCTTACTGACTTTATATTTTATTGTCATATGCTGAAATAGCATATCTCCACCTTAGCAAGTTTTCTTCGGTTCGAGATCGAAATAACTAGATAGGCGCATAAAAATTAGAACCTAAAGGATTAGGTAGTGCCTGTGTACCATTCGTACACACGCCCATGGTCATACAATAGCTGCAGTGCTGGTTACACTATTGTTTGGGATTGATTGTGTATTTATACTTTTTCCCCGGTAGTCTAGGGATTATTGCGTTTGTCGCTAGGCCTAACTGCCTGAAAGTGATGTATATTTAGGCTGAAAAGCACGAAAGTTCGGCTTTCATCTGACAATAGCCAGTGAATTCATTTACAGCATGCATATGATATCTTTACTTAAATAAAGAATGGATGCAAGATTGTGTGGAAATCTGTGCTCTCCATTCTGAAAACTCATCATATATTGGATACATTTTATCTTTCCACTCTCGCGCAGGTAGAGTGGAGGCGGCAGTGCAGCGCATCTGCCCACGTGCGAGCGTGGAAAGATAAAATGTATGCACTATATTACCCCAATAACAATTGCGTAGTTCTCTGATAAAGAAGCGTAAATGTAAACTTTATTTAAATCCTACCAGTACGCAATCTTCAGTGTGTAGGGATGGTCGTCACGCACTAATATGAAATGTATTGATTTCATTTCATTTAGTGTCCTGCTCAAGGGCAGGTCTTTCACTGCAAACCCAGCTTTTTCCAGTCTTTCCTATTTTCTGCCTTCCTCTTTGTCTCCTCATATGAAATGTATTATTGACTTAAAAATAATGAGAACAATACTGATTCATTTCACTTTTCTCTCTTTTAGTCTATTTACTTATGTATTATTTAATAACCGTAACCATTCTGGAGTGGTGGTATTTAGAAATAGAGATGAAATATGTCTAGATACAGGATAGGGAATTGATGTGGCTCAATACAAAGATAATGTAAGGCGGGATTTTTCATCGCGTAACTTCCAGAATGGCTGAGGCGTTCACCTATTTTCCCAAAATATTAAACACCGGATATTTCCGGAGATACAAGATGGGCCTTGGGAAATAGTACAAATAAAAGGTCGCTCGGCGTTCACAGTGAGTGGACGTTCTGCGTCGTCTTCAAAAAAATGTCCGGCAATGCCAATGTAAACTCCAATAGCGCACCAGACTACGACCTTTTGACTGTGTAGATATTTCTCAAGAAGAAGTTGTGGGTTCCTGTCTGCATAGTAACGAAGATTTTTGCTTATTCACGAACCCGCTAAGGCGAAGGTTCGCTTCGTCAACATTGCCAGAGCAGACAAAATGGTCTCATCTTGCTGCACTCGTTCAAGAAATGTTATGCAGAATTGTAGCCTATTCTATCTTCCGGCCGCAGCTCTTGACACACCTGTAATTTGTAAGGGTGAAACTTCAAGTCATACTTCACAATGCTACGCAGGGAAGTCCGAGACATGCGTATTGTCCTTGTATGGTGACGAACCGATCGCTGCGGACTTCGTTGCAGAGCCACACGAACTGTTTGGTTGCGGCCTCTCATGTTTCGTATTCACGACTGAACCATTTGTTCTTCACTGATTCACCCACCTGGATATCGTCCTGTTCGGAATACGGTGATGACAGTTCTCTTCACGTCGTAACTCACGCTGCGCGAAAATATAACACCATTTCCACGAATATACATTTCCACATATATGTATGCTCCCACTGCCCTGACATGGATCTCTTGCGACCAACTGTTCATGGCTAACAAAATGGCAGTAATATTGTTTGGGCAAAACAATTGACAGAAGAATCAATTATTAACTGCATGATTACCAATATAAAATATACTATTTCCCGCGGCCCACTTTGTAGAAGTTGGCAAGGGTGTGGTTCGAACACGCATAATCCAGGAAAGAAAAGTACGGAAGAACACCTTCTGTTCGTGCGTCTCTTTGGCATGTAGACATACCTAAGCGGATTAGATTAGTCAAATGTATCATTTGTGCCTCTTCATAAAAGAGCAGAGGTAAATCTGAGGCCTTAAACGATTTCAGAGTCCTGTTATATTATTATACGCAGCAATATCATCTGAGACTCTACATGTAACTTTCATAATTATATTAAATGGACGTATCGTGGAAGTAAGCATTTCTGTTTGGTTCGTAACCACATTATTTTATAATATTTTCGTAATTCAGCGGATGTCCATTTGTAAACCAGTTTCCTTCATATGACTTGGAGTGAACATTGCATTATTACTGAACTTAAGCTGTGAAGGGATTCGTGTTGTAACGCTATATTATTCCCAAACATGGACCATGGACACTACAGTGTGGGACAACCGCATGGAATGCTGAAAAAGACGTCGAAAAAATGTATTGCTTACGTAAGTTAACCTTTTACCTCTACCTTCTCACTAAATTAGTTCGAGATATTTACGAATGATCTACACCTGTAGTATAGAATCGAGTTTTCTGTATGGTTGAAACGTATCTTTACAATGTGTTGAAATAAATGATCGATGTATGAAATATATAATTCAAAGCAAGGGTGCTCGATTTGGCTTGAGTCCAGTTTGCAGTAAAGAAACCAGATAGAATTTAAAAAGAAATAGTACTAGTTTCTGAACAGTTTTAAGATCGGGTGTTTATAGCTAGAAACTCAATTCGTTTAAAAGGAAGTAGCCTATGACGTATTAAAAGCGAATGTAGAACTGGTTATGTTTTGACAGTGACGTGTTCGAAAACGCACAGTCAACTTCTGAAGTTTTTCCACATGTTAGCAATGAACTTCATTAAATATAGCTAAATCGCCTCTTATGGCTATACAGACTAATAATTTAATGGAAGAAGGGAGCGAACTGTAAGAGAAATGGAATTAAATTGAACAACGGAAAGCTGGGTATCTTCTGGTAAGGAAGTTAACAAGACAGTGATAAGCGGGGAAGCTGAAAGCGAAATAAGATAATCGCAAGACAACCATTCAAACTAATGGAGTATCTATGTGAGCTCGAAGCCTTTCAGTCGTCTTGAGTCCATCCGTAGTCAGCCGTCCTGCTGAAGGAACTTCGGTAATTGAAGGAAATGGACGAAAATGAGTACGTGGTTTTTTAGAACACAAAAGAAAGGGTATGGAATGGGCAACATATTTTCGCAAAGCTTTAAGGAACGAAGATTATCTTCAGGGTCTGCTTAATTCTTTGGTGAATAGCGCCATCCCTGTCATCTAGAATCGCATGATTTAGTCTTTCATGAGTCTGGTTTCGAACCGTGGCTCTTAAGAACTTATATTTCATCGCTAAATGGGTCCATAGTTCACAAATTAATTGTAAATAGTGGTTAAATATAGAAAATAAATTCAGTATGTCTGAAAGTAGGTCCGTGTCCCATTTCTTCTAGTGCTCACTCCCACATAGGTCCTTGAGCCTTATTTAAATTACTAGAACTAAAGTACGGTGGGCAGTCTTTTGAGACTGAGCCAATTGGCTATTTTTGTTAATCCTAATGAAAGGTGGTTCACATGCGAGAGGAAGTCTTAGGAATTGGCAACAGCTCTGAGGAGAAATGCAATGTAAATTTCGACTTCATACTTCCTCTACTCTTAAATTCTTGGATTGCGCAAGAATATATTTTAATTATACTTACGGAGTAATTTTCACAAGTGTATAGATAGCGTTAAACACATTTAGTTCCGATACTGTTCTTCAATCGGTTTGGTCTGGAAGAAATATTTGGCATTCTGAACATTAGATCAGCCACCCCCCCCCCCCCAGTATCATATTTATGTCATTTGGAAAATTAAACGGCCGTATTTAATATATAGCGGTTGGGAAACATACAAAGATTTGGCTGAAATGTATTCATAACAACGTATTGACTCTAGTATTTGAAAATGTTTTGGTGTAGTAATCATCTTGTGTTTTTGTTTCTATGAAATATACCGGGTTCAGTTTTAAAATGCAGGTAATTACAGACTTCATCGTATATATTTTTGTGAGGGACACATAGACAAATAGGAAGTCAAAGCTTGTCATAGAACAGGAAATAAATATTTTATGTTGTACAATACATCAATTATCCGTTTTAACTGGCGAGACATAGCGAACGGTTAATCGAAGAAAACGTATAATCCATATTACCAATTCTAATGGACTTATGCCTATCTCGTGCATTTTAAGACTCTTAAAAATTCTATTTTTTTCTGCACTTTTCCGCAACCACTTTTATTTTTTTATATCCATTCTAAGTCTGCTGATTACTAATAAATATTCAAGCAAGTGGGTGCAAAGTGAAATTTATATGGTAATCCAAAGGGGTGGAAATGTTTATTTAAAATTGACACGGGAAAGAGCGAAAGTTAACGCTGATCATGGTAGGCACGATTTAGAAAGTAAGAAAGAGCATTCGTTGTGAGCCATTACTATATACCACGTAAAAAGAACTTCCTTTTTGTGACTAGTATCCACAGAATAGTTAATCGGGAGATGGATAATAGAGAGTCTGCTGTATGTAGCTAAATTTAGTATTTTGAGGCTGCGGCTTCTCATAAGTCCCGATACAATGCGCCTTAACCCTTTGAGGCATAATGGTTTCATTTGCATCCACCACACTTTCTAGTTTGTTCTAATGTGAAGTTGTACCACAGTGGCTTCAAATAAAGCCACCTAATTTATATGCAAATATATGAAAATGCAATTTGTTGGCAGATTTCGTCTCTATTTTATATATTTTATTTCATTTTACCAATATTCACTTCAAATTTGTTAATTAAGAGTTCTGTCTCTCAAATTGTTCTGGAGGCCTGGCTCGGGACCTCGCAGAGTGAGGGTGATAGTGGAGTATGGTGAAATGATGATAATGGTGAGGGGAAACGGGAGAACCCCGAGAAAACCCTCTCGCTCCCGCTTTGTACACACATTCTTTCGTGGCTCAGGCGGGGATCGAACCCGGGCTCCACGATGGAAGGCAGGCCCCCTTTATCCACCATAGATGCAGCCGCAAAGTTCGGCACATGTGAGGCGACCTGGAAATTTCTCCTGGAACTCTCAGTAAGTAGCAGGATACTTTTAAAGTGCTTTCAGTTTACGACTCGTTGATCTGCTTGATTGGTCGCGTTAGTACTCAAGAGCATGAAATATGACGAATATTAAAGTTTGAAGTAAATACATGTAAAAGACTTGGAAAGTTCTTTGCCTCGACTTTCGTGTGTTACGTTACAGTAATGGAATATGGACAACACAGGAAGTCTAACGTAAGTGTGATAAAACCAATAGAAATGGTTTTTCTTAATTTTCTTCTGTTCTATTAGGGGATAGTTAAATAATTCGTGAAATAATTGTGTAAATGCAGAGAAAAAAATAATCTAACGAAATATCCGAAATAACCACAGTTAACGTTACCTTTACCGTCTAACTTAAGTTTTGTCTCGGTCATACTTCGACTTGTGACAGACAAGGCATAGAGAGATTGAGCAAAAGTAGGGTATTCCGTAAGAAATGGATATGCGTCGAGTTGATAAGACATTCTTCTGTCTTCTGTGCATTCCTGCCAAAGTCCTTGTCACGTCTTGAGTACGGGCATTTCATAGGGTAGCTTTTATAGAGTACTTTAAAATGATGAGATTTTATAACTTGAAGTTCTGTTTCCGCAAGAATATTTCAAAAGCGTACTTAAGTTGTAGATTGAATTATCAGAGAAAAATTGGTTCATATATTTTCGTGCTTTAACACTATGGCAATACAGATCTCAACCAAAATCGTAAAATTAATTAAAAGTCACACGGTTGCCCCCCTTCCTCCTTCCAATAGCGTATACTTGTCCTTGCGTCATTTACCGAAGTGTGCCCAACTGTTGGCGACGAAACTGTAGTTATTTTGGCCGCCACTTTGGCGTTGTCGGTGCCCCATTGGAGGCGAACTGCATAGCACCGCATGGTGACTTGTGTAGCAGTGATGAAATGCCGGTAAGGAAAACGAAAGTACCCTGCAAAAACCTACTACCAAACCATCTTTGTCCATCATGAAGTCTACTTAGAGCGTCTTTAAATATTACGCATAGTTTTATCGCGAAGTATCCTATTTAAAGATATCGTTTGTCTAGATTGGTATACCAAAATGTTACCATTGGCCCTAGTAAGAGGATTACAGACATACATACGATATTCTTCGAATATAAATTGCCACGATTACATTAAATGTTTCAGAAAGTCCATTTCGAACGGCCGAGAAACACTTTTAGTAGGTATCGCGAAGAACATATACTGCATAATATGGGCAGCCATATGACATCGAATAGTACAAAAGTGATTCTGTAGAGTAGCTACTTGTATTCTAAACATTCCTTGCCATACCTGGAGACACGTCAGCACACGTAATGTTCATCAAATCTTAAAATTTGTTTCCATGCGGAGATATATAGCAATAATTACCCATTTCCCACCCTCGCACTGTGGTAAGGATTGTACAAGCAAGAGATGAAACTGTGACAGGAAATTGGGGTACTTGAACTCCCCAAAATTTTATTTGGACTCTCAAAAATTTAAACCTGGGTCTTTGGCGTGAAATGCTTATGTTCTATTAGGTGTTTATTATATTCGATACATCGGTGTACGTACTTGACTGTTACTCATTCAACCATTTAAACTAATTTACCGATAGAATTGTTGCCCAGGGTGCGTCATAGGCTGGTATACGGTATACCCGCAATGAGATGAGATGATGGAGATTTGTTGGGATACCACAGGGAAACCGAGAAAACCCATGTGTTGCCTGGACCACGGAATTGCCCAACATAAGTTGTAAAATGGGGATACTTCGAGGATCGAACCCAGGTGCATAGGATTATAATTCCAGCGCTCTAACCGGTAGCCCACCATAGGTAAAATGGATTGCCATTGATAATTCTATACACTGCTTTTCTTGGACGCTTCAATCACACATATATGTAATATGAAATTGAATCCCCCCCCCCCCGGTCGCTGGGATGAGAACTTTTAAATTCAACGACAAAAAAAAAATATGTTCCGTATGGTCAATAATTGCATTAGTATGTAGCCTATTTCGTACGCTGCTGCAAAAAGATCTATACACGTTGAATGCCGAAAACCTAGTTTGGAGCAGTGTGTACAACGATTTCTCGAAACTATTGGTCGGAGTGTGTTCAAATTCGACTGTATTCCAAACGTTTCAAGTACTATAGAAATCATAAAAATGATTTTAAGTAATTTAACAAATCGAACGCTTTTGAGTCTCAAACTTTGTGGCTGAAAATGTTATTAAAAGCGTTGGTTTATGTTCACTGTTACAGACTTTCAAGGTTATGTCAAAAGAAGCGTTACATTGATCGCGAATTGTGATCTTTTGTGTAATAAAAGGTACCGGGTTGTACCTTTATGGATATCGTTTCCGGTGACGTCAGTGAAAATTGTTTTCCAGTAATCGACTGAAATTTTGCACAGCGTTAACTCTGCGTTTTCGTTCGATACACCAAAATGGCTGTCCGGATATTTCAAAATTATATTGAAGAATAAGTTAAATTTAGGCTAAGTTTTGTTTCAAACTTTAGTTTTTCTCTTTCTTATTTTCTCGGATTTCGTCATGTTGAAAGTTAATATTATTTCTTCCCTAAAAGCCTAAGGTTTTGAACACACTAATAATTGAGGAGCTGAATTCCAAAAATGTCGTTATCCAAAACTTAAAAAATTGGGATTACTACTGGCACAGTGTTAATATATTTGTATCCACCGTTGTAGAGTAACGGTTAGCAAGCACATCTGACCTTGAAATCCTAGTTGGGACAAGGTAGTTAAGGTTTTTATGGAGGTTTTCCCCTCAGTCCATTAGAGCAGATGCTGGGAAAATTTCGGCGCTGGACCCCAGACTCATGTCGCTAACATCGCCTTCATTTCACTCAGACTCTAGATAAATAGCAGAGAGAAAAAAAAAAACTACAGAAATTAACAATATACTGCTTGCTACCGAGATCATCCATCCGTTGAAAGCTAAAGCCTGTTAAAAACAAACGAATATGATTGTGTTTGCAAGATTACTTTCGATTGCCAAGTAAAGCAACTTCAACTTCTCCTTAAAGTTCTACATCAAGCTGTGTATTATAACTTTATCAATACAATATGACTATTCGTGATGGATTCTAATAGTAAACAGAAGAAGGATACTATCAATATTTTCACCTGGTCTGAAAATGAGCTGAAGAAGGGTTAAAATGAAATAGCATTCATTGTTTACTATACTATTTTCTTTGTCAGAAAGATATTTCTGAATGCACCAACAACGGATTTTTTTCGGATAGATGCCCAGGGAAAAATAAAAAACATGCCATGATGGGAATGCTAGCTGATTTAATGAAACCACTCAAGAAACTCTTAACATCTGTTGGTACAGAAGTCCATCTTTATCACTGGAAAAAACTCAATAGCTGATATAGTGAAGTCTCCAGGACAGCTGCACTTCACCTGTAAATTTGCAGCATCAAAGAGGTTAACATTGAAGAAAACCCAACCAAAGAACATTGTTACCAAGGGAAAATTACGTAATTATATGGGTGACTTAATATAATTCAAACCGTTTCTTAAAGGAAAGGGTTTAAAAACGTTGCTGCTCCAGGTTTTCTCAAAGTTCCTGTTAAAAGGGAGAAAGTGCAAGATGTTGCTAAATTGCTCTAATGGAACATGAAAGAAAAAATCGTAACTTGTAAATTAACAGAATAGAGGAACCGGAAAAAAATTTGTAGCAATACTATGTATTATTTATAAGAGTGATTTTTTTTCAATACAGAGAGAGGATAAGATATGATATTAAAATTTTACCGAAATTCCGAAAGGACTTGTGAATATAGGTTTTTCGCGAACTATCAAAAAACTATTTTGGATGAGGCAACTTTTTTAACTCAGCTTCTCAATTACATGTTCTTACAGTGCTCTCATTTTACGAGGAAATTTCGCATCACTTCGCCCCCCGGCCGGCTTCCTGCACTCCCGACCGCAGCGTGGGAGCCAGTTCTACAAAACATCCCAGTAATTTGCTTCTGAGAATTGTACCGAAACTTGTGTGTGACTGTTGCTTATGTATTAAGTAATCAATTGGATAATGAAGTATACGGTTGAACAGCGAATTTATTTGGCGGAATGTTACGTAAAAAAAGATAACTATAGAAGATGCGCTCGGAGATTTGCTCGTAAATATTCTGGCTCTGGCATTTCCTACAAAATCTTGCGTTTCGAAGTTGATGAAAAATGAAGTACAATAGATTCAGTTTGTGATATGGAAGCGGAAAGTACCCATATTTAACTGAAAATAAACTTGGGGATATGCGGACGCAGTTAGAAGTCCTAGAAAATTCCATAATCTTCTAGCGCAGGAAACAAACATCCATGTGGTCGGCCCACAAACCAAAACGAAATTATAGAAAGTTGCAAATTATTTAATTAACGATATGAAGCATGTCTTACTGCGGAAGGAGGTCATTTTCATTGTATCTTAGATAAATGTTGAGTAATAAACCTGTATACATGTATTTTTAATAATAATTTAAATCCGTGGACTTATTTTATTCCGTAGGTCCTAAATGTCTTGATTTCCCGGTAGTAATGGAACACGCTCCCAGCCGATGCAAGCATGACACGCAGGAAAGTGTACGCTGGGATTCCGTTGTAACCTATACTATATTTGGCGAGTTCATGGACTCTGCTGCACCTTTGCAATGACTTCTAATTTCTGTAAAAGAAATCTTCTAGCCTAATCCGTCTGCAGAAGTTCTTGTTATAGTTTTCAAGCATCGTGTGGTTCTTCTCCTATTATTACCGCGTCACGTGACTACGGTTTAAAATTGACGCGGGCAGAATTTATCGACTGGTCAAACGGACTATAGTTTCCTCGTAAAATGAGAACACTGTATTACTACTTACAAAATAACGGAAGTCTTTATATGCGCAATTCATTATATTCACTCTGTATTTGTAGTTCCCTTTTAAACCGATATGCCACAGCACTTGTTAATGCTGCAAAATAATATGTTGGGTGACACATTTAAAAGTGCATGTTTAATTGGCGTTCAGTACCGTTTATAGGTTATCTCCCCTCCCACGTGCGTAATCTACTTTGCAAGATTTTTTCTCTAAATGTTACAAGTGTATCTAGTATGTCGTTTTATAGGAAACCAACAACGAGAAAAATGGTAACGAAGCAGATTCAATATTTCCAATTCGGAGTACACAAATTTAATATAAAGTCATCTACCAGCAAATTACAACCGAAGATTGATTGATTTATAGACGCGAGAATGTTCTTACCATTGTGGAAGTTTCTGACGCCATCTCTTCAGCATCACTCGTCACATTGCCGTCGTTCAAGCCGTTCCTGTTACGTTACTCCATTCGCTTTTCTTCACGGTCGGTAAAATTGTAAGATGTTTTGTGCTATTCAAGAACACGAGATAAACATTTAGCAATAATGTGTTTTCAGTTTTGCTAATTTCACATTACGCTACAATATGGAGATAGCACTCGTAAGAGAAAGTTGCATGAATACATAATATCGAGGACAATGTCTTTATTTGTGGAAACCTGACGACTGCACGAAGGTCAGGCGTACTCCATAAGTATCAGGGTTGCTATAGTAGATAAACATTCTTGCCGTGGCTTTTTTCAGAAGGCAAAACATACCGAAGGTCCCGTGTTAAATTTACGGCACATTGAGTACTCTGTAGCTGAAGATTTTCAGGCAAAATTATCGACCAACTGTTCTCATTCCACCCACTCCCTTATTTGTGGAGCAATGTCTGCTAGCCATGGCTCGATTGAAACCACAGATACATTTGCAGAATAACGTGTCGTGAGACCATAGAGGCCTCTTGCAAAAAAAGAAGGGGAGGGGGGCAGATGTAAGAGCGGTCAAGTAAGCTTGTAGTTTATGTTCATTAGCGAATTGATCATGGAGTATAATAGAATGTGTAAATGCAATGAAATTGAAGCGGAAAGTGTGAAATTAATGTGAAGGAAGTCAGTAGACTAATGAATTCGGATTAAGTAAGCGAAAATCATTTTACGGTACGAAGAACGCTTCTGCTCATGTATTCCCATGTGATATTGTGAATCAGTCGGCCCCTTCCTATTGGCAGATACTGAAGTAATTTTTATAAGTCACAGTGTGCTTCATTAGTGCTTGGGATAGAGTGTCACCTTTCATAACGTGGACACTTGACCATCCAATTTGATGTAAGAAATGCACAGTAGGCCATTCGGCGTAAAGAATATAATCTGATATATTTTTTTAATTTCAAATATATTTACCATAATATTACATAATTCCTTAGACTGTAGGACTTACGGGCTGTGATACTTACAGATGTGCTTCAGTTTCGAATGAAGTGGTCGATGGTATTTAAGTGTGCTTAAATGCGACAGGCTCATGTCAGTAGATTTACTGGCATGTAAAAGAACTCCTGCGGGACAAAATTCCGGCACATCCGGCGACGCTGACATAACCTCTGCAGTTGCTAGCGTCGTTAAATAAAACATAACATTTCGAATGAATTCATTCTAGACGGGTCTGTTGAATTGATCGGTTAACGAATAGTGGCTAGTGAATGATGTAATCTTATAGTAAATATATTTGAAAGATAATTATTTATTTAACATAGATTTTATTATTTTATAGCATTATTTACGAGTATTTGAAAATAAAGAATGAACTCTAAAATATAAAATACGATATTGGACTATATTCTTTACGTCTAAAGATGTAATTACTGTGGTAGACTCAATCATGAGACATCACAGCACTTGTATTTGTTGACATAAAGTTTCACTCTTGAGTTGGATAATAGAATGAAGTGTCTAAAACGTACTCCGCCCGCCTCCCTCGCCCGCGACAAGTATCCGGTACTCATTTTGATAGGCTGAATGGACCCTGGGTTTTTTCTGAAAGTTTTGGCAACGAAAAATCCTGCCACCATCAGAGATTGAACCCGAGACAATTCAGGCCGTGGACTTTTCCTACTAACAGAGCTACTCGTCCGTCTTGTTGGTTTTATGATTTTGCAGTTAGTATTTTTCCCTTGTTAGGGCCTGTCTGTAATAAAACTAAATCTGCGCATATTTTTCTCGTGAAACTTAATCTTCACAGACAAGCCAGAGAACTACAATGAATATACTGTATTTGTACAAGTAACAATGTAGTTGCATAGCAACGGACTGAAACATTGGCTTGTGTAAGCGCAGAAGCGTTTCTGAATTTGGCCGCTGTCGTAACTGATGGTCAGGAGAATAAGTTTACTGCAGCCGTGCTGTACGAAAACTGTTAAGCCTTTGTTTTTCTGAACCGACGCATGCGAGGTGCGAGGCCCGCCTCGCACAAATCCGGACTACACGAGAAATAGTGGTTTCTATAGCTGTGAGGTCTGAGGTCTGCGTACCTCGCAGCTATAGAAACCATTCACTATCTCTAGCATCCGTCGGTCAGAAAAGCCAAGGCTTTTTAAAGTGCTCAGTTTGAACATTACGCGAAAATCGCAGTTGCGGATTAAATTCCGCTTGGGTCATGGACATTTGTTATCAGTCCCAGAGGTTCTTTTTAGTTGAGGCCCGACGTCTCTTTTTTTTTTTTTTTACACTTCATAGTAATCGTGTCAGTATGTCTGATGTACAATATAAAGTTCGAATAGCAAAATAATAAATGTAGATTTAAATTATTTAACTTTGTTGATTGTTAGCAATGCATTACATCTGATACAAAAACCTGATATTCAAGGAACCAGTTATGTCGAAGTCACGGATATAGCGTGAGGGTCTCGATCAATTTAGAAAGAAATGCATTCGACAATTTTACTTCTACTTTCTTAACGCAAATGGTAATGTATAGGGAAAATTATATGACAATTAGTAACAATTTATGTAAGTGTATTCTGAAACACGAAATACAGTGAGAGGTGGTCATGAATTTTGAACAATTTTCCGTTCAAATATTCAAATTGCTTTGATATACTGTGCATAAATGTATACTAATGAGAGCTAACGGTGTAGCTAAGGCGTTTGTCGCGTTTTCCTCGTGATCCGGAGCTGCGCTTGATCGTAGGTTCGATTTCCGCTTGGGCTAACCACCTGGTTAGGGTTTTCCGAGGTTTTAGCCAAGTAAAGCGAATGTCGGGTAGTCTTTGATGAATTCTCGGCCTCATCTCACCACATGCCATCGACGCTAAATAACCTAGTTGATACAGCGTCGTTAAATAACCAAGTAAAAAAACTGAATTGTGATCTGATAATGGAATAAATTTAAAGACTCCAATGTCTTTTATCGGATTAAAATATTGCAATAGCGATTTATTATTATTATCATCATCATCATCATCATTATCATCATATTATCCGAATCTTTGAAAGTTTATTTTCCTCGTGAACTCTTGCTCCTGTCTTGTATTATACTAGATTTAGGATTTTAAGTTAGTCCAACAAAGTGTTGCGATATTTGCCTGCACATGTTATTCGACTTAAAGCTAGCTTATAAAACAAACTCGTCCAAGATTTTTTCATCGATGTGAAATTTATATTAAACCAGTCACGTTTCGACATAATGCACGAATAACAGTGGCTTCCCTTAATGTGAAAAAGGCGGAATGCCTAGTCTATATACCAAAGTTATACAAGTAAACAACTAAGAAAGACCACGACCGTTGTTTTCAACGCAGTGCTAAATATTGCACTAGCACACCAGGATTGGGTCGCGTAAATTACTTTTTACGTAATTTATGTCGCGCAGAGAAGTTAATATTTTACAAGATTTTCTATTCGGGGCAATAAATTATTTTCATGGAAGTAAATGAACAAGTTACATACTCATGTCTGCTTTAAGACTCTGTGTTGCTGAGTTTTTATTTTTATTTTCAAGTTTTGTGGAAATAAAACCAAGTTCATCATACTTGTTATGCAAAGGTTTTCCTGCATACGACACGTTAGGTTAAACTTTTATTTTTAATGCAGAATCTTATTTCAAAATCACTGATTATAATACTGAACGCTTGGAAACTATGCTGTGAACTGAAGTTGATTATGTCATTCCATCCTCTTAAAATGTATTGACTGTCAGATTACAATATGGTCATGAACAATCCAGAAGTTCGCAGTAAAAGTCCACAGAGTTCTGAAAAGCACAGCGAATTTAATGTTTTCTCTTTTAATATTCCCCTCTGTGAACAGGACTTCTACGGTTACCGGATAAAGGAAAATAACCTAAGTCAGCATTGTGCCTTAGCCACCGGCGTGGCTCGATCGGTTAAGACGCTTGCTTGCCGCGCTCGGGAGCTGGTTCGATCCCCGCTTGGGCTGATTACCTGGTTGGGTTTTTCCGAGGTTTTCCCCAACCGTGAGGTGAATGCCTGGTAATCTATGACGAATCCTCGGCCTCATTTCGCCAAATACCATTTCGCTATCACTAATCCCATCGGCGCTAAATAACTAATAGTTAATACAGCGTCGTTAAATAACCATCTAAAAATTAAAAAAAAAATCATTGTGCCCAAAGACACTATCCGTTACCACAATTATATATAGAATTCGGAAAAAAAAATGGAAGACAAAGGATTAAAAAAAATGACGAAAACTGACGGGAGCCAAAGACAACCTCTTGGTATTAGGAAATAGTAATATGCGTTACAAGAGCGGTATGTTGAAGTTTTCATGTTCGAGAAAAAGTTTGAAAAAGCGAAACGTAGTTGAGCTTTTTTAATTTCCGAGAATTGGAAGAAAACATACCGCTCGTGTATCGTACATTATTTTGTGCGAAGATCGTTTATTACATACCTGAAAGAGGAATTTCTAATTAGTTGCAATGAAATCTCCATCTTGGCTTCTGTTCAATGACGGCAAATTTGCAAAACAAAAATATCTATCTTCAACATTGTTGCTTTAAAATGTTTTCTGTGTTTACTATACTCCAGCAGGCCGTGATATACGTCTGTCTTCTTTTTCCCCCCAGTCTATAAATGCGAAGTTAAAACAAACGGCTTCCTTAATGTTACATGCATCACGAATGCAGTAATTTTAGTGGAGTTTTAGAGTTTACTTAATGTTTGCAAATATTTAAAAACAATATTTAACAGTGCAATTTAGGTGAAATTGCAGTGGTAAGTTTCCAATTTATAATTATTACTATATTGAACGTCTCTAAAAATAATAATATTATAAAAGCCTAAAGGAGTAAAATCAATATGTCACTTAAGCGGTAAGGAGAGGGAAATTGTTATGTGTGTTAGGTTGGGAATACTGAATGTGGAATTTTAGACTTACCGCGGATAGGGTTTGTGCGGAAACAAAGCAAATACGCACGATCTCGCACAAAAGAAGTATTCGTATATGTAATGTATATTACAGTATTCGTGTGCCAAAATTCGAGAGACACTACCATGGCAACAAGGACTGCAAATTAATATTAATCTTGCATGAACTAGACATACAAATTCGTCCCCTACGTTGCGGAATTATGATTATAACGCCATTGGTGTAGTCTAAGGTTATTGGCTTGGTCCAACAAAAGAAGGTAGTACATTTGTCCTTGTGCGAAGGAGGAAGTTATTTCGCCCAGGATTGAACTCTTGTACGCTGGGTTTGTAACGGAATAGAACACGAAATTTCTGTAAACATAGGTAGCTACTGTATATAACTCGTATGAATCTTGACATTGTAAGCAGAGTGACGTTCATTGTACGCACAACAGGAAAAGTACAGCTTCTTTGCATGGAGGCAGTGGACATCATAATATAGTTTGAGGATCTGTTAGTATTTTACAACAAAAATTGAAAAATAATTAGTACAGTATGGTTTCTTTTATTTCAATTTCCCGAAAGCTATTCACAGGTACCAGCGTATTTCAGGCGGCATGCTCGTTTGCTTACTGGTCCTTGGCTACTCTCGGACGTGGGTTTGATTCCCGCTTGGGTTGATTGTTTGGTTGGGTTTTCTTTTCAGAGGTTTTCCCCAACCGTAACGTGAATGCCGGTAATCTACGGCTTCATCTCGCTATCACAAATTCCATCGACGCTAAATGTCCTAGTAAATAACTGAATAAAAATATTAAATAACGAAATGGCAAGGTGACCATTATACCACTAATCTTATAATCACATTAAATAGAAGTTAAGAATTTCCAGATTTATAACGTCTTCGAACAGTCATTATTTCTCATTACATATTTGTTTTTATCGTCATTCCAACACGTGGTAGCTTCTTTATTTCTGAAAACCTCTGAGTTATCCTTGGATAATGGAGTGTTGTTCATAACATAACCCGTCTACGTACTTGAGTGTGACATTCTTATCTGATTTTAATTATACTTTGTGTTGATATGATTTTAATCTCCTTCAAAAGAAGTGTTAAATGGGCTAGTTGAACTATTTTATTACGTTTATGGGGTATATTGAAATAAAAGTAGTTCATTGTACGTGCCTTCGTGTTTTCTGCCTTGTTCTTACATTCCTTCTGCCAGTTGGTCTCCGGCTTTCAGGAGACGTTCTGTAGAAATACAATATATCCAATCTCTAGCAAGTTGTTATCCCGCAGAGATGTCTGTTCACTGAAATGAAGGGTGAGAAGAAACTGGCCAACAAATTTTCCGCTGAGCTTTCACATTTAAGAATAGGTTTCCTTAAAAGTTTAAATTATGCCACGAACCAGAGGAAGCCATGCTAGTGATTTCATCGTTCAAAACTGCATTGCTCATGGCAGGGTCTGAACCTGCAAGCTTCGGACCTAACGGGGATATTTCGCTAACCATCAGCGAACTGAGAAATACGGCCCTCATATGAGTGCTGAAAGGTATAATCGAGGTGGAGCTTGACCCCGTTGCGCATCAGTAATGTGTATTTATTCAATACATTTCGTATGATTATGAGGCGATTATTGGGTACAAGTCTTAGTTGGTGATTCAGCGCTTTTAAGCAGGTTTCTGTTTATTGATTGAGTCAACACGAATTCATATACGTGTCTTGATTCGATAGGCGAATGGACATCCGACTTATCTTTCCTTCAAAATATTCAACGATGACATTGTATAAATATGGGCATGTTCTTTGATCTGATGTTTGATGGAATTTATTACGGATAGAAATAACTTTATATGGAGCCCCGCAATGTTATTGAGAAGTTATTGTAGGATTTTTTTTATGCTAAGTAGAATTGATTCTGAAGTATTTTGGCTTATTTTACGACGTTTTATCAACTGCGATGGTTATATAACGTCTGTGTGAAATGAAGGTTGATAATGCAAGCGAAATGAGCCCAGGTCCAGTGCCGAAAGTTGCCCACATATGCTCTTAATAGGTTGAAGGAAGCTCCCGGAAAAAAAAAAAAACAACCAGGATTTTAAACCGGGGCAGCTCGTTTACGATCATACACGCTAATCGTTACTCAGCGTTGGACAATTTTTAAATTAAAATAAATCACTTGTAAAATAATAAATCATTAATTTTTAAATGAAATACGTTCACTACATATTCCAGTTCTAGTAATCCTTTCTTACAAATGGCTTTCAAAGAATCCGGAGGTTAATTGTTCCCCTCACATAAGCCCGCCATCGGTCCAAATTCTGAGCATGTCCAATGATCTTCCCTCTGGCCTCCCAACTAACACTCTATATTCATTTCTGGATTCGCTCATACGTGCTACATGCCCTGACCATTCTTAAACGTCTGGATTTAATATTCTTAATTATTGGTCGTGCCAGAGAATCAGTCCCATTCCGAGGCATGTTCTATTTCTGGGCGGTTTTTTTTTCCTAAGTGTGAGGAGGTGCCCGATGACTAGCACCGCAACCTGAGGCTTATTGTGCATTACGATTCTTAGTTATTACAGCGGATGCGGAATTATTTTCTCTAGAAGAGCATTTGTCTCTGACCTACTTTTGAATTTAATGAATGCGTGATTGTACAAAACAGTAAACAAATATATACGCTTGTGTGACAAATTTCGTATTTAATGCATTAAAACCCATTTTTATAATATTGTATATGATTCATATGACAGTTTTGAATCCTAACTATAAAGCCAGTTTAATTACGTAGTGCGTATTTTTCATTTCTTATGTTCATAGCCCTCGTAGAACCTTAGTTCGTAATCGGATTTTTTTACCCCCTATAATTGATAGTTTAATGGAGATGGCGAATCTCGCGAGAAATGAGGCGACCTTAGTGTTGCAAACAAGACTGGACATCATTTAGACAACGGTTATCTCATAATTTTCTTAAAACACCAGAGTTAAATAACGGTACCGCACAAAAAAGGAGAAGACAGTTGGAACAGATCTCTAAACTGTCTAGTATAAGTAGATGCTGTGGTCTGCTAGTCCGTTACAAGTAATTATTCCGGTGTTCTAAACATAATCGAAATCCTTCACGAACTTGAAAATAGGTGGTCTGTTTGTGCGAATAAATGGATGCCGCCTGTCTCAATTCTGGCTTCAAAGAGTTTGGCATTTCTGCGAGAGTTCTATCCTGAAGGGTCACCGAGTGGTACATTTGCCTTTTGAATAGGCTTGAAATGGCATTTCCTTCATTTTGAATATCCCACAGTGCTCTGGGGCACTGTCTCGATTAATCAGATTGCACCCCTTACAGCATGTATTATGAATACATATTAAAATTAATTTATTACTAAAATTGTTATTACTTACTGTAAACGAATTACTTAACAGCCATTGAACACTAATATTAGTGACTCTTAACGCTTCAATGCATAGAGAATGCCTATTTCTTTTATTTCGTTCCATCTGATTGGACATTGGTTGCGAGGCTCTCGAGAACAAATCTCTTGTCATTTGAAAAGCGTAGCAGTAGTCTGCGCAGTATAGTGTTAATTTCAAAACATAAATATATACATATTATATTCATATATGAGACCATGCCGTCCTCCTTGAATAATCAAGACTACCTATGTACATGTAGTCAACATGTAGATACCTATTATTGGAGAAAAATCCGTTCCGGCACCGGGAATCGAACCCAGGACAAAGGAGAGTTCGGCCGACACCGTGAATCGGGTCTCGGCATAGCTCAAATGGAAAGAGCGCTCAGCGCGCATAGCTGAGAGGTCCTGGATTCGATTCCCGGTACCAGAACGGATTTTTCTCCAATAATAGATATCCGAAACAAAGTATGAATTTGGTCGTATTGAAAGAATTCGTTACGAATCTTGGTCTTATTTTAAAATATTCGAACGGTTTTAGCCCGTCTATATTTCTAGATATATGTCGGAAGCACCGATTAGATAGGCTATGAGTATAAGGAAGTAGCCTACTTTCAACATTTCCAAACTTATTACGAAATTTAAAGACACTTTCGTAAAAGAAAAGCAGTTATCGTTATAAGGCAGCGGAAAGTGAACACTAAGTGTATACATTTTTAAGTCAGTTTTTATACTACACAGTCAAATTCACGTTTATCTATCGTCACTGCAATTGTGATAGCGAAATGGTATTCTGACGAGTAAATACCAGGATCTCCTTATAGTTTGGTAAAGACTCTGAAAAAAAAAGTATCCCACCGAGATTCGAACACGCTTGAGCGGAACTTTGGAGCACGAATTCCGCTCGTTACTTATTGTCTACGTAGGCGACTTTTATGTCTGTACATAAAGTTAATTTACTGCAGTTAAAAATGCTTGATGTTTAACATGCGTTCTTAAGAATAGAGTTGCTACTCCGTCAAAACCACCATTACGTGGCGAAGGTTTATTCCTTCTATTTATATTTTTTATTTATTTTTAGTAGGTTATTTTACGACGCTTTATCAACAGCTTAGGTTATTTAGCGTTTGAATGAGATGAAGGTGATAATGCCGGTGAAATGAGTCCGGGGTCCAACACCGAAAGCTACCCATTATTGCTCATATTGGATCGAGGGAAAACCCCGGAAAAAACCTCAACCAGGTAACTTGCTCCGATCGGGAATCGAACCCGGGCCACCTGATTTCGCGGCTAGACGCGCTAACAGTTACTCCACAGGTGTGGACTTCTATTTATATCTGTAACCGGTAAACACGCCCGTTCCCATGACAACCTAAAATAATACAGTGCGAATATTGGTTCTGAGAATAAGCTGCTGGACTTGAAGTATCCTGCACAGAGAGGGGATCAAAGGAAAGCATTTGCTAAGGAGTTGTAAGGTACTTAATTCCCGCACGAACTGTAAAGATTGTACTTCTCAAAAACATCTCTTTTTTTTTTACCTGTAATTTCTCACTTTTACTGTGAGCACCATATCTTTTTCACTGGCATACGTGTAGATGTTTGTAGCAGCCTATATAAAAACATTTATTTGGAAATTGGACTTATGAAACTAATTTTAAAGTTTGAAAAGAAAATTAGTTACACAGTTTTATAGAAGTACAACTTTTAATAATATTGCATTACTACAAAATACTTCTGGCAAACTGGTCTTGTCGAATTTAAAGAGCAACAAATAAAGTGGACGCTCTAGACTCCAGCATACACAATACACGTGTCGGCAATATTCCCCTTCAAGTGACGATCAGCAGCAGTGCAGATATAACACGATTTTATCTTCTCAAGTGGGAAAACTAGTTTAGATTCCAGAAGGATTTGTTAACACACTGGCGATTTCGAAGAAAGCTGTTCCTGAATGACGGAATGATGTAGATGCTTATATGAGGGAAACGGAAAAGAAACCCGAGGAAAACTCCAACTGCGACCAGTGTCACTAGATGAAAAATCCCAAGCCTGATAGAGATTCCAACCCGGACCTCCCGCGTGATAGGCTGAAGGTCTGACCACTCAACCACCTCAGAGGACAATACAAGAATGTACTCTGGCTTATTTACTTCGCTCTATTGATAGGCTGTGACCTGGCAGAATTCGGGTTAAAATTAAAGTGGTCATCGCCGTAGTTCAGACGGTAACACGTTTGACTGCTGATCTGGGTGTGGATTCGATTCCCATTTGGACTGATTATTTGGTTGAGTTTTTCCGAGGGTTTCCAAACTTAAGGCGAATGTCAAGTGATCTACGGCGAGTCCTCGGCCTCTTCTCGCTATCTCCATCCATTTCCATCGACGCTAAATGACCCCGTAGTTGAAACAGCGTCATTAAATAAATAAAGGACTACGTCTTGAAATTCGCATAATTTACAATTGACTACAGCTTTCGCTTACTTAGTAGGTGGTGCTCGCTTTTCTAAAACGAAAGTTCAACTGAACTATCTTAACCGTTATTTATAATTAATTAGCGCGCTTCACTAGATTCATCCTCCAGTCTGTGAGTGTGATCTAGCTCTCTTCTTGTTGGATTTTCGAGTGTTGTGAACAAGGCCTCAAAACTGTTCAACTTCCATCAACCACTAAAATACGCGGTGTCATTTTTTACATTTACTACCTAAAAATCCTGTCTGTCAATTACCACAACCCAAATCGAGTAAGCACAACTCTTTCCTTCGTTGTGTCAGTCGAATCTGTGTGACTGTACGTCTTAACCTTCGCCTTGTGCAGATAAGGTACTGAACAATGCACAAAGGTAATGTGTGTATAGCTTCGCGTGTCCTTGTTTCGAGTTACAATCTCAGCCATAAACCATATCGGGAATAGGAGAGCCAATAAAATGAACCTACACACGTGTGAAAATAGAATATAAATTTTACGAATGCTTGAAGGTCACGGTCTTCTTTAGAATATTACGCTAAGTCCTTCCAGTAGATGGCGAACCCGATGAGACAAATTTGGAGCGCACATTGAAATTTCAGTCAGTTACCTGACACTGCAGTGATGCGTTGTCATCCTCACTTCTGAATTTTTGTATTTGTAAAATAGAAATCCGAAGATTGCTCACAAAGGGAGCTCGCGATCTGGTATAAGACAGTATTAATATGAAGCAGTATTTATCAACGTTTTCTTTAAACGTACCTCCACTTAGGCCTTCAAAAGTTTTAAATACCACGAAATATAAATATAGGAAACTCTAATTCTAAAGCACCAGCCATTATGAAAGTTATTATATTATTTAATCAACATACTCATGTTACTTTTCAAGTCAAAAATATATGTTCGAGATATTTGTCCATATAATTGAATATAATATGACAGCTCAAAATAGATTAACCTCAATGAATTGGTATTGAAAAAATTATAAATGCATCGACTTGGGAAATTTAAGTACCCTAAATTAAAGATAAATATTTATGCAAGTTATATTTTTGGCACTTACAGGAATTCACACCGAAGATTTAATTATTTCCTTATTCCCTTTGCTCGTGCTCGTCTTCTTCACTTGCAGAATCTTCACTATCATTGTCCCTAACATTTATACTAATAATGCATTCAGTTGCACTATACCTGCTGCATTCCTTTAAAAAAATCCTCTTGTCCACACCTGTGGAGTAACGGTTAGCGCGTCTGGCCGCGAAACCAGTTGACCCGGGTTCGATTCCCGATCGGAGAAAGTTACTTGGTTGAGGTTTTTCCGGGGTTTTCCCCTCAATCCAAAATAAGCAAATGCTGGGTAACTTTCGGTACTGGATCCCGGACTCATTTCACCGGCATTATTACCTTCATCTCATTTAGACGCTAAATAACCTAAGATGTTGATAAAGCGTCGTAAATAATTTACTAAAAAAAATCATCTTGTTTAGACATATGCTGCACACATTTTTCCAGTCATCAACTGTCACATTGTAGATGGCTTCATTCATCAGTATTTTTACAGCTGCCAGTCTGAACGTGTTATTTCTTTCTGCAAGATACCCTTTGACTTAAACCCGTATAAGTTCTATTGGATTGTACTTGCAGTGGTAAGGGGGTATCAAATCACTCATGATTATGTTCATTTGCAGTGACATCTATTTCATATTGTTTATGGAAAGTCTTAAATGGTTCAACGAGCCGAAGCAACTCTGCTACCATATAAGATGGCTCTACAGAGATATTATTGCTGCTTTTCTTGTGTTACTGGACGGGATCTTATTTAACTGGACTGAGTGATAACTTGCATTATCCATTACTATTACTGAACCTTTTTCCGGATAACTCAAGAAATCATTCACGAACCACTCCTTGAACAGTTCTGTATTCATTTCTGAATGATAGTGTTGTTGTTTTTGGCATCAGATACCAATTTACTTTCGGGAACAAAACCAGTCCTGTTCGAGCCAGCATGGCATACAATAAGTCTTTCTCCTTTCCCAACAGGTATTCTCATTTCACCTGATCATTTTGAGTCCTGCTATATGTATTTTAACGAATGGTTTTTATTGACCCATGTTTCATGCAAATAAAATATGGGCCTAGTGTCGCCGATGATCGGATTTGTGCATTCTTCTCAAGAAAGCAGCCCTTGCCGCTACAATATTTGGACTTTCCATTAAAAATCTTCCATCGTTACATCTTCTGTATGTAAATCTCAGTTTCTTCAATATTCTTAAAATAGACTATTGTGATCCTTGAAACCCAATCTTCTGTGTCATGACTTTGCTTAATTTAGATTAAGTCGGATATTCACCCCTGTCATAAAATTCAAGTACTATACTGTCAGAGTGAAAAACAGGAGTACTCCGAGAAAACCCAGAACTACGACCTTTTCCGCCATAAGTGTCTATGACTTCTTTTCAAATAAACCCAGGTCTAACGGTTCTGGATCCCGGACCGCCTGCTCTGGGCCACGCAGCCACCTCGCCAGCATGGAGTAATTGTTAATGCCGTTAGACACCCCGGGATAATCCCCAAGAAAACCTGCCTCAACACCTTTCTTGTTCATCCCAAATTCCACTTGACTCATCAAGAGTTGGACCCTAGTCTTTGACGTAGACAGCCGACGCTCTAAACATTCGGCTGATGAAGTATCGCTTTTACAGATCTATTTAAGGTCTTTAAAATTACGGATGCACTATCTGCTGAATATCTAGGGCTTCATTTTTCAAAAATACAACGTGTGTGTCACATGGCACTATACATACCTTTCTCCTACTTGGTACATTATTCCTGTCCCTCGCTGCCTCGCTTATATCTGATCAGCCACTTGAACTTCAAACATATCAAGAGAAAATGAATAGTTTTGCTATCATGATGGGAGATTGCCACTATTTGGATATGAATCAATATTCCTAGAATCGATAATAGACCTTGCGGATAGAAACAAACCTCATTGCCGTCAGTTGGTCGTTTCTTTTACACTCCTTTCCAAAATATTGTAGACATTTCCACATGTGAATGACAAGTCCTCGTTGTGTTAGTGTTTGTTGTACTGCTTGTATAGCGTCGTCTTCGGGTTTCTTAAGCAATGAACCTTGATGGTGTATCATTGCCTTAATTTTGTCTCTTTCCATGTGAAGTATCTAGTATGCATCCGGGTTTTCCCTCATTCCATTAAGAGCAAATGCTAGGTAACGTTCGGCGCTGCACCCTGGACTCAATTCACTGGCACTACCACTTTCATTTCTTTTATACGCTAGATAACCATCGCAGTTAATGAAGAGTCGTAAAATCAAATCCACATAATATAGTAAGATAGTACTTGAAACTGCAGCAGGAATTGGGGAAAGCCATTACGACACCCTGTTTTCAATGGTTGCGCCTTCGACTTTATACACCCATTTAGCTGGGTGGTTGTTTCCCGCTACGGTATTATGCTATACCAAATTTTAAAGATAATCATCCACGCATGCGCATTGTGCTCGTTTTTATACCATATTTTGGAACAGAGGGATTATTTGTTATATCATTCTGTTTATCAAACACAATGCCACGTCTGTGGGTCAAGCTCTAGCGTGTTTTCCGTCAAATCGGCCCGGGTTCGATCCCCAGTGAAGTGATGCAAATTGTGACACGTTGCAGAGTTTTCTCAGCGTATTCCCGTTTCCCTCTTATTCCACCATTTCCTATCTTCCCCTCATTTCATATATCGCCTGTATTCCACAACTGTGGAGTAACGGCTAGCGCGTCTGGCCGCGAATCTAGGTGACTCGGGTTCGATTCCCGGTCGGGGCAAGTTACCTAATTGAAGGTTTTTCCGGGATTTTCCCTCAACTCGTTATGAGCAAATGCTGGATAACTATCGGTGCTGGACCCCGGACTCATTTCACCGGCATTATCACCTTCACCTCATTCAGACGCTATATAACCTGAGATGTTGATACAGCGTCGTAATATAACCCACTAAAACGTCTGTCGTCTGTAAGAGTTAAAAATAGGCTGGGGTAATGTTTGGAGGTAGTACGGGTTTCTAATATTGATAGCCTATATTATTGGGTTGGAGCTCCGGAAGCTGGATCATATAAGGTAGTCGTTTAAGGATGGGACCTAGCTCTGTCAGGACTGAGGCAGGGTGGTCCATCTATCAGCGTAGGATTCACGAATACCTCCCTAGTCACCTATCGGACTTTAACAATCATTACATATTATGGGGTTCTAAGTGGACTAAAGGAAGCTTCCGTCAAAGGATCCGTCCTAGGTTCCGTCCTCGAAACGACAAGCCAAATGCAGTGCATCATTTAGATAAGTAAGAATTTCCATCTACGGAAAATGTGCTGCAGCACGCTGACTTTCAGTGCTCTTTGTGCTGCGTGCGTCATACAAACGATGCTGGATAACTTCTGAAACCTTAGTCATGCCTGCAAAAGCCTTGGCGGGGGGGGGGGGGGGGGCGAAGTTTTTGTAAACTTAAGTCACTGGCTAATGCCGAGATATTTTTTAATTACTCAAAGACTATCAGCTATATTTCTATTTTTGTGGTGCTTTTTGATTAAAGGAACGAAGCTAGACATCACTGTATACTAAAATTTGAGGAAATGATTTAGTTTGTAGTCCACACCTGTGAAGTAAAGGTTAGCGCGTCTGGCCGCGAAACCAGGTGGCCCGGGTTCGATTCCCGGTCGGGACAAGTTACCTGATTGAGGTTTTTCCGGGGTTTTCCCTCAACCCAATATGAGCAAATGCTGGGTAACTTTCGGTGCTGGACCCCGGACTCATTTCACCGGCATTATCACCTTCATCTCATTCAGACGCTAAATAACCTAAGCTGTTGATAAAGCGTCGTAAAATAACCTACTAAAATTAAAATTAAATTTAGTTTGTACCGTCGTAGTGTGAGCCTTATTATATAAAGAGCATACTCTAATCTAAGTGATAAAAATGGTAATTTGTTATTTCCGGGTGACTTACTACGATTGTGCCTATTGAATAAATATTAACTTTTTGCCTTGTCCCGAAATAAAAACAGGTGAATCTAATTCGTGTATCCTGAATCTGAATTTTAAATAAAAAAACATCCCATCACCCACCATTTTCCAGGGAAATAAGATTACAGTGTTTTATTCCCTCAAACACTGTTTACATATGAAGACCTCCCTCAAAGAAGGTTGTATGTCATATACTTTTTCATATGATATACAACCTTTGAGGGAGGTCTTATTTTCCACAAGCTCGATATACAGAGACGAGTCAAATCTAAGTTATCGACATTCTTACCGAGCTATGAGAATGCCTTTTGACGGGCGGCGAGTTCGCTTTTCCTGGTCTCTTATTTGCTTTAAGCTTGGCAAAGGACACAGTATGTGGGTTTATCTTATCAGTTGTTGCACTAAGTCGACGACACAATTCTCATGTCAATATACATTGTCAATTAGTCATCTGAATTATAATTAGAAATTCAATATTTTTTCACGGTTAGGTACGCTGCACAAGTCTTCGAAGTTGTGTGCCTAAGTTTCGGCGGCGTTTTCCAGAGACTGCTCAAAACTCGAAACAGTGTTCCAGAATTTGCCTGACCTCAGAGTGTGTTCAAGACGTCAAATTATTGTATAATCTAATATATAGCTTGCTGATAACCGCATGTATTTCCTCCGCCGTGACTCACGTCTTCACAGTTTCAAGCTATACGTCTACCTAAAATGAGTTTCTGTTCCCTTCAGGGAAGCTGTTTTCATTTCCTTCCCATACGAACTGAGTGTCCCTATTTAGTGTTTGTCCTGTGCTATATCAAGCAGTAAACCTTGGCCATGTTTATCACGGGCTGAATAGATTTAGTTATTTGTTAATGTCTATAATGTACAGTTTCAGAAAAAAAAGTTGCCCGCCTAAGTTTACTAAGTTCCAGATACAATACATTTTGCATGTGCAGTCAACAGGAGCGCCTTTATGTATGTTACTTGTGGACAGTCGTGCGAAACTTGTTGCCTACATACAGGTGGACTCCCATCAAGACTCGGGGCATGTTTTTTTCTGTAACTACTTTAGTAGGACTTTCACACAACTAGCCAAGTAACGGGCCTAAGGGCCCGGTCATTGAAGATTATATTGATCATGGTGGTAGTAATGATGACGTTAATGATCTTCATTACTAGGAGGCGGATGTTGACCTAAAAATCTCCTTAAGGGGAGTCTGTACTGCCATCCCATCAATGTAAAGCAGAGTAATAAAAGATAAAGACCGTAATTTTAGCCTGTTACATACAATAATACTTGGAAGAATAACCCCTAAAAATTTCAAATGTGTACCTTATGTAAGTCCTGAGAAAAGTGCACCTAAATTAGATGAAATTTACATTGCTGGGATAGGCAGTACTGACTCCCCTTAAAATGATAATTAAAATGCCCTTAAACTAATAGAAGAATGACAAAATTGAAAGAAAATGACATTTAAATATTATTCGCCGTACTAGCATCACAACTTCTTAAAAATTAGTCACCTTGTTTCAATGACTGCCCTGCAAATCTCGGGAGAGAAGGCAACTTCCTGGAATTTGACTAAGATAAAGGAAACGAACATGTAACAAAATGAAGGTTTTAAGGGAAAACTATAGATTTTAATGAGGATTTACAATATCTTTCAATCGGGTGGTCCATGTCAGTACCTTCATTCTCCGTTTCCTCTTTCCGCGCTTCACTTTTGTTATCAGATCTCCCAGATGAGGGAGTGTGAATGACAAAACAAATTGTGGGCGCAGCGTGCATTCTTGCAATCTTTGTGTTAAAAAAATACTGTTTGTTACAATAGACATCCCTTTCGAACCATGTTGAGGACACAACGTCCTGTCCAGGACATGGCGAAAGTTCCCCACCTCCTTCCAAATTCAAATTCTAAAGACACTCTCGTACCGATAAAAGAACAGAAGCGGTCAAAGTCCTTACTTAAAGTAAGCTGCTGTCAAGCATTTTATATTACTTCCTTTGTGTGAAATGAAGCCTTCAGTGGAATGAGGGATGAAATTTAGAGTCTGTTCCAAACTATAAAACTGTTATTAACTTATTCAGTAGGTAATTACTACTGACCTCTTTCGTTAGAAAATGATTTAACGGACCTGTCGGTAAAGAAGAAAGTAAAATGCATTCCAAATGATCTAAAAGTTCTTCAAAGTACTAAAAATGACCGAAAAATGCCAAAAAATATATATAAAAATGGCCTATTAATTCAAAAAAAGGCAATATAAGAATTAATTTTTTACGTTGATGTTAACATAGAAAGGATTTCTATATTAATAAGCATCGTTTTAATGTGAAAAATAAGAAGATGACTTTTCATCAACATCCGCCCCCTAGTCATTACTATTGCATGAAATACCTATTATACTTTACGTCAGCTACGAAGGCTGCCCGAGTTATGACGCTTCTGTGCATGCACTGTCACGATCTCGCGAACCAATCTTTTTTAATCGCTAAATACATTGCTTGTAAACTACGTTTCAGAATATTGTGTGGAATTTCCTAGGCTTAGCTGTGAATATTGCCACATTTTGCTTCTATCTGGAAGAACTTGTATAACTTATATTACAATTATTATTAATAGTGAGCATCACGAGATGACGTGCCTCTGTATGCTCAGAATAGATCTAAGCTGGGCCGCCTTCATATCTGGAGGTTACTATAGTCCTCATAGCGATTTCCAAACGTATGATAGCCTTGAACATTATTCATCCTTTTCTCTTGTTTTATTTCACTTATATACGAAAATAGCCACAGGTAAGTTTGCACGTTTCCGTGGTTACCAAAGCCTAAGCAAAAAAAAATCTAGATGGCAAGAACTTAGGAGACATAAAATTACGAGTGGTACTCTTGGTCTGCTTTCCTCCGAATAAAAATATAGATGTCATGTTGTACATATGTTATATGGAATTGTGAAGGATAACATTTCGTATCAAGATAGCCTGAATTGGCGTGATGTTTAAAAGTCTGATCATCATTGCATTAAAGAAAGGGAACGTAGGCTTTAGTTTTTTCGCGCTAAACACACTATAGGGATGATTTTCATGCCTTTGAAGCTCTAAAAGTAATTCCGATGTTTGGAATTAGGCTTTTGGGTAATCCACCGTGTCCTGGAACTTGACATTTCCAACGTTTCGGAACTACGCACAGGTTCCATCATCGGGGTACTACGAGAGGTCGCCTACTCTGTTGGGCTCGTTATGCCAGGCTAATCTGGCTCAGTGGTCCGGATTAGCCTGGTGTAACAAGCCCAACAGAGTAGACAACCTCTCTGATCTTACCCTGATGGAACCCGTATGTAGTTATTTGCAATTAAAAGAAATTAGCTTTGAATGAAGTTAGCGATTCATATGTAAATGTCGTGTAAACAACCTCGATATTGTATTACCATTATGTATTCCCGAGAAATTTACGTGTCCATCGCTTATTTAGATGATGTTCGAAGACGTCTAAAATTTTCTTCTGAATACAGTAACTATATTCGTGAATTTTCTCATTCTAAAATAATTTGTAGAAGTTTAAATTTGGATGAAATAAATTTCTGCCAGCATATAAACTCGATCTCTTCAGCACAATCTGTCGTGATAACATTACGTTATCTAGAAAATGCCATAGTTATGCACTATCACGATTTCTTGGGTCATTGTTTGTGGAAGCATTTTTCAGGCGGGATTGCATGCTTTCGCAAATCAGAGAATAAGTTGAATCATTCTGTATATGGCGTCACTTTTTTTTAGCCCTTTTAGAACAACTTGTGGAATGAAACAACCAGTCTCCTACTTCGGAGCTTTCCCAAGGGATGAAGAGTGGCGAAGTTTTTGATATGCGGCACACCAAGCGGTTTTCTTCTTTTTCAACTAATGTTTAGTCTCTTAGATCAATGATTCTCTACTCGGAGGTTGCCGGCCCCGTAGGGGTCTGAAGAGCAGTTAATGGAGAGCCGCTAACAAAATAATAATAATTTTATTCAATGACTATTTAAACATAAGATTATTTTTCGTTTAATGAAGATATAATTAAAGTGTTTCCTTTTTAAATTTGTACCAAATCTCCCATTACTGTTCTTTATATCTTAGACAAGGGACTGCACTAAAAGGAAAAGGAGGGGTCTCATCAAAAAGGTAGTGAAGCACTGTCCTAGATTATACTAATTTGATATGCTATTAGGCTTCAATGTTCGCTTAATAAAAAATTATCTCTCACTGCGATCAAATCGTTTCCTTTATCAGTTTGTTTACGACTGATATTCGTTTTAAAGACTTTTGAAATGCAGATTATTCTGCATTGTTGAGATTATAGATATAATATAAAAATGTTAAGAAAAAGTGCGTGGTGGATTGTTACGTTATTTTGTTTGGATGTTAAAATCACAATAGTTTCGAAAACCTGAATATTACGCTAAACGTTACCCAAAGTTGCTGTAGCTTTTGCATATTTATAGGGAAATGTTTGTATTTCTCGTTGTAGCAAAGGTAGCTTCTCTAGCGTTATTGACGAGAAACACATGCAAAGCAAACGTGACTCACGTGACTACTTCCCCCTCACCTCACAAACATACACAAAAGGCTTAATATTGCGCAGAACTTGTAACGCGAATGAGATGAAAAACTTGCTTACTGAAAGGGTGCAAAATTGTGAAAACTTGCATGTGTATTAGTAGAGGAAGACAATCATAGTTGGCACGAACGGTTTGTGTTAGAACTGGTAGAGGTCAGTATGTTAACTTCTGCAGCTGACGGCAATTTTGTTATTTTCAATTTCTCCCTCTCTTCCGTGAGTTAATTTTTTAATAGTTCCGTCCGTTATTAAACTGTGTATCAAGAAAATGGCTGAAGAGAAGATTCCTTTTAAATGATGGACTTTGAAACGAAATTTTACATTCGGTAGGTTTTCGTGACATCGGTACGACAGCGTTGCACTTCTGTGCTCTTCATGTGATTACAAGACTGCCTCACAGAACGTCCAATTTTATTTATTCGAAGGAAACCATTATACGGATTTATACAGTATACATACATTTTATCTTTCCACACTAGCGAAAGTAGAGTGGAAGCAACAGTGCACAACTCATCTGCCCACGCGCTACCCGCTGAGCGCTCTGTTGAGAGTCTAGAACACGCGAGATAAACCTTAGAAATGAGAATCTTTTACAATTTGAAATTATGCAGGTGCTAAAAGAATGCTTGCCTTTTCAAAGAGACGTTGAAAGTGTTCCCCATTTGCTTCAAGGCAGGCGTTGTAGATCTAATTCATACGTTCAGCTCTACTTCCGAAATGTTTGCTATTCTTGTTTTTAGTAATTTTGTAGCACTGTGTGCTTATATACGGCTGGTTCCCGTTTGTGCTAACTTCGTGAGAGATTTTTACGGCGATTGTTCAAATCAAACACCGATACCATGCAACTTTTCCTCTGTTAAAACATAACACCTTCGTTTTCTTTTCTTGTCCAATAAAATAATATAGACAAAGAAATAAAACTCAGCACTGCACACAATAACATGTATTGCTCTGAAACTCAACTCAGTACTGCACACAATAATAGACAACCGCCTTATCAGCGACTGTGCGTTACCTTCAATGGCAGCGCGCGCAACTACTTACTGCCGATTCCGGTTCTGTACGCGAGAGTGAAAAGATAAAATGTATGCACTGTATTATAGCCTGGTAATAAATCTTTCAAAATGCGCAAAAACAAAGTGCCACTACCGGTCACACTGGAGTGGGGATTAAGTAATTTGTCATGCAACTCTTGAAGAGTAAGGTTGCCTCTCTCTCTGTCACGCCTCTTATTATCAGTTAGTGGGCGTGGAAGTTTGACATCATGCTATAAGCAGGGACGGAAGCACTACATTTATCTGTTGTCATCATATACTTAGTAATAATCCCTTTCTCTTATGCTGACTGCCGTAGAATAATATTGCGGACACTGTGATTCATTTTCAGATTTCGGTATGATCTCAAGAAATACCGCCAGCCGCGAAAGAATCTATGAATGATATCACAGACTGCTGTTAGCATTACGTTTACCAACCTTTCCAATCACGATTAACGTTTTATAATAAAATATGTATTCATTCTAAACCAGAGCAATTTTAGTCACGGTATACTTTTCCGGACACTGGGATTCAATGGTAGATTTTGTTGAGATACCGAGAAATTTCGTCGGCCGTACAGACACTGTCTTTCGTGGCAGTATTAAGTGGTAGATGGCATATGAAGTTTCCCTTCATGTAGCAGTAGTGAATTTGTTGCTGCACGGCATGAAGTTTCGTGAAAGTATTGGTCGAGGATTCGATGTCGCATAATAACTTTGGTAAGAAATGTTCAATTAGAAAAAGTCTTGGTTCGAATTCCAGTGATTTAGGGATAACCAAGGCGTGATTCGGCGCTGCGGCAGAGATCGCTGTGCTGTGGGAATTCTCTCGCCGCACCGAGTATGGGCACTCCGTTCCGGGATCCGAGGTGAAATAAAAAATTATAGAGCGTTGGTACGTTAAACCAAAGGTCCCGGGTTCGACACCTGGCCCCGAAACAATTTTTCCCTCGAAATTATTCAAAAAATGGTAAAATTCCAAATGTATCAAGACTACAAGCCACCGCCGAATGCAAATGTTATTAGTAGTTTGTAACTTCTGTGAACACGCCCAATGACTCAGCTCCCCTCGCTAAAGGCACGAGGGTGCTGAACTTGCATATAAAAATTAGTCGTGCCGTTCGGTATCGAGAGCAGCTACAGTCCTGTGCGACCACTCGTTTGAGTTACAATCGCAACCTCCGCAATATTATCGTAATATGTATGGTGCACTTTTGAGTGAACTACAGTGAAAAAATGAAACTAATTTTGCAATGTCGTTTCATATGAAGAGAGAATATATTTCATGCGTTTCATCAATTACTTCTCTCATCACAGACCCATACTCTTTCATTAGTAAACTGAGACAAACATAAAATATTCAAACTAATAACTGTAGTTTCTTTACGAAACTGGGTGCCATATTCTACCAAGAAATGAAGAGAAATGGCTGGAAACATTTGAAATGTAGATATGGAGAATAATGGAGCATGTGAAATGAAATGGACAGACAATAAGATATGAAACTGTGCTAGAAAAAGTGGGTGAAGAAAGAATAATCCCGAAACTGGTCAGAAGAGAAAAAGAAATTGACTGGGCCACTGATTAAGAAGAAACTGCTACTGAAGGATGCACTGAAAGGAATGGTGAACGGAAGAAAAAGATGATACAACATTAAGATACATGGATCATATGCGGAGACTAAGAGGAAGGCAGAAAATAGGAAAAATTGAAGAATGCTGGGTTTGCAGTTAAAGACCTGCCTTTGTGCAAAACACTTTGAATTGCATTTTTCTTAAGTGAGGCATACTGTAAAGTGAAACAAGTGGCCAGCAGGATTAAAGCTTTCGTAGATGATCAATCAATCCCGAGATCGCGCTACCTTGTAGATTTTCTCCTAACTTTCTCGTTGCCATTAATCTAGTTGGTGAAAGTTTCGTTCTATTTTGTCTTACAAGGAAACCATTCCAGATGGTGTAGCTTGAATTGAATGAAAATGCATATTTAAGCTAATTTTCGTTCGTTAAGAACGTAGTGATAGTCGTTCGTTTCGCTTTTTCCTCGTGTACGAAATATAATGACTTTATAATCGACGCTACTTATGCGCTCACTCGGATCCTCATAGTTCCGCGGCACCGTGTCACAGCTCCCGCATTAATGCTCTAGTCTATTTTCTTTTTTTCTTAACTCACATTAATATAGTACTTTTACTGAAATACAAATTCAATTTGAATTTAAAATATGTACTTACTTTGTGACTCACCTTAAATGTGATAGTGGAATTCGAAATGAAGTGGTCGGAACAAAGAGTCATTGAACAGTACAAACATTTTTCACACTCTTCTGTAACACGCACATTGTTTCCAACATGCAAAATTGTAGCAAGAACGTTATCAAATGTTCTCACATGTTTCTCCGTCACATATCCATACCTCTGTCACGGGTATATTAGCAAGTCTTTGAGGACAGGCGAATGAAACTGTTGATACATAACAGACTGGAATGTCCTTGTGAAGCCTCTATCGTGTAATGTGTCTGGAATGTTTCCACAGATAATTTTATGTCCGAAATAGCTACTCTTCTAGTTTTCGAATTACAATGTTATATTGCTTAAAAGAACACGCATCTAAGAGTTGCAAAAATCTTGTAGTTTTTAGAGGGATAATTTGTGTTTTAATTGTCTTACCATGTAACGTATTGTTTACTCCTTCAAAAGTAAATATAGTTTCATATATCTGACCACTCCAGGAATCCAGAAGTAGTAGTGTGTCTTTCTTAACATCCGGGAGAAATACATCCCTTAACCATCTTCTCACATGATTTTTTGTCAGTTTACCGGAACTACTTCGATCACGACAATAAATGGCTTATCATTGTCTACACGTTGTTTTACTTTAGGTCCAAATTCCCCTTTGGATTGTAGAAAGCATAGTATGTACAATCATGTTCCTAGACTTCCAATTGCGTACCTGTAGATTTTGACGGTGTACAAATGAGTGAAAGATGCCATGGCTTGCACTACTACTTTATTAATGTGAGTTAAAGAGAAAACAAATTGACTAGAGGATTAATGCGAGAGCTGTGATACAAAATAAATGAAACTACAGGGAAACCATATCTTCTTAGTATCTGTGTGTAAACTTGACTTCACTTCACGCATGACGTCAAGACGCACTGAAGCACTTCGTTCTAGTATCGGAAATGTCGTGAAAATCCGTTTTGTTTTTATTCTTACGCCTCTATAGAAAACTGTTGACTTATTTCGTTACACAGTAACACCATCCCTCTCACGATATGTGTTTTATGTCACGTGGGTTGTTTTGCTAGCTTTTTAATCTGGGAGCAGTATTGCGAAAAGAATTTGATAAAGTTAGTCATTTCATAGTGGATTTTTCTAGATCAGGTTATTTGACGGCACTACGTGAACTACTATGTTATTTAGCGTCGGTGGAATTGGTGATGGCGAGATTATGTGATTACCTGTCATTCGCCTTACAGTTTGGAAAACCTCGGAAAAGCCCTATTAGGTAATCGGTCCAAGCGAAATTCTAACCATGCTGGAACGCATCGTCGATCGGTAGACAAGCGCCCCTACCCCCTGGGCTACGCCGGTGGCTTGCTACATTCATGTCGCGATAAGTCCGTTTAATTTATAATTAATCAGATTGCAGGGTATCTGCTCGTGATGAAAGTAACCAAAAAGTAATTTAAGCAATTGTAATTAAAAAGACTCGAATGATCGTATGTAACGAAATTACGCATATTCTTCTGCTTCACTTATTTAATCTTGGCGCCATTGCTTGAGCTGCGGTGGTCGGAAATCGGCGAAAAAATCGTTAGAAAAATAGTTACAGACTGAATATAATAATATAATAATAATAATATGAATAATTAATGCATGTCAGCTGCAATTCAAATTATTTATGTAAAAGAGGAGATGAGCAGAAGGGTGGGCACTGTTAAGAAGGGTATACCCAAGTCCTCTGCTGTCATCACCCTGATCAAGAAGCTCTGTCATGTAAACTGTGTCTACTATCGGTAAAATGTTTTGTTATGCTGGAGCTCTTCGAAGGCTGTGAAAGATACAGAAAAAAAAATCCGTTTATTTATTGCTAATTTCACCTACCTTGATCTTGTACGCTTAATTAAAATGTCCTTGATATTATGCAGAGTTTCAGTCTGACCTAATGTAACCTGATAAATGACGTAGTACATTGTGAAACTCGGATCCGACTCATTGCAGCTTGTTTTCTTGATACAGTCAAGGACCTACGTATTTCTCCGTGGTCGTTCACTTTGACGCAATACGTCTTGGAATTGCTTCATGTACAGTACATACTCGTACGGAAGTGAGCGTGCTTTGTTTCAGCGATCTCCAGACTGTATATAATTCCATCGATCATTTTACGTAGGATGTAACGTTGGACATAAACCTTTGTGTAGGGTGCGACGTTGGACATACACATCATTGTAGCCTTATCTGGGGGGGGGGGGGGGGGAAACTGCACTGTATCACGGATACACCACGTAGAATACGTCATCCAGTTTCGGGAATGAAACTACAGTTGCGTTGATTTGAATGTGGTTTATTTTTGTTCGGGTTTACAAATGAAAAGTATGGATCTATGATAAAGAAGTAATTAATGAAGTGCATGCAATATAATATTTCCTCTTCGTGAAGCAACATTCCGAAATTAGTCCCAGCTCACAAACATTTCACTATGGTTCGCTTAAAGTGTCTATTATCACTTTACAATTGTAAAACTTCCAATTACAAATCGAACGAGTGGTCGCGTAGATCTGTAGCTGATCTCGATGCTGAGATATTACTGAGAGGAACTGCGGGGCACGGTTAATCCTCGTAGTGCGTACTAAGCTAGCCCAGGCTATCCACTGGTTACTAGTACAGAATTCAAATCATATCCTATCGCTAACACTGGTTTATGAATACGAAAAACGCTGATAATCCACCGAAAGCCCGCGCTAAAAATGTCTATGAATACGGCCCTAAGTCTTTAGCGAGGAGAAGTGGCGTCATTGGGCGTGGTTTAGATTGCCAAGGATGTCCCGTGTCTGAGACATGAAAAACTTGTCCCTTATGAAATGCATTCGGGACACTAAAAATCCCGTATTTACGAACATTATATCATAGACGGCGAACAGTTTTTTTTTATCCATTCCACGTGCTGTTCGTACGGATATCATGTTGTGGAAATTATGATAAGAAACAGCGAGTCTTTTATTAATGTCATTGTCTTTAGAAATGTGACAACGAAACAAATAAATTTAATCCTAGCTGCCTCTGTTTCAATTAAAAGTAATTTTATTCTCAAGAAATAGCTCTGCATAATTATTTGTTTACAGCAATTTTATTGGATTGTGTGTAGTTTGTATGAAGATATGAAAAGTGTTTACCTAAAATCAAAATGAGAATTTCTCCTCCGCAAGAAACAAAAAGGGTTGTGTTGCATTTAGAAAAATGGAACATTTATTTAATAATCCATATAAACAGAACTGTTGTAATTACCTCTTTCCAATCTGAATCCCAGATATTATTACTCCTTCTAAAGTTTAGTAATAAAAATTAACCGATGGTTAGTAACATAACAACTTTAATGATGTAAGACTAACGCATTTTTTTTTTATTCACTGTACTTTAACATGCTGAAATATGTCTCATAGATGGCGCTTACATGTGACCATGCCTAGGAGAAAGGACACCAATTCGGAACTCATAATTTTACAGGATAAAACAAATCTTGACTTGGGTGAAAATATTATTTCTGGAGCATAGAAAGATAATTTGTATCAAAATGTGAACTAAGTGATGACATGGCCCTGGATGTGATGGCAGTCGGCAATACAACGAAAATTTTATTTTTACGTTCAACACTACTCAACTTTAAAGCCGTTTCCCCAGAGAAGACCAGTTCATACTAACTTGAACTCGTTGTAAAATGTTCGATTTTTTTTTACAATAAACTTTTGTTTTAAATGTTCGAAATTAATTCTGAAGTAGAAACGAACAAAAACAGAAAATTGATTCTTCCGAATTGAGGACTCATTCCCTAGGCAGGCCACGTGTATGTATGTATGTCGGTCTCTCTCTCTCTCTCTTTTTTTATATAGAATTTCCTGATATTTTCTCGAGTTAATGTTGCAACTGCCTCTTATTTACATTCTGAAATCTGACAACGTGTTTACATAAGAAAATATTATTACAACAATTCACATTACAAAAATATAAGAAATAATTTTAAATTATTATATTGTCATCACTGATTAATTTTACTCATATATATAAATAATAAGTATATACCCTGCACACCATTGATTCATGACCTAACTACTAATAGCACTAACATTCCTATGGCTCATATTGTTGCAGTAATCATTTGAAATTCTGTAATTTTGTTTCACCATGGATTCCGGAAACGGTACCCCTACTTAGTGCGGGAAGAGACGTGTTCTACGTCGAAAGATTTGCACCTCATCATGGTTTCGAAACTGCTTCAGGTCCCACCTAGCCTTGTAAAATTAGGTACCTTCCTGCGAGGGTGGGAGAGAATTTTAATCTGTTTTGACGATGCTGTATCAACTGCACAATAATTAGCGCTGGTGTAATTTGTGATAAAGATAGGAGTCCGAGGATTCGCCATGGGATTAGCTACATACAGCTTACAATTGGAAAATCCCCAACCAGGTAATCAGTCGAAATGGGATTCGAATCCTCACCAGAGCGCAGTCTCGAAGAACGAGTCCAGCTCGGAAGGCACAGGACCTTCGCCTGTGTATAGCGGAAAGTAAAGAAAGTGATCAAATAAGAGAGATAAATTTCTCCCTGAAAGCTTACTTCCCCTCCGTCCACGAAGATAATTTTATTGTAATTACTGACATAATCAGATTTATGGCCCAACAGTTTCTCCACCGCACCGTTGTTATTAAGTGAATTGCGAGTTTGAAATTATACAATACAAATTTTACTCTAATTCAAAGTGGCTCTCCCGGATTACCCAAAGTAACCGTGTCGTCGTGCTGATGCTCCCTCCTATTTTGGTGCTCCAATTTCCGTGTCATTTTATCTCCATATCATCAGCACTTTGAATAGCATTTAAAGAGATAAGCCTTGTGAGGAATTATTACACTGGCTGTTATTATTATCAGACCAGTAGACACTGTCTCGGGGGTTCTAATTCAATCATCAACGCCAGCCATGTAATTAGAGAACGAGAATTATCGTGCTTCTGCTATTAGTATGAAAACATACAGAGAATACAAATTTGGGGACGGTTCTCTGAAATGGAAACTTGTAAAACAAAATGGCAAAAAATAATATTATTTCATTACGTATGCATTTCGTGGGATTATACAGGGTGATTGAAAAGAATGTTATGTTTGAAAATAGTGTATGAATCAGGCTGTGAGATTATAGAATCGACTGTAATAGTTTGGTTGGAAATTCGTTTTGACTATACATTTTTAATAAAGGTAATTCATTCAGTTATACGGACACTTAAGAGATACTTTTGAGTATAAACTTATATGAACATGGTTCGATTTCTTTCAATTATGACGCTGTAAAATTGGAATCCTGAAAGTATTAACAATAAATACACTATTCTAAAGAAACACGCTTGGAAGAGTAAGTGCCTACAATTCAAAATGTTACAAACTTTCTTTTTTTCTTTAGTTGTACAGTATTTCTGTGTATTTTAGTCAGAAAGAAGTGTAACTTAATTTCAGATATATACATGATTAGGTAGTGCGTTAAATCTATTTTATGTTTGTATTTAGTAGAGTTGATTCTCCCTGCTCTAAATGACGCTCATAGCAGAGAAGTACTTTTCACTTCAGTATACGTTAGAATTCCGCGTCCAGGTTATCTTTAACTGATCATGCATAAACCAGTGTCAGAAATATGATATGATATGAATTCTGTTTAGCACGCTCGTAGCGCGGGCTAGCGAAATGTCTATGCGTTTTACTTGAGGGAGGAGATTGGTGATAATTTGGTATTTTTTTAATCACATGTTTAGTTTTTTTGGTAGAAATTAAAGTTATGATGCCTACTTTACACTTTGACTAAGTTTTAGAACAGTACGCGGTTGTGTCATTACGCCATCTTTAAAAAGTCTGCGTTCGTTAAGTTTAAAATGCATTCGTACTTTTAAACTCCCCACTTCTCTGCATTCACGTTTATGCTAGGAAGCTGAAATTTTTACTGCATGTTCTTTAAGGAGTGCTTTACAAAGTTATGTTGGCATTTCTTTTTTTCATAAAAATTTTAATAAAAAATAAAATGTGTGCTTAGACTTTGCAAATTTTATAAGTTTGAATATGAATAAGTTTATCCCCCCCCCCCAATTTGTTTACAAGGTAAAACTAAAAATATGCGAGGACATAGGGACTTTCTAAGGAGATTAAAAGTATTATAGAAAAAATTTAAGACAGTGCTTGAAGTATGAGAGAGAAGAAATGTTTAGAAAATATGAAATTTATATTATTATTATTATTATTATTATTATTATTATTAATTCATTTTTTTTATTTATTTAAATAACTCTTAAATTACTGAACCTGTAACACATCATTACTGATATCAATAAGAGTATGTGTACAAAAATAATCGTCTCTGTTTTAAAAAGGTATAAAATAGAAATTTCACCCATCGCACCCCTTCACTGTATAGAGTTGATAATATTTTATATTAACTTTCCTACGCAAAATGATCCTGGACTTTAATTCCATTAATTGTGTGTGTTTTTAATTTTATAACTAGCCTTATATTATAGCCTAGTTATTGAGTGACAGTATGCCGAATGTTTCAGGAGTAGTAAATATTTTAGGGGGATGGTAGTAAGGAATATTTCGAGTAAAAAAAAAAGTTAATATAAATATTTGTCAAATTTTCAATGAGTTTGAAGATAACAGTTGTTTGAATGATGTATGAAAAGCCTTGCGAAATGTATGGGGGATGTGCAAATTACTTATTGATTTCATTTATTTATTGAGTGAAAACCTTACAAATTTCCAATATCGCTGCTCTGTACATGCGTGGTGTGGTGTGATCGACAGTCGAATGGGCCTACTGTGTTATCGGACAGTCTTACAGAGCAGACGTATTCTCTGAAAAACTATCTTCCACTATTGTACGAGGTTCCTTTGGCTGCAAGGATGGGCATAAATCTTCCAACATGACAAAGCTTCTGCACATTACAGCCGTCAGGTGACATCTAAATCTAGCGTTTCCCGAACGATGGATAGGCCGCGGTGTTCACGTTTATTGGCCACCAATGTCCCCATACCTTAGTCCTTTTCTCAAAATATTGATGAAGAGCGAAGTCTATGAAGAAAAAGTAAACACAAGAGACGAATTGGTCACTTGCATTATGAATAATGCTCTTATAAAAGAACGCCAAGACCTCAGAAGAGCTGCACATATTATTGTCAAGAGAATTGAAAGGTCCATTGAAATTGGTGGGATTTTTTTAAATATTACTTTGAACTGTTGCAAATTGTTGACATATCAATAAATGCAATCAATAAGCTATTTGCCTTTCCTGCATACCTTTTATAAACATTTCAACCAATAAATGCAATCAATAAGTAATTTCTCTCCTCCATACCTTTCCTACGGTAAGGTTTTTATGCGTAACATTCAAACGGCTGCACCTCCACACGTATTAAAAATTGGAAACATATTTAACTTATATGATTTTTTTTACTCGTAATAATCCATACTGCCCCCCTAAAATATTACTTTCTTTCTGAAACACCTTAGATATAAAATATTCAAAGCAATCTCTCTTAACCGTATTCCACTCACTCTGATGAGTAAAGAATTGATTGTTCTGCGAAGGGAGACTTTTCAAACTTTGAGCCGACTGCTGTGTGACTCGACAATTTCTGAGCAATGTTCAAATCTCTGGGATCAGTCCGAAAATAAGAAGAAAATGCTGGCCTTGTGAATTAAGGACATTCGAGAGTGACAAACATTCCCCTGCATATACAGAATTTACATGATTCATATATCCATAAAGTGTACACTACTGGAATAAATTGTTGCATCGAATTTACCTGTAAAGGACGCTGATGCACCGTCAGTATTGATTTTTGTGATCGCATATTGCGTCTTGTTCATTGCGCAGTCACCTGTTTTATATGGAAAGTCACGCAAGTCAAAATGACTTCGTATGTACATTCTTTATGTTGGTGGCAAGATTTCTGAGCCAGTGCAATGATCGATAAATTTTTTTCAGATGTCTACACAGTAATATGTTTGTAAATTTTACCGAAATACATCGGATCTCACCCACGTGAGGTATAAATTCGTAATCCTAAATGACATGACGTCTTCCATTTTCTGTGAAGAAAAACTATGACATCATATGAGATTTCTGTTGCTAATTACACATATATGCTATATACAGTAGGTCTACGTCTCAAGGAATCGTTGTAGCTTGTTCGTCAGTCTCTCGTTCTAACCTGCAATCTGAATTAGATTATTAGAACAAAATTAATAGTTTTTGTAAATGATTGTCGTATAATGAACAAATTCTAGGATCTCAGGAACGTTTTATATTAAATGAAGTTCACGCCTGTGGAGTAACGGTTAGCACGTCTAGCCGCGAAACCAGGTGGCCCGGATTCGATTCCCGGTCGGGACAAGTTACCTGGTTGAGGTTTTTTCCGGGGTTTTCCCTCAATCCAATATGAGCAAATGCTGGGTAACTTACGGTGTTTGACCCCGGACTCATTTCACCGGCATTATCACCTTCATTTCATTCAGACGCTAAATAACCAAAGCTGTTGATAAAGCGTCGTAAAATAATCTACTAAAATAAAAAATATATATATTAAATGAAATTTTCAGTTCTGGCTATGAGTAGTGCGGAGATGTGTAGTAATGTTTTCCACGTAGGAAGGTTATAAGTTCATTACGCATGATATTCGACAAGGACGAATTTTAACGCCCAGCGATTTTCTTTCATTGGTAAACAATATTATCAAAATTTTGAAAATATAATATTTTAGAACTATTCTAGTAAGAGTCGAAACGAAATATGTGAAAATAGGCGCATTCATTTTTACAACTGTAAACAGAATAGTAATCGAGAATGAACCATATTCTTGGGAACCCTAGTAACTTGCCTAAATAGTTATTTTTAATCCATTTACGCCTTAAGGCCCACCCCCATTTAGGGAAATCGAAACGAACCGAACCGATGCTTGTTGCAGTGAATGGATCGCATAATAGCTTTAGTATACCATTGGTTATTAATGGAATAAAATTCGCTCCGGCGCCGGGGATCGAACCCTGGACCCCCAGTTCTACGCACTGGGCGCTCTAACCACTGAACTCCGCCGAGGCTCAATCCACAGTATCGGATCGAATCTTTCTCCTTTGGTATTTTCCTTTAGTGGCCTTACTCCATGTTCGACATAATTATTACATTGACACATAATATTAAGTTAACTGTCAACACACAAGTAGCGCACTCATTTGAATGACTTGGTGGCCGGTATTTCATTAGGCGCTGTTGGACGAATGATCTACCTAAAGATTACTTATTTGGTCCTACAGAATTATCTGTTACAGTTATCATTGGTTATTTCGATCCAGTGCTGTGGATTGAGGCTCGATGTAGCTTAGTGGTTAGAGTGCACAGTGCGTAGAATTGGGGGATCCAGATTCGATCCCCGGCGCAGGAGCGATTCTTCCTCTCCATTAATAACCAATAGTAACCACAACAGATGATTCTGTAGAACCAAATAATTAATCTTTACGTAGGCCTAGTTTTTTTCGTATAGTTATGTGAAGAGGCGGAAAAAGAATAAATATCCAAAACAAGGAAAGAAAATATTTAATTCATGATATTTTTCCACTTTATTTAACTACTTCTGAGATAAAACAAATTTTCGTTCTTTTGCACTTCTTTGGATTTTTATTTTTAACTGTTGATTCCGTTAATTTATACTTATTTCGCTCACGTCATACAATAGTGAATAATTTTGAACAATATTTATTATTTTTTCTTCGTTCATATTATTAAAGTGTAATTTTCTGTATACGTACTGTTTCAGCATTAACTTTCGGTAAACAAATTACGCTATGTACAGTATATTGCTCATTTGGTTTTTCACGAAGGTTTCACGAGAACATACGATCATATCTGAAACAAGAAGTTCTATTCCAGCAGTTGAATAAAATATATTCTAGCTCATGAATTCGGTTCGATTCGACTTACCGATTTCTGCTGTCTTATATTGAAAATACATTGTGAAGATAAATCCTAAGATTCGGGTGCCATGCAGGAACGATTATTTCGAACGAATTATATTCGAATGACGCAAATAAAGTTTCCGCCAATGTGGGGAGGTGCTTTCATTCATATCCCGCTTTCGCATGCTCTCCCGTAATTTTTCACTCCGCGGACATTACGGTTTATATTTCTAATCTGAGATTACAGTTTTGGCATCCTTATTCTTATATAATATGTGTCAGCTGATAAAATTACTGCACATCATTAGTCTAGGCGTCATTGCTATATGCTTGTCTTACGGATTTGTATCAATTTTTTTTGTCAGTTTTGGAAAGTGCCACAGTATAGTGCTATTGTTTATTTTTATGGCAGTTTTGGTATTGTCCGAATACCAGGAGGTAGTGAAAAGAACAGTAATCTTCGTGGAGTTATGGAATAAGGGACAGTATACGAAAACGTGAAATGAATTACTGTCCGTTACTCAGGAGAAGACGAGCTGAAAGAATGTGACCTTCTTGGCTATCGCTGTTGATTATTATAAACATCGCTCAGATAAGGATCCCAGTAGCTAGATTATTACTCGTGCAGGAAACATGAGTAACAATGCGTATGGTAATTAAAGCTAAGTTGAACAGAAGGAGACCTAATGTTTCCGCTTACTGCAGTACAAATATTGGACGTGTTGTCATACGCTATCTGTTCACATCCCTTCCTCCTCAGTCTGCTCTCGTCTTCAGAGTCACCGACAGTAGATCCCCTCTCCAATGATGAGTACTTGACTTGCGTCATTCGGATATAATTCGTTACAAATAATCGTTGTTGTATGACGACATACTCGAATATTTAGCATTAGCACCATCTCCATAATTCTCGTGGTTAAGTAATAAATAAATAGAAGGTTCGTAGCAGAGATTTCGTTTCCTTTATGCGTATTGTCCGACTCTTGGCGGAATGATAATTTCTTACCATGTTACGCAACTCGGTTGGCCGTAGTGTATGCAGTAACACATGGAAGCCAAACTCGGCAAGCAGTAAAATCAATTATAACTTGACACATACTCTGTCATAACAAACTGACCGAAGTTCTTAATTTCGCTTAACCATTGATAGTACAGTTCTGGTCTTATTTTTTTAATGAGGCATAAGCAGCCCGACCCTTTGTAAAAATGAATTTGCGTGGCACTGAGATGGAGCCACCAGTATATTTGCTTAGTCACAAGGACATTGTAGGTTATGTCACCCCCCTTTTGATTCAACTTCATACATTTACGTGTGATATTAACTTTAGAGATAATTTCTATTATATGATTATCGTATATTAAATTATTTCGGTGTTATCTTATAGTTAGAGTTTTTTGCTCGATTATGTCATGCAGTAATTAGTCCGAAGACTACGGATTGATAAAACAATTCATTATTAATGACTGGGTTTGCTCTATGTTTTATCTTATCAGTTGATCGTATATTACATTTATGCCTTGTTAATAATCGTTGTTTGGAAATAAAGCTTAGTAACGTTTCTGAATCAGAATTTGAGATCAGTCCAGAATACAAACTTATTCATAAATAAATGAGACTAAAGAATTAACACTTTCACTATGGAATGTTACTATCCTGTAAAACATTGATTAGCGAGTTTTACTTTCCATAAGGACCTGTATATCTAAGATATTAATAACTGTAGGACACTTTTTAATCACATGTAAATATATTTAACTTGCTTTATGTAGCGGTATATTGTAAATATATTTGTATTGTTTTAACAAAATATTAAGTCAAAATTGGAAATGTAGAAATATACATCATTAATTTAGTTCGTTTCTCTGTTGGTTTGAATAATGTGTCTTTGTCTTGCAAATTTCTTCTCCTTTTTCCTTCTTTAGGGTTACCAGATGAAGAAATGAAAAGTGGAACTTCTATTTGAAAAAACAGGATTAAAAAGAAAATGGGCAGAACGTGTTAACGTGGCACATAACATGACACTTGAAAGTGATGCAAAAGTGTTAATTAAACAACTATTTAACTGCACAGATAAAAAGTAAATTCGTGCTTTGTTTAATTTCCTGATTATTAGTACTCTTTTTTTTTTAACCCAATTTGTTTGGACAAAGATGTTGTTTGTCATCCAGTAAATACTTGTGGCAGGATGGACGTCTTAAATTAAATTTTAAAAATATAATTCCTTTAATGAACTTGAGATTGAAATGGTTTCTCTCGTTGGTCCACTGAGAAATTGACGAGGGAGTAAAGCAGGACAATTTCATATTTGCTGAAATGCCCAGACAGACGCAGGACACACACTTAGGAAGCAGGACATGTCTGGCAGAATTCTGACATCTGGTAATCCTACCTCCAAACTAACTTAAATGCACCACTTATATGATAAATTCTCATTATGTATTCCTAGATGTGTCCACTGGAATGTTATCATAAAATGTATTTGTGTATTTGAATAATTTGTTTTTAATAAAGAATCTTTACTTCATTGCAAATTGTTTTCTTATCAACCTTTTTCCTGTTACAAAGGGAGAGACTGTCATTGCTTCAATAAAATGAAAGTTAGTGAAAGTGGGTTACTTCTTTCTAATTTCCATTTCAAAGATGTGGGTCTCTCTTGTTAGCTCAGTAATATTAAGAATAGAGAGGAAAAGTAGGGCCTAGCAGTGGCATCACAGTAGCCCCCGGAGTACCCATAAAGCAGTGGAGCACCTAAATTTCTGATATTTATTTTTATTTATTTCTTATTATTACTTTGTAGAACTGATATTAATCTGCATGATATGACAACTTGGATATGTCTGTTTGTTAATGAGGGTACAAAATGGCTGCAGGGGTTAGGGGCCGAATGTTTAGATGCACCACTGGGTCCTAGTGTATTTAGATGCTATATAAATTGATGATGACGATAGAAAATCTTGACTACTGATGTTTAAAAATATATATATTAAAATATAGTAAGGGTGATTCTCTTGGAATCCTGTGCTGGTCACTGGAATGATGAAATCTGTTGAAAGTAGGGAAATAAATTTCCTTTGCGTGGGGGGGGGGAAGGAGGATACAGATTAGAAATTTTACATTTTTATTATAACAGATATTAATGTTCTTAAACTCAACTTTGAAAAAAATTATGTAGAATTTTTATTACATTATAAATGACTTTACACAATGTATTATATTTTAAATTAATTAAAGTTATGTAGACGATTTGCTAATTTTCTGACTAATTGCATCCTAGAAACCATTTTTCTTAATAGATACTTACAGTAAGACTTCTTAAAACAATTAAGTTTTAAAGAACACTTAAATATATAATACATATATACTGTATTAATAATGTGAACATTTTACGAAACAGAACATATACAGTCAATTCGGTTACAGTATCAAATTGAAGGAAATGTGTGCTAATAAGGGCAGTGGTAAAAAAACTGCAATTGTTTATGTAAACACAATTTAGCTAAACTCTGGGTTATTGGTTTCAAAGCTGTTTTGTTACTATTTCAGAATTTCAATTTTATTCGTTCAAAAGCTGTTTTGTTTACTATTTCAGAATTTCAGTCTTATTTAATAATCACAAAACTGTACGATTCAAATTTCCGAAATTGTAGTTCATTCATTCCAAACGAACTGTCTTACAATTCATACCACTACAGAATTGCAATATTTAAGCACCAGTTGATTCCAGATAGTAAGTAATAATAATTTAATGATTTATTGTAGACTTCGTCTATGTTATCAGAAAAGGATAACAATTGGATTATTTTAATTATAGTATACCTAATGGCAGTACATTTTCATACAGGCAGAAGATACCTTAATCCCTTAGAGAATAATATCCTTATTCTTTGCCAAAAAATATATATAATATTGTCATATCTGAAAGAGAACTTTCTTCATGGCCATTATAAGCAAGAATGATGAAGTTGATGAACACATATCCACATAATATCTGGAAATACCTATAAAACAATATCCATCTGCCTAACATAGTACATAAAGCATACCATCGTTGTTCCTGCAATAACTTCTATGTGCAAAATATAAAATTTTTCAGTAGGAAGAAAAAAAAAAAAAAGCATTTATTCATTCTATGGCAGTGGTACATAGGAGATTGTGAATTCTTACATTTTCGAAAGAAAGAAATATAATTACATATAGGAGATTTTATTATTTGCTTTATCAATATTTAAGTTATTTAATAGAGCAAAAATTTGAAACTCTATAAATATGTCACCTAGGAGTTATTGCAGAAACTACGATGATATATTTATTTAATTTTTCTTACAAGTGTATGATAATTTAATTTAAAATATGTTGAAAAGAAATTACATAACTGATGTAAAAGATTTCAATTCTTTCTTTCCATGTCCATGGCAAGGTTACAATGGTTTCTTCCTTGAATGAATGACAATAATTCTGATATTTTCTGTTTTATTAGCAGATAATTGTTGCACTTCGAATTTTGGAAAAATCTGTTTTCCATTGGAACCAAGCATGTTTAAACCATTTCTTTTTTTATCTTAATATAAAATTAAAAGGGCTTTCCAGTCTTATTAATTTTGTATTTTTATAGGTGATTCTTATTTATAGTTCTGGTATTTCTGACAGAGGGCGCATAAGATGAACATACGTTATATTTTGTGTAAATGTTTTGCCAATTTTGTCCTAATTGTAATGAATGTTCGTACTATACTTTTCTTGATTCCTGTAGGTTTACTTCTCATGCTTTTGGAAATATTTAGACTAAGTAATATCTGACAGCTAGCTGGAATCAGTGACTTACTTGGTACTCAAGTCCATATTTTCTAAAATGTTACTGTTGATATATCCTCTACTTTATGGTCAAGTATATTCAGATTAATGTTTTTAGCAACATAGTAAAATTAGGTTTTACTTTAAAAATGTACCTAAAGTCGTTGATTCAGTTACACTCTTGACTTCCACATTTCAGGAGAAACATCATGATACCTGCTGAGTGAAAAGTTGCATTCTCCATCGTTTTAACATTTTGAAAGTATATGATGCCCTAATACTCATCAGAATTTTTTTATTTTGTTGTTACAGCGTCATTTCTCCAGGAAAGTGACATGTTTATGGATGCCTTGACGGCATCTACCAAGAAAGAGCCTCGAAAACGTAAGCGCAGAACAAGCAGTAGCAAGGATGGTCCTGATGCAAAGAAAGAATTAGCCACTGGAAAAGAAGATGATCTCAGTACAGAATCAACACAACCAGGATCTCCGACAAGCGAAGATAATAAATCACCTCCCATTGTCAGGCCTTTGCTCAGAGTAAGTGGTTGCATCACTTTGCGATTTGATATCTTCCCAGAAAGGGGGGGGGGAGCCATTCTCTCTCTTTCTGATAGAAAGATAATGTTAAGATCTGAACATTACATACATAGAAGTCTTTAAAAAAAAGTTACCTATGTGAATTTGAAATGTCACTCAAAATTCAAACTTTTTAATATCATTGCATTAGACTGGCCTCTCTAACTCATACTATGTTTTTAAGGACTTAAGAATTGTATTTCTATAACCAATAAGCTATTCAGTTAAATTAAGATTATTTAATTAGGTCCGAAAAATCTTACATGTTCATAAATAAATTGTTTTTCTCTCTCCCTGTAAATCTCATGCTGGATTCTATAATTACGGTGAAGTATGGCTAGAACAGAGAAAAATTCTCTCCAACACCGGAACTCGAACCCAGGTTTTCAGCTCTATGTGCTGACGCTTTATCCACTAAGCCACACCAGATTCCAGTTCCGATGCCAGTTTAAGTTCTACCTCTCTGTTTCCCTTTAGTGGCCTACCCTCATGTACTGTGACACAATATGTGACAGTGGCACAATGTCCAACACACTATGTACAGAGGTGCACTCGTTATGAGTGACTAAGTGGCTGGAATGCGATGGAATAAGCACTGTCTTGAAATCACGAAGTGATTATTTACGCATATCATATTACTATGGTGTACCGAAGTACATATAATATTTCGCTGCAGGAATTTTGCGTTACCATATGGTGAAGTATGGGTAGAACAGAGTACTTCAATACATCATAGTAATATGATACATGTATATAATCACTTCGTGATTCAAGATGGCACTTATTCCATCGGATCCCGGCCACTTAGTCACTCATAATGAGTGCATCTCTGTACATAGCGTGTTGGACATTGTGCCACTGTCACATATTCTGTGACACAGTACATAAGAGTAGGCCACCAAAAGGGGAAATAGAGAGGTAGAACTTAAACTGAGAAGGATTCAATCCAGCATCGGAACTGGAATCCAGTGTGGCTTAGTGTATAAAGCATCAGCATGTAGAGCTGAAAACCCGGTTCGAGCCCGGTGCTGGAGAGAATTTTTCTCTGTTCTATCCATACTTCACCATGTGGTAATGCAGAATTCCTACATGGAAATATCATATGTACTTCGGTACATCATAGTAATAGTTCTATAATTATGTTATCATTGAAAGATGTATATATTTGTTTGCTACTGAATGTCTTAAATTGGAGAAGAGTTATTATTATTATTATAGCATTTATTGCCTTAAAATATTTCTTCGTGGTAATGTTTTTCTTTGTCTGAAAACAGGTTGTTAGAGGACAAAATTGGATTGTAGCAAAATAGTTCTTTCTACATGTAAAACTTCGTAACTTAAGGATCCAATATACTGTATGTGTTGAGCCATATCTTACATGCATGTGTCATATATGTGAATACTTCCTTGCACCATCTGTAGATGCTAATAATTTTGAAATGATGAATTATTTTCTTACAGTTTTATCAGGAGACTTTGGGAACTAATGATGAGGACAAGGAAGGAGATGAAGACATGAAGGAAAATGAAAAGAATGGTGATAAAGATGTGTCAGAAACAAAGGCAAAGTCAGAAGAGCAAGATCAAAAATGTAAGTATAAATGTGTGTATGATATATTTAAAGACATGCTAAATAGATATTAAAATATTTGTTATCTTCTTTACATCCATATAACACTGTCAGGACTTAAATTATGTTCCTCTTTTCCGTAGCATCTGAGGATGGAGAGGAAGATAGTCCTAAAGACACAGCAGAAGGAATAGAGGAAAACAAGAGGAGGTCTTCCAAAGATGATAGTACGAATGAGAAAGAGGGATCTGATGATGCTAAAGAAAATGATTCAACAGACGAAATGGCAGGCAGATATCCACGAGGTGTACTTATCTATCATAAAACAAAGAAAGGTCCAAAAAAAATGGTTAGATGGAAACCGGAAAAGGACCTGGAAACTATCAAATATTTCGAGCTGGATGAAACTGAGAGAGGTTGGTGAATATTTATGATCTTTCGTTACCAGTACTCTGTATTAATACGTGAAAATTACTGAATTGAATTTGTCAAAATTTGTATATTAAAAACTTTTTTCCTGTGTCAACTCTTCCTTCATACGTGTTCAAGTTGAATTGTGTTGCTTTGCCCTTAAGTATTTGAGTATTTCAGTGAGGTGACTATTTGTGTGAAATTTATTTCTGAGTAGGCCTAATTATTTTTTTCTTTTATGTTAAATGAAAGCAACCTCATTCATTTATTCACTTGCAATAATAAACTCTAAAACACTTTTACATGTAAGGATATTTACAGTGTAATTATTTGTCTGGAATATCAATTAATACTGGTATTTTATTTTTATTTCCTTATTTCTCTTGTTTCAGTAAATGTAACGAAAAATTTCACGGATATGAAACAGATAGAAAGAAGTAATGAAAGAGAAGCCTTCTTGCTTGCAAGGAAAATCCGTAAGTATCACATAGAGTGTACACACGAGTCACTTACTTCAGACTTAATATAAGACGTACTACTACAAACATATGGAAATTGAAATTGAAGAATGTTAAACAATGTTTTTGATTTTATAAAACAGGATTTTGGTACCCGTTTTTATAAATTTGCATCAGAATTTTATTGTAACCCAGTTTTATGTATCTTCATGAAACTGTTACATATAAGATATAAATGTCCTAACAAAAGAGTGTCAGTATTCTTCTTATTTCTCGTGAAGGCACCTGATGGTAATAGGCTATAAATGATTTTGTTAACCTTATTTTACAGTAGGAAGTGTCTTGTATTCCAATATCTTGTTTAATGTTAAATTTTTTCACTCTAAAGCAGCCCAAGATGATGTCATGGAGGAGAAAACAACATGGCAGGCTTTGATTCCAATTGATCTTCCACCAAGCTTGGTTGAACCAGGTGCTCGGAGCAGAGAGAAGGATGTTCAATATGCAAGAGAGAAAGTGATTTTGCAAGCGCTGTACTTCAACAGGAGCATGTATGTTGATCATTATATACTGGTACATATATGGTGAAGTCATTAAGTATAATTTATCACACTTTTGCAGATATCATTTGGCATAGTCAGTTGTAGAAATAAAACTGTATTATGTCCTGTTATGTTTTATCTAAGAGTAAAGTTACATTATACCATAAAGAAAGCAATAAATTATACTAAAAAGAAAACACATATTAGATGAAGCTTCAGTCATATTATTGTTTTATTATTGTGCATTCATCCTTGAAAAATGTGTTTTAATTAATCGTGATACATTGATTCTGTATTTTTTAACTTCAGTCGAACAAATAATTATTACCAGTTGTTCCTAGAATGGTTTCAATCAAAATAACAGTGATTGTGCTAGTCTCAAATCATTACTTTAAATAACTGTTATATGGCAGTGAAGATTGCGTGGCACGATTAATGAAACTGCCTTTTTAATTGAATTACTTCCATTTTTAATGTTAACACAGCAGCATAATGTTAATCTAAGAATGAATTTTCGCAAATAAAAAATGCTGATATGCGAATAAAAATCAAAATTGAAGTATAAGTGTGGTATAATGGCTTGTACAGAATGAAGAAAGACTCTCTGAACGAAGTTTTGCAGCAATAGCATATATATTTTGTTAAGTAACCATTTGTTAGATTTCTGCTTATGGACATATATGTAAAGAATACCAATGAAGGATGAAATGCTCATATTGCAAAAGTAACAACGTCAGTAAACATATCCCTGCTGTGTCATTTGGACTTTTGCACCAGAGTTAGTTCTTGTGCATTTGAATATCCCAATATACCATAAAATGGATTATTAGCACATTTTCAGTGGTTATTAGTTACCATATACTACGTCCTTTTGGCTCTACCAACTCTATTATATGGTAGTGAAATCTGGACACTAAAGCAAAAAGATTGCATAAAGCTGAGATGAATTTTGACTGAAAAACCGCAGAGCATACACTTTTTGATTATAAGAAAATTTATATATCTTGAAAGAATTAACGTGATATCATCTGAAGAAGGAATTCAAAACTATAAAAACAATTGGTTACAACATGTTCATCAAATGAATAATAAGAGTCCTACTGGTTGGAGATGCCCAAAGAAGATCAATGAAAATACAACTAGACGAGGCCAACACAGAGATACATTAGGTCTGATTAATGATGATGACATCCAACTTGCAAACATTTTAATGACATATATTGAAGTGTATAAAGTAAAAAAAGGTTTTTGACAGAGTGGATTGGAATAAAGTGATGAAAATCCTGAAGAAAATTGGGGTGGATTGAAAAAGAGAAGCCTGTTCGGTAATTTTTATATGAAACAATGAGTCAAAACCAGGATAGGAGAAGAAATGTTAGAATTAAATGAAATAGGGAAAGCAGTACGTCAAAGATGCCCTTTATCACCTACCCTATTCAACATTTACTTGGAGGATTTAGTGAAGAACTGTTTTCAGAATATGGAAGGAGTGATAGTAGGAGGAAGAAGAATAAAGTGTATAAGATTTGCTGCTGATATAGCATTGTTAGCAGAAGAGGAGATGATACTAAAGAATATATTACTGGAGTTAAATGACAGCTGTGAGCAGTATGGGATGAAAATAAATGCAAATAAGACGAAGACCATGTTCATAGGAAGAAAAATAAAGAAGGTAAAATTGCGAATTCAAATGAGGCACAAGAGCAAGTGGACATCTTCAAATACTTGGGGTGTATTATAAGCAGTAATATAAATTGCTGCCAGGAAGTGAAAAGGATGATAGCAATGGCCATGGAAGCTTTTAATAGAAAAAGGAGCATCCTCTGCGGACCTCTAGAAAAAGAACTAAGGGAGAGACTAGTGAAGTGCTTTGTGTGGAGTGTGGCATTGAATGAAACAGAAACATGGACATTACGACGAAGTGAATAGAAGCATTTGAAATGTGGATATGGAGAAAAATGGAGCATGTGAAATGGACAGACAGAATAAGAATGAAGCTGTGTTGGAAAGAGTGGATGAAGAAAGAATGATGCTGAAACTGATCAGGAAAACGAAAAGGAATTGGTTGGGTCACTGGCTGAGAAGAAACTGCCTACTGAAGGATTCACTGGAGGGAATGGTGAACAGGAGAAGAGTTCAGGGCAGAAGAAGATATCAGATGTTAGACGACATTAAGATATATGAATCATATGCAGAGACAAAGAGGAAGGCAGAAAATAAGAAAGATTGAAGAAAGCTGGATTTACTGTGAAAGATCTGCTCTTGGGCAGAACATTATGAATGAATGTCCTAACCATGGTTACTTGACAAAATGTGCTTATTTTGATTCATATCCAGCACAAAAGTTTTGTTCAGGTAATTTTTCTTCACTCTATATAGAGATTGGAAATTATAAAACTGTGCAGATCGAAGGAGGCAATAGAGTATATTAAAATAAATATAAAAAAAAAAACTATTGTGCATTGCATAATTAAATCCATGGTTAATTAGAAAATTACGCTGAAAGTCTGTATAGTTTGACAACAGTGTACATTGGTTCCATCTGTGAACCTTTTAAAGTTCTGTACGAGTATTGAATGTCATAGATCCATAATCAGAAGCCACTCACACACTTGAAATGTACACTAGCATTTTTCTAAATTTCGCCTTTTCTGTATAGAAAATGCTATTTCACTAAAGTGTGTGTGTATCCAATGCCATCGGCCTGGGTAGCATAGTCGGTATAGTGGTCTTCTGTGCTCTAGGTTGCAGGTTCTAACGTGGCTCAGGTCGATGGCATTTAAGTGTGTTTAAATGCGACAGGAAAAGAACTTCTGTGGGACAAAATTCTGGCACACCGGCGATGCTGATATAACCTCGGCAGTTGCGAGCATCGTTAAATAAACCATAATTTAATTTTTTGTATCCAATGCTTACCTACTTCACTTATATGATTCAGGTTACTTCACTGAAGTTAAGTAGTTAATTATAAAAATTATCATTTGTTATACTAGATTTCTTCAGTTAGATTATTTGTAATTTAATGTCTGTTCGTTCTGCTATATTATTTTTGTTTTCTATGTTATATTTCAATTTCTTTGAAGTCTTACACAGTTGTAAGGTAGGATTTTGAATCCTCCCTTCCTGGAGATGTAATCATAATTATACCATTCTTGCTCTTACAGGATACCTGATACCGCTGCAGAACCGGAATTGGAGATTCACCCAACAACAGATCCTGTCATTATTCCTCTTGATGACGTTACAGGCAACCCTGATAGTGTTAATGATTTCCAGAACACGCCATGGCCTGAACCCAAACCTATTTTAATTCCTCAATCACCTCCACCACAGTTTCAACAACCACAGCCTTCATTTGGATCATATCCAAGCCAGTCCTTCCCAGGACCACAGATATATCCAAATCAGCCCTCAATGCCTAATCCCATGCCCATACAAGGGGGCATGATGATCCCCAACTCCATGAACAATATGAATCCAATGGGTGGCATAAATAATATGGGTGCTGGCGGAGACTGGAGGGTAAGAAAATATTACAGAACATTTTTATTGATTCCTCTTCCTGCTTGTTTTAACATCGTAGTTAAGTATCTGAATTTGTAGTCATCAAACAAACGCATTGATAATTCTTATTAGTAGTTAGAGATGATCATACTTATCATTAGAGCTCGGACACGGTTACCCTGCTTCACTATGTTAACTGAACATGGACCATTCTGCTCTATAGTAAGAAGGGGCTTACCTGTATGCTTGCTACAAACATACTGATTGTATGTACAGTTGAGTGAAAAATATAATATTTAAATTTACAAATGCAGCATGTCCCTAAATGATTATCGGAATTTCAAAGTTGTTTAATTAAGAACAAACCTTACATGGGAATAAAGAGCAGCTCTATGAGTTTTCTTACTGTACCTTATAAGTACTTAGTGTGAGCACCATTTGTCACATGGCAGACATCCAGCCGATAGTCACCATGTCTGCAGTGATAGTCTCAATAGTAGCAACAATCCCTCTTCTCAACTCTGACAGATCGGCAGGTGCACATGGTCCTTCATATACCCCCCACAGAAAGAAATCACTTGGTGTGAGGTAGATTGACTGTGGACTACGTACAAAAGTTGCTCTCACATTCTCGAGTCTTTCGTTGGGCACACGTGGACGTCCTGAACTCTTCCCTTTACAGATGCATTCAAGATAGATAGTTGATAGCCGTCCCAAGCAGGGTTTAATAATCGGCCTCCTAATCAATTCTAAATGAATATTTATATTTAATTTAATTTTTTCTTTAATAGAAACCCTAGTTAGGTAGGCTATCATTGAGAAATTTATTGGAAATGCAACAAACGATTTAGGCTACAGGACAAACTGTCTATACCAGCGGTTCCCAAACTTTTTCAGCCACGGAGCCCTTTTTGAAGCAAAAGTTTCTCGTGGAGCCCCAAGAAATGTTTACTTTTTAGTTAAAACTGTCTACCTTCTATGAAGCATATTTCACATGATACATAAACATATATATATATATATATATATATATATATATATAAATAAAGGGAACAATAGTAAAAAAGTACTGGATATAATTTATTTAAATCTACAAAATGATATTAACAAGTAGGATAAAATCAAAAAAGAAAAAAAAGAACTCATTAAATGTAATAATTTTCCAAATTTTGTATGGTAAAAGACTAAACATCAAAGAGTTGCGAAGCATGGCTCAATAGACTTTTTGTACATCAGAACATTAATATTAAATTCTGTTAATAAATGGAAGTAGTTAAGATATTTAAAAAATTTACAATGTTACATGTACACCCAAAGTTAATGTGAAGAATGTGCCTGTTTCTTGCGGCAGAGTTTGTCAATGTCCTGTGTCATAGAAGTCAGTTGAAGACGTATATCGTCTTCTGTGTCCAAACAAGTTCGATATTTTGTTTTTGTAGCCATGTACCTCGAAAAGGTCGTTTCACTGAGGTACACAGTACCAAAAGGCAGTGAGAGAAATTTAGCTTTTGAACTTAATATCAAAAGATCCTCTCCTAACTTAGCCCAAAATTTGGGAAATGGTTTGCTTTTAAATTATGCCTGACAGTGGCTGTTCGAAACCATGTCTATAACGACCTCATATCTGAAGCAGTGGGGGCTGCTGGTTTTGACATCACTGGAAATGGATCTACAATCCACTCATATTTCTTTAGAATTGATTCCTGAGTGTCCCCTGGAAAGTATGAATTCATATTTTGAAGCAAATTGTCAAGGTGTTCTTTTATTATTGCTATGAATGAGACATTCATTGTTATGTTATTTTCTTCTATAAAGTTTGAAGTCAATGAGAAATGTAAGATCCTTATTGTCGATGCTTTCTATGTAGAAAGCTATCTTTTTCTTCATTGCGACAATTTCGTCATCAGCATCGAATATAGTCTTCCGTTTACCTTGTTTTTTTTTTAAGTTGGTTATTTAATGACGCTGTATCAACTACTAGGTTATCCGTTTACCTTGTATGTATGTGCTGAATTCATTTTTGAAAAATTTTTGCCAAGTAACATAATTTGTACAACCATTCCTGATCATTCAAATAATCTGCTAGCAAACTGTTCTGGTAATTCAAAAGTAAAGACACTTCCGTTCGAAGTTCATGTAATCGGGACAACACTTTACCGCGCGACAACCATCGCACTTCTATGTGTAATATTACTAACAATGACTTGTGTATACTACCCATATCTTCACACAGGATTTTAAGTAGCCTACACTGCGAAGATCGTGCCTTAATGAAGTTGATAATTTTGACGGCGTTGTCTACTACCTGCTTTAATAACGCTGGCATTTTTTCGTTGTGAGAGCGTGTCGGTGTAGTACACAGTGACTACTTGTGCAGTTTTTAAAACTTTCTTGATCCTTGCAATAGCGCCAGCAACAGGACCTACCATGGCCTTTGCGCCATCTGTGCACACGTCAATGCAATTGTCCCATGGTATCGAGATTTCAATGAAGAAGAAAAAACTTCAATACCGCTTGTAGAGGATGGCAATGGCTGCAGAACAAAATATTGCATGAAATAACCTGAAAATTCATACCGCACAAACATCATTAACATAGCTAATCCGGCAAAGACCGTGGATTTGTCAAGTTGTAACGAAAATTTCGTTTAACTGATACGGGAAATCATGATATTTTTTACGTCTTTTCATAGATTCTGGATTCGATTATGCAATGTTATTTGATAAGGACACAGTGGAAATGAAGTTTGCAGTTTTCTCGTCCACCATGCACTTCACTACCATCACTAATAGTGGTTTCATAAGAGTTTCGGCAAGGGTGAGGTTCACCACCAAGAGTCTGGTCATGACTAACCAAGTACGATGTTTTCAATGCTTTCTCGTTGTTTGTTTTTACACGAGATAAAGTTTTGTCTGAACTGCATGGAGTTCGTCACTTTTTCTTTCGAAGTAGTCTGCAGTTTTATTTGTGAATTTTTGAATTGAGAAATGCCGTCTAAGCTTGGCAGGGAACATAGAACTATTGGGAAAAACATTGTTACATATCACACACTGTGGACGTTCATCAGCAAACGCAGTGAATCCCATGTCCAAATATAAATCACAATGAAATACATTAAAGGTGATATTTTACAGTTGTATGAACACTAATAAGTAGTGTTCATACAACTGTAACATATCACCTTTAATGTATTTCATAAAATCAATGAACACTGTATTATTGACCTAACATGTGTGTTTTATCATTAAATATAAATCACAATATTTTAGTGTTGAAGCACTAATAGCATTTCTCAGGATTCACTTCAGCATTTTTTGTTACAGACAGGAGATGGCAAGGTGCTTCCAGTCAATGACATGCCCATGCAAATGGACATGTACAACCAGGGTGGTCCACCTATGGGTATGGGCATGACCGGCATGGGTGGAATGGGTGGTCCAGCACCAGACATGAATTACAACATGATGGGAGGTGAAGAAATGGGTCCAGGTGTTCCCTACGGACCACAGAGATTTCCCATGGGCGGCCCACATCCAGGAATGTACCCGCCATATCGTGGGGGCCGGGGTCATAACATGGGTGGTGGAATGCGCAGTGGTAGAGCAGGCAGTAATCAGATGGGCCCCAGAGGGCCAGGTGGTGGACCTTGGTATCGTGGCAATGGACCTATAATGGGTAACAACTGGCAAGGTGGTGGTGGTGGTGGCAGCGGCGGCGGTGCCAATGCTGGAGGCGGTGGTCGTGGAGGTGAGTTGCATATAATAACATATTTCAGTGAATACTGGTAGGCCTACTTACTTACTGGTGTAATTTCCTCCTCTTTCTGAAAATTCACGAGGTGAAAACTGAAGGATGGGGAAATTATACGAGAACCACAAAATATCGAGAATAATCTGGTTATAAATAACTTCAAACAATTCACGTACTAGTCAAATCGATGTTCAATAATAAATAGTTACAAATATATGCATATAATTTGAGTATTTATGAACAATTTTGTGGATTTTTTGTACTGCTATATGTCAATTCTAATGCTGATAGCCTGACCTTGACTAATGACGGATCATGGTGTTAAACTTCCACGTATAATTTTCGTAATTATCAACAGACGACAAATCCAGATCATTTTCTGTGCCATTACGGAAATCATAGATTTTTTTCATTATAGAAGGGATGGATAATGACCTTGAGTTTTCCATCCTTAGTGTTTCGTTGCTTGAAATCTACACAAAAGACGCTGTTGTAAAGAAAAGGAGTGCCCCATTTTGCTTAATGTAAGAGGGGGAAATTACATGAGGAAAATAAAATTCTGAAAAACATGTTCTAAAAATCTTGGTGAGGAAATTACGCGAGTAAAGACAGTATATTAAGATTTTGATGATCAGAGCTCTGTCTGAAAAGGTATATAACTGGGTCAGGTTAATGTTGGTAATTAGATAGAGTATCAGGTTAGTAATTAGATACAGTATCAGCCAGAGATGTTTAATGTAAATAAAATCTTATTTTAAAAATTAACTCTGGTTCCTCACCCCGATATATAAATGGTTACCAACACATCTACTATTGGCATTCTACAAGCAGAACTCAGCTAGGATTCCTTGCGGCATGCATGCCATACCCCTCTTACTCCCCTGCAGTAGGCATGAGAGCATGTTGGAAATGGGAGCATATGTCATCTGCGCGAGACAGTCACGTCCACTGGTTTCTGTGCACTGAGTTTTCCTTGTTTGATGCCTATAACTATCCTGATTAATTTTTCAGTGCACTTACTTCAGAATATGAATTTAATAACAATAACACATGGATGCAATATTTTTTTAGTTACTGAATTAACAGAAATGATAAATTTAACATCAATGATGACAGAAAATAAAACCACATGAGTTATTGAATTAAATAAAAGTATGTTAAACATGAATACATAATGCACGTACATATTTCATGGTTTGTTTATTCTCAGAGACCTGTACACAGACAATAAACTTCACTGACATTTATGATTGAACTCTTCAATAATCATTTGTGACAATTATGAATCCTCCAACTTCTGGATACGTGACTCTCAGCATTAGGAAACATTTGGGCATATAAATGGATCCACTGAATTGGACGAATTTTAGTCACTTAGAAGAAATGTACCAGTATACAAACCAGCAAAAACGACGATTAGCAGAATTTTGATGTCAAAGGATGTAATGGTATTAAATAGCAACTACTGTTAATAGAAATTACGTTGTCGAAGCTTCACTGTAATTTCTCTCTTGTAACCCTGTCTGTTGTACTAAAAAATTTCGTGATGTGCATTCTGCTTAAATTTGTTGCTGACATCTAAAGTGGCTACATCTGGAACTGTATGGGAAAATCTTCCGTCTTTCTGTATATGTTCGAAATTTCTCTTTATATTCTGCTTTATTCACGTAAATTATCTTGAATGTTTTTCCATTGTTGTTCAATTTTTATGTACTATATTATGTATTTCCACATTTATAACCCAAAAATGTTTGTATACTTAATAAACTTATTGTTCTGTTTTGTAACTTTCAGGACGAAACTGGACTGGGCAGAATCGAACTGTCTGCAAGCATTTTGTGAATGGTTCTTGCTGGAATGCTGAGAAATGCCCATTCCTGCACCCAGGAGTTAATGGACCTCAGTACTGAAGCAGTTAATGCTGAGAGAGTGGCCAAGACTGAAATGTGCAATATTGTCGTCAAACTTTCGTTTTATTCGGTTTGCAGATCTTTTATGAACTAACTTATTGGTGGCATGGAGCAGTACACTTTATCTGACCACACTGGGGGGAAATGTCAGTGCTGGATGAACTGTTACGTAAACAATTTGATGTGTATCACGAGACATAGCTTATCACTTGCCCCATGTTATGGTCAGTAGATGCTCGAGACTTCGGATATCACGTATAAACAGCTGTACATATATTTTTTTAGTGTGTGAGAGAGAGTGCAAGTGTTAGTGTGTCGAATAACATGCTCATTCCGTGTGATGGCTGTAGAAAGCAACATGTCACCCGACTGAGTGACATTGGACTTCATAAATCCAGCTAGCATTTTCACATGATAAAAGTTCAAAGTAGAATAAGATTGATAGCTTAAATATCTGTTAAGTGTGTATGTATTGTACAATACTCGTTTAAAAGTGAGCATAAATTTGGTAGTACAATCTTTTATATATTTGTACATAGACTTGTTAATTTCTGTGGCAAGAGAGCAAAAGGATTATTTTCATGTTCATTTCCGGTAATGTGCAGTTATGAAGTTGCAAATAGCACACTTAGATTGCAATGCGACAATCACATTGACATCTCAACTTGAGGTGACGTGTGAGCTTGACCTGTAAGTACTGGACATTCATAGAAGAAAACTGGTCAGACAGTTAATTGTAAACTAGATTTACGTGTAAATCTTAAATTCATAATTAAAACATTGGCATAGCTTTCCCATATTTGGTATTCAAGAAGTTATTTATTAATTTTATATTTTCATTCTAACTATTGTTACCAAATCGAATTATGTTGCCCTATTGTAATAAGAATTTTTAAAGGAATGTACATAATTATGATTATTATTAAAAATCCTGTGAATATGTGTACAGAAGAAACTGTCGTAAGGCATTAGGGCTTTTGATTATGTTATTTTGTGCATCATTCCATCTTTGTACTTCAAATACTTTTCATAAAATACAAGAAAAAATATTTATATATCTGTGTCTTTTATTTATATAGATCTTGAACCTTCGTATATTTGTGTATTCTTTGTAATTACTACAATAGGGAAATTCATATCCTGTTCTCTTACACCATTATTCCTATCTCAACTCTATGTCCCTGGATGGAATGCAGATTACTTGATGCTAGGACTTTTAAAAAGTGGAGATGAATGGACTAGATGCTATTAGAAAAAAACACACTTTCTTTACTGTAGAACTATAGGGCTTACTTTGAGTGAACTTCATTGAGTGTTTCAATGCTGTTGGGTGAAGTTACTCCTTCACTTACCTTTGCTCTGATTGAGGTTCTGGCTGGTACATATATCTATTATCAGGCAGTACATCTCACTTGCCGATATGTGTCGGAGGAAGACCAATTGTTTGTATCATCTGAATTCTGATTAATGTAATATGTTACTCTGTATCAACATCTCAGGTTATTTGGCTTCTGAATGAAATAAAGGTGATAATTCCAGTGAAATGGGTCCAGGGTCCAGCACCATTTATTTATCTTACACATACACAGTAAATGTTAGTTTTCTTATTCAATGTATTGAAACACTCACACGTGAACAAACGAACTCGGGAAGTACTTGTTATAGACTGATTCTGATTGGTTCTACTGTACAAGCTTGTGACATCACATGCCAGAAATGCTACGGCACATGTAGCAGCTGACCGCCTTCCAAAGTGCCGTCTAGTCTAGCCATATGCAGAATGAATTATATGCTGTACTAAACTGGAAGTATGTATAGTCTGGGTCTTCTTACTTTATATCCTAATGGTGAAACCTAACCATTTTCCCCCTATTACTACACATGTCAGTGGATTATAGTGACTTTCTAGTTGTCAGGTTGAATTTGCCAACCTTGTTCAGAATTTCGGTATGCACAAATACTGAGCTGAATGACTTACTAACTATTATGTTGACAGCATCGTTTGCATTTGAAGAATCTGTCAACATTTATTAAACGAAAGTTACTGGCAAGTGTTATTTCAATTTTGATCGTAATTAATAATAATAATGATACAATAATTAATGGGGGCGCGCTGTAGAGTCGTAGTTAACGCATAATGCTGCAAGCCGTAAGGTCGCGAGTTCGATAGCCGATGAGGTCATGGATTTTTCCAATGATCTAATCCTTTCAGCCGCACTATGCCCTGGGGTCTACTCAGCCTCTAACAGGAGTGAGTACCAGGGGCATTTCCTTGGGGATAAAGGCAACAGGCACTTAGGATTGACACGCCTACTACCATTAACTTGCTGATTGTAAAAGTGGGAGCCTTAACCTCTTGCCATCCTCTGTGCCAATTTGGTCTATCATGGGTTTGACTTTACCTTTACAGTAATTAAAAAATAAACAGTATGATACTGTATATATTTTAAAGTGGTATTCGGTTTTTGGAGTTCATAATAACCATTTCATGTGTCCACCACTATGGAGGAACGGTTAGCATGTCTGACCATGAAACAAGCAGGTCTGGATTAAGATCCTGGTTGGAACAAATTACATGGTTGGGGTTTTTTCCGGGTTTTCGTTCAACCAATTGAAGGAGAATTGCTGGGTAATTTTCGGCGTTGGACCTCGGACTAATTTCGCCATCATTAATTCACATATCATCCATACTATAAGCCTGGGTGAAGTTAATGGTGTGGCATGCTGAACTTGTACAAGAGCGCAGCCATTTGGCTACCCAATCATTTGCAGAACAGGAGTGGAAAGCACAATAAGTCTGAGGCTCCAGTGTAAGCCTTCGGGTTCCTCCTCTGTACAAGAGAGAAAAAAATATTTCATGTGGTCAAACAAAATAAATATATTTTTAAGTTAGGTCTCATGAATCATAAATCGTTTATTCAAATCAATAAATTTCATGTTGCGAGACAAGTATATTTTAATATAAGATCAATCAATCATAAATAAATAATAGGCCTATATATTTTTTTTTCAGTACATAAAATTGTGATATTACCTGCTTTGGTGATATCTGGTAACAGTTGGCAACATTGAAAAGACGACCAGTTTAGCTTTTTAGGAACTAATATTACGTGAACCCCGTTATATGTGGATGTGGGTCAGTTGTAAGCGTATCCCGTAAAAATATGGGTCAGACTCCTCTTCTGGCCTAGATGTCTGGAATCCCCTTGATTTTTGTTGGGATACGCAAAAATCCCGTATTTTAGTCGAACTTTATTTCATAATGTAAAAATCGATAATTTCTTATGTTTACTTAATAAATTAGAGTTTAAATTATTTTTTTTATTTGTATAAATGTTCACAAATGTTTGAATGAACTGTATATGAAGGATACTGTCAGACAAAAAAATAAATGCAAAGTACTGCCAAGTGACGTAAATAAATTGACATGAGTAAATATCGTTTAAAAACAATAAGTGTTCTTTCCTTTTTTTAACTTCATTGTTTCAATCTTACTTAGGTCTAATACATTTTCAGTAACTTCGAACTTAAATTTCCTGTCCCGTATTTTCGTGAGACATTTATGGCAGACTTACCAGTTGCCTCCCGTGGACAGTTTTTCACAGGCACGTTCCCTCCTGTCGATAAGGCCCAATAGTTATTTATGTAATAAGGGAGTAAGTAGTTTGGACGAGTTAGGGCCCTAACGATAGCGAGGGCTGCAATTAAGTAGTCCGGACTAGCAAATTCACCGTAGGCCTAACTCACGAATTGCATATAATGTTTTTCCCACTCTCGCATTTTACGAATAAAAATATATTTTTTCATTTTGCATTATTTAATGCCAGAACTGGTGGGGGATTAACTTTTATTTTGTTTGTTGTTATGCGACTGTTGAACGAAACATATTTTCACTTACTTCCCTAGGGTAGTGATATTACTAAAGGTGCATCTACACGGTTCAATTTTCCATACGCGTAAGCATGCAATCTGGAAATAATATTGAAAGAATCAAGTTGAAAACGCACGTTCAATTAAGGCATTATTAAATATCAACCCAGTACTTAGGCCTTCTTGATTCTCAAAATTGTGGTAGAACACTCCATTAGCATTCGTCTTTGCGACAATCTTCAATAAAGCTAATCGTACTTGTCACCATTTTCAACTTAAAATGTCCACCATCACCAAATAAAACAAATATCAATTTATTCACGGCCACCAAAAGCAATTAGCTGCTCGCTACATTCTACCGTTGAACAAAATGACGCACAAGAAACCCACCGACAATGGATAGCTTTCAATTTCCGCATGCTCTATCATTTTAGTGGAAAGAGACATGCACACCTGAATGCATTTTGTGCACTACAGCTGTATCTACACGGTTCAATTTTCCATACGTGTACATTTGCAATCTGGGAAAGAATCAAGTTTAAAACTCACGTTCAATTAAAATACATGAAGATTTTGTGTCTACATGGTGCGCCATTTTGAACGTCATCTTCACTACACACGTGTATATATATATATATATATATATATATACATAAATTAATATTAAATATCAGTGTTGCATGCATTCCTTGAAAGCGCAAGGTTGAAAGAAAAGTTGAATTGTGTAGATGCACTTTATTGCATGCATTGCTCGAATGTTTAAAATTGAAAGCAAAGTGAAAGTATGTGGGACTATGATTTTTAATAATGGTTATTTAACGACGCTTTATCAACTACTAAAGATGCATCTATACGGTTCAACTTTTACGCATTCAACCAATGCATGCAAGAGTGAACGAAACGCAATCAATCAATTTTTTCTACTAAAAACGAGAGCGCATGCGGCAATTAAAAGCTATCCATCGCCAGTGGGTATCTTGTATTTTGTTCAACAGTAGCGTGTAGCGAGCAGCTACTATTTTAGGTAGACCTTTTAAGCTGAAAATGGCGACGAGTACGAATAGCTTTATTGAACATCATCGCAAATACGAGTGTCTATGGACTGTTAAAACCTTAATTTTGCAAATCAAGCAGGCCTAAGTATTGGATTGATATTTCATATTTATTAATTAATATATAATAGGCCTACGTTCAACATGCGTACTTTGTAGACACAAAATCTGCATGTATCTTAATTGAACGTCCGTTTTCAACTTGATTCTTTAATATTCTCCCAAACTGCATGTGTAAACAAACACATGGAAAGTTGAACCATGTAGATATACCTTAAGTTATTTAGCGTCGATGGAATTGGTGATAATGATATATTTGGCGAGATGAGGCCGAAGATTCGCCAGAGATTTTACCTGACATTCGACTTATGGTTGTGGGAAACCTCGGGAAAAAAACCCAATCAGGTAGCTAATTAGCCCAAGGGAGACTGGAAGCCAAGCTCGAGCACAACTCCCGACCAGCAGAAAAACGCGCTACCGCCTCAGTCAGGTCGGTGGCCTTGGTCTATGATAATAGATTTTATCTCGATGTGAAGCGACATTTAAAAATAAGCCACAGCTCAAAAAAAAATTTTCATCATGGTTAACTGAAAATATATCGTATGTGTCTACTTTACTATTGCAGAACTCGCGATTGCAAATCAAACGAGTGTTCGCAGTGACTGCGAACTTCGCACAGGTCTATAGCCTACTGTTCTCGATGCCGAGATATTATGAGAGAGGCCGCTCAACACGCCTAATTTTATAGGCTAATCAAATTCGGCGCTGTCATGCCCATAGCGAGGGGAGGTGGCGTCATTGGACGTGGTCACACAAGTTACATTGGTTCATGGCCTAACTACTAATAACATTATCATTCGGCTATGGCTCATGGTCTTGTTACAGTAAGCTTTATTTCGGTGTGCGTAAAGACGTCAAAAAAAGTTATGAATCAATTAAATTTGTTCACATATATACATAAATGTATTGTATTATTATATGTGTACATATAAGTAATATGGGGTGAAAATAAATTAAAACAAGATGAAGACCATGGTTATCGGAAGAAAACTAAAGAATTTAAACTTGGGGTATGCTTTAAATAGTAACATGTGCTGCTGCAAGGAAGTCAAAAGGAGGATAGCAATGGCAAAATAATCTTTCAATAGAAAAAGGAGTAGGCTATCTTCTGCGAAACTCTGAAAAAACTAAGGAAGAGACTAGTGAAGTGTTTTGTGTAGTGTGTGGCATTATATGTGAGGCAATTTAAGGACGCACTGAAAGGAATGGAGAACGGAAGGAACGTTCAGGGCAGAAGAAGATATCAGATTCAGATGATAGATAACATTAAGATATATGGATCGTGTGCGGAGATAAGAGGAAGGCGAAAAATAGAATATATTTATATGAACGCGCCGTAAGCCGTTCCGGCACCTTTTTGTTATTTCTTTTTTATCACGGGACCGAGAAATATTCGAATTTCGCGCCACCAAAACATTGTGAGGCTTCCCCTAACTCAACTTCATTGTGTCTCCACTGAGATCATCCCTGCTAGTTAACACCATGCGGTAGCTGCTTCTTATTAGAATTGTTGGTCCACTTTTGATCAACTTCAACCCTGACAAGTTATGTTAAATCTTCATCATCATCTACAGAGTTCGGACCTTCACAGTCCATTCCGTCCTCATAATCAAAATCACCTACTCAACTTCTCTTTTCCCAGGTAAATGATAATCCAACATAATTTTCGGCAGCCTGGAATGTTGTATTTTTTCTACATGGTTCTTCTAATATGATTTGTTCTTTTGAATTTTTTCGTATATATCTGTGTGTGTGTTTTTTTTTCGATTCATTCCTTATGTCTTCAATTCGTTTATGGTCATAATTTTATGCCTAGTGGTAGGTCATTCACTGTGAACCCAGCATTCTCCAATCTTCCCTGTTTTTCCCCTTTTTCTCAGTCTCCTCATATGATCCATATATTTTAATATCATCTATCATCTGATATCTTCTTTTTCACCGACGTTTTCTCCCGTTCACAATTCATTAGGCAGTTTCTTCTCAGCCAGTGATCCAGCCAATTCCTTTTTATCTTCCTGATCAGTTTCAGTTTTATTATTATTATTATTATTATTATTATTATTATTATTATTATTATTATTATTATTATTATTATATCACTCACTATTTCTAGCACAACTTCATTTCTTAATTTGTCTGTTCATTTCACACGCTCCATTCTTCTCCATATCCACATTTCAAATGCTTCTAGTCGTTTCTCTTCACTTCGTCGTAATGTCCATGTTTCTGCTCCCCATATAATGCCACACTCCACACAAACCAATTCATAATTTTTTATTTAGTTCTTTTTCCAGAGGTCCGCAGAAAATGTTCCCTTTTCTATTAAAAGCTTCGTTTGCAATTGGTATCTTCTTTTTGACTTCCTGGAAACAGCTCATGCTATTACACCTCAAGTATTTGAAGCTGTTCACTTGTTCCATTGCCTCATTTCAAATTCGCACGTTTATCTTCATTATTTTTCTTCCGATAGGCTAACCATCGTATTGTTTGCATTTATCTGTAACCTATACTGATTGCAGCTATCATTTAGTTCCAGTAGCATATCCCTTTGTCTCATCTTCTCTTCCATATCGTCAGCAAATCTTACACATTTTATTTTTCTTCCTCTTATTATCATTCCTCCCACGTTCTGAAAACAGTTCTTGAGATACAATGACTTAATAAATTCAGATCTTAAACTCATTTAGTTTGCATTCTGTTTCAATTTTAAAAGTAGCCCTTCTTTCTGCCACATCCTGTAAAATGTAATACGTGTCATTATGGCTTAACTCTGTTTTATACCGTATTATACTTAGTATGCTATAGGTACGTAAATATCACTTTTGTTGGCGTCGTACAAAATTTTGTCGAATATCCTTTTGAGAAAATTAACTTCATATGTAGATGAAATTATTGTGGACCATCAGTGTGGTTTTAGGCGTAATAGATCGACTATTGATAAGATTTTTTGTATTCGACAGATATTGGAGAAGAGTATAAGGGTACAGTACATCAGTTATTCATAGATTTCAAGAAAGCATATGACTCGGTTAAGAGAGAAGTTTTATATAATGTTCTTATTGAATTTGGTATTCCCAAGAAACTAGTTCGATTAATTAAAATGTGTCTCAGTGAAACGTACAGCAGAGTCCGTATAGGTCAGTTTCTGTCAGATGCGTTTCCAATTCACTGTGGGCTAAAGCAAGGTGATGCACTATCACCTTTACTTTTTAACTTTGTTCTAGAGTATGCCATTAGGAAAGTCCAGGATAACAGACAGGATTTAGAATTGAATGGGTTACACCAGCTGCTTGTCTATGCGGATGACGTGAATATGTTAGGAGAAAATCCACAAACGATTAGAGAAAATACGGGAATTTTACTTGAAGCAAGTAAAGAGATAGGTTTGGAAGTAAATCCCGAAAAGACAAAGTATATGATTCTTGTGACGAGAATATTGTACGAAATGGAAATATAAACTTTGGAATTTTATCCTTTGAAGAGGTGGAAAAATTCAAATACCTGGGAGCAACAGTAACAAATATAAATGATACTCGGGAAGAAATTAAACACAGAATAAATATGGGAAATACCTATTATTATTCGGTTGAGAAGCTCTTATCATCCAGTCTGCTATTAAAAAGTCTGAAAGTTAGAATTTATAAAACAGTTATATTACCGGTTGTTCTTTATGGTTGTGAAACTTGGACTCTCACTTTGAGAGAGGAACATAGGTGAAGGGTGTTTGAGAATAAGGTGCTTAGGAAAATATTTGGGGCTAAGAGGGTTGAAGTTACATGAGAATGGAGAAAGTTACACAACACAGAACTGCACGCATTGTATACTTCACCTGACATAATTAGGAACATTAAATCCAGACGTTTGAGATGGTCAGGGCATGTAGCACGTATGGGCGAATCCAGAAATGCATATAGAGTGTTAGTTGGGAGGCCGGAGGGAAGACAACCTTTGGGGAGCCCGAGACGTAGATGGGAGGATAGTATTAAAATGGATTTGAGAGTGGTGGGATATGATGATAGTAAAGTAAATCCATGGCGCTACAGCCCTGAAGGGCTAAGTCCGACCAGCCGGCTGCTGGCCTCACGTTCACATGCCGAAGCAGAGGTGGACGATCATCCAACCAGAATGGCGGTATCGTGTGGTTAGCACGATGATCCCCTAGCCGTTGTAGCTGGTTGGGATATGATCATAGAGACTGGATTAATCTTGCTCAGGATAGGGACCAATGACGGGCTTATGTGAAGGCGGCAATGAACCTCCGGATTCCTTAAAAGCCAGTAAGTAAGTATGATATATGTAAACCTGACTTTGTCTAATATGGCTATGTGCTGTCTAATGACAGTGAAGTAATGTAGTCTACTTCAGGTGATATAATAAAAATTATATCCTACTATTTAATGTTATACAACGCAACACGTTTCATTATGACGAGTTGAAATTTATATCATATTCATATTATGTTATATAATGCAATACGTTTCAGTATAATATTTCTAATAGCCAATTTGTGTGAAAATTGTTTGGTTTCTTAACTGTTCAAAAAAGATCTGCAATTTTTATCTGTGTCACTCATTGCCATTGGCAGCAGATAATAGAACCGAGCGGCTATTGGCCGGCTGTTGTGCCGTACAAGCAGTCCGATCAGTCAGCGCCTGTGACGATTGCGGTGAGTGAGCACTGTGAGCAGTTGTTATGCAGTTGGCTGTGAAGTGAGTTTGTTTACGGCACCAGTTGGTGCTGTCGTGCGCCAGGTAAGTAATACAATGAATGTATGTAGTTGTAACATCATGAAAATATGAGGAGATTTTGTACACATATTTTTCGCACGCATTTTGTCACGTCTTAAGTTTTTATACAGTTTGAAGTTCAGACTCTTGACACTTGCGTAGGTCTACTTCAACATAACATTAGTTCAATGAATTTGACAGTCTTTGAAATAAGGGCTACACTTCGGTCATCTTCACCGTAACCAGGAGCGAATGAACATGTCATTTGTGCTCTTAATCTAAAGTAACCAGCACCTTAGCCTTCAGAAGTATATATACAGGTAATTATATCGAGGTAAAATATTACTGCAAAATACACATTCTTACTTCATTTGTAGGGTATTGTAGTTATGATCCAAGGGAAAAAATCGTATTTTAGGAAAATAATAGTTATTATTCACAGATTTATAGTACAGTTTGGTGAATGTTACTTATGTCCCGCCCACTATAGGAGACAGGCCAGTTTTACACTAATCCTAAACATCTTGATGGGATAATGAAAACCTAAACTGACCTAACCTAACCTAAGTGCGTCGGTGTCTATTCCAAAATCGGCGGAAGTCGCTCAACGCTCGTTTAACCAATATTCGTTCAGTGGGCGGTGGATACTCTACATTGACCTTTTACGTATGCTCGGTGAGGGTAAACGATGTTTTACGAAAATAAGGGATGACTTTATAATACCCAATTGCATGACGACTATAATGGTGGTCATGATCTGCTTTAGTGTTTAGTAGATTAATAAGTTATCAAAGTAAAATGAAGACCACGCTTGATATTTAATAAGATTGTTTTGAGAATATGATACATAATTTGGTAATTGGTAATTTTACAGAAGAACTACAGCAAAGGAAGTGCATTGTTTTTTTTTCTTTAATAATTGAGTACTACGAATAGTACAGAAGGTATTTATTATGCACTATTGCGGTACTTTGCTAAGGTACGAAATGTATTTACATATGGTTTCTAGTCGAGTCATGTGTACCATAAACAAAAGAAAAATTGAGTGCCGACGCCAATTTTCACATCAAAATAAGGGTGGAAAGTTGCTGTAAAAGTGGTGGCTGGTGGAGAGGTTGGATCGCACGCCTTGCATGTAGGGCCTAAGTTTTTTTATAGGTACCCAGATAGAAAGCGAGTTTTCGTATGGTCGATCACAGTCACAGATGAGGTTTGGTTAGTAGAGGCTTTTCGTATGCCTTGCATAGGCTATACTACGCATTTTGGTCGGTAGTTGGATATGGATAGATATCTGCCTACCTTTGGTACCGCAATTGCAAAATATGATCCTGGCTTCTCTTTCCAGCATCCAGTATTTTCAAGAGAATACCCAGAACTATTCACCTGCTATACGTAGTAATGAATGAATGAATGAATGAATTGCCATCAACCATATTGTTCACACCAGATGTCACGAGCGAACGGATTGTCATTTAAATGTAAAATATGATTGTTAATTACGTCGAAATACAACTTATTTCAACAAAAATCTTCACTGACAAAAAAAAAATGCTTTCTTGCTGGTAAGGTCCTGGCCCCCAAACATCTATTGTCCAGCAATTTGCATCTGAACCTCTCGAGCAAACTTCAGTGTACTTAAATTACATCTCCTCATCACGTCCCATTATGGTGACATTACATCCATCTATCCATCACTACGCACAGCAGGTGAATAGTTCTAGGTTATTCTGTAGAAGGTATTGGGTGCCGAAATTAAAACAACGAAACGAACAGAGTCAATTACACGATGAAAGAGTAATGGAACGGAGAAAAATTCTCTCCGGGGCCGGGATTTGAACCCGGGTTTTCAGCTCTACGTGCTGATGCTTTATCCACTAAGCCACACCGGATACCCACCCCGGCGTCGGACAGAATTGTCTCAGATTAAGTTCCAACTCTTGGGTTCCCTCTAGTGGCCGCCCTCTGCACTACGTCATAGATGTCTATGAACGTAGGACTGAAGTCCACACATGTGCTGAGGTGCACTCATTATGAGTGACTAGTTGGCCGGGATCCGACGGAATAAGCGCCGTGTGGTTTAGTGAATAAAGCATCAGCACGTAGAGCTGAAAACCCGGGTTCAAATCCCGGCGCCGGAGAGAATTTTTTTCTCCGTTCCATTACTCTTTCATCGTATGATGACGCAGAATATCTGCATGAAAATACCATATGTACTTCGGTACATTAAAATAATATACCTATATGATATGCGAAAGACGGCGCTTATTCCGTCGGATCCCGGCCAACTAGTCACTCATAACGAGTGCACCTCAGCACATGTGTGGACTTCAGTCCTACGTTCATAGACATCTATGACGTAGTGCAGATGGCGGCCACTAGAGGGAACCCAAGAGTTGGAACTTAATCTGAGACGATTCTGTCCGACGCCGGGGTGGGTATCCGGTGTGGCTTAGTGGATAAAGCATCAACACGTAGAGCTGAAAACCCGGGTTCACATCCCGGCACCGGAGAGAATTTTTCTCCGTTCCATTACTCTTTCATCGTATGATGACGCAGAATATCTGCATGAAAATATCATAATTATGTACTTCGGTACATTAAAATAATATATAGAGTCAATTACGCTTAATGTCAACTAATAAAACTACACGTGAATGATACAGAAACAACGGAATAATGGAAATATTAATTTTATTACGGCCCTGTACATAATTAGATTTAAAAATAGGGAAATTTAATTAATGTAGGCCTGCAATATTGTGAAAGGTGACATTCCGTAAAGTACATTGAGTGCTCCTTCTTTCATCTCTGCTGAGGCGTGTGAATGTAAAGCCAAATACAAAGTTGAGTAAGAACCAAGTAATATTTTTTATAGTTCAGACCTGTCTTCGGACAGTTGACTAAACGACTAAACAACAACAATAAGTGTGAATTATCAGTAGGCCTATATAATATAATAGCAACGGAATTACTAATACATGTAATAATAGTAGGCCTAATAATAATAATAACGATAATGATGATGATAATAATAATACTAATAATAATAATAATAATAATAATAATAATATGATATACAGTATATAATTGGTTTAGAAAAAAACATTTTACAACATCAGTGAGTTTCTTCAAATACATCTCTGGATATTGTATTGTAATATTTTGTAAGTATTGCTTGTTGTATTATATATATATATATATATATATATATATATATATATATATATACAGCATTTTTTTCAAATTCTCATAACGGTAATCAACTGTTGTTTAGTCAGCTGTCGGAAGACAAGTCTAAGCTCACAAGTGATAATAAGAAGGGATCACTTATGAAGCAACTAGGCCAGGAGATAATGGGGTAAACTATCCTTCCCCCCTCCAGTAATCGACTAATAATATTCATTATAATAAAGCGAAGCGCCCTGGTATTATTTTATTTACGACAATACCCCAGTGTATTCGTTGACAAACCTAATGTTTTTTAGTTTCATGTATTTATAGTCGTTTTTAATTCCTAGATCATATCCCGACTGTCTTAGTTTATTATTGGGAATGCTTGTTGTTGTACTGTGTCTATTCGTGGTAATTAGGGTCCAATCTGGCATTCGTCTTTATTTTACTGAAAACTAATTAAATTCAGTAGAGGAAAACCACGCAAAAGCCTCGATCGAACTCGGGACCTCCTGAATGCGATTTCAGTGCGTTACCACAGAGCCATCTCGTTCGGTATCATTCTTTTATATGCAATAAAATAAACAAAAATTCGTAATTTATTTCACTTCGAAATTTAAATTTGTCCCCGTGGCAATTGAAGGTGAATTTAAACTGTCTCTACATTCAGTACACATATCAGAATATGATTTACAAATCTTTGGACCCAAGTCAGTGTCGAACCTAATATGTCGGCTATGTAGTTCTTACATTTTTTCATGTAGAGATAAGGGACACTAAAATGTATTCTTAATTTGGGAATAACATGCTTTTTCTTAGATAAAGATGCCTTGGACACGATGAAGAAATGAGTATAGACTCGCCTACATTCGAGTGAGCTAGCAAACCATTCACAGTTTAAGACCTGAGCGAAAATATTACAGCTATTAAGTATAATGTTAGTGTTAGTGATAGTGTTAGTGGCAATAGTAGTAGTAGTAGTAGTAGTAGTAGTAGTAGTAGTAGTAGTAGTAGTAGTAGTAGTAGTAGTAGTAGTAGTAGTAGCAGGAGTCAAAATATATGGAGCCTGCTCATTTCCAGGACCTCACACTCGAGCAAAATGCGTCCATAATTCACAAAAATGGGATCTCCACGACAGAGTCCCACAATTTGCAGATGTTTCCTGAAAATGTCCATGTCCAGTGATGAATGCAACCGCTCTCTTCAGTTTCTTCCTACTTAAATGTAGGAGAGACCGGTGCGAGCTAGGCTGGGACTCTCGACTAAATCTTTGCCAAGAGATTGATCAGGATAAGCTAACCATTTTCTTTGGTGTTCTTTCCTGGCCTTGCTTTTACTGCGGTTGTTACACCTGATTTGCTGATTCCGCAGATTGGTTCTGGCTCAATACAGTTTCTTGGTCAGTTTGTCTACTTGTTCACTTCCTTCAGTACCCTGATGTCCCGGCATCCATCGTAATTCTACGAAGTTATTACGTGACAATACCAGGAGGAAATGAAGGCATTCCCACACCAATTTTGATTTAAATTGGTGGGAGCCAAGTAATCTTTAGGGTGGCTTGGCTTAGTATGCCGGTACCATACTGTATTGCTTTTCGTCCAGAAACTTCGAGTAGAAATAAAAACGTAAAAGATATGAAATGTTATAATTTAATAAAATTTAGTGCATTGCTTCTACGCGTAGCAGATGTGTAACTTCGTAATCTTTTCGGTAATGTTACAGAAGAACTAGGCCAAATGAAACACAATTTTTTCTTAACAATTGCTAATTACGAATAATATCGAGTAGGCCTACTAGGAACGTGATTTTACTTTCCGGCACCCAATACTTTCCACAGGATAACCTAGAATTAGTCATCTATTGTACATACCCAGGCTGAGCATGCGCAGTATGTTATAATTGGAACTTGGAAAATTTAGGTAGCCCAAATTTTGTTTCTGGATCTGTACTTAGTCATCATCATCAGTAGCGCTACAGCCCGGGTCGAACCTTGGCTTCTCTCAGGATCCTTCGCTATGAGTCCATATCCTTGGCCACCGTCCACCAGTTCTTAACTCCAAGTTTTCTGATGTCCTTCGTGATACACACAGCTATTCTGTGCGGACGATGATTTGCTGTCTGGTTTTCTCTCATAGCCAAAGGGTCGCAATTACAGCGTCGGAACTCGTTTCTTCGCCCATATATGCTTAGTGCTAACCAGGGACCACGACGAGGACGTGCATATATTGAACTTGGTAGGAATAAATGGCTTTTTTCTGAGATTTTAAGTAGGTTTTAACCTTCGGCAGGTTAAAACCCCTCAGAAGCACATACTGCCCCTTAGGCTCCCTGTGTACTTAGTAATGAATTGATATATTGCCGCCATATTGTCCACATCAGTCGTTTACGATCGAACAGATCACCGTTTAAATGTAAAATACGATTGTTAATTACAGTACGTCGAAATAAAACCTCCTTCGATAATAATCTCTATCTCCACTGGCACTAAAAATGCTTTCTTGCTGGTGCGGTCCAGGCCCCCAAACATCCATTGTCCAGAAATTTGCATCTGGACCTCGAGAAAACTTAAGTATACTTAAATTAGATGTTTCCTCAGCACGTGTCTTTATGGTAGCGATACATCCATTCATTACTAAATACAACAGGTTATTCTGTGGAAAGCATTGAGTGCCGGAAAGTAAAACCACGTGCTTAGTACTCTATATTATTCGTAACAAGCAATTGTTAAAGAACAAAATTGTGCCTCCTTTGATCTAGTTCTTCTCTAGAATTGCCATCTTTTTAAATGATCGTGCAGTGAGAGTTATACCAGGTGCGTAATTTCACGTTTTGCTTGGGGAGGAGACAAGTTTCTACGCAGATTATCGCGTGGCTTACTTCCTCCGTATCTCCTCTGGAATTAACTATTTCCCGACCATAAACGGGGATAAACTTGACCGCTGGTGTTGACATACATCTAATATAGTCAAGTTAATCTCAAGATTTAAACTGAATGGCATTGTTGCTTTGAGAATGAGTCTTGTGATATGTTATGCAGCTAAATTGTAAAATTTAGTCTATCCAATACTGTATTTCCGTTTTAATTTACCCAAATTTTATTGTAAGTGGAACCTAAATATTTATTTTTCTACTGATGACGCCATGTACAAAAATTTTAATTTTATAAATTTAGAAATTAATGTAGAAACAATATGCCTACCTGTAAAATCCACGCCCAAGTGTAATTCAGCACCGTTTATTGCAGCTGCCCTGGTCTTTTCAAGGATTTACAGTAGTGCCATAACTCAGATATACTGTCTCAAAAATCTTTAAAAAATCGACGGTATTATTATTATTATTATTATTATTATTATTATTATTATTATTATTATTATTATTATTATTATTATTGTTAATGGAGCAATGATGGGGTGCCAGTAGAGAACACGGATGACACCACGAAAACCTAACATCAAGCACTGTCTTTGTCCACCACAAATTCCACTTTGACCTGCAGTGATTTGAGCCCGGCTACCTGCATGGCAACCTGACGCCTCTCTTAGAAAATATAATTTCCTTCGTTATAAACTGTGTGCTTAATTTGTTTTCTGGTTTGGTTTGAAGTTGGTCGCCATTGTAACCTGTGGTTTTCATTTGAAATAAATGCATACGACATTTATTATTTACTGAAATGATTACACTGTCTCTAATATACGTAATTTCCAGATAAATCGTCTTCTTGTGATAATGAATATGGCAAAATTCTCCCAATAGTTAATGAGAAATCGCTGTGCATAACTACACGGCATGGCGAAAATTGTCTTCTTTTGTAGGTCTATTAGCCCCGATTTCATATACATCAGATTAACCATCCCCATGTTATGAAATGGCAACATATAACGAATAACTATTACTAGGATCTTCAATCTCGAAAATGAATCTTTTTGGCAACTACCGCTAGATGGAAATTCGGTTGCAAGCTATTACTCCGGTTAAACTATAAAACGTCTTTGATTACTCCATGCAATTTCATCGGGGTTATAAGCGTTATAATATGACTTCTTTTGCAGTAGCTAGATGGCAGCATAGTGAAATTGATAAAAATTGTTGCCTTGAAAGTGCATTAGGCGAATCAATTTGTAATATGTGATCAGGAGTATCAGGGATGATAAAACGTGCATTTTTTGGTGAAAATCTTGAAATCATTGTTTTGCAGAATCACAATAATTCTCTTTTAATTCTTTGAGAAAATGAGAAAATAAACGATTTGCTTTAAACAACTTACGTTTAATAACATGTCACTTTAAGACGAATCGTAGTGTCAGTTCAAATATATTTTTATACTTTGTGCCTTCAATAAGCGCATGATTTAGGCTGAATTAACAGAAATATTGAATATTCATTTATGTACGCCACTTATTCTCCTCTTGTTCTTAACCTATCTGTGATTATTCAACGACAGTACCGAATGAAATGCATTGATTTATTGATAAGAGTCCCGTAGAAGTGGTTCCATTTTTTAGAATAGAAAATTCATTTTAAAATTCTAATATTTCTTATTATTGCCAATTTGGCGGTGTTTTTTTTTTTAAATTATATACAGGTTGTCTCACCTAACTCTGCGACCTCAAATATTTTCGAAATGAAACAAGATGTGAAAACTCTACTTGCGCAGGCATGTATCCATGTCAGGGGCACACAATGGGAGAGTATGCACAATCCAACAACTTAAAACAATAACACTTTCAATTCAAAGTTACCTTTTTTAAATGGAACATGTGTTTTTTCTAGCCAACTGAAAACTAGAGATACAGTTAGTGATAACAGAATTGTTCCACTTTTCTAAACCTCATGCCTTCTGAAATAACTAAACTTTAAAAGGTGGCAAAGGAGACACTGTTTGTGTTGTTATGCAAAGAGTGTAGTACTGTACAACAGTAAGGATTGCTTGCAGTGTCTCTGTACTAAAAGCATGCATTAAACAGAAGACGCTAGTGCACTAGTGTCTCCTGATCTGGTCTGCAGTACGTCTGTCAGTGTCAAAGAGATAAATACCGGAGTAATATTTTGTTTACGGATGAAGCTTCCTTCACAAATCATGGTAATGTGAATTTAAGGAATATGCACTACTGGTTCGTGTAAAATCCCAACTGGTTTCCCGAGGTTGCTCTTCCACAGCAGTGGAGTATCAATGTTTGGTGCGGTATCATTGGCAACCGTATTGTAGGTCCCTATTTTTTATCAAGGAACATTAAACGGATAACATTACATTACGCAGCATTTCTTCAATATACTCTACCCCTGTAAACTCGTCTATCAATGTAGTTTCAGCATAATGGGTGTCCCACACACTTCGCACATGTTTACAGAGAAATAGTGGATGCAAAGTTTTCAAATCTGTGGATAGGATGGGGTGATCCTGTTAGATGGCCAGCTCGATCCACCGACTTGACGCCATAAGACTTCTTTCTCTGGGACTCAGTGAAAGATAGTGTATCAGGAAGTTCCAACGACACTAGAGACTATGCAACAGCGTATTACTGCGGCTTGTGTTGCAATATAACACTTAATTACTTACTTACTTACTTACTTACTTACTGGCTTTTAAGGAACCCGTAGGTTCATTGCCGCCCTCACATAAGCCCGCCATTGGTCCCTATCCTGAGCAAGACTAATCCAGTCTCTGCCATCATATCCTACCTCCCTCAAATCCATTTTAATATTATCTTCCCATCTACGTCTCGGCCTCCCCAAAGGTCTTTTTCCCTCCGGCCTCCCAACTAACACTCTAAATGCTTTCTGGATTCGCCCATACGTGCTACATGTCCTGCCCATCTCAAACGTCTGGATTTTATGTTCCTTATTATGTCAGGTGAAGTATACAATGCGTGCAGTTCTGCGTTGTGTAACTTTCTCCATTCTCCTGTAACTTCATCTCTCTTAGCCCCAAATATTTTCCTAAGAACCTTATTCTCAAGCACCCTTAATCTCTGTTCCTCTCTCAAAGTGAGAGTCCAAGTTTCACAACCATACAGAACAACCGGTAATATAACTGTTTTATAAATTCTAACTTTCAGACTTTTTGACAGAAGACTAGATGACAAAAGCTTCTCAACCGAATAATAACAGGCATTTCCCATATTTATTCTGCGTTTAATTTCCTCCCGAGTGCCATTTAGATTTGTTACTGTTGCTCCAACATATTTGAATTTTTCCACCTCTTCGAAGGATAAATCTCCAATTTTTATAGTTCCATTTCGTACAATATTCCGGTCACGAGACATAATCATATACTTAGTCTTTTCGGGATTATTTCCAACCCTATCGCTCTACTTACTTCAACAAGAATTTCCGCGTTTTCCCTAATTGTTTGTGGATTTTCTCCTAACATATTCACGTCATCCGCATAGACAAGAAGCTGATGTAACCCGTTCAATTCCAAACCCTCTGTGTTATCCTGAACTTTCCTAATGGCATATTCTAGAGCGAAGTTAAAAAGTAAAGGTGATAGTGCATCTCCCTGCTTTAGCCCGCAGTGAATTGGAAAAGCATCAGATAGAAAATGGCCTATACGGACTCTGCTGTAAGTTTCACTAAGACACATTTTAATTAATCGAACTAGTTTCTTGGGAATACCAAATTCAATAAGAATATTATATAAAACTTCTCCCTTAACTGAGTCATACGCTTTTTTGAAATCTATGAATAACTGATGCACTGTACCCTTATACTCCCATTTTTTCTCCAATATCTGTCGAATACAAAAAATCTGATCAATAGTCGATCTATTACGCCTAAAACCACACTGATGGTCCCCAATAATTTCATCTACATATGGAGTTAATCTTCTCAAAAGGATATTCGACAAAATTTTGTACGACGTCAACAAAAGTGATAGTCCTCGAAAGTTACTACAGTTAGTCTTGTCCCCCTTCTTAAAAATAGGTACGATTATGGACTCCTTCCATTGTTCTGGTACAATTTCCTTTTCCCAAATTGCAAGTACAAGTTTATAAATTTCGCTAGATACTGCCCATCCACCCTCTTGTATTAATTCTGCTGGAATTTGATCAATACCTGGAGACTTGTACTTTTTCAGATTTTCTATCGCAATTTCGACTTCAGAAGGTTTGGGTTCCGGTATAAATGGCTCAGCAGTTTGTATTTCAATTTCGTCCCGATCATTTCTACTTGGCCTATGTATATTTAGTAGTTGCCCAAAATAGTTTTTCCATCTGTTCAGGATTGAATGAGAGTCTGCAAGCAAGTCACCATTCTTATCCTTGATCACGTTTACCCTTGCCTGATATCCATTTTTAAATTCCTTTATACCCTTATATAAATCTCGAATGTTTTTATTCTTACTATTTGTTTCTACCTCATTCAGTTTTTCCTTCAAGTAATCTCTCTTTTTATTCCTAAATGTATGACTTGCTTCCCGTCTTTCATTGAAATAATGATCTCTATTCTCCACAATTGGATCCTGTAAGAATTTCAATTTTGCCTGTTTCCTTCTATCTACTGCAATGGAACAATCTTCATCAAACCATGGTTGCAATATAACACTAGGCCTACTATCTGTGCAACGCTCTCTTGTTCACCATCTCTACAAGTGTATTGATGCAAACGGTGGAAAAGACATTACTGATTATTTGTGAGTGTGTTTTCCGTGCTGGATGTAATTTAGAAACGTGAAGTTTCTTTGAGCTATAGACCACTAGTATTTTGTTTAGGAAAGTAAAACTATTTTCGTTATCAGTAATTGTACCTCTAGTGTTCAGTTCGATAGAAAAATATACATGTTCCATTTAAAAAAAGGTAACTTTGAGTTAAAAGTGATATTGTTTTAAGTTTTTGGATTGTGCATACCCTTTCATTGTGTGAGCCTCTGACAAGGGTACATGCCTGCGCAAGTAGATTTTTCACATCTTGTTTCATTTCGAAAATATTTGAGATCGCAGAGTTAGGTGAGACACCTGTATATGCAGATTTAATAATTCTGGCTTAAGAATTTAAACACGATGAGATTGGTATAATAATAATAATAATAATAATAATAATAATAATAATAATAATAATAATAATAATAATAGTACTTTTCTTTGTCTTGCTTGAATAAACTCATGGATTAGGTTACATTGCAGTAATTTCGGCATGGTTCATGCTACCTTGCAGCATTTTCGGCATCAATTTTCGGTTTTTACGTATTTTTTATATGAATTTTAATAGATGTCTACATTCATTTGTTGAGAAAATTGCGAACGAAGTCTGCCATCAAAAGAAATAAATTGAAATTATGAAAATGTTATTTAAAAATATATACAGATTCCGCTAATGAAACAAGTATTGTGGAGTTCGTTTAAAATTTTCATTATGTCCCCCCCCCCCCGCATTATTATACGAACTTCTTTCTTACTTACTTTCTGTCTTTCTTTCTGAAAGAAACACGTTGAGAAAAATGTTGAGAGCAGTTAGAGATCCAGATACTTTGAAACAGAGGAAACTACGCAATATAGAAATTTACGTTTTTTACAATGAATTTGATATTGTAGCCAGATTAAGCAAGAAGACCGCGATGGATTGGGTTTGTGCTAAGAGTTCCAGAAGAAAGGAGAGTAAAAAGGGTATTCACAGAAACTCCTTTAGGGTAAATACTATTGCGAAGATCTACAGTTGGCTTAGATATTTGAATAATGTGGAGGGGAATTAAAATTTTTAGAAATCTATGTTAACTGAAAAATTGTATATACAGAGTGCAGTGGTATTATATTGTAAATTCAGCAATATTTTATAAAGTTTTGTAATAATAATAATAATAATAATAATAATAATAATAATAATAATAATAATAATAATAATAATAATAATAATAATAGCCACCGGCGTGGCTCAGTTAAGGCGCTTACCTGCTGGTCTGAAGTTGCGCTCGGGCGCGGGTTCGATCCCGCTTGGACTGATTACCTGGTTACGTTTCTTCCGAGGTTTTCCCCAACCGTAAAGTGAATGCCAGGTAATCTATGGCGAATCCTCGGTCTCATTTCGCCAAATAGCATCTATCACCAATCTCATCGACGCTAAATAACCTCGTAGTTGATACAGCGTCGTTAAATAACCAACTAAAATAATAATAATAATAATAATAATAATAATAATAATAATAATAATAATAATAAGAAGAAGAAGAAGAAGAACCCGCTTCATTTCGCAATTTAAAAGCGTGTTTTTTGGGTTATGAGAAGAAGTACTTGTAAAGAAATGGTTAGAAAACTGGCAATTAATAATAATAATAATAATAATAATAATAATAATAATAATAATAATAATAATAATAATAATAATAATTCGCGTTATCGCGTCTCTAGAATTTAAAGGATCTCTACATATTGAACACACTTGTGTGTCACGGAGGTGGGGTACCAGTTGTAAATTATGCATTAGCCTGCAGGTATTGAGGAAAATTGCAAATCAGGATATGGTAATCGGCCTTCTGGACTTCCCCGCTCAAATGCAGCTCACTATCTCGCCCATTTCTGGCACCAATACCTGATGTTGCTGGACTTCCCCCAGTAAGAAGTAGAACATCTGCTCTTTTACATTCACTTCCTTCTGACGCCGCACTTCTCGTAATCCTTCAGTAATTGAATTCAGCTCCAGTACATAAGAAATTGAGAAATGTAAAAATGGTAATTGTTTATTCTCCGCGTAAAACTTGTATTATACGATGTGGCCAACCAGACTTGATCTCTGATGTTTATTAACTACGCCGTAAAAATGTGCAATCATGAAGACGCCCTTGTACCTGATCCTGTTCCCGTTTCAGGTTCTTAACATCTCCAGTGCTTGGACTTTCCTGTCTGATTACGAGCTTGTTTCTCGTCGCACAAGCTATGCACTTACGATAGCTATAATAGTAATTTACATGATGTTGTGTAATATTTAGAAATGTATTACTTTTTTATTCGTTTATATTCTTTCATCCAAGTTATTCTTCAGGAAATACACTGTTTACAATTTGTAGTCGACCTTTTCTAGATTTAAAAATATTATAATTTTATAATACAGTATATTAATTTTGTTTGGATGTTAATATGAAATGATAATAATAATAATAATAATAATAATAATGACAACGATAACGTCTATAATTATTATTCGACATACTAATTGAAACTTTGTCCAATATTCTTTTGAGAAGATTAACTCCATATGTAGATGAAATTATTGGGGATCATCAGTGTGGTTTTAGGCGTAATAGATCAACTATTGATCAGATATTTTGTATTCGACAGATAATGGAGAAAAAATGGGAGCATAAGGGTACAGTGCATCAGTTATTCATAGATTTCAAAAAGGCATATGACTCGGTTAAGAGAGAAGTTTTATATGATATTCTTATTGAATTTGGTATTCCCAAGAAACTAGTTCGATTAATTAAAATGTGTCTCAGTGAAACGTACAGCAGAGTTCGTATGGGTCAGTTTCTGTCAGATGCGTTTCCAATTCACTGCGGGCTAAAGCAAGGAGATGCACTATCACCTTTACTTTTTAACTTTGCTCTAGAATATGCCATTAGGAAAGTCCAGGATAACAGAGAGGGCTTGGAATTGAACGGGTTACATCAGCTGCTTGCCTATGCGCATGACGTGAATATGTTAGGAGAAAATCCAAAAACAAATACGGAAAACACGGGAATTTTACTGAAAGCAAGTAAAGAGATAGGTTTGGAAGTAAATCCCGAAAAGACAAAGTATATGATTATGTCTCGTGACGAGAATATTGTACGAAATGGAAATATGAAAATTGGAAATTTATCTTTTGAAGAGGTGGAGAAGTTCAAATATCTTGGAGCAACAGTAACAAATATAAATGATATTCGGGAGGAAATTAAACACAGAATAAATATGGGAAATGTCTGTTATTATTCGGTTGAGAAGCTCTTATCATCCAGTCTGCTATTAAAAAATCTGAAAGTTATAATTTATAAAACAGTTATATTACCGGTTGTTCTTTATGGTTGTGAAACTTGGACTCTCACTTTGAGAGAGGAACATAAGTTAAGGGTGTTTGAGAATAAGTTGCTTAGGAAAATATTTGGGGCTAAGAGAAATGAAATTACAGGAGAATGGAGAAAGTTACACAACACAGAACTGCACGCATTGTATTCTTAACCTGACATAATTAGGAACATTAGATCCAGACGTTTGAGATGGGCAGGGCATGTAGCACGTATGGGCGAATCCAGAAAGCATATAGAGTGTTAGTTGGGAGGCCGGAGGGAAAAAGACCTTTGGGAAGGCCGAGACGTAGATGGGAGGATAATATTAAAATGGATTTGAGGGAGGTGGGATATAATGATAGAGAATGGATTAATCATGCTCAGGATAGGGACCAATGGCGGGCTTATGTGAGGGCGGCAATGAACCTCCGGGTTCCTTAAAAGCCAGTAAGTAAGTAAGTATACTAATTGAAACATTCTAACAAGAGATATATTTTTCGATGTGGACATCGATATAATTTTGTAGGCTATTTGTCGATATTTTCATAAGTAAAATATTGATCTAGATCTAACAATATTATATCGATATGCGATTTTCAGATTTTTGTCCATGCATGATTATCCATTTATAATCTGAATAGGAACGTAATTGTTTTCTTTTTCGATTGAGGAAAAGGCCAAAGAACTTGCTACTGTTCGTGTTATCAGCAATAGTTCTTCAGAAAAACTGCAGAGTGGGTGAGAAGTCACTCCCTATTTTTAAACACCTATTTCTCAAAAGGTTTACACAATAGAAACCCCATTTTTGCTCACACATTGCCATTGCATGTGCGAAAGTCACAACTCAATATGTGCTCCAGCATTTTCAAGACATTTCCTCAAACGGATAGGTACATTTTCCACACTTTTCTTAGGTACTCGGCGGGAGTAGCAGCTATGACTTCACGGATCCTATCTTCAAGCTCATCAAGAATTTGAGGTTTGCTCCGATACAATTCTTCTTTGGCCCATCCCCATAAAAAGAAGTCACATGAGGTCAGATCTGGACTTCGTGTTGTTGGACCATATCTGTTGCGAGACACCATGAATGGTGAACGTTACTTGACAATGTTACATTTTCTTCGGCCTACAATTTCTGCATGGGACGAAGCACATGAACTGCTATTTATGCAAGATTCTCGATTCTTTGTGAAAATACTTTTTTTTTTGTCGCTTGCGAAAGCTCCTTAGAAAGAGACATGTTTGTTACGTTAAAAGATACCTGTTCTACTACGACAGTCATGTCAACTGATGCCCACATTCGCAAGCGCGCGCTTTAGAGCTCAGGAGAGCCTGAGCGCTTTACAGCGGAAAGGAAAGAGACAGACGAAAGAGATAGTATATGCCGCTTGATCGAGCTATATACAGGGTTGGCCAGCACTAATTTAAAGGATAAAGGGAAGAGAGCTTATTAAAACTATATCCATGTTAATTTTTAGATTTTTCTGAGAAATATAAATGCATTACTATAACGTAAGTTTTAATTCTAACGCTCATTTTTCACAAATTTGCTTTTTATTGAAAAGGAATATTTCCTCAATTTTTTTTCTTTTTTAGAAAAATAAAATTTTCAGATATGTTTATTTAGGCCTAGTAGCCTTACAGGTAGCCTACTGAAACAATGTTTTCGTAAATACTTTTTACTGAAGATAGTGTACTAAAAAATTTGAAAATATTCACATGGAAAATGTTTGTAAGGAAATGAATTAACGAAGCAACTACTGTTACATCATAAACAAAAGATATGTGCTCATGTGTTGTAAAAACGATCGCTCTATAGCTTCAACAGATTTGGAGAAAATAATTTAATATTCTAATGATAGGAAGTTGCGCACCAATATCAACTTAAAAGCGTAACGCGATAAGAGTTTTGTTATGTAATATTAGTTACAGTTAAAACATAGCTTATACAGTACATAGGTAACTTTGCTTTGTACTAAAATATTATTTGGATTAGTTTATTGATTAATTTTATAAGGTTAAAGATACCATCAATTCCAACTTATCATGTCATACTCAATCTCTTTCTTTGGGATATCACTTTCTTTATGAATGATGTGCTTCATTCACTTATTACAGTATTGTTGTACTACTATGGAATTTAAGTGAATATTCCTTCTTAACTCTTTATTATGTTATTAACGTTTAAAATACAATATCAGGATTAAGAAACTGGTATTAGTACTTCTGTTTTACAGACAATATAGATAGGCCTAATATCAAACAGAAAGAAGCTGTATAAAAATAACGACATAAAATTTCACGTTCCGTTTGAAGGTTGTACAACACTGTTTTCTTAACCCAACAGGCTGCTTATTCATATACATAATCCTTCCTCCTTCCATACCTAGCTCTTGATGCCCGCGCACGACGTCAAGGTCAGAAAAATGCGCTTGCTTTGACATCATTATACTACGAGACGCTACTGAGATACAGCATTGAGTACAGTAAACATGTCAATCATCCTGTAGGGAGGGGTGATTTTCAGGACTCGAACCGAGTGCGACGAGTTTGGCCATAGTTGCCCTAAAATATTTACTATTTCTCATGAACCATTCTGTATATAAAGGAGAGCTCTTATCGATGAGAATTGCTGGATAGAAGTGTAAGGTATAATAATACCTTATATACATCAAATTATGACGTTAGATCACGTCTTTCACGGCACATAATGCTCCGAGCAACCTGAGATTAATGATTACAGCGATGTTACAATAAAGTTAATAAACTTCCAGGTAGTTATTTTCAAAAATGAATATTTTACCAAACAACTTCATGAGACTACTAGGAACATGTCACCTTTTAAATCTCTGGTTTGGTGTAGCGAAACTTACTTAAGAAATTAAGTGAGAAATCTTTCACATGTACCGACAGTTATGAAGGATAATTTATTATGTATGTATATAATATTTTAATCCAATGCCACCAGGTTGCAGTGGCGTATACTGGTTAAAAGGTTTGGGCTACCGCTGACCCTATTATTACACAAAATATATCTAACAATTGCTTTAATTTTAATTACTATGGTAAAACTAATAATACAAAATTATTACATTATGTTATATTATAAACTTTTTCTTTTGTAATTTCCTTGGGCTACCGCCGGTAGCCCCGGTAGCCCGCAAAATACGCCCCTGCCAGGTTGTCATTTGACATTTCTGGTCTCTCCTGGCAATGGCTGATTTGTAACCCACTTCTGAGGTTGGGGCGCCTAGAAGGCGGAGTTACGCTGCCCCGATAATTTATTATATTGTTTCATTAATTTTAAAGAACAATGAAACTTTTACACATGCAGTTATACTGTATGGAAATACTGCTTTAGCAGGTGCTTAACAATAATTTATAGTGTAGGCCTATAGCATTTATGACAATTTAGTCGATACGTGTTTTACCTTTTGTGAATTAGGAAACATTGTCTTTCTTGCAATCTTCTTCCGTAAGTGCCTGACCAGAATGATCGTAAGCGATCCTGCAGCTACCAGACTGCTAGGAAATGGAAAGACAAATTACCTAATGATTAGGCTACATTTATTGTTTATTTAGATTGTATCAGTATATTTAAATAGTTCAAAATAATGGTTCAAAATTCCACTACCGGCTTCAATGCACTTTTCCGCTCTGCTGACAAGTGTTGCCCTTTTGAGGTTGTCTTGTTTCTTTATGAGGGCAGCACTATTCATAATGCGAGCGACCATTGTTCCTTGTGAGTTGTGCTTATTTCGTTAGTAGCATTCAAACGCCTCATTTCCACACCCTTTGAAAGTTGTACACATATTTATATGAACTTTTTGCTCAGAATAGTCCATACTACCACACCATAAAATATTTACTATTTCTCTTGAATCACCCCCCCCTCTCTCTCTCTCTCTCTCTCTGTATGTGTGTTTTTTCGTCTTACTTCTAAAAACCCAAGTTCAATTTTTTTTTCCCAGTTTCGAAATCTGTGTATATTTTCAAAATGAGTCTACGGATAATACCTCGTAGGCTAAATCCACAAATGTTTCTATATTTTATAAATAACAAATGCATAATAGTTGTTAGATGGGGATAAAAAGAATTATGAAGTTATTTTGCTCTCTTGTACAATTTTCTCAAATGCAGCTACGAGGTTTTACAAGTAAGCCAACGGTGTGTAGGCCTATTCATGTGTGCATGCGTGTAAGCATGTGTAGCGTATAAAGGGTATACGGTTAGAACGTATCTCATGTTTGATATTTATTTAGGTATATTAAATGACATAGGAAATATAAAAAAATCAGGAACACTCACCCTTATGAGCAAAGCTCGTGTTTGGATGAAGTTACTCTCTCTCTCTCTCTCTCTCTAAATAACTTACAAGAAATACAAGTTATATATTCATTCATTCATAGTGTTCTCCCCAAAGGCAGGTCTTTCACTGCAAACCCAGCATTCTCCAGTCTTTTCTATTTTCTGCCTTCCTCTTTGTCTCCTCATATGATCCATATATATCTTAATGTCGTCTATCATCTGATATCTTCTCCTGCCCCGAACTCTTCTCCCGTTCACCATTCCTTCGAGTTCATCTTTCAGTAGGCAGTTTCTTCTCAGCCAGTGACCCAATCAATTCCTTTTTCTCTTTCTGATCAGTTTCAGCATCATTCTTTCTTCATCCACTCTTTCCAACACAGCTTCGAAGTTATATATATATATATATATATATATATATATATATATATATATATATATATAAACAAACAAAAAGACTAATTTCATACATGCTATCGATTTAAATATCATTTATAGGCAGTTGTCTAATTTTTAAATTGAAATTGATAACGGAAAATGTTGAAAATTTGGGTCCATTTTGATTATGGAGCTATCTATATGAGCTTGCTCCCAGACTAATACTGTTTCTTAATGGTAAATTAACATTTCGCCTAGTATTGTAAACATAAGTAAATGTTAGATTATCTTTGAGGTATTTGTGATTTTGTATAATTGTTTAAACTTGTGCAATATTTAAATGAAATATGAGTTTACAAGGGTAATGAATACGTTTAAAGCAGATTTTGAGTATCCTTTTTTTTTTTTTTTTTTTGTAGAAAGAAATGGAGGATCTAAAGAAATTTCTTAACTTCTATCTCACGCAATAATGCCCATATTGGATGGTGGACTAAGAAAGGGCTTAATAAACTGTACACATAATACTGATTGGCAAAATACTACAAGGAATATCAAATTTACAAATTAAGTATTGGCGTAGGTTTCCGCGGCCGATGTCCTTGGGTCGCTGGTTTCTGGACTTTCACCGCGTCATCTCGGTTGTTGGAGCTGAAGTTTCAACCCTCTCGCTATGACCACAGCAAGATGGTCGAAACGCCAGCTCCAGCAACCGAGGCGACCCGACAGAAGCCCGGAAACAAACAACCCACCGAATGTATTGATGAGGGGCGGTCGTCCTGAGAGGCCACCCCAATATTTCTTCCCCCATAAATTCTTTTTTCGCATTTAAAATACCTTAATTTTGTTCAGGACAGTGTACTGGATTCATAATTGTTTCAGTGAATTTCGTCACATTAAGCGATGTGTGTCGGTGAAACGTCACAGATTGTATGACACTAAATATTGTGAGCTTGAGCCCGCGTCAAAGGGCCCCACAATTTGAGTCACTTTAGCACTCAACTGCCATGCCGATGGAAATTCACGAAGTGTTACGAAGTTACCGTTACGAGTATATGCTTCGTTTGGGGCCCGTCCAAGCTGGCCCGCCTGACGGACGGAAGCAACTGTCGCAGATATTTGTTGTTCTGTGAGTCGCAGTGAGTTAATTCTAGAAAATGCTTTAAGTTTAAAATATGTGGGATAGTAAATATCGCAGCACAAATTGATTCCGCGGTCAAAATTTAAATTCAGAAACACAACGTACAGGTCACAAAAAAAAAAAAGCATATAGGCCTTACTGGTCACAAAAAAGGCATATAGGCCTACTAGGGAGAATAATAATTGATGCTTTACTATTTTGCGGAACTCACGAATTATCACTGAGGGATCATAGCGAAAATCAAGGATCTGCAAATCACAGAAATTTGTTAGACTTATCTTTATTTGCCAGCCTTGATAATCCATTGGATGAACACTTAAACAGTATTTCTTTTTTAAATATACTTCACAACTATACAAAATGAATTATTAGACAGTATGTATGAGGCATACATCGAAGATCTGAAGCAGGACATTAATTCTACAGATCTTGTTGCTGTGCAGGCTGACGAAAAAACAGACATAACCTGCAAAAGCCAATTTGTTATTATTTTGAGGTACACAAAAGGTTGTAAACTTGTGAAAAGATTTCTTTCTTTCAAAGAGGTAAACAATCGTACGGCTAACGTTCTGAGCGATGTTCTAAAACAAAGTCTACAACCTTTCAATTTAGAAAATAAACTCATAGCTCAAGCATATGCTGGTGCTGCAGTAATGAGTGGAAATCAGGGCGGGGTCCAGACTTTGGTGCAGAAAACATTTCCTTATGCGAAATTTGTTCATTACTACGCCCACCAACTTAATTTAGTTATAAAAAGTGCATGTTCAAAACTCATTAAATCAGTGAAGTTGTTTTTTGCAAATATTACTGGCTTCACAAATTCTTCTCCACTTCACCTAAACGCAGTGATCTATTGCGATCTGTGTGCAGTAAGCGCATATAAACCATTTTAGCAATAGGATGGAATTTTCAGTCCCGAGTTGTATCCTCTGTTAAGAAAAATAAAGAGGAGCTATTGAAATGCTTCGAAAGGATTGAAGAGGGAGATAACTCAAATGAATGGGAAGATATAACAGTGGGAGAAGCTTTTGACCTAAAAACTTGTTAAATAATAATGCATTTTTGTTTTTGTTTCAATTTCTTTTATAACTTGATGAAACATGTTGGTATATTATACAATATAATACAGATGCAAACTGCAAATAGATTGAGCATATCTGACGCATTACAACATTTTGAGTCAGCTGTAATGGAAATCAGAAAGAACACTAACAGATATGAAATAAATGTCGATGATGAAGAAGAATATTCGTTTCCGCCAAGAAAAAGGCTGAAACTCAGTAGGCAAGTAAATCTGTCGGGAGATGACAAAGAAGTATGCGATATCATTATCAACTAATTCAATGGATGTTTCTTGCAGTCACATATATTTGACAACTTTAATGTAATCTACTTGATCCAAAGAAATTCCCTTCATACAGATATAAGTTCCCAACCATCCTGGCTAATGTTTTCATAAAAATTACAGTTCATTAATTTCGAAAGAAAAATTTATTAACGAATGATCAGTTATCTGTCGAAATGATACATTTAAAGACAATTCCTCTGTGTGTGATTTTTTTCATTTGAAGTGAGCAAAGCCCTTCGAATCTCACTAACAACACCTATTTCAACAGCTGAGTCAGAATGAAGTTTCAGCACATTAAACAGGATAAAAACATTTCTCAGAAACACCATGGGTCAAGATAGGCTGAATTTGTTGGCTTTCTGTTTTAACCATAAGAAGCATCTCCATCAATTTCCGAACTTGAACATGATCATCGAAAAGTTTGCCAGCCAGAAGGACAGACGAGCACATCTTCTTTATAAATAACTCTACAAATTGGTGAGTTTAATGTTGAATTTGCGTTATTATGTAGTTGGTAGTTTTAGTTGTATTATGCTGAAATTAACTAAAATGAAATAAAAAAAATCTTGGTGCATTATTTAACGTATAGTACCGCACAACTTGTAAAATATCTGGCCTTACCAACAAAAATGTTCACGAGCCGCCACTGGTATGGATTGTTTTACATAATCTGCTGCATAGGTAAGACATATGAGAATACCATCTCACATGCTGATTTGTACTGATGCTCAGATATTTGACAACTGCAGCTTATTTCAAAAGGGAGACATTTACAATTAAAATTAGAAGGACTACATTTATTATGTATTATTAAATTTAAATTACTACAATGATCCAAAGATGGTTGACGCTAAGAGAAAGGAATTTTCGCTTTACGCCATCGCAAAGTGATTCTCTCCAAATGTTATCCGTACCTCGCTCAAGCGCGTGCGTCAGCTGGTGATCTTGACAGAGCTCGGTAAATGATTTCGACACCTCAAGCCAAGGTTGCATGTTTGTGTGTTGGGGCTATCCGAGTTGATCTGTTACAGCTGTTCAGCGTGGTGTAGAACGCAGTATGGACGTGAACTTTCCTCACAGAAAAGCGTTCGGTACTGGGGCAACAAACTGACTACAAGGGGCATGTTTTTCTTTTATTTTGGTTACCTCTTAGATATTTAAATCTACTGGCGACAACACATAGCCTACAGTATTATGCAACCTCCTTCTGAGCTCCGCCAAGGCCGTCATGTGGCGCATGCGGTTGCGTAGGTTGTGCAGAGAACTTCTGAGAGATATCCTTTCCAATGGCTCAAACCGGAAGTGCGTACAGAGGTATTTGTTTATCTAATTTTTCCCTTAAGTTCGCATAGATAAAGCACGATTTACTATCAAAACAACTTTATCACTTAAATTAACAAAGACTCTCCGCTTTGGTAAAACACAAATGAATCTACACACATAGTACCTAAGTAGAACAAAAAACATTTCTAACGTGTCATTTATATTTCGTCCATTCAATAAGCACAAAAACCACACTGAAAATTTGCAGGCCAGATACCATAACCTAAAACCAATAACTGGTACATTAAAATTACATTCTTTCATTCCGTTGTCAAAAACTGAAGATTTAGTAAAACAATTTTCTTTCAAGAAAGAAGGTAGACGAATGAAAATTTAAAGTGTGAATGAAAATAAAAATTTAAAAAGCATAATGTACAATTATTTGAAGATATCATAATAAGTAAATTAGCAGTGTTTCCTCGAGTGACTTGATCCGTACTGGGTGCAACGTTCAGTCAATCATCCAGCGCCGATAAACCTCCCAGCGCGCTTTAACTCTTCCCGTCCACTGCTGCTGCTGCGCCGACCGCTACACATTCTGTCATAAGTAATCAAATTTCCATTAAACTATTGGAGATCCCATTCTGATTTTTTCTGGAATTATTAAGAATACTTCAGTGCACCTAGTAGGAATTTTTTTTAGATTTTTAATAGAGCTATTTCACATTGATATATATATATATATATATATATATATATATATATATATATATATGTTTTAAAAATTGAATTATAAAAAAAAATATTTGTAATAATTATATTGAAATTAGTTAGTAAATATTTAATAAAAGACAGTACTTTAAGCTTTTAAATGCATTTTTCAAAAAAATTTTAACATCAATATCGTCAGAAGTATGACGCTTTAAATGTTGCATTGTGCGACATTTTTAACGAATTTTAACATGTAATATTTTAAAAACATGTGGACTTAGGAGGAAATAAAAACACACTTGTTGGTTTATTAGACCCATAGAGTTGGTAAAAAAATATAAACGCAATCATAAATATGAAGGTCAAAATTTGTATACTGTAATTTTTGTGCGATTTGACGTGGAATGACAAGGTAAGAAGGAAAACTAAGCCAAGTATATATATATATATATATATATATATATATATATGTATAAAGCTACAGGGATATCATTTTATTTATACTAACATTTCTAATATTAACCTGGCTATACCTTTGGATCAACGATTAAGAACCGCAAATACTGTTTGCTACCCCCTTCCACGACTGAAGTTCGATGATACTGGCGTAATATACAAACAAATCACTTTACTAGGTATAAGAAAAGCAGTTCATCCATTTACGTAAACTAGGAAATATCGCGATTTTGAGTTCGATAATTTTCATTAGGTTTTTGTTTAATCAAAATACAGTACAGTATTAACAATAAGTATTTTTACTCACGAACTGAGCTGTCCATGCGGACGTATTCATTATGCAGTGTATATTATACTGTCTACAGCACATTAGCGTTCTCTATAGAGAATGAAGTTAAATTGAAAAATAATCATAATAGCCTATGCATATTTAAACACTTTTTGAAAATGGTGGCCGTTCATTTCGATACAGGCTTCAGTTCTAATGTGCATATTATCGCACTATAGACTATTGTCCTAATTCCAATTACCAGGTTCGTACTTCGTATCATGTTGAAATAATTCTGTACCTACTCTATAAAAGAGACCTTACGCACTGTAAATTCAATCTTCACTTCTGCCCGATCCGAAAAGATAAAATTACTCAGACATGCTATCTACTGTCCGTCCAAGTGGTTACGTCGCAGCGTCGTAGAAAGGGAGGAAATCACATGACAGTTAATTACTTAACGAGGCCCTTTTATTTAAGTTATTGTAAACAATTGTATGGGTATAATATTACGTAGACGTCCAATTCCTAACAGAAATTAATGTTCTCAGAAAAGAGCTAAGACAGTCCAGCCACTAGTATTTACAGAGAGGCGAATAGAAGCAGGTGGGGGAAACCGGGATGCGACGTAGGCAAATGGAAAATGATGCAATATTGAAAGCTCTTTCGTCACTGGAATACGCGAACATATTTTTGGAACGTACTGTTTACTATGACCGTAAGGCTACTATAACTGTATATGCGGCTTTGGTTCTGTGTGGAGAACGGTTGAATTTCATTAGTAGAAGGGGTGGGAGTGAAGTACATTCAAAAACTCAGGTACAATAAAAATTGAAGTAAAAATAAAATGATGTCCCTGTATAATAGAAAGTATATATACCTATGGATCTGAAACTTGGGAAATGAGAGACAGGATGAAGAAGAAATTGTTGGCTCTAGAAATGGATTACTGGCGCCATAGTTGTCAAATTTCGAGGATGGACCACATTAGGAATCAGGATGTCCGAAATATAATGCAGGTATCAGGAGATATCTTACAATCAGTGGAAACTAAACGCCTGATATGGTATGGACATCTCCAGACAATGTCAGCCGACCGCTGGCCTAATAAGGTCTTCAACTGGACTCCCCCGGAAAAAAAAAAGAAAAGAGGAAGGCCAATGAAAAAATGGAGCAAGGAGGTTCAGGAGGATATGGTCTGCAGGGGTCTACAAATGGGCGATTGGCAAAACCGGAGTACCTGGAAGTTGAGAAGCGGGAGACTGCGACAGCCGTAAAATTACTCGCAATACAGACATACATACATACATACATACATACATACATACATACATACATACATAACACAGTAAAGATATCAAAATTATTCAGCAATTCTAAAGAGTCAAACAAGTACAATTTAGTATTAAATAAGATAATTTGGATAGAAGGAATGATTAAAATAATGAAGGAAAATTGATTATATTAAAATTAAATATTCTACAAAAGTAATATTTGAATAAAGTTCGTATTCTAGAGACGAAAAGCAGCCTTTCTGACAATCGGCTTTGAAAGTAGTCAATGTCTGACAGCCATTTACATTATGTACAGTACACTGAACTACGCTATTTTCACAATTTACACTATCATAAAGAATGAAGATTTATATTGATCAAACATTATTTACACTATTGCACACAATTTACAAAATAAGTAGGCTATAGTATTATGAAATAAAATAGCTTGCATTACAATATACAACACTGTACATAAGCTTAATAGTGTAAATAATGTGTGATCTATGTTGGCCTACATTCTTTATTATTTTGTAAATGGTAAAAATAGCTTATTCTAATGTACATAGTGTAATTCAAATTGTAAATATTAGTGCAATTGTTAAAGTAGTCCATGTTTTGTTCTGCTCATTTTACGGTACGAAACAAGAGTCGCGTGAGCCGCCAGACAAGTACTTCGCTTGCCTGATGCACGCGTTCGTCCACTTAAAAACTTAGTAATACTTAATCTTGTAGCCTCCTGGGACAAAGTACGCTCCCTAGTGATGACTTAACTAAAAGAGAGTAACTGCGGTGCAAGAAAATTTCCTAATGTTGCAGTTTCACATAGCAACAGCAGCAAAAGACCACGGTGGTCAAACCGTTTGAAATTTCAGCGTAAGCTTCCTCTGTATGAAAACAGAATATAATAGACAAACACTTTGATATATTATACTCTAGCATTAATTTTTTCATGAATGAATGACAAGTTTCCAACATCAGAGTACTATCACGTTCACTCCATTATGCTTGGGCCTGGATATTTTGAAGTCTTTGTTACACTTACGCAAAACAAGCTTTCGTCTATCCGTTCCAAATAACTTAAATTTCCATTTTCGGGGAAAACACTTTTTCAAAACTCTATCGTTTTATTCATAAACTTTCTGGAAAACTCTATTCTCTTTGGCCTGTTTGATTCGCTTATAATGTCTTCCTTCTAGTTATTACTGTTCCATTTATATCAACCTCTTATAAAACATGGCGAACAGTTAGCTCAATTACGCGTATAGCCAATGTTGCTTCTACATGATTTGCCAATTCCTTAGTAGAAATAGAGAGTCCAACGTCACAATCTGTCGTCGTTCCTTTGTGTTCAGTATTCCTGGATGGACCGTTCTATATTTTTACTTGCTGTAGTGTTGCTTTTGTCATATCTCTTAATTACGTAACGTAGTGTAGAAAAATGCAAATTCAGTATTTTTCCCATTTCACGAATGCTCTTACCTCCTATAGAAACAAGTGTAATCTAATCGCGTACTGACTCTATTAACTCTTGTCTCTTCAGTGACGTGATGAAGTAGGCCTACAGCGAATTGCGGTTATCTTGAAACGTAAAACAGTCCCTCTCCAATACTTACCCCACCTACACCACATTGCAGTACTGGGAACTGTCTGTAAAGGTATAGAGTGAAGAGTGAAAAGCCATTTTCTACTTGCAGTTTTTGTGAGTTGTAATATATTTATTCATTTTATTCATACGTTTTGCAGTGCAATAATGTTCATAACAGATCAGCATAATAAGATACTGTAGTGTCTTCATATTTGTAATTTATAGTGGATAAGTAGATAAATTATGTGTGCAAACAGTTTGTGAAACTATAGTGTAATAAATAGTTTCCTTTTTTTTTTTTTTTTTTTTTTTTTATTCTGGACAACTTTTATCCGGATACCTGGATATGGATTGCACATGAACCTGTTGTTTTGTATTGCAGTGCAATGCATCGCATTGTATTATACTACGTTGTTTGTATTGCATTAATAATTTATTTACTAATAAATCGGTGTGATCTCACATCACTGAGGTAACGCATTCACTGCCACGTACGGCTTGAGCAGGAGAATGTATTTTAGTACGTGTGTGAATCATAAGAATAATAATACTACTGTGTTACATAGCCACTAGTAGCAGACTTAAGGGAATCATCGTCTTATTTCTTTTCTTGTTTTTTTCCTCCCGTTTTGGTACAATGTTGTAGTAGTAGTAGTAGTAGTAGTAGTAGTAGTAGTAGTAGTAGTAGTAGTAGTAGTAGTAGGCCTAGGTTATTTTACGACGCTTTATCAACAGCTTTGGTTATTTAGCGTCTGAATGAGATGAAGATGATAATGCCGGTGAAATGAGTCCGGGGTCCAACACCGAAAGTTACCCAGCATTTGCTCATATTGGATTGAGGGAAAACCCCGGAAAAAACCTCAACCAGGTAACTTGCCCCGACCGGGAATGAACCCGGGCCACCTGGTTTCGTGGCTAGACGTGCTAACCGTTACTCCACAGGCGTGGACCGATAAAATGTATCTATAGCGATATTTCACTTTAGGCGTTCTATTCGGCGTTTTAATGACATGTTAAAAAGAGAAAGTTTACAAGATTTACAGGATTTTTCAAAATTACTGCATAATTGCAGTTAAAATTAAACAAGATTTTGGACAAAAAGCTCAGACATGTCGAACTTTAGAAAGGAATATTTTTATCAACAGTAATCGCACTAGAGGTTTTGATTTATCTAGGGAAAATAAAAACTCTAGTGAGATTTAATTGACTATTACACGATTAGAAGAAAGTATATAAAGATTAGAAGAAATAAAGTACCCATAAAATATTAATTGACTTACTGAAATTCTATTTCACAATGTTAGCATAGTCTAGTTTATACAATCACGAAGCTTGAGTTGTTGAGGGTACTGGGAACAATAGACTGTGCCGGTATTATTTTGCATTGTCTATAATGGGGCGATATTAGCGATCCTAGTAGTTAGCAACTATCTATGGATGCATATTTCCTACATATTGAGCTTCGTGACTGTATATCGTCGTTGTTCCTGCAATAATTCCTATGTGACATATTTATCGATTTTCAGATTTTTACTCTATTAAATAACTTAAATAGTGATACAGAAAATAATAAAATCTCCTATATGTAATTATATTTCTTTCTTTCAAAAATGTAAGAATTCACAATCTTCTATGTACGGCTGCCATAGGATGAATAAATATATTTTTCTTCCTACTGAAAAATTTTATATATTGCACATAGGAGTTATTGCAGAAACGACGACGATATACTAGACTGTGATGTTAGCTTCACCAAAACGTTTGAACGGAGGCGCCATTTTCAGTTGACTGTCTATGCTGTAAACAAATGACGATTGCAAAACGTGTTTTATAGTACCGTAAAGAATTTGGAGTTTGAAATGTTGGCAAAAAAAAAACAAATGGTAGGGAGGTGATAAAAACAGAAGAAAGTATATAAAAATGAGAAGAAATGAAGTATTCTAATACAATAAAGTAGAAATTAATTGACGTATTAAATTCTATTTCACTAATGTTACCTTCACCAAAATGTTTGAACGAAGTCGCCATTTTCAGTCGGCTATCTATGCGGGAAACAAATTACGATCGCAGAGTATGTTTTATAGTGCCGTAAAGAATTTGCAGTTTGAAACGTTGGCAAACAAAGAAACAAATGCTAGGGTGGTGATAAAAACAAATGCTAGGGAAGCAATAAAATTAAATAAATGCTAGGGAAGCGATAAAATTGTGCCATAAGCAGCCATGATTGGTTGAAAGACGTCCTTTCGTACCGTTTTATTGGTCAAAAATAGTATGACGTAGTAAAAGTGTAATAGTAAAAAAATAAAAGTTTTGCGATTATTATTGTGCGAGTTATGACGTCATCGAGAATATGTTTAAATTACACCTTATAGTTGCTTAATATAATCCCTCTAAGAGCATAATTTTATGTAATGGGAAAGTGAAGATTCTGATGATGATAGAATTTGATGACAGGAGATGTACACAACTAGAGGTATGCACACTTTTTAACGAAACTCATCCAAATCAGCCACCTATTTCTTAGTCAACTGTGATTATAGTAGAAGTGTAATTCAGAGATCCTGGACATGTCAAAGATAATTTCCTGGACATCTGCCTTTTTAACTAATAGCCTAATTAGGTGTATGGTTGAGTTTATAGTACATGTTATAGAGTGGACACGGGTGGCTTCTTCGGCTGATCATTTGCAGATACCATGTCATACATTTTTTGTCTCAGGGAAAGAGTGACACATGTAAACATTTTATTTCAGAGTAATTCTACATTGTCTTCGTAGGCTTATTGGGAATAATTTATGGTTCGATCGCGATAACTTGTTAAGTACAGTGATAGTTGTTTTACTCGTTGTAGAGACATAAAGAGAAATTATGGAAAACTGTAAAAAAAAAAAAATAGAGAAGTACGTGTTGTATGCATTTCTGATATCTGATGAAGTCCGGTTTTGTTGAATTATTTACAGAATTATGTGCCTGCTCATATTGAAGTCCGGTTGTTCAGCGACAATTGTGCTGGACAGAATGAAAATCATCCTTTTTCCAGGCTGCTCCTACCATTAACTGACGCAAAAAGATTCTTTTCCATTATGAGGCATAGTTTTCTTTCTTGCGATCGTGATTTCAGCATAGTGAAGAGGAGGTTAAGAAAGATCGAATTTACACTGCACACCAATTAACTGAACTAATAATAGAAAGTAGCACCCCACAAAGCATTTACTGTAAAAGAAGTAGATAGAGCCACTGAAATTTTAAACTTTAAAGACTCGTGGACCAAGTATTATTAGAGAACAGCTTTCTCTTTCGAAAGTTCATCGAAACAGAAGATGAGAGGGTCCATTTTTGCATAACTTTACTGCATCACTTCAAATATGATTCAGATAATCCTGGCTATATTACGGAATTCGCATTCATCAGTGGTCTAGTCAAACATACCTTCAATGTTGGTGTACAACAAATTGAAATGCCTAAAAATTTACGCTATCCTACAGGTAAAGTGCCCTTAAAAAAGGAAAAAGTAGAACACCTTCAAACAATTATTCACTATGTGGAAGGTATTCACCGGGAATTTTATATAGACAATCTGCAGAGTCCTGTTATTAAGTGAGGAAACAGCTGCTAGAAATCTTCCTGAAGATTATGAACATTGAGGAAATATGTATAATCTTTAATTATTTAACCTTCCTATTATGTTCGAAACTTTGTCACACATGTTGTGAATGGGTCAGTTTGACCCAGGATTTGAAAAATGGATATAATAGTTAAATATCTTCTTTTATTTATGCCTTGGTTCAAAAAAAGCAAATAATGTCTTATTTTCCAAACACAAAATAATTACCGATTTAGTCTATGCAAATGTTGCATTAGGCCTAAAATGTTTGCATGATCTTGGTAGAGGAATGCTTTACACCTATTGCATTTTTGATAGGCTTTGGTCTTTCTTCGGTCTACATTCCTTTTTGTTGCACTTTCTCCTGAACTAGTTCCTGGAACATTTTCCAAACTTAGTTTTATATTCTGAGGCAGGCTTCATTTTTTTTCTCGCATTGCTTGTGTTAATTTTAGGCCTAGTCCAATTCCTTCAGGAACAATCTTCATCTGTACAATTTATTTGGATTGTACTCGCATGAATATATAATACATAAGCATTTATTCCTTCAATATCGAGTACATTATAAAACATACAATCAGACCATCTTTTGGTACTCGTTTTGCAAGAGTAGGTACTAGCACGTTTATCTGTGGTGTCAATCCCTCCTTCGTTTTGTTGTAATGTAATATGACTTCAGGCTTTCTGTGCTCTTCTGAAGATAGACTGCAATCGTGATGCACTGTGGACAGCAAAATCACTGATTTATTCTTCTAAGACACATATGACACCATAGTTACGTCGGGCTGAAATCCTAAAACGCTTGGACACCCTGGTCTCATACAGTTTAGCTGCATATCTTATGGTTTGTTTTTTCTCAGAGCTCTGACTAAAGTTAGATTCCTTTTGAGAAGTTCCTCGGCCAAAATATAATAATCCGTGGCGCTACAGCCCACGATGGGCCTCACGGCCGCATGCCGAAGCAGAGGTGCACGATCATCCAACCAAAATGGAGGTATCGTGTGGTTAGCCCCCCAGCCGTTATAGGTGGTTTGTGTAACCGGATTTCGCTAGCTATCATAGCTCCCAAGTGCATCACGATGCTGGGTGGGCACCGGCCCCATACCCTGGGCGAAATTTCATGAGAAAATGTCTTCCCCCATGAGGACTCGAACCAGCGCGCATTCCGTAACGCGAGTCCTAGGCAGGATGCCTTAGACCACGACGCCACGGCGTGGGACCGGTCAAAATATAGCTGGTGAAAAAATTGTCCGTGGTGATGTTTCGATCAGTCTTTTCAATGCTACCAACATTTCTGCCTTGGTTTGTTTCTCGTGGTCCAGTTTCTGGCTTTGCTTTGCACACTTCTGCTGCACAACCATATTATGCTGTTTTTACATCACAATTTTATACCATACTTCCCTCTGGATTTTGAAAGTGTGTACTAGCGGAAGGGACATTTGTCTCGAAATGGCACCAACTGCTCATATACTGTGACATCTTAGTAGGGTAAGAATATTTTTGGCATTTGTTCCACAAACATGTAGGAAAAAGATATAATAGCAGCCAATTTATCATAACGTCATCTCACTGGTCGGACTGATTTGTTGTCAAACCTGAGAAACCTGCTAGTAGTTTGGAAAAATTGAAGTGATACTGTTGCACAGAAAACAGGTCTACCATACATACTGCCCCACAGTTCTTGAAGTGATTATCCAGCAGATCTGTACACACCGGCTAATATCAGTGTGAGTGAGTGAGTGAGTGAGTTTGTGAGAGTGTGAATGTGTAAGTGTGAGAGTTTGTGAAAGTGTGAGAGTGTGTGAGTGTGTCAGAGTGTGAGAGTATGAGAGAGTGTGAGTGTCAGAGAGAGTGTGAGAATGTGTATCGGAACACAACAGTACGTAACTCATAATTAAAATCAAAATCCGTGACTGGGTCTAAATGACCCAAACACAATAGATGTGTCAAAGTGAAATATATGACGAAATACTATATTTTTGTGGATAAAAGTAATAGGAAATATTCGTAATGATGTTTTTTTTAGGATTACTCAAAGCCATGTAACATTATTGCTATTTTTGTACGATTTGTGTTAATTTTAGTAAATGCAATGGGTCATTTAGACCCATTCACAATAGGAAGGTTAACAGAGAGTTATTGTTGCAAAAACTTTATAAAACCAAGAAATAAGAGTCTTTTAAAATGATTTTATTGTTGCAAGAAGTTCAGGAAACAAATAAATGGGTCTTTGAAATTGATGACCGTTGTAACTTTTTTTTTTAACATTTGTTAAAAAGGCAGAAGTCCGGAGGTTTTAAATTGTAATTGAGGTGTCAATTTGTCGAATTTAAGACGTTTAAAATTCATGGTCATTACCAAGAAGATAAATATTATGTTCTGAGATGTACAGTTACCCTTAAAAAGAATGAGACGATTCTTGGTCGTCGGAAGTTAAAGTTCTACAGCGCGGTTCACTCGATATCACGTAACGATACATACCATGACAAATAGTACAAGAATTGTTACAAGGACCACAACAAGGACAAGGACCAGAATAAGGATCACGAAGAAGACTGCCATTTAAGGCCAGGATTTCACAACATAGCTCGAGTCACAAAATATCATTGCTTCACTGTACCGAATGGCAAATGCCTGCTAAGGGATCTACATTCTGGACTGCTGCTGTCACTGTCTTGTCTCGGTAGCTCATATAGTAGCGTGTCGGTTCCAATGTATAACCGAAACGTCTCGTGTTCGATCCCGGGTAAGACATTTTTTTTTTGAGGTGTAATTAATTTGTTCAGAGATCCTCGACTGTCTAATTTGTCGAAAAATATGGAATAATTTATGCCCAATTTCTGGGTCTTACAAGTGGGCTGAACCTCGTCAAAAAAAATAAATCTTACTTGGATGTTAAAACTATTCTTCCTCAAACAAAAATCATAAGAAACAAAAAGAGATCTGTTAACTTAAAATCTTGTCCACATGCCATCAGCTTCTATTACAGCTCTAAGTCGATCCGGCATAGATGTCACGAGATTGTGGAATAAGTTCTGATCCCCGGCGAGATCTTCCCAGGTGTCAACAACTTGATCCCACAATTCGTCTCGATTTCGAGGGCGTCGGTGGGCATAGGTGGCTATTCTTCTCTTTTTCAATTCCGCCCATAAATTTTCGATGACATTCAAATCAGATGACTTCGGAAGCCAATTAATGATTTCGATCTCGGGTCTCCTTTGAAACCATCTTTGAATGCTTGCAGCATAGTGCACGAGATGGTTATCCTGCTGGAACAGCAATGTTACTTCGGGAAAACGTTCTCGGGCGGAGGGAAGGAATATATTTTCCAGAATGTGCTTGTAAGTTCCCGCATTAAACCGGCCATCGGTTCGTTCTATAACGCCAGGTCCATCGTAAGACATCCACCCCCAACACGATATGCTAAAGCGCCCCGATCTTTCACGTCGGTGCACATAGCGCTGGTCATGTCGGAGACCATCCTCACGATAGACACGGACAGGACCATCGTAATCACTCGAGATGGTTGTTTCGTCCGAGAAAATTACATTTCTCCAACCGAAATCCACTCGATTGGTAGCGAAGGCAAAACGGTCGACAGCTTGTGCTTCCCCCAATATTTCCATTTGCGCAGCCCTCCGGCTCCTAATACCGCGGTTCCTCAACCTGCTGATCACAGTCTGTAAAGAGCCGGGAATGTTAGATGCTGCGCTTATTTCGTTAGCAGTCAGAAAGGGGTCCTGTCGAACTGTCTCGAATAAGAGAGCATCCTCTTCCAATGAAGAAATCCGCGGACGCCCAGGAATAGGGCGATTTTTGACCTCCCCTAAATTTTGGCAACGATGAACCCACCCCGCGGCTGTACTTCTAGGAGCACCGACCAAACGGCCAGCAGATCTAGCCCCATATCCAGCCTCAACTAAAACTATAACTCGCTGTCTCATGTCACGTCGGTTCGCCATTACGATGAGAAATGAGGGATGACGATAATACTTTAGTGTAGACAATGACTATTTAACGTGATATAGAATTATTGAAATAAGAGGCATCTTGCATAGTAAGAGTTAATAAATCAACCCTAAATTAAATATCTAAATAACAGGATATAACAGGAAGTCCAATTGTTGCGAAACTAATCAAATTAAATCTAATTACATTAAGTAAACAAACCCCAAGTTATGACACCACATTGCTACAGCTAAATTGTAGGTTATTAACATAAGCATTGAATAGGTCCGTGGTTGTGCGTTGGACGGCAAAACCAAACATCGAAAGTTCGAATATTGCCGAGGAATGTAACTTCTTGCTTTTTATAATGTAAATCAGACTTATAACTACAATCATTCGTATTTCTTACATTATTTATTAATATTTATAGCCAACACTGAATTTGTAAAGAAAATGCTTTAGAAATCTCATATGGAATTTGTGATCTGTAGTGACATAAACATAGATTATCTCTCGGAACTTTTCCGTAAAAGTAAATTAAATTCACTCCTTGAAACTGGGAACCTTAGTCGTAGAGTCATTTTTCCACAGCATACAAACTGAAGCAGCACAGCCATTGATAAATGTTTTGTACACAGAATTAGACAGTACCTATAATCAATGGCTTGTCTGAACATGTTAAACAAATCCTAAGTGTTTCCAATGTCACTGAACAATTTCAAAATATTAATTTAAAAACTAAGAAAGGATCGTAAATGCTGTATCTAGTGATTATTTACATTTATGTCTACAAAATGAATCTTGGAAAAACATATATGATACTGGTACTACTGATATTAAGAGTAAATATATTGAATTTTTCACTTAACTTCAGTGGATGTTCTCCACTCAATGTTGTGAAAAAAATCAAAAGTAAAAACATATAGATAACGCAGGGACTTCAAAATCTCATATATTAAAAAGAAGAATCTATATGTAATGAGTTGCAATGTAATGATCCTCTTAAATATTGCAAGAGGTACAGTGTAATTTATCAAAAATTGTGAAAGAGGGAAATAGAATATATTTGAATAGAAAAGTACAAAATTCAGATAATGCAATTAAACCTATTCGGAATATTATTAAATTTATACTTGTAGATATCCTAAGAAAGAAAATATTTTTTCATTAAGACCAATGATTATAAAGTAGACGATCCCAAATCTATTGCAAATTCTCTTAACGTATTATAGTATAGAAATATTATTGACAACTTAAACATTCAAGATTTTGCAAAAGATACTGCAATTGGTTACTTAACAGATGCATTTAATAATTAGTATTAATATATGTAATTAGTCAATAATTGCAACAGTGCTTTTTCATTCAATCATAACATGAATAAAATTGAATGCACATTAAATGAAACACTATTGCAAACACGTAGATAAAATAGTTAAAATTAAATGAAGGGGTGAGAATGAAATAATCCAAAGCCACACTTTTAACAAAAATTGTTTTGTGCGAGTGCATTTCTTACACATTACACATATGGGAAAGCTATTAATAAAATATTGTAATAATTACTCAAGAAATGACATAGCCTAAAGACTCTAAACCTTTGTAAAAGTTTGTCTATTATATATATTTTTTAATTTCATTTTAATTGTTAGTTTTTAATATATATGCATTTACATTGTATATGTGTGTGTGTGTGTATAAATGCATTCATTAGATTAACATTTATAATATTATAACTTGTAATTTTGTATTGTTTGCGATCATTAACACTTAATCTCAGGACTTTGTAAAACTCTATTTCACACGTTACTTAGCTATTTCAACGTTATTTAGACAAAAAAAAATCGTTGTGTAGACTAAGAATCGAACTCGCTCTCTTCTACACTACACGCAGAAGTCTTACCATCTGAGCTATTGAAACGACATGAAAGCTTTCCTTCCTGTGCGGAGTGTCGATCTAGTCATGAAGGTCCATTGTCGATTTAACTACACGATTTATGTATATATTTATCTTTTATATACGTAATATTATCACATTTTTTGCAGTTTTTGAAGTGAATTTCGGAACGATGCTAGTAACAAACCAAATAGCCTGAATTTAAGTAACTCAATATTCGTTATCTTGTGTATCAGTGCTCTGGTCTCCGATCATGCGCAGTGTCTTACATCTGAGACTTAGGAATATTCAATGTCTCATCCTTTTTCAGGGAAACTGTACAATAACTAAGAAACTTGAAAATTATGGATAGAAATAAGTTTTTTTGTTATTACTGAAAAGTTTAGTCTGATGGACATCTGCCCTTTTAACAAATGCTTATTCGTTTGTTTCATCTTGATTTTACCAATTAAACTGCTTTCATAACACAAGGACTAGCACAGTATATCAACAATAAAATTAAATTGTTTTTTTTTATTTAGTTGTTTAACTTCTCTGTATCAACTACTCATTATTTAGCGTCGATGAGATTGGTTATAGCGCGATGGTATTTGGCGAGATGAGGCCGAAGATTCGCCATAGATTATATGACATTCGCCTTACGATTGGAGAAGCGCTCGGAAAAACTCAATTAAGTAATCCAGCCCCAGCGGGAATCGAACCCAAGCCCGAGTTAACTCCGGATCAGCATATAAAATTATCATAGTAACCATAACCATAGTGCTTCTATACAAAAACAAATGAAATATTACAGAAAATGAGAGAATTGAGATTCTAATGAAGGGATTTGGTGACAGAAGAGGTACACAACTAGAGGTATGCACACTAATTTTTATCAAAACTCACCCAAATAGGCCATCTATTTCTCAACCAACTGTGAGTGGAATAGAAGAGAAATTCAGAGAACATAGGATGTTAGAGATATATGAAGATCATTTTCTGTTAATAACATCATGTTTTATTTTGATTTCTTCCACATACCTACTTTTAGAAAGTATATGTATGTTTTCTCCTCCGCCTTTAATCATAGAGTTCTTCAGCAAGTAACACATTCAGTACCATATTCTGCAAGATTAAAGAAATATCTCAATGAAATAAATATAGAAATCACTCGAATATCGTCTGGAGAAATACAAACAAATATACCACCTTGGAGGATCAAAGTACCATATATAAATACAGAATTATGCAAATATCCAAAAGAACAAATTAATAAAAACATTTATCAACTACTATTCAACGAAATCTGTGGAAAATATCCTAATTATTTTCATATTTATACGGATGGTTCCAAAACTGAAGACGGCACTGCATGTGCAATAGTTTATCCTACTCACATCATGCTGCGTACCGTACCAACATTTTATACAGTTTACTCTTCTGAACTGTATGCAATTAAAAAGACCTTTGAGAATGTACTGAAACATCCTGATAGCGATCGGTATCTGCTCTTTACGGATTCTCAATCTGCCATAAAAGCCGTACATAACTCATCCTCTAAATCTCCATTGATCAACGAAATTCAACGTCATTACACTGAGATCTACAATCAATCAAAGCAAATTATCGTTATCTGGACTCCTTCCCATCAAGGTCTGCATGGAAATGAACAGGCCGATATGGCAGCGAAAGAAGCAACTCGTCTTCCTATACAGGATATGGACATTGACACTTGGAATAATGATATAGCCATTCACCTTAAAACAAAGTTAAATGATCTATGGTACTCCAATTGGCTTCAAACATCTGCTACCAAACTCAGGGAAATTAGAACTGCTTCCAGTTTATGCTATCCAACTAAACATCTATTACGCAGGAATGAAGTTCTCATCAACCGACTACGTATTGGACATACCAAGCTCACACATTGTTATTTACTAAAAAGAAACCTCCTCCAGTTTGTAACACTGGCAGTGAAACTCTTTCCGTGAAGCACATCATCCAGGACTGTCTTCAATGTAATCAGTTTTCGACAACAACTAAAAATCTCCAACGACATAGCAAGATCTCTTGGTGAACCTTCTTACTGCAAGTGTCATAAAGTTTTTCAAGTTAACTGGATTGTTTGATAAAATTGTGTAATATTTATTGTAATGAATTAACTTGCTAAATATTATGTTATTGTTAAAATTGATTCGTATCGCGATATGACTTTTATTATAAGTTAAAAGACAAATACATAAATGAAAAAAAAAAACTTCTTTCATAACAAAATGTATCATCAATTAAATTGTTACCATAGAAACCATGTTTCCAAGGTATGTTTCTGTATAAAACAAATTAAGTATTGCATGACCATAGAAAGAGCTCTTTCAGATGATAATTATTAAAAAGGCTATAGGGTGTCATTTAAGAATGTTCTTGATGACTTCATAACTCGCACAGAAATAATCACTAAAATATTTTGTTTCCATAAAAATATTCCTTTCTAAATACAAGGTTTGCATGTCTGAGACTTTTCTCCCAAATCCCCTCATTCAATTTTAAATGCAATATTATGCGTTACTTTTGAAATGTCTTGTGTACACATACACATGCATATGTAGGGTACATACATGTATGCACACATGCAGTAGTGTATCCACACGAGCTATGCTAACGTTCAGTAACAGAATTCGTTGCCAACAGATCCGGATTTGATCCAAACTCCGAAATAGCCTTATCTAACCTCTTGATTGAGTATTCCTCATCTTCAGCCATGAGCTGTCTAAGTCGCTGTTTATCACATGTGCAAGGGGTTTTGAAGGTCTAAAATCAGATGGAGTATCAAAGGTCTCAAAGTTTTTTTCAATAGGCTTGATGATGACGTATCTATAACGATTTGATGCAATTCCATGTGACGTACACCAGCTGTAACTATCTTCGTCGTTACTTGTATCTGACGTGCTACTCCACAGAACTCCTTTACAAGAAGAGGACACGCTTTTGATGACTTATATTATTATCGGCGCAATTAACTACTATTACTACTACTACTACCACCACCACCACCACCACCACCACCACCACCACTACTACTATTATACTACTACCACCACTACTACTACTACTACTACTACTACTACTACTACTACTACTACTACTACTACTACTACTACTACTACTACTACTACTACTGTCACCTTTGTAATTTCCCATTTCCGGACACTTTCTCTGAATAGACAAATCAAGACGTGAGATTTATGAAATTACTTACCTTATTGTAATATCGAAACCAAAAGATTTACAGAAAACTGAAATCGATAAATTTTTGCAGAATTCGAATCTCCCAAATAACATACCTGTATCGCATCGTGGCGTCGTGGTCTCAGGCAGGGGTGCCGAACTGAGGCTCCCGACAGAGCCGCTAGTGTTGCAGTTGCTGTCAAGGACGCACTGCTTTGACCGAAGGTAGCCGAATGGTTCTCATCAGCGCGAAGGTAGGGAAAGCCTTCGAACGCGCGATATTGAAAGACTAGTCAGCTCTGTATGAACAAGCGCTCTTTTTGTTCAGGAATGAATTATGTGAGAGAGAATGTTTTCCGTTAAAGGGAAAAATGCTTATCAGAATAATAAATACGTCTTTGCATCAAATAGATTTATTTACATCTTATACAGGATGATTCACGAGGAAAGGTAAACAATTTAGAATGCGAATTCTCAAGTCATTCTGAGTCAAAAAGTTCATATGAATATAGGTCCGTTTTCGAACGGTTACGGAGATATAGCTCTTTGATTTCACAAAAACTTCTGATATTCCATTGTACTAACTCTCATTTAGAGACAGATAACGGACAAATTTAAAATCTATATTCACGTATGCATACATACCTAATATTCTAGACGTCGGGGTCGATGTTTTCGTATTGCACGACAAGGCCTTTTTCTCACAGTTTAATATTGATATGTTTGGAGACCACATGGTTATCAGCATCTGCAAGAAGTTTGGAATTGCCAACGATTTTGTAAAGAGAGACAGCTGTTCGACGTGTATTTCGCTTTTTCTTGTATACAAGGACAAAGACAAAGGTAAGGACAACGTAATCGTTGTATAAATTACGGAAGCAGTGACTATTTTTATATTATTTTTAACGTAGGGAATGAAGTAATATAACAAGAACGATTGTAATTCTAAACGTATAATAAAACGTTAAAAGAAAAAAAATCAAAGCATACTAGTGCCGAATTCGGGCCTTGTCTAACCGTTCGCTAATTAATTATCACAGATTAATGAAAAAACAGGGAAGGAAGTACATAAAAACAGTAGACAGCAAATTTCGTTGTCAATGATTCGACACTCTTTGGGAGTTGTATAATTCAGCTTTACTATACTTATTCGTACTTTTACATAATTTCTAATCCCAAATACATGGATAATTCTCTTAATGCTTGGTAATCTTTGTCGGACATTCGAAGTTCAGATCTCAGAAAAGAAAACCCTTTTTGTGCGAGATCGTGCGTATTTGCTTGGTTTCCGCACAAAACCAATCCGCGGAAAGTGTGAAATTCCACATTCAGTATTCCCAACCTAACACACATAACAATTTCCCTCTTCTTACCGCTTAAGTGACATATTGATTTTACTGCTTTAGGCTTTTAACATATTATTTTTAGAGACGTTGAATATAGTAATAATTATAAATTGGAAACTTACCACTGCAATTTCACCTAAATTGCACTGTTAATTGTTTTTAAATATTTGCAAAAATTAAGTAAACTCTACAACTCCACTAAAGTTACTGCATTCGTGATGCAAGTAACATTAAGGAAGCCGTGAAAAAATCAACAAGATTCCAGACTCATCATAGACTGGGGGGAAAAAAAGACACGTATATCACGGCCTGCTGGAGTATAGTAAACACAGAAAACATTTTAAAGCAACAATGTTGAAGATAGATATTTTTGTTTTGCAAATTTGCCGTCATTGAACAGAAACTAAAATAGAGATTTCATTGCAACTAATTAGAAATTACCCTTTCAGTTATGTAATAAACGATCTTCGCACAAAATAATGTACGATACACGAGCGGTATGTTTTCTTTCAATTCTCGGAAATTAAAAAAACTCAACTACGTTTCGCTTTTTCAAACTTTTCCTCGAACATGAAAACTTTAACATACCGCTCTTGTAACTCATATTGCTATTAATGAATGGATTACTTTTTCCATTCACCAAGCTTGGTGCTTGCACCTGGCGGACGAATTTTGAGTTTCTTCTCAAATATTTTCCCAAAAAAAATAATGGATAACTCAAAATGAGTTCACGTTAATCACCTCTTAATGTTCTATTTAACAATTTGTTTTGAAGAAATTTCAAAATTTAATGTAACTTTCATTGAAGTTGATTTGTATATATCTTTGGTCATTGTAAAAATATTCTTAGCATTTACATTTTTCTAGCTTTCTCTGTTTTTTAACTGAATATCAGGACAGTTTGCAATCTGAGGTATTTAACTTTCAAATGCACTACGTAAAACTAGTTCGTAAATGTGATGGCGGCAAGAGAAAAAAAAAACAATAAAATTTTCTGTCAAATGTTTGTTTAATTAATATGCATGCACCATGGTAAACATTTACCGTTCCAATGAACTGCCACAAATTCTTATTTTTCGCCGGGATCGTTGGATGGTAGACCGGTTGAAAGAGTTCATCAACATTATGGCCAAGGGCTTCAGCTGTTACCTGAAGCACATATACTGCGTTACTTACATTTAATCGACATCTGCCTAATATAATCCACAGCTTTGGTGTAAAGAAATTTTGTTGTGATGTGTCTTTTGAGGTTTTGAAAATAGTGTCACTATTAGTCTACTTGTTTCTTGTGAACTGGAAAATGTCTCACTGAATTCTTCAGAATATAAAAAAACCACAAGGAGGAGATAATGTTTGTGCTAATGTTTGATATTTACGTCGCTTTTCTTCCTCTCTTATTTTTTTTTTGTTACATCCTTTCCTCCCTCTCCAAAAATTTGCAATCCAGAAATTGCGCAGCAAGTCTGAACACGTGCGATTCACAGCAGAAACAACTTGGCTGTGAGATCAAACTGCGCATGCGCGGACTTGGTTAATAAAAACCTGAACTAACCAAACCTAACCCTCGTATATGCAGGATGTGTAACCGGAATACAAGGGAACTTCTTGATTTTCTCTGGAATGTGCACGCGAAAATAAATCCAGGTAAGGATCACGTTGGCACTCATGAGAAGTATGCGCATGCGTAGTTTGATCTCAAGCCAAGTTCTTCTTGTCGCGAGCCCCTCCTGTCTGAACAAGTTCAAGGTAAATTCAGCACTGCTTAACTTGGTTTCATCATTGAGATATGTATTTATATGAACAATGTTTTATATTAGAAGGAACGAAATTAGCGGGTATGTGTTCCAAAATTTAAAATCCAAGAAATAAGGGGTATCCTAGTAGGTCTATACATACATTTAGGTTTATAAAAATATTCCGAAATGAGAGAGTACAAATATAATGTAGACTGATTGATTTACACACATAGGCTATAAATTTACTTAAATTGAAGACATTAACATGTCTTTAATTTTCTTATTATATTTTGGTGGGTTACGTATTAGAAGTCCTGGGTGTAATTTAGCCACATAATTTTACAACTGGCGACCAAAATTAATACTGTGCTTTAGACCAGCAGATGTGAAATATTTAGATTCTACTAACGTTGAATTATTTCGTTTTGCTTCATGAATATGTGCCTGTGCGTATAGGTCTAATGCAAACATTGCGATTATTATTTTAAAATTTTAACAGCGTGTATTTATAAATTTATTCAGTTTTAAACACATTAAATTCAGAATAAGTTAATTTAGTTGGATAATCGAAACGTTTCTTTACATAAATTTTAATTATTCGTTTATGTAGTAAATTTAATGGATTAAGATTAATTTTTGTGCCTGTACACCAAATAATAATGCCATATTGAAAAATATACTGAAAAGGACTAATAAACATTACTTAGAACTCTAATGCGTAGGAGCATCGAAGATTAACAAATTTATGAATTGATTTACGAAACCACTTACAAAGACAAGTAATGTCATAAGACCATTTAAATTCTGATCAATAATGATAGTTCACATACGTGGCTTTTCAATCGTAAATATTTATAACTCTTAGGATCTAAACAATTCTCATTGTGTAGGCTATTATTAGTGTATCGTCATCACGAATTTTTACATTTTGAATGCTGACATTTGTTAATGAAAAAAGTACCTATGGTTGATTTGGATACATTTAATGAAAATAAGTTGGAATCAAGCCATTTTTTAAAATATTAATAAGTTATTTAGGCCTATATTAGCATTTCTAAATGTGTCTTGTCAAGATAAACAACTGAACTGTATCATCTGCATATGAATATATAGATTCATTAATTTTTTCTAAATTTGTATTTAACAAGTCATTAACTTAACGTCACTATTTTTGCTGCGCAACTTTTTTACTGCAGCTGCGAAAGTTGCGTATCGTGTTCACACGCACGCCAAAAGTAGCGCGCTGCACGCTACTTTTCGTGCTGTGCAGTCCGAGCGCTGCAGAAGTTGTGACTGGAGTTGCGAGTCTGTTCACACACAAGGCGCTACTTTTGTAGTCGCAGTTTAGCTGTAGCTTTGCATATGCGTGTTCATTCAATACATTTTGTGGTTATATTCACATCAGAGTTTAAGATTATGAAGCTCATCATCTGTTTTAATTATAAAAATTGAGAAGAAAACTACACAAAACAGACGATGCTGGAAGAATAGAAATACAAAACAATTTGAAGTTACGATCTCCGAGAACTACGATGAAGGGATGAATAGGCCCTAATGTTACGATATGCAAACTCTTTGCGAATATTAGGAGGATTATTATTTTTTAACCTTTCTCCATTGTATTGGTCCTGATGAGAGTACATTATTTTTTACATTGCTTTTTAAAATTTGCATTTTACTAGCACTTTCTGCTAAAAGCCTTTTACTTTTTGTTGTGGGGATCAGTATTTGCAAATTCCCCAGGCATTCTCTTGGTTCAAATATGTCTAGTATTTATATTTCTGTCCTAACTAGTTTTCAGAAATTTACATTTTTTGTTATAAAGCTATTACAAAAACGCGTATATATTTTACTTCAATGATAACCAATAACATATTCTCGTAAACGATGTTGGCAACCCCCCCCCCCCCGTTTGAAACTACGCTACGAAAAAAAATAATTATATCATCAACAAATATAAACTCTGACTGCGCAGTACATTTAGTTACTGTTACAAATCACTTATTTTTTATCATGTCAAACGTTAAAATATATCCAAACAATATAAAGTATCATTGGTACGTTTTGATGGCAGCACTGTTCGCATCCGCAGCAAAAGTTTCAACAAAACCGATATGCTGCGGCTGCAACCCTGAGAATCCTGCAGCATGAAAAAGTAGCGAGCAGCAGGTTCGGCAGCCGCTATTTTTCAGGTTGCACTGTTGTTCACACGTCGCAATACGAGAGTTGCGCGGTATTTTGCACTTCAGCGCTGCAAAAGTAGCGACTTTTGACCGTACTTTTATAATAAAAACAAAATTGGTCCCAGAAATGTTCCTTGTGGTACTCCTATATCAGTATTTTTATATTGCCTAATTTGATCTCCAGTTTCGGTCATTTATCTTCTATTACTAAAATATGATCTGTAGTAATGTCACGAGCGGTCTGAGATTTGCCGATAAATCCACGAGTGACATTTATTAGGACTATTTCGTGAATAAAATAAAAATGTAAATAATATGTCCCTAAAATTCGATCACAAAATGTTAATAATTGTATATTTACAAATACTTAACCTATTCAGACATTGTGAAGTTGAATTAGATGAATATCAATTACTGCAATAAAAACATTCGATGTTATTATTCAGTAATGCCATTGCGAAAAGCGAAATACAGGTTTAACAATGTTAATTACATGTACTGCGCTTTTCTCTTATTATTATAACATAAATACATTTTCATTATCTGTTGAAATCATAATTTAATTTAAAATTTTATAATATAATTACAGTAACCTGATTAATACATTAATTAAATAAAGAATTGTTGAAAACGCAGTTATCAAATCTGAATGAAGAAATGCAATTTTTTCAGATAGCCTACAATGGACATGGAATTAGAAGATGAAGATGTAGATGTGGAAGTAGAATTTCGCAATTTATTTAGTACTTCATCATTACATTACACACTACACCGAGAACTAAGAACTGTGTAATATGTGTGCGGACAGCTATATAGCAATGCTTATGTATTCACAGCGAGACGTGTTGCTACACAGTGAAGCCATATCTGTATAGATAATTAAAACACGAATATTATTACGCCATACGGAAGGCAGTTTGATAAAAAACCTTGTATATATTACTATGCAAGGTCTTTGGGTTTGATATGCGATGATGTTACATAAATTTGAACATCTGACTTTCTATTAATTGTTTAATTTCATTCACAAAATACAAATTTTATAGGCTACAATTATAGGTTAGGCCTAAGTTACCTGTGGGAGCAAGACCTATGTCAGCTGTGCCTTATTTTGACCGTTATTCAGTGCTGCAGGAAAGCATTTTTTATAACTCGACAAACGCATTCTCGCTGTAGTGTGTAACAGAACTAAAGCTGCATCTACACAGTTCAATATTTCAATCGCGTATGCGTGCAGTCTGGGAAGAATATTGAAAGAATCAAGTTTAAAAGGTACGTTCAATTAAGATGCATGAAGATTTTGTGTCTACATTGTGCGCCGTTTTGAACATCGTCTTCACTGCGTAAATATATTAATTAATATTAAATATCAATCTTGCATCCATTGCTTTAGAGTTGAAAGAAAAGTTTAACCGTGTAGTGGCATCTTAATGTATTCATGATCTTCAATTTACGGGGAAACAGTTGGCGACAACGACTAAACAAAAGAACGACCATGCGATAAATTGATAGCGATAAATCTAGCTGCAAAAATTATCGCAAAGTGTGACTGTGATTGGTTGGAATTCAACATTTCATTACACTTCATTGGTCGAAAATGGAATGACGTCATATAAACGAAATAGTCGGAATAATGTTAAAACAAAGCACTTGAAATATTAATACACGGTGTCCAGGAACGATATTCAAATGCATATTTGTGTCGTAGCTGCATATCTTAATGAAACTTAGTATAATTACATGTTTCATGTTTAATTAAGATGATTGACGCATGGTTGTTCGTGCATATATGTGCATATTTTGGACGTTTGTGCATATTTCGACATTACAAGCATATTTCATGCATATTTTTGTTTTGGCATAAATTGTTTTATAATTATCTGGGCTTTGCTAAAACATATAGTAATTATTTACTTTAGCTGATGGCGAGTTTTCTCGACAAAATTTATTCAGAACGCCTTGATTTGACTTGGGGAATACATAGAAACTACCAAAATTGAGCGGAAAGCAATAATTTTCCTTTTACCTTGTTATTTTGTAACGACTTCAAAATATACATTGTTGCTTACGCCAACTGTACTTCAACAGGAGGCGACTGAAATTGATGTGTTTTGTTCTTTGTTCCTTGTATAGAGAGCGTTGGGATGTAGGCCTATTAATGAGTTGGTCTGCCATTTTTCCTTGTACAAGTTAAAAACTTGTGGTTTCCACTCAGTGTCAGTAGTTTGTACGTTTTCTACAAGTCAGATCAAGAACTTCTGAATGAATTTTATTGAGAAAATGCGTCGTCAGCTGACGTAAAGAACGATTGATCTGAAGTAAAGTGCTGAAGGATACGATAGTGATGTAGGCGTTAATAATATCGTGTTACCGAATTATAAGCTTTGACCCTTTACTTCATGTGATATAGAAATATCTTTTTCTATGCACAAGTTTATTTTTACGGACAAGAGGAACAGGTTGGATTCTTGAACTGAACAATATTATTGTGCCACATTTCATACAGTGATGAAAGAAAATGAATTGCCTATCAAATTGGTTTTAATGAAATTAGTAATAGCCAATAAGACAATAACTAAGAAATTAAAGTGTATGTGTTTCTCTTTGTGCCCAATAAATAGAATATTTCTCATTACGTGGCTACTGTTTTGTTTTTCGTGGAATTCTATACTATGCTGGCTTTTCACATTTTAGTACATATAAATGCATATTTGCATGCATATTTTTGGGATTTGAGTGCATAATAATTCTCAACAATAGTCATGATTCCTATTAGGCCGAGCGCGATTAAAATGTCTCGGAAGCCCTAGAAGTCAGCTTTGGACGAAGATAATACACGAAAGTGTTATTTTGATATTACTATGATATACCGAAGTACATATGATATTTTCATGCAGGAATTATGCATTAGCATGTGTTATTTTGACATGGTAGTCAATAACAAAAATAATAATACAATTTCTAAGTACATTGAGATTGATGATGCCAAATTTGAGACAGTCCAGAGCTTTGTATATCTTGGATCACTAGTTAATAGTAACAATGATATCTCAGAGGAAATAAGAAGAATACAAAGCGCCAATAGGTGTTATTATGGGCTGCAAAAACAAATTAAATCAAGATTGCTATCTCGTGGCACAAAATGTAGACTATATAAGACCCTAATAAAACCAGTGTTGACCTATGCATCAGATACATGGCCTCTTAGTGAAAGGGATAAATTTAGATTGGCCGCATTCGAAAGGAAGATATTGCGAAGGATTTTTGGACCTGTAAGGGATGGTGAAACTTGGAGAATAAGATATAATAACGAATTATACCAGCTTTATGAGTCTCCCGATATAATAACATCCATTAAGATTGCTCGTCTGAGATGGGCAGGGCATATTAAGAGAATGGATGAATGTGAAATACCTAGGAAGGTTATGGAATATGGGATTGATGGAGGAAGAAGAGTTGGAAGGCCAAAGCTACGATGGATGGACTGTGTTATGGACGACATTAAGAGGCTTGGAGTGAAGAACTGGTGGACGGTGGCTAAAGATCGAGACCGATGGAGAAGAATTCTTAAGGAAGCCGAGGCCCGATCCGGGCTGTAGCGCTATGGATGATGATGATGATGATGATGATGATGATGATGATGATGATGATGATGTGTTATTTTGACTTTGAATGTGAAATAAGTTGCGTACATTATTTACCAATAGCCTAGGTACACTTTTGTATGCTTTTACTTAGTTATCAGTTCATTTTACAGCGCAGGGAGCCGTAAAAGCATGTTGATAATGTGCAGGTATGATAATAAAAAGCGACGCTGAAACAAGTAATGTGGAATAGCGTCTGTGCTTAACAGAACAGAAATGTGCTACTAATGCTTGAAGATGAACCCAATCTCTGTTCGATTTTCCTGATATTTATATTATTATGTAATATAGTAGGAGATGGGCAGGGTATGTAGCACGTATGGGCGAATCCAGAAATGCATATAGAGTGTTAGTTGGGAGGCCGGCGGGAAAAAGACCTTTGGGAAGGCCGAGACGTAGATGGGAAGATAATATTAAAATGGATTTGTGGGAGGTAGGATATGATGGTAGAGACTGGATTAATCTTTCTCAGGATAGGGATCAATGGCGGGCTTATGTGAGAGCGGCAATGAACCTCCGGGTTCCTTAAAAGCCAATAAGTAAGTAAGTAGTATGTAATATAGTAGGCCTAAATAGTCTAGTCCAGTTGTATTCAATATTTTTTGCTAGTGTACCCCCAAAATACATTTGCTTTACCTGGAATTGATATTGTAAAGTAAAATATCTAAACTGGAATAATATTATAAAAAAATATCATAAAATGAATATGTCAGCATTTTTACATGCCTAGTCAGTAGAATGCGTATCCCTTGAGGCAACCCCCCCCTAATCCCTGGGTGTATGCGTATCATAGATTGAAAACCACTGGTCTAGTCTAGTTTCCTGTATGGTACTGAAGTTTGACTTGAAAATAGACCTAGTGATTGATAAAACAAAACAAATTCGTTGTGCGACAGCCCATAGAGGGCCAAGGCGCGACTAAACGACTGCTGGCTTCACGTCCACGTGCATTAGCAGAGGTAAACGATCATTCAAGCACTACGAGGGTAACGTGTGGTTAGTACGGTGGTTATCCATTCCAAACCGTTATAGTTGACTGTCGAAATCGGATTTCACTACTCACCGTAGCTACCCAAATTCATCACGATGCTGGATAGGCACCGGTCCCATGAGAAAATTTCTTCCCTCTTGAAGAATCTAACCAGCGCTCATTCCTTAAAACTAGCCCAAAACATAATGCTTTAGACTACACAGCTCCGATGTGAGACAGTGGTTGACAAATCGAAAATTTTAAAACATGATTGGATTGAACATGTTTCGGCATTATTTTATAGTGAAATTAAAACAACCGACTTGTAACGTTTGAAGGCTTCCAAGGGTTTCCATGGTGACGTCTCTTCCCCTCTCTTCGTGGCCAATAAGATCCTAAAATACTATTCCTTCTCCCCTTCACCTACAATCTTTGAGAAGGTAGAGGGGACGGTAGCGTATTATTGGTCATAAAGAGACGGAAATGTGGCGCCTTCGAATGTCTCAAGTTGCTTGTTGTTTTAATTCTCCTTAACCCATTGAAGCACAAATTAATTTTTTATGTTTTTCATATCATGGATCATACCGAAGCTTCAATCAATTTTTTTTTCAGCATTTTAACTCTGCACACAATTTCAAAACACAGATAGAACCTCTATGTATACTCAAGAGGTGGTTCCTTGGTGGAATATCTGTGCCATAAAATTCAGAAAGAAAGAAAACGGTGGTTCTTCTGAATAACCACTATGCTGCAAACGGTTAAAAGTGTTATGAATGTTAAAATGTAATGATATGATACTTTATGGAGATTCCTGAGTATCCCAAGCATTAGATCCATTTGCCTGATTATCTGAAGCTTTCTTCGGTCACGAGTTCAACTGATTACCAGGTTAGGTTTTTTCGAGTTTTCCTAATTGTAAGGCATTATATCAGGTAATCACATAGCGAATTATCGACAGTATGTCGAATATCATCTCGCTATCATCAATTCCGTCGACGCTAATTTAACCTACTAATTAATACAGCGCAGTTAACTGACCTATTAAAAAAGATTTTGCTTCTTTTGTTCACCCATGCGTAATATAGGCTATATTTCACTACAGGAAACTGAAATTCTCTCGATAATCTTCTTCTCCAAGTAGTTGATACAGCGTCGTTAAATAACCAAAAGAAGGGGGGCTACAACAGTGCATTAGAATATACTGGGAAGCATAAAACGATTTAGCCTATATTTTGAAAGTATTTGTACCTGCAAACTAAAGCCACTTGTTTATCATTATATATATACCACAGAAGCCAGTTAACCTAAAGAACATTTTGCCTTCTTAGATGTAGCTTTCCTGGAGAATTACCACTAATATTTACCGTATGTTGTAGTAGTTTAACCATACTATAACTGTGGAATGTGTATTAGAAAGAAAGGAGGCTAGAGTTATTAAGGTTGATGTAACAATGCAGGCCTACAAAATATCACTTTGTGCTGTTTTCAATTCTGTTTGAATAAATACGTCACATAGCTTGGGAGGGATGAGTTAAAAAAAAAACTGACGTTCCTACCTGATCGGTAGTCTTTGATTTGGGTGAGAGCTGGACAATGTTTAGACCTATTACATTCCTGTCGAAAGGCACAGAGGGTACACGCAATAAACTTAGAGGAATACGAAAATCATGTATTCTGCAATATAAATGGTCGTAAAATTAGAAGCACTGGTAAATATATGTATAGGAATCGAAGTATTTTTAATTAAGGATTATAGAATTATATAAAAACCAAAGGCCTGGAAGCTTGTTATGAGTGTTATACCATAAATTTATAGCGCTGCAGTTTTTATTGGTATGAACGGTAATTTTGGTATAGCCTATGTGTAAGGTAAGAAACAGGTATTTAGCTTAAAAGTTCTAGACTTGTGTAAAGATTGACATGTTTAGTGTATTATGTGGCCGGTTATGTAATAAATCATTCCTCACTGGCAACTGGAAATCACCTCTAATCACAGAATCACTTATTAAAATCACCGTGATCGAAAATGAGCTGTCACTACTTCACCGGTGAGTGAAAAATCACGTTTTACCAAATCTCTAAAAGGGAGCTATTGAGGAAATAGCGCTGTCAGCTTATACTGGTACCAGGACGAATAGTGTCGCCAAAGGTCTCAAATTTTATCGAGAAGTAGGGTAATCGGGTTTCGAAGGCAGTGAGGGCACTGAAGAATTTACAAGGAATTTTAAACTATATTGCCGCCCCATTAAATTCACACATTTCTGCTAAGACTCTTTATAAAGACTTTTCTGATCACAAATTCCTTACTGATTTTCTTCAGTATCTCACAACTACAACCAACACCTTTGCGTCTGCTACAACAATGTTTAGTAGTAACCTTGCAGAGTACCTTAGAAATGAGCGAATGGCTCTGGAGCAAAGGATACAATTTTGTTATAAAAATGTGTGTGATTGTTCAAGAGAAGTAACACAAAAATTGAATTAAAGAAAAGATTAGCTTAGCGAATGCAATGTGAGATGACATCTATCTTGACACCATTGACTCTCTTTCGATCCAATCTTTGGGAGCAGGTTGTTGCAGAAAACACATCATCGATATTATTCCTAAATTAGTCTACCACTATTTAAAGTGCCGATTCTGCTTCAGGACAAAGTAAATCCGAAGATTTTTACAAGCTCGTAAATCCATCAAGTCTCTCGCAAACTCTTAAAGGTAGCAGGCAACTAATCATAGTGAGTAATTTAATTAATTTATAGGCACGTAAAATATCATTCAACTCTTTATTTACTAACATTTTGTAGGTTTTTCTGTCCCCGAATTCGCAACTTGTTACGAAAAGATTATTTAAATACTGAACTTATAATGGTTGCTTTCACAACGTTTCAGATCCCATTGTATTTTCTGTTACGAACGTTCATAATAGTAATACCTGATAGAAGATTATTAATTATAAATATGGGACTATAAAGGTATTTCTTAAGTTACGAATAGCCGGGTTAAATGGAAGAAATTTGCTTTTAAAAAGGACTACATTCAGCGTAACAAGTACTGTGAATTCCTTCCGAGTCCGCTCATACAGAGTCCGTGCGCTCATAGCAGTAATAGCGCCGCGTTGCGGCGGATACGTGTGAACTCACAGAGTGCATACACTATTTCTTCTATTCGTCCTGGTATACTTCGAAGAGGTGGAAAAATTCAAATATCTTGGAGCAACAGTAACAAATATAAATGACACTCGGGAGGAAATTAAACGCAGAATAAATATGGGAAATACCTGTTATTATTCGGCTGAGAAGCTCTTGTCATCTAGTCTGCTGTCAAAAAATCTGAAAGTTAGAATTTATAAAACAGTTATATTACCGGTTGTTCTGTATGGCTGTGAAACTTGGACTCTCACTTCGAGAGAGGAACAGAGATTGAGGATTTTTAAGAATAAGGTACTTAGGAAAATATTTGGGGCTAAAAGGGATGAAGTTACAGGAGAATAGAGAAAGTTACACAACGCAGAGCTGCACGAATTGTATCCTTCACCTGACATAATTACGAACATTAAATCCAGACGTTTGAGTTGGGCATGGCATGTAGCACGTATGGGCGAATCCAGAAATCCATATAGAGTGTTAGTTGGGAAGACAGAGGGGAAAAGACCTTTGGGGAGGCCGAGACGTAGATGGGAAGATAATATTAAAATTGATTTGAGGGAGGTAGGATATGATGATAGAGACTGGATTAATCTTGCTCAGGATAGGGACCAATGGCGGGCTTATGTGAGGGCGGCAATGAACCCCCGGGTTCCTTAAAAGCCAGTAAATAAGTAAGTATAACCTTGTAGGCCACTGGCGTGGCTCAGTCGTTTAAGGCCTTGCCTGCCGGTCTGAAGTTGCGCTCGGGCGCGGTTTCGATCCCCGCTTGGGCTGATTACCTGGTTGGGTTTTTTCCGAGGTTTTCCCTAACCGTAAGGTGAATGCCAGGTAATCTATGGCGAACCCTCGGCCTCATCTCGCCAAATACCATCTCGCTATCACCAATCTCATCGACGTTAAATAACCTTGTAGTTGATACAGTGTCGTTAAATAACCAATTAAAAAAACTTGTATGCGGAAAAACTGCGTTCTACATCGTCTGCAACCAAGGACATATGTAAAATATTTCACATCATCCATTTATACATCAAGTTTATAACAATCGCACTTGTCATCTGACAAAACTCTTGCAATTTTGCATAATGCATTGAAAGCACAGTTTTTTTTTTTTTTTTTTTTTTTTTTTTTGTGTGTGTTCACACCTTTTTGCTTATATCGTCATGCGTCATATACGTTTTCGGCGTTACAAAACTGTAATGCAAAATTCCAAATATATATATATATATATATATATATATATATATATATATATATTAGTAGGTTATTTTACGGCGCTTTATCAACAGCTTAGGTTATGTAGCGTCTGAATGAGATGAAGTGATAATGCCGTTGAAATGAGTCCGGGGTCCTGCACCGAAAGTTACCCAGCATTTGCTCATATTGGGTTGAGGGAAAACCCCGGAAAAACCTCAACCAGGTAACTTGCCTTCACCGGGAATTGAACCCGGGCCACTTGGTTTCGCGGCCAGACGCGCTAACCGTTACTCCACAGGTGTGGACTTCCAAATATAAAAAAAGAAAAAAAAAAAGAACACATCTTTTCAGACTTACGTTTTACCATATTTGTGACAATTTAAGTATGATTTCAAACAATTATTCTCAACCTTAACATTTTAGATCTTTCCGATGTTTACCCTTATATACTATGATTGTATTGTCTTGATTTTATAATACTCAATAATCGTATACAAAACACGGAACGTGCTTGCTTAGGCGTGTGTCAAATTCACTTCCGCTGCCTACTTTAAACACGTCGACTACATTCTGTCCGGCGTCGTGTGTTCGCCTTCAAACGAATACAAATATACCGATCTCACGGCCCTATTCATGACCCACTGATAATATTAGCGTTCGGCTGTGGCTCATAGTCTTGTAGTAAGCATTTGAAATTCTGTCATTCTTTTTTCATCACGGATCCCGGAAGGGGTGTCCATACTCGGTGCGGAAAAGACGTAAATAAAAAATCGCGAAAGCTTATTATATTTCATGTGCATCATTCCCCGATGAATTGTAGACACTTAATATAAACAAGTTAAAGTTATGTTTTATTTAACGACGCTCGCAACTGCAGAGGTTATATCAGCGTCGCCGGATGTGCCGGAATTTTGTCCGCAGGAGTTCTTTTACATGCCAGTAAATCTACTGACATGAGTCTGTCGCATTTAAGCACACTTAAATGCCATCGACCTAGCCCGGGATCGAACCCGCAACCTTAATATAAACAAAATCCGTCCAAAAGTTTCCGAAGAAATCCCTATAGAGACATATCGATGGACGGCATGCTGAAAACCACTTTCTTGGTACCATAGATGCTGAAAATGTGTATTTCTATGAAAATCTCGAAATTTGTTTTGTTGCACCACCACCATATTTTCTCTGTATTTCTTAGAAACACTTTTAAAGGGACGGATGACTGAATATTGAAACTTCATTCAGTTTTTTTGAAATTTATATTATTCATTTGCTGTGTTTCATGTAATAGTGTACAGAGTATTATTTTTTAATTTTGTTAAATAGTTTTGGAGACATTTTTAAAATGTCTTATTATCCAATAAAAAGTTTTCTATGAAACAATTTTCAACTTCTTAAGTCTATACTTTTTCTTAAGGTTTCTCATAGATACAGTTTTCAAATTTATGCTGGCATTTAATTTCACATGTTTAGTTATTGTTGAGGAATTTTTAAAATTTCATTAAATCAAAAATTCTTTAGAGAAATTATTTTTGAAATTGAAAAAGTAACAATTATGTGGTTATATTTATTAGCAGAATTTCCATTCATAACATATTTATCTTCTGATTGAGGTTTTGGTTGATAAGTACATCTACTATCAGGCAGTACATCTCACTTGACGATATGTATCAGAGGAAGAACAATTGTTTCTATGATGCAAATCTGGCTTTCAGGTAGGTGTTCCCTGTGAAGCAAGTTTGAATGATTTCAAGGGAAAAATTTTTCCGAGGCTGGGTATCGATCCCGGGACCTTTCGATTAGCGCACGAATGCTCTACCGACTCAGCTACCCAGGAACTATACACGACACCGTCACAATTGTTTGTATGCATCTGAAGTCTGACTAGTGTAATATGTACCTAGTCGGCGATGTACGTATGCAATGGAGAGGGAAAGGAACTGCCACCCTACCCCATTATCTCCTGGCCTAGTTGCCTCATAAGTGGTGCCTTCTTGGTGTCACTTATGAGGTTCAGACCTGTCTTCGGACAGTTGACTAAGCAAAACCAACAACAACAAAATCATGTTTTTCTGCACCCGCACCAAATTTCAAAGAAAGAGGTTAAGAATTGTTTTGAAATTAGCATTATGCATGCAATGAACGTTGGAAAAATTAAGTGCGAGAGTACAGTGAAGAGGTGGACGTACCGAATCCAGGTATTTAAATGCCGGACTATTTAAAAATGGCTACTGTGAAGTCAAAAGGCCTTCCAAATTGCGAAACTTTATATTTTTTTCGAAATAACAAAGATTGTAGACCTTAACAGCAAAAAGCGAAAGTTGGGTTGAATTCATCCTCTGCGTTACTTACAGATACCTGTACTCCGGCTGTGTAAGTTCAGAATTCAAATCCAGTCGAAAGCGAAGCAATATATTATTACTAATACATTATTATCGCATATGAAGTCTGATTAGTGGAATATACAGGGTGTTTCAAAAATACGGGGCATAATTTCAGGTATGTATTTCCCGCATGTAGACAATCAAAATAGTTCATTACAACATGTGTCCGGAAATGCTTTATTTCCGAGTTATGGCCTTCACAACATTGAAATTCACCGGAACGTTTTTCTTCCCGCAGGTCGTTGCCGTCAAAGGAGACATTAAGAGGGCACTCTGACAGTTCATTCCGAGGCGAAGGTTACATTCAGCGTTGTGTAGGTACTTGGATCGAAGGTTTCCTTATCGATGGATAGGTAGAGGTGGCCCAATTGCTTGGCCTCCACGCTCACCTGATCTGAACCCTCTCGATTTCTACTTGTGGGACCATTTAAAATCATTGGTTTATTCGTCTCCGGTACCTAATTTGGAATCCCTTCGGAATCGAATTGTGGCATGTTCTGAGGACATACGCAATACTCCTGGAGTTTGGGATCGTGTTCGCAGGTCAATGAGACATCGATGTGAGGTCTGTATTCAAGCAGGAGGTGGACATTTTGAACATCTTCTGTAATGACAACGACCTGCGGAAAGAAAAACGTTCCGGTGAATTTCAATGTTGTGAAGGCCATAACTCGGAAATGAAGCATTTCCGGACACATGTTGTAATGAACTATTTTGATTGTCTACATGTGGGAAATACATACCTGAAATTATGCCCCGTATTTTTTAAACACCCTGTATAGCTAATCGGCGATATATGCATTGGAGAGAGAAAGGAACTGGCTACCCCATAATCGCCTGGCCTAGTTGCCTCATGAGTGATGCCTTATTGGTGTTACTTAAGAGGTTCAAACCTGTCCTCGGACACTTGACTAAACAACAACACAATATTATCATCAGTCATGAACATGATCTGATTAGGCCAGGTTCAAGAACATTTTGGTTTCTAGAACATGAAAATGAATTTATTCATTACAATAAATATAGGCGTAGGCTACTTAAGGAGACGGATAACTGAATTTTGATTAAAGTTCATGAACAATTTTTATTTCTTGATTTTGTATTTTAAACAGAAATAAAAATCGTAATGAATAAATTAATTTTCACGTTCTAGAAACCAAAATTCGATTCGCTTTCGACTGGATTTGAATTCTGGACTCATATAGCCAGAGTACGGGTATCTGTATGTAATGTAGAGGATGAATTGAACCCAACCTTCGATTTTTGCTGTTAAGTCATAATGCTATACAGTATACATAGCTCAAGTTGCAGTGAAGCAGTCTGCTGCATGGGACATCTGTTACATGTGCGTAATATGAGAACGTCGCGTCGCCGCTCGACTTCCCAGCATTTCCTGTTTTCAGTTTTGCTGCGCAGCAAGTGTGCATAACTGAAGTCAAGTGTAGTTTGCATCTTGTCACGAGATTCCAGGAACTTGAACTAGGATTTCTGTGTAAATAAATATTGTGTTTCTCGTCATGTATATGCTCAGAAAATTAAATATGTCGGGATCACTATACTAGAATTATTATATCGATTTCTCTTATTACATATTTTTATATATTGCGATAATTTTACATATTTCACATGATTTTACATAAAAGTTAGGCTACATATTTTGTTCTACGTAAAGATTAATTTTTTGATCCTACAGAATACGTCTGTTACGATAAAAATTAATATTAAAGGATCAAAAAATTAATCTTTACGTAGATTCTTCGAGCAGCTCTGCATATTACTGTGGAATCCCGGCTACCAAACTGAGTGCGCTCCTTGTATAATGGCAGTTGACTTCATATACAAAAATGTCAACATATGTCGAACTTGGAGTCATGCCACGAAGGGAAAACCACTGGAGGAGAGGGATTCGGTCCGGTAATGTGGCTTGAACTTCGGCGTAGCTGAATGGTTGGAGAGCTTGGTACGTAAAACCAAGGACCCGTGTTCGATCCCCGGTGTCGGAGCGAATTTTTTTCCTCTAATATTAATTAATACATATTTTGTTGTGTTTGCTGTATTTGTGTATTAATTACAAATTTGTTGACTTATTAAACATAGTTTGGGTGGATATTACAGCCGAAAGGAATGTGCCATGAAGTATAGAAAAAATTAAGATCGGCTATGGTAGTTCAAGGCTTATCCAAAAGACTAATAACAAGAAAACACTCTACTTGGGTTGCAGAGTAACCTCTCAACTCCTATACTCAAGTTTACTTAAAATTAACTTTGTGATGAATATTTTTTTTAAGTTTTTGAAAGCAGGTAAGGGGTACAGAACTTTTATCTTTTATTAGTAAATACACCTTCTCCCAGCATTCCTGTCAAATCAGACTTACGGCCTGCATTCTTGTCCTCTAATCTCTCAAAATCATATTCATTCTTTATGATCGATTGGAAGTAAAGTAAGTTACTATCAGAGTTTTTTTTTCCTACAACACCAGTCGCGTTTTCGCTGACCACGAAACTAAAATCGTTGACTGCAATCAACAACTCCTTCAGAACTCACGGTAAATTTAAAATTTGTCAAAATTAAAAAAAAATGGACGTTTCATGAAATCATAATTGCAGCAAGATGTACGGAGCATACTTCATAAGAAAAATAAACGAGTTCTTCGAAAATCCAGGTGCTTGTTACACAAATGTAGTTAAAAAAATAAACAACTTTTGTAAGAACTGATCTATTGCTATGGTCGCTCCAAACCCCAGGATATTATATGTTCGACAGTGCGCTCCACGTACTCATAAGAAATTCCTCTGTTAAAATTCGTCCCAGTGACATCCTGTGTCGTGAAAAGGATATCTTATGCCTACAGGCATATTATTCTGTCTGACAAGCGTCAATCACTGACCTCAGAAAATATAAATTTATCATCTTTATCATTTTCATCTTCATAATCATTATCTTCGTTGTCAACAACAATTTCACTACAGACTAATACGGGTCTCGGCTTCCTTCAGAACTTTCATGCAGGACTTTTCCTGGCTATCATTCACTAATAAAGTTCTTAGACTTAAGCCTCTTCAGACTGTCCGTTACGCCTTCCATCCATCGAGCCGTCCGTTCGTCTATCCATTTGAACTTGGGTCGTCCAGTTCTCCTTAGTTGTCCTTCCTTCCAGTATACATTCCATGACTCGCCTAGGTACCGTGTTCTCATACATTCTTTTTTGCAGGATATTCCCAATTATTGCCCATCGCAGTTTTCCTACTTGCATTGCTGTACTGATATCTACGGATGTATGAAGTTGGTTAGATCTTTGTTGTATCCAGACAAGAAATTTTTGGTGATTTTTTTTTTTTACGTTTCGTGAAAAACATTAATATACTGTATTGTGTTTATGTTAAAAATGTGACGGTAATTTCGTGAAAATTTTATGGTTTCTTTTCACCATGAAATGTTACACACTCATACACAATCTTAATTAGCAATAATTAGTTATACACGGTATTTTATTTCATGGATAAATAAAGCTGTAAATAAATAAATAATAATAATAATAATAATAATAATAATAATAATAATAATGCATTAAAACAGAATCTACTATTAAGAGGACGAATAAAGAACTGCTTATGAACCACAGACAATCCTTGGCGCGAACAGTACATGAACGGCCAAGGTTCACCAGCCGGCTGCTGGCCTCACGTAGAGGTGAACGATCATCCAACCAGAACTAAAATACCGTGTTGTCAGCATGATGATCCCCTCAGCCGTTATAGTCAGTTTCGAAACCTGATTTCGCTACCTATCGTAGCTCCCCAAATCCATCATAATGCTGGATGGGCACCGGTTCCATACACTGACCGAAATTTCACTAGAAAATTCCTTTCCCATAAGAGCTCGAACCAGCGCTCATTCCATAACACGAGTCCAGATAATGAAGCCTTAGACCACGACGCTATGGCGCGGGACTTACAGACCATAGAGGTCCACAGGATGGTGGGAGGTTAAGGATCCCACCTGTAGAGATATCCGGTATTAATGGCAGTAGGGATGTCCGCCGCCTATATCTTCAGAATTAACTGGTATACTGTTGTATAAGCACATGAGGATATCCTTTAAATGTTACTTATTCATCTGTATGTGAGTAATGTCTTGTATTAACTTTATAAGTATAGTAACATATGTATTGTATTAATATACACGCGTATGTTTCGCGTTCATGTCAAATATATATTTTTTAATATATTGAAACCACCCCCACCCATGGATTAGAATAAACTACAAGTAGGTTATGTAGGCCTATACAGAGTGTAAAGGTATAAATGCCGTCCTTTTCACAGTCGTCGTCGTAGACGGTCTACAGAATCAAAAAATGTTTATACAACATAGAGTCAAAACTTAATAGTTTTCCCAGAAAAAAATTCTTTCCTTATTTTATTTGCGTTATACTGCTTATATTGCTAGTAAAATTACGAAAACAATTACATCAGTAGGTATATCTAGCAAAGAGTTAATATTAGTTTAAATACATATTTGTGTGTTCTAGTTTTCGTGAAATTAAATATAATGCATCCTTAAATTTGTTAATATTCTGTGTGAGAGACGTGGCAACATGTTCAGCAAGATTCATGCAGCAGACGTACAGCTCAGCTGAGTTCAAGCTCCCTGTCCATAGGTGTCCTACCGAGCGGATGGCAGTTCTCAGTACAGGTATTCGATAAACAACTTACAATGCCATTCACAGTTCATATGTTATTAATTTGTGGAGAAAGTCGTCGTAATTCAAGTGCGGCAAGAAGGATGCACCGTCAACGTTTTCCGCAAAGAAGATTAATGGGCGAGCTTTTTTAGCAGTTTCTCAACTATTATTAGAAACTGGGAGTCTTTTATCCCGTTTCGAAATTCACACAACCAGACATTTCTTTAAAAATTACAGTGAATGCAAAAAGTGTTCGTACACTTAGAAAATTCAGGTTATAATACACTTTAAGGAGAATCGCAGGATTTCAGAATACAATAATGCACTAATTATGAATAGTGAGTTCTGACGCTCACAAATATGCTGTCTATAAAACAACAAAAGTAGTACAATATTTGGAAAATTAAATAAAGCTCAATAATGATACATAAGTCGGCACAACAAGTGATCGTACACCTGAAGTAATCATCCTAAAAGAAGAGTTGGAGGGGGTAGTGTTGCCAGTACTCGTGTGTGTGTGTGTGTGTGTGTGTGCGTGCGTGCGTGCGTGCGTGCGTGCGTGCGCGCGCTCTCCGTCAGCAGTGAATGAAGAGCTGAAACGTCAAAATGGGCTGCAATCGTAGAGAAACAAGTAAGGAGACAAGAAAAGTTATTATTAAACTGCACAACCAGTGCAAATCGTTATGTGAAATATCTGAACTTGTTGGGAGACCTCGGTCAATTTATGATAGGTTCTGCGCATCAAAGACTGTGTAAAACAGCCAAGAACTGGACGACCTAAAGTCCCAACAGAACATGATGAGAGCGTGATTATTAGGAAAATTAAGAAAGTTGCAAAGATTAGTGCAGTAAAGGTTATCGCAGATCTGGAAAGACGACGTATGAAAGTTTCAGCCAGCACAGCCATGGTTATCATGGTCGCATAGCCAGGAAAAAGTGTTGAGTGAGTAAGAAAAATCGCACAAATGATTTAATTTCGCGAAAGAATACCGAGATAAAGGAATGGAGTATTGGAAAAAAGTAATTATTTCGGACGAAAGCAGATTTAATGTTTTTGGTTCGGATGGGAGAAGTAGGTGTGACGACAAAAGAATACAGAGATGAATCCTCAACACCTAGTGGCTACAGTAAAACATAGAAGCGGGTCAGTGCTACTTTGGGGTGTATGAGGCCTCGGGCATGGGTAGACTGCATTTTATCGACAGTGTGATGGACCGCAAAAGGTATGTGAACATTTTAAAGCAGAATCTCCATGCTAGAGCTGAATCTTGAAAGTACTTTCGTTTTCCAGCAAGATAATGACTCCAAGCATACTGCGGAAAACATTCGATTGTGGCTGCTCTACAATACTCCAAAACAACTTCACACACATCCTCAGCCACCTGACACTAACGTCATCGAGCATCTTTGGGCTATTCTAGAAAAAAGCATAAGAAAGCACCATTTCTCAAATAAAGAATGTCTTAAGTAAGCTCTTCAAAAAGAATGGGGCTTAATTCATTCCACAATTACAGAAAAATTAATAGAATCAATGCCACAAAGACTGGAGACAATAATCGCTGAAAAGGGCAATCCTACAAGGTACTGAAATGCAATATAGGTTTGTAAAGACTTCTTGATAGCAGGTGTACGATAACTTATTGTGTGTATGAAAATAGGAGTGATTTAATTTTGTTAAATATATTATAGAAATTAATAGATTTTTTCACTTTTTTGCTACACTCAATAAAATATGTAGAGTTTTCAGTCACAATATTGTTATTTGCAAACATTTCAGACGTCTCATTTGTCCTCAGAAACTATTTTTACTTACGTTTTGTAGATGTACGAACACTTTGTGCAGTCACTGTATACTGCTTTACGGAAGCGGGAGAGATTAAAATTTTGCATTAGAAAAAAAAGTTCGTGTGATTTTGTGCAGTAAACCATTATTGTTTCTTTTTTAGACGTACAATAAAAAATGGAGCATTGGAAATTTTCCATAATGTTCTATTAATAAGATTGAAAGTTTGTATTTGCTGCTCGTTTTTTGTAAACAAGAGTTGGCCTGGTCCGCCCCTGCATTAGAACAGAGCATCTGTTTTTTGTACCGGTATGTCTGTACCCGCTTGAGCTGTACTGTGTACTTGTAAACTCCCTCCTCCCCATCCAGCAACGTTGTCAAACGTCTAATATTGTAAACTTTAATAATTAGTTAAATATTGCAATTATAAAAAATTGTAAGGACTTTTATCTTCCTTGTGATATGAATAATCATCAGTTACAATAAACCCCTTACACCTTGTATATACAGAATCCCCTTGTGTATAGGAATTGACCCGTTCGTCGCTCAGTTTATCGAATATGACATAACCATTTTAATGGCAGACGAAGTCTAATTTCCGTTCCACAAAATCCTTTCATTTTTTCTATTGATGTGGGTGAAATATAGACGTTACACGTAAAAAATGGAAGATATTCTGCAAGATTTTCTTCTGAATGCTGTTCATTTCCAATGGTAGACGAGAAAAGTAATGACCATATCTGAATGTACTGAAATTGGTTTATACGTGAACCACGTTCTTTTATGAACAAAACTATAAACATAGCGTATGCTTAACAAAGTTAGAGGGAGGACTTTCAAATCTTTCCTGACTTGGTAATAATAGTAATAGCCCTATAAATTATTCCAGCGCCATAATATCTCTTTCTTTATACAGTAAGTCGTGCAAAGCGAAATGAGTTTCGGCGACAGTTGAACCAGTAGTCTTGAAGAGTTAGACCCTTCAACAACTCAGAATTGCCTGGCCCACAACACGCTATGAAAGCACGAGGTTGCTTCAATGTGCATCCGCTGTTCGAAGGGGAGCAACAGGGGCATCACGAAACCTCAATTCACCCTCCTACTGTATATCGATGAAATGAACTCAAGGTTAATAACAGCAATGTTAACGTTAACAAAGGACCTCTTGAAAGAGAACCATCGGTGCAGCGAAGGTGACACACTGTTTGTACGCATTTCTTTCCAAGGAAATTTATAAACAAAATTTGTACAGTGGCGAAGCCAAGGTGTAAATACTGGGTAGACTGAAAAAATCTGCTTACCTTGTATCTTTTTATATAACAGATGTTTCTCAGCTTTTCTATCAAAATTTTTTGTGACATAGACCCCACAAGAAGATAATGACCACTTATTTTCACCCCAAACAGAATGCAGGTATAACAATATGACTTATTTGTCTCAGAGCACCCTGTTAGCCTATGATATTTCTTATACCATGAAAATTGAAATTTATTACTTTGTCCTTCTCCATCCACTATTTTAATATGTAAATGTAGTATCGATCTCCTATTCACGAGTATGTAAGCTAATTTTATTTCATACGCTCAACTTGAAAACAATTTCTCTTTTAATACTGCAAATAATGACTTCAATGTTCTCTCAGTACAATTTTGACACAAAATTAGTATGTAACACATACTCGCATGCAGTCTTGTTTGAACTAACACTCAACAATGCAGTGCATTCACAGAAAATCAACATAGCGCTTTCTATTATATCGCTGTTGAGGCTAGCCCCACATTCTGCTACTGAGTCGTAGCGAATCGATACCTCCTCCTCCCCGGTCACCCCTCAAGCTTGAAAGTGCCATTGCCTGTGAGGGAGGCCGCCGCTACGAGGCTTCTGTCACAAGCCTCTTGCAGTGGAATGACTGCCAACAGTCAATTTAATATATGGAAGAATCGGAGTGAAACCAAGTGTTATGAAAAATCGTTTTTACGAACTTATACTGTTATTACATATATCTCAATTTGGGGGGGAGGGGTAATCTAAGCCTCAAAAGCCTCTTATAAGCTTCGCCGCTGATAGAATACTAAATATGATGTTTTGACTTTATTTTTAGGTCCAAAACGTGCAAATATGTTAAGTGTAAGTAACCTTAAGGATCGTCAGAGTATTCAAGAGAATAAACATAGACAATATGATGGAACATTATTAGCTAGTTCAGTTATATAAGTTCTTGGAATTTCGCCTGTGATTTAAAACTGTTCAGTGACGGAGAAACAATAATGAGATTTATAATTTGAAAACAAGGTTCTTTAAATATGTAATGTAGATGGAAAAATTAATTTTAAAGGATTTAGCCTATTTATAACAATAAATTATTGCAGTCAATGATTGAATAAACGTATATCCTTGTTTAGTTAAATGGTTGTGATAGTAAATAGGGCCTGAGGAAATATGTCCCTAATATTATTTTCCTTTATCCTGAAACATGAATTACAGTTTTGTTGGTTACATCTTTATTCCGGGGAGATCTTCAATTAAAAATATCAAATTAAATTTTCCAAATTAAATAAAATTTTTCGATAGTTTTACGTTGTCCAGGAGCTTTCCTAATACTGACCGCCTTAGCGATTACCATAAGGTGACGCTGATCAAAGTTTATATTTCCCATTTTCCTCTACTCTCCTACATAAACATATTCTGGGTGCCTCACGTAACGGAAAATTATGCCCATGGCTGTGATACAGGGTCATGACTTAATTTCAGCCGGGGCTTTCCGGGGCTCATCTCTGGAACATGTCACCAATGATGGAAAAAACTAATATCGGTTTTAAACAGTGTTGCAATCTCAACTGTTGAATGTGAGATGGAGTTTTTCGCAATGAGCCACATAATCACTCCGTTAAGAGCTTCTCTTCATGTGAAAAGCGTGCGTCATTTACCCCTTATAAGACTTGTAGAAGCTCCGGTAAATACTGTAAATGCCAACCAACTCGGTATGTAAAATCATGGCTAACAAGGGGACGGACTACACTCCTCCCTAGACACTAAATTCAAAGAACGATCACAGAAAGAATACGGTAAAGACAATTGAAGCGTCGGCTGGAACAACGTTGTAAGTTACAAAATTTTCATTCCGCGTGTTTCCGTGTAATAATGTTGTATGTCATGTTACCTTGCTATACTCTTTGGCTTGCAACTGCCCATCAATGCAGTACGTGAAATCTGTCCACTCAAAAGTTTGCTACCCTATAAGAACAACGTTGTACGTGTACACATTTTTGCAGCTCCTGTAAATTTTACCAAATGTAACTTACAACGTTGTTCCAGCCGACGCTTCAATTATGTACTATGGAAATGTTTTTCATTAACTTTGTTTATTTCCTTGTGAACCAGTAACATATGTGTTAGTATCTGGTCCTTGCGTAACAATAATTATTTCGTAGCTTACTTATATCATAAATTCTTAATGTTTTTTTTTTTTTTTTCCATATCTGTGACTATAGTGGTTAAATCATTTAATTCCCACCAGCTACAAACAAGTTTTATTGGCAAATAGTACGAAATAATGAAAACATACAGTAACCTTTTTTTTTTTTTTTGGTCATGCATAAAATACTAATTAATACTGAATGTTTAATAGTACTTCGAAATATGTATGATAAAACTTTCTTGTGTTTAATAGTAATAAAATAAAATAGTAGTATAGAAATAGTATAAAATAGTATAAAATATTTTAAAAATATAACTCTAATATTCCTGGATTTACTAGCATTTTTCATGTAAATCATTTCTAGACCCTATTTCATAACTAAATGGGAAAGACTATTTGGAGAGGGACACCTCCTGGACTCATCTCCATCGGGGCCAGATTTGAGAGCCCCAGTACCTTCGATTTTGCAAATTCAGCACTGTACGAGGTACATACGTCTTCATCAATCTGTTTTACTCATATACACTCAACAATTCATTTCCTTATCATGTTGTGAATGATATGTCCGCTTATAGGTCATTTTCCTAAACTATTATTCCAAATATATACATAAAAGAAATCATTATTTAATAATACTAAATAATTACTTCATAGGGTGCATTTAAAATGCGCTTCTGTTGTACTCACAAGGCACAACATACAGAGTGCACTGTAAGTAATGTAATTAATTTCAGGGGGTTAATCTTTGACATATTTCAAACAGAAAAGTTAAAAATAATGTTGGTTCCTTTTGCTAACGTTTCGAGAAAAAAAAGTATGTTTAACATGAAACGTTTTAGAAAAACTCTTTACTAAATTTACAATATCCGAATTCAACTTTAAGGAACAGTAAATTCTGATAATGAATGATTGAACGAATTTTACTTTTGTCCCTCGAAATTGTATAAATTTGATCCGAACAAATTTAAATTTTCCTTCCTCAGAGCAATTTTAAATTGTATGCAACCGTGACAGTGCTGTAAAAGGTTATTTCCTGAAGACAGCAGATACACAAGCGACTACTGTGCATTCGGCCATTGAATGGAACATTGCACGACAGCACCATTCACCTGTTTAAAATGGCACATTTTTCTGGAAAACTATCCAAAACACAGCAAAATGGTACTTTACTCTTTGTTGCTCAATAAAGGAATCATTCGCCAAAATTAGGCATGACTAACGATTCACCCTGTATACACCTTTAATTCTGAAAGTAAGAATCTTATTTTTATTCATAAACTGTATTGTTTATAATAGCTAAATGCATTATGCAATAATTTGTGATATTTTTATATTTACGGAAATTGGTATTAAAGTGATAGAAATGCTTAAAATATATTAGTAATTTGTAGTGAGATTCTAGGCGTATTCATTTAAGCCTTATTTTGAAATAACGAGCAGTACTGACCATTGAAGGCGTTACTACGCCTCGCACAGTTATCGCGAAATCGGCCGCTCTTTTTACAGTACTAAGTTTAGTCTTAAAAACATGTTTAACAGGGAAAATTTTTATAAACAACTTAAAAATGAATATAAGTGCATCTTATCAGTGTAGCAACAGATGTTCAAAGTGTCCTCTTCCTGCTTCAGTACATTTTTTACATCTCCGAAGATAGATCTGAAATACTCGACTAATATTTTCTTGTGAAATGTTCGAAATGACTTGTCGGATATTTTGTTACACTTTTTGCGTAACATAAAACCACCACTTTTAACTGCATACTTTACTGACAGCTATAATTAAACTCTATAATAATCAATTGTGAAAAACGTGAATACTCAAAGTGCAGGTCTGGTCGCGTGACTCACATTACGAAAAACACGTGCACGTGGTTGATGCTCGAGATTGCGCGAACATTAGTCACTTAGGATAAATGTACTGGAACACGATACGGAAAAAATGACGATTAGTTTAATTTTGACGAGAGTTTCGCTCATACAATTTATTAATAGTTCACAAATATAGTACATACACTGAATAATTAAAACTAATCTATACACAATTAGTAATTTCACATAATAAATATACAATTTCATAACACAATTTCTATAATTTAAATATTTAATTTATGTTGTCTTATCCTGCACTTACATCTACTTTTAGTGCAAGATTCAACCACTCTAGTTTATTCTACAGGGACATCATTTTATTTTTACTTCAACTTTTATTGTACCTGAGTTTTTTAATGTACTTCACTCCCACCCCTTCTACTAACGAAGTTCCAACTGTCCTCCACACAGAACCAAAGCCGCAGTACTGAGTTAGTGATTATAGTACATTTCAGAAATATGTTCGCGTTTTCCAGTGACGAAAACTTCCTTATATTGAATCATATTTTCGCACAGATACTGTCGTCCGTTTGCCTACGTCGCATCCCTATTTCCCCCATCTGCTTCTGCTCGCTCCACTGTAAAGACTAGTGGCTGGGCTTTCTTAGCTCTTTTCTGAAAACATTAATTTCTGTTAGGAATTAATTGGACGTCTACGTAATATTATGCAACTGTTTAAAATAACTTAAATAGAAGGGCCTCGTTAAGTAATTAACTATCACGTGATTCCCGCCCTTTCTACGATCCTGCGACATAACCACTTGGACGGACAGTAGATAGCATGTCTGAGTAATTTTATCTGTGCGGGTCGGGCAGAAGTGAAGACTGAATTTACAATACGTAAGGTACTCTTTTATAGAGTAGGTACAGAATTATTTTAACATGAGTTACTAAGTATGAAGGACGAAACTGGTAATTGGAATTAGATGCAATAGTCTATAGTGCGATAATAGGCACAAAAGAACTGAAGCCTGTATCGAAATGAACGGCCACCATTTTCAAAAATGTGTTGAAATATCCATATTATGATTATTTTTCATTTTAACTTCATTCTCTATATCGTAAGCTAATGTGCTGTAGACAGTATAATATACACTGCATAATGAATACGTCCGAATAGATAACTCAGTTCGTGAGTAAAAACACTTACTGTTAATACTGTACTGTATTTTGATTAAACAAAACCGAATGAAAATTATCACACTCAAAATCGCGATATTTCATACTTTACGTAAATAGATGAACTACTTTTCTTCCCTCCTGTACCTAGTAAAGTGATCTGTTTGTATTTTACGCCAGTATCATCGAACTCCAGTCGTGGAAAGAGGTAGCAAACGGTGTTTCCGGGTCTCAATCATTAATCCAAAGGTATAGCCAGGTTAATATTAAAAATGTTAGTAAAAATAAAATGATGTCCCTGTACAATGTGCAGCCAGTATATACTCGTATAAATCATTCATTATACTGATTTCTTCCACTCCTCTTTCACAACAGAAATATTTATACAGTTCATACAATTCTACATCTATCACATAGAACAAGCATAATCATTCATATTATATAAAACATATTTGTATAATTATTTCTTATTATGTCATATGACTATCAATTTTTCTTACCTAAGATTTACTCATTCATTACCGGTTTTTCATTAATTTTATTATTGCATTTCTTTTATTTTTAACAAAAAAAGATAAAGACCTATTTGTTTTTGTAAATTCTTGCAATTTCTTTATTCATTAAGATTTTTTCTTTATTAATTTTTCTCGAATTTCTTTAGTAAAATGACATTTTAGAATAATATTAATGTCATCTTCTCTTTTTCCGCATAAAGGGCATATACCTTGAGGAAAATTACCTCTTTTAATTCTTAACCTCCAAATCCCAAGTCTGAACCAAGCTAGTCCAAATCTTTCATCTTCATATTATCAATATATTCACTTCGTCCCCATACTTTTTTAAATCATTACAAAAATATTGGTGATTGCATTTCATTAATACTGCTGAAGTCATTTTGTCTTGTTATATTTTTACATCTTGATTTTATTGATTTAAAGTGGCTTCACTGTTTCTAGTTGCTAAATTATTCCATAACCAACCTAATCCAATATTATAAATGTTATTTTTTATTTTTAAAATGGCTTTATTTGTAGTATTTGCTATTTGATTCAATAAATATGTTTTCATAAACTTATTTTGATCACCTTGTATTCTTTTAATTAAATATTTCATGTTTCTAACTAGAATTTTACTCGTGATATTACCCATTCCCATTTATATTCTTGCCGCACTATTTGATGAATTTAAACTAATATTTAGTACTTTTTTGCAATATGTAGCTCTTATTCTATTCAAATATATCAATGCTTTTTCTTCTAATCCTCACAGTTCACATCCATATAGTAATCTTGATTCAACAATCATGGAGTAACGGTCAGCGCGTCTGGCCGCGAAACCAGGTGGCCCGGGTTCGAATCCCGGTCGGGGCAAGTTACCTGGTTGAGGTTTTTCCGGGGTTTTCCCTCAACCCAATACGAGAAAATGCTGGGTAACTTTCGGTGCTGGACCCCGGACTCATTTCACCGGCATTATCACCTTCATTTCATTCAGACGCTAAATAACCTAGATGTTGATACAGCGTCGTAAAATAACCCAATAAAATAACAATCATAAAATAAATTCTATTCAGCATTTTAATATTGATGTTAGGCAATTTGTACGTAATTTTATCAATAATTTTCAGTGTTTCCCTACCAATATTATAAACATTATTAATATGATTTATCCAGTCTCCTTTGTAGTTTCTATTTATTCCTAAATCATACACTTTTTCGTCAATTGAGTGTAAGAATCTGTTGAAATTTAATCAATACGAACTATCTATCACTGCAATAATGTCAATTTCATATTGTCACTTTTGTCTTGTCGCTGATAATTCACCATTGTTTCCACTAATCGATTAGAACACCATAACCTGATTATCAGCAAACTTATAAATAATCATTAATAATAATTATTCTTCCTCTTAACACTGATAAAACTATAATTATTCCTTTTTAATTAACTAATAAAATGTAATAAATTGTCTAATTCTCTCCTAAACATTAAACTACACAATTCGGCTTGTTCCGCAATTAGCTATAATTGTCTAATCATAGATGAATCACCCGAAGATAAATATTTAAGGATCATAATTGATAAATATAGGAATAGAACAAACATAACTATCTTTGTAACAAATCACGCAAAATTATATATACTATTTTGTTCAGTTGCAAATTTACATACCAATAGATGTACAGTACTACGTACAGTTTACCGTGCCTTATTTCATTCTATAACCCAATACGGAATATTAGGATGGGGTAGTAGTTATAAAACTCACCTTATTTCCACTGGATTTTATAGAAAAAAATAATTAAAATCTGCCTTAAAAACTATTGGTTATCCTGTTGAACAATTTTATAAATAATTTAAATTCTTGAAAGTTTATCAAATTTATATCAATGTATTATTAAATTTTATACATAAAAATCACACAACTGTCGAATCACATAGCATGCTTACAAGCACAAAACCAAAGGCATGGATACAATACATTGTCTGAACCCAAGTGTTAACGAGCACTGCCTTCAATCATAGTATTAATATTTGCCCTAGAATTTATAACAAATTAATAAAGAAATACCATAATCTATTTAACTCAAACAGTAAGCATTTTGTTATGATCAAATATTAATTTTGAAGTTGTTATTTATTGTAAATTTATAATGTAGGCCTATTGAATCCTCCCCTGAGCTCGAGATCACTCTCTTTCAGGGGAGTGCTAGAATTTTGATATATTTACAATTTCTTTGTATATTTTTCTAGTAATAATAATAATAATAATAATAATAATAATAATATACTATTGTAATTATTATTATTATTATTATTATTATTATTATTATTAATAATAATAATCAACCAATATCAACTTTCTCAGCAACAGATACATCCAATAAATTTACTTTTACTGAATGTCAGTATTACTCGACCGAGGTCAGTGGAGTCCTGCAGTCCGGAGCCGTGGCGCTACTGCTCCTACGTTCGTAATAGCGCATCGCGATGGTTCACATTACACCCGCGGCTCCACTCGCCTCGGTCGGGTAATACCATAATTGTAGGCTATACCTATTAATTTGAGAAAAATTCGTTCCGGCACCGGGTATCGAATCCGGGACCTCTCAGCTCTGTGCCCTGAGACCTGATATATGAGTGTGTGTGTGCGTGTGTGCGTGCGCGCGCGTGCTATATTTAATTAAATTTCCATTTTTTTATTTCGTAGTGTATATAACACAAATTAATATTTCTGTTAGGCCTATAACATTGTTTCTGTCATTCATGTGTAGGTTCATTATAGTTAAAATACTAGATGATGTATTTGTAAGTAAATATTTTCATATGCTATGATGTAAATAAATCAAATTGTCCATTAATAATACAGGCTAAGCTTTATGATATTCATTTCATTAATGAAGTACAGTATTATCCTATTTGCGAAGTAATCTTCTTAAATATCACGCGAGGTTTTCACCGGGAACAAAAACGACAACGAGAACGAGAACGGAAATATTGTTAAAATAAATGCATATAAATGTGAGTATTCACAATTAACTATTGTGAATGCTCACATTTAAATACATTCATTTTAACATTATTTCCGTTCTCGTTTTTGTTGTCGTTTACGTTTCCGGTTTATTGTGAACCAACCTTAACTTTGGATAAAATAAAATCCTCTTGTCGTATTAGTCGATCTATGATAGTGTAATAAAATTGTATTGTGTTTAATAGCGAAAAGACCGTTGTTAGAAACGGCCATACTCTAAGACGATAATACTTGAAGCTCCATTATGTTATAAACTTCCTAATCTACTTCTATAGTAATATAGGAACTTGAAATGATTAATGTTTTCTGGATTTCGTGGCTGAAAAAAAAATAAAACAAAAAAACTCACCAACAGCATTCCGTAAACTGCTCTCAAATTGAAGATCATTCATACATTTGCGATGTTAAACTTGGTTTAATTTCTGTCAAATTTATAGTGTGGCAACTTTTTCTACTTGCGTAACCTAGACCTGATTTCTGAGTAGGAAGTACGGTATACGTTGCTTATACTATATCCTGTTGAAAGCGAGATTGATTGCTGAGTACGAGACAGAGATTTCTAACGTGCTTTGACCTTATTCCTAAATATAACAGGACAGGAAAATAGCCATCACTAATTGTATGTGGACTACACAGCCACGACGCAATGTTTACATCGCAAAAATATAGTAGGTCTGCATACCTACAGCTCGGAGTAAAAACTCGTTTCTCGTATAACGGAACAATGAACTTCTCTTCCTCATAATAATGAGTGACATCTGCAGGTTAGATCTTTTCAACTGCATTTTTGAGTATGCTGAAAGCAATATTATCATATCATCATATATGATAGTGTTCGTGACTTTTTATGGATTTAGACTTCACAGGTTTCAGTAAACGAAAATGAAATTCACTGAAATGTATGTCTGCTTTCTGATTATGACCTCTTACTGAAAAATTTTCCGACGATGTTGTTTGTATCCAAAGCACGTACTTATGCAGTATAATATGTGTTAATTACTAATAATGCATTTTTGTTAATTTTGTTCAGATTGTAACAATTGGTACGTAAATTTAAACTATTCCCTCTATCACAGTATGGATTGCGACTCTCTGGAGGGTGACTTACTCAGCTGTCCTTCTGACCTATGCATTTATGTAATCAAATAATCATGTATGTTTAGTATAATTTCAGTTATGCAAAGAATTGTATTATTTTTTTAGACAAGTGAAAGAAATAAAAATTAAAATACATTTTGTATATATACCGGTATTTTATTTGGAGGGGGCATAATGACTCTTAAATACGGCCCTGTGTGTATCCATACAAATCATTATCAATGAACTTGGAAAGAGCATCATCAATTATTTCCTCAACACTAGTTACATCCAATAAATTTATTTGTACGGAATGTCGCTTTCATAAATATTGTATTCATTTACTTAAATAGGTACCCATATTTTTAAATTTAATTTTGTCTATAATAAAAATGAATAATTCCATTATTATGTTAGAGCTGTACTAAATATTTCACTCTTTCTGTAGGGCTGCAATAGGCTTCAACAACGAATGAAATACGATATCTACAATAGTAATTAAATATCTTATTGAATAATATTGTACGTTTTAGCTTTATTTTACCAATTATTTATTTATTATTCTAGTTTTCTTCAATACCATACGAAATTATAATTTATTTTGTGTAAATTCATGCCTACTTTAATATTGACCTTTGTAAACCAGCTACGTTTTTATTTCCATAATGTTTTTAACTTTGGACCAGGGAAAACTCGTATCCTCGAACAAAATTATACAGGATCAGATGACAGGAAAATTGAACGGTATTGACAAAATTGTAGCTTATTGTTGAAATGTTAAAATAACTATTTTTGAGCTATATATATATATATATATATATATATATATATATATATATATATATAGTAGAAATATACACATATTTCACATTTGTTATTAATTTTGCGTTTTCATTTAATTCACATCGACAAGTCTACATATGATTAAAAATGAGAATAATTTGGGATAATTTCGCGTTTATCGTCTTTTTTTTATTTACGATATACAATACAAGCATAATATAAATTGTCCATGTTAGTTTAATATCTCATTGATCCATTCTGTTACCACTTGAAATGTTAATATTTATTGACAGCATGGATACCGTGTGTATACCGACAACTTACCACATGATATTAATGTGTTATCTATTAAACCAGGATGTGCATCGACGAATAAACAAATACTGGATATTATGACTATGAGATAGTATTCATGAACAGATGTGTCGTGACTCGCTTTTCTGGTTCATTTGAGTTGTAGACGGCAAGCCACTGTTTGCGTGTTATTGACTCTTCATGTCTACATGCGAGTCACTTTATTGGCTGTGTTAGACTTGCTTTTTCAGTGGTATTTTGTCGCGCTAATTTGCAATCGGCACTCTTTGAAGTCCAATATTTGAGACGTCTAGGTCAATCCCATTCTTTAGTGAGAGTCTTTGCAACGAATAAAAGCAATGACAGTATAAATTATTAAATATTATCAGTATCACGTATGTCTGTATGCATGTATGTATGTATGTATGTATGTATGTATGTATGTATGTATGTATGTATGTATGTATGTATGTATGTATGTATGTATGTATGTATGTATGTATGTATGTATATTTATGTATGTCACCAAAATCATGTTACAATTTGTATATCTTTCGTTAATGGTGGTCCTGTTACACTTCTGTTTTCCAGGAAACCACCCTTAACTACATTTTACTATTAATAACTATTAGCTGCTATATATTCCACACTAGACTACATATAATCATTCTAGTTTAACAAATACTCTTTCCCTTCAATTAATATTTCTTATATACATATGTTTATACATTAGTTTTCCCTTTCCATTTTTTCTTTACTATATACAAAAATTTTCCGAGTCCTCTCAATTTTTTTTTTTTCCGTTTACTGTTCTATACAATTTCCTATATGCTATTTCTACGTTTAGTTTTAGTAATGCCTCCTGAATAAAATATATTCTCATTGTTTCATTTTCTGGGCAAGATAGAAGAATGTATAATGCGTCTTCTTTTTTATTACATGCGAGTAAGGGGCATATGTATTTTCCTACGTCTCCTCTTCTATTTTTAACCTCCAAATTCCCAATCTCTACCACTCAAGTACCATCCTTTATTCCTTGTTGTCAACTTTTGTATATTCTTCCTGTCCCCATATGATTTTCATTTCTTTGTAATTTATTAATGATGTTAGACCATTTAACTTGCTGAACATTTCTTGTCTCACTATCTCGTTACTTTCTCCATTATAATTTTACCTATATAATTTATATTCATTTCACAAATTTCTTCATCATCATCATCATTGGCATTACGGCCCTTATAGTTTAGCCTTAGCCTCCCTCAGAACATCCGACCAATCACTCCTGTCTAATGCTCGTCACAAATTTCTTGCTATAACCAATTTAGTCCTAAACTGTTTACATTATTTTCTAATTCTTTTAACCAAAGACTTAGTTTTCATCGTTTGTAGGAATCTTAAACATTTTTCATTATATCATTTTCTTCTTTCTCTACAATATAACCCAAAAATTTAATTTTCCTAACTAATATTGTTCCCCTACTACCCTCCATCTCCATTTCCAAACTGGCTTCTATATTTGAGCATTCCATGAGATTCCCAAATATTTGTTTACAAAATTTAGATCTTATTCTATCTATATTTACTTCTCATAAGTAATTTCCTCATATCTCAACATTATATAATATCTTTGCTTCAATCATCGCTCTGTAAATATCATTTAATCTTTTGCTATCTGTGTTGGGCCATTTATTTAAACATTTGTCTATTGCTGTTAGTGTTACGTTTCCTTTATTTACGGTATTTTCATTTTGTTCTTTCCAATCTCCCTTTCTGTCTAATATTACACCTAAATATGTAAATTTAGTCACACTTTCAATTTGAATATTGCTTAGGTACCACTTTTCTTTTTTACTCTGCACTTCTTCTTTCTTGCATATTAGCACTTTCGTTTTCTTCCCGTTAATTCTCAAGTCCCAATTGAAACAAAACTTCGTAATTTCGTCTATAGCCTTTTGTAAACGTACTATGGTAAATGACTCCATCGCGCAATCATCAGCAAGAAGTAATCCCGGAATTTACACATTTAAAATGAATGGGCAGTGACAATTTGTTTTACAAATATTATCTAATATATCGTTAATGTACAATTGTACATATTAAACACATAAGGGCTCAGCGTGAAAAATCTAAGGAAGAACCGCATGTTTATTCTACCAGAACAAATTTCGCATGTCCCTTAGCTGAACGTAAATGTTACACAAACACTGGAGTAAATTACAGCCAGAGTTACGGGCCAAGGTTATTAAACTCCATATTGATAATAAATCCAGACCTGGGTAATTTTAATTTTGATAAATTTAACTACAAAAGTATTGTTTAATATTCGGTCATAAGCGCCAATCTGTGGGAAGAAAGATTGCATAAGGGCCAATGACTGTATTACAAAAGCGCCAATGACAGTATTGAAAAGTATTAACGTCAACATACTTGAAATACCACAGTGAAATAAGTGAAAAATACATAGAAATTAAAATTTGATAACATAGCTGCAGAAATAGGCTAATATTCTATTCACTATTGGTTAGTATTGTATGATAAATATGATCTAAAATAAAAAGATTGTTCTTTCACATAGTACAGTTGCGGAAAAAATGGACATACGTACATAGGTGTGTCATCTACTAAAATATCGATTTGCTCATTGGATAAAAATTTGTTTTTGTTGTTGACGTAACGATTTCACTATCAATATGAATATACAGAAATTGCTCGCATTTATTAGTCAGAACTTGCATATATTTTTTTTCCAATTCGTGGGTGCGCGGACAAAAGGGGATGTCACCAAAACTAAGTTTTGAGATAATTGCAAAACCCACTTTGACAAAATATGTAGGATCGTTGAAACAATTTTTTAACTCCTTACTCACAATAAAATTCTCTTTCATCTTTAATTTCAAAGCTATACTTAACGCATTCTAAACAATGTTCTTCTAACATTTCTCTATCGAAATGTTGCTTAACTCAATTTTGGCTCAAAGGTGACTTATTCCCTTTTGTCCGCGCACCCACGAATTGTAATACAGCGTCGTTCAAGTCTTTGGGAGTAACAGGAAGTGATTTCCTTCTTTTCCTGTACATATTTATTTATTTGCTTATTTATTTATTTATTTATTTATTTATTTATTTATTTATTTATTTATTTATTTATTTATTTATTTATTTATTTATTTATTTATTTTGCTAATAATTGTAACCTAAAATATAATATATATATATAGAAAAACTTTAGCTCGTCCCTGAAAGAGTAGAACTCGTGCTCAGGGGCGGATTCCTGAATTGAAATTAATAATTATACAATACAATTTGTCTGCACGCATTGTATTCTTCACCTGACATAATTAGGAACATTAAATCCAGACGTTTGAGATGGGCAGGGCATGTAGCACGTATGGGCGAATCCAGAAATGCATATAGAGTGTTAATTGGGAGGCCGGAGGGAAAAAGACCTTTAGGGAGGCCGAGACGTAGATGGGAAGATAATATTAAAATGGATTTGACGGAGGTGGGATATGATGATAGAGAATGGATTAATCTTGCTCAGGATAGGGACCAATGGCGGGCTTATGTGAGGGCGGCAATGAACCTCCGGATTTCTTAAAAGTAAGTAAGTACAATACAATTTGTCTTATGTCTACTATGCAATTATAGTATATAAATTTAAATTTACAATTTTTCAATTTTTATAAAATCCATACATAACTTTTTAAATTTAATACTAGAGCTATTAGAATTGACAAGATTAGGATATTTAAATATAAATTTGTTATATATTCTTGGGCCTAAATTACTACTATGGTTAAATACTGTAACAGTATTGCATTTTGGTTCAAACAATCTTAAAGAATTCATATACATTCGAACATTCAAAATTGCTATCGACTTCAACGAAGTATTTTCTATCGAACTCCTGTTCTATTAACTTCTTAGGTTCCTCATTTAACTACATTCTGTTTATGCTTACAACTATTTCGTAAAACATGACTGTCCAGTACCTGAACGTTCAGTGCTTAATGTGCATGATTTCCAGACGCTTAAAATATCTTTAATTTTGTCGTTAGTTAAAATTCTACTTGAACAAGCTTCATAAACACACCGCCATGATATTTCACCATTGCCCATTATAGGCCTATAGTATCATACGTGTTTTTCGATAATTGTAACTTCCTCGCACTATGCACTCCATAACTTTTTAGCGGTGTTGCCAAATCTTTCTTAGGGGTCATTTAATTTTTCGCCATTGGTATGTTTAAGTTGGCGCTTTAGTTATGTCACCATTGGCGCTTATGATAGCCCTTACAATGGTTGGAGCAAACGTAATCCACCGTAGTATTCATGTCCCTTTTTATTTTTTTTCTTTCTCTTAATAAACTTAGGCTATATATCCATAGGATGAACCGTAAGTAATTCCATTAATTTCTGGAGTTACTCTTTGACATGTTTAAAAAAAAATATTTAATATAATTTTGCTCGTTTTTGCTTCCTTTATGAGATAAAAATTATTTTATATTAAACATTTCATAGTGTTTTTTGGGAAACCCATTGATTTAATTCCCAATATGCTCATTCAATTTGAGAGCAGTATATTATGATAATAAATGATTGAATGAATTTTAGTTTTGTCCTTTAAATGTGCAGAAATTTGATCCGAACTAATGTAACGTTTCGTTGTGCAAAGGAATTTTATAGTGTGATATTTGTTAGGACCAAATTTCTGCACATTTGAAGGAGGGGGAAAAAAAAAACAAAATTCTTTGAATCATGTATTATCATAATACACTGCTCTCTTAAACTGATTGACCATATTGGGAATTAAATCAGTGGCTTGCACGTGAAACGGGGGTTCATGTTCAAATTCTGCTTGAGGCTCTTTCCGAGGGTTTCCCTCAACCAATTGAAGCAGAATTGGTGGGTAACTTTCGACGTTGGACCTCAGACTCATTTCGTCATCATTAATTCACTTATCATTATCATCATTACCATAGCCTGGGTTAAGTTCACAGTGTGGCGTGCTGTATTCATACAATAGCGCGGTAGTTCGGCGACAAATATTATTCACAGAGCAGAAGTGGTAAACACAATAAGCTTCAGGCCTAGGTGCAAGCCTTCGGGCTCCTCCGTAAAAAAATCAAAACACGTATTCATTCAAACTTATATTATGTTCTTGATTTGATTCCCTTTTTATCTTAGTTATTCGTTTTGTAATTAATAATTATTGTATTACATTTTGTAATTGTATTGCATTTTTGTTATACTGTATTTTAGCAAATTGTTATTTTTAGGAACTGCCTCCGAACACGAGATTGCTCAGATGGTTGTGCGCTATGTTTTGTTTATTCTACGCCAGGGGTGCCCAACTGGGTATCGTGATTACAGCGTGTAATCGAAGACATTCATACTATACTAAAAGCCAGGTTATGAACCGACTAAACCGGAAGCAAAGTTCTGTTGCTCTCTTTCTGAACTCTGTTGCCACATAGTGGCGCGAGATTCAAAGCGTGTTCAGCGTTTATGACCGATATGTTTAAAATAACTACTATATATAGTTCTCATAACACTATCAACAATATTAGTAATTAAAATTACTGTTTTTAAGAAAGCACGAGCTAATGACGCTGGTACGAAATGCGACTCGTAATGCACGTGGTATTGCAACACTGTCTCCGTGATTACGTTGCCAGATTTTCGTTAGCAGACGACATTTTCACGTGAGGTCCAATGAAAAGCTCCGTTCTTCTTTTTCCCTCCAACCCCCCTCACTCAACGTGTCATCGCTGCACCGGCAACCCCTCTAACCCGCACTTTCCTCTCGCCATACCAACTACTTCCTGTTTAGTCGGTTCATAACCTGGCTTTTAGTATAGTAAGGGGAGTTTCCTGCACACTGCTCTCTGTCTCGCTCACATATTGATGGTAAGCAGTGTCGGTACCATGTCGCTCTACAAATCCTCTGTTTCTACGAGCAGGAACAGAAGGTTTCGTACGGAATGGGAAGAGGAATTTATTCGCTGTTCTATCGGAGAAAATTGCTCAACAGTTCAATTAGTAGTAGTATATAGAAGCGACACATTACAGGGCATTACGCTGAATACACAGGCATAACAGGTATTATTATTATTATTATTATTATTATTATTATTACTATTATTATTATTTATCAGCAAGTGTTACCATAAATTCGTATATACGTGCCTCAAAATATAGGCCTACATTTTCCATTGAGTGATAAAATAATTACTACGCTATATCTCCATTTTAATTTCTTTTTTTAACCTTTTGGTGATTATCAGTTATTTACTAGTTATTGATTTAATAATAATAATAATAATAATAATAATAATAATAATAATAATAATAATAATAATAACAATACTGATAGCTTTGTCACTGGCAGTAATAATAATAATAATAATAATAATAATAATAATAATAATAATAATAATAATATAGAGAAATTGATTGAATATTACGTGCTAGTGTAGTAATGAAGTGAGCTATTAAACTCCAAGAACTGAAATCAGCCTTCAATCATCTTCATGAAGAGAAAGATGACAAATAAATGTAAGGAAGCCAGCTATCTAGTGGCGAACGAAATAGCTCATTCTCTTAAGCTTTCCAACGAAGGAAAGTTTTATAAAAGCGTAATGATCACGGTGGCTGAAATAATTTGTCCAATGAAAGTTGTTAATAATTTTGAAAAACTGCGCATTTCTCGACTAAATATCCAGAAGAGAATACAAGAAATTTCTGATTGTGTTCATTGAGGAATATTAAAAAAAAAAAAAAGCAAGAAAATTTGTATATATTTTGTATTGGTCTTGATAACAGTAGTGACATTACTGATACAGCAAATCTTGCTATTTTTATTCGCGGGGTTGATGCACGAACCACCACTGCACTGGCTGTAGTTTTCATGCCATGTAACTCCCCCCCCCCCCCCGGTCTCCTTACTTCTTACTTCTTACTCTGTCTCTTGCATGTAATCACTGTCGTTCGAGTTTTGGTCACCACTGTTCTACGCATTCATTTTGTTATATACGAGTAGTAACCTATCTATGTAGCAATAAATATACGGACATCATTTTATTTTTACTTCAATTTTTATTGTACCTGAGTTTTTGAATGTACTTTACTCCCACCCCCTCTACTAGTAAACTTCCAACCGTCCTCCACACAGAACCAAGGCCGCGTATGCAGTACTGAGTTAGTGAGTATAGTACGTTCCAGAAATATGTTCGCGTTTTCCAGTGACGAAAGAGCTTTCAATATTGAATCATATTTTCGCACAGGTACTGCCGTCCGGAAACACCGCTTGCTTCCCCTTCCAAGACTGGAGTTCGATGATACTGGCGTAAAATACAAATCACTTTACTATGTATAGGAGGGAAGAAAAATAGCTCATCCCTTTATGTAAACTAGGAAATATCGCAATTTTGAGTTTGATAATTTTCATTGGGTTTTTGTTTAATCAAAATACAGTACTGTATTAACAACAAGTGGTTTTTACTCACGAATTGAGCTGTCCATGTGGACGTATTCATTATGCAGTGTATGTTATACTGTCTACAGCACATTAGAGTACAATATAGAGAATGAAGTTAAATTGAAAAGTAATCATAATATGGATATTTAAACACATTTTTGAAAATGGTGGCCGTTCATTTCGATACAGGCTTCAGTTCTTTTGCGCATATTATCGCACAATAGACTATTGTACCTAATTCCAATTACCAGTTTCGTCCTTCGTACTAGTAACTCACGTTGAAATAATTCTGTACCTACTCTATAAAAGAGTACCTTACGTACTGTAAATTTAATCTTCACTTCTGCCCGATCCGAAAAGATAAAATTACTCACACATGCTATCTACTGTCCGTTCAAGTGGTTTTGTCGCAGGGTCGTAGAAAGGGGGAGGGGAAATCACGTTACAGTTAATTACTTAACGAGGCCCTTTTATTTAAGTTATTTTAAACAGTTGTATAATATTACATAGACGTCCAATTCCTAACAGAAATTAATGTTTTTCAGAAAAGAACTAAGACAGCCCAGCTACTAGACTTTACAGAGGGGCGAACATTAAGCAGGTGGGGGAAACCGGGATGCGACGTAGGGAAACGGACGACAGTACCTGTGCGAAAATATGACTCAATATTGAAAGTTCTTTCGTCACTGGAAAACGCGAACATATTTCTGGAACGTACTATACTCACTAACTCAGTACTGCATACGCGGCCTTGGTTCTGTGCGGTGAACGGTTGGAAGTTTACTAGTAGAGGGGATGGAAGTGAAGTACATTAAAAAACTCAGGTACAATAAAAATTGAAGTAAAAATAAAATAATGTCCCTGTATATATAGAGCATTTTAAAGACGTACTTTACTTGAATAAATCAATCCGCATGACATAATTCCATGATTCCACGGTTGTGTCCCTTTGCTGCTGAGGAGAGGGGAGACGAGATAATCGGTAAGAGATCCGGGGTTACAAAGGAGATCCTTATTCTTAGGTTCAATTTTTTTAAATTCTCCTGGGAGAGGGCGAACCACTCCACTGCGATAAGTTCACATCGAGACTGTCTCTTGTACTAACCCCTTAATTAGGTGCACTTTCATCCCACTGACTTTGCTGAAATCCGCTACGCATCCAGATTAGAGTCGTGCACAACCGCTTACGAAAAATAAAAATTATATATTGCTATTGAACTCCTGGCGCTATAGTCACTATGCAGAGCTCTCTGTCTCGCAGAGTGTCTCAGGTTCGGTTTATCGAATATTCGAGTTATTTCTTGCTCTTTGTGGGTGGACGGCAAAGGCAGACCACATTGAGCCATATAGGAGTTACAAGAGCCATTTAATTGACAGTTTTTCCTTTCTCAGTACATTCAATCAGTCAATCAATGAATCAATCATACATCAATCCATCCATCATCCGTTCATCCATCCATCGACTTATTGGTTCATTCATACATCGATTCATTGATTCACTCATCTATGGATTGATTCATTCATTCGTTTATCTATGGATTGATTTATTCATTCATTGATTCACTGATTGATTTATTGATTCATTAGTTGATTCATTCGTAGCTTCATTGATTGGTTCATTCATCCAGTCCAGGTATTACAGTTGGGTACCTTCAAGGGCAGCAACATACTTCATGAAAGTAAAAGCATTTGAGCTTCAGAGTACTTTTCTTTTTGTTACTAACATTCTATCTTCTTAAAAAAATTATTTATTAATGAAATAATAATGCAGCTCTTTAGAGTAATTAGAAGGCGTTACTTGTATATATTAACAACTACTGTTTAGAGGTATGTATTTTGAGTTTAAAATGTAAATATTACAGTAGAACAGCAGTTCCCAACCTTTTTAGACTCGCGAACCCCTTCCACAACGATCTGAGTCGGGTGAACCTCTGACTTTTAAATATACATACAGTAGACATGCATAAAATTTAATTCCAAAATAAAGGTTTAATAACCTTAAATTAACTTAACCCTTAACGGTTAAAACCTATAGTTACTCTAGTTACGACTTAAAAGTTACACAACGTGTAGGCCTAGTTGCAATAATAAATACAAGTTTTCATTGTAATTACTCACCTCTTCCTTGGAATTCAGTGAGAAGGTTGCGCCTGCTTTCCATAGCACAGAGCTTTGAAGTCAGGAACCACAGAAGTTAAATAAAGTCTCAAGTCACTTTCAGCACAAAGTCTGTTTCTGTATTTATTTTTTAAATAGGCATATGAAGAAAACGACTTTTCGCACAAATATGTGGATGAAAAGGGTAATAAAGCCGTTATGGCTCTGTTCGCTAACACTGGGAACTCCTTCAAACTCAACCAAAAACCAATTAATGACAAAGATTTATAACTTTTTTGTAACTGAAAATCAGTGTAAATTTCAAGAAGCTGCTCTTTTTCATCTACGCTTAATGTGGATTCTAAAATTGTTGACTCTTCGAAGGGATTGCGAGTCCAATTGTTATTATTGGACATAGCAGGGAAATATTCTCTGAAGGTTTTTCCAAGTCCCTTCAAATGTTCTTTAAGCATGTTCTTGACATTTTCGTCCAAAGAAAAATGATTGTCCACCAGGAAGTCGTGAAGGGTATCAAACCACTCGGTTTGATTGCTATTGCAACACGTTTCCCAAAAATTAAGTTTTTTAATGAATGATTCGATACGGTCTTCCACGATATAAACGTTTATATTTGACCCCTGAAGAGATAAGTTTAAACTGTTAATTTTTTAGAAAATGTCTGCCAAATAAGCTAAAGTCTAAAGCCAGATTTCATCTTCCATGCACTTTGCTTGGTGAAAGGCATGGCTAGTGAGAAAAACCTAAACTTCGTCTTAAAGCTCATACAGTCTGAAAATAGTTCTACCTCGAGATAGCCACCTAACTTCAGTGTGAGACAATAAACACTTATAAATGCTTCCAATTTCCTCACAAAGCACTGCAAAGATGCGGGAATTTGTAGGGTGGGCCTTAATAAAATTAATTACATCACTGCATCGTCCAGCACACATTTCAATCCTTCCGGCATGCGTTTAGAAACAAGAGCCTATCTATGAATGCAACAATGTGTCCAAGAAGCTTTCGGCGCTACCGATTTCACTTTGGCAACAAACCCAGCATAACACCCTGTCATAGATTTCGCACCATCTGAACAAATGCCTACACAGCGAGTCCAGTCTATTGAATTTTCGCGAAAGTAGTCTATTCGTCGGTTAACTTAAATATATCTCCTCACGTAGTTCTCTCTTTTAAGAGTATGCAGAATAGTAGCTCTCCTTCTACAGATTCCCTATTAATATAACGGACGAAAAGTAACAAAATGGCTAAATTGGCAACATGTTAGAAAGTGATTATTATTATGTTGTAATTATAATTGTTGTCATTACTATTGTATTTGTTTACATTACTATTACTATTGCATTAACATGTAATTGTTATCTGACGATGCCATGAATCCTTGTACTCTGACGGCTAATACATACATACATGCATACATACATACATACATACATACATACATACATACATACATACATACATACATACATACATACATACATACATACATACATACAACATCAGTCGATTCGTCAAGTTGAAGGACTGGCACGAACTCTTTCCAAAATTTCATTTTCGACATAATATGCCATGTCTTTAATCTGGCGGTTGATCGTATTGTCGGACAACGGTACCGTATTGACTTTTTTTTTATGAAAGATTCTCCAAGCATGCACTGTACTACATTTATACATGGCCGCACTAAATCTTCAGCTATTGAATGAGGTTTTGCAGTTTTAGCAATTCTGTAGCTAACGTGATAAGACGCTTCAAGAGCATTCTCATTGTCACTGTTTGCAGCGGATACAAAAGTAGTTAAATCATTTTTCCACTCGTTAGCTTTTCGTGTAAAAAAAATCAGTAGATTTATTTACGTGGGTGGGGTGTTTAGTTTCTAAATGCCGTTTAAGTAGAGAAGGTTTCAGACTACTGTTAGCAAGAATGTCGCCACAAACTGTGGTCTTGGACAGTCCTTGTCACCTATATATGAAAATCCAAACCTAATGTAATTATCATCGTACTTACCCACGGTTCACTTTTGTCGGATTTACACACATCACTAGAAGCTGAATGACACAACACTAATTTGCGATTTTGTTAAACCCTGTTTCCCTTTCAAACTTCCACTTTTCAACCAGTTATCCAGTTTAATGTGAACGGAAACGATTCTGATACACAACTGACAACTTACTGCATTTGCCACAAGAAAAGAAGAAGTAGGCTACTGTTGAAAATACGAAATTAAATATAAGTTTGTTGAAATTCCACATTAACATCTAAAATCAAAGGCCTGACCGCCATGTAACCGTTCCTTAGTCGGGTCGCGGTACTTTTGTGAGTATTGTTAGAACACAAAGAAGCTGGAAGACTAAATTTTCACTGTAGCGAAATCAAATGCATTCCTAACGTTGTTACATAACTGTAAATCAGGCATTCGCGGTAAATATTAATTTATTGTGGAAATAATGTGATAAATTCCCGATGTTACATATATGTAACAAGAGGCATTATAGTGTTAATTTAATTTTTAAATAATGATGATGATAATAATAATAATAATAATAATAATAATAATAATAATAATAACAATAATAATAATAATACGGAAAAGTTTTGGCGAACTCCTTGAAATATTTTGCGAACCCCCTGGGTTCGCACCAGATTCTATATTCTGCATTACACTTATTTCTTTTGTTGTTACCGGTGTCCATTTATTCATTTATGTATTAGTTATGAAAATAAGTGTATTAAAGTGTCCAATCAATAATAATTGTAGATTTGTATGAAGCAAACACATTTTTTAATACGACAAAGTAAATTTCCTTCAATTGTTACTCCGTTTGTGTACTCAGAAAATGTCGGTTTCATATATGATGAAGTGCGCCTGGTGTTCTGTGTAACCGGTCTAATCTAAACCTGTTGTAAGTGCTATTTTGCAGCTCTCTAATTCAGGTCCCGTATAGACAACCCCACACTCCACTAGCCAGACCCCTCCGTGCATTGCCAGCCGGCAATCGAAGACTGCTATGGAATGAGAACCTAGTAAAGAGCTGATGGAACGATGTAAATACCTGTACAGTCAAATATCAATATAACGAAATTTTAGGGACCTTTGAAATTTCGTTATATTGACATAGGCTATGTCATTTTTCTAAAGGAAAATCATGCTTATTCATTTATCTCTACTTAAGCCGTAAATTCTTCATATTTTGCATTTAGGTCTGAAAAATCTGATAAAATGAACTTGTATTGCAATTGAAAAGGTTAAAGAAAGGCGCAGGAAAAGTACAAATACAAGATTTATGAAGTAATTTGTAGGATAAGGAGTGTCACGTCGAGAGATTAGTTGGACTGTGATTGTAAGCATCATATTGCGAGATTAGTGTATTGTGATTGGTAGAAGGAAACTAAATGGGTAGAACTAAGAACAACTGTATGAAAGAAGTAACACAATATTCAGATACTTCTGTTTCATAGTAAACATAGCCTACTACGTCAACTAAATATTTAATGATCATGTGTTCACTATACAGTTACAATATTAGTGTAGGTCTAACATAAAATATTGCACTGCTTGCTAATGAAATGTAATTTAAAATATTTTTCGTTAAAAAAAATTTCGGGAACAGAGCGAAATTTTTATTTCGATATACTGTTTTTTTAAGCGAAATTCGTTAAATTTGAACATTTTAACATTATGGGAAAAAGGCAGTCAATAGAAATAATTTCACAATACTGAATATTTCATTATATTGGCGTTCGTTATAACGACATTTTACTGTATTGGGAAAAGAAGAGAACTCTGGGAAAACTCCAACTGCGATTTTGTCCGTCATAAATGTTACTATGGATTCTTCATGTGAAAAATCCCAGGACTCAAACCCGGGCCTCCTGCGTAACGCGCCGAAAGTCTGGTCACCCAGTCACCGCAGGCAGTTGTTCATACCACTAGCGTCGTGCATTACAGGCGCTATGTACGGTTCAAGTTTGTCAAGTATGGTGAAGTTCGATATTCACCGTGTTCGCTCTATAGAGGCTCGTCACGTTTGTTCCACCTCATAAAATATTCGCTGTCTTCCACTCCCAACTCTACATTCTTAACCCCTTAAGAATTTAGCACAGATCTTGCGATTACTTTTTCATGTGAAATAAGATGAAGTTGGTTGACTCTCATGTTCGAACATTATTGGTACTTTGTTGCTATTTACTGCACTGCATTTGAATCTGCTTTGCAGCAGGGTTGGCGCCAGTAGGCCTATTCGTAATTTGAAGGTGCAATCAGGTGGGCAGAACTTAGCAAGTTGTGCAACACTATCAGTAGTTTGATTATTATTGGTCAAGACTATAGTTTCTAACATTAGTGCTGAATAGTATCCACGTAATTGTTTTTTGCGCATCACCTACATAAAGTAGATTTGAAACTCGACACTGAATAACTATTGCAATTCAGAGCGTCGTTAAATAAAATGCTACCCTACTACTACAGCTGCTGTTAGTACTACTACTACTACTACTACTACTACTACTACTACTACTACTACTCTACCGCTTTAGCGGTCCCTAGACGATCCCTCTTGACATCTCAATCCGGAATTAACATTACTCCACAGTAATTTAGTTTTCTTCGAAATGTTGAACGATCAAGACACTGCTGCTGTTGCTATCCCTCTGCTTTGCTGTTAGAGGGAGAAAAAGTAAAGCCGATGAAGTTGTATGCATTCAGTAATAAATATTCTTTTTTCTCTTTTCGCCCTCATATCGTATTAAAAAGAAAAAAAGCACGACCTGGAAACAAAACAAAGAACTAAACTAACAACGGAAAAAAAAAAAAAAATCGTGATGTGGCTCTGTCGGAGACACGGCTGTCAGTTTTACATCAATATATCTCGCTTAAATTGACAGATCTAGACAAGATCTTTCGTTTTCCACCAAAATCAGCGCACTAGCACATCGCAGTCAAGAGATATATCGTAACGTACTGCTTGGAAATTTTCGCTCACGTCCAAAATGGCCGCCAGTCGCACCCAATCGCGCCTCGTGCATGTGCGGCGCAAACTCAAGGTCATGCTCGCATCGTAGCCGTATACCCGATCGAACGAGACCACATTTATTTTAATCGTATTATTAGTCACGAAGTTATAGTGTCGGAATGGATCACCCTGCAAATGTTACATCGCCGTTTCCGTCCTGGTACACCGTCTGTCTGATTTTAAAGACGTTTTCACGTCAAAATAAAATAAAAATTTCTGAAACAAAGAACGAAGGCGATGTTCTGTGACAAAGGCGAACGCTTGTACTACACGCTTCTGAACAACTGACGGGCTATTACGCAATGATACCTACAGACGGCACAATATTTTTCAGATTGCACAATAATTATATTTTTAAAAGTTTTAATATACTCATTAATATTGCGTATATTTTATCTTTTCAATCTAACTTGCACACGCTCAGTATTATTGTGCAATAATATTGATCGTCTAGGCCTCTAGGGGCCGCTTAAGGATTTTATTACCCTTTAAAATTCATAGCCACCGGCCGGGCATGTTATCTGCTGTGCTATCGAGGACGGCTTACGATTAGATTAGGTCACCATATTCATACGGAATACATTAAATACGCATGCATATGAAGAGGATTGAACATTTGGTTTTTTCTCAAGGAAAACCCTGACCAAACAACGCATATCACCAACCTAATAAACCAGTAATTGACTGGCTATCTTGTTATAATTATCTGTTCTACCTAGCTCTACCTAGCTTACTTTGTGGTTTTCAGTTACGAATAAGAGGTTTGAAATTAAGATAGGGTAAATTAGGGTCTGTTGGACAGTCGGACATGTTGGACACTTTGTACTTTAACGTGTTACCTCGCCACTTGTGGGCACCACATTCTGCTAGAAGTCAATGACAGAAGTAGCCAACATGGGTTGGGGAAAAACCGCGGAAAAACCTCAACCAGGTAACTTGTCCCAACTAGGATTAGAACTCGGGTCCGCTCGTTTCACTACTGATTGGTGTTACCTCATGATACGGGGTAGATCTAATACCGATCACTTATATAGTTTATCGGGACCGATGTTAAACAAGTGTTGAGGTGTGACCGAGCACAATTTGAAGTTTTAAAAAATATTTTCAAAACAACATCAATTAAAAAATAAGTATTTATTTAGGCTTCAAATTTTCTTCCCTGTAATCAAACATTTCATTATTATTATTATTATTATTATTATTATTATTATTATTATTATTACTACTACTACTACTACTACTACTACTACTACTACTACTACTACTACTACTACTACTACTACTACTACTGCTGCTGCTATTATTATTATTATTATTATTATTATTATTATTATTATTATTATTATTATTATATTTAACATTTTTTAATGTAACAGTTTTTCCAATTTTCATATTTTATTTACAGCACATCATTTAGCCTAATGCACTACTCTACTTCAATCGCTATTAAATTTGAGAAATTAAATTTTCTTCCTCTGTAAGTCAACTGAATCACTTGTTTACGAATTTTATTCTTTTCTATTTCTGTGACGTCTATATTGTCTGGCAAGTCAAAATAAAATGTCCGATTATCTGACACTATCTCTATAAGACAATTTATTTCGTACTCACGATTTTCTTTTATTTTCTGAATTTTCTCTTCATATTAATGTTTTCTTCGTTAGAAATCTGACAAAATCATTTATAGGAATTGATTCTTATATCAAAGCTGCAGCGGAAGCCAGTTTCTCTGTATTGGGAGAAAATTTCCCATCTGCATATCTAGAGCCACTTTCTAAGGAAGTTGAGTCTTCGTCGTTCCTGTCGGCTTATATTCTAGATTTGATTACCCCTGACGTAACAATTTCAGAAATGAAAGCCTGTAATTGAAATATTTCACGTACAATTTAAAAGCGCAGTTTTAAATTATTCCTGCAAAATGTTACGTTGATCACTTACCATCAATGAAAAAACAAAATTCCTACACAGCTGACGTTTCCCTTGATAGAATGAAACACACACAAAATGTCAAGCTGATATGTTAATTTAAAGACCACTGTTTCAGCAACACGCATGTGAAGCATGCATTCATGTTGACTATGATCTTAGTTTTGTGTGCATTAAGCTTAATAACATAATTGGAGACGCGGTAACGCAGCGACATTGTTTTTACTCGTAAAAAGAAGAGATGCAAAGACAGTATGGGATGAAGATAAATGCAAACAAGACGGAGACCATAGTTATCGGAAGAAAAATAAAGACGGTAAACTTGCGAATTCGAAACGAGGCAGTGGAACAAGTGAATAGCTTCAAATACTTGGGGTGTACTACAAATAGTAACATAGCTGCTGCCAAGAAGTCAAAAGAAGGATAGCAATGGCAAAGGAAGTTTTTAATAGAAAAAGGAGCATCTTCTGTGGATTTCTGAGAAAAACAAGTAAGAAAGAAAGTAGTGAAGTGCTTTGTGTGGATTGTGGCATTATGTGGGGCAGAAACATGGACATTACGACGAAGTAAAGAGAAATGACTAGAAGAATTTGAAATGTGGATATGGAGAAGAATGGAGCGTGTGAAATGGATAGACAGAACAGGAAAATAAATGGTGAAAAAGTGGTTAAGAAAAAATAATGCTGAAACTGATTAGGAAGAGAAATTGACTGGGTCACTGGCCGAGACGAAACTGTCTACTGAAGGATGCACTGGAAGGAATGGTGAACGGGAGAAGAGTTCGGGGCAGAAGAAGATTTCAAATAATAGACGACATTAAGATATATGGATCATATATGGAGACCGAGGAAGACAGAAAATAGGAGAAACTGGAGAAAGCTGGGTTTGCGGTGAAATATCTGCCTTCGGGCAGAAAACTATGAATAAATGAAAATAAATATTTATATTTTTTGTTGCGATCTTTGTCAAAATGTTATCATCACTCAAACTAGAAGAAGCATGTAGTGGAGATCTTGAGCGGAGAGTTTCTTGTCATGTGAACCGGTCCCAAACGTTTGTAACAGCTATGAAGTCCCTGCGATGACTGCGTGGTCTAGGCCAGGGGTTCTGACTCTCTTTTGGCCAAGACCCAAAGTCAATTACGCGGTCAAATTCCGCTACCATGGGTCTATTTTGAAGTTATACAGCGCTCATGTGCTAATGTAATTATACCGTATAAATAAAGGTACGGTCACACGTCGCTACTTTTGCTGCGCAACTTTTGTACTGCTGCTGCAAAAGTTGCGTATCGTGTTCACACACAAGCCAAAAGTAGCGCGCTGCACGCTACTTTTCGTGCTGCGCAACCTGAGCGCTGCAAAAGTTACAACTGGATGTTGCAAGTCTGTTCACACACAAGGCGCTACTTTTGCAGCCGCAGTCTAACTGCACTTTCCATCTCCGTGTTGACTTTTCAATATACATTTTGTGGTTATGTTCGCATTAGAGTTTCAGATTATGAAACTCATGCGATAGCTTACTTTCTATTATTTGCTTTTCTGTCCTAACTAGTATTAAGATATTGACATTATTTTTACTACAAAGCTATTAAAAACGCCTATATACTTAAATAATAACTAACAGCATATTCACGTCATCAATGTTGACAACCCTCCTGTTTGAAACTACGGTACGGAAAATTAAAAAAAAAAATGAATTATATCATCAGAAAATAATATACTCTGACTGTGATGTACATTTAGAAACTGTTACAAATAATTTCTTTTCATCACATTTAACATTAAAATATATCCAAATAATAAAAGTATCATTGACACATTTGGTCGCAACAGCTCCAAAAGATATTGACATTATTTTTACTACAAAGCTATTAAAAACGCCTATATACTTAAATAATAACTAACAGCATATTCACGTCATCAATGTTGACAACCCTCCTGTTTGAAACTACGGTACGGAAAATTAAAAAAAAAAAAAAAATGAATTATATCATCAGAAAATAATATACTCTGACTGTGATGTACATTTAGAAACTGTTACAAATAATTTCTTTTCATCACATTTAACATTAAAATATATCCAAATAATAAAAGTATCATTGGCATATCATTGACACATTTGGTCGCAACAGCTCCAAAAGTTTCAACGAAACCGATACCAAAAATGCTGCGGCTGCAACTCTGTTCACACATCGCTACTTTAAAGCTGCGCGCAGCATGAAAAAGTAGCAGGCAGCAGGTTCGGCAGCCACTATTTTTCGGGTTGCACCGTTGTTCACACGTCGCAGTATTTTGTACTGCAGCGCTTCAAAAGTAGCGATGTGTGACCTACCTTAAGTGCTTATATTATTAGGTTATTTTACGACGGTTTATCAACAGCTTAGGTTATTTAGCCTCTGAGTGAGATGGTGATAATGCCGGTGAAATGAGTCCGGGGTCCAACACCGAAAGTTACCCAGCATTTGCTCATATTGGGTTGAGGGAAAACCCCGGAAAAAACCTCAACCAGGTAACTTGCCCCGACCGGGAATCGAACCCGGGCCACCTGGTTTCGTGGCCAGATGCGCTAACCGTTACTCCACAGGCACTATGTATAATTATTGTTCGTGAAAACGTAGTACATACAAAAAAGTTTATTATTTTACTTCAATTAACGTTTTCTTATATATATTTTTTTCTGGGAAACTACTGCGACCCACTGCGAAAGCCACGGCGAACTATGTACAGTTACAGAAAAAAAAAAAAGAAAGGACTGCCTAATTTTAGTGTTCCAGATACAATGCATTACGCATGCACATGTGCAGTAAAAGAGTTCCTGTACACAGTGGCGACTCTTGATATTTTTTGTATGTGGGATATGAGATTGACGACTGATGACCAAGACAGAAACTAATAATAATAATAATAATAATAATAATAATAATAATAATAATAATAATAATAATAATAATAGAGCATGCAAAATGAATACAAGTAGGCCTATGTTAGTCTTTGACTCGCCATTCTGGAACTGGCAATTTATTAGGAGTAAAGTTCGATTCTCCTCCCCTTTTTGGTTGCGAATATGGCTCCTAAGCCATTGTGCTGCTCGATATTTACCGATGTTCCGTCGTATGTTTGCGGAATTAATTTCTTGTTACAGTTAAATCTAAATGATCAAATACAACTTCAGGTATTCTTTCGGCTGTCCTGTCATCGGAAAGTCCTGTTAATTCTTGTATTTATTATAGCTTATTTTATTTATTTTTATGTAATTTTGTTTTCTATTCATTTTGTTTTTTATATTATATCATTTAAGGAGGCTATAAGGGTACTTGAAAATTCTTATTGTAGTCTCTACCACCCAGAAAGAAGGGTTGTAGTATTAGGATGCATGGACATATCCTCAAACACGGTTAAACACAAGCCGTACCCCACCCTCCACACCCTCCCCTGTCCACTAACTTCACTGCTAGAAATACCGTTTGCTGTAAGATATTTGGATGGTTCCTCGGAAATTATTTCTGAGCTGTGCAGTGGTGACAACTCACGACAGAAAGTGGAAGCTTAAAGGAAATTAATACGTCGGGACGTATTGAAAATCAAAATCTGTAATTAAAATGTTTTTATCCTCAGAGGCACGAAATTAAACTGTAGGATCATCCTCATATCCTTCATGGAGGAATCGCCACTGCCTGTACATGGGCTACTTGTGGACAGCCATGCGAAACTTTTTGCCTACATGACTGCCACCAAGACTCGACCCATTTCTTCTTTCTGGTGCTGTACATAATTAGAAAATAAGTAAATAATTAACAAAATAAATACCGGTAAATAAATAATTAAGAAAATAGGAAAATGAATATGTAAATAATTAAGAAAATAAAATAAGTAAAAAATAAGAAAATAAATAAGTAAAAATAAGAGAATAAGTAAATAATTAAGAGAAATAAGTAAATAAAATTATAGAAAAGAACAATTATGATGTGACATGTTCTAAATACTGAATTGGTACATAGGTACTACATAGGTATTCAAAGTATCAATCTTAAATGATACCTATCTTTTCGGGTCCGAACAATTTCTCTGAATTAAACTACCAAATCTCAAATGTAAAACACGGTTTAAATTTCAACGTTAACAATATGAAGGGCAGTAAACTCAAACACCAGTTAAATAAAAGAATACAGCAAAATGATATCTTTACGTCAAAACTCTAGTAAAGCAATATTGTACTGCAATGCATCTTGCTGTAACATAGTCGAAAATGAAGTTGTGGATCATCTTACAAATAAGGGATCTATTTATATATTATTTTGTAGTTCTTACTGCTGCTACTACCACTGCTGCTCTGAAAGCTGTCACTATTTCCTCCTTTTATAAAATCTAAAATGTATGGTGTAGCTGTAAAAAAAATTCGACATTGCCACGAAAATCAAAGGCTTTTTTTTATTAAACAAAACTTAAAATTGTTTAATGACACGTTAAAAGTGTTAAAATTTTTAAAAAAGGTTATGTACCTTAGACAGTTCTGCGTCATCTTCAGTGTCCTACGAACTACTCTGGTTTGTAGTGCGTCATCTTCAGTGTCCTACGAACTACGAACTACAAACTAGAGTAGTTCGTAGGACACTGAAGATGACGCAGAACCGGCACCAAGGTCTGTCTAAGGTACATAACCTTTTTTAAACAAAGTGTTAACGTGAACCAGAATCAATGCTTTTTTATATCTATGTTATCAAGAATATGGTTTCTGGCGTAGAAACGTAGGTACCCTAGTGAACAAAAGATTAAGTCCAAGAATTATACTAGGCCTCCCTACTTTTTATACAGAAGGAAACTTCCTGCCAGCGCCGTTGAGTTTAAACATTAGGGCGAACTTTCCCAATCAATAACAAGAGGGGTTGGGGGTGTGTACTTATTACCGTATACCTGTTTGACAGGGTACACGTTAACATTCTTTGTTATCTTCCCTCAGTCTAGGCCTGATGATAACCTAGTCATTTGCAATTATTCTTAATTCAAGATTATGGATACTATGATTAATGGGTTACACTTACAAAGTCGATGACATCAGTACTTTTGTGTTCAAAATGTGTGTCTATAAGTATGGATTCCGAAATTCGTAAAATCTATGTTTCCAACAAAAAGTGACAAAAAGTACCTTTCTGCAATGACACATTCAATTACACTTAAAATTTCTCCGCAGTATGTCAGCACTGGCTGTATAAACATTTTGTATGTAGTGTTCAAAGTATCCCTAAAGCAACCCCATTTCTTTCCTGCTAGTCTTTTTAGAAGGGAGAATCTTTTACGAGCTTTTTTCAGAAATGTATTTCAAATGTTCCATGTTAACTTACTATCGAAAATAACTCCAAGATATTTGGATTCTTAAGTCCTAGGAAGGTGTTGGCCATTGTATTGGATATTGAATTCTCTTTCTTTTTTACCGAGTGAAAATATTTGGTAGTTACTTTTGCTTAAATTGAGTGTCATCAAATTTGATGTATTCCATTCATGTAGTTGATTTAGAGCTTTAAGAGCAGAATTTTGAATTTTGTCTCTATGTCTGTAAAATCCGGAAGTTCACAAAACTATATCATCTGCAAATAGTGCTGTTTTCATGTTTGATTCCTCTAATAGGGAGGGTAAGTCATTTACATAAATATTGAATACAGTTGTGCTGAGGACAGCGCCTTGAGGTAGACCTCGATATGTTTGTAACTAGAAAGTGAGTTATTGAATTTAGTGGCAATGAATTTTTGACTAAGAAATTCTGATATCCATCTGAACATATTGCTGGAGATACCTAATTTCTGGAGTTTCAGTAATAATTTATTTCTCCAAACAGAGTCATATGCTAACTGAAAGTCAATAAATATTGCCAAGGTATCTTCTTTCTTGTTAAAACTGTCTTTATTTCTTGGCCGAGGCATATGACTTGTTCATTGGTAGAGTGTAGTTGTCGAAAACTGGCTTGTCTTGGTGATAAAAGATTTTGGGATTTTAAATACCAAGTTAATCTGTTGGAGATCATGGACTCCATGGTTTTTGCTATCATGCTTAATAGTGCTATTGGTCGATAACTATTAACATCATGAGCAGGTTTCCCTTTTTTGTGAATTGGTACAATGATTGCTTTTTTTTCCAAGCTGCAGGAATTGAGGTGTTCCATGATAAATTGAAAATGGATAAAAGTACAGACTTGGCTTTTTCCCCCAGATGTTAAAAAAATTCGGAATGAATGTTGTCGGGACCAGAAGATTTCTTGGTTTTTAAATTTTGTATAGCTAGAGTTAATTCTTTGGAAGTAAAATTTTGATGAAATATTTCAGGTTTTGTACTAGTAATATTCCGTTTTAATTGGTTGAGGGAAAACTTCGGAAAAATCCCCAACCAGATAACCTGTCCAACTGAGATTTGAATCTGGGCCCTCTCTTTTCACAGTCACAGTTACTCCATAGTGGTGAACTATTCCTAGACAAAATTTAAGAACCCTGTGAAGAAAATTTCTATGTAAGTTGTCTCCTATTAATTTACCAGTAATATTTATTTTATATGAGGTATTCATTCAGTGCAAGGCATATTAGGCTACTATTAAGTTTTGAACATGTGCATAAGAAAAACATTTTAATTTTTCTTTCCTCCCCTAGAATTAAGAGCTTTCTTTTTTCATTCTTGGTATCTTGTCTTTTCTTTTTCATTCTAGGAGTTGTCCCATCTTCCAACCCTAATCCGTAACATACCACATCGTGAGCTAAATATAACAATACATACTGGTACTGTTAATTTAAGTAATGAGTAAATTGGATTGATTGTGTTCTGCCGTATTTTCAATAATTACCTGTATTATATGTGTGGATTGAGCCAGAAGAGTAGGTCTATAATAGCATACATAGTATACTCTAGTGACTAGCCTACAAGTCCCATACTTATCCATTCTTCAAGCGAACCTAATCCTCTGAACAGAGAACATGCGCTCAATACAAAGGGGTATTATTAATTTTTTTCTATTATAGTTTTTACATTTTTCTCAAATGATAACGAGGGACAAAAGCCCAGTTCCCACGGTGCTTGTTTCTGTGATGAATTGCAAGCTGGCGCTGATGGCAGCTCTGCGTGATTGCTTACTGGAAATCCTGCACCCCTGGTGTTAGCTATCATACTGGATATCCAGATTAGGTTGCTTGCTATTTTTCGTGTTGGTTTACAAGCTAGAATTAAAGATGATATAGTATCACTGCTGAAACCATGTTGCTACGTTCCTTGTTTTCCAACTAAATCTGTTTTTTCTATATTCTTTAGTTTCTAAGAATTTACACTTCTAGTTTAACTATTTTTATAACATTTACTAGGTATTGTTGTTCACACCTGTGGAGTAACAGCGCGTCTGGCCGCGAAACCAGGTGGCCCGGGTTCGATTCCTGCTCGGAGCAAGTTACCTGGTTGGGGTTTTTTCCGGGAGTTTTCCTCAACCCAATATGAGCAAAAACTGGGTAACTTTCGGTGCTGGACTCCTGGACTCATTTCATCAGCATTTCACCTTCATCTCATTCAGACGCTAAATAACCTAAGATGTTGATAAAGCGTCGTAAAATAACCTACTAAAAATTACTAATGTTAATGTAGAACTTTAGTTGTTTTCCACTCACGGATTAGTTTCTTTTTCAAAATGAGTGTTGGGAACAGATGAAGCAGCATATGATTTTCCAATTTGAATTGTGAAAAGAGCCAGCATATGAAACAGTAACCAGCATAGTACCAAACACGGGAGCCAGCAGTTTACCCATAAGAGCACAAAGCAAGGAAACAAGCACCGTGGGACTTGGGCTTTAGGGAACATTTTGGATTGATTACGTATACCCTATATACCGGTACGTAATCAGGGTGAAGGTAAGGGGAAAGAAGGTAACCGGGTTCTGAATCTGAAGTTCAATTTTTTTTACATTGTACGAGAAGTTTGGTCGAAGTGCGAGAATTTTATTAGGTTGGCACGAGATTTTTTCCTGTGCACAGGTGGACTTAGCAGAGTCGGCAAAACAAGGAATTACAAATTCCGTATGTTTGCCGGATTGGGCTCGACGGCTCGAGTAGTTGGTGGATGATAACGAATTCCTTATGCGTAATGTAGGCTAGAGGAATTGGCAGCAATATATTTGACAGTCGATCTTATATTGGGTAAAGTATAATGTCAACTTACGTCTTCAAGAAAATTAGGGGCTTGCGGGACACGAAATGCAGTTTTTCATTTAAGTTTGTTTAGTGTGTATTTAATTGGACAAAAGTGTTAATGATAAACTTTCATTGACTGTTGTTACAAACACAGTACCAGTTTGTCGACTACCATTGTCGGGAAAATTTTAGACAGGTAATTCACAAATGAAAAAGCCCCCTTTATTTATTACATAATTTATTTGACATGACAGTCTTATAATTTTAATTCATCCCATTCTCACTAAAGACTTCCTATCAGCTGAATAGATGGCTTTTATGTTAAAGATTAAAGAAATATGCTCGAAAACAACGAAAAGTAAAGTTAGGTTAGAATTTAGTGAAGTTTGATTTGAAATGATGTGATACAGGTTTTGCTTATAGGGCCTATTTGGAAGTTCTCGAAGTTACTATTAATAATATTGCGGTTTGGCTAAGATTACCAAATGATTAAAGATTCCATACATTCAAATATTTTAATTTCGACCTCATAAGGGTATGTATAATATCTATTGGTATTAACATTTAATAATACGGTCTTTTCATTGTTCAGTTCTTGTTCGCGTAGAGCACAGTTTCGGGAGGTCCTTGTTATCCCAGCGGTTTTATGTAAATAGCTGTCACAGAAACGTCCTGTTGCAGAGTATATTATTGCTGTTGAATACATTGTGAAATGACACTATAGTTTATAATTCCGAATTACCTGGTACTGATTTTATTGTAAAATATTTAATTTTATAAAGTGTGTACGTCAGCACATGAAACTATTCAGTTCAGTCGCATTTAGAAAATGTTACAGAATAATTTACATTCTAAAATGAAAAGTCGCCTGATTCGTTTAGTTTGGAACACACATATCATTAATCCAAGGTTTCTAAAAAAAAAAAAACTGTTAGTGCACCATGGTCTTCATAAATTTACAAGACCTTCTAAATCAATTTATTTCGATTGTTAAGAATAACTTAATAACTTATTTATTTGTGGTGTTGATGATGCATGATGTCTGAAACCGGTGGTGATATTCAAAAAGTTTAACAACCAGTTCTCTCATGTCTACCTCTATTAAACATATACGGTATAGCCTATGTCCATGGTAATTGCAAATACTACTTAGAAATAATTTAACAACTGGTTCGTCTGAACCGGCCAAATATCACCACTGTCTGAAACTGAAGCGATAAGAGGGCATTAGTCCACACCTGTGGAGTAATGGTTAGCGCGTCTGGCCACGGAACCAGGTGGCCCGGGTTTTTTTCCCAGTTGGGGCAAGTTACCTGGTTGAGGTTTTTTTCCGGGGTTTTCCTTCAACCCAATATGAGCAAATACTGGGTAACTTTCAGTGCTGGACTCCGGACTCATTTCACCGGCATTATCACCATCTCATTCAGACGCTAAATAGTAACCTAAAATGTTGATAAAGCGTCGTAAAATAACCTAACTTACTTAAAAAAAAAAAGAGGGCATCATGTATCCTGAAATTGATTTATATCCTGCATTAAACTTTATTGCTCCTTGCTAACTGAATGTATGTTTTTAGAGTAAAAAGTACATTTGAAGAGTGGGTACAGGGAAAGAATAAGCTTTGTCCATATTTTTTTTTTCCAAAAATGAGTTAGGCATATTGTGTGAAGTAGGATTACATGTAATTAATCTGTAAAACTTTCTAAAATCGGCAGAATCGCTCAGCTCTCGTTTCTCCCATTTTTCTTCACTTTTAACGTTTAATTTTAGAAAGTTTTACATAATTATATGTGTCAAAGTGAACAACAAATACAAAAAAATGTAAATAGTCCTATGAATGAAACACTGTGATAAAGTGAACAGTCTTAAGTGTTATGACAGCTTTTAGATTTGGCATACAAGAAAAGAATATGCTAAAGACAAAAGACAGACTTTAAATTGCTCTCCGTAATAGTTTCCTAAAGTGGACAATGCTTGTTCTTTCCTTGTATCTTTAATTTGCTATGAACACTTTCTGTAAAATTTGTGCAATTTGCAGTAACACAGAATGTAAATGACTGAATGAAAGAAGTATGATGCACAAAATTATCTCGAACAGTTTGAGTAGGAGGCCTACAATCCATTTCTTTGGTTCAGTTTCAAAAAATTATAGATGGATTTTAAATTTTGCTAGAAATGACTTTTGTTGTAAAATACAGACTTATAATTTTTGTAGACAAAATAAAGTTGTTCTTATTGTTTATAGGTACCGGTATTTTGTTTTTGTTATGAATTTGCTTTTGAGGTTCTGAATATTTCAATTAATTTAAAATTCTGTTCAGTTCAGTCATTTAGTAAGAGAATTACTGCACAAATATTATTTTGAATTTCACTGTACTTAACTATATTTATGAACTGGATTCAAGAGGTTGCCCAAAAATAATTACAATTTTTACACTGCCTTGTGTAGCTATATTATGACCTTTGTTAAAAGAGTAATATTTTTGTATTAATTAACTAAGCATATTTTATGCTAGTGTTTGTTTTAATATGAATAAAAATCAATGTAATAAGACAGTATAGGGTACCAGTTCAGTATTCTGGCACCACTCGTAAAAACACAAAATGTAGAAGAATAAACTTTTATGAATGCAGTACAGAAGTGAGGACGAGAGTTGTTTTTTCGTGACAGCAGGTATCCCACTTCACCCACCCCAAGCTGAGTCTCCCTTTAAATACCTCAAAATGAAGTGGAGGCTACAAAGAACATCTTATCATTTAATTTATAATGGTTCAAGGCTCATACATTTGATTTGTGCTAGACAGAAATCAGTCATTCAGTGCATAGTGAAACAGTTTTCTTATCAAATACTAATGAATTGGTCTGTTTCTGTTAATCTTTGTATTACAATAGGTAGCAACTTAAGAAAAAAATTGCGAAATCTTTTACAATAAACAATAGAAAAATCCGACAGTTAAATTTTTGTAGTCTTGTAACTTCTAATTAAAAATATATTCGTCCAAATATTGTCATAATTATATAATGGAGTTTAATAAAGAAGAAATATTGCTTGGAGATGAATCACTGAGAGTGTTACATAGGCCTACATGTTACAAAGAAGAAATGTGGTCTGGTTACTTCAAACGGGCGCGCTTCCGTACAGGGGCAGTGCCAAAATGGCGCCAAAAAAAAAAAAAGAAAGAAACTACATAGGCCTAATATAGCAATGAAATATCCTGAACGATTTTGAAGAGAAACGCACCCTTTCCGAGAAAAAAAAAAAAATATCACAGCACCTCAAAAAACGCTCAAGGCAGAAACAAAAAAAAAAAAAAGAAGTATTTATCTCATATCCTCTCTTTCCACTCCCTTTACCTCCCTCGCACACTCTTCTACACTCTCATTCTTCCATCCTTTTTCCCCTTTCTCTGCACACAACTACTTTATTTCTACTACCTAATTTTATGCCTACATTACATACCTTATCATTAACACACATTTTTACTTACCTTGCCAGTGACGAGACTCGAACCACCGACGATCATTTCTATTCTCCAGAGCCTTAACCATTAGGCTACAATAACACTTGCGAAAAATACGCTTGAAACTTACACAAAACCTCAACCCAATCACAAATCTCAAAATTTACGTCATATACTACGTCACCCACTACGTCACATCTTACAAAGAAAGACATTCCTCTCCACCAGTCGCTTAATAACAAGGTATTCGACTAACCTACCATCGATATATCTCGAAAACACTGTCACTACCACTCTTCAAATGCCGACTTCAAATGACATAACTCACAAACACACCGACCATCGATCAACATGACACAAACTGACGTCTAACCTTTCCAAAAAACCCTAAACTAACCTTTTTCAAACCTAACCTAACCTAATCTAATCTAACCTAACCTAACCTAAACTAACATTTTTCAAATACACACACCTAAACTGACGTCTAACCTTTCCAAAAAATCCTAAACTAACATCTAACCTAACCTAATCTAACCTAACCTAACCTAAACTAACATTTTTCAAATACACACACCTAAACTGACGTCTAACCTTTCCAAAAAACCCTAAACTAACGTCTAACCTAACCTAACCTAACCTAAACTAACATTTTTCAAATACACACACCTAAACTGACGTCTAACCTTTCCAAAAAAAAAACCCTGAACTGACTTCTAACCTTTCCAAAAACACTAAAGTAACATTTTTCAAATACACACACCTAAAGTGACGTCTAACCTTTCCGAGAAACCCTAAACTAACATTTTTCAAATACATACACCTAAATTGACGTCTAACCTTTCCAAAAAAAACCCTCAACTGACGTCTAAGATTTCCAAAAAAAACCTAAACTAACATTTTTCAAATACACACACCAAAACTGACGTCTAACCTTTCCAAAAAAAACCCTAAACTGACGTCTAACCTTTCCAAAAAAACCCTAAACTAACATTTTTCAAATACACACACCAAAACTCACGTCTAACCTTCCCAAAAACCCTAAACTAACACCTTTCAAATACACACACCTAAACTCACGTCTAACCCTAAACTAACATGTAACTTATCACTAATCTATGTCAAATTTCTTTAGTCTAAAATCTAACTAATCAACGATAGGCTATGTGGAAACCAGACTTAAATAATTTAGCGTTCTTACACACTTCAAACTCCCCATGACGTCAACTGACGTCATCACATTCGATCTGTGTACACCATTCCTAACAACAGTCAATTCGTGTACACAGCTCTACGAACGCCATTCCAGATAACAGTCAATCCGTGTATACAGCTCTACGTAAAGAACATACAACAAGAACCAACGTCATTACACAAGCCGTCAATAAAACAACAAAAGCTTAAAAGGTACGTAAAGTAATATCACCTGCTAAGATAAAAAATAATCTGATAGCTACATTATATTCGCAACACGAAAATGGCATCCCATTACAACCGTCTCGTAACCTCTCTGTACCATAACATAACCACGTTCAATATTATAATATACCGTGTCAAAAGCACTTGATCCTCGTAAAAAAAAATACGCTTATCAATATTAAGTAACTATTAAATCAGTACAAAGTACCATAATCCCAATTTGGTGCTGCCCCTGTACGGAAGCGTGTCCAATAAACTAATACCCAATATAGTTTAAGTAGGTATTGTTATTTTTGTTGATTACATTGATATTCAAACTTGTTAATAAATGAGAATATTTTTCATTTCTGAGCAGTAACTGTTATAGTGCATGTTTTTTTTCCAGACATTCAGTATACCTGCTATATTTTTTCACATGATAAAATTTAAAATAAATATTGTGTAATGCTGGAAATCATTACACGTGGAAGGCAGTGAAAGAGAGCTCTTGAAACAGACACTGTGACAGTCGAGTTTTCCACAGGCAAGGCACATCGTCCATAGAATGAAGGGAGAGAGAAAGGATTGGAAGTTTCGTGTGACTGTGAACACGCTTCTACGTGAAACAGTATTTGTGGTGGGCAGCTGCCGAGAACTAGGGAGCTGGAACAGTTCCGGTGCTTTGCAGCTCACCTGTGAAAATGCATCAAGTAATGATGGGTAAGATTGGATTAATGTTAAATTTTGACATAGCTGCTCCCAAAACTTTTGCAGCAAAGTGCACTTCCTCTTGGATCTTAAATTTATCAAGTAATGATACACCTCATTAGAGTCTGTATATTTTTTTCTATGGGAGTCATTTCATAGATCTGGGTGTGACATAGTAGAGTTTAATCATTATGTTTATAATAAATTATGAATTATTAATGCTTTTGTAATTATGGTGTCATACCCATGATAGCCACAAATAATATTCCTCACAAGATTTCAAATCTCTATAGAATAGATACTAAAGGAGGAGGCAAAACTGTATTATTCTAGATGTGACCAAATTGTCCTGTAAAAATAAAAGGTGAAACTTTTTGTAAGCAGCCTTTGATATTGACGTAAGTAACGAACTAGCTTGTTGCACCTTATTAAAACATTCTTGAATAGTGCTTTTATGTGACACTGGATGTCCAGGAAACTTTCTTTGTATTTTTTTTTAATGCATCAATGCTTAACATTAAGCAAAATATACTGACCTAATTAGCTACAAATCTTAATGAACATCAAGAGACACTGACCATCAACTAATGATCGAGTCTCACATTCACTAAAAAAATCTCTGTTTAATAACTCATTTTATGGATATCCGAGATTGTGGGACCGATTACAAATGAGAGATTCTGTTATGTATATGAAGTTTCTGGGAGGAATTATATAAAAGATCTGAATGTAGTATTATACTTAGTAGGTCTAGGCCTAATTAGTCAAATCCACTCTCCTCACTTTCACACTGCCCCCCCCCCCCCAGGATCTTTTTAGGATGCAAAAGAGAGAGCGAAAAGCAACGGGAAGCTACAACATTTATCTTTCCCAAGAAAAACTGCAAACATGGCATGATGGGTCTTTCCACAGTAAAAGATTCCGGACGTAATCTATCTCCCCATTTGGATGTCCAGGCGGAGGATGCTGGGGAAGGACACATTATGAAGCAAAGAAAGTTGAGCATTGGAACATGGAATGTAAGGACTCTTCTGCAAGCATGTAAGTTGGGAAACTTGAAGGAAGAAGTGAGAAGAAACAAAGTGGATGTGATGGGAATATCGGAAGTGAGGTGGGAAAGTAGTGGTGAGTTGGTGAATGATGAATTTAGGTTTTATTTAAATGGTGAGTGCAAAAGAAGTCATGGTGTTGGTGTATTACTGGGACCACGTATGAAAAATAAAGTGATAGGCCTATAGGCGTTATGTAGATGACTGGATGATAATGGTGAGACTACCAAAGGAAAAAATGGATTTTGTGCTAGTGCAAGTTTATATGCGACATAGTGGATTAGCAGACGAAGTGGAAGAAAGCTATGACAAGACAGAAGAGATAGTAGAGAAGGAGAAGAAGGGAGCATGTGTAATCCTAATGGGTGACTGAAACGCAGTTGTAGGAGAAGGGCAAGATGGAAGAACAGTTGGAAAATATGGATTGGGAAAAAGAAATAATAGAGGAGAATATTTGGTGAATTTCTGTAAAAGAAATGCAATGATTGTTGGAAATACATTATTTAAACAACATAAACGAAGAAGATACACATGGACATGCCCAAGGGACAAAAGGAGGTATCAGATGGACTATATACTGGTATAGGAAAGATTCCGAAATTGCTTAAAAAATGCAAAGACTCTACCAGGAGTGGATATTAACTTAGATCATGTCCTGCTGATAGGCAGTAGATATTCGTCTGAAGAAGATAAGTGGGAGACAGGTGATGAAGAAATAGAACATTAAAAAACTGGAGAACAAAGAGGACAGAAGAATCAATCTTCTTAATGTATCCAGCTGTTTGCTGACAACATAAAGTCCACTGTAGTCTATTCAGTTGTTGTTTTTCACGAGAAATGAGGGGTATTTTGATCGGTGTTCATTATAGATGCCTGTTGCTAGTAGCCAGAGTTGGGGTGTAGTCAATATATACTGCAGGGCTGTGTCTTCTGCAACTGGTACTGATGATTTTAATTTACTTCTTTTGTGGTTTAGAGGACAGAAAAAAATTTGAAACAAATTTTCAAGAGGAAGCCACTACATTAGAATCCACATCTGAGAATAGTAATGAGTACTGGACTCGTTAAAAAAGTTGTATAAAGACAACAGCAGAAGAAACAATAGGATGCACAGAAAGTGTGAGAATTAAGAAACCTTGGGTCACAGGGAAAATGTTGGAGAAGATGGAGGAGAGGAAAAAATGGAAAAACATCAACACAGAAGAAGGTAGATGAAACTACAGGAAACTAAACAACGAACTAAGAAGAGGAACTGATAAAGCAAAAGAAGACTGGATGAAAGATATGTGAAGAAATAGAGAATCTAGAGAGAAAAGGAAGATATGATTTAATGTACCGCGAAGTAAAATGTTTGGATTCCACAAATAAGAACAGGAAATCCATGTGGTTGATAGAGAATGACATTGGAAATGAAATAACAAACAAGGGAAACTAAACAGATGGACGAAATATATAGAAGAGTTATATGAGACAAGAAATCGTCCAGATGACTTAGCTATAGAAAACGAAGAAGCCGTATCAAAAAATGAAAAAGGATTTTCAATTTTAAGGGAAAAAGTTGAACTAGTGCTTAAGGAAATGAAAAATGGGAAAGAAACAGTTTGATGGAATCCCCATTGAATTAGTGGAATGCTTGAGTGAAGACAAGAAGTAAATTCTATCATTATGCAACGAAATATATGAGAAAGGCAAATGACCTGAAGATTTTACGGAGACAGTGTTGATTCTAATACCGAAGAAAAATAATGCCAAGAAATGTAAGGAGTTCAGGATTATAAGTCTTAATATTGCACTTGGCGAAGATTCTCTAGTGAATACTGAATCGATGTTTATATTCTAAGACGGAAGAACAGTTGGAAAAAGAGCAGTTTGGCTTCAGGAAGTGAAAAGGTGCGAGAGATGCAATTGGACTACTATAGACAACTATTAAAAGATACCTAGAGAAGAATAAAGAAGTGTATGTAGTATTTGTGGACCTAAAAAAGGCTTTTGACAGAGTGGATTGGAATAAACTGATGTGGATTCTAAAGAAAATTGGCGTGGATTGGAAAGAGAGAAGACTATTTAGTAATCTTTATATGAAACAGCAAGTGAAAGTCAGGATAGGAGAAGAAATGTCAGAAGCAAAGTGAAATTGGGAGAGGAGTACATAAAGGATGTCCTTTATCACCTACCCTGTTCAACATCTACATGGAGTATTTAATAAAGAACTGTTTTCAGAACATGGGAGAAGTGATAGTAGGAGGAAGATGAATAAAGTGCATAAGATTTGCTGATGATATGGCGTTGTTAGAAGAAGAGGAAATGATACTAAAAGATATGCTAGTGGAGCTAAATAACAGCTGTGAGCAGTATGGGATGAAGATAAATGCAAATAAGACGAAGATGAAGAAAAATACAGAAGATACACTTGCGAATTCTAAATGAGGCAGTAGAGCAAGTGGACAGTTTCAAATACTTGGGGTCGACCTGGTTGGCGAGTTGGTATAGCGCTGGCCTTCTATGTCCAAGGTTGCGGGTTCGATCCCGGGCCAGGTCGATGGCATTTAAGTGTGTTTAAATGCGACAGGCTCATGTCAGTAGATTTACTGGCATGTAAAAGAACTCCTGCGGGACAAAATTCCAGAACATCCAGCGACGCTGATATAACCTCTGCAGTTGCGAGCGTCGTTAAATAAAACATAACATTTTTTTCAAATACTTGGGGTGTTCTATAAGCAATAACATGAGCTGCTGCCAGGAAGTCAAAAGGAGAATAGCAATGGCCAAGGAAGCTTTTAATAGAAAAAGGAGCATCTTCTGCGGACCTCTGAAAAAATAACTAAGGAAGAGACTAGTGAAGTGCTTTGTATGGAGTGTAGCATTGTATGGGGCAGAAACATGGACATTACGACGAAGTGAAGAGAAGCAAATAGAAGCATTTGAAATGTGGATATGGAGAAGAATGGAACGTTTGAAGTGGACAGACAGAATAAGAAAAGAAGCTTTTTGGAAAGAGTGAGTGAAGAGAGGATGATGCTGAAACTGATCAGGAAGAGGAAAAGGAATTGGTTGGGTCATTGGCTGAGAAGAAACTGCCTACTGAAGGATGCACTGGAAGGGATAGTGAAAGGGAGAAGAGTTCGGAGTGGAAGAAGATTCAGATGATAGACGACATTAAGATATATGGTTCATATGAGGAAACAAAGAGAAAGGCAAGAAATAGGAAAGACTGGCGAAATCTGGATTTGCTGTGAAAGACCTGCTCTTGGGGAGAACACTAAATGAATGAATACATAATTTTGAAAATTTTCTGACTTGACAAGAAAGAACACTTAGTGATGAGACATATCAAATCCTGCGAATCTTGAAAAAGATTCGTGATTCGAAAACTCGAATCTTCTCTCTGTTTTTGTCATTCGAATCTTTCGATTTCTAACGTAAGCTGTTAAAATTTGGGAATATTAGTTTTAACTCCATTGACGTCCAAGAGAAGTGTTCAAAAAAATAAAGAAAGGCAATGTTGTTACACATTTTTCTGAGTCTATAATTAGAAATTACGTGCTTTTATTCTTCTCGTCCATTCTTGTCTATCTGCCCATAAATTTTCTTCGAAGTCTCTCTTCCCAATTGGTGTATCAATTCCATATATCCAGTTGTCAAAGGATCTTCCCCTTTTCCTTTGTCTTCTTTAGTAGTAATCCTGAAAAGGTTTTGGAATTCTTTTTGACCAATATAGAATATGTAGAATATTTTAAAATAAAGCTTGTATTTTAGTTTCATTTTATTTTTTCGCTTTGCTATAGAGAACTGAAGGCCAGTATTGTAATCTCTATTGGACTTATTTTGCCTAACCGCTCCTGTAGTTTGAATGATTTTTGAAATCTGAACAGTCGCAATTTTGTGAGTATTGTGACTCAGCTGTGTGGTGCCATTTGTCTATTATGCCTGCATGTCTTAAGGTTCCAATGAGTCCTGCAAGAGTGCCCTTCCACCCTCCCCCCCTAAAAGTAGGTTTACTATACCTCGTGGAACTGATGTCTTCTGTGCTGAAGTCACAATACTACATCATTGGGTGAATGTTATTGAAATGATAATGAAAAGGAGAGTGATGTGGAGTGGAGGGAAACTGGAGAATTTCCCCCAAAAAAAAAAAAAAACACACATTTCGGGAACCTTGCTGTAGGCTCAAATACCGTGATTAAAATTATGTTTTTCACACGTATTGAACTCAATATATTTAAAGAAAATATTAACAGACACACAACATAAAAACTGAGCTGATTACTAAGTTAAAATATAGAAAATAATGCTGCAGCCTTTGGCTTTGTCCACCACAAAGAACAACCTTGCCATCCCAGGGATTCGAATGTGATTCTGCAGTCATTGTAACAGTTGTTAAAAGTAACCTCCAGTATCACGGACCAACTGCCACCTCTGAGATGCAACAGATGTCATCCACTGCGTCACTTTGATCTAAGATTCTAATTGAAAGCTCTACATCTGTTGTAATGGTCTGTCATTTCTAAAGTGTACCCCTCTCAGTGGTTATTTCATCTTTTGGAAAAGGTCGTAGTTGCAGGGACTCAGATCCGGAGAATACAAAGATAACCTAGAATTTCCTAGTTTCACCTGTTAAATAATTAACCATTTGGGCAGCCACGTGAGCATCATTGTGAAGCACATTGGGGTGGGTATTCAAGAGACTTAGTACTTGCTGTGCATTACTTGTTGAAAATGACTAATATGCAGCATCTCAAGCATTTCAATTGGAACAGAATGAGTGATTAATATACCTTCATAATCATACTGTAAACAATAAACATAATTTTGAGAGGGTCCTACTTTTGCATATATTTTTTGGCATTACGGCATTGCAGATGACAGTCTTACTATTGCAGCCAATATGTATGTAGTACCCTTAAATGAGATTATTACCTTATAACAGTTACAGTATAACTTCAGATAACACACATCAGGCACCACTCTACCTCATACTGCCATCTTACATTAGTCGTCTCTAGGGGAGTTGAATACTAGCAGTGTTGCCACTAATTTTTGAATGGCATATGTATTACGTCTACATTAAGTTGAAGACAATGTGTTGTTCATGTCGCTTAAGATTAAGGGGCAGGACCTATATAAAAAACATAATTTGACCATATATGACAAATTTTTTTAAATAAAAAAAATCGACTTATGTATGTAAATATAATTATAGAAAAACCGCACCATGGTGTGATGCCAAACAGCTGATCTGTTGTAATTTTTAAGTGGTTATGTATGCTCTCCTGACATTTAACTGTGGAAACTTCTTTTCTCATTTCTGCAGAATAACATTTTCTACATTTTTAAATCTTCATATGCATGATATGTGTAACGTAACTTAATAATTTCAAGTGAGGAAATTTTTATATCTTCATTTTTGTGTGAAATACAAAGTTTTGAATTCCCTTTTTTTTTTTTTAAAAAAAAAAGTTTGATATTACACTGATATTTGGTAATTTAAAAAATGTTCAATGAGAGTTTTCAATATTTCCTCACATAAATTTATGTGGTTCATAAACTTTCGAGTCCTAGAACGTGCAATTATGTCAAAGGGTGATGAATATAACTCATTTTATAACATAATATTTTATTTATTTTTTTCATTTTTTATTTATTTATTTAATTGTTTACTTATTTTACGAGCTCTGGTTTGTCCAAAAATTGAAACTGACATTTTAATCTTAATTTCCCAGATCTCTCATTATTTCTACCCATTTAAATCATTTACAGATACAAAAAAATAAAAATAAAAAAAGTGCATTTATAGGTCCTGCCCCTTGATTAAGGGAACTCCTAGAACATACGAGTAATTCAGAACATTTCTTATGTTAGGGAGACTGTGTGGTCAGCAGTGATCAGTATTCCCAGTGATTGTGACGTCCAGTTTCGTTATTTTGTGGGTATATTATTCGAACCTGATGAGGAGAAATACCCTTCAAGGCAAGTTGTAGTTCGAAGATGGGAAACAAACTTAAATCCTCGTCTTATACGTAAGGAAGGTATGTACTGTATTTGCTGTGTTGTACTGTATGTTTTATTCTTTTATGAGAATGGATATAAACTTCTGAACATTTTGCTCCAGTGTGTTCAAATAATCATCAAGATGTGGAGCCGGATATTTTTGGTCTGTATGACAGTGGCAAGATGATAGACCGAGGATGGCTGACATCAGAAACAGTTGTACAGTTCAAGCTAGTTGAAGATGCAATTCAATTGTGGAAACAAAAATTTCAAGGTAGAGAGGTGAGTATCACAGATGATCACTGTAACTGAAGCTTATAGAGAGGTGGTCAGAAGGGACAGTGGAGTAGTTCACTGTTTGTAAAGTACTTTAAACAAATACAGAGAGTTAATATGCAAACTAGTCACACTCCAACCCCTACCTAACGAAATTCCTTTGTTGGATGGCAAGCGGACATGTGCCAGCGTAAGGACAGGTCTCCGCAGACTGGTTCTATTTTAAACAATAGATACATATGCCATAAAGGACACTAATATTTCTTAAGTCTGTAAAAATAAAACTGTAAATTTATTTCTTTTTCATATGCAGTAAAACTTGTTCAAGGCAAAATGTGAATAAGGCAGAAACTTGTCAACATGAACACTTTTTTAGTCTCTGATAGAATAGGAATTATAGTGTTATTGTGGTTGTACCGGAAGGTAAATAATGATAATTCATTAATAATGATTAAATCTTTGTAGATAAGAATTTCACTTACACCGAAGAATTCGATATGATCTGAAATTATATCAATCATTTTTTTTTCATTTTGTTACTTGTGTTAAAATTAATTTACTGTTTTTATATATGTTATGGATTGAAATGTTTACATTATGGTTTATTTTTACTGTATGGGATATATTTTTTAATTTATAAAAGTAGATTTTTGTTGTAGTTTGTGTAGGCTATCAGGGTTTATTGAATTTTATATTATATATTTTTATTTTACGATTTTGATGGATTTAAATAATTATTTTAGTTATTGCTTTATAATTATTAATAATATTTATTTGGTAGTAATATGTTATTCGACTTTAATGGTTTCTGGTTTTTCAAGAAATGAATTTAATTAATATATTGCTATTTATATTTCTATCTTTTTAAATTTGTATTTTATCAATATTTTTTTTTTTTTGTCCAATATAGTGATGATTTTTTCTACCTTTATTATAATTTATAATGTTTTAAAATTTGCAGTGACTTTTGAATGAACTTATGTAATATGAAGTACAATTTAATAGAAAATGATGTTAGATAGTATGTAATTTTTTTTGTACACCAGCATTATAAATAGTCTTTATCATAGTGAAAATCATATGTAATATGCCACATTATTGTAGAAGTGCCATAAAATATTACCATGCCAACTAAAATGTTATGTCTTTTGTTATCACGACATAATTTGTGCCACAAAGTTAATATTATGAAACAGTTTTTCGTGCTATTTTCCAATCATATTTCATTTTATTTTACTGTTTCTTCATATATTAGCTCATGCGATAAGTATAACATTGTAAACTAATTTCATAATAATGGTCCATGGGCGTGAATTTGAACTGCCACTGGGGGAGACCCTGGTGTACCAGCATCATGCGGAAGTACTGCGTGAAGTCTGCAGCCAGGTAGTGCCACTCGAAACTTCTGTCCAGCAGCCAGATCTTGGGGTCCTCTCGTTTTAGATCGGATTCGCACTCGCTCTTGTGAAGGTACACCAGACACACCTTTCCGATGCCTTGGCAAGCGTCCAGTTCGAAGATCTTGCACTTGACGCCGAAGTTGGGGCGCTGCCTGGGGTCGTCCTGCTCGCTGCAGTGTTATTTATACTATATAATGCAGAATCTACCCAAGGCGGAAACAGAGGGCAGTGTTTCAGGAATTTATTAAAAACAACAGGGGCTTTCTCCAGGAGCTCCAGTTCCTCTGTGACATTCCAACAAATCTCCATCTCATTATATAGTGGGTGTATTGTAGACCAGCCTCCTACTGTGTGCCCTGGGCAATGATTTATCAGTAAATTGGCCTACAAAATTGGTTACATAAAGGTGAATGATAAACAGTCAAGTACCTGCCATGAGAGGGGGAGGGAATGTGTAATGTAGAAAAATATGATCTGTTTTGTACTCCATATCTTTCATCACTCAGTCTGGTTATTAATGCCAGTCAGTTATTATTCGAACTTCATACCGCTCAAACTTGAACAAGGTAGAGTATTATCATTTCAAAAGAAGGGGAGTTATTTGCCATGGGTTTTCTCAGAAAATTGCAAAAGAGGATTAAGAAACAGGTAGATACACTATACTAGAAATAAACTGCAAATTAATAGTTAACTACGAATCATTGACTATGCCGAGATTCAATATGCTAACAGTAAAAGGCGAAGGAGCACGAGAAAGAGCGAGAGAGGGCATTAAAGCTTCCAATTCGTGGAAAAAAAAGTTATTACTGGTCCAAAATTTTTAACAAAACAAGTCAGTCATTATTTCGCTTTGGTAACAGTGAACATAATGACGAAATTCTATGTGACACTGTCACTGAATGGAAAAAAAAAAGTCATTAAAGCAAAGGAAAAAGATAACCTCTCAGTACGGGAAATAACTACATGGTTCAAGTATGGCAAAACGAAAATTTACAACATGCTTAAACAAAAGGATAAAATAATGAAGAGTGGCTGCAAGGAGATGGTCAAATAGAAAGGAAGGCGAAATTACTAGGAACAAAGAATTGAAACCAGTGAGGTAGTGTGGGAGTAGCTTACCCATTCAAGATCCAAAATCATCCATGTACAATAATTAATAACAGAAATGCATTGCCTATATTCACCAGCATCACCGAGGTTCACTCACAAACAATGATGCCTATGTAGTTAGTGACAATTTTGTTATACAGGTTCTTAATAAAATTTAAGATTTGAGTCATTTTTTATTATGTGGAAACTTGTCCATTTCGGAAAGAATGTTTGTCCCTTGCAATTTTGCTTTGAAAGGTTTTGCTGTGCTTTGTGTATATATTGAAACTGTTATCCTCGGTGGCACAGCAGTTATCATGAGAGCTATTGGATCCAAAGTTTGTGGCTTGAAACCTGGTCAGTAGCATGGATGATAAAATCTTTCACATACCTTCCTTCGGGAGGATGGTAAAGTTGTGGGTCTTGTGTCATAGATTTATGGCATGTAAACATATAGTAGTGTATTTAGTATAGTTGATGGATGCGATGTCGGTTAGGTAGGTTTTTGAGTCCGGTTCACAAGACTCCGAAATATAATAACAGAGAACTTAGTCGCATGGACTAGACACTGCATCTTATAAGCCATGAGTGGTTAGGATTAAAGACTGTTAACATTACCAAAGAGAAATACGAATGATTTCTAAAAGGAATGGGAGGAGAACTATGGCTTATATGTTCATTAACTATACTGAGTAACAATATTAACTTTTAGTACATAAAAACTTGGACTCTAATACTAAGTCTGGTAGATGCTTTGATTTTGACACCACTTATACTGTTAATTTGGCGTTTGTTTTTATGTCTGTGTGTAATTTATTGTTTTTGTAAGAGGGAAGTCTCTTAATTTTTCCTCTATTTCGATGTTTTGTCAACTTTTATGCTTTGATTTTGAAATGCTTGTATTTTTTTCAGTTTACAATCACCATTATTTTCTTGGAACCACTTATGATTTTGTTAATTAGTGCCCAACTTTTCGTTCTGTAAGTGGTGCTCATCTTTCGTTGAAATAGTGTTTGTAGCTGTATATAGTGCTATGACAGGGGAAGATTTTATTGTCCCCATTATTATTCTCAATATGTTGTTTTCGCTTATTTCTATAACTGCTGTGTTCTTCTTGATATACCGTATATGTGAATACTCCACGCTATCAAATAATCTGTGCACCCTAATTTTAGGAGAGGAAAAATTGGCTGTAATTTGTATTTTATTTACAAGAAATTAATCCTATATAATGTACTCCAAAACTAGATAAAATATAAATTTGTTTTAAGAAATGCGTCATGATCTTCACATGCTGTTGTAGAAGCATCCAGGACTCTACCTACAATAGCCCAAATTAGGAAATATTACTGTGGATAATTTTGTAGACTAATGGTGGTCATGATGAATGGTTCCAGCCAATCAGAAAGAGATTATTCAATGTTTCACTTCTTATCCATCTATGTGAGAGATGTAGAATGTTTGTGTTCTACCCGTGGTTTGCAAAGGGAAGAATTCTGTGAGTCATTCATTGACAATTCAAAAGAATAGTTGATATCATAGACAGGGAAGAATTGTGAATGAATTGTTAGAATCAATTCGTAATGTATGATTGAATCATTGAAAAAAGAATCATGTTGTTCAACTCTATGCCACACAGACTGAGGCACAAGGCACCGGACAATGCTATGGTATAATGGGATCCAGTGTTTGAAGCAAAGTGGTACCAACGTTATTTCAAATAATGTATGCACCCAAGTTTTTCTTCGCTAAATTCTGGAAAAGATATGCGTGACGTATTCGCGTATATACAGTAATTTTTACCTCAATTTTTTAAGTGTTGGTTTAACATAAGATAAGTTTGTTCTTTTAGGTCTTACTTGTAGCTTCTCCATTTGCATCCTGCTAGTCTTTTTAGAATGTTTGATTTCTTTTTTTTTTTTTTGTTTTTGTTACCTGCTTTTCTTTATATTAGTTAAGTGATATCTTGTTGTTCAGGCATAATTCCTAAGTATGTTGTACAATTACTTTTCTTAATTTGATTACAGTTGACTGTTATTGTTGGGATCATCTAATTTGTTCTTTAAAAAAAATATCTCATAAACTGTTTTGTCTGTCTTAATTTTAATACACAGGTGTTTCCGTCTATATGGCTTATCAAAATAAAACTTTAATATTGAAACAAATAAATGCTTTGCATTAATTATACTATTTCTTCTTATTAAAGCTAATATACACATGAACACTTTTGCCTTACGGCATCATCAGACATGTAATTACGATATCTAAATAATTTGTGGTTACTTATTAAAATACTGAAAGTTAAAATACAACCACGTAATTTAGTATGAGGTGTACAGTTCCAAAATTCCAACCTAAATCCACTTTTTCACCAAAATGGTTTTTTTATCTCTTATTTACTCATACATCAGTAATCAGTATAGTTTTGGCCGATGAATTGCATATGCTTTAAATTGAATAGTAATCTATATAGCTCTACTGATAAATTGTTTGTGTTTTTAATTTGAAGTAGTTTGCATGATATGTACTATCAATTTCTGTATATCACAACTGGTTGAATTGTTTATGCCTTAAATTTAATTAACTTGTTTTGTATTATACATATAGCTCAACTTATGAATGATCGTTTGCGTTTGTAAATTTAATAATCTGATTGGTTATGTATTGTATACTTTTAGTAGAGCCATCGATGTAGCTCAGTCGGCAGACTCGCTGGGCTGCTGATCCGGAGCTGCGTTCGGGCTTGGGTTGGATCCCCCTTTGGTTTCTTCCGAGGTTTTCCCCAGCCGTGGGACTGAAGCCGGATGGTCTATGGCGAGTCCTTGGCATCAACCCCTTTGATTTGATTACCCCCCTTTGATTTGATTACCTGGTTGGGTTTTTCCGAGGTTTCCCCCACCAAAAGGCAAATGCCGGGTAATATTTTGGCGAATCCTCGGACCTCATCTCATCTCACTACATCTCGCCAAAATGTAAAAAAGAAAAAAATGTAAGAAATTGCACAAAATTGTAAAAATTGTAGAAAATTACTAAATTGTAAAACTATAAAAATTTGTAAAAATTGTAATTGTAATATTGTAAAATGTTGACTTGTTCCACATCTTTAAGCTTCATTGCTCATGTAAGATCTATGGAATAAAATACATGAATGAATGAATGAATGAATGTTCCAAAGAGCTCTACATATAGTGAAAAAGCTCATCTGAAAAATAGTTATTTTCCAATATCCTTTAAATATCTAGTTCATCTCAGAATAATAACAAAAGCAGTAAAAGTTTTTTTTCTAAAAAATTTTCTCGAATTGATTTAGAGGGTTTTGGAACTGCACGCCTAAATATGTAATTGTGTAATATATGTATGTGCGTATGTATAATCATTTGTATTAAATTCTAAGTTGAAGCTTTTATAATTATAACATTTTTGTTTCATAGGTTTATGTAAAACTGACACCAATGCTCTTGTCAAGAAAAAAGACATTTCCAGAATTCACACCATCATCAGATGTTTTTGAGGAGAGCATGGATACGCAGGATGTAGCTGAGCCACTAGACAGGTGGCCAATTACAGAGATATCTGTAAGTACTATATTAATTCTTTGTGTTTTTGGAATGTTTACTGCTTTTGAATTTTTCTTCTACTTACCATCATGTATTAGACTTTTGAAGTCTTACATGACAAAAGTAACTCTGGCACTGGTGGGATGAGGCGCGAATATAGAAACTAGTAAAAATGATGTCACCAGTAATTGCTGTCAGAGATAACAAGTTGCTTTATGTTAAAAATGTCAAAGTCTGCAAACGAAATATTGTGTCTTCTTCAAGTACCTTTATTTTAGAAGTTCATGAAGTCTCTAAGAAGGTACAAAGCATTGTCTTTGAAAAACGTAATTTAGGAGTTAATATTATTGTCATGTATAAACTAAAGAAAAGGACTTGCAAAATTTGCTGTAATTTTAATATCTTTCTCAAGAAATTTATGCATGACAGTAGTAATGTGGGGTATTGCACGAAGAAATTTGGTTGCCTTTCAAGCAGAGTAAAACTAATTTTAAACTATTCCATGTTATGAAAGCCATATTAGTATTTTTTTATTTATTAAATATGTAATAAGAAAGTTCTTCACAAAAGTCATTGCCTGGTGCTTGTTCACAGATACTATTTCATAGAACAATGAGCTGACTGCTGGTAAATTGAAATTCACTTTCATGATCAAATATCTTTTTTGATGTAGCTACTTGAAATAGTGACCATTTGCTTGTATGTGTACCTCATGTCTCTTGAAACTCGTTGGGAGTTTTTCACGTGAAATCTTAAGAATTTTTTTCTGATACCTCTTTTTTTAGTTCATCAGTGAAATGAGTATTATTGTCTTCCTCTTTGCCTTTGAGTTTTTCAAGTATAGATAAAAATTACATAGGCCTACATTCGAATTAGAGGACCACGAAGGACACCGTTATTCTCAGTGTGATGACATATTGTCTCGGTTAGAGTCCTGGTTTGATTTTTTCCAGGTTCTCGCCAATATCAGGTAATGTTTGGTAAATCCTCGACTTCATCTTGCCAAATACCATCTCTTTATCAACAGTTCCCTTGATGCTAAATAATCTAGTTAGTTGATAAAGGTCGTTAAATAACCAACTGGAAAGATAGCATTTTTATACAGATTTTTCCTCAATAAAGTAAATACAGGTAATTATTTTAACTCAATTAAATCTGCAGGTAATGAACAAGGATGAATGGGAATTTCGACTCCAAGATCAGTTTGGGCATGTTTATAATCCAGAAGACTGTATAATCTTCAATGTGAGCATGCATTTTCCTGAAGCTGTGGTAAGTATGAATATTGTGCAGATTGAAATTAATTTTCTGATTGTGCATTTAAATTTAATTTCGTAGCAACTTATAATTTCGCTAAAAGTTGTTGAACTACAAATCACAGCTGACAGCAGCCACTGTGTTGAGTGGTATGATTGGATTTTGCATTGAATCAAATTTCAAAGAAATATAATAATAATAATAATAATAGAAAGAATTGACAGCTTGTTATACCATAGTATCTCTGTTTCATTATATCATGTAGACCATATATTTATGTACAACACAGTATGATTGGTTGTATAAATAATGTAGCAGTTGTATCTGGATGTGATAATTTTGTGTGGATTTTCTTTTAGGTAGTTGCCATGATTATACTGGTACCAGGTATGGTACTATGAGAAACATTTGTAAATTTCATTTATTCTGAGTGAACTAAAACATTGTTATAATGTAAGCTGTGTGTATTTATAAATGTCTCATTTCAGTATGATTAGACAATTATGATTTTGAAAAGTCTGGTTTGTCAGAAGGCGTTTATTTGGAAATCTAAAATTGTATGACCATTGTTTGAGGTCTGCAACACAATTTTCATTCTTATGTGGATGCAAATTTTGCAGTATAAGAATAAAACTAGTGTTTAGGTATTGGCAATATATATTCTTGTGTGTATGCTACATACATGTATATGTAGGCTATATCTTCTCAGTCTCAATTTCGGAAAATGTTCAATACTCGGAAGATATAACATTTATTTCTGTTTCGCAAAATGTAATTTCCGAAAGCTTTACATACTTACTTACAATGGCTTTTAAGGAACCTGGAGGTTCATTGCCATCCTCACATCAGCCCACCATTGTTCTCTATCCTGAGCAAGATTAATCCAGTCCCTACCATCATAACCCACCTCTCTCAAATCCATTTTTATATTATCCTCCCATCTACGTCTCGGCCTCCCCAAAGATCTTTTTCCCTCTGGCATCCCAAGTAACACTATTTGCATTTCTGGATTTGCCCATACGTGCTATGTGCCCTGCCCATCTCAAACGTTTAGATTTAATATTCCTAATTATGTCATGTGAAGAATACAATGTGTGCAGTTCTATGTTTTGTAACTTTCTCCATTCTCCTATAACTTCATCCCTCTTAGCCGCAAATATTTTCCTAAGCACCTTATTCTCAAACACCCTTAACCTCTGTTCCTCTCTCAAAGTGAGAGTCCAAGTTTCACAATCATACTGATAATATAACTGTTTTATACATTTTAACTTTTAGGTTTTTTGAGAGCGGACTGGATGACAAAAGCTTCTCAACCGAATAGTAACAGACATTTCCATTATTTATTCTGTGTTTAATTTTCTCCCGAGTGTCATTTATATTTGTTACTATTGTTCCAAGATATTTCAACTTTTCCAGCTTTTCAAAGGATAAATTTCCAATTTTTATACTACTTCCCTGGTAAAGGGGCAGAGAAGGCCTGACGGCCTTATCTCTGCCAGGTTAAATAAATAAATATATAATTTATTTCAAGAAATAGTCTGCCCAGGCATCCTGGGTTGCCAAAAACACAGAATAACACACATATAAGAATAGTAATGATTACAGTAAGATAGATGTTCAGGTCATGAGACATAATCATATACTTTGTCTTTTTGGGATTTACTTCTAAACCTATCTCTTTACTTGCTTCAAGTAAAATTCCCGTGTTTTCCTTAATAGTTTGTGGATTTTCTCCTAACATATTCACTTCATACGCATAGACAAATAGCTGTTGTAACCCATTCACTTCCAAACCCTGTTTTCCTGGACTTTTCTAATGACATATTTTAGAGAAAAGTTAAAAAGTAAAGGTAATAGTGCATTTCCTTGCTTTAGCCTGCAGTGAATTGGAAAAGCATTAATTAGAAAGTGGCCTGCATGAGCTCTGGTGTACGTTTCACTGAGACACATTTTAATTAAACTAGTTTCTTGGGGATACCAATTCAATGAGAATATTATTTAAAACTTCTCTCTTAACCGAGTTATATGCCTTTTTGAAATCTATGAGTAACTGATGTACTGTACCCATATACTCCCATTTTTTTCTCCAATATCAGAAAGTGTTACTATATTTTAATTATTTTTTTTTTAATTTTGAATAATATTGTATTAAATTGTATGTAGTTGCACTAAATTAATATACATTATGATGATTGCAACAGTTCTTGTTGCCATGTACAAATATTGTTAATAAATGTTCATTGAATGGCTGTGTAGCTACAATATTTTTGTTCTTTTGAAAGAATATGAAGAATCAATTGTAGTATAAGAAATATAATAAAATTATATGCACATACACAAAAACACACACACACACACACACTCACTTACTTACTCACACGTGCATGCATACACACTCACGTGCACGCACATACACACAGATGGATGGACAGACTGACTGGGATGGGACAAGCTCTAAAATTTGTGTTCAAACTTATGGAGCATATAGTGTGGTTCATATACAACATTTTATCATTTGTTGAATAGGAACAAATTGTCTGTTGTCTGGGAAGTAATCCTGAGCCAGTACAAGACTATGAAAGTTAGGAAGTACATGATGGACAACATACCAGTGAAATAATAATAGTGTATTGAATAAAGTAGGCATACCATTTACACATCAACATAACAATGTTGAAATAAAATTATTTATCTTGTTTATACAAACTTTTTGATTGGAAGTCAAATATACTAATTATATTAGATAAATTATATTATTATCTTCCTCATCAATAATAATACAGTACATTACAGCTAAAAGTTTTTGAAATGGCGATCACCATTTTCAATAAAGATATTGTATCTTCTAAGGAAATTCTGGCTTCACTTTTCCAAATATCCCAGGCATTTTCCGAATCCTATTAGATGCTGCAAGTATTGATGTTAGGTTTTCCGAAATTGTTTATTTTTTCTGAATAATGAATTAATCATTTCCGAAATTGAGGTTAGCTTTTCCGAAATTGAGATTGAAACGATATAGTTTATTACATATATGATAATTTTTGTAGTAGTACAGATTAAGATGCTGTCATTCTCTGCAATCTCCCTTTGGCGAAGAATGTGGGTATGGGTCTGTGATTCCTTATTGCAAGTGGAATGTATATGTTGTGAGAGGAAATTTTTTTCATCAGTGGAATGTACAACGTGCAGACACAAACAAGTAATGCTATAAACAGGTACAAATACTGAGCATTACAACAGGATCATAGTAACTACTGCATTAGACTGCCCTTTATAACAAGGGGCTCTATGTTGTGATATAATAATAATAATTAATTCTATTATACATACTGTTTAAACTGAGGCAGTGTTGATGGCTAATGTTAGAAATTAAAAATATAACAACAAACAGTGATAAAATTATTTTTTACATTTGGAAATTTCGTTCAGAAACATTTAATGATCTTAAGACAGTGCACAGATGTGGCATCTGTAGTTTCTTAGTGGTTTGTCATATTTGACAATAGCAGATTTTTATATCTTAAATTGAGTATCTCAGTTTTAAAGAAGGAGGAAAACTTGAATTAACTTCAAATTAATAAGTATTTACCATTAGACTTTCAGAGCATATTATATCTATACAACTTTGCTCATATCTTAACATTGTATTTTATTTCTTAATGTCAATACATTGCATTGTATGATTATCTTCCATTCAGCCTCTCCTATGGTAGTTGATAATATTATCTTTTCGTACACTTAAACAATTGGATGAAGTGGTGGTTATACTGGTAGATAAATGTCAATTTGTGTATTAGTTACAGTGTCAGAAATCTTCAAGTATAAGTCACTCCTGCTAGTGTACATATGAAGGCTTACGTCACTGGCTTAGCTGTACATAAGGTTTATATTACACAACTAACTCTAAGCTTCCATTTGTAATTTTCAGAGGCAAGTAAAATGGTAAGTGTTCATCTGCATTTTCTGTGCTGCGAGATGATGTGGAGTTGGAGAGGAGAATGCTGTGGAAGACTGCTACACCCGATTACACCCGTTTTCAACATTATTGTTTTCTCAAATAATTCCCCCTATTTTGCAGTGTTTACATGTTGGCTTTCCATGTGCTCTGCCGCTTTTGGTTTCGTACCTGTCATATTCACTGGAATGAGTTGAGACATCTTTATAGTCGGCTATCATTCAAAATTTTCTTGCAAGATGAGGAATTTTGTGGCACAAAGAGAAATTTTGGTTTCTTATTTTTATGAAAGAAACTTTGCTCTTAACAGGTGTCAAATATTTTGTTATATCAGTCAGATATACCTGTAATAAAGGCTCAAATAAATAATATACACACCTTCATGATGATGATATTGAAGACTGTCATGTAATAATAGTAATATTAATAATTATATACTAAATTTTTAAGGGATGATATAGCTGTATACACTGTCTGTGAATTTAAATTCTTAGAACAAGTGGATTACGTCCCTTCAGTCTTCATCTGCAAACTGAGGTCGTAAATAATGTGCACCTACTTTCAAAGCATTATTTATGTTTCTTTTTTCGTGTATCTGTGTTTACAGTGCAGTAGTATTTGCTACAGGCTTACATGAAGATAAGTTGTATTGTATGCTTAAAAAACAGTGTTATTGTTTGTGTATTACTCATGTGGTAAAAGAAAACCTAAATATAAACTGTCTCTCTTAATAAAAGACTCTGGTGAGGTCAACCCTACAAACCTTTCGGAAATATTTTTATTAACATCATGGGTTCTGCAATTTAATGAGTTCTTGTTCTGTACAGTCGTTATATTTGGGAAATGTGTTAGGAATTATTGATAAGACTACAGAATGTTTTTGGAAAGCGTAGTAGCATAGGCGAGTCTTGCAGGGTACAGATTGAGAAATTATCAGTTGGAGTGTTTAATCGGTTGAAGGGACTGGGAAGTGTCACTGTAATCCAAGTAGAGACAAAATTTCTTCAAATAGTCTTTCTGTTGTGACATAACATTGGCATCCTCTCTCCTACATATGTTTCATTAGGGCATTGTTTGCATTATTTTTTCCTGTGAATTTAAAACATCTATTGATGTGTTTAAACTGACTTCACAGGAATTGTGAACTTGCCATAGATCTGTTTGCAGCACAGAAGGAAGCACTGATTTTATTTACAAACAGTTAAATTAGCACAGGCCTGTTCATGTGAAGTATTCATATGGTGAAATAATAAGTTATTTCATTGTTCTAGGTACCTATTTATCATTTCCCTAGGCGGTTAGAGCTTATTTTTGTCCTCACTTTGGTTAAAACAAAATCTTCCCAGATTTTAACACAGTTTGTTTTCAAATTAAATATAAGAAATTTCTGAATGTGAATATGGAACTTATTTTATTACGTAAGTAGATATATTGTGTTAAGTACATATATTCAGAAGTTAATTCGTTTATTTTTTAAGTCAAAACAGTAACCTTACAGTTCAGATCATTTTAAATATAATATTTATGAAGAATATTTTTCATGGTAGATTATTTCTCATTTCTGTATTTCTTCTTTAAAATATATTTTTTCCATTTTTCACCTAGTTGAAAGTTCATTGAATATGTACACTTTGAGACCAACATCTTTTTGGAATTAGCAGACAATTAATTTCTTGTATTGTATCATGTCAGTCATTGTCATGGAAAAAAATTACTTATTATTTGTTTTTAATAAATAAATTACTGTAGTTCGACAATTCCCATGTGCAGTTCTAAAGTTTTATAAGATTTACCCATTTGAGAACAGCTTGTCTAAATTATGAAGTAGAAGTGAATTCACGAAAGTTGTCTGGCCACTAATCATAGTTGTATTTATTTCCACTGGAAATGACCTCAAAATGCAGGAATATTTATGCTGGTTACCTCATATTACTCACGACACTTCATTTTATTGAAAGGATCATGGAAGGTTTTTTGACATTTGTAAAATATTATTTTTTGTTAATTCAAAATAATATGAATACTATAAAGATGCTCAGCAGAAAGCAATGTGTTAGTTGATTGAGAGCAGCTCTTGAGCTTTCGAACCAAATTATGTCCCTTTATATTGCAACACATACATTTCATTTTGTTAATTTTTTTTTATGAAGCAAGACTCCTTTATATCGTCATATAATTTGCCTTGCCTTGTGATAGGTATGCAATGTCATTAGCCAGTGAGTTGTTTGTTACTTATATTTGTTTTGCCAGATCTGATCATATTTAGTCATTGTCTTCTACTCGAAATGATACAATGCCATTCACTGTTCTACAGTATGATACACTCTAATTCAAGCAATCTTAATGCTTGTTGAGCTATCTTCTGTCGTATAAAATACATATAATAAATCTCAATTAACTAAATACATTGCTGCAGGTGATCGAATGGCTGGTGCTCTGTTACCAATAGAATTAAATTATAACAAAAATTCTACTTACATCGCATGATGGGGTTCTTGTTTGAGAAAGCATAGCACAAGAGCAGTAGTCGTGAATATAATTATTGTATTCTATTTTCGTGGTTGAGTTTTGAACAAAGTAGTGAAAAGGGAAAGCAATAGTAGAGCAAGATAAAGAATCAGAAACTGTGTTATTATCTTGCTTGTAATGGCCATTTTCGTATTTCATTGCATGACATACTAATAGCATGCTATGTTACATTGTGATGTTACGTGACTTAATGCTTTTGATCAGTTATGTTTGTAGAGCTGGCGAGAATAATAGTTTTAGCCTAGTATATTTAGAACTGAAATTTAAAATGATCTTTATATGCAGAGTAGTTCACCTGAGATTACAGTCTTCAATTATTTCATGTGCGAGCTATTATTTCATGTCTTAAAATAAAAACTCACTTATAAAGTAAAATTAAATGCTGTTTCATAGACATATATACAACTGAGAAAATATTTAAAATCACTAGGTTTTTAATTAAATTTGCTAATTATTTAGACGAAATTAGGGTGTTCTAAAATTTTAAGTCTTAAGTAATACTAATTTCATACATAACACTCATACAGTTACAGGGCATGCATTTGGTTTCTAAAGTACCTATTTATTTTTCACATAGTCTCTTATCAATTAGCAATAAATTAATAAAACAATAATGTCACTCCATTAGTTAGTGTAAAACATTATTTAAGTATATAATGACAAATTTACTACACAGAATCGTACAGTACTACGGTAATCAAATAAAGAACAAAAATAATATATGCTCCATTTAAACAGTCACATAGTATTACAGTGGTATTTAAGATTACACATCACTAATATCTTAATATCTCTGTTGAAGTATTCACTTAAAACACTGAGATAAATGTTACTAATACAGTATTTCCCTCAATTTGCAAGTTTGCTTGAAAATTAGCTTTAACATTTTAAAAAATCTTCCTTTTTAGTATTTTTTTTATATATATTTTTTCGTAAGTGTTCTTAGTTTGTTATTTGGCTAGAATTCCCAGACATTCCAGAAAATACAGGAATGTCCCTTTTTCATTAGTGTCTCTCTTTGTCCCGAAAGAGGTCTTCAGGACATGATTTTGTCCTGTATTTAAAAATTAGTGACTGAAGAAACAAAACTGGGAATATCAACTGTTATTTTATTATAAAATCAATTTCCGACCCAGTTGATGACACTGGTATTTGCTACATTGACAATGTGGAAGGGGAACAGTTTTAAAATTGTTCATACTTTGAAGCAAACTATTACTAGATCAAATATTGTAGAATCTCACTTGTTTGATGAGATCATACATACATATATACATGCATACATAGTGTTCTGCCAAATTACAGGTCTTTCAATGCAAACCCAGCATTCTCCAATCTTTCCTATTTTCTGCCTTCCCTTTAGTCTCCGTGTAAGATTCATATATCTTAATATCGTCTGTCATCTGATATCTTCTTCTGCCCCAAACTTTTCTCCCATTCACCATTCCTTCCAGTGCATCCTTGCAGTGTTTCTTGGGAAAGATAAATGCGGTAGCTTCACATTCCTTTCCACACACCACTCTCTTTTTTGCGTCTTAAAAGATTTCAGGGGGCCCCAACATGGAGGTGAGGAGAGTGGATTTGACTAATTACAATCTCCGGACTTCACTGAAATTCACTGCAAGGGTTAAATATTAGTTCTATCAGGGTTTTTGACTCAATCAGAGACCGGGAAATTCCAATTAGCCTTTGAGACCATAATAAGTGAAAATGTTCTGAATTGCAAAAGATACCAGTAGTACAATTGAAGAAAATTCTTAAATGAAATCTGGGTGGATTTGTTCAGAAGTGTACTTTATTACTGCTGTTATTTTTGGAGAATTTGATTTAATTGTATTGTTTTAATCTGTTCAAAGACAACATGGATAAGCACAGTGGAAAATATACACTAAAGCGCAATTTAAAATTAGTGCTGAGTGTCCAGTATTTTTTTCTGATGATTCTGGTAACTGATATTTTGCAAGACCTTAGAAGTTTTCTTATGTTTATAAATTATGTCTTAAAATATTTACATATGTTGGAAATCTAAGTGACATTAGGGTTAAGTGAATTGCTCTGTACGTCCTTTCTGCAGTACCTTTCAGTGCTTGATGAATCCTAATTTTAGATAAGTGTTAATGCCTGACTTTTTATTTAACTTTTTATTTATAAATTAGTTATATCTTTATTACACCTACATGATTGCGAATTTTTCAATAATAATTGTATTGTTGGCTTTAAATTAATAATAATACTAAACATTCTATTTTCTCCATCTGTTTTCCAATGCGCCAGTATAAGTTTGTGATGTTATTAACACTTATATCTGAAATGTTGATAGCTTTGTAGTTTACTATGTGCTGCAAGTTCATAATTGATTCTTCTTCTCTGCAGAGAACACATTTTGGAGATGTATAAATTCCAATTCTGAAGAGATGCACTGCCAAACAGTCATATTCAGTTACTAATCTGAAGATAGCCATTGCTGTTCTTTTTGGGGAATTAAGACTCAAATTTTCATTTTTTAAATTTCGTATCAGTATTTATATTCGCCAACTTTTTGTTATTATGTAATATTATCTGTTTATAATTTTTCTTTATTAATAATTTTATTTTAGATGAAGGCTGATATGCTCACTCCATGTCATAAGAGTTTCATGAGGTTGAAAATTAAGAAGGGCTACTGAATAACATGACGTGTATGAAAAATCCTCGTACTTAATTTATAAGTTTAATTTTGTAAATAAGTACTGGAACTCGTGAAAAATTTATTCGGGAACCTTTATAGTGCGCTATGCTCTAGATCCTTGGAAACGATTGTGAGTGTAAATAATGATGATAAATATGATACAATAATACAAACAAGAACGTGAAAGAATAAACGTTTTCATGTCACCGTCATAATGTTGAACAGTTTTAAATTGATACTAATACTTGTAAGACCCAAAAAGCTCATGATTTAATTCTTCACTCTTATATTTCAAAAATAAATTTAATCTTTCGTCTTGTTGCATGACCAACGTGCCTCTTTTATGAACTCTGTAATTCTTCATTCCATGGAACTGTGTTACTTTCTAACTTGTTTTTCTACTATAAATAGTTTATTTTAAGTGTGTTTCTTTTTTATCTTCAACTACAGAAATCTGTAAACATGCTTGCTAATATACATATTTAATTCTTAGTAGTCCTGCTACCATTAATATAAATATCTGTAATATTACAAGTAGAATTAATTCCACAGTAAATTACTTCCTGATTCCAGAATGGCATATGCGTGATGTTAGGTTGTATGCTGGCTACAATATTGACAAAACCCTCTAACATAGTTTCTATTCTTTCCTGAGCTCTTGTGTGCCATTGCTCTCCTTACCTAGTTGAGACTACTGCTCTGTTAATGCTCGGTTCTCAAGGCTTTGTGGAAGCAGGAGAGTCCCTGTGGTGTTCAAGAGGATTGCTGCAGACGTGGAGATCTTCCTTCAGATAAGCCAACTTTGGTGTTCATTTCCATCAATATATCCTTTCATCATAGTCCATGTTCACGTATTCCCTGGGCCCAAAGTTGCTTATTGCAAGTGTTATAAATATCAACGATAAAGATGGTGAGCTTTAGTTGTCTTATTTTTGTACTGTTTAGACTCTTAAGGATACCAATTGCATTATCATAATAGCTTTAGGTAAGGAAACTACTGTTTCAGATGGAAATGCTGTGAATTCTCCGTCTGGTTACTTAGCTGCTAGAACTGGTTTTCAGTGTGACTTTATTTCAATTATTGTGTGTTTGTTCCAGGCCTATATGATGGATTACTACATATACAGCTCAAGAACAGCTGAGGGTGAACCTCCCTATCATGTGGGCTTCAGTTACATCTTACCCAGTATGCTGACTTCAAGCGAGGGACAAGCCATTGTGTCAATCACAAGCAACAGGCACCGTGCTATTGGTCAACTGCGGTGTTAGTATCGACCTTATTTTCCATTACTAATTTGTATGTTTAAATTTAGACGTTCTCGACCTTCTCTTGCACTTTTTCTATCTTATTTGTTGTTTCCTCATCTTATTTTTCATCTTTAGCTTCATTTTATTATTTATTTTTTCCCTATTTCCTTTTGTTTTCACTTTCATCCTTTACTTTCTTTCTCTTTATGCTCCTCTTACCCTTCCACTTTCCTCATCATCTTCCTCCTAATCTTTATCCTTTATATACTTCTCATTGTCCTCTCCCTGCTTCTCTTTGTCCTTTCCCTGCTTCTCATTGTCATCTCTCTGTTTCTCTTTGTCATCTCCCTGCTTCTCATTGTCCTCTCCCTGCTTCCTTTTTCCTCTCCTTGCTTCTCTTTATCCCCTCCCTGCTCTTTGTCTTCTCCCTGCTTCTCCTGGTCCTCTCCTTGCTCTTCCTTGTCGTCTCCCTGCTCCTTGTCATTTTTCTGCTCCTCCTTGTCTCCCTCTTCTTGTATTCTTGCTCCTTGCTTCTCCTTATCTTTTGTTCCTTCTTATGGTCTACCTGTTCCTCCTTATCATCGTCCTGATCCTCTTTGTCGTCGTCCTGCTCCTCTTTGTCGTCATCCTGCTCCTCCTTGTAGTTCTGCTCCTCTTTGTCATCTTCCTGCTCCTCTTTGTCTTCTTCCTGTTCTTTTTCTTCTCTCGTTCCTCTTCCTGCTTCAGTGTTGTTTTCTTATGCTCTTTTGTCGTCTTCTTGCATTCTTTTGTCGTCTTTCTGCTCTTTTTTGTTGTCTTCTTCCTGTGTTCTTTTGTCGCTTTCTTCCTGTGCTCTTTTGTGGCCTCCCTGTACTCTATCTCCTTCCTGTGCTCTTTTGTCACTTTCTTGCACTTTTTTGTTACCTTCCTGCGCTCTTTTGTTGCCTTCTTCCTGCGCTCTTTTGTCACCTTTCTGTGCTCTTTTGTCGCCTTCTTCCTGTACTCTTTTGTTACCTTCCTGCACTCTTTTGTTGTGTTCCTCCTGCACTCTTTTGTTGCCTTCTTCCTGCGCTCTTTTGTTGCCTTCTTCCTGCGCTCTTTTGTCACCTTTCTGTGCTCTTTTGTTGCGTTCTTCCTGCACTCTTTTGTTGCCTTTTTCCTGTGCTCTTTTGTCACCATCCTGCTTTCTTTTGTCAAATTCCTGAACTTTTTTGCTGCCTTCTTCCTGTGCTGTTTTGTCGCTTTTCTGCAGTCTTTTATCACTCTTGTGCTCTTTTGTCGCCTTCTTCCTAAGCTTTTTTGTCACCTTCCTGCGCTCTTTTGTCAGCTTCCTGTGCTCTTCTGTCCTATTCCTGTTTCTTTACCTCTTCATTTTCTTTTGTCCTCTTCCTGCTCCTTTATCTTCCTGCTCTTTTTTCTCTTACTGCTCCTTTTTCTCTTCCTGCTCCTTTGTGTTCGTGATCTTTCTCCTCTTTCTGTTCCTTGATCCTCTTCCTGCCCCTTTGTGTTCTTCCTTATCTTTTTCTTGTTCCTATGCCTTGGTTCTCTTCCTGCTCATTTTCTTTCTTCCTGTTCTTTTGCTCTCTTATTGGTCCTTTTTTCCTCTACTTTCTGCTTCTTTTTTTCCCTCTTTGTTTTGCCTTTCTCTTGTGCCTCTCCTCATACTCTTCTTCCTTTTTCATGTCCCATTGCCACATTGTCACTAAACTGTGTTCAGTCACTATCATAAGTGACTCTGAGCATCCCAAGGTCTATGCAGACCATACCATAGGAGATTCAGTGAAAAACAATAAATGAAAAGAAAAAAAAAAAATTTGTTTTGTTTCATTGGAGAAAGGAGATGATGCATGTAACTGAAAGAAATAGTGACCAGTTATTTTACATTGCACCAAACTTAATAATTAACATTTCTCAGATTCCCATACCTCCTTTTACAGCTATGAAATAGATTGATGAATGTTTGTTTACAGTTGATTACTTAGTGGTACAACCCATCAAAGACTTCGAGTGTGATATGAGTGTTTCATACAGTCGCATATGGAAGAAGACATGGCATGGTCTTGATGTGGGACATCGGGGTCTTGGAACATCCTTCAAGCTTGAAGTAGCAGAGTAAGTGTTTGTTTGTTTATTAGTTACTTATTTATTTATCTATCTATTTATCAGGGCAAAGCCCAATTACAATAGACAGTATAGATACTTGTTTAAAAAAACATAGAATTGCATATCACATGAAAAAAGAGATAAAACAGATACAAATGCAAGATACAAGTGTAATTACAAATTAAAATTAAAAAAAAAACAAACAAAAACAAATAGATACTACCTAAATAAAAGAGACAGATATGAAAAATACCAAATAAAAATAAATTAAAAAGAGTTAAGTATAGATATCATAGCCAAAAATGTAAAATGTAGCTATAATTGGCAAATTACAGAGTAAATATAACACTATGTTAATAAATTCAATATACAGTATTATATAGTAGGCCTAATAGGCTTAATTTATTTATTTAAGAAATTCACTACTACAGAACATGTGTTCCAATTAGGAGGATATCTGATTATAACTATAACATGCAACTAGAATTTAACATATCATGAAACTATTGCTGTGTATATATAGATACATATATTGTTCTTTATAACATAAGATATACATTTAAATATTTAAGCATGATAAAGTACGAATCAGCTCTAATAATTCTTAACAGTACTTAAATCATTGACATCAAGTAATGCTTTACATAACTTTTTCTTGTACATATAATACGATAACGAAAAATCTAAATCCTGTTTATTTGATAGATGATTGTAGGTTCGAAGCATTAATAAAAGTGGAGACATTTTATGAGATTGTGTTTTTGATGTCTGTAAATAAAAGAGAGATCGCTTTCTCAAATTTGATTTGCCAATATTGAAACTAATTAGCTGTAGAAGATCAGGGTTGTCTATTAAACCATTTATGGTTTTCAACAAATACATTTGTTATGCTCTTATCCTGCGACTACTGAGAGATGGTACATTAAATTCAACCAGCATGGATTCATAAGATTGGAATATATTGTAATGTGAATGTTTTTTCATATATAGCAGTTTTAGGATTTTATTCTGTACTCTCTCTAGAATGAAAATAAGTATAATAAATCCTTCAATAATTGTCTATTTTTAACCTAATGAGTAGTACAAGAATTACATTAGGTTATACACATAAAATTATGACCTAATGTAATTCTTGTACTACTCATTAGGTTAAAAATAGACAGTTATTGAAGGATTTATTATACTTATTTTCATTTAGATGCTAACTTGTCGGACCAACATGCCTTTTAAATCTCTCTAGAATGACAGAGTGCGAGTGATAGTGAGGGTTCCAAACTATAGATGCATACTCTAATTTACTTCGTATTAAACTACCGTATTATATATTTTTAAGACAATTTCAACATTCCTGAAATCTTTTGAGTTTCTGTAGATTAAACCTACCAGTTTGGAGGCTCTATTCGCAATTGTTTTTATATGTGTTAAAAAGGATAGGTCATGAGAGATTACCACTCCTAAATCATTTACTGAAGTGACCCTTTCTAATTTTGTGTTATTTATGCTATACGTGTAATCCAGAGAGTTAGTATTATGAGTGAAGGTAATGTGTGAGCATTTTTTTTTATATTAAAGTTGAATTTGTTAACAGTGCTTCACCTAAAAATACTATTAATATCTTCTTGTAGCTCAAATGAGTCAGATTGTTATAGTGTCTTCTGTTTCAATAATGAAATGAAAATTTGTTCTTGCAAGAAATATATTATGTAGATCTTCGTACATAAAAAAAAAAAAACTTCTGTTTGAAAATATATAAAAACCAATTTTGAACAGCTTGTCTTGTACAATTCCCCTAAAAGCTTAAAAAAAATAGTTTTGCTATTCAAATAAATTTCTTCAAAGTGATAAAACATAATTCTCAGGTCAGCATCACTTAAGATCTGGAGAGGTCGCCTACTCTGATCTACATGATTACTTCAAACAAATGGGAAAATTAAATCTCAACATATTGTTCAAAAACCCAATTTTTTTTTTTTTACTGCTAAGCAATGACATTGAAAGCTTAGTAAGCTAATGTAGATTATATAAAGTTGCAAGCTAAAAATGAACTTTTTATCATTAGGAATGCCGAAAACGTGTCAAAACTGAAAAAAAAAAAATTTTTTTCTTTCTCGAAATATTTTGTAAGGTGACAAAGTAAAGATTGAGCTTTAGAGAAATTATTGAAATAAACTGAAAATTCTCTATAAAATAATAATAGAAATTGGAAGCGGAAGCCTAATATATATATGATTCCAATAAATGAAATTCCTTAAAGTCTGAAATGTCACAGAGACTTCATCAGTTTTAATTATTGATTTGTCAGAATGGAATCAGTGACAGATGTCTACTACAGTGGAACCTCGATTTATTGTTCCCGGACGTATCATTTTCCGGGATCCATCATTCAAATTCATTGGTCCCTGAACATATTCTATTTAAACTACGATTATAAAGCCCGCATCTATCGTTCCTCGATTTATCGTTTTCCCACATCATTGGCCAGATTTTTTAGCCCTGAAGTTTGTAAATCCCGGATTGATCAGTTTTAAGAAATAGCAACAAGCTTACAAATGTTTGTAGCAGTTGATATCTTCAGAATGTTGTGCTGCAAGCTCCAATTGTGAAGTTTTATGGTTATTGGCCTGCTTACGCACCGACCTTCCTCACAGCTTGCCTGGCAAGACAATGTAGAAGGGTCCATGTGTCCTATCAATCGTTTTCTATTGTAAAACATTCCAGTCCGTGTTTCCACCAAGTTGTGTATGCAGTCTATCACACGTGTTCGATTCTCGACACTTCGTATTTTTAACTTGGCAGTTTCTAATCTGATTTTCTCAGATATGGCGTTTCCATGTAAAAAAGTTCGGACTTTAGAAGAACGACTTCGTATCATAGTAGAGGTGGAGAAAAATCCAACGGAGAAGAGGATTGACATAGCTAAGCGTCTTGGCCTGCCACCTTCAACTCTAAATTGCATAATGGCAAAGAAAATAGAAATCAGACCGCAGGCTGATAAGTGTGGTACAGCAGCCAAAAAGAGGAAGACAGGCAAGGAGTCAACTTACAGCGAGCTCGAAAATGTCCTCTTTTCCTGGTAGCATCAGGCATTCCTGTTGATGGGACCATCTTGAAGGAGAAATCTCTGAAAATAACTGAAACAATGGGGATTGAGAACTTTTCTGCATCGAACGGCTGGATCTCTCGTTTCAAACAATGCCATGGCTTGGTGTTTAAGAAACTGGCTGGGGAAAGTGCTGCTGTGGACACAAACACCACGGATCTCTGGTTTCAAAGACTCCTGGAGCTGCTGGAAGAGTACGAGCCTCGGGACATCTATAATGCAGATGAAACAGGCCTCTTCTTCAACTGTCTTCCAGACCGTACGCTGGCACTTAAAGGAGAATCCTGCCACGGATGCAAAAGTGCGAAGGAGCGACTGACTGTACTGCTGTGCACAAACTCCGATGGCTCAGACAAACAAGTTCCCATCGTTATTGGCAAGTCTGCAAAACCACGGTGTTTCAAAAACGTGAAGAAACTACCTGTGAAATACTATGCTAATTCCAAAGCATGGATGACATCGGCGATTTTCAGAGACATTCTTCATGCTCTTGATAAATTCTTTGGTGCAAAAGGCAGGAAAATCCTCCTTTTTATTGATAATTGTGCTGCACATTCTCCAGACACATCCTCTTTGAAGAATGTGAAGGTGATGTTTTATCCCCCAAACTGCACCAGTGTTGTACAGCCACTTGATTTAGGAGTTATAAAGAACTTCAAGCAGGTGTATAGGAAGCAGCTAGTACAGAGGGCTTTATGTTTGATGGATGAAAGGAAAGAGGTAAAAATGAAGATAGACATACTACAGGCAATTCACTTTATTGTTTCGCCATGGCAATAAGTGACTCAGTTCACAATTCGGAACTGTTTTGTAAAATGTGGTTATGGGGACAGAAATGAAGAGCCAGACATGTCGGAAGTCAACAGAAATGATGAAGACGAAGACTGGACTCAGCTGGAGACAGGAACTGCTGGCGTTGATTTCGACGCTTATGTGTCTGTGGACCAAGAACTCACGACATGTGGTGTGCTGTCTGTGGAAGAAATGTGTGAGGAAGTGGCGAGTGGAAGTTCCATGGAGGAGGGAAAGTCGACAGTGATGATAATGATGAAGTTGATCCCAAACAAGTGCCGAGTTTTCAAGAAGCACTAAGTGCGTTCGAGACCATGAGAGCGTTCATATATGCTCACAAGATCACCGACAGAGACCAAGTGAACATTATTAATATTGAGAAGCTACTGTTTAGCTTAAAAAGTAAAGGTGCAAGTAAGCAAATGAAAATTAGTGACTTTTTTTTTTTTTAACAAGAAATGAAATGAGTTAATCAAAAAATCATTCATGTACCACCATGTATATGAATACATGTGTGTATTATAAGTAAATTTGATTGCTTATATTCATTTTAGACAGGTTCCCGTATCAATCTCAATCGTTTTCCCATTTCCACCATTTTTTTTCAGAAGTCCAGAACAAAATGATGAATCAAGGTTTCACTGTACTACTAATTCCACAATTTGGGACATCTGGCCGACATCTACAGCTGACCACTAAGAACCAGAATACAAAGTAGAGGTTAAATTAAAATTCTTTTTCTTTTTAGCCTGTGCCTAAGAAACGTACATGATGTTTTAGTGGCCATATTACCAACTTCGAGGTTTGGAAGAAGCCGTCACTTCTAAATATTGATTTGTATAAATAGAAAAGTAATTGATTTCAGTATATATAGCTATTTTATGTAAATTGGCAGACATTTACTTCCATTAATGGTATTTAATTAAATTTTCCATTTTATAAATGAAGCCAAATATCTTAACTTATGGATTATAGAGAATGCCTCTTGTAATTAATCCAGAAAGTGAAAGGTTGGAATATTTAACAGAAAGACTAGAAAATTTAGTAAAAGTTGGACAGTGAAGACAGTGACCTTATTTATGTCTTTATTAAGATTACAGAACCGGCATTTAGGAGATTGTGCAATACTAGTTCTTTGTAATAGTTCCTTGTTTACAATTGGGTTCAAAAAGAATGAGCCGACACTTTATAGTTTAAATATAAAGTTTTTAAGTCAGGTTCACATGAGTAAACTCATTCGTTCAAAGGCAATTCTGTGATGTTTGTTCCGGTTGATTCTTTGATAGTGATTTGTCCACAATGCAGCAAGTGCTACGAGGTGGTGTACTGTAGGGGTAAGGATACGGCCACACAAGCTACTTTTTTAGCAAGTTTTCTGCTACAAATGTAGCTGCCATAATTGTCGCAAAATGGGTGGCCACACGGGCGCTACAATTACTGCTAGTTTCTGCGTTAAATGTCGCTATGTGTAGCCACATGACATTCCACACATAGTGATATTTGTAGCTAGTTCTTTTGCTTTTTGCAGCACTCAGCAGTACTGTAGTGGAAGCTTTCTTCTGAGATGGAGTATGAAACCAAAGTCGCTTTGTGTGTGTTGTTAGTGTACATTATTACGGTCACACACAATTGTAATGCGCATGAGAAGAAAATTTATAGCAGAGCCATAAAGTTAACTTTTATTCCTGTGTCGATTTTACAACAGGCAATATTGTTCGTCAGTAACAATCGGAAGTACGGTGTGGGTGAAGGGTTTGCTGAAAGGCTGTATGAAGACCTAATTTCTCGTGGTTCTTTAGAAGGGTCATTGGGATTGTGCGACAGATTAGACATGCTCTTCCCCTGTCAATACACGAATTTCTGAAGCATCTCCAAGTAAAAAGAAGTTTTAAACATGACCCAAAACATAACTCAAAGAGGCAATCTGTTTGTAACATATTTGAGAGATGTCTTGTAAAATAATTGTGTTTTTTCTTTTTTTTTTTACCAAATGAAGTCGCTGTGAAGGGTTTACTGGAACGCTATTGTATAGATTTTATTATTGAAGGAAACCTTTGGTCGAAAATGAAAGAAAAAAAAATTTGTACTCTCAAAGAACGGTATTTTGAAGAGTATAAGTAAATACATCTATCATAAAAGTTCTCTTTTTCTTGGTTTTGCAGAATTCTTATTGGAAGTTGCGGCAATTTAAACTTGACCCTTATATCCCAAAATACAACTCAAAGTGGAAATGTCTTTATAACACAAAAATATTTATAAACAATACTGATTTGTGAGGTCTGTCCCGCAAAAAATTGTACGTTATTTTACCAAACAAAATTGCTGTGAAGGGTTTTGCTAGAATGCTTTTGTATACAATTTATTATTGAAGAATTCTTTAGGTCGAAATTGAAAAAAGGAAAATGTATGTACTTTTTAAAGAAAGATATTTTGAAGAGAGTTAAAAAATAGGGCAACTTAGCTGGACTATACATAAACGAAGCAATATTTATTGACATCATATTGTTAGTAACAAAATATGTCATATAGGTCTATATTGGCATCGTATTGTTATAAATCTGTAATTTTCCATCTAATAGTCAATCTCCCTCTCTACTTCACTCCCTCATAAACACAAGTTGATTCTGTTGTTATGATTATATATACATACTGAGAATTTCAGCCATTAAAAAAATGGGTTTTCCTTCAAATTAGAGAATGCCCTTCTGCCATTGTACATCTTATCCAATAGAAAACAGAGTTTACATTCTCTTAAACATGATAGATCACTTTTCTCAGATTATTAAATTTCGGGGAAGGGAGAAACTGAAAGGTGAATCTTAGGGTATGTTACAGTCTCAGTGTCTCATAAAGTTTTGACAAACAAAATATATTCTAACGCTATAAGGTAAGCGGGGCGGTACAAATTGCGATATCTTATAGCTAATTCGAGAGACAAATTTCACTACACTCATCAGTGTCACTTGTTTTATTTTTTCATACATTAGGCCTGAATAAAATGCCAAGGTGTTGTATGCCTGACTGCAAATTCATTTACCAGAAGAGAACTTAGTGACGATATTTACTTTTCCTTCTGGTGAAGTAACAAAAGCAGGAGTAAGATTAAGAAAATAGTATTTAAAATTAGCTTACGCGTGTATCCATACGCATTTGTAAATTTACATTGCACTAAATTATTGTAATTCTCTACTGTAAAATGAATAACTTTGATTTGTTATTTCACTGTTTTTAAAGTCTTAATCAGTGTGTCCTTTACATGACATTTGATTTTCGCTTTCTATCTCATTCCTAAAAAATTAAAGCATGCCCATTCATTTTACACGGTTGTTTGTACTTTTATTACAATTATTTTTGTTTTCTTTTGTATGATATTTATTCTTTATTTATTGTCAGTTAGTAGATAAAAGTCTTTTGACTTGTATATTCTTTGGCTCGCTGAGTCTCATCTGGGAATTACTGAAGTGGAAATAAATATTAATATGAATTTAAAATTTAAAAATATGGATTTCATAATAAGAAATTCCCAGTAACTAACAACAATTTTAATTTGTTTAAGGTGGAAAATTATTGGTCACGAATAGGCCTAACATGTCAGACATTTGCCCCTAAGTTTTATTTTATTATTACTATAATTATTCGTTGTTTCTAAAATTAATTTTTCCTAATAAAAAATTGTTAATATGTGCGGGTAGTCTACTGAGAGGGAATTTTTGTAGAATAACTTTACAGCATATTTAAATAACTTGAAAGTTTTTCGTTGAATAAAGAGACACACGAATATCACTATATTAATGACTTTATCGCTGATCATTGCTTGCTATTATTATTATTATTATTATTATTATTATTATTATTATTGTTGTTGTTGTTGTTGTTGTTGTTGTTGTTATTTATTTATTTTTTTCTTTTTTTTTCCTTTATTGTGCTAAAACAGCATGTTCCATTGCATACAATATTTGCAATACTACATGCTATGTTTATGTTACATATTTCATAGTTCATAATTCATATTATTATTGTTATTGTTATTATTATTATTATTATTATTATTATTATTATTATTATTATTATTATTATTATTGTTATTATTGTTGTTGTTGTAAAATTAAAAAATTTATATAAAAAAGTTTATACCTATTTTTCTACAAATGCCAAATTGTGCAGTGTTCGGATGCAACAATTATGCGAATAAAACCAAAGGCAGAGAAGTAAAATACTTCCAGGTTACAAGAAATGATGACCTGGCAACAATATGTAAACGAAATGACAAACATACAGACACACTGCACATCGCAGTGATATTTGTAGCTGCACGTGTAGCCACCCATGTCGCTACGTGTGGCCAGCCGACAGCAGTAAATGTCGCAGAAAAAATGGACCCGGACCCATTCGAGTTGCGACACGACCTTGGGATGCACAAAAGTTGCTACATTTACTGCTCCGTGTGGCCGCTTCCATTTAACTCAATGCAGTCTATAATTCCAGCTACATTTGTCGCAGAAAACTTGCTACAAATGTAGCTCGTATGGCCGTACCCTTAGGCTTCTGATTTCAGAACCAGAGGTTGTAAGTTCGCTTCCTGGCAGGGTTGATTTTTTTTTTTTTGTATTATTTTATATTTTTAATGACAAGTGTTAGTGGAATTTGTCAATAAACTTGGTTACACAAGTCTTGCAAAAATATTATAGCCCATCATTCATGGGCTATTATTAGGCACAACCTGGCCCGTATACAAAATTAATAGTTTATTTGCTTCCTCAAAAATCAGAAGCATCAAATATAAATAAATTATGCAAAAACATAAATAAACAAAAGAAAAAAGCCTGTGGTAGGGATTAGTATTTCGTCCACAAACCACCTGCATCAACAACTGCTCTCATTCTGCATGGCATGAAGTCCACAAGATTATGGAATAGGTCTACATCCATGGCCACCTCCTCCCACGCATCTAGTACTATGTCCCACAATTCGTCTGCTGTTTGTACGGGTAATTTTTCCCAATTACGGCGTAGGATCCTTTTCAATCAACCTAGAGTAATGGCGAGACATACTGTAACAATGTCAGTGCTCCTTGTGAAGAATACAGAAAGCTAAACTCCAATATGAACTGAAACATGGTAAACAGTATCACTTCAGTATTGCCATTATTAAAACAAATAGAACTAAATTCTATGTATACAATGGTAACATGTTTTAATGTTGTAGTTAAACATATTTTTAAAAGCTATAAATCAGATATAAATGCAGATGGCTTTATTAACAGACAGAAGTGTTGCCTGGGGAGGGGTTGTGCTATTTACTAAACATTCAATTGACTTCCAGGCAATGTCGCCACTTGGTACTTGTGTAAATGGTGTTTATAAAAACTTATTATGGTAAATTTGCGATGTGAAAAATTAAGACTAACGGAGATTCGAACCTACAATAACCAATGCTATCTGGTTTAGACCCATGCTTAAGCCACCTACGCTACAATGGCTCATACTTTAATCCAGCATATTACGTATCTTTCTCATCCATCTTCGTTTCGATAGATTTAGTGTTTATCAATTTTATTGCTATTTCACTCTTCAGCAGCCCTGATGCAGCTAGAATCAACCCTTCGTTTTATTTTATAACACATTTTAGAACAAAATACAGCACATTTACATGGTTCATTTGTGTCATCTTGTGAACTGGAGCTTCAAGGAGATGGGCATGTGCACTGTTCTGTTTCTGGAACTTAGATATTTGTCGGCGGCTCATAAGAACTTATTGTATATAATAAACGAAAGTTAAAATAACATATGAATGATGGTATCATCCACAACATGATAAAGGAACTGAATTGTTGACATAAAAATTATGAGAAAATGTGCCGCTTTTTTCTTCGTGACAGTACATCTTGTGTTTCTCTACACGTGCAGAAACTAGTATAGCTTGTTTCACAAGTCTTTGAATGTCGTCCATAATATTATCTCATTTTATCAGAGTTCCAGAAACAACTTGGTGAGTCCAGACGGGAACTTCTTGTTATAGATGTGCAGAAGTTCGTGAAAATACGATAGCTTCACTGAAGAATGCAGCATCTGCTGGAGCAGATCTAGTGGAGTTCGATGTGCAACTTTCCAAGGACCTAGTGCCTGTCTTGTATCACGACTTTCATGTATGCATTGCAATGAAGCGCAAGAAACAGCTGGCAGAGCATGACATGCTGGAGTTACCAGTGAAGGATCTTACATTGGAACAATTGCAACATTTAAAGGTAATAGCATTTTTATGCAACCAAAACTTGAGATATCGTTGAAGCATGATTTGTTTAAGACCCAGAGAAGAATGTGGTTTAATATCAAGACAGAGTTTAGTTGGCCATTATAACGTACAGCTCTCAAAATTTAAATACTGTACAAAATTTATTAATTTGTTTATTTATTTGATATTCCAAGATGCATTATATCGAAAGCAGTAAAATATCTGGACTTGGATGCAGGAAATAGTATGGCATTATTAGTGGTAAGTCTCTGCATATGAGAATATAAAAAATTTTCCTCTCTTTTGATGGAAGGGACATTTACATGATCACTATTATACGTGGTTTCTATAGAAATAATGCATTGAAACTGTAAATCATGCTGTCATCTTATATAAAAGATGATTCGAAAGTTCGTGAAAAATATGAAACTTTCTTAAAGATTAATTTTATTTATATTTTTATAATAAGTGTTAAAGTGAACAGTAAAGACAAATGATTCGTGAAAAAGTTTTAAGAGGTGGCAGAAAGGAGCACAATGAATACTTTTTGTTAGAGAAAATGGGCAGTATTGCATCATTAACTCAGTAGGTGATTGGAAAATCGGAAATGCTGCACCGCATATAACACATCCTGCTGGATACAGCTGTCACCTACCCACGCAGTGTGCAGTTACAGGAGTGCTCTATGTGGCCACCATTGACCTCTAAATAGTGCACAGAATGGTATATCATGGATTGTCAGACTCTCACAAAGATTCTAGGAGTAGTATTAATCATGTCCACTAGCAGCCGCAATTCTGTACCTTATTTGATGGTCGTCAGTTAAGGTGAGGTCAGAGGTAAAATTTTGATTTTGATTTTTTGTTCCAAATAATTATTTTGAATTTTCTGCGTAATTTGATATATAACTTGTTGAAACATTCTAATTCTAAGTGCTATTAATTACATAATACGAGGGTTGGTCAGAAAGTAATGCCTCCTACTGTTTTCTCCTTACATAAGTTGGTGAGGTGAAAAATTTGAATTTTGCGCGATTTCTCAAACTTTCTTTTACAGTCCACTGCAGTAACAGCTTCCTAAGTCAACAGATGGCAGCATTGCATCAGTTTCATAAATGGTGGACATCGATGTACATATAATACAGTGTGCTGTGATAGAATTCCTGAATGTGGAATGTGAAACACCCATTTGCATTCATGAAAGGCTGAAGGAGGTTTATGGAGATGACATTGTCACTGTTAGATGTTGGGTTTGTCCCTGTACAGAAGCTGAAGGGTAAACTAATGAAAAGCAAAGCTGCCGGCTGGCGACTGCAGTGATTCCATGCAATATTCAACGAGTCGACAAAATCATTCATGATGACCGCCAGGTAATAACAGATGAATTGTGTCTCATGCTCACCATCTACTCTAAAGTTTGTACATGCTGTACCAAAAATGTTGACCGACCAGAATAAAGAGGCAAGGAAAACAATAGCCTCTGATCTGCTGCTTGTTTCAGTGTGGAAGGATAGGAGTTCTTGGCGAAAATTGAGACTGGAGATGAGACTTAGATTCATTTTTTTGAACTTGAGTCGAAGAGGCAGTCGATGGAATGGCATCACATAATATTGCCAAAGAAGAAAAAATTCAAAACTCTGCAATCTGCGGGGAAAGTTATGGTGACAGTCTTTTGGGATGTGAAGGTGTGATTCTAATTGATTTTTTGGAGTAGGGTGCACAATAAATTCTGTCCAATACATCGTTACCCTCAAGAAACTTAATGCACGTCTTAGACAAATTCACCCATCAAAAGCTACTGCAGATATTCTCCTTTTGCACGACAATGCAAGATCACACATCCATCATACAGCCCTGACCTAGCACCATCAGACTTCTTTCTGTTTGGTCCACTAAAAGAAGCTCATCGCGGGCATCACTTTGAAGATGAGGATACCCGAAAAATTTCTTGCACCAATGGCTGAGGAAGAAGGACAGTGATTTTTACCACACTGGATTGTTTCAAGGTGGACAAAAACTGTGAAAAAAGACTGAGATTATATTGGAAAGTGACAAATTAATCGTGAATGTTGTGACTGTTATGCTATGTAAATTTCATTTAATTTTCTTTTAAATTAAAAGAGAAAATAAATAGGAAGAATTACATTCTGATTGCCCCTAGTACGTTTTAATGTGTCAAACTTCTTTTTTTTTTTTTTTCCTCATCCCGCACTATTGCATAAAACTATAAATATTTCTGAAACTATTTGGCAAAAAAAAGGTTGTGGTTTAGTGTGTTTTGTAGTTGAATGTTTGTTTCATATGTTGGCAGTATTGTTGAAGACTGTAATGGCTGACTTTGTTGTGAATTTTCAAAACAAATTTAGTATCTGTGTTTGTGAAAATGTAAGTTTCCTTAACGTTTAATTTGTCGCTCATTTTCTCAGAAGTAAAAAAAATTATAACGTGTACTTTTTTCTCATGATCTAAGATAGCTAGAAGCATGACATTTTTATAGCTTATCTACAGTATTGCATTGATTGCTGAGCTCTAGTTCAGGTCATTTGGATAAAAATTTTTGTGCATGAATATTAATGTAATTTCATTTTTCTTAAAAAGTAATCGGGTACAAAGAAAATCATAACTTACTATTTTCACAATGAACACTTTATAAATAAAAGCTCAGCACTTCTAAGATAATAAAGAATTGGAAGTAAAATTGTTATAGAGATGTCTGTAATACTTTTTGATATAAAGGTTCTAAAAGATTATTAATTTAACATGGTAGAGTCTCTGATCTCACCTTAATGGCATGTCGTACAGTAGCATACCTAAGTGACCCCATAGGAAAAAATTCAGGCTGGTAAGGTCTGCTGAGCAGAGCATAGGTTATTTTGAAACTAAGAAAAAGAAACCGTGGTTTGATGATTGTTGCACAGTAGTAGAAAGAAGGAAACGGGCAAAATCGAAATTCTTACAGGATCCAGTTGAGGAGAATAGAGATAATTATTTCAATGAAAGACGGGAAGCAAGTCGTACAATTAGGATTAAAAAGAGATTACTTGAAGGAAAAACTGAATGAGGTAGAAACAAATAGTAAGAATGAAAAAATTCGATATATAAGGGTATGAAGGAATTTAAGAACGGATATCAGACAAGGGTAAACGTGATAAAGAATGAGAATGGTGACTTGCTTGCAGGCTCTCATTCAATCCTGAACAGATGGAAAAACTATTTTGGCCAACTACTAAATGTACATAGTCCAAGTAGAAATGATCGGGATGAAATTCAAATACAAACTGCTGAGTCATTTATACTCGAACCCACACTTTCTGAAGTCGAAATTGAGATAGAAAATCTGAAAAAGTACAAGTCTCCAGGTATCGATCAAATTCCAGCAGAATTAATACAAGAGGGTGGAAGCGCATTATCTAAAGAAATTTATAAACTTGTACTTGCTATTTGGGAAAAGAAAATTGTACCAGAACAATGGAAAGGGCCATAATTGTACCTATTTTTAAGCAGAGGACAAGACTAACTGTAATAACCTTCGAGGATTATCACTTTTGTTGACGTCATACAAAATTTTGTCCAATATTCTTTTGAGAAGATTAACTCCACATGTAGATGAAATTATTGGGGATCATCAGTGTGGTTTTAGGTGTAATAGATCAACTATTGATCAGATATTTTGTATTTGACAGATAATAGAGAAAAAATGGGAGTATAAGGGTACAGTGCATCAGTTATTCATAGATTTCAAAAAAGGCATATGACTCGGTTAAGAGAGAAGTTTTATATGATACTCTTATTGAATTTGGTATTCCCAAGAAACTGGTTCGATTAATTAAATGTGTCTCAGTGAAACGTACAGCAGAGTCCGTATAGGTCAGTTTCTGTCAGATGCATTTCCAATTCACTGTGGGCTAAAGCAAGGAGATGCACTATCACCTTTACTTTTTAACTTCACTTTAGAATATGCCATTAGGAAAGTTCAGGAAAACAGAGAGGATTTGGAATTGGAACGGATTACATCAGCTTCTTGTCTATGCAGATGACGTGAATATGTTAGGAGAAAATCCACAAATGATTAGGGAAAACTCGGAAATTTTACTTGAAGCAAGTAAAACGATAGGTTTGGAAGTAAACCTCGAAAAGACAAAGTATATGATTATGTCTCGTGACCAGAATATTCTACGAAATGGAAATATAAAAATTGGAGATTTATCTTTCAAAGAGGTAGAAAAATTCAAATATCTTGGAGCAACAGTAACAAATACAAATGGCACTAGGGAGGAAATTAAACGCAGAATAAATATTGGAAATGCATGTTATTATTCGGTTGAGAAGCTTTTGTCATCTAGTCTGCTGTCAAAAATCTGAAAGTTAGAATTTATAAAACAGTTATATTACCAGTTGTTCTGTATGGTTGTGAAACTTGGACTCTAACTTTGAGAGAGGAATAGAGATTAAGGGTGTTTGAGAATAGGGTTCTTAGGAAAATATTTGGGGCTAAGAGGGATAAAATTACAGGAGAATGGAGAAAGTTACACAACACAGAACTGCACGTATTGTATTCTTCATCTAGCATAATTAGGAACATTAAATCCAGATGTTTGTGATTGGGAGGGCATGTAGCATGTATAGGCGAATCCAGAAATGCATATAGTGTTTTAGTTGGGAGACCGGAGGGAAAAAGACCTTTGGGGAGGCCGAGACGTAGATGGGAGGATAATATTAAAATGGATTTGAGGAAAATGGGATATGATGATAGAGACTGGATTAATCTTGCACAGGATAGGGACCGAAGGTGAGCTTATGTGAGGGAGGCAGTGAACCTCCAGGTTCCTTAAAAGCTATTTATAACCAAGGTCTGGTGATCGTGATAGCTAAGCAGGCCTGCCACAGCCAATCCACCTGTATGGAAAAATACTATGCTGGAAGTCATGAATGAAAAATGTGAAATGTTCTGGACAGCCATCATGTTGAAACTGTGTGTTTTGCCTCACTGCCATGGGAAACTCCTCCAGGTACAGCGTTGATGTAATACCAGCCCCACGTTGCATGTTCTTTGTGCTCCTCTCTGTCATCTCTTAAAACTTTTTGCATGGTATTTTGAATCACCCAGAACACTTTTCACAAGACATTATGAAAAAAAATCCCTTACCTTTAGTCAGGTTTGAACCCATGGTACTTGGATATAGAGAATTAAATAACCTGTATAACAATGCATCACAGTGTTGTGCAAATCAAAATCATCTTACACTGAAGTCATTCAGCTGAAGAGGCAAATGGCATAATATCCAATCTTTATACATTTTCACTACCTTTAATGTAGTACTTAATGCAGGAAAAGACAGAAAGAATATAGAGGTTAAATTTACAGGTTTTGTCACTATATTTATATCTTTCTTGCAGAAACTGTCCATCTTCTCTGGGATATGCAGTAGGAGTGTAGAATATTAATTGTGCACTTCTAGTATTACTCGTGTTAGCTCTCACATTTTATAAACATACCGTAGTCGTTGTTTATTTTATATTTTAAATTTTGTAATGAAAGTAGTTCTATAATATGTACAATGTAGTTGTATGAGTTTATATATTATAATTTCTGACTCTTTACATGGAATATCTTCATTTATGTTTCTTTATGCAAATTTAAATGGCTGAGTGGTAGGTAAGTGAGCTTATGTTTGCAGTTATATTTTTTCTATGTACAATACTTATGTACGTGCTTATGATGCTGCTATTCCAAGTTTTAGTTCAGTGCTTTTGTACTCCTGCAGCTGCTCTTGCTACTGGTACATTACCTGTTTCTTCTAAATGTAATTTTTACCAACTTACTTTTCATTTTAAATATTGCGACAACAATTTATGTGTTCATTAATACTTTGAAAGTAAAATCAAAAGTTATTAATCAATACATGAATTAGATTTAAGAATGTGCGAAAAGCAGATTAACAGCATCTAATCAAAGCTTCAGAGCTTTTATCTGTCTTTTCTTTTAAGACATGTTATATGCCACTGCTAGCTACAAGTCCCTGTCTGAAAAATCTGTTACAAGTATTTAAGATACAATTTTTACCAAAATCTTTACTGTGTTATAAATGTACTAATTTGTTTAGCAAGCCCTGTTTCTGTGGCAGACAATAATGCCTTGTGACGGAGTTGATGAAAATGTTGTGGCACAAAATATTACTTTGCCTCACCCCACCGCAGTCATACACACAGAAATTAATAAGTGTTGGTGAAAATATTTTTGAATGAGATGAATAGTATTGTGACAGAAATATTTATACAAACCTACCTTGTTTTTTGGAGTGTTAAATGTTCTGTCACCTTCAATAATCAGATTGTATTAACAGCTGATTTCTCACAGAGGGTTCATAGATCACAGGGAATGATTTCAAATTTCTTTACTTTTCTGTCAATGTACAGGATAAGTCAGAAAGTAAGACTGATTGTAAACAAGTTACAATGAAGAACATATGATAGATAGATTTATTGATATTAGTTCACAAAAGTACAAACTTAATAATTTAAAAAATGATCTATATACAAAAGTAGTTATACTTAATAAATATACAATTTCCTAAACTAATTAATTTATCGCAAATCTCAGTAATTAATTGTTCAAACTTGCACTTACGTCTAGTTTTAGTGCATGTTTAAACCAATCGTAATAACTATTAAAACTTTAAAACTTATTTATCTGCTCCTTTTCACAATTTTCTACCATGAACATTTTTAAATTAATTATTCTTCTTTATCTTCTTTTTTTTTTACTTTAAACATCTAAATTTATTCTATAACTTTCATATTTATGTTTAATTATAGGTTCACTTATGCCTATTAACTAATTCTTCCATGTCATCATACCGTACTGCATCCAGGTTAGCAATTGTTGACATATAGCCACCACACTGCAATAGCTGAATCGGTATTTCTCAGTGAGTACAGTAGGTCAGTCTAAATTCCTGCTACATGCTTGTCAGCAAGTTACTTGCTTATTTATACATCTTGCATCATACATGTAAAACATACTTGACATATTAATTACATAAATCAATATCAATTACAGTTACAACATTCTTTTCCATGCTCACATTTTCGTTTAATTCTATTCTACTTTTTATTAAATTTATTTTATGTGTAATCTTATTGAAATTTAAAATCTTGAAATATACAAATTAATTTGATGTTGTCTTTATAAACAAAGAATTTTACTACTAAATACATCATTCTTGTTCAGTTTTTTTTTTTATAGGAAAGTTAAGTTTTTGTTGTTGCAATGAAGAACATATGAAAAATAACGTTTTTTGTTTTTTATTAATGGCAAGCTCATGCTTTTAGACTGTTTGCCGTCCTGCATTTCAGTACAAAGCTGTCTTTGGTTAAATTTACATGTTAGTAGATGGTTCTTTGTCATAGCTGTGTTGACTTTCTTACCAGTAAAAGGAAGTGAAATTTAATGAAAGTGTATGAAATAATGGTAATGAGAAAAATGTTTAAATAGTAGAAAATATTAAATTTTTTTCTGCTGATGCTGGTGTACTACATGGACGGGATTTTCCATCATGTCCATGCTGCACTGTTAAGCACAGTTCATAATTTAAACTGTTGTTACGTCTACGAATCAAGATATTTTTTAAATAATGGTATATGTTTCTAAATGAAGGTTCAACATTTCCGTTTCTATAAACAGTTTTAATTTTGTTATGTTCTGCGTAGTATTTCTCATTTATATTTCTGAGTGGAACATTGATAATAGTGATCTATTTTGATGCAGCATTGCAGATTTTATAAAATTTCGAGGTTTCTTTTCTTTTAATATGAATGGCACATTCAGCTCCAAGCTGAAGTTCTCTGCTATCGATTTGTATATGAATCATGGTACTGCTTTGGTCTTTTTCGATTTCTAAGAGAACGTGTTAGTTTACATCTCATTTGCCTCTAGAATTCATGATTTCGATTTGTGCTGCCATTAGAGGCAAAATTTATACTATTACTAAAACTACACGCGGTCTGGACTTAAATTACGAAGGCGAGTATATGCTGTCGCTTGCTATGAATGAAACTTTTGTGTTAATATTTGTTAGCTCCCCCTTCCCATCTTAGTTTTCATGTAATCTAAGTCTGATGTGCGCAATTCACTTGTCGCCATGAAGAGGGAACAAGTTAATACAAGTGAAATGTGCCATTTGTAAAGTGACGAAATTGGGGAAATTTTATTAGAAAAAACAGACGAATCTAGTGACTGAGATAATAAAGTTGAATTGTTTATGATTTTTCACTCCCTGATAAAAAGATTCTGTGTTTTTCTGCCATATTTCCGATGTAGATCTCTGTGTAGAAGGATGTTTTGAGGTGTATCTTACTAAGGAAAATGTTTAAGACAATGTGGTTTCCATAATATTATTTTACAAAGCATAATTAACATTATAGAGGGGGGGAAAGGAACTGGCCACCCTATCTCCTGATTTAGTTGTCTCATTCCACGAGTGATGCCTTATTGACGCCACTTATGAGGTTGAAACCTGTCTTCGAACAGTTGACTAAACAACAGCAATTAATATAATGTGAAATTAAAAAAAAAAAAAATAGTTTCCCCACCGCCCGCTAGTTAGTTGGAGCCGTCTTAATAAACTACTGCATTTATCTCGTTCATGCGTTTCCTTTATTGTAACTTGTCTACATAAAAAAAAAAACTTACTCTCTGTTTCCAATTTGCATTTCTGTAAGAATGATGAATGAAACAGATGTTAAAATTTTATGTTATTGTTATTAAATATAGTAATAGTTACTTCACATCAAGAATAACCTCAAACAATGAAAGCATAATAATAACCTACATATGGAAAGGAGAAAAGGATACAATTAAGACCATGATACAAAAACAAATTACAGTAAAACCTCTACTTCACGAAGTCTCTTACAGTGAAAAACTCCATATTTCGGAATGAACCTTCAGTTCTGCTAAAATTATATGCATAATAATGTACTTTTACCCCTATTAATGAACATATTTTTGCCTTCAATATAACGAAACCCTTCTTAAACGAAGTAAAAAAAAAACCAGTCAACTATACTGTCCTCCAATTAGCGAATTCTCGTTAAGAACAGTAATTTCATTTTCATTTGGCATAATATTTAATGTAATGACCGGCAGACTACTCATACTTTTCCACTTGCACACACTGTTGATAAAGGCAAAGAGGCTCGCACTAAAACAAACTTGATTCTTAACCATGCTAGCATTACATTTCTCTGTCAGTATTTTATTCTGAGTGTATGTTACTGTTAACAGTATTTTTCTCTGACTGTGTAATAATTAAGGTAAATGAAGTAAAAATCATAATTTCTCATTTAACAAAGTTTCGCCAAAAATTCTGTGTTGGTCTATAGCAGTGGTTCCCAAAGTGGGGGTCGTGTAAAGAGTTGAGGGGTTTCGCGAGATTATTTACAAAATAAAACAAAAACGTCCTTTAACATAGGCTACTTGATACATTTTGTATTTACAAACATAAACAACGTTGAATATAAAAATAAAAAATTGTTTTAGTAGTTGTAAAGTATTCTTGCAATAAATGTGCCCTTTTCAGAAAGTAGCTTCTCAAATCTGGATTCTCTATTCGGTACACACAGTGATACCATTTTCAAGTTCAAGGAGATTTCTCGCTTTTGTTTCCATGGTAATTATAGATGAGCATAGGAAGAGTTATGGGGGGGGGGCACTGCCCCCCAAACTTGGCCGAACTCTTTTTTTTTTTTTTTTTTTTCTATTAACGTTAGAAAATATTTAATTCAAAAGATTTTTCTTGCTTTTGTTTATGATTAAGTTTCTGTGCTTAAATTGACAAATTAATGTCTTCAGACCATGTTTCTGGACTGCAGTGTTTACTGGTACAGTATTTTAAATTTTTGAATGTGTAAGAATTTTTATACCTCATCTGAGGAATGAAAGCACAGTATGTTTTTTTTTATAACAGCATGTACTGATGTGTTAGAACTCTGCAGGTATTCAGGCAGCCACTTGGAGAAATATGAATGACATACTGCACAACAATGCAGAAAAAAGAAAAGTGATCCCGGTGTAATATGTAAACTGAGATTAAATAAAATAATTAGAATTTACATGTCATATATCTTTCTTTTTTTTTTTTAAATAAGCAGATAAAGTAAATGTAAAATTGGTCCACTGCTGTGAAGTAATGGTTAGCACATCTGGCCATGAAACGAGTGGGCCCAGGTTCAAAACTTGGTTGGGATAAGTTACTTGGTTGGGGTTTTTCCTCAACCAATTGAAGCAGAATTGCTGGGTAATTTTCGGTGTTGGACCTCGGACTCATTTTGCCATCATTAATTCACATTTCACCATCCATACAATTGCCCGGGTTAAGTTCACGGTGTGGCGTGCTGCAATTGTACAAGAGCGCAGTCTTTTGGCTACCCAATCATTCACAGAATAGGAATGGTAAGCACAATAAGTCTGAGGCTGCAGTGCAAGCCTTTGGATCCTTCCTCCATACAAGCGGAAAGAAAAAAAGTAAAATTGTCTGTATATTTTGTTACAATTTTACTTTATTTTACAATACGGTACCTTTATTAAATGATCATATTCCGATATACTGTAACAAGGTCAAGCTATAATAGGGGGAGGAGATAAATGATGTCCCCCATAATCTCGTTATATTGGATTCTATGGTTTTGCTTTACCCCTGACAAGAACTCCTCGTAGCTCGGTTGGTAGCTTGCCACGGGGCTCGACCAACCGTCTCTGCTTAAAATCCTCCAATCAGAAGACAATGGTTGGCTCCGCAGAGAACAAGAAAAGGATGCATTCATAAATAATCTGCAGCAACAATATAAATATGATACACTGTTTCAATATGGGGTCTATCCGATTAAGACACGACATGACCATTATTCACTGCAATATCAGGCACCTGTACAACAACCGCACAGAACTCTATGACTTAATACAAGAAATGGAACCCGACGTTGTAAGTTTAAACGAAACTTGCCTGAAACCAACGGACAAATTCAACATAAAAGGTTATACAATCTACAGATACGATCGACCACCCACCCGCATACCACGAGGAGGAGCCATGTTAATGACTAAACAAGACTTACACGTGAGACAAATCGCACTACCACCATACCTCGACGACAATGAATGCGTCATAATCCGAATAGACGACGGAAATACCCATGTGCATGTGGCTTCACTGTACTCCCCTCCAACAAGCCGCCTCCCCATACTCCTACTGCAATATCTGAACACTCTCCCAAACATAGTTATAACAACAGACATCAATGCTCACCATGAACTCCTCCATGACAACCGCAGAAACCCCAAGGGCACACAATTAGCCACCCTACTTCCAAACCTATCCATCCAAATACCACTACCAGCCCCCACAAGAACACCCTACCTCAATCAAAACTTCACCACACCTGATAAAATATTCACTTCCCACCGCCTACAACACCGTATAACTGACATCAAAGTTCTTGCCCCACTCAATACAGACCATTCACCAATCATCTTCAAACTGGCCGCCACCACCTACCGCCCAACTCCTGACAAGGAGACCATACTTACGAGAGATTTTCGCAACGCAGACTGGATCCAATTCAAGACGCACATTACACTGACACTACCCGACATCGACATATCAAAACCAGAAGACATAGACCACGCCGACGAAACGTTCGTACAGGTGCTTGAAGCTGCAATGAATATATCCATACCGACAAGAAAACGCACCACGGATACACGCAGGCGACTACCACCAAACATAATCAAACTAATAAAGACAAAGAGAGCAGCGCACAGACTATTCACACGGACACACGCAGACGAAGACAGACGACTGTACCGTTCCCTTCAACAGGATGTACGAGAAACCATACAACGTTTTGAGGTGCACAGATGGAAAAGATTTATAGACAGACTTGACCACAATAGAACTCACAATCCCAAACTTTTCTGGGACGTGATCAAACGGATACGAGGAAAACACGCAAACTCAAACCACCCACTACGCGACGGACAACACATAGTATACGACACGCCTGGTAAACTAGATCTTCTCAGCCGCACACTAGAAAATATACACACCACACCAAATCACCCATCTTTCGACCCCCAACATCTAGCATACATTACACATCACATCACACAGAATCCTGATCTCTACGAGCCGCTTCCAGCGCCACTTCCTCGATTGACCGACGATCCACTCACTGACAACATCACTCCGCTAGACATATCATTGGAACTAAGATACATAGAAAACTCTTCCCCCGGACCAGACCAAATCACTTACAACATACTATGCCAACTGCCTCCCAAAGCACTAAATTATCTTGCAGAACTTTACACAGGATCACTCAGACTAGGACACACACCAAAGCGCTGGAAACACTCTCACATTCTTCTCTTTCCTAAACCAGGCAAAGATGCGTCTGACCCACAAAACTACCGACCGATCAGTTTGACATCAACATTAGCCAAATTAATGGAGAAAGTTCTCGTGTCACGACTACACGTCTATATGCGCAACCGCAATCTACTCCCGACCACTCAAGCTGGATTCCGACCGGGAGCGCAGCTACACGACCAGCTGATACGAGTGCTCACTCCCATTGAAGAGGCTTATACACGCAGACACTACAGCATCCTTATTGCCTTAGACGCCAAGAGAGCCTTTGACACAGTTTGGATAGACGCCCTAAAATATAAACTCACATCCTTAAACCTGCCAAACGAAATCACACGTTGGCTCTCCAGCTTCATATCGAACCGAACAGGACAGGTGAGACTCGGAAGGAACGAACTTTCTCGGACCTTCCGAATAGAAGCTGGGGTCCCCCAAGGCAGTGTCATATCTCCCACTCTGTATAACATCTATGTGGCAGATATTCCCCTACCTAATAACCCGCTAGTAGGACTGGCACAATATGCAGACGACGTCGCATATTGGGCAACACACCCCCGACTCCCCTCCGCTAGGAAGTTACTAAACGCAACACTCAGGCAGTATCTAAATTGGACCAACACGTGGCGGATCACAGTCAACACAGACAAAACACAGATATGCGTCTTCCGCCCAAAACTCCGGACTCGGGTCCTCCAGAACAACCCAATCACAATAGCCAACACTCAACTTCCACTCCAGCGGAATCTCACATATCTAGGAATACCCCTCACCTCCAAACTCTCCTGGACCGAAGTAGCTAAAGAAACCTGGAGGAAATATAATGCAGCCACCAGAGCAATAAGCTACCTAAGTGGCATCAATCGACCCGGTTGTATAACCGAAACACTCCTCCACCTATACAAAGCATTGGTTAGATCCCTATGCATATACCCCTCCATTTTCCTCGCACAAGCCCCTCCAACGACCCAATTGAAATTTGAAGCACGCGAAAGAAGAATTCTCCGCCAAATCTTCCACCTGCACAGACGCACCAGAAATAACACAGTTTACACTACCACAAAAACAAAGCCACTCTTCACACACCTAAACAACATAAACAGGAAATACACACATTCGGCAGTAAATCGCGTATATACACAACACATCTTCGCAAATCCCCCGAACACAAACAACAGAACAACACTGGAGAAACTCCTCTACAACTACCACCAGCCCCCACCACCAAACTAAAACACACAAACAAAACCACAAACACGTGTTGGAAATTTGAATACTGTCTGAGAGGACACACGACAGCAACAGAGAGGCAGATGAATAAAATAACACCACACCATGAAAGTCTCCATAACGATGCAGACGCTTCTGCCACCGGAAGGGGAAACTCAAAAATGTATGTATGTATGCACAGTGTTCTGCCCAAGAGCAGGTCTTTAACTGCAAACCCAGCATTTCCCTTTCTTGCTTTCCTCTTAATCTCCCCATATAATACTTTAATGCTGTCTATCAACTGATATCTTTTACCCCGAACTCTTGTCCCGTTCACCATTCCTTAAGCATTCCAAATTAACAAATTAGGCCTACACCAAAATAATTAAAACAAAAAAAATAAAGTAAAAAATAAAATAAAATAAAATAAATAAAAAGCCAATCACCGCACTCACACACCTACTGGCACTTAAGCCAGAAATAGTATATAAGTATGTAAATATATATTTATTGTTATTTATGTACAATGGCTGGAGAGGGCATCCTGCGCATATAAGACCCTAAAACGGCCTCTGGCTCAAAGCCAGTAAAGTCAATAAACATCACACTGTTTAGCCACCAAAGTAACAACAAACATATACCATAATGAGCAGCAAAAACCATATCTAAATAATAAGCAGAAATTAACTTAATGGCAGAAAATAAGTGAAAGTGTATACCACAGCATGTAAGGAAAAACTGTGGTAACTATACCACAGCTCTTAACTGGAAAACTCTATTACCTCACAGCACTAATTGTTTGAAATACAAGAAATTATATTTGCGTAATATTTTGTGTCGCTATTGCATGATATACTTGTATTTTGGCCGTTCTGTGGGTGGTGTCCACTGGTTTTGAGTAAAAGTATTATCGTTGTTTTAAATTTTATAGGGATTTTTATTTTAATAATGGGTTTAAATACTGGTATGGTAATGGGGGGGTTTCTAACAAAAGTTTCGCTCAAAAGTGGGTTATGCCTTCAGAAAGTTTGGGAACCACTGGCTTACAGTATTATATTTGTTTTTTTAGGATCAATGAAAAATAGAAAAAGGGGAATGATTTCATTCGCTACAAAGCTAGAAATTTTGCAAGTGTTGACTGGGGGCAGAAAAAGTGTGAGATAGCAAAGGAATTTGGAATTCCTGCATTATCAACAATAATTTATTGTGTGTATTGAGAAATATATGTAGCTGAATTTTAACCCTTTATAAAAAAACTCTTACAACAAAAGTACCTAAATTTTGTCCTATCAGTTCGTTACATGGAGATTTTACTGTATTGTTATTGTGATTTATTATTTGTGTTGTGATTTCATAGCATTGTATAACACACTAATTACTTCACCCTTTCCGAGAAGTCCGCTAACAACACATACAGTGGTAAGGAAGAAGAAATGGGAATGTTATTTTTATGATTAGTGATTACACCATTATTAATTCCTGCAGGGCATTTCACCCAATGGTGAGTTGAGCAAAGTTCTACATTTTTGCGACTGTGACCCTGAGGTGGTGGTGTGTTGTGGGGTAAGCAGTGGACAAGGCTTGGACATGGCATGGTTCTGCTTATTGTTCCCATACACTTTTACACTTTGCTCTACTGTATGCCTTGAACGAGACTGATTTACTGACAAGAAGTTTCTCTGATGTAAAATGTGTCTTAAAACGTAGTTAAGTTACGATAAAATTACATTAATTGGTAGTTACATTTGTTCAGGAGTTTCGAATATGAATACTGAAATTTTATCTAATTAATGTAAAACATTGTTGACAATTTACATCTATACACACATATTTCACATTTCCACAGTGAACAGGAGAGAACCATAATTCTGATTTCTGATTATTAATTTCACAATGCATATACAGGGTGATTCACGAGGATTTACCGTCACTTACAGAGCTTATTTCTAAAGACATTCTGAGCAAAAAAGTCATGTAAACATTTGTCCTAATCTCAATATTTTCAGAATGACATTAATTTGAAGTTGTTTGTAACATACCAATATTATTTAGTTTTAAGGGTAAAAAAAATATTACAGGAAAAGAATGAACTATTCAGGAGTATCATTTCTTTAATTGGCTAATATTCTGAAGCTAAAAATTTGTTGTAAATTCCATAGTTGCTTCGTACAGAATTTTTTTTCTATTTGTAACTACAAAATTACATTTTTATTACGCATTTATCACACAAATCACGTCACTCTTGTAAATTCTTTAAGATTGTACATTAGGATGCATAATTAAACTGTAAAGAATCAAGTTTCTAAAGTAGTATGATTTGTAAGAATTTTTGCGATAAGTGTGAAAGAATAATGTAATTTTTAGTTGAAATTTTAAAAAGAAAATCTGTAAACAACAACACATTTTTAGCTTCAGAATACTAGCCAATTAAAGAAATGAAAATTATGAATAGTTCATACTCTATTTGCAATATTTTTTTTACCCTTAAAACTAAAGAAAAAAGGTATTTACTAACAAGTTCAAATTAGTGTAACTCTGAAAATATTGAGATTAGGACACATGTTTATATGACACTTTTTGCTCAGAATGTCTTCAGAAATAAGCTCTGTGAGTGACGGTAAATCCTCGTGAATCATCCTGTATATTTTAACTACTATATCATATCCTTATATATTTTAACTGTTTATCATCTCCTTGCATAAGTACCTAATATTTTAAACTGAGCAAATTTTTATCTATTTAAACTGGAAAAGAATTAGGTACACGGTAATGTTTTCTTCATTCATTTCTGATTGATAACAGTTGTGACACTGTATTGCAAGTAGTGAATGCTCTAGTGGGCTTCAGTATGTGGTCTAGTATTAAATTCCCGAGGTTAGTTATGATGTTTAATTCTTTCAGCTAGATAATATGCTCAATTCCCTATGAATTTCTTTTCCTTCAATTCCTAATATCAACACACCCTTGCAATTCTAAGCATAATTGATTAGGAAACATAGATTCTTGCATGCATAATTCCTTCTTTTTTATGCATTCCTTTGTTTGGTAATGTATTTCATAGATTGTTTGTTCTTGTTTGAACAATCATTTATAGCCTATATTTGTTTATTCCTGTGTTATATTAAGTGTATTTGTTTATTCGTGTATATGTTTATTTATACATACATAGATATGTTTATTCGTTTATATGTTTACTTGTTTATTTGTTAATATATTTGTATAATCATTTATGTGTGATCATTAAGTTCCGAGACCTGTCACATAAATGGAAATAAAATTACCCAATTTAAATTTGGCTGCCATCCCCTTCAAAGTAGTCCCCTTGGGCAGCTATACACTGATCCCAGCACATCTGCCATTTTTGGAATGCCTCCTGGAATTCACGTTCCAAAAGCCTGTCAAGCACCTTTTGCTATTTGCGTCAGATCTCCTCCACAGTGCCAAAACAGCTACCCTTTAGCTTGAATTTCATCTTCGGAAACAAAGAATTGCAGGGGGCGAATCTGGTGAATACGAGGAGTGAGGAATGACAACGATCTTGTAACAGGTGCAAAACTGTTGCGAGAGCTGTGTGAGCTGGTGAATTGTTGTCATGGAGCATCCGTTTGGATGTGGACGTGAGGATCACTTGAACCTCTCCAAATGACATGTTGACGATGTCAGCAATTTCTTTGATGGTGATGTGTCAATCATGATGCACAATTTGTCGAACTTTTTCGATTTTTTCGGCAGTGTTGCACATGTGTTGTCGACCTGGCCTATCGTTGTCCTCCAGCGATGTTCTGCCATTTCTGAAATGCGAATGCCACTCAAAACCAGTGACGACTCATATCTGAAAATAATAGCGTGCTACAAAATATTTTGAGACTCACCTAATTTTTGAAGATGAAATCCATCTGTTGACATTTTGAATCAATTTAGAAGTGTCTTTAAACACTTTGTTATTTTCAGTGTGTTCTCTCATTGCACTGTCCATGCTGTTTCTCAGATTAGTAAGACCTATGAAAACACCAGGATTATCTGACTTTTCTATCTTATCGTGGCCACGCAGCGCTAGTTCGAATTTAATACAATCAATTATTTTCGATAAAATTTATTGATTCTTTTCAACTTTCTCATGTTTCTGGACTGATTCTTGATGAGCTCTACATAGCTGCATTGCAATATTTACGGTGACAATTGTACAAAGATCCAACGAGCTTGTAAAACAGTATGTTTCTTGCTGTGTGAATGTTTCTTTATATATTCATTCAGGTGACCAAGATCTTTGACACTTGTCATAGACCATGAATCACCGCTACTGAATAGGAGGCAAGGGAAGCAGAACAGAATGTTTTGTATTTCGCATCCAGATATCCAGTCACTGTTGGCAGAATCCCAATATTAAAACTACCTCTGGATTAACACTCACTAAACTTATATGTTGCACTAGACACAAAATATAGACATACAGCAGAGGTACATTTAAAATGCCTACAGTACAAGATGATGAACCCCATAAATCTGCACACACTGTTTTTAAAGTGGAAAATAACCTCTATTTTCTATTTTAACAGATTCCCGAGAAAAGATTTGCCAACATAGATCCGTAACTTGTAGATAATAAACTTAAAGCTATCTGCTGAGATTATGTACACAAAAATTAAAGATATATTTTAAAAATGTATGTTGTAATTGACTATATTTATGAAAAACACAAAGAGCAAAAATAGGCTACATATTATAAATAAAACATTTTTTATTTCAAAGTTATATCTTCAGCGGTGTCTAGGCAACACTGTTCTGTTGACTGCTATGAACCAAAGAGTATAATAGGGAAGAGAGAAAGTTTCACCAAAATAAAGTGAAGAAGAGCATACCGGGCTGCACAATAATGAGCAGGACAAAATATCCTGGAGAGGCAAGATGAAGTGTGCATGAGCAGACACTTTTACCCGTGCTGAATTGGGATCAGCACATCTGAAACGTTTGAGAGTAAGGATGGATTCCATTGAGTCTGTAGCACCATTTTATCAAAATAGTGAACTATTATAAGTAGAATTTATATTTTGTCAATTTTTTTAATATCATTTCGACGATAATTTTATGGCATGCTACAGCATTTTAGCACATAGGAAGAAGCCACCACTACTCAAAACACTTCGCCCGACTCACTGCTTCATTCCCATAGGCTTGCTTCAACATTCTATGGGTTTTGGTTGCCGATTTCCCGAAGAATTTGATGCTGGCTGTCTGCTCCAGTTTAGAGTCTTATCGTGATTTCACAAATGCACTGATGTGCTAACAAAACCTTGTGTAACACAAGTCTCAATGAAGATAGCGCTTTGAAAATGTGTTGCGTCTCTTCAAGGTCGTCTAGTGTCATTGCTGTGCGCACGTGTCAATCATGTGATTCCTTAGCCCACAGCAGACACAGTCTCGAAATTTAATGATCACACCTCGTACTTTTGCATTCATTTATATACGAGTCGATTCATTTTCATTCCTATAGATTGGCCTATATACTCGTGCAGTCATTTATATATCCGTGCATTCATATTTATATACTTGTTTATTCTTATTATCCATGCATTGTGTATATATTCATTTGTTCATTGTTTACATAGGGTATTTATTCATTCGTTTACAAATTCGTGCGTTGTTTATGTAGGGTACTTGTTCATTCGTTTACATATTCGTGCATAATTTATATATTTGTCCATTCATTTATATACTCGTTCATTCTTTTATAATATTCGTGCATTGCTTACTAGAATACTTGTTCATCCGTTTACATATTCATGCATCATTTATATAGAGTGGAAGTGAAATAATCTTGCAGATTTTCAGAGCAAATGGCTCATGTTGTATATAACAAAAAACTGTAATATCATATTGGTGGAAAGTTAATAGTTTTTTTTTTTTTCAGAAAAAAAAGTTTTTTCCCAAATCTTTAACAATCTTTTATTCAGTAACTATTGCGAGTAGGATCGTGATTTTTGTTCGTATCATTAGGAAATCTAATAAAGAATAATTTATCCCTCTGGTGTATTTCAATAGCGTGCACAGTTTTCGTGTAAATTTAATTTTAAAAATCCCTAAATTCAAGCCATTGCATGATGCTAGCAAGTGGCAACGTCTTGGCAGAGAGCAACTCGCCTACTGAGACACTGAGTTTGTTGACCTCTTACATGTGTATCATGAGTAGAGTGTGTTAGCGCCAATGTTGCCGGACTGCAGAAACTTCAAACTTAATTTTCTAATTGACCCTGCATTTAATCACAAAACATAATATAGGTTTTCTATTCATTTACATGTACCCAATCGTCTCTTTCAATCTGCAAGGTTATTTCACTTCCACTCTGTATATTTGTTCATTCATTTATATACTCGTTCATTATTTTATATATTCGTGCATTGCTTACATAGGGTACTTGTTCATTCATTTACATATTCGTGCATCATTTATATATTTGTTAATTTATATATTCGTTCATATATTCATGCAGTCATTTATATATTCATGCATTCATTTATATACTTGTTCATTCTTTTATATATTCGTACATCATTTATATATTCATGCATCTTTTATGTATTTGTTCATTCATGCATCATTTATACAGGCTACTTGTTCATTCATTCACATATTTGTACATCATTTTTATAATTGCGCATGTGTATTCATTTACATATTCGTGCATTGTTTGTATAGTGTACTTGTTCGTTCATTTACATATCCGTGCATTGTTTATATAATTATGCATTAATTTATATACTCATTAATTATTACCGAGTTTCCCCTTATCCCTTCCTCATCGCCACTCATAGCCACCGGAGTGGCTCAGTCGGCTAAGGCGCTTGCCTGCCGGTCTGAAGTTGCACTCGGGCGCGGGTTCGATCCCCACTTGAGCTGATTACTTGGTTGGGTTTTTTCCAAGGTTTTCCCCCCAACGGTAAGGTGAATGCCAGATAATCTATGGCGAATCCTCGGCCTCATCTCGCCAAATACCATCTCGCTATCACCAATCTCATCGACGCTAAATAACCTAGTAGTTGATACAGCGTCGTTAAATAACCAACTAAAAAAATCACCACTCATTCCATACACTACACTTACACGGACACTTACACATACACTCACCCTAGTTCACGATATAATTCTCCACAGATACATATCATGTACAGCGTGGCTTGCTGAAGTGGTGTGCAACTAGAAAATGGGTCACAATCCTGCCATCCATCCGCATTATGCAGAACCCGAATCACGTAAAGTGAAGTGGGTAGGTTTTGGATGCATACATACATATATTCGTGCATCGTTCATATAGGGTACCAGTAGGCCTACTAGTTCATTTGTTCACATATCCCTACATCATTTATATATTTGTGCATTCATCTTTGTACTAATTCATTCTTTCTTTTTTTTTTTTTTTTCTTTTTTTTTTTTTGTAGATATTTGTGTTCATTTATATAGGGTACTTGTTCATTCATTTACATATTCGTGCATCATTTATATACCCATAATTCTGCATTCATGTATACTCATCCATTATTTTATATATTTGTGCATCGTTTATAAGGTACTTATTCATTCATTTACATATTCGCATATTGTAATTTATATATTTGTGCATTCGATTTCATACTCGTTAATTTGTTTATGCAGAATATTTGGTTTAGGTCTGGGCTGATAAAGCACATGTGAGCAGTGCGCAATGTAAACAGCAGCAATTTGGCCTGTAATCTCCCTGGTAGTTCCCATAGTGCGCTATGTAGAGAGCGGAAAATTCAGTCTTTAATGCCAGAGAATTTCTCCCTAAATTGTTTACACATGAGTCTGATTTCACATGTGATTTTACATACATAAAAATTCTTTATTTTGGTGTGAAATTTTCAGCTGGAATTTCTGTGGTCTAAGAATCAAATTTAATCACACAGAAATTATATTTGAAAGAAGAACTAGCACAAGAACGAATGTCATATCTTGATCTTTAAGAGACACATTCCATGCATACATCCGTGTTACGTGGCCTTGAGGTGGCGTGACAACAGCTGACTGCAATTCGGCCTGCTCTCTTGGCCCAGACCTAAAGCAAATGTTTGGTGAATTCGTGCATTCGTTTGTATAATATTTGTTTATCCATGTATACATATTCCTTTATCCTTGTATACATATTTATTTATCCGTGTGTACATATGCATTTAGCTATGTATACATTTTAATTTATTCATATAGACATCTTCCTTTATCCATGTATACATATTCGTTGGAGGGGGAAAGGGAATGGCCACTCTACCCCATTATCTTCTGGCTTAGTTGCTTCATGAGTGAGGTTCAAATTGTCGTCGGACAGTTGATGAAACAACAACATATTCGTTTAACCATGTGTGTATATTTGTTTATCCATGCTTGTGTATTCGTTTATTCGTGTTGTATACAGTATTTATTTATTCATGTGTATATATTCGTTTATCTGCGTGCATATTCGTTTATTCATGATTATGTATTCGTTCATTCGTTTATAGACTACATGTATTTGTTTGTTTATTCATTCATCATTTGCATAAGTGTAAAACATAATTTCTTTTAAAATGCCCAGAAAGAACATATAATATAGACAAAAAAGTTGTATGCGTCATTTGGTCTAAAATGCGAACATATTGATGTTCTTTCCTTTTATTATATATATTTTCTTTGTGTGAAATAATGTGTGTAATACTAGTTAGCGCTGATATTTGAGAAAGGTATGAGCAGGCGTCACAGCTCATGTGTAAGAGATTCACTAAGATCACTGTAATAAGATATTCTATTTTAGTTCGCAAATAATTAAAATCTCTGTGGATGATGAAGTATAATAATGGTCATTATTCCTTTGCGTGAAAAATTCTTTCAAATCATCTCATGGGGACTTCGCAACTCTAATAATGGTAAATCAACAATTAGATGTTCGTTTTGATTACTGAAAAGTCCTGTTATTACAATTCACGTACCGGTATTTAACATCATGTCAACAAGTCTGATTCCTAATAGTATTGCAGATTTAGCCAAAATTACAAAATCATTATTATGATAACAAAAAGAAGATAAATAATAAAATTTATAGTGTTTTGTGTATTAATATATACCAGTATTTGCATTTTGAATGGAAGGCAACATAATATTTTCCAAAATTCCGCTGATAAAGACTGTACAGTTCGTGTGCAAAGATACCGTATTATTTTTTCCAATGGTGGGGCACTTAACTTTGTAATTATTCACCCCGACTCTAGAGCATAGCTCACAGATATCGCTGTGTCAAGAAGCATAGATCACTTAGCTTGTCAGAGACTATCCAGATTGCATCACAAGTGGTGAATCTACATTGCATCTATAGTGGATGATGATAATGGAGAATTGTTGTGATGACACAAGGGAACCAGAGTACCTGGAGATAACCCCTGTGTTGCCTAGTGGTACTGCGGTGGTTTAGATGCTGTATTATTATTTGTTGCATATACCGTAGCTTTTCAAATTTATGCCTTTGTTTACAGCTGTCTGTCTGCACATTGAGAGGAGGGAAAACTATGAGGGAACTCAAACAAAATATACAAATCAACTGTTTACTGCTTCACAGATATTTTGTTGGGCATCATCTTGAATGAAAGATTCATATATGTCTGCTAAACTATGCCTTGTGAGACCACATAGCTTTATTATGGATAAGAAACAAAGCCAAAAATATGAGGGCGGACATGATAATTCAATAGGTTGCAATGTATCCAGAGTTTAATAGTTAATAGATCCTCGAAGTAACACAAATGCCTAATTATTTCCTTTGAACTTGCATTGTACTTTTATCATATATCGTATTGAGACACAGTAGTAACAAATAGGAACTTCTTGAAATCAGTCTGTTCACTTTGCGAGTCTTACACACATGTGCTGTAATATCATAAAAGATTTGCCACTTTAGTATACAGAATTTAAGGTGCTTAATCACTGCACATCTGTGACACCTGAACAAAATGCGAACTGTAGTATTCAAACCAATTTGAAATGTTGCACCAGCAGGTACTCTTCTTGGAAATTGTTACGCAATCATCATCTCTCTTCTTATGAACTGTTCCTTGCTTGATACCTTTTTTTTTTCCAGTTGTAGGAATGCTTCAACCATACTTTGCTTTATGCCACATTCAGTGAATAAACTGACCAGCACGTATGTGACGTAATGTCACTGTTATGTATGCCTATTGCTTTGTTCCAGTGTTACCAGTTGCATTGCTTTAGTAGATAAACTGACAGGAAACAAAATGTGCAAATTGTTTTGCACTGACTCACTTTGTTATTGGCTTTCTCTACAAATATCCGTCCATCTTTTACTTCCAACTCCAATTATTTGCCTTTGTTTGCCCACTAGAAAATATTCTCACTTTCCATCCACCAGCTAGAAGCAAAACAGTAGTTCTGCTTGAGACTCTGAACTCTGAACTTCAGCATTTAATGTTATGTATTAGTATTGTTCTTTGAATTCTTGAAGACCATTCAATAAACATCTATTGTTTCTTTGTTAATAATCATCACAGTTTTTTTAATTTTAAATATGCCCTAAGTAGCATATCCCTTAATCTAGTGGTGAGCAACTAAGCTGCTCATATGAAGCAGTGTGTGCACTCACGAGTAAAAAAAGAGCAACATTGGCATTGCAAGCAAGCCATGTGCAAGAATCCAATCATTGGAGTAATAATTATATGGACAAAAAGAGACGAGGAGCTCTATGTGTTATCGCTCGCTCCCATGTTGCCAAAACATTTTGAACATGTGCAGCTCGAGCTTTGTCTTTGTCACTGCAACTTGGGGAGAAGGAATATAAATATTGATATAATATATAGTGAACTATACCGACATGTACTGATTAGCATGGTGAGTAACAAATGCAGGAAATGGTATAAGCTTGAGTATCAAATGGTTGCTGACGCTAATGTTTTGAGTGGAGCAGTCTGCTCTTGCATACTGTTTGTGTGCAGTGAAGAGTTCTCTTGCACAAAGAGCACGAGTTGGTCACCAGTGCCTTAATCTAAAGCTTTATTTGGATAATGGTATAAAATTGAAGGGACACTTGCCTCTGTGTTTTTGCTAATACAATTTAGATGATAAAATAATTGTTTGAAAATTATGTCACTTCTGTGTTTAATCTCATATTGCGCACAGATTTTCAACTCTATCCTCATACCTATATTGTGTATATTTTTATAATGTATGATAGTATTAGTACTGGTGACTTTAGTAAAAGATAATTATTGGAAAATGATTTATGAGACTTTAAAACATTTTTAAGTTTTTTTTATTGTATTTCAGTGTTGAAACATTTAGCTTTAGATAACAATGAACAACAAATTTTTACTTTTTGTCTTGCTCCGAAATAAAAATAGGTGAATATTACTAATATGTGTGCCCTAAATCTGAATTCAAAATCCAAATTGCCCTATCATGTACCATTTTCCGGGGAAAATGAATTGAATTTTTTTATGACAAAACTTGTTTGTTTTTAATTTTTCGCTGCTACTGATAAAATTACAACACACTAGGGATTCAGAATTCCTCATAATACTTGAAAAATGTGTACTGGATACAAAAATGATGTAACATAGTTTAAAACACAACAATAAAAATATTTCATGCATATAATGAGAAAAATCTCGGAATTTGAACTTACATTTAAAATAATTTTCTGGATGACTTCTGTTTATAACTAGACCAGGGACTGTACTTTATAAGGAACCAACAATAGGCTGCAAGCATGCTGGATGATGATCTTCCTTTATATCGCCTTTCCATTTCAGATATTTCTTGATGAAGTCTTTCCCCATGCTCGTCGTTTACCGCTCCAAAGTTAGGAGGAAAGAAATCCAAATGAGAATGTAAAAAGTGTATTTTGAGAGACATATTACACTCCATTTTGTCATGTGCACTTAACATGATTTTCACAACAAGTTCTATGTAGTTCTCTGCCCTAGAATTTCCAAGGAAATTTGAGCAAATGTCTTTGAAAGCTCGCCATGCCATTCTTTCTGTAATGGAAAGTTTTTCCTCAAATAAAGGGTCAGCCATAACTTTGTGAATTTGTGGACCGATGACAATGCCCTCTTTTAATTTTCCTTCACTCAAACTGGTAAACTTTTCCTTTAAATACTGAAAACCAAACCCGTGTTTGTTCATTGCATAGACCTCACTTTGAACTGTTATGAAATTTACTTAATAGAAGGGACCAATATCTGTTTATTTATTAGAAATACAAAATAACATGCCAACAACCATAATAAATCGTAAATAAGTCAAACTCATAAAATGCATTTGCTTTTGTTTTGGTTTATACCCCCAACCCACGCCAGAGGTTCCTGGGGGAGCGCTTATCGAAAAGTGAAATCATAGTATATCTTAAAAACCTTATATGATACGAAGAAGAGAGATGCATTTTCAGATTCAGCGCACATCAGAGCATAAGGGACACATTGTTTTAAGTCGGAGCAAAATTCTTGTTGTTCAGTGTAATCAAATAAAGACTCATCTCTTGCTTATGTGATTTTTTCAAGAAATAAAACATATAGTACATCTACAGTATTAATTTTGTAAAATGTATTTGTTCTGGCAGTAAAAATTACTTTATTAGAGAATGAAATATCACTATAATTATGGAGGTAATTTCAAGACATAACAGCACTTCTCTAGTAATATTAACTTTATTGATATAATTCATGCTTGTCAGAACATTTACCAGTGATTTTTCTTTTCCTTTGTACAAATGAGGGGTCTGAAAGCTGGCACTACAGTCTCAAATGGACTTACTGTGCATTACCATTCCTTTACGTAGGAATGATTGTTGAAGTCCAAACAGCCACTTTCTTTGTAGATATCGTGACTCAGCATGTGGACTTGAATTTCTGATGAAGTCCCACTAGAGTTTCCTTTTACCCCCCCCCCCCTCCAAAAGCATACTCTGCCTCCTCAGACCGTGACATCTGTACACACAATATTATGGATACATGGCACTGATACAGTTTTTGATTAATGTATTGTAATTGTTATAATGAATATTTAAATGAAGAGTGAAAATGAAATGATGGAAGGGGACGGAAGAATCCCTAGAAAAACTCTCATGAACCTTGACTTTGTCCGAACTCCATCACCACTCTGATTCGAAACTGGGTCTGCAGTCATAAGTCATTACTTTTACAGTTGAGCTATAAAGGTGGCTTAGCAGTGAGTTATTGTGGTCGCAAGGAAAGAAGCAAGTTTTTAACAGCTCCATAATGTTTCTGTTTGAACTCCCATCTGCTTCCTGAATCCCTCAGTATGGTTCCAGGTTTTTTGTCGGAAAAAAAAAAGGAAGAATTTTCACGACATCTGATAATCAACACACACTAATAAAACACTCTTACTATTACAAAATTACTCGTACAGTTCATAAAGGTTCACAGCTTCTTGCAAGTTCACCACGTCAACAGCTTATTCAAAGGTAATATTTCACTAAACTTTGAATACGGATTTTTCTGTGAAGTTTTAGCATTTTTCAAGGTGACACACAACATTAATATAAAAATCACAAAGTTCACTGGTAATTTTATTCTGTTTTGGTTGAGGTAGAGATTTCAAGAGTTGTCTAGTAGCATTTCCAAAATAATTACCTTTGATTCTTTGCTCAATTTTGTTCTTTAAGGATGTCATGCATTTAAAGGACTCAAACACACTCAAGCTGCTCTCCCACAGAAACAAGTTGAAAACACTGTTAAAATAAGGCAAGACAATCTAAGTAAGTGTAACTACAATTTTCTGTGAATTAAAAAAAATAAGATAAAATTCTGATATGAGTATGTGAGAAAAACATAAGAAATGGTCTTATGGGGAAAGAAAAAATGTAATCCGTAAAATGTAAGGAACAACATAAAGCTTATGAGAAAAACGTAAGACCTGGCAACCCTATCTCTCAGCACTCAGCCGATGGGAATGGGATACATCACTTGTCTTTCTGGCACCACACATGAAGTGGACACGACGTCACATAAATATATTCCCTAATTTTCTTTCCAAGCTTACTTGGCTGTCCACCCACCCACTCTCCAGTTGACTGCCATCATAGTGAGGGAAAGAAGAATGCTGTTTAAAAGTTGAAATATTGTGCTTTGGCTCTGTATGTTCTATGTGCTTTACTAAGAATATCAAAAGTTGCATTTTCTCTGCTTCCACAATAGTGCCACTCTTTCACTTGTCATGCTTTTAACAAATGCAAAAAGTAAATTACTATTTAATAATAAATACACATTACATTCTGTGTTAAAACCAGACTTATATTCTTCTAAAGGTAGGTGCACACTTACTGGAAAAAATTAGTTCATTACGTTTGGATTTTTATTATAGTATCGTTCACTTGTTCACATTTCCGAATTAATTATCAAATAGTGTTGCAATTTACTGCTAGAGTGGATTATTTCATTGTAATGTTCTGAGCTGAACCTGGAAATAAAATTAATAGCTTTGAAGATTAAATAAATTATGAAGGACATACCTGGTTAATTTAGTATTTTCACAATCTCATCCCATACATTCTTACTACATATTATATTGCTATAATTCTAATTTAATAAATTATAAAGCTCTTCATCTGTTAGACTTAATATAAAATAAGCTTCTCGTCATCCATTTGAATAAATAATAAATTATAGACATCAACTCAAAGAATTTTGAGTGACCACAAGGGTCCTGAATACAATAAACATGTACAATATAATGTGATGTGATACATTAAAGAAAAAAGAAAGTTAATTGTTGAAGGCAAATATACGTTGATTAATTGAAATAGAGATGATGATGTAATATTTGAAGAGAATCCTTGATAATATTTATAAGAATAGACATTGCATAATCAAAAGGAATGTGAAGTTCCTTAAGATAATTCCACGTGAATTTTGTGATTGAACCTCTACTGCCAAACAGCAAACCAATGACGGACCATTGTTTAAGAGGGACGTTGTACTTTTGAGAAAGATACGGCAGACAAGGTTCATATATGGACTTCTTCTCAATATCAACTTCGGTGGCCTGATTGAGGTTTCTTTCGAAACGGATAGTAGGGTCAAGAACAAGAGCCCGTTTTAAGCGTCCGTTGATAGCAATAATGTCTGCCCGTCTAAAAGAACCATCTGATGATACACAATGTACTTCCTCATGAATCTCCCAATTTAAAGTTTTTAACGATATCGCCAAAGCATGTCATACACGATGATGTCTAGCATTGATCAGCAGCTCGCCTTTGGGGCATTGTCCAGGCACATGTCCAAGTGTTTCAATATTACCGCATTTGGAGGCCTTGCAATCGATATATTTGCCATGACATTCTTTATTTCGATCTTGGACTGTACGGAAATCTGTTTAGAACTATCTGGCCAGAATTCTGAACGAAATCTGGTCATACAGACAGGCAATACAACCAAGTGGGCGATGCTCCATTTAAAATAATGCAAAGAATAAAAATCCGAATGCAGCAAACTAATTTTTTCTGGTAAGTGAGCGCCTATCTTTAATGACTTTATTGTGGTTGGTTTACACTTCAAATATTACCCTCAAAAAAAAAAAAAAAAAAGTTGCTGTTGTGTATCATAGTTGCAAAAAAAAACATCAGTAGCTTGATAGAGACGGACATTAATGCATGCAACACATACTTCACACTAAAATCTTTATTTCATTTTTTATAAGAAAATAAACCCTGCGAGAGGTCCACCACTATGGATTACAGAAAACATGTCTGAATATGAAATGAGTGAACCCAGGTTCAAATTCTGGTTGGGAGAAGTTACCTCGGGATTTTTTTCCGAGGTTTCCCCTCAACCACTGCAACAGAATTGCTGGGTAACTTTCGGCATTGGATCTCAGAATTATTTTGACATAATTGAGTTAACATGTGAGTGTCATCATTACCATAGCCCGGGTTAGGTTCATGGTACAGCTTGCTGTATTCATATAAGAGCATGACCATTTGGCGATAAATATCATTCACAAGCATTTCTCAAACACTGGCTGATGATGCACAGAGGGAACTGGCCTAGGGACAGGCTCGAAACCTGGCTATGCAGTGAACCTTATTGTAGTCGGCCAGTGTGGTTTGGGAATGCATCCAGTTTGAGAGTTAATGCAGTGGATCATCTAGGTTGCATGCCATATTGTAGTGCCCCCTCCTGAAATTCATTTCATTTCAATTCAATTTAGAGTCCATGGGAGAGGAAGCTGGGATACGTGTCCTCTTATTTTCAATGTAATTTCATAAAAATGGCGGAAACAAATCTGTGACATCAAAGTGATATTTTCTCTTTCTTAATCAAGCAGGCAGCATAGTATTTTTTTTTTCTTTTGAGCATAAATAACACCTTTGATAAATGATAGATTAATAAAATTTATAAGTAAAAATATGACTTTGGGAGTTGATAGGGAGGAAAAGAGAGAAATTTAAACTGAAATTCTGTTTGTAATTTTCAACTCTGAAATGACCATAGTTCCCGGAATAATGACAAATATAACTCTTATAACCCGAAGTCTGCATCCTTTGTTTATGGACAGATAAATGGAAATTTCCAGAATCATGAAACCTACTATAATAATTATTCTTGATCATAGTTCACGTGTAATTTGACTGGTAAGGATTGCAATGTGACAACTTAGAAGATTTTTAGTTATTGAAAGTTACCTCCTTTTCCTTTTTCTTCTTCTTTTCTTCTTCTTCTTTTTCTTCTTATTATTGTTATTATTATTGTTATTATTATTATTATTATTATTATTATTATTATTATTATTATTATTATTCAGTGACCTTCATAAACCTCTTAACAGTTCAATCTCTACCTTGTGTGATTGATTGGTTTTATATTATGTTTAAACAGATATTCTCATTTTTACATATGTACATGATCAACATCCAAGGATTGCATGGGTTTAGGAAGATGATATAAAGAAAGAAGGAAGGAAAAAAAATGTGCTCTGAAGGATACATTGGCATGTAGAATATGTCGCCCAGTTTCGGGAATGAAACTACAGTTGTGTTGTTTGAATGTTTTATTTTTGTTTATTTGGTTTACAAATGGAGAGTATGGGTCTAGGTTGAAAGAAGTAATTAATGATGATGGGCTTGCAGTTTATTTTCTTTTCATATGAAACAACATTCCGAACTTAGTCTCAGCTCACAAAAAATGTTCGACTATTTTTCACGCACAAGGTGTATCGTAGGTGTCTATTATCATTTTAAAATTGCAAAACTCGCGATTACAAATCAAACAAGTGCTCGCACAGGTCTATAGCTCTCTTGATGCCAAGATGTTACCGGTAGAAGCTGCTTGACATTGCTAGTTTTATATGTAACTAGGTGCTCTCATGCCCATAGTGAGGGGAGGTGACGTCATTGGGCGTGTTCATTCAAGTTTCATTGGCTCATGACCTAACTACTAATAACATTATTATTTAGCTGTGACTCATAGTGTTTTTACAGTAAACATTCGAAATTCTGACATTTTTTGTTTCACCACGAATCTCAGAACAGGTGCCCATACTTTATGTGGGGAAAGACGTATTCTCCGTCAAAATTAAAAGAAGCATAAATTAATACCGTAAAACCTCGTTAATCCGGACTGATTGGGGGAATAAGTTGGCCAGATTAATTCAAAGAACCTAAAAGGACAGTAGAAAGTGCATTAAAACTCAGTTTATAGCAACAAAACACGTTTATTATTGTGCATTTAAAGGGCATAGGCCTAAATATACACTATACAGTAAAGTAAAAAATAAGTCTTAAAACAAGGTTCTTTAATTTTTCCAAACTTTTTTTTTTTTTTGCACCTGTCCAGATATTAAGCGAAGTCTGGCTTATTGGGGTCCGGATTAACGAAGTTTTACTGTATATTGAAAAAGCTTAACACATACACATACTTGCATATAAATGAAACTCCAATAGATTCTATGAGATTCCTCACTAATATTAACAGCATCAAAATGACAATAGAAAAAAAAGCACTGATCCAATATGAAAAACTTATCACATTACCAGGAAACAGTTGGCATTCATACAGTCCTCTCTGAAGATTAAAAACTCAAAAAGGTTTCATATCCATGGTTCAAGAATTAAAACAGAAAATCAACATCCCGAATTTAAAAGAAAACTTACAAATTAAACCAAACCCTTCAACTCTATTAAATATGTTGTTGTTTGTTGTTTTCTAATGCCAGGCGTTTGACAATAAAGTCATTTGACCTCTTGCACTCCAATAATTTTCAAAGATATTATCATGACCAGCCACTGAAGCACAGATTTTGAGGTGTTCCGAATCCATTTCTTGGTTTGAGTTGCACAATGGACAGTTAGAGTATAATCTAAATTTAACAGAAGAAATACTGAAATCAGAAGTAAACACTGAAATAATGAAACAATTGTCTTTAGAGACAATTAATATTAGGTACCCTCCACAAAACTGGCTTCATTTATACACCGATGGATCCTTGATCTCCAGGGAACAAGGTGCAGGTGCAGGTGTTACGTGCTGTCTCTTCTCACTTTATAGATCTCTTGGATATGGAACACCAAGTTTTGATGGAGAAATCGTTGCAATAAGTGAAAGTTTTAGGAATCTTCTATGCCACATCAGTAAATTTAAAAATGCAGTTATATTGTCAGACTCCAAAGCAGCTATTCTATCAATAGTCTCTAGACACACACCTTCACCTCAAACAGCAGAAATAACTAAAATGCTCTCTCAATTAATATCACTCAATAAAATAATTGTATTCCAATGGATACCATCCCATTGTGGAATCCTGGGAAACGAGAATGAGGTTACTTTAGCAAAGAAGGGCAGCACTGCTACTTACAGACCTTTTACTAAATCTACGTGTTACTCTGTGAAAAGATTTATTAAATCTACATACTTAGACTTCAACAAACAAAATTTGATAACACAATCTCAAGGGAAAAAATGAAACTCTCTGCATCATAATCCACAGTTGATTCCCGATTTACCATGCAAATCGTCTGTAGCTGGATTTAGATTGGCAACAGACCATGACTTTTTGGCCAAGCATCTGCATGGAATTGGAATATATCAGTCCCGTAACTGTTCATTGTGCAACTCAAATCAAGAAAAGGATTCAGAACACCTCAAAATCTGTACATCAGTGGCTGACCATGACAGTATCTTTGAAAAATATTGGAGTGCAAGAAGTCAAATGACTTTGTCAAACGCCTGGCATTAGAAAACAACATATAAATACATTAAAAATAATTAAATAAAGTGCATCTCATTCTGTAAAGCACGTTTACATATTTAATGAATACTAATACAACTACACACAGGATGCTAATGAGGACACAGTTTTAAATTACATAATGTATTATGCTGACAAAAGAAGAAGCTGATATTAATGTCTACATATTTAAATGACATCTTGAATAATGTACTACTTTCATAATTACATGAAATAGCACATTTTAATATAAATTATGTTGTTCTAAACCCAAAGCATACTTTGGTGCAAAAACTCACTTATTCTCGCACTATTATTTACAGTTTCACTGTATCTTTACATGTCTTACAAATGTTTTTCCTCTCGCACATTTTCCGAAGTTACCTATTTCTACCTAGTTAGCTACTACTTCTGTTTCTAAAACATCGATTTCGTACAATTATGTTCCAAACAATTGTGGCTGAAAAGTTGGAGGGACAGAAATACAAGATTTCTTAAATGTCTCGCCTCTCCCCCACTCCACCAACTCCAACAATAGAGAACTATATTGTCTTGGGTAATGCATCCACATTTAATTGTTCTAGATTCTTTTCTTGTGTAATAAAGTTTAAAGTATTGAAAGTAATGCAATAAATTTTATGTGTAGTACGTTCATTTTGCATGCTTTCATGTTACAGCTTGGAGGTTATTTTCTGTCAGTATTCTGAATGTTGATGTTAGATTCTCCTGAGTGTAAGTGAACAGTCTTTCTATCCCCCATATAACTAGGAAATTGTCTTCAGTAAGACATTTATTTGCTATTGAATAACTCAAAAATATATTGTAGTATTTTCATGAGAGACAGTAATGGAATAACCTGTCAGGGTCATCAGAAAATTGATCTTGGTCTTGATAAACACTCAAGTGAGGAATGCGATGGACTTCATTATACAACAGTTAATTCTAGTCAGTTGATACCACTCTTGTATATTTACCCCATGGAAGATTTGTACTACCATAATTTCAATCCAGATAACTTGTAACTGTTAACTTGTTTCAAACTGAAATTTATTTCACATAATCATTACCACTGTGTGGTGTGTGTAGGTTCTTATAGAAATAGTTTCTGTTCTTTAAACGATTTTTTCTACCCTTACACAAACCACCAAGAGCACGGAGGTCCTACAATTTCATCACTATTGATTATGTACCCTCTTCACCAAGACACCATTTCCTGTAATATTTTATCCAAGTCTACAGGCATCTTTTCATTTGTTGGGGAATATCCAGTATTTTATAACAAGATTTGTCATCACTTCTGATGCTACATTTTGAAGTTATTTTGAAGAATTCCAGTGGAAGGTTATGAGTTTACCCATGATGAGATTCACTTTGTTATGCCAACTTCATGATCATCATCTTCAACATCAAGGTTTGGGTCCTTATGACCCATTTCCGATTTCAAACTAAAAGCTATGTTCCCCCCCCCCCCCCATTGTTTTTCCAGGCACCCTCTACTTCGTCATCCACGTGTTGGGTTGTAGTGAAGAAGAATATATAAGTGTCTATTTGTATCCATCCTTAAAACATGATTTAAATATTCTTCTTGATTATTGTTAATCTTTTCATTTAAATTAAATATACTGAGCTCTGATCTAATTACTTCATTTGAAATTTGTCTGCGAGTCTTCTGCCTGCTACTGGACGCAAAAATTTCATCTTGACTTTTTTAATTCTTTGTTGTTGTTGTTTCGACAATACCCATCTTTATAGAATTTCATCAGTGTTCTCTTCCTTGCTCTCTTCAGAAGGATTCGTTTTAATGTGTCTTATAGTCCTTGAAATAATGATAGTTTTATATCAATATCATCTTGTTTATTTAGTGCTAAATTAAAACCTAGGTTAAATACCAAGTGTCCCACTTGTTCTGAAGGAGAATTATACCACACAAGTTTTGTTCTTATCTGATTTTTTCCGCAAAACGCTATAACTTTAGTTTTTTTCTTTTGAGATTTTATTTCTTCATTATTTTAGAGTTATGCCAACTTTTGGGAAGAAATAGTGTACTGTGAAGATAAGGGACAAGCCGTATTGGAAGCATAATGATGTTGTAGGTTTGTTGTCATTAGTTCATGATTAAATTACAAACCTACCAACTTTCATGCATAATGTGTGAGTCACCCACAATTAGCTCACGACTTATTAATATTTAAAAAGATCCCCTATTAAATTCCCATCTTATGCATTTCTTCTCTCGTAGATTGGCAGTCTGATGTTACATTTGCTCTGTGATTGTCAAGAATGACATAAGACTTCTAGTTCAGTATTTCGTTGATATAGCTGAACAGTTGGTTGCACTGTATACACAATTCATTTCAGTTCAGCGACCTTGTATTAGTACCTTAACAGAATTACAAGTTCTTGTACTCATGTTTTGATTCTGAGAAAGCTAACAGTAGTACATTTGCAACTGTTCTATTGCAAGATGTCGAATAGGGATATCTGGCATTATAACTTTGACTCCCATTTGTAATTAATCTAGGATGACCCATTCACTGGAGAGAGTTATCTAGAGAATCAGAATACTGTGTTTTACTCCAAATAATTCTATATTGGAAATTCAGATTATATTGATCCTATTGGGACTGTACAGACTGTTGATGCTATGAATTGACCAGAACGAGTTTTAATAGTGGAAAGAATTCGTGATATGAATTGAATTGCCGTGGTATGAATGGCAGGAACAAATTGCCATTAATCCAGTGTCTTATTGATGGGACTCTGTATCCTTATTAAATTGACAGTAGATTCATAGAATTCTGTAAATGCGTGAAACTTTTATGCTGTTGATTGGGTGATATTATGATATTTCGATTTTTAAGGAATTAGTTCTTATTTAAAAGTATTGTAAATATGATTGAGAGTAAAATAAATTTATTGCAGTTTACGTGTTTTATTATTAATGATCATTTATTTATTGAAAATATACCATATATTTATTTTGTACAAGTATTTACAATGGAATTACTGTGTTTCATCTGCTGTAGAACCATTAGTATGGATCTGTGATAAGAGAAATAATATAAATTCATGCAAAAAAAGTAAGCCCATCCTTCTAGCAAACACTGTCTGATATACAAATCAAGCTTTCAGGTATAACTCCCTGTAAAGTTGATTTGAATAATTTCGAGGGGAAAATTGTTCTGGGGCCGGGTATCGAACCCGGGACCTTTGGTTTAACGTACCAACGCTCTACCAACTGAGCTACTCGGGAACTCTACCAGACACCGATCCAATTTTTCACCCTCTATATCCACAGACCTCAAAATGGGCTGACAACCGTCAAGCAACGAACATTGAGTGCACACTAACTCCGTGTGACTTAAATTGTGGCTTTCTGTTAACGAACAGTGACGTGCATTATGCAAATCAAGCTTTCAGGTATAACTCCATGTAAAGTTGATTTGAATAATTTCGAAATTATTCAAATCAACTTTACAGGAAGTTATACCTGAAAGCTTGATTTGCATAATGCACGTCACTGTTCATTATTTATTTATTTAACAGAAAGCCACAATTTAAGTCACACAGAGTTAGTGTGCACTCAGTGTTGGTTGCTTGACGGTTGTCAGCCCACTTTGAGGTCTGTGGATATAGAGGAAAAAATTGGATCGGTGTCTGGTAGAGTTCCCAGGTAGCTCAGTTTGTAGAGCATTGGTACGTTAAACCAAAGGTCCCGGGTTTGATACCCGGCCCCGGAACAATTTTTCCCTCGAAATTATTCACTGTCTGATCTGTTGCTAAGCAAGTGACATCACAATATCGTGACTATGGTTAATGAGAAAGAGAAGCTACAGCACGACATCACATTCTTAGTCTTAACATGGCCAACATTGAACAAGTTTATATATAACATGAGTTTGATATAGCAATTCCTATGTTTTTTTAAAAACTTTGAACATGTATTTATAGTAGGCAGTTGTCACCATGGCCATGACTAGACTGAGATAACCATGTGACTCCAGTTCGTGCCATGCCTGTCTTTCTTGTTAGCCATGATTGTGATGTACAAACTCATTGCCGTTTCTAAGCAAGTGACGTCAGATGTTGAAAATTTCATAATAATTATTCCATTTGATTCTCGAGCATAAACGTTTCACATTAAAAAATCATAAAAAGGACGGGAATCTGTGATAGAAACTTCAAATATAGGCTTTGTGGCGTAAATTAAGAGATTGCTTGCCATGAATCTGTGAATATGATTCATTGAGAATTTGAAGATATAAATTTTTGTTGTAAATTCAAGGAACATATTACTGCCAAAAAGGAATGAGAATAGGTTTCTGAAACTGATATACGTTTTAAATCTAGTTAATGAAATTTATGTTTGATGTTAGGAAGTGCACTCAGTGTCTTGTCTGATGTGCTCTGGACTGTTCTTAGTGCCTGTCTAAATATTATTTGTATTTCTTAATGGTTGAGCTGTTTTGTTTTCTGAATATGTGAATATTTTGAAAGTAAGTTAATTGTTTAAGGTATTCATTATTTTATAATTTTGTCTATATCAGTATTTCGCCTATCTGTGTTTGACGAAAATTGTGCATGACTTTGCATTTACGAAATCTCAGAAAAATTAAAATGCGCTAATGTTAACTTTGATCTATAGGTGTATCATCTAGCAGAAGGCAAGGAGAAGAACCAGCGTTTCTTTGATGAAGAGCTCGAGGAACATCAACCATTTCCCACTTTGCGCCAGGCATTAGACTCACTCGAACCGCATGTTGGGTTTAATGTTGAAATAAAATGGACCATGCAGTTGAAGGTATGTTGTGTTGATTTGTTTTGATTTTTATTAGTGGTAGGAACTACAAACATTCATGACATCGTCAATACACATTAAAAATTACATAATTTAATATATAAAACAATGCAATTCAATTTTAAGTAACAAAAGTACATTTCATTTAAATATAAATTGGAAGTGAAGCACAGTATAAAGGATGGATTACATAAATTCAAATTCAAATTCAAATTTACTTACAATTTATATTTGAATATACATTTGGATAGATACCCGAAATGAACATATGCTCGTGCTCGGGTACAGTCCAGTAGCCTACATAAATTTTACAGGATTCAAATAATAATGCTGATGATATAAAATAATAGTAATAATAATAATAATAATAATAATAATAATAATAATAATAATATAATAATCGTGACAGAAATGAGACAAAAATTGTAATACAAAATAATTCATTAATAATAATAATAATAATAATAATAATAATAATAATAGTAATAAAACAAAAATATTTACAATAGTAAAATAAATACTAAGACAGATAAAATAAAATATAAAACCACTTAGCGAGAGTTAACACAACTTAAATATGCATATAATAACCAGAAAAAAAAAATGAACTCGAAAATCAACAGAAAAGTTCGTTGTATCGCAGACGACAGCAACCACCGTATTTACATTGCATTGTGCATTAATGGTAGTAGTGGGGAGCTGAATGTCTACGTAACTGCCGTTCTCTTCGAATCTTCTCGTACAATCATGGGAAGTTAATGCTGTAAAAACAAAATATCTACGAGTCAAACTGTTCATTATTACCAGGATAAATACAAATAATACTGAAATATATTAATCGAGTTTCAGTTATAGATCTCCCCTTTTGTGCAAGAGGTATCATATCAAAATATTTTATGAATAGCGGGGAAAATATAAATTTCAATAACTTTCTAGTGACAAGTACAATCAAGTGTATCTGTGGTGATGCTAAGGAATCATTTATTGAAGATATACACTGTTATTAATTAAGAAAATGATCTATTTATATTTATTACAATGTTTTATCTTATAGATTACATGCATCAGATACATACAATAAAAATAAGATAGTATATTTTGCAATACAGACTTAGTAATAAGTAACATGCTGCCTTTGGTTACAAAGCCCGTCCAGGAGCGCTCAGCTTGACCACTTCTTCTAGTCTCCATGTGTGTGTGTGTGGCACTGTCCTTTTCAGACTCGCTGTTTCCTTTCTCCGTCCTAGACCTTCACTCTGGCAACCTGGGACATAAATGTGTTAGTTTATTGTATAAATTGCTGCCTATTATGTGAGATACTGTTAAGACTTCTGATAAGCCTGTTGTAATTCAAGTCTGTGTTTTGGGATGTTCTTGTACTATAGTTACTATAGGTTGAATTTGTTTTAAAGGAATCGATATTTTTATTAATATTGCATTGTTTGTAAAATATATATGTAGGGTACAAATACAATTTTAAGTTCTCTGAAAATGTTTATATACTTTCAGTTCGAATAGGGACTTGCTTAATAATTTTAAGTAAGTATTCTTTTTCTGCAATTTGAGTATTTGTGTTGATTTTGGTGAAAATCTCCAAGTTATGTCATATGACAATATTGAATGTACATAGCCAAAGTAGACAGATTTTTTGAAGTTCCATGGATGATATTTTTACAAGAACTCGAAAAGCACAGTACAAGCGACTGAGCTTCTCAGATGTTGTATATGCTTTTCCCATGTCATATTGAAATTTGTCCATATTCCTAAAAATTATTGTATTCTGTTTACTTAATTATGGAATTATTAATTATTGTATAAATTTGACAACATGGATGTTGATTAAATGGCATAGACAGTTAACTTAAGGTCATTTTTTGCTAGTCATTGTTCTAATTTTGTCGATGTTTGATTAATTTTTATTTGCAAGTTTTCTTCCCTGATGTCATTCAGTATTATGTTTGTGTCATCTGCAAATAAGACAGTTTTTCTATCAGTTATATTTAAAGGTTTCACATGAGTGAATGACGAAAAGTCAAGCACCCGCCATTAGTAAAATATATATATATATATATATATATATATATATATATATATATACCTGGTGTATATATGAGCAGATTATTTACATATATAATGAGATCTGACCAAGAATTGAACATACAGTATTCAACATAGAGGTTGAGACAAGCCCATCCTCATGTATGAACTTATTTGTGCTACTTCCTAGCCAGCTTCTCAGTTACTTGAACGTCCTTCAAGCCATCCAAGATGCTGGATGAACTTAATGTTCGAAATTGATGTGCTATTGATGATGACCATAAGGTCAAAAATGTCTGTTAATAGGTGACTGTATACAATCTTTAGAAAATAATGATTTTGTGCTGAAATATATAAGAAAATTTAAGTTTAAAATGTAATATAATTAAAATAGTTTTTCTATTATTAATGCACGAAAAGATAGTTTTTCACGTTTGTGTAAAAACTGTTTTTCTATGCAAAGTAAATGACTAATTTACGTAAAAAAAACGTAACGAGTAAACTACCTTGCCAAGCGTGGCTGATTGAAGGAACATGTACAGGGGCACATGTAAATTGCGAGTTAATTAGTCCCAATACTAATTCCTTTGAATTGTACGTTTCTTAAAAACAACCCTGAAAAAAAATACCAAAATTATTATTGTCATCATCCTCTTCATCTTCCTTTTCCCGCTCTTTCCTTTCTTCTCCTCTTCCTCCAGAATCTCGACGTTTCTAATAGTATTATAGTATGAATAGTAGAAGTATTTTTAAAATATCTAAAATGTTCCCTACAATGTAGTGCTGGACTCTCTGCTGGTCACATGAAATGTTACGTGTTTTAATGTGTATTATATACATCGTGGTTGCAAAATAATTGTGTTGCAGGATGGAACATACGAACTGAATCATCCATTTGACCTGAACATGTATCTGGATACAGTTCTGAAAGTGGTGCTGGATGCTGCTGGCAGTCGTAAGATTGTGTTTTCTTGTTTCCATCCTGATATATGCACAATGTGAGTAAAATTCGTTATAACTTAACACATTAAGTTCCATCAAGATTGCAAATCTTAATTAAATACCTACTTTCTTAATGCAAATGATTTGTTTATAGTAATAAACTTTGCTAAATGCTCGTCATTAATAGATGCCATCTGTTTGTATTATGCTTAATGCAAATTTCATTAATGTCCTGATACTTCACAGCAAATGGAGGCAATGTTCAAACACAGGCAGTGTTGCCACGTTGTGTAGTAACCATTCAACTTCTTATTTGAGTTGTGTAAGCAATGGACACCTAATAAATTTTATAGGGCAATTTAGGCATCTCTTAAAAAGAACAGCCATAGCCTAAAATTGATTACCATTTTACATTCATCTCCTGAATTAAACATTAATTACCAACAGAATTAATTAATTTAAGTCAAGTAATGGGCGTAGTAGTTGTCTGTTATATATGTTCTCCAACATAACTCAAGTTCAGTTTTAGAAAATATTCGAAGACAAGTCTGGAAACGGGTAATAAAGATTGTATACACCATGTGTTCATTTCAAAACTTCGGGCCTTGAATAATTGAATAGCCGTCCAGAACAAGGTTGTAACTCTCATTTCTCATAAGTAGGATTTATCATGAATAATGGTTGTTAATGATGCAGTATATGTAATGCTTGTACTCATATTAAAATCAGCACACATGTCTGATTGTCAGCCTTGCTCTAAAAAATTAAAAGTATGTACAGCACAATGTGTCAGACTGTAATTCTGACCATTATTTGGTAATTGGAGAACTAAGAGAAAGACTATCAGTAGCCAAGCGAGTAGAGCAACAAGTTAATATAAGATGATTCAGTATTCCGAAATTGAAGGACGAGGAAACTAAGCGACATTATCAGGTAGAAATTTCAAATAGGTTTGCCGTATTGGCAAGTTCCAACAAAGTTGAGGAAGAGTTAGATGTTAATAGTGTGTGGGGAAAATATCCGAGATAATATCAAAATTGCAGCTGAATAGAGCATAGGTTATTATGAAACTAAGAAAAAGAAACCGTGGTTTGATGAAGATTGTTGCATGGTAGTAGAAAGAAGGAAACAGGCAAAATTGAAATTCTTACAGGATCCAGTTGAGGTGAATAGAGATAATACCGGTAATTATTTCAATAAAAGACTGGAAACAAATCGTACACTTAGGAATAAAAAGAGAGATTACTTGAAGGAAAAACTGAATGAGGTAGAAACAAATAGTAAAAATAAAAACATTAGAGATTTATATAAGGGCATAAAGGAATTTAAGAATGGATATCAGGCAAGGGTAAATGTGTTCAAGGATGAGAATGGTGACTTGCTTGGAGACTCTCATTCAATCCTGAACAGATGGAAAAACTATTTCGGGCAACTACTACATATACATAGGCCAAATAGAAATGATCAGGACGAAATTGAAATACAAACTGCTGAGCCATTTATACCCAAACCCACACTTTCTGAAGCAATATTGCGATAGAAAATCTGAAAAATCATAAGTCGCCAGGTATCAATCAAATTCCAGCAGAATTAATACAAGAGGGTGGAAGCACATTATCTAGCGAAATTTATAAACTTGTGCTTGCTATTTGGGAAAAGGAAATTGTACCAGAACAATGGAAGGAGTCCATAATCATACCTATCTTTAAGAAGGGGGAACTTTCGAGGAATATCACTTTTGTTGACATCGTACAAAATTTTGTCCAATATTCTTTTGAGAAGATTAACTCCATATGTAGATGAAATTATTGGGGATCATCAGTGTGGTTTTAGGCGTAATAGATCAACTATTGATCAGATATTTTATATTCGACAGATAATGGAGAAAAAATGAGAGTATAAGGGTACAGTACATCAGTTATTCATAGATTTCAAAAAGTTGTATGACTCGGTTAAGAGAGAAGTTTTATATGATATTCTTACTGAATTTGGCATTCCCAAGAAACTAGTTCGATTAATTGAAATGTGTCTCAGTGAAACATACAGCAGAATCTGTATAGGTCAGTTTCTGTCAGATGCGTTTCCAATTCATTGTGGGCTAAAGCAAGGAGCTGCACTATCACCTTTACTTTTGAACTTTGCTGTAGAGTATGCCATTAGGAAAGTCCAGGATAACAGAGAGGGTTTGGAATTGAATGGGTTACATCAGCTTCTTGTCTATGCAGGTGACGTGAATATGTTAGGAGAAAATCCACAAACGATTAGGGAAAATACGGGAATTTTATTTGAAGCAAGTAAAGAGATAGGTTTGAAAGTAAATCCTGAAAAGACAAAGTATATGATTATGTCTCGTGACGACAATATTGTACGAAATGGAAATATAAAAATTGGAAGTTTACCCTTTGAAGAGGTGGAAAAATTCAAATACCTGGGAGCAACAGTAACAAATATAAATGACACTCGGGAGGAAATTAAACACAGAATAAATATGGGAAATGCGTGTTATTATTTGATTGAGAAGCTTTTATCATCCAGTCTACTGTCAAAAAATCTGAAAGTTAGAATTTATAAAAAGTTATATTATCGGTTGTTCATTATGGTTGTGAAACTTGGACTCTCTCTTTGAGAGAGGAACAAGGTTAAGGGTGTTTGAGAATAAGGTACTTAGGAAAATATTTGGGGCTAAGAGGAATGAAGTTAGTTACAGGAGAATGGAGAAAGTTACACAACACAGAACTACACGCATTGTATTCTTCACATAATTAGGAACATTAAATCCAGACGTTTGAGATGGACAGGGCATGTAGCACATATGGGGGAATCCAGAAATGCATATAAAGTGTTAGTTTGGAGGCCGGAGGGAAAAAGACCTTTGACCAGGCCGAGACGTAGATGGGAAGATAATATTAAAATGGATTTGAGGGAGGTGGATATGATGGTAGAGACTGGATTAATCTTGTTCAGGATAGGGACCAATGGCGGGCTTATGTGAGGGCGGCATTGAACCTCCAGGTTCCTTAAAAGCTAGTAAGTAAGTATAGCACAATGTGTTTTTCCCCATTTTTGAAGAATTTCGTATTTGCTGGTTACAGCCTTGTTCTGGATGGCTATTCAATTTTAGATGTACAGGGGACATGATTTTGAGGAAAAACACGTTGATTTAGTTTTCGAAGGGGAAGTTCAAAACCATTGCTGACTGAATTTTCTGTTCTACCCCTTCACTCCCTCACTCTCATTATTGAATTTCAAATTGTACCTCTTAACTTCAGACATCATTTTAAAGGGGATGATCCATTCATTTCTGAGATGCAGCTAAAAGTGTATTATGTAATGAATTAAAGTTCATTTGATATTAGACCGTATTATGAAGGTACTGTGTGTACTAGGAAACAATTGTGTTGTTTGCCTGAAGTTCCTGGTGACATGGATTTGTCCAGCATCTTTTATTTTAATTTTAATTTTTTTTTTTATTTTATTTTTTTACATACTTCAATATCTAAACTCATGTCACATGTGTAAGATCTTTGAGTATTTATCAGTAGGCCATGAACTATTGTGATTCTGTTTCTATTGTCATTTGTTATAAATGGCTTGTATTCATTTTTAGCCCTTCAAATCATATTATTATTCTTCATGAAATTATAAAAAAAAAATAATTTGGTCCATCGGTTTCTGAGAAAGAGCCATCGACATACGCGATATGATCTAAGATATTCAAGTGTGTATAAATTAGAGATGGGAGAAAAAATTACTAGCAGCGATTTTTCACCGGTGATTAAAAAATCACTTTCACTCCAGTGAGTGAACTGTTCGTTAAACAGTGAAGTGATTAAGCGGTGATTTACTAATTGCACCAAAAACAACTGTAACGAATCACTATTTCCTCAGTGATTTCAACCCTTGATCTAGGTTTCAACATACAGCTCAATGTCTTACATTGCAGTCCTCTGCCACCTGTTGAGCAATTTTTGAACTGCTTGACATTACATGAATTTTTGTTCTTTGTAAGCTTGTATGATTTGTGATGAAAGAAAATACTGTACTGCAATTTCAGTGCTGAGTTGAACAACTTAGTGATGTGGCATAACTCTCTTTAGTAGATTTTTAAGAACTAGGTTACTTTCAACATAAAAATAGTTGTCGACCTGGTTGGCGAGTTGGTATAGCACTGGCCTTCTATGCCCAAGGTTGCGGGTTCGATCCTGGGTCAGGTCGATGACATTTAAGTGTGCTTAAATGCGACAGGCTTATGTCAGTAGATTTACTGGCATGTAAAAGAACTCCTGCGGGACAAAATTCTGGCACATCTGGCGATGCTGATATAACCTCTGCAGTTGCGAGCGTCGTTAAATAAAACATAACATAAAAATAGTTCTATAGTTAGCTATATATTCTAATGCACTGTTATAGCCCTTCGGCCCCCTACTTGTTTCAAATATAACACTCTAGAGGTCCATGACGTAATTCTAGAGAAATGACCATTTCTCTATTAATTCGTCCTGGACCTCTCTCATGTTTTCTTGGTAATTAGCGGGGCTTTAAAAATGTTATGGTGGCTTACCAGTGAGACAACTAGTCAGCTTGGTGAAATTACAGAAGCACAATTAAAAAATCGGTTTTTTTTTTAATTCAAGAAAAAATTAATCGGCCCTAGTAACAAGAAATTGGTCACCGGCGTAGCTCAGGCAGTAGCGCGTTTGCTTGCTGGTCCGGAGTTGCGCTCGGGTGTGAGTTCGATTCCCGCTTGGACTGATTCCCAGATTTTTCAACCATAAGGCGAATGTCAGGCAACTTATGGCAGATCCTCGAATTCATCTCGCCAAATACCATCTCATCACCAATACCATCGACACTAAATAACCAAGTAATTGATACGGCGTCGTTAAATAACCAAAAGATGGTGGGCTACAACACAACAGTGTATTAGAATATACTAACAAGCATACAACGATTTATATTTTGAAAGTATTTGTACCTGCAAACTGAAGTCACTTGTTTATCATTATATATAGACCTATATCACGGAAGCCAGTTAAGCTAAAGAACATTTTGCCTTCGTAGATTCCTGGAGAATTACCACTAATATTTACCGTATATTGTAGTAGTTTAACCATACTATAACTGTGGAATGTGTGAATAAAAAGAAGGAAGAGGCTAGAATTATGCAGGCCTACAAATAACACTTTGTTCAACCACACTTATGAGTTTATCACCTTTATTATACATGCAGCCAAATGAAAATTACATAATGCCGGTATTTAAGTTAAATATTCTTATTTTTAAAATCCGCAAATAATCTCAACTATGTGTCCGATTTCATTATAATATATTTCTTCTGCGTTAGTTCTGTTTTTTCTCTGCACTGTCAATGCACCCATAATATCGTAGGCCTATTCCTTTCATTATTTTAACACTAATGCATCTACGATCATAATCACATTCACCAATAATTCAAAACAGTTTATTGCTCGCATTTAGTAGTGATAAATCACTTCCAATCGCCCCCACTCGCTAGATCACTGCTCTACTAGTGATCAGCTGGTCCGGTCTCTCGTCGTCATCACTGGTAACTGGAAATCACCTCTAATCACTGGATCACTGGTTAAAATCACCGTGATCGAAAATGAGCTGTCACTGCTTCACCGGTGAGTGAAAAATCACGTTTTACCCCATCTCTAGTATAAATAAACTTTAAAAAAATTCAAAAGTGGGGTGGTGGTAAATGGGTGGAAAAAAAATTCAATCAGCAGTGGTTTTGAACTTCCCTGCATAAACTAAATTCATGTGTTTTTCTTCAAAATCGTATCTTTTGCACATCTAAAATTATTCAAGATGGGAGGTTCTGAAATGAACACACAATATATTGGTGGCCCACTGAAGTGGTATGCAACTTGAAAATGGGTCACAGTCCTGCCATCCTGCCATCTATCCGGAATATGCGAAACCCGAATCACGCAAGTGAAGTGGATAGGCATTAGATACACACACACACTCACACACACACACACACACACACACACACACACACACACACACACACACACACTCACACACACAATTACAAAATATTAGTGCATACTGCTGGATCTCATAAACACGAGTATTTGCAGTGCCCATGTATTTCTTAGCTATGTTGTTCCTTATTCCTTGATCTATCAGACAGTTTTTAGTGTTTTTATTATTTTCTAGGGGTTCTTTAGACGATAGTTTTTTTTTTTTAGATGCAGTTAGTCCAGAATGTGTTGATGGTTGGCTTCTTTTCTTTTACAATTTGTGCAACAGGGAAATTTCTTTCCTTCATTGTCATTTTCCATTTCTTTCATATGACCAGTTTTTATCTTAGATAAAACAGCTTGTTTTAGCTTGCTAGCTTCTCAACAGATAAGAGGTTGATGGAAATAAATAGCCTACATCAGTAGTGTACGCACCTAGATTGGGAGTTGCAAACTCTGGGATGGTATATTTTAAACAACATGCATTAAATTATACACAATGGCGCAAACTAGACCTTTCTACGATTAATGGTTTCCAAGTAACATACCTCTAAATGTGGATACTGGCAATGCATGTGACATCCCATTGCTATGCCACACTGCAGCAAGTCCATTGTTGCTTTAGTTAATTACGTTACAATCACTATAATTCATGTCCAGATCACGATAAATATCGTTTTTCTTTGCATAACAAAGTGTTAAGCAGCTGCGAGCTTACACAACTCAACCCACAGGTTCAGCAATGTGATATCAGTAGCAGTGGTGGACGAAATTCCTTCGCTCGTATATTGAAACTGATATTTTGAGTTGTGATTTTTCAGAGCTGTACTCAGCTCCCTGTTGTCTACAACATATGAATTTTTTTTTTTTTTTTTTTTTTTTTTTTTGAGTGCCCCTTTATGTTTTTCCTCTTTTGTGGGATAATGTCGCAAGAAATATTCATTGTTTAACTGTCGAGTCCCAGAGTCTGATGAAAATGGATGTATTGTTACAGGATCCGCCTTAAGCAGAACAAGTATCCTGTTATGTTTTTGACTCAGGGAGTCACCCAAAAGTATCCAGCATACAGAGATCCTCGGACACAGTCTATTCCCATGGCTGTGCATTATGCTAACAGTGCTGGGATATTGGTAAGTTATTGGATGTGCATGTGATGTCTAGAGATAGATGTGTATGTGTGTGTGTGCACGGTGCATATATAATAATGTATTAGTTTGGCCTACAGAGTATTTCACGGCTATATAATGTTAATAATACAATGCAATGTAAACATTATTACTGGTGCAAATCAAGCTTTCAGGTATAACTCCCTGTAAAGTTGATTTGAATAATTTCTAGGGAAAAATTGTTCCGGGGCCGGACATCGAACCCGGGACCTTTGGTTAAACATACCAATGCTCTATGTACGTTTAACCAAAGGTCCCGGGTTCGATGCCCGGCCCCGGAACAATTTTTCCCTCGAAATTATTCAAATCAATTTTACAGGGAGTTATACCTGGAAGCTTGATTTGCATAATACATGTTACTGTTCGTTAACAGAAAACCACAATTTAAGTCACACAGAGTTAGTGTGCACTTGATGTTGGTTGCTTGACGATAGCCTAGATCATATATGTAACAGATATGTCGGGGTTATAGGCTTTGAGGTTAACAACGTTTGTCAGGTTTACTATGCTGCCATCTAGTTGTTACATAAGGAGTCACGTCATAATACCCATTTGAATTGCATTAGCGACTGTGCTGCCATCTCGTATTTGTTTACGGCGGACAGGTGGCGATCCTGGCGGTTGTTCTCTTCAAAGTAATGCCGATTTTAACGTAGAGAGGAGTTATCTGTTACATATATGATCTAGGACGGTAGTCAGCCCACTTTGAGGTCTGTGGATATAGAGGGAAAAATTGGATCAGTAGTACGTGTAACCAAAGGTCCCGGGTTCGATGCCGGCCCCGGAACAATTTTTCCCTCGAAATTATTAATTATTACTGGTATTTTTTGTTCACTCTCTCTCTCTCTCTTTCTCTCTCTCTCTCTCTCTTCTTCATTATTTTAATACCCATCATATTTGTTGTCTTCAGTATGCCATCAGTATAGCTCATGTGCTAGGCATGTTTGCCTGCTGATCTGGAGTTGCACTCAGGCATGAGTTTGATTTTAGCTTGAATTGATTACATGTTTGGTTTTTCGCGAGGTTTTGTCAAACTGTAAGGCAAGTGTGAGATAATCACATGGCAAATCTTGTATCTCATCTTGCTAAATACCATCTCACTGTCACCAGTAGTTCGTACAGCATCGTTAAATAAAAAACTAAAAAAAATTTGTCCTTGTTGCTCTGTGTTTTTTGTGTTTGCCTTTGGATTCGAGTATCACAAGTTCAAACTTGAATGAATGCAATGGATTTTTCAGATAAAATAATCAGAAGTGTGGCATTCTTCTAAAAGAGAAGTAATGCTGGACAGCCTATATCACACTGAGTTTGTGACATACAAAATACTTAAAACATTCTGTTAATTATCATAAACAAAATTCTCAGAGAAGCCAGTGATACTGTCCACTTATAGTTTTTATTTTCAGGTGTAGATGTCACTGCTTCTAACTTTCAGAAGGGCCTTCTGGTGTTTAAAAATAAAAATGATATGAAAATCGTTTAGTAATGCCTGTTGCAGATACTATGGGACTCGTAGCCCGACAGATTTGTGTGTGAACATTGTGTAATGTTAATGACTTAAAATACACATTAACAGGTTGCGAAATTATAGCTTGAATAAAAGATTATCAAAAACTTGAATAGCCCTTGATTGTGTTTAAGCACATTGAGTGCACGAGATTATCTCATACTTCACATGATAATGTAATCTTTCACAAAAGATGGCAACTCAGCTCTTCTCTTTCCAACTATGTGCCATTGTTTCCTAACTACAACATTTTTATATTTTGACGTGAATACGTCTATTAAGTTCGGTCCAATACTAGTGCCATTCTAAAAAGTCGACTGACACATTTTAAGGCCAATTTTGTCGCGCCTTCAGTTTCTAAACTACATAGCATATTGCAGTGAAGTAAACAGCGATCGACAGACGAAGGACCAATGTAGCCAACATGACCTTAAGTTGAAACATGTGATGTCATCTAGTGATTCTTGAGGGGGAGGAAATTGCATGAATTGATGGGTCACGCAGTAGCCAAGGCAATGTAAGTCGAGAATGCAAAGTGATAGTATGTTTGCAATAGTGTTAAACAATTTATATTGAACCAGGCTACAATCTCAGTTGATCAACAATTAGTAGCTGACAAGTTAAATTGGAAAAATTAGCGAATGAATAGAGAAAATCACAATGTCGAGGCATATGTACCATTATCATCAGCAGCAGCAGCTAAAAAGTCTTGACTGAGCATTCTGTCTCCAAGGAGAAATGTCCAAAATTGGTGCAAAGCGTAATAAAATTGGTCTTCCTCTTGATCTCACTCACAAACACACTCTCTCTTCTCTCTCTCTCTCTCTCTCTCTCTCTCTCTCTCTCTCTCTCTATCCCTCCCCCCTCCCTCCTCCCTCCCCTCTCTCTCTCTTTTTTCAAATAACAAAACATCAATTACACCCTTATTATTCCGTAGAATTGTACTTACTATATTAACCTCAAATCTCTAGCCTAGATCCTATTACAAGCAATTCAGGATGTTCACTATAATTCACACCCTTTCACTATAAATCTATCTCATTTTACTACCACTATAACTCTCAGAATTTACTTTTAAGCTCAACACCCAATATAAATCACTGGAGATTCACTATGTTTCTCTGCTTACTATACTTTTAAAACCACAAAATAGTGTGCATAATATGTTACCACCTATTAGTAAAGTCCTTAAGCCTATTTTTAAATACATTTTTGGTTATTGGTAAAGCCTTTAGTAGGTCTGTCTGCAAGTAGAGCATTCCAGTCCCTGATAGTATGATTGAGAAAAGAGAACTTTCCATTGTCCGTCAATTTATGTGAGTAGTCGTTCCTTGAAGAGTAATTTGGTGGCTACAATCTATTCTTTATTTCTCTCCAGGCGGCTCACCCCTGTATGTTTAGTACATTGCGCATAATCGAATTCGTGTTCTTCTGTCCGTGATTGTGTCCCATTTTAATGGTGAATTATTACGACAATGCTTGAGAGCCCGTTTTTTAATCTTTTCCAATGTCTTAAGGATCCCAACATGCAGCACTATATTCCATTACTTGAAATTTCTGTGTTGGAATTTCTCCTAAATAAATTGGCTGATGTAGAATGTGTCTATTGTCATGCTTCTAGATTCTCTGCTTGCCACTGTCTGTGACATTTATGCTACTGTTTAAATACTGTTAGTGTAACAATTATTACTGTCTTCCAAATTAGATAAAGAAAATATGAAAACATTGTCCTTTCATTCCTGAAATTAAATATGAAAATAGACACAAAGTATATTAGTATATTGTTCCTGTGTAATTATTAAGTACGAGGGTGGATCGGAAAGTAATGAACAATAATTAAAAAAAAAGTTTAATAGGTAAACAAAAATAAAAAATACACAAATGAACTAGCATCTTTTAGCTACTTTTCTACATAGGCGCCAAGTTTCTCAGCACATTTCTTCCATCGTGGCACCAGTTTCAGTATACCCTGTTCATACAAGTCCATTCGGTTGGAGTATAGTCATCTGCGGACAGTTGATTGCACTTCTGCATTGGTCGCAAAGCAATGGCCAGCCAGGAATTTCTTCATGAGACTGAACAGATGAAACTCCGATTGTACAAGGTCTGGACTGTATAGTGGATGCTGGAGCACCTCCTATCCAAATGTGTTGATTTTCTCACGAACAGAAGCCACAACATGGGAGCGAGCATTGTCATGAAGAAGTTTGACATCGTCAGCATTAATGTTACCAGTACTGCATTTGTCACGAAGGGCATGATGCAACTTTACCAACTTTTGAATGTAGGCTGCAGCATTCACAGTGGTCCCGTGTTTAGCAAAGTCCACCAACAAAACACAGGCATATCCCAGAACACTGTCATAAGCACTTTCTTAGCAGATTGCGTCAATTTTTTTTTTTTTTTATTGGGCAAACAGCATATTTCCAGAGAGGCTTGCTTTGTTTCGGACATGTAGTGGTATGCCCAGGACTCATCACCAGTGACAATTCCTTTCAGAAAGTCATGCCCTTCTGCAGTGTAATGTCTTAAGTGGTCTAAGCATGTCATCATTTCGTTTGCCCTTGTGGTCGTCTGTCAGGTTCTTAGGCACCCAGCGGGTGCTAACTTTATGAAATTTCTATGTGTCATGCACGATATTGTACAATTGTATTGTATGAAATGTTGAACTGCTGAGATAAGGTTCGCAGTTGGATCTGCTTGTCGTTCAAAATTACTGCCTCAATGCTTGTGACATTCCGCTGGGTTGCAGCTGTTACTGGCCACCCGGAATGTGGCAAATCACGAAGGTTCTCATGGCCGTCTCTGAAGAATGCGCACCATCTGGAGATGTTGCTACAGTCCATACAGTCTTCCCCATACATGCCAGACATGTCCCTGTGAATTTCTCTCTGGTTATGTCCTTTAGCCCACAAAAATCGCACAACACTTCGCTGCTGTTCACAAGTTGACGACAGTAACATGCACGCCATCTTTGTTGCGTAGTTTACACTTCTCTCGCTAGAGCTGCACATGCAAAACAAATTGTGTCTGTAGTGAAAACTTCAAACTATATCTCGGTGAAATGTCAACATCCCAGCCGCAATACCAATGCTGAAAAAATTATTGTGCGTTACTTTCTGATCCACTCTTGTACAATTCAAAATTTGGTACCCTGCAGATACACTCTAAAAATATTCCAGGTTATGATGTGTCTGGATAGTGAATGGCGATCATTGTGTAAGGGGGCAGGATGGATTGGCTAAACTATACAGTAGATGAAGTGATACAATGATGTGGCAGTGGTGCAATAGAATTTGCAAGGGAATTGAAGTACTGTATTCTCAGAAAACATATTATACCTCATTTCTGATTTGTTTATTAAAATGTTGAACTACATGGGATCGAATTCAGTTCCATTTTGTGATGCCAGAAAACTGACAATGTGATCATGTAAGTATTATAGTGTTCACTTTTTCTTGCAAGGGTATCAATGTACACACAGAAGACATCTTGCGAGACTCGACACAAGTGAAATTGGTAATGGATGCTGGACTTGTCATCTTTTGTTGGGGTGATGATAACAACAGCCCTGTCACGATCAAGCATCTCAAGCAGCTTGGTATTCATGGCGTCATCTACGACAAGTAAGAAAGGAAATTATTATGGTGTAATTTCACAGTGTTTGAAAATATATTCTTTCAATATTTGTAATTTTATTATTTTGCGGATTACCATCTGTTACATTATTTTAAGTGCATGCTTTATAATCTGGTTAATGACACAGTATGTTAGATTAAGGATAGAGACTAAGTATGATGCCATATCAATACAGTACTACCAATATTTATGGCGAAGTGCATCAACCTCGGTTAAAAACGCAGTAATCATGGGTTATGAAACGACAGTTAAACAGTAATTATGGTTAAAATTAATTTCTGTGCACCATTCATAATCATCGATTACTTAAACATGGTTAGCTGACATCTCATTTAACCAGAGTACACTTTTTCTACAAAATAACTAAAGGAAAGCATCCATTCCTCTGCAAAGATAATAGTCATGTCTAAAAATGACTGAGCTTACTCCATTCTACATCGAAACGAACATGTCCTATATTTTAGCGTTGTATTTGTTAGCTCTTGGGCGCTGTTATGTTTGTGAATTGCATTTCTCCGTTTTTCAGTGCTGTTAGGTTAAAATTGTACAAAATGGAAAATTAAATGCAAAATGATTGTATCCCAAGGTGAGTTTGAAGTATTGATAGATTTAATTACGATATTTAAATATATATGAAAAAGATGGCATATCCATAAAGGAAAAGGATGAAAAAGATTAGTACGAATGTGTGTACGATCCAAGACCCCATTTATACCAGGGAACTATGCATTATCCTAAGATCCATCCATAACCTCTCTTTGTTCAGCCAGTGATGTAAAGAAAGAGATACTCGAGTATTCCCTTTTAAAATACAGAAAATATCAGTTGCATAGAATCATAATATAAGCAGCTGATCGGTAGGAGAAATACGACTGTTTCTTTGTTATTTCTGTGATACTGTAGATTTTTTTCAAAGGCATATTGGTTCCGTTAAGTTCAATGTTAATTGAAAAATGAATTCTATTCAGTCAATACTTAACATAAACACAATAAAACATGTTATAATAACATTTACACAGATTTTAAAAACAAACGTTTTCGCCAATTTTGATTGGCATCTTCAGGTCGTGTAGGTCGAATGGAACATGTTATAAAAAGTGAACACTTTCGTCATACGCTACCACTTAATGTACAGATCAGTCGTGTCGCCGTCCTCATGGATTTCAAGACGTTCTTCCATTTTTTGTAAGTATTGTTTTAGAAGATTTAAATAATACTTAAATGCTTCTAAATATTCTTTCATTCTATCCTTACAATTTGCAGGATTTTCCTGCTCTCCATAACGGCCACACGACCGACCTGTTCGTAGCATCTTCAAATCTATCTTGAAAACTGTATCTGCAATGACAGAAGAGTTTTGCTGTTTCCTTGGTTCACACACGCCTCTTTCAACACAGTGATTCTACACACATCGTGGAGGCTTTTTGCTATATTCTATTCTCTGTTTTTAAGTGATATTACAGTTGTAACTTTGGTTTTTAACGTCATATACCAAGTGTTCACTTTTTATAACATGTTCCATTCGACCTACACGACCTGAGGATGCCAATCAAAATTGGCGAAAACGTTTGTTTTTAAAATCTGTGTAAATGTTATTATAACATGTTTTATTGTGTTTATGTTAAGTATTGACTGAATAGAATTCATTTTTCAATTAACTGTAGATTTTGATAAACGAATCCCTCGCGAAATTTTTTGTCACCTAATTCCTCGTAAGAATTCTCTCTTTCCACTAAAGAAACTTCACGCTCACCATCATCTATATCCAAGTAATTGAAGTACTGTACAATAACAATCATCTTCGAAATAATCACCTGTGGATCTGGCTGCCATTCTGTTTTACTTGGCCTACTAATCACTGGTTATCTCCTTTAACCGCTCGAATATGGGCGATTAGAGATTACCATGGGTAACCTTCTATTTAAGTCCTAACTGAGGCCGATGCACTGTAAAAATGCTTAACCAGGGGTTAGGTGACAATTTTAACTGGTGGTTAAACTAATGAACATTAAAATCTTATAGTTTACGAAGTCTTATATATTATGATTAATGCATTTTTCGTGTTACAGAAAACAGTTTCGGATGTAGAAATTCATAATTTATGAAAATAGTAAAATACATTCTCTATTTCGAACTAAACAATCTGTTTTATTACAAAACGGTCAGTCATAGTTGGCAAGAGTGGGAATTATACTACAACTTGTTTGGCTGTTCGTGTAATGAATGAAAGACCTGCTCCTTCATGACTTAGCCGATAATGGTTAATTATTTTTGTTGTACATATAGGGCCATGTTATTATCAGTATTTAATTGTTTGTGATCATATACGTACAATCAACAGAAAAACGAGCACTGAGGTAGTTCCTGTGATTTTTTAATTGAAAATGGTCGAATTTATAAGAGATTTTTTGTGGAGATGGATTTTAAAAGTTAAGGATTCTATTTGTAATTGTTTCAAGAAAAGAAAATTGTTCGGAAATGTAATAAATTACCTGTGAAATGAGACGTGCGTCGTAATGGAAGTGAAAACGTTGTGGTTTCTAGCACAGAAAAGCAACATAGGGATATGAAACAATGATGTGATGTAATGTGAAGAATGTAGAACTTTTATTAATTGAATAGCACTGAAAAATACTGATGTAGAACAAATAATAGTGGAATAAAGTCACAAATATAACTTAACTTTGTTTCAAAGTCCGCCATTATGGTAGGCACTGATACACTTGTACTGCCACATACCACACCAAAAATCACTAGATTTTTTCGAGCGCTGCACTCAATCACTATCATATTCATCTGCACATACACCGCTGGGATAGAGTGCCTTGACATCTTCTATAATAGCTTAGAAAGGATCTCAGGGGAGCCGTGAGCAATCCTTCCACCATAAATATTCACAGAGGTGATTACTCAGGTCAACCTTGCTCATACCTCCCTGAGACAGACGTTATTTAAGTCCACGTCAAGCATTTTCGATCAGATTAGTGCATGCACTAGTCGCTGTAATTAACTGTCATATGACGGACTTCCTGAAAAAAAAAACATAGGAAGCCTAAACTAATCTAACCTATCACAGTTTCGTATATGCAATGCATAATAAAAGCCTTAACTAACCTAACCTAACCTGTCACAGATTGGTTTATGCAAGGTATAATAAAAGCCGAAACTAACCTAACCTGTTAAAGTTTCGTATATGCAAGGCATAATAAAAACCTAAACTAATCTAACCTCGCACAGATTCGTGTATGCAAGGCATAACAAAGGCCTAAACTAACCTAACCTAACCTGTCAGTTTCGTATTTGCAAAGCATAATAAAAGTCTAAATTAACCTAACCTAATGTAACATTCCATTTTCTTACCTGTACACAAAGTGGACACTCCCAATGCTATAATTGTTCTTCTTCAGTTTTAATAATGCTCAGCGAAGTAAGATTAACATAACCACCTATGGCAGCCATTTCGATAATGCATATAACTATCAATAATCCCGCCCTACCAATAAACCTGTGGGCATCGTCATATTACAAGTGATTATATATATATTTTAAAATTCCAGCTGAAAAATTGGACACTAGCGTGAACGTTTTGTTACGTCACGTAAGTTATGTTGCTATGAAGGTGCATATCTGCAGTGGGAAGGGAACTTCCTTAGTGCTCATTGAACCCAATCAACAGTATAATTAGTTTACAAAGCAAGGCAAAATTACTTCACAGTTTTATTGGATGTGTCGAGTTCTGTTAAAAGAAATCCACCTACTATTGCAGTTAATAGTTAAATTAGTTGAGTTTATTAGGAGAGACGAATTTCTAGATGTTAGAACTTCTATAAATATAGTGCTCAAATCTTAGATTTCTTTCTTTAGTTCCTTAATTAGATTAACTAAGACTACTTTTTGTGTACTACGTCATCATTAGCCTCGAAATCAGCTGACTTGTTGCTGCGTTTCCTGGAACTGGAGGAGGATACCATTTACCCAAACATTCTTCAGCTGAGAAAACTAAGAATGGACATGAATAAAAAATTAAATGCAGCCAAAGTGCAGAAGAAAGTAAGACTCTTTTAAAATGGCTCATGGTTAGTTCTTAATTAAAAAAAAAAAAAAACACTGTTGTAAAGCAACATTGAACTCTAGTATTGTCTGTCTAGGTAAAGCAGGTTATCTGTCATTTCGGTTAACTGTGAACCCTATATTTAATTTTTCCCTCAGAACTTAAGTTTATGAAAAGAGTATTATCTGAACAGAAACATAAAAAAATGCAACAGAAAATTAAAGGAATACAATTTGAATATCTAAATAGACACAAATTCTTGTGACGAAGCCAAGAAAAATAGGTTAGCTCAATTTCGATTACTGTGATATAATTGTTTTCCGGAATATGTCTTCAGAATGAAACTAATTAAGGATAAGTACTGTCCATTGCACAGGGGTCAAAATGCAACTTTAAATAAAGAACACCTATTGGAGTATAGTGAACTTGACAGTAATAAACAGAAGAATGATAACATTTAGTAGTCTTATATTGGAAATGATTATCAGTATCCCAGATTGCCACTGCTAATCAATCAACTATATGTTTATGCAATACATATGTTGGGAGTTCACCCTAATTGCACATTTTATGGGATTTCAGTTAAAGAGTTTATCTGTAAGTGACGTGTTCAAATTTTGATTTGTTGCACTTGAAGATAGCAGACAACACGATTATCTTTTGAGAATACTTTTCTTGGAGAAGTGAAGACCCTAAAATTGGTAGTACTGGATAAAAGATTTGACAACTTTTAAGAAACTACGTTTTTATAATTTTTGTTGGCAGTAATGGCCCTTACACCAAGAAATTCCACCTATTTCCTTTCAAAACCAACCCCAACTCCAAATTACTGAAGTCAGTGGGATTTTGATGTACAGGGTGTAACTAAAATGTATGCCAAAACTTTAAGGGCATATTCCTCTCATACAGAGGATGAATAATTATTACATGAACATTGGGTGGAAACGCTTTATTTTCTTGTTATAGGCCTTCTTCTGCAAGTCTGATTACATTGTATGATACAGTACATTAAGAAATAAAAATAGCATACCACATGGAAATCTCAAGAGGTGCCCAAAATTTAACGTGATCAGATTTGAATTTTCACAATCACTACTTATAGGCAGACGAGAATCCTAATGCAGTTGTTCAATCATGTCATCAACAAAGATTCTCTGTCATTGTTTGGGCCTGCACTGTTGGTGACACTTCAGTGAGATCTCACGTTCTTCCACCCAGGCACAATGGAGAAAAATGCAAAGTTTCCTTAGAGTACATCTTACCTGTTTTGTTTAATTATGTGCCATTAGCAATATGACGAAACACGTACTTCATGCATGATGAATCTCCTGCTCATTTCAGTGTCAATGTTGGTCGACTTCTAAATCAAAGGTTCCTTGAAGGATAGATAGAGGTGAATCAATTTCTTGGCCATTGAACTATTTGTAGGGCCATTTAAAAGAGCTTGTGTACATGGAAACAGGTGCAAGGTGAAGAAAGTCTTGGAATAAAAACATGTTCATCTTGCCTCTCCGAGTAATGCATCTTGCCATTCATCTCGCCATGCCTCTTGCCTCAGCAGAACATAGTGAAGCAGTTCACCTCACCACACTTCTCGTCGTTTAATATTGTGGGAAAAATTCAATCAGCTACTTAGTTCCTTTCAGAGAATACAATGTAATAAACATTAATATATGGGTTGTAAGAAACACACCAGACTTGGTGAATTGTGTCACTTGTGTCAGCAACTAAAGATATTTCCAGTTAGATCGTACGAATATTTAATGGTGCCTCAGTCAATTTTCAATTATATCTCGACCCTAGCAGAATCTAAAATCCATATACAGTACATACTCGTAAACAATCATTTACTGCTGAAGAGAAGTGACAGCATCTCTCAGGTAACAATTATATCTAATAGGAATAATGTACTATAATTAAATTGTAGCAGTATGGGATGAAGATAAATGCAAATAAGACGAAGACCATGGTCATAGGAAGAAAGATAAAGAAGGTAAACTTGCGAATTCTAAATGAGGCAGTAGAGCAAGTCGACAGCTTCAAAAACTTGTGGTGTACTATAAGCAGTAACATGAGCTGCTGCCAGAAAGTCAAAAGGAGGATAGCAATGGCCAAGGTAGCTTTTAATAGAATAAAGGAGCATCTTCTGCAGACCTCTTGAAAAATAACTAAAGAAGAGACTAGTGAAGTGTTTTGTGTGGTGTGTGGCTTTGTATGGGGCAGAAACATGGACATTACGACGAAGTGAAGAGAAGCAATTAGGATTTGAAATGTGGATATGGAGAAGGATAGAACGTGTGACATGGACAGACAGAATAAGAAATGAAGCTATGTTGAAAAGAGTGGGTGAAGAAACAATGATGTTCAAACTGATCAGGAAGAGGAAAAGGAATTCGTTGGGTCACTGCTGAGAAGAAACTGCCTACTGAAGAATGCACTGGAAGGGATGATGAACGGGAGAAGAATTTGTGACGAAAGAATATATCAGATGATAGACGACATTAAGATAAATGGATCATATGAGGAGACAAAGAGGAAGGCAGAAAATAGGAAAAATTGGAGAAAGCTGGGTTTGCAGTGAAAGACCTGCCCTTGGGCAAAACACATGAATGAATGAATAAATTAAATTTTATTATTTATCATTAGCAAAAAATTCCACTTTTCATTTTCATAGTTTTCTGTCCAAGGGCAGGCCTTTCACTACAAACCAAGCATTTTTCCAATTTTTCGTCTTCTTCTTCTACAATTCAAATATCTTAATGTTGCCTATCATCTGATACCTTCTTCTATCCCGAACTTTTCTCCTGTTCACCATTCCTTCCAGTGTATCCTTAAATTTAAATACTCACGATTAACTTGGAAACCTTAAGCAATGGAAAGATTCTGAAAACAAATTTGAAATCAGCATGAGTATTTCTATGAGAATCCATGGAACAGTTTAGTCTCTCTACATACGGAAGTCTGCCAGGCACTCCTTTGTTTAACTCCCCGAAACTCGAACACCAGTAAGAATTTTGAGTAGCAGCCATTTCTCTTGCTTTGATCCCCATCTAAAGTGAAATATAAAAAATTTGTCGCTTATCAACTTCTGAGGGTGTCAATGCTTATTTTGAACTGATCACTTCGAAGTTAGTTTTTTTTTTTTTTCACTTCCCAAAAAATATATTGATTTCTAATTTTTTTCTATGCCTTTCTTAGACATTTTATATATGAATCCTAAAAATTACAGTGTGATTGATTGACTATCATAAGAGCTACGACGTGATAATGTTTAACACGGTGAAGATTGCTCTCTGCTTGCTAGTCTTTACAAAGCTTTAGATAGAATAATGACGTTTTGTTGCGACACCCAACCAATCAGAGAGTTAGTTTCAGGCAGCTGCATCCTGAAAATCAAATCACTTTGATTCCTGCTGAATGGCGAGATGCGTGGTGAGATGCATGACGAGGTGAATGGCTTCAGCATATTTTTACCCATTATGTATCGTTGGTTTGTTTCCTAATCGCCACACGGCAAGATGCATGGCGAGGTGAACTACTCCAGCATGTTTTTACGCTTATTGCCCGTATTTTGGAAGGCTGCAAGACAATACGATATTCTTCAGGATATATCAGTGCGAGGTTCAATACGATGGCAGGTTGATGCATGTATCCGTGCTAACGGGGCCATTTTGAGCACTTTCTGTGAAACAGACTTCCATGTGGTATGCTATTTTTAAGTCATTATATTCATCATCATACAATGTAAGCAGAGTTGTAGAAAATATTCATGTTCATATAACATTTTTTCATCCTCTATATCGTTGACCTAGTTGGCGAGTTGGTATAGCACTGGCCTTCTATGCCCAAGGTTGCGGGTTCGATCCTGGGCCAGGTCGATGGCATTTAAGTGTGCTTAAATGCGACAGGCTCATGTCAGTAGATTTACTGGCATGTAAAAGAACTCCTATGGGACAAAAATTCCAGCACATCCGGCGATGCTGATATAACCTCGGCAGTTGCAAGTGTCGTTAAATATAACATTTAACATCCTCTGTATCAGAGGAATATGCCTCTAAAGCAGTGGTCATCAGCACAGTGCACCCTTGGGCTAGTGTCTCTTACCTGTGGATAAGAGATGCACTAGCATACATCCATGGCTGCTGGCGAGTATGCTTTCTCCCTCTCCCTTCTGCATGATTGTGCATATTTTGATACACTACTTACCCGTTACCCATTTCAGCAAGTGCTAACGACCATTGCTCGTAAAATTTTGGCATACATTTTAGTTACACCCTGTAGAATTTTAAACATTACACGCTTTTTTTGTGATTTCCAATCCAAACAGGAATGAAGATTTTAAAATATTTTTAATCTATTGTTTTCATTACATTATAAAACAGTTTGTTGCACAGAAAAGCAATATGTTACAAAACACACTGTTGCAACATGACTTATGACTTATTCCTGTATTTCGGGTACACAACATATGGAACAACTTATTCCTGTATTCTGGGTACACAACATATGAACAATCAGCATCACTGTTCTATTAAAAGAAGCAGTAAACAGAGTGAACCATCATTCTGGTCCATCTGTAAAATCCTGACTTGAAAAGTTTTTATCAGGGTTTTATTGAAACAAAGTAAATTTTAATAATAATTAAAATAGTATATGAAAAATTGATTTGGTCTTTTATGTTAAATCATGTGAGATCTTATCAAAATGCTGGACTCTGCAATAACATTATCAATAAAAATTATATTAAGTATCTTGCCTAAAAATAACGAATCTTTTGTTAAGGATTGTGTGAAGACCATGAAACTTATATTGGAAAGAAAACTGGAATAAAAATATTCTGGGATGTGAAAAAGTCAAATGTCTGACTTAATGTGTCTTCATAACATCACATGTCCAGTAATCTAAATCTGTTCATGAAACTTTCAATATGCATTGTGCGTTTCTGAAATATTTTAGAATGATTCTTCAATGATAGCAATGTGACTTTATCAAATTCCTTTTGTTTTTCTTTTTTCCAAGCTTGAAATATACAGGCTGATTGACGAAGTATTAGCACACTTTTAGAATAATAATAAAATCCGCCTGTCATAACAAGTGACCATATAGGTCCGGAAAACAATTTAAAATAGGCATATATGGAATAGAGAGAAAAATCAATACAGTAGGTAGCAATCATAGTACAATATGCAATTTAGAAAGTTTAAAAGATTAAACATTATATAAATGATTATGTAAAATGCCTATGGATTTCTTCAAGATATTTAAACAAATATTTTTAATATCTTGGGATGTCATATGATATTATTTTAAAATGTCAGTAGTATATTTATATGCTGATCCACAGGCACTAAAAAGCAAACCCCTCACCTCCCATGAGTAATCTCTCACTCATGTGAGGAACACATAGGCGATAAATGAATTTTCTTGATCAACTGCTAATGCTTGAGATATATCCTTTTAGAACCATACAGTTAGGTCCAATATTACAGTTCTATAGGTAATTTTGAGTAAAAAGATATCGGTCAGATTATTGTTCAAATCCTAAGAAAGTAAAAGTGATTGTGAGCGGAATTAAAGAGAATTGATTAAAAATACACAGAAAGATTATTAAAAAATACTGTATAAAACAGAAAATAAGCATACCACAGTTTGAAAACAGATTTTCAAATATTCTCACTTGAAGGCACTTGGCTCCACAGATGTGAATCATGCATATAACTGTTGAGTGCAGGAGCATTCACAATATGGGCAAGTAATTGTTCTGTTCTTCATACTTTCGTGTGGTACACAAGATGAGCTGCACGAGAAGAATAAGGGAAGGAACCGTTATGTTGATAATATTGTAATATGTCGCCTAGTCTCTAAGGGACATCTTTCCAATATAAGATTGCGAAATGTTAGACAGCTTATGTCACGAGACCTGACCTATCCTGCCTTTCCTCTTGTACTTCATTTCATAACAGAGCCCCACTTCCCCTAGTGCAGGCACCATTGTTTCTATTAAGACGAAAACAAACTGTAAGCCTGGGTCAGAGTACGACATTCGGGTTTTTAAAAATAAATAAAAAACTGATAATAATTGGACTCATGTTTGTATTACATTTCTTGCTCAAAATAACCTATAGAACTTATTCCTAAAGGTCTTGTTATGCTTCGTGAATCACCCTGTATAATCAAAAGGCGAATTTATGTAGTAGCCCAAAACAACTAGAAATGCGAAAATGCATAGTTTATTGCATTAATGCATATAATTCCTTGCCTTGCATATTGTTATTTTTTTGGGTACATATTTGTACAATGTAGACTACATTATCTCTTAACTAGGATTGACAAATACAGCTCCAAAGAAGTGAAGGAGAGTATATTCTTGGCAGAAGCAAGGGAGATGCAGAGTGAACTTCGGAAAGCGGTAGAACTGGGTCACAATAGTATTCAAACTCCACTTTCTCCAATCGCAGTTACTTCAGCTCCAGTAAGTATAATAGAAAGATTTCATTATACGAACATAGTTGTTAATGGCATACAGAAATTTTAAATGTATTTCGTGAAATTGTATTTATGAGATCACATTAAAGAATAAAATATGAACATTTATGGTGTGAAGAAATGTTATAGAACAGTTTTCTTTGGCCACAAGAGTAGTTCAGGCAGCAGTCACTTTGCTTGCTGATTTAGACCTGTACTCGGGCATGGGTTCGATTGTTTGTTGGGTTTTTTCTGATGTTTTTCCCAACAATAAGGTGTCGGGTAAACTATGGCCAGTCCTCGGTTTCATCCATTTCACTATCACCAATTTAATCGATGTTAAATACCTAGTAGTTGATACAACATCGTTAAATAACCGACTAAAAAAAAAAACAGTTTTCTTGAACTGAACATTACAATTCTGTACCTGAGAGGTGTTGTACGATAAGGTAATTTTATCAACTGTAGAATACAGGCAAAAAACAAATTTCAGGATTGTTTTTCTTTCATAGCTGGTAAAGTTACAAACATATTTATTTTATATTTGATATAGCGGAACTTTGAAAATTATAAGATATGTATAGAAGTAAACAGATTTATGCGGAATTTTTAGTATACTCCTAATATATGACCATGTTCTTTTAAAAAAAATGCATTAAATTAGGAATCAGTCATTCCAGGATTTAACACGATATACCTTCAGATATATCTCACCCTTAGAATTTCAGTAGTGCTATAATCTCAAAATTGATGAATTTGTCAGTCTTGGTGGTTTAGTGGTTGATGCGTCTAGAGTGGGAACATCCTCAGTAGCCATGCAGTTACTATGCTTGCCATTGTATCTAAGGTTTGTGGGTTCAAATTCGGCCGAGGGTGACGGATTTTAAAGTACGAGAAAGCCAACAACATGTGAGGGAGGTAAAGTTGTGGGTCCCATGTCCCATGTAAATGAACCCTATCCCTAATGGAGGGCTTCAGGCAAAATTCGCCTGCCATTTCTCGCCCATGTTGATGTGGAATTACTTCTGCAGTGAAAGCATTGTTAAATAAAACAAAACTACTGGTTCCAAGGTATTCAGATTAAATTCTGGTTAAAAGTTATGGTAGATGACTTTCAATAGATGAAGAAGTAAAGTCGTTTCTCTCATGCAATATATTTATTGCATGTAAAAGATATGATTTTTCATGAATAAAGACAAAATTCTATGTTTAATCAGACTAGGCTATTATTCTATTCTGCACTCTCAGTAAAATATGACCATGATAATGATAGTGAAGGCTTCTGACGGAAAATAATGGAGATACAGTAAAATCCCCTGTATCCGGCACCCAAATAACTGGCAATACCAAAACAACGGCACTTTTGGTTAGGGCAAAAAGAAAAATAGTCATTCATGCGAAAAGGAAGAATCAGACGAAGATGTGAGTTGTTTTCATGGATCGTACATGGTGCATATTGTGCTTACTCTTTACATTGTTCACGCGTGAAAACATAGACAAAAAACCCTCTATGTCCCTGGAGTACATCGGGTAGCATTGGTAAGCTGTCACGTGCATCTTGCAAACAATGTGCAAAGATGATATCTTTAAATTTACCACTTGAATCCGCCCATTTCAAAGGGGTGTTTGATGAGTCTAAATAGACTCTGTTCCTACAGCGTGCAAAAATTTCATTCGAGTGATAGATAGTATCATGGCTATTACTGCTAAGCGCTGCTGTTGCTCAATATATTCCATAAAACACAAGCAAAATGTTCTTACACTCAAATCATCGAGCGCTACTTCATCGTCTTCATAGTAGCGATGTTGGCTACACTGCTCTTGCTACACATGATTCACATGACCGCCATTTAAAATTGTCATAAGGTTACGAAAACTGTTAGTATTTTTTACGCTATTATGTATTACTGTATTACAATAATTATGAACTGATGAATGTACATTACCATATTCAGTACTAAAAGTAAACATTGTACGTATTTCAAAACTTTATTTTTAAATATCTATATGAAAACTACTAATTTTCAACATAGAAAAAAATGTTTGTGCAGTATAATATATCTTTACATAACCTATTAAAGTATTTTTCAATTATCCGGCAAAATCAATTATCCAGCACTGGCTTTGTCCCACAGTTGCTGGATACGAGAAATTCTACTGTACTGGTATGCCAATTCAAAATCTTTCTGTTTTGTAGTTTTGTGGGTGTTAATGAAACCTGTAACTTACATTAATATCTTATCAATTTGTCATTTACGTCAAAACCAGTCGAGAAGAACCACTGACTTCATTGTCAGGTACTCGACATTGGAAACAAAGCCGTCTGTACGATTTATTTCAACTATGCAATGCATTTGACACAAATTTTTATGAAATACCAATTCAATATTTATCACATAAAATGTACACAGTGCGGAAATTGTAAAACAGAACTGATATTGCAGGGCAAGAACTAGTGCTGTCATCTACCACAAAATAATGACTGTCTAAAGAAGAATTGTCTCGGAGAAGTACATTGAAGATTCAAACATGGTCGCAATTTGAAAGAGTAATGTAAGCTGAACTACATTTCTTTCTTTTGTGTGTTCAAAGCAAGAATGGTACAAAGAGCGACACCAAGGTTTCAAATAATGAAGCAAGGAAATGGATATAATTGTTGATCTTGTTCATGTCTTTTTGAGTGAGTGGTATAACTATTTTCGTCCTTAAAGAAAATCACTGGGTGACATTAAACATCCTGTTCTAGGAGAAGCTGTTTTAATGCCAGGGTTATTGAAATGTTCTGGAAATAATCACCAATGGCTGATATATAATATTCCAAATAATTTCAGAGGATCTTTCTATTAATAACAAAACCATTCGACAAATAATAATTCAGGATTTGAAGATAATTAAGGTGATTTGTTCCACATTTAGTAATATGATGTTGAATGCTGAACAAAACTCATTATGATCACAGAAAATGAACCTACTGTATCTTCCTGAATTTGATCATTATGGTGTCGAGAGGTTACCTTTTCAGTATGACACTGAAACAAAGCAACACAATGTAGAATGGGGGTCAGCAAACACTCCACAAGTTCATTAAAGATGAAAATCAAAATTACTGATAATTTTCTATTAATGGAGATTGAATAGTGCACAAAGAATTCGCACCCAGTGGCCAAAAGATATTGCTGTCTGTTACCTGGACATTATGAAATAAATTCGACCTGTACAGCCTCAGTTTCGAGAAGAAGGCAGTTGGTTTCTGTTTCATGACAACAAACCAAACCATAGGACTCTTGTTGTTGGGGAGTCTTTGCCAGCAAAAAGCTGTGAGCTGCAGCAGCTACTATTTGCACCCAACTTAGCATCATATGACTTCTTTTTGTTCCCAAAACTCAAAGCACCAGTGAAAGACTGTTATTTTGATTTTGATTTTTTTATATATAACTAATGGCAAGCATTGACTTGTGTCATTCACCAAGTGTTTCCATCTAGTGGGCGACACACTGAAGCTTGTAGTTCATTCAGCTGCCATGAAGACATTACCCTTAATGCACCATAGAAGATGAACTACATAACACCAGATAATGATGATGATGATGATGATGATTAATGGAACTATGGTGAAATACCAGCAGGGGAATGAGAGTACCCTGCGAAAACTTACCACCAAGCACCATCTTTATCCACCACAAATTCCAGTTGGACCTGCTGATATTCGAACCTGGGTTACTAGCATGGAAAGCCAATGTTATAGCCATTCAGCTAATGGTGCTCCATTTTGAAAATGTAAATACCATTCAAAAAACTGCCACATATTGAATATATATATATATATATATATATATATATATATATATATATATATGTATATATATATATATATAGACACACACACACGGTGTTCCATTATTCCTTCTATTTTATTCATTTTCATTTCATTTATTATATTTCATAGATCTTGCATCATCATTGTAGCTTTGAGATATGGAACATGTCAAAAGTTATACAAAAATATGCAATTCATGGTAAGCAGATTAATTCATTTACAGACATAAACAATTCACCAGTTGAGTAGAAGGTATGAGCCTGGAGAAATTTTGTTAATTCTGGTCTGAACCTTTTCTCTTGGTATTTCAAAATTTCAAAATAATTAAGCAGTGCATTGAAGACACTAATACATGAATAGTGAACTCCTTTTTTTATAACAGTTGAGACTAATGGAGGGTAGATTGAGTCTGATTTGTGTCTTGTATTAATAATTATGAATGCTTTGATTAGTGTTAAATGTATCTTGGTTTATGACATAAAACATCATCAGGAAAATAATGTATTTACAAGGCGAGATCAGTATTTCTAAGTTTTGGTAAATATTTTTACATATTGTCCTTTTGTGCACACCTGGCATTATCCTTAGGAAATTATTTTGTAAAACAAAAATATGTTTAACTTCAGATGAGTTGCCCCAGAATATTAATCTATATTTCATTATAGAATGAAAGTAAGTATGCAAAGTATGCGGTATAAACGTGTTTATATAATCAGTACAAGATATAACAGGCAGAGTTAAATTTAGGACTAACATACGAGTATTCTGTGCGTGTTTCCTAGTTCAATGATTATCCAATTCCAAATCAAGAAACTTTGTGCTTATAGATTCTTTGAGCTCATTTAATCTAATAGTGTAGGAAAACTGAACACTTCTGTGAGTACTAAGTTTGATTACACTGATTTTATCAACATTAAATACCTACTAGTTGATTTGCACTAAACCATTTGTGCAGTAGATTTAACATTATAATACAGGGCTACTACAGAGGCTTTACCCGATCCCATAGCCTTGTATTATGAAAAGTATGAGACATACATTATTGAAAGTTATACCAATAAAAAGAGAAACTCATCAAGTTTTTGGTCCATCAACTGCTACAAGTGCTCGATGTGACCTCCTCGCGTCACCCGACAAACATCCACTCGGTAGTCTAACTCCTGCCACACCCGCTGGAGCATATCACGATCAACTCTAGCCACTGCCGCACGGATCCAGTTATTAAATTCTTCAAGATTAACTGGCAGAGGAGGTACATACACTTGATCTTTGACAAACCCCCATAGAAAAGAATCACAGGGAGTCAGATCTGGCGATCGAGGAGGCCAACGGAGAACAGACCGATCGTTGTTAGAAGCCCGTCCACACCAACGTTGTGGTAGATGCTCATTAAGATACTGACGCACTTCCAGATGGAAATGTGGTGGAGCCCCATCTTGTTGAAATAAAAACCCTGGTTTATCTTCATATAACTGAGGCATCAACCACATCAACGGGCTTCTAACAATGATCGGTGTGTTCTCCATTGGCCTCCTCGGTCGCCAGATCTGACTCCCTGTGATTTTTTTCTATGGGGGTTTGTCAAAGATCAAGTGTATGTCCCTCCTTTGCCAGTTAATCTTGAAGAACTTAATAACCTGATCCGTGTGGCAGTGGCTAGAGTTGATCGTGATATGCTCCAGCGGGTGTGGCAGGAGTTAGACTGCCGAGTGGATGTTTGTCGCATGACGCGAGGAGGTCACATCAAGCACTTGTAGCAGTTGATGGACCAAAAACTTGATGAGTTTCTTTTTTTAGTGGTATAACTTTCAATAATATATATCTCATACTTTTCATAATACAAGGCTAAGGAATCGGGTAAAGCCTTTGTAGTAGCCCTGTATATTGGAAGTGTTCATATAGTTTACTTGAAATAATCACACTTGTATCATCTGGAAATAAGATTACCTGGGATAAATTATTTATGGTTGAGGCTAAATTATTAATATAAACTAGAAACATTAATTAATTGATCAGTGAGGCACTCCATATTTAATATTTATAAATTCTGAGTGATTAATCTTGTGACTATTTGGTATATTTATTTATACTTTTTGTTTTCTTTTTGATAAGGTGTAACCAACGTAAGGTCTCATCTTTAAATATAAAACTTTAATTTGTTTATCAACATACAGTCAAATGCTTCAGTTGAATCACAAAATACCCCTCCAACATGTAATTTCGAATTTAAAGAATTGAGTACTTTATCTACCAAGCTAAAATGATTGTTCTATGCAATATGTAGGTGCAAGAGATGTTACTTTAAATGAGCAATACCCAGATTGTTCATAAAAGAACATTGATTTTGTTTCAACATCAGTTCCATTTTCCAGTTTTAGCTCTGTGTATTATAATAATAAAATGTTACATTTGCAGTGCACTACTATTTATTCATAATATTATTTGTCTTGCTTTTTGTCAGGCATTTGAATTGGAAGATGTGGAGAATGCCAGAAAGGGATTGTCCACCGTGTCTACGACGTCCATTTTGTCCTCGTGGCCTGTTAGTCCAATTACAAGTTCAGTGCCTAGCCTTGCAGGATCTTCTATTGGGGAAGGAGATGCCAAGGCAAGTTGATGTCAGCTTGCTCACACTTTAGTGTGGCAATTCTTATTTTGTTACTGTTTTTCAAAAGTTATCTCAACTGACAACACTGTACACAGAGTAATTATTATAAAAAGTATTGTTTCATATTACATTAATTACAAAATAATGTAGTATGTTCAGTAGTGCAATGTGATTTTGAACTTATAGGAATGTAGGAAAGATATCATTAGCATATGTTTATGTTTTTTTTATTTATGTGAGAAATTGGAAAGAAAAGGCGGATACAAGAAAATTGAGCAAACTTTTGTATATATATGTGTGTATGTGTGCATTCTGAAATGCTCTAAATCCGAGGACTTTCGTTGTATATTGTAAAATTACATTCCTCAGTTCTGTGTGATGTTAAGGGCACAGATAAATTGAGATTTTAATTTAAAAAAAGGTCATTGAAGAGACAAAGATACAGATGCTTCAATAATGTTGTAATGGACTTAAGTTGGAATGTAACTTTTAAGGACAATAATGATGAAATCGAATGGCATAGGAGAAGTCTGCGATATAACTTTGGACTTCTTAAATAACATGAACTTACTGAATAGTGAGATATGAATGACTATTTCTTCTTCTATCAATCTACTTGCTAGAGTAGAACAGATCAGTATTGGTTCATGGCACGTAAATAATGACACATTGTAAATAGTAATTGAAAATCTCAATTTCAGCTGTGCACTTCGATAAAAAAAAAAAATTAATAATTATGCTGCAGTTACTTTAACAGGAAAGCATAATATTTGCAGTTCCCCTCCTCCATTTCTTTTTTCTTCTCATTCTCTATAAAATTACTGCAAATACCAGTATTTATTCTTTCTAAGTCACAGTTGAAATGAGGTGAACAGGGTGCATGAATGAAGCTTTCCACCACCTTTACTGTTAAACAGATTGGAAATTGGGTCTCAGAGAATGAACTAACATTAATGCTTTGTGTTGTTTTTAATCGGCAAACCATTTCTTATATACCTTTCTTCAGATCCTGCAAGTGTGCACATAGTTTATCCAATGAAAGGTGCAGATTGTTAAGTACGTATACAGGGTATAAGGTTATTGAGTGTCTTAATGCTAACAGGTGATAGTGGATGATAATTGGATCAAAAAATTCTTAATACAAATTTTTTATGTATCCATCCCCCCCCCCCTTAAAAATTTACGTTTTTAAAAAAGTCCATATTTTCAGTTTAGTAGTATACTGTACTCGTATATTTTGGTGTCGCCATTTACTTCCTTTGTTTGCCATATAAATTTAGTTGCTATTACACACAAAACTCGACCCCATTCTGGTGAAGGTACGTCTTATGATCAATTGATTTTTATCAGTGCATGTCAGTTCAAAGAAACCAGTAAGTACTACAGTATAATTTCTGTAATAGAGTTTCCCCTAAACAAATAGGCTGATATAAAAAAATAAATATAAAGGAAAAGATGGCAGAGGATTCGTAGAATCCTATTAACATATAATACACTAATCAGACTTCAGATGTATACAAACAATTGTTCTTCCTCTGACACTAAACTTATCGTCAGGTGAGATGTATTGCCTGATAATAGATGTACATATCAGCCAGAACCTCAGTTAGAGGTAATTTAGTTGCTGTCACAAACACAACTCTACCCCATTCTGGTCTTATGATCAGTTGATTTTGATCATTGCATGTTAGTCCAAAGTAATCACCAAGTACTATAATTTCTGTAAAGGAGTTTCCCCTAAACAAGTTGGCTGATATAAAAAAAAATATTTAAAAAAAAAGGAAAAGATGCAGGAGATTCGTAGAATTTCTATAATTGCATGGAACATTTACAGTAAGTGAGTGGTGATTGTGTGATTTCAAATAATCATAGGTCACCATTTGATGAGTCATATCAGCATAATCATAAAGCAAAGAACTTGAACTTTTAATAAATATCGTAACCGGTGCAAGAAAATAAATACAGCCACAGGCATAGCTCAGTTGGCTGAGGTGCTTGCCTGCCGATCCTGAGTTGCGCTCGGGCGTGAGTTCGATTCCCGCTTGGGCTGATTACCTGGTTGGGTTTTTTCGAGGTTTTCTCCAGCTGTAAGGCGAATATCAGGTAATTTTTGGCGAATCCTGGGCCTCCTCTCGCAAAATACCATCTTGCTGTTACCAATTTCATTGATGCTAAATAACCCAGTAATTAACACAGCATCGTTAAATAACCAAGTAAATAAATTAAATAAAAAATAAATGCAGCATTCTCTAACTGTAATACATACACGATGATATTCAAACTTCATTTATTTTTCCAATAATATGTTGTGGGTTGTATTGGCCTGCTGCAGCTAAGAATGTGTATAGAGTATTACAGAAATGATAATGGGCATTTTTAGGTGCCTGCTTAAACATTCCACGTTAAAAAAATTGTTTGCTTCCTTAAATTAAATGTGAATATAGACACCAAGCATATTGATTTTTTGTTCCAAATATTATCCCCTGTTACCCATTAATGTAAAAGCACTTAATGCCCCTACAATCTGTAAAATGTAAAGACTTCATAAGCAAATTCTAAGAATTGGAGTGCTATTGCCATCATTATGTAGCATGAAGGCTTTTTGTGGTTAACACGCATGTTTGTTGAGAGATTTAATATCACTGCAGTTCACAGCTGTTTCGAACAATGTATTAAATGAGTAACTCGTAAGTGAACTGATTTATTTAGACTACACCTGAACTCTGGGTCACAGAACATATAATTATGGTTATGGAAAATAACTTCCAGTTGAAAACTGAAAAATTCGATTCCTGTGTGTTATATGTAATCCAGAAATGCGTAATATTAACACACAATAAGTGGATTTTTTAAAGAGAATTTGACCATTGTGCGTGAACATATAGTTCAATCTGTTATACTTAAGGGTACAGAGAAAAAACGAACAGTCACAGTTTTCTTAAGGGTGATATCATCTAATTCAGTATATTACTGCAAAATTTATTGCTGTTCCTAGTGAAAAAGTAAGAAAGGATGACTGTATCTGTAGTGATAATTTTCCTTTACCAGTTTTGATAAGAAAAACACATACATTTTGCAGTAATATACTAAATTAAATGATGTCGTCACCCTTATGAGAAGTGTGACTCTGTTCGTTTTTTCTCTGTACCCTTCTTATTAACAAGTGACAGTAGCAGTGTATAAATGCAATGTTGGAACAGTAATTGAATGAAAGGTCAAAGAATAAATAGGCAAATAATTCAATATGATAATTTATAGAGAAAAATTGAAGTTGAGATTTTAGTGAGTAGTAGTTAGAGGAAAAGGGGGGTGTGAAAGGAGTATATAATATTATATATATTAGGATTAATGAACAAATAGAGAATAGCAAATGAAATGTAGGGAAATACTGAAGGGGAGATTGACCAAGTAATAAAAAAAGGTACATAGCGGAATTGGGAGTATGTGTGTAGACATGTACTGCAAATAATGTGTTATTGTAATAATATGTTAATGGTGGCACTGGATACAGAAATGTGAGGTACACCATTACATGTAAAGAAGTGGTGTGAAGAAATATATATCAATATCAATATCAAAAATGCAATGTTTATCGAAATCCATACCAAATTGAAAGGTTTGAAGGGAAGCCTCAAGCACACTTAGGTTGTGGGCATAGATAGTGAGCTGTTTTGCAGGAAAACTTTTTAAAACAGTGTCGCCAGTTTCATGATTGTACATTAGTTGGAGCTTATTTGTTACAAATAGCATGGCCTGATGTGTATTGGTGCAGACTAGTATGTGAGAAAACCCAAGTTAAAATGTCCGTACTTTCACTTTATTATATTATTTTATTCATTCCCCTTGTTACTGTTTTAATTACTGTATCATGATAGTGATATTGTTTCATTGGATTTCAAATATGTTTAAACACATGTATTGTGTATGTCAGGCTTCTGAATTTCATAGATTAATGTAATGAAAAGTGTGTTCGAGTATTCAGTAAAAGCATGTCTTAAAAAATCTTCATTATTAGTGAATATTAATTCAGTGAAATAATTTCGCTTCTACAGTGAGATTTCTTTTTTCCCGTGCTACATATCCTCGAAAATCCGAACATAAAAGGATATTACTTTCTTCCAGATACTATGAGAATGCTCAGCAATTAAAGATGATGTTTAACTACTATATTTTATGTTTCATAGGAAAGAAGATGTTTAAATTATAAGTTTTTTTTATTTCTGTATTTAACAATATAAAATTACATATGGTAATACATCATGCTGTAGTCTTTTCCCCATTTTCCCACTCCATTATTTATCAATTACTCTACAGGTAGGTTTTTAGAATACAAGTAATGGACAATTGAACTCGAAAATACGAGTAACTTCAGAGAGACAGAAATCTGTAATCAGCATTTTGGAGCATGTATTACCATGTTAAAGCACAGGATGACGAAAAAATGCATTAGCCTTAACCATTGTTTTTTATATTACTCGTCAGTTCCCCCTGCCCCCCCTTAAAATTCATGTCACATTCATGATACCTGAGAAGCATAGGCAGAGTTATGGGAGGGGGCAACCCCCCAAACTTCTCTGAGCTCTTTTTTTTTTTTTCTATTAACGTTGGAAAATATTGAATTCAAAAGATCTCCATGTTGAATCTTTCGTACACTACTTTTAACACTTTAATATAAATAATTGATTAAATGGCGATCTTACTCGTGTTAATTATGTAAGCATGTGTGTCAAGTAGCACTGAAACAGCTGTAAGCCACACATGCTTACATAATTAACATGAGTAAGATCGCCATTTAATCAATTATTCAAAAGATCTATTTTGCTTTTGTTTGTGATTAAGTTTCTGTGCTTAAGTTGATGAATTAATGTCTTCATATCATGTGTCTGGACTACAATATTTATTTCAAATTTCTGAATGTATAAGAATTTCTATAGGCCTACCTCATTTGAGGAATGGAAGTACTGTAATGTTTCTTTTGTAACAGCCTGTACTCAAGTGTTAGAAGTCTGCAGGTGTTCAGGTTGCCACTTGGAGATATATGAATAACATACTGCACAAGAATGCAGAAAAAAGAAACGTGATTCCAGTATAATGTGTAAACTTGAAGACGAAATAAAATAAAATAGAGTTTACATTCCATATATAGGTAAGCTTCATATAAAAAAAGTTTCTGTTAGCACTATTACGTAGTTTTATTGATGCATGCATATTTTTCTGTATGAGAGAGAAAAAGAGGGAGATTGTTTTAAGTTAGACTATGCCCTATTATAATTTGTAGTTACCTACAGTTCAAGCCCTATACAACTTGGTCCGAAACATCGCGGATATTTGTGTAACACTATAAAAAACATGCCCATAGAAAATACCTTTATTAAAATGATCATATTCCGATATACTGTACCATGGCCAAGCTATAATGGGGGGAGAAGGTAAATGTCCTTCATAACCCTATTATATGGGGATTCTATGGTTTTGCTTTGCCCCCCCCCCCCCCCAAAGAAACAGTTCTCTCTCCGCCTGTGCGAGAAGATGTACTAGCAGAGGTTGTATTCATATAAATAGTAAAATGTTTTGTTTTTGTAAATACACACACGTCCTCTTTATTTCATGTGGAGAAGGATCATTAATTTTGAGTTCAAATTTTCTCGTCTTTGCAATACTATGCATAATTCAACAAGAATTACAAATAATTATGCACAGTTATTGGTTGGAAATAAAATTACATATATATTCCGTTTCTACAGGAGACTAATGTCTCCTTCCAGTTCCTAGTTGCTATCTCCTTCTGTCCATTCAATCTCCATCCCTAAGACCTCTCTTTGACATGGTATGGCACTCTGGATTCCTTGTATTAAAGTAGCCCATGGACATCCTCTCCTTCTACCTGGTGCATTCCATGTTAAAACATTCATTCATGCCCATATCAACTTAGCCGTTTTCTGTCATCATCATCCTTTCAAGTAGTATGCCTAGTGGCCATGTTTCGGTCTCCATCTCTTATAAGGTCTTCTAGCAAGTGTTTTTCCTTGTGATGTATAGTGAAGCATCTGTCTATGTAGTCTGATACACTCTATTCCTTCTGGTTTTTTTTTTAAATACCTTCCATTACTGTAGTATCTGTACTCTTTATGTACTTTGTGTCTAATTTCTTCATTTCTGACTCTCTCCTATCTTTACTTCATAGCTGATCTTCAGAAAAAGACCATTTCTGTTGATGATAATTTATTTTTTTTTATTTTTTCCATTAATTTGTTCTATCATAGATATTTATTTTATTTTTGATTCTGATATCCTTCTGCCATAAAGTGGAATTTAACGTACCTATATTTATTCTTATATTTATTATATTATCAAAAGTTCCTCTATTATTAAATTTAGCTCCTAAATAAGTAAATTCAGTACATGCTCTTATTTTTAACATTTCTATCGAAATTTAAATCTTGAATATCACCTCTTGTGGACATATATTCTGTTTTATCCCAATCAAGTTTTTTAAAGGATAAGCCCACTCTCATAGGTGCTGTAGTTTGCCGCTAGAAGACAGTAGTAGCAAATATGGCATTCAGCAAACATGAGTAGTAATTTTGTGTGTTGCAATTTCTACTCAAGGGCCTCGTCCATTATGACTATACACCAATGATTTCGAACAGAATTTCAGAATCTGTTTTAAACATTAACAAGAAATTATGTGAGAAATTCCAGATTTACATGAACATGTTGCAAAACTGGCTGATATCACAGCTGAATAAAGACAGGGTAATGATTACATCTTTCACTGAGGCAGCTGTCCGGCTCACTGTCACACGTGCAAGAGTATTGCAATCAAAATTTACCATAAAGGATAGGATGCACAGAACAAGAAGATGATGCATTAATGACGTGACCACACCAGTCCCCGGACTTAAATCTGAGACTTTTTCTTGTTTGGTTTTGTGAAGGATACTGTCTTTGTGCCTCTGCTTCCACTATTCTTCAACTGTATCACCACTGCTATGGATCTGGTCGACTGTGCTGACACACATGTGGAACTATTATGGATTATCAGTTATCACATAGATGTCTGGCGTATCAGCAGAGGTGGAAAGATTGAGCATCTGTGAAATGTGTAAAAGAAACTTGATGAGTTTGCCTCTGTTCCAGTATAATAAAATTTGATGTCCGTTGCATGGTTTATTTGTGGTGAATTTTTTTAATGTTTTATGGACTTACAAAAGACGGTGTATTATTAGAATAAATTTACAAATTACAAGTTCCTAATACCTATCATTTCTGTTGCATAATACCCATCTTTAACCAATATTATTAGTGATTTTTTTGCTAGAAAAATTTTACTATTAAAAGTTCGTCAGAGAACCATAGGCATGTCACAGCCTCTTGGACTATATCTGCATAAATTATTTATTTAATCTGGCGGAGTTAAGGCCATTAGGCCTTCTCTATCACATCACCAGGATACAAATAAGCCTATATACAGAAAATAAATGCAGAAAGAAGAAGTAAATAAGAAATATAAATAGAATTACAAAATATACAAAAGGCACAAATTAAAAAAAAGTGAAATAAAAAAAAATACAAGTAGATAAGATCACAATGGACACAAAAAGTACTAATGCAGTATATTGATTGCCTAATATATTAGTGATTAAAAAATGATTAAATATCTATAAATAAGTAACTGATTGTACAAATATCAAGAGAAACAAAACAGTAATTATTTCGAAACATTTGCAGTATGTTAGTATACTCAGTTTACTGCATTGCATTCTACGCAGTAAGAAAATGCTTAATAAGTTTGTTTTTGAATACCGTTAAATTCTGACAGTCTCTGATGTCGGTAGGGTATTCCACAAATGCGATAGCAAGATTGTGTATGATGATGAATACGATGTCTTATGTGTTGGTATGGCTAGTATGTGGCTATATTAGTGCCATGTCCATAATCTGAGTATTGCAACTGTAGATTTTCGTGATTCTAATCCTGAGGTCACACAACACAAAGTTATTGTTCAATCTAACTGCGACTAACTGATGTTTCATTTGATGACATGGCATGGCTTGGATATGCAGTGGCAAGGTGCGCATCACGTAGCAGTGAGATTCAAGACAGAAAACACTTCTAGAATATACAGGCATGTTATAAAATGAATAAAATTGCAACTAAGCATGGAAATATTAATAAACATGTACTTAAGAGTAAAATATGTGAGAATATGTACTTTCAAGTTTACATTTTTAAGGTCTAATTGGCATGAAACTCCAACATATCACAAATCTAATAGCTTAATGTTAATAGAAAAAAACATACATAATTATCTGGGCCCTGATTATTACGTTGTTGTTTTCTAATGCCAGGCGTTTGACAATAAAGTCATTTGACCTCTTGCACTCCAATATTTTTCAAAGATATTATCATGGCCAGCCACTGAAGCACAGATTTTGAGGTGTTCCGAATCCATTTCTTGGTTTAAACTAAATATTTCGTTACATATGCGTCCTTTAAACTGAAGCATCCAATTCCAAAACTGTCTAAATCCATTTTTTATAAATATTGAGGTATTGGTGGTTTTGTCATCTACCTAAATGTCTCTAGCAATTTTCTAATGAATGTGTGCCTAAATTCCCTCTTTCCTTCCATAAATAAGCTTCAAATATGACGAACACTGCAAACAATTAGGAAAAAAAGTTATCAGTTTTTGGCGTTTCCTGAATATTGTTAAGAATGGATGTAGACATCTTTGGAATTCGAGGCTTCAACTGAACATTTTTAACATGCAAATTAATAGTAAAATGGCTGGAACAAAAAAAGATTTCGTTATTCTGAAAAATTCGTAATAGCGATATTTCACTGTACAAATTCTTGAAAAACAAAGTAATACATTTTCAGTGGATACCATCGTATATTGGTATCGAAAAAAATGAACAAGCAGATATTTTAGCAAAGACGAGCAAGATTACAGCATTCTGAAAAAAATAGAGAGATTCGAATTGCTGCTATTTCACATACTATTCCATCTATTAAGTCATTCTTATTTGGGCAAACAATTTATAATTGACAGGCAGTCAGAAAACTTGATGACAACATTATTTATTATTATTATTATTATTACTACTACTACTACTACTACTACTACTACTACTACTACTACTACTACTACTACTACTATTAATATGTTATTACTACTACTACTATTAATATGTTATTATTACTACTACTACTACTACTACTACTACTACTACTACTACTACTACTACTGCTACTACTATTAATATGTTGTTATTATTACTACTACTACTACTCCTGCTGCTGATGATGATTGTGATTATGATGATAATCTAGGTGTATATGCATCTACTCTTCAAACCTTACAGTTTGGTGTGGCTTCATCATTCATTCCTCATTCATGCTTGATTTGCATTGCATTTCGATATCATGATGGCCATTGTACAGTTTGTGTGCTTTCGTTGTAAAAGATAGAAATTGTGTAACCAAAGCATGGTTAATGTGAGCTGTGTCTGTGGCTCCAGTGCTAGTGCGCTGGTCTTCCATCCAGGCAGCCCAGGTTTCATCCCCAAGCATACCATGATGTGAATCATAGTGGGCAAAGCAGATATTGCATAGGGTTTTTCTCAGGGTACTTCGATCTCCCTTTATAATTTCACGAATACTCTCCACCTCCCTGCTCATTTCATCTATAATCTACAATAGTAAAAATAGGCTGAGGTGAAGTCTTTGGCTAGTATGGGTTTCTGATGCTGATGAGGGAAGGGCTTGGGGCTCTGGGCTCCTGGGTCTTATCAGGATACTTTTGTGCGGATGTAACCTGGTTCTATCAGGGACTGAGCCAGGATTGCTCATTTATCAGCGTCGGATTTACGAATGCCATCCAGGCTACCTGTCGAACTTGGACAGTCATCAACATATAAGGCACACAATGGGCCAAAGCATATCTAAATGTACAGACCCGTCTGGTTCCAGTCCTCATAAAGCCAAGCCAACAGTTAATGTGTGCTAATGAAGAAGGAAAAATGGAGAGTTAGCTCAGAATAGCATTGGCAAAATAACGATGTGTTTTTTCTTTTCCTTTCGACTGAAATATCACAAGCTTAAACAATAGAGAGTATAAGCTTTCTCCAGGAGAAAGGTAAAGCTCTGTATGAAATATTGCACTGAGTTTGTGAAATATAAGAAAAATTGCGATCTTCACCCAATCAATGTTGTAAACAAAATTCTCAAAGAATGACCATTGTATCACCTGCCTACAGTCCCTACTCTGTTCCAGTTAGCTTTATCAACTTAACCCTGTGATACTCTCTGGCATCTAAGAGTAGAAATATGAAAATTCCTTAGCAATTCAATATTGCAGGTACCATGAGATTCAGAGCTAGCATGCATTTATATTCCATTGTATCTTAAAAGTTTTTCATACAGTGAACATATTATATTTGAGGGGAAAGGTAATGCTAATGAAGTAATATAAAACATGATATTTCGAAAGATGGAAATTTATTTGTCTTCAGATGGAGAGAGGTCACTAATTAAGGCTGAACCACATAAGCTGACAACCTAAAACTTTGATTGATACTGATAGTTATGTTCAAATATTTCATCAGCGATAGAAAAGGTACAATCCAAATCTCTTTCTCTTCATAAACTGACATTGATTGCCCTCTTTAAACTATTGAATGCTCATGTACAGCCTTAGCTCCGTCCTCTTCCTCCACCCCCTCCCCCCCAAAAAAAGAAGCTTTTTCAAAAACTCATTTCAGCCTACTCCTATTATAGCTCGTTTCTTCTTCATCTTCTTTTTTCTATCCTAGCTTGTTTTCTTCTCCATTTTTTCCTATGATAGCTCGTTTCTTTCTCCATTTTGTTCTATTCTTGCCTCATTTTCTTCTTCATCTTTTTACTAATCTAGCTCGTTTTCTTCTAGTAATTTTCCTATTCCAGCTCGTTTTATTCTTATTCTTTTTCCAATTCTAACTCTTTTATTCTTCGTCATTTTCATATTCTAGCTCGTTTCTTCTTATTCATAATCTTTTTTTCTATTTTAGCTCGTTTTCATCTTCTCATTTTTTTATTCTAGCGTGTTTTCTTCTTCATAATTTTAGCTCGTTTAATTCTTCTTTTTTTGTTCTAGCTTCTATTCTTCATCGTTTTTCTATTCCAGCTCGTTTTCTTCTTCATCATAATCTGTTTTCTATTTTTGCTCCTTTTCTTCATCATTTCTTTACTCTAGCTCGTTTTCTTCTTCTTTATCATCTTTTTCCTATTCTAGCTCACCTCTGCGGTGGCTGAATGATCAGACCTTCAGACTGTCACGCAGGCGGCCCGGGTTCGATTCCTGGTCAGGTCTGGGATTTTTTCATTGAAAAAATCCAATGAAAAAATCCATAGTGACACTTGTGGCGAACAAGGTCGCAGTTGGGGTTTTTTCCCGGGGTTCTCCTGTTTTTCCCCAAATTAGGGTTTACATCATTCCGTCACCATTTCTCCATTTCATTATCATTCTGTAGCGTTCCCCAAATGCTGGCTGGCGACACATGGAGGGATGAATGGGGTTGCCTGCTCGAAACCTGGACCAGAGAACTTTAGTGTGGTCAGTCAGTGTGAGTTTGGGAATGCGTCACCAGAGGGCTAGCGCAATAGTTCTGAACAAGGTCGCAGTGCTGGACCGTAGTGCCCCCCTCCGTTCAATTCAATTCCTATTCTAGCTAGTTTTCTTCGTATTCTTCAATATCTTTTTCCTATTCTAGCTCGTTTTCTTCTTCTTCATCATCCTTTTCCTTTTCTAGCTCGTTTTCTTCTTCATTACCACCTTTTTCCTATTCTAGCTCATTTTCTGCTTTTTTATAATTTTTTTCCTATTTTTTAAACAACTAAGTAAACTAAAAGAACTCCAAAAGGAAATAATATTTCAATGGATACTTGGTCATTGTGGTATACCTGGAAACGAGAAAGTCTATAATATTGAAAAACAGGCAACATATTTGCAACCAAGACCTCTTCAAGTGATATCTCTATCCAGTCTTATTTTATAAATCTATGGATCGACAATTGGCTCTCTTCTGACAAAGGAAAAATTTTACAGTCTGTTCAAGAGAAACAAAATGACTTGGAAATGTACAAAAACTTGCCCAGACATGTTCAAACATTTTTAACAAGAGCCAGAACATTGTCACACAATATTGTATTGGGGGGGGGGGGGGAGCAAAGTGAAATAGTGAACATTGTATTACAGGTGATGAATATGAATTAACTTGTTACTTTATGATCCACAGAGTTGCTGATAATGGAGCATTCAGCGTTGTCACAGAGCAGAGGCTGTGTGCTATAAGGCTTTGCATGTCTGGACTCTATTTATAAGATATCAGTACTTGTAAAAAATTAGTTGTAGAGGTTCAAATGCATGCATATATTTTTTAAAGTTCATGTTCTTGTAACTACAGTGCATGAACCTTGGGGATCATTACAGAGGTGCAATAGAATGTTTGTCTTGTCATGCTCTTATTTGTCTCGTGGAGTTTATTCTATTATGTCTCCATCCTGAACTGCTGGTTCGGACAGGGTGGTGTATACACAGACGACCAGACGACAGGTGTTATTGAGTTAATTGTGAAATTCTGCTGGACAGGCTGAAATGTTGGAAATCTTTACAATGTTTTTAATTGTGAGATTATTTTGCCAGTCTTACATTAAGACCTGCCTTACATGATACCTATTTAAATCGATAAAAAGTGCAAGCAGTAGTTTTTAGTATCGAATTTGTATCATAAGAATCTACTAGAGCTGCAGAAAATTTACCAGATTGGAAAATTTAAGTTCTCACGTCTATGTGCTGGATGATATTGTTCGTAGTTTTTGTATGGTTAATTTAAAATAATTAGGAAGTGTAAATTTAAATCTAAATACAAAAACACAGCAGCCCAGATTTTTCTTTGTCTCTCATCAATTTTTAAAGCTATCCATTTGAAATGTTTAATCTTGCGAAAAAAAAAGCTGAAAACACAGAGAGATGTGTCAATTTTTCTCATAAACTCTTGGAAGGATTTGAATGAATTACAGACATCATTTAATTTTGGTAACTAGAAATCTTTTACTATGTTAGTCTGGAAATAAGATTTTTTTTTAGACTGTGTAAAAAAATTAATTGAAATCCTTTCATTAGTTTATGAGAAAAATTGACACTTTCCGGTATATCCCCCTTTTTTTTCTACAAGGTTATTAAAATTTGTATATGTTCACTGAGATATTAAAATTGACAGGTTATGTTCATCAGTGTTTTCTTAAAAATTGACAGGTTGTATTCATCAGAGGTTTCTTAATCTGTCTTAAAAATTTTAAATGGATAGCTTTAAAAGTTGATGAGGTACAGAGCAAAATGTGGGTTGCTGTATTTTATTTTGTAGCAGATTCACATTTCGTGGTTACCTTGAAAGAACACGTTGAGAGTTAAGATGCAGAAAATAAAATCAAATGTCGTAATATTTATAGAAGCTTTAATAACTGCGAGAAAATTGCACTTGTTTCTGAAAATGAACTCTATTCTGACAACATTGTGTTTCAGTAGTAGAGATTGTGATACGTATTTTTAGCTTAGTTATTTTTTTAATGCGCAGTATGATAATGTATATAGGACACATCTGCATCATTTATGTGTGTTTTAGCTGATTAAATATTTTTCGATATTTAAAATTTGTTTAAAAAGTTTCCTGATAGCAATGATACAATATCAGAGTCATTAAAGGAAGAATATTAGTGTTTTAAGCTTTGAGAAAAATTTTGTCTCTAGAGCTTAGATACGTAATTTTATTTATAAATTGAACACGACATAAAATTATAAAATAAAAGTTGCTGTTCAGATAAATCTTCTATGGTGTTCGACATGGTGTGATGTTGAGCTTCTGTACTGTGTTAGGATATGGATGTATAAGCAGCTAACAGTTTGCAGTTATAACCTCTGCAATGAAGTTGAAATGCAACTGTGAAATGTTGGATGATTTTACATTTTACATCCATGGCGCAATGCAAAAACCGAAGAATCTCGTGCGAAATTGCTGTTTCTTTTAAATCAGGCTAAAATTAATAACTGATACTAAAGCGCTTAAATATCTCAAACACATGAAAATGCTCCAAATTCATACACAGCTTTATTAATATTATTTCTTAATTCGAATGTAGTGGAAGCCTATTAATAGTATGTACTTTCACTGCTTCTATGTTTATCATCATTATACCCTACAGTAAGTCCCAGCGAATTTTCCTTGTTTCTGTTAGCCTACCAGTGGTAAGTTCCCCTGCTACCTCCACTGCTTACATCCATGAACTCACAGTGATTCACCGAATTACAACATACGTAATTGTTTTATTAATAGCATTCATTACTCTCTCTCCTCACAGTAGCTGCCTACTTGTGTGATACATAATTCACATTTCATCATTCACAGAAATTGTCTCATTAAACCTCCTCACTAAATTTAGTGTTGCTTTTCTACACGGAACTGTGCAACCAGGAAATTTACGTTTAAAGTTTTCTTTAAGGGCTCGCTGCAGGTTGGCAGGCTGATAACTCCACATCTTAGATGTGCCAGTCTATCCTTGATAAGAATATGTGCAGTTTATTCTCTTATAGTATGTTGTATTTTTCACTGGATAGATATTCAGTGCTTGAACAGGTATATATTTTGAAAATGTACATACAAAAAATGAAATTGTATGGCAGAACAAGGGAAAACTTTAGACGTAAATTTCCTGGTCCCCAAGTTCCATGTATAAAAACAATACTAAATTTAGTGAATAGTGAAACAGGTTCTGTGAATTATGTATCACACAAGATGGACAACACTTCCAGCAACTGCTGTGAGGAAAGTGAGTACCGAATGTTATTAATATAACATAGGACATAAGTTTTAATCTGGTGAAGTGCTGAGAGTTTACGGATGCAAGAAGCAGTGGTAGCCAGGGAATCTGCCTCTGGTCAGTTGACAGAAACACTAGGAACATTTGCTGGGAATCACTGTATAAGAAACTTTTGATATCGTAAAAATCATAATTTAATATTTAATCCAGAGTTGACTTGATCTGTATTTAATTATGCCTATTTGGCATTTCAGTTAATGATAGTTACAGGTAGTAATAATAATAATAATAATAATAATAATAATAATAATACGCATAATTATACCAAATTGTTAAAAAATTTAAATTAATTAAAAATGAAAATTCCAGCATAATTTAATATTTATAACCTATTAGTATATGCTTTTGCAAAACTCCTAATTGAGTTTCTCAACTACACCCAATTCAGTTACCGATATTACAAAAGCTGCATATCGATGAATAAGAAGAGATGCCTCATTTCTCTAAATTTGCAAATGAATAAAAAAAAATGTTTAAAAATTAATTTTTCTCAAAATAGACAAACTCTTTATAATATGTGTCTGCTTTGCAAGATCTACTCTAGGACAAAATATTAGTTAACTGTTCAATTTTGTGACTATAATAATAACGTAGTTATTCTAAATAATAATGTTGTTAAATCAAATTAACATTTTTGAAGATATGAGGTATCACTTCTTAGCCATCGATATAATGGCCAATTCAAACAATGTAGATGCCTTAATTGTTCAGTTTAATGAATCTCATTTCAAACAAAATCATGACTCGAAATGGACATTTTCACGAACCAAAATGCGCTGTTATTTTCATGGACACAGTGCTGTTGATGATAACAACGGAATTAATGACCAGTGAGATGATGCCAAGTATTGCAATCTTAGACCTACATCCTACATATTAACATTGAAATATTTCTGTGGTGCGCCTTAAAAAGGTCATAAGTCATAAATTGCAAGTTTTTGAGTAGAGCAAAAGCAGACCAATATCATTATGATGGGCTGGAACTTTGATGTCCTACATCACTGATCATCAACTCAGGTGCTCTTTCGAGACGAGCAAGCAAGCCAGCTGTGTGCAAGATTCCAAAGATATTTGAGAGATAGAAGGAGACACTTGGCATGCGAAAACTTGAAGCCGGTTTGAAGGAGGGACATAGCAATATTAGAGATTTATAGTGCACATATTGCCAAGCAGGCTGCAGAAATTGGCGTATTTGGTAGTCTGAATGATCAATCGCTTGATTTTGATCCTTTTACAATTGACTTTAAAAGCCTTGTATTTGCAGTAGCTTTTGTGTACCGTACAATCAGGGCAACCTACGAAGTGAATGAGTGTAACCTCTATGAAGATTACTATAACAAACTGAGCACTGTAAAATTATATTTATTTTGCCAAACAACAGGAATAAGTCCCACTATGCATAATTGTGCTGTATAATGCAAAACAAAATACATAAACTTATTAAGTCTGAGGATAAAGAAAAATTTTATACCTAAATAAAGTCACAAATTTTAATCAAATGGCGTGCACAAAAGTTCATAAAGCAATTTTGTATAGAGTAGGTTGTAATGATAAGCCAAAATCCGGAAGGTTATTTTTAAGAGATAGAGAATTAAAAATAAGTTATACATGTGAATTAAAAGTGAGCATTTTAGTACCGTTATTGTTGATTAAAATTGGAAATATGCAGTAATTGTATATTTCTTCAATTGAGGACCGTTTTTGCAAAACTTGCTAACTGAAAAAACTAAATTTTACAGGAGAGACAAAACACTGTAGTAAGCAAATTTTGCTGTAACTCTTACTTAAAGGAGAAAGCAAGTTTTGAAAAAACGATCACACTTTGACACACTATAATGAAGAGAAATAATCCAATTTTACTAAGACGCCTTTTACATCATGCCTTATGTTAACGAATCCATCAAAATCTCAATTTTGCAAATTTTGCAGTTAGCAAGTTTTGCAAAATCGGTCCTCAGTTTCTTTTCACTGCATTAAAATTAATAAGATATAATAGTTCCTTACTCATAATTATTACACTATTAACGATTTTATATAGGCCTAAAAATAATTGAATTACCCTCCTCCCCCGGAATAAGGGTCTGTACATAGGGAAACAATGTAATAGAGTCAACAGCAATTCGAAAGGCGATAGTCTGCTAGCGTTTGCATCGAGAGAGACAGATAGAGAGAGCAAGGCAGCGTACAACATTGCCACATCATACTCACGAGCATGTGCAATACAAATAGCGCAGGAGAGAATTTAAATTATCAAAAGACAATTATGGTCTTAGCGGTTGATTACTGTAAGCATGACACCAAACAAACCCTCTTTCCTTCACTAACAAAATTCTTTGCACGGTTCTCAATCCCAGACCACATGCTTCTGCAGTCGTTTCTTGCGCGGTGGCAACGTTGCAGCCAGCATCAAGATGGCTGGCAGGATTCTGCTCGTCAACTTTTTAAAATAATTATACACCTTAAACAATATTTTCCGCGCCTGCCTGTGCAATACTTGTCTTTTACAGTCTCTTCTTCCATTTATTTATCTTACATACACACAGTAAATGTTAGTTTTACTTATTCAATGTATTGAAACACTCACACGTGAACAAACGAACTCGGGAAGTACTTGTTACAGACTGATTCCGATTGGTTCTACTGTACAAGCTTGTGATGTCACATACCAAAAATGCTACGGCGCATATAGCAGCCAACCACATTCCGAACTGCCGTCTAGTATATGTACTCTTATTTCGGGGGGGGGGGGGATATTCACTTGTTGTGTGAACAATCTTCTACCAATAGGTAATTGAAGTTAGATCTGAAATTCCTTTAATAATGCATTATAAGAGTAAAAATTATTGTTATTAATTACTACCATATTTATTTTCTTAAAATACACATATCGAAAGAAACGCTTTTGAATTTGTTTCTATATGTGGTAATTAATAATTATTTTTATATAAAGGTTTCAGCATAATTGAAGCATGTTCTAATTTTCTATATACTAAACTGTTATAAAGTAATTTTAAAACATGTTCATCCTTAAAATATTTCTTGAATTACGAAAAATAAATTCTGGTTGTCCATATACTTCATCTATAATCTCATAATTTGGTTTTCAGAATTTAAATTGTGTGTAAGGATTAAACCTAGATCTTTAATAGGAAAAGCACACGCGATATTTCCAGAATTCCTACTGTATTGAACATTTGGTTGTAGAGAAACTCTATGAAAACTTATGAAACAGCATTTTTAACATTCAATGAAAAATTATTTAGTATGAGTAATAGGACAGGTAATAAGACTGTTTATGTCATGTGACGCAATTAAAATTATACCATAGGCTATACATTAATATCTGCAATAAAGATTAGTAATTACATGCCTTAACTGTTTCTCAATTCATTAAAACACATATTCCATATATCTAACTTTAGATTCCATGCTATTGTTTTATTGATACAACCAAGAAAGGTTAATAAATATAAAATGTAAATAGCATTTTCACTCGGTACAGAATAGAGTATGTAGCCTCATAGTGAAGGACTGGTGGCAAAGGTATTTCAATGCTTAGCCACAGTAGCCTATCTATGCCTCGAATGTCTTTGGATCCGCTCTTGCAAACTGCTCAGGTGCAGTGGAGAGCGCTCTTGCACAAAGAACACAGGTTGCTGATCACTGCTTTACATTATTATGGAAGAGAATAGACATATGCTTTTTATACCATTTAAAAAAGTACATTTTTTGTACTCATATGGCGGTTATAACTCAAAACCACCAATTTCAAACTTACGCCCTTTTACCGCGCGCAATAGATTTATGTACACATCAATATTAATATAAAAATTTCGGAAATTTTCGCCCCTTCATCATATTTACACAGACAGAAACCATGAACGGTAATCACTTCATTTAGCTGAAGAAAAGCTATATTGAATAAAGTACACATTTATTTTCTTCACGTATATTATTACTAGCAAAAGAAAGTGATTTCCGGCCATTCACTTGTGACTGTAATTGTTGTTTTACAAAGTCATTGAAATGAATAGGTCTGCTCTGGTCGCAGTTTGAACAATAAGAAATTCGACTTGCTGCCTAGCAGTGGCCTATGACATCTGATCATTAGCTTGATATGGAGTGATAAAGTGTTGCTGAGTCCCGGTCCTTTTTTAATTTCATTAATGTTCTGCCATGGTTCAGAACCTCAATGATACTCAATGCAGAATCAAGCATATAAAAAACAGTACCGGTATTATAAATTAGTGAGAGCTTATATGAATACTATAATGCCTACAATAAACCAGTACCAACAGTGTCGATAGTGTCTTGTCAGTATTTTTAACAATTTAATTCACACTAATTGAAAAATGTATTAAAATATCATTTATATAATTAATACCAAATTAAAATGATCCGGAATGGACAAAAGCTATTTCTTATGAGATAGGATGGAAAAGTTACTGAAATTCACGAACCAGAATGCTATTCTGGTCTGCTCTGGTCCATTTCGATCCCTGAACAAAATTGTTATGTAACATTTAATTTTATGTATCGTTCAGGAAACAGCTGTGTTTGTAATGAAACATCTCACAGAGCTAATAATATTGCAATCTTCTTCATGGTACAATTCATTTCACTCATTGTCCACTTTAATTAGATCTCTCTCCTCTCCTCTCCTCTCCTCTCCTCTCCTCTCCTCTCCTCTCCTCTCCTCTCCTCTCTCTGTCACCCTACCCTCCCTCTCTCTCTCTCTCTCTCTCTCTCTCTATATATATATATATATATATATCTTTCTATAGCTCTCACTATCTCTCTCTCCCCCTCCCCCCCTCTCCCTTTCTCTAAATACTGTAGTTTTGTTTTGTGCCTTCCTTTTGCTTCTATGTTGATTTGATTGAGCAATTCCATTACGAGTTTTGCAGCATCAAAATTTTATTGTTGAGACACTGCGAACTACTTTATCATCTCATTTCTTTATTTATGCAGACACATACAATTGGAATATGTGTAAGCATCTGTTATATGTTGAGTTGCACTCTTGTATTCAATGCAGTTTTATGAGGGAAAAAAGACTTGTTAAATATTATTTATTATTAATCTGTTAAAATCAGTATGTGAAATTAATGAGGAGATTGTTAGCATTCGATGTATTTGTTTACAAATTACAAAATGGTGTAGCATTAATTTTCTTTACCAAATAATGGCTTTTAGTTATAAGCCATATTAGCAGAGTGACTTAACTTTTATGTGTAGGATATAGTTTATAGTTTATTATGTAACAACAAATCATGTTAAATAGAAATGATTGTAAAAGCTGAATCTTTGTTCACCATGAAGTGTTACATTCATATTATATTCTTTTGCAAAAATTTCCACTCTTCTTTGCAAAGTTCTGTTTGTCAGTGGGAATTGTACAGTTTTTTTCCTAAATAGAAATAGACTGTTAGTGAGGACACTGCTAGCATGGTCAACAGTATTCCTGTGTATAACGTATCATTTTATGTTATTTGCGAACTCGTGTTTCTGCTGTGAGTTTGGTACATTATTGTATGTAATCATTTGTAGTGATATAACTGCAGACCAAATATCTTGTGGGATAAGTAATCGTAAGCCCTTAGAGTAAGCAACAAGCTTTGGATTTTTTTTTTCTCTTATAAAACACTATTTCATAAATAAGAAATGTTTAATTATGAAAGGAATTAGTATATGGTTTAAAAGAGCATGCTGTTACATATTCAGAAGACACGTGATTGTTCAAATCACTAACTCAGCAGGCATTCATAATTTGGGACTTTGCACAGATGCGAAACTACAATTTTATTGTGAGGGATCATTCTCGGTGGTGTAGTGGTTACCATGTTGAATTCTGAGGCTCACAGGTTCAATCTTGGCCTAGGCCATTGGATTTAAAAGACAATAACATCCTCAGTATGATTTCCTCCAATGGGGGAAGTAAAGCTGAGAGTTGTAAGTTTTAGATTTACAGCACATAAAAAACCCCGTTTGTGGTAGAAAACTCCAGGCAAAATTTTATGGACCATTCCTAGCCCACACTGAATTTTGATAGTGAATTATCTGTACATTTGAAAGTATCATTAATTAAAAATATTAGTATACTAGTTATTGTTACGGAACTGTCAGCATGTGCCTATAATACCATATTTTGATGTAGAATACGTCTTTGTTCGCACAGTATATATGGAGCTAAATTCTCTGTGTGTGTCACGAAATTAGACGAGATTAGAAACTCTTACTGTGAGAGAACATTAGAGATATCCACATGAATCAAATTGCACTTCAGAGTATAGGGACTAAAGTTTTTGACATGTAGTCTGAGCAATGAGTCATCGCTGTATGTGTGGTGGGAATAGCAACAGTATAGTAGGAGAAGTTGTGTCGCACACCAATAAACAACCATAACTCGGAAACGATACATTGTACGACTTTGATTTTGTCATTTGATTCAGAATTAAAAGTTCTGTAATAATGCCAATTTCCTAAGTTTTGAAGAGGTTTAAACGAAAATAATTTTTAAATAGTTGTGCTCAAGAGATACTTTTAGTGAAATGTCGAAGCATATGATCATATCACAGACATGTTAGCCAATGTAATTTTTAATTGGTTTATTTTACGATGCTTTTATCGATTGAGATGGTTGTCTGATGTGAGTGAAATGAAGGTGATAAGATCAGTGAAATGAGCCCAGGGTCCTAGCGCCAAAAGTTACCTTGCATTTGTTCTTAATGGGTTAAGGGAAAACCGGGAACAAACCTCAACCAGATAACTTGTCCCAACCAAGATTTGAACGTGGGTCCGCTCATTTCACTGTCAGACATGCTAACCATTACTCCAGGTGAACTTAAAAAAAACCTCTACATATTTTGTTACTATTAGAGATTTATATCTTATATCCCACACATTGCAGATTATGTGGTGTATTTTACCTGCCCTCATGTTTTCATACTTTGTTATGTTCCTGCAGTCTCGCGACATGACATGACTGCAAAGTTTGTAGCTCCATGATCGAAAAATAGCCGACAAGTGAATATTGTCTAGAGTCTTCTCATTCAGAGACAAGCTTCCTTTACAAGCTGAAATCTATAACATGGAATTCCCAGATATACTTTACAGAGGATTTTTATCACCCTTGTCAGAGCTTAAATTCGCGAACTTTGAATTTGCTAAGTGTATTACTAATCTTTTATTTTAGTTATTAAATATGGTGAAAGCAGAGAATATACTATTGCCCTAGTAATTAATCAGGATTTTAGGTATCTCTCACTACTTTTTCTTATAGGAAATCTTTCCTCTTACCAAGTACTTCAGATGTCTATTCAAGTTTAGCTATTTTAGTGTACAATGTTTATATTGTCAAAATGAAACATTCATAAGAAAGAAAATGGAACAGTTCCATATGCAAGTTATATATTATTTTTCAGCATTTTTTAGTGCTGCAAAATATTTTGCTGCTTTAATTTATTTGAAAAGAATAATCATCACTTCAGTTTTGTAGACGTTAAATAAAAATATATTAATTTTTATCAGTGAAGCTTGAACCCCCGACCAATCAACTAAGGAACTGTATGATATACTCAGCATAAGGTTGTACTGATAAAACAATGTCGAAATAATATTTTGAAAGTAAACAGACCATGAACATTTATTGAACTCCCTATCAGTAATAAGCTTAACTGCTTTCAACAGAAGTAAAATTTAGTAGTGAACATCTATTTTTGGTTGCGGTATTTACGTACGAATGCTTATCTTTCGTCTTATCAGATGTGTGTTGTTTAATAATTAATCCAGAAAGGATTACTTCAGTATCCTACGTGTGTTTCTGTACCTATACTGTTATCAAAGTACAATTCAGTTGTAACAGTTGTCGTCATAGTAGTATCTCCAGGTCTACTGGGGAAACCAACAAGCTAGTTAAATACCTACACAGTAGGTTAATACGTTGAGAGTTCACAGAAAAGAGTTTTAAGAGTCTTTATTCCAGAAAATTTTATTATAACACTTGCGTTTAGTATCGTATTATAATAGGTGTAAGTATATTTCATGGTGCACTGCAAAATTTAATTGCTATAAAACATACAAGTCAACGAACATAACCACAGTCAAATTACGACAACCACGTGACAGTACATACTGTAAACAGACAAGATCGTAGACAGTTCTGGTCCCCACCTCTTTTATATAGTATGTTAGTACAAACTTAAAACTACGTGACAAAAATTTGACTCCTTAATGCGTAATTCACACTATTTCACGGACTTGGCTAGAAGGACAATTCCATTCCCCTCCCCTTTTTCTTTTGAGAGTAAGAGAGAGCGAAACTGGAAAGTAAAACTCTTGGTTGTTCCCTTTCCCATTTAATACGTGTAATATGGCTAATTACAGTAAAATGTTGTTATGACGAACGCCAGTGTAACGAAATATTCAGTATTAAGAAATTATTTTCTGTCCCCTGCCTTTTTCCCATAATTTAATGTTGAAATATTTCGATTTCGTTTTTGCAAAAAAAAATAAAATCTGTACTGGTATAACGAAATAAAAATGTTGCTTTCTTGCAAAAAAAAATCTATTTTTAGCGAAAAAAATTTTTATGTAGGGTTAGCAAGTAGAAACATGTTGTATATTATAATAATATTGCAATTGCATACGTGGTCATTAACTATCTAGCTAATGCAGATTTCTCTGAATTTTGTGTTAGATTTTTCATGCAGTTGTTTCCTTTTTCTCCTTCTACCAATCATGGTTCATTAATTTCGCAACATGGCGCCTCCAATCACAGCTTACTAATCTCACAACATGACTTTCCCAAACAATATGATACCTCTTGTGCTTCATAAAACTTGAATTTTGTATTTTTCGTATGCCTTTCTTTAAACTTTTTCTTTTCAAATGCAGTGCAAGTTCAGCTTTTTGGCTTATTTAAGGATATTTTCTAGACCTGTATGCAAAATATGTGGAATTTACGGTGTAAGTAGAGGTAAATAAAAATGTATGATTTTTTTCTTCATAAAATAATGTACCAAGTAGGCCTATTTTGATATAACGAAGTAATTTCAGAGGTCCCTAGGATTTCAACATATTGGTATTTCACTGTACAAATAAAACTTGAACAACAAAACGTAGCATGTTTAGAGAAACTTTCAACAATAAATTTAGGTAATCTTGCGGCACATCATTTGTTCGTTAATTCATTCATTCGAAACAAAAGAAGTGATGATCCAACTATTCGAAGTGTTAATAGTTTCCTTCCTTTGATTTATGAGAATTACATAAGTGACTTACAACCAGAAACATTCATCTCTCACCTTACATAAATATTTGGTTTACTGTCTTATAAAGTACTAATGAATTGTTTAAATATTGTTGGAAATGTGTACACTCAAAAGACAAGTAAGAACCATACATATGGCGTACAGTTTTCTATCCCGTATGTTAATAACAGTGGATAGTTAAAAGACAAATAGCAAATGAAGCATGCAGATTATTTATTTCGGCCATTAACGGCTTTGGTGCATGTATTATACATTGTACTTTACAGTATTGTTTACATTTTAGCCATTAATTTTAATCAGTGGTTTTAATACAGTGTAGTTTAATTTTATTATACAGGGAATATCTTGGTTATGAAAACTTATATTCTGCGGTTGTTCAGTGGTTTGAAAGCTTTGTTTCTTGCAGAAAATTTTCCCTGTTCGTGTAACTATGGTATTTAATACCAAAGATAATCCCTGTATAATTTGGTGGTGATATTTAATTATGTCCTAAGCAGTATTAGTTATCTTCTTATTAAGGTGGACAGGGTCATGGAACTTCTGTTTTGATAATTAACACTGTAACAGTTCCACAAATACGGATTATGTTGCAATAAAACTGTGATAATAAAATGGTTGTTTTATTTATATGTGAGACTTAATGTGTTAACCCTATAAATCATTGGGAGTTTAGAGCTTTAAAAGCATGCAAAGTTTTTCATTTGGTGTGTAGTTAATGTATGGTTAATAAATATTAAGGAATATATCTGGGAGTCGTGCCTAATGTGCATTGTAACAAACAGAAAGAATAAAGTGTTATATGAAGTACACAAATATTTCAAGTCTCAAATTTATTTTCTTGTTTTTACTTTGTGAGGATTAAAAAAAAAAAAGTTTGTTCAAGATTTTTATGAGCACTCACGTTTTCAAAATCTGTGATAAAAGAAATAGATATTGCTAAACATCCTTAATGCTATGCGATTAAAGTTTGATTCTTTCATATCCTGTACAAATTAGCTCTTAAAATGTAACACAGTTCACCAAAGTAAAACCAGGATCTAATCAGTGATAATTTAAACACTGAGTACTCAATATAATCTGTTTAAACACCTTCATGCTCACATCATACATGTCATTGCTTTGATTTATCTTAAAGACTGGAAAATTCGATTTTTTATGCACATTGAAAAATGTTGCAACATTCCATTCTAAGAAACGATGATTAAAGAGAGATCTCTAGCAGACGACATTACAATTTTAATATTTATAATATACAGTATAACTCCTATTTAACGAATCGTTGGGGACCACTGTTTCCTTTTTTTTTTTTTTGAACTGAGGTTTTCACTAAATGGGGGTTAGCCATAAAAAGTACATGGAAGCTTCGAGATTTGTTATTTACTTTTGAGATTTGTTAGTATTTGTTATTTGCTATTGTATTTGTGGTCCAAATGTATTCGAATCAGGAAATGGCAAATATGAACCTTATGTATGGACATGCTAATTGAAATAAGAAAGATTCAAAGACTTTATGCTGAACAGTTTCCTAACAGACGTTTACTCAACAAGACCTTCCAGAGAATAAGGTGTAGAAATAAAGTTGTAATAAGGAAACATGTATGAACTAAAAAATGCCTGTAATTTAAAAACAAAGTGAAATTGACTACCTATATATTTACATGAACATTTCTTTCTATTTCCCAAAGGCTTTCCATATATTAGTTAACACACTATATAAGGGATTTAGAAATCATTAATGCCTGGATGTTAGGTTTTCCAGGCAAACCCTAACACTACATCCAAGAGAACTTTTATGCTGACGCACATTCCCAACCCATAACCAGTTGACCATACTAAGTATCTAGCTTTCGAGCAGGTAACTCGTCCCTTGACCAGCCCCCTCTGGATGTGGTCAGCCAGTGATTGGGGATTACTTTGTAATGATAATGTAATGGAGATAGGTCAGAATGATGTTGATGAGGTCAGAATGATGTTGATGCCTGATGTGGGGAAGTGAGAAAGCCCCAAGAAAAACCCCAGCAGCAATCTTGTCTGCCGTAAGTGTCACTGGATTTTTTAATAAAAAATTTCAGGCCTGACCGGGGTCAATGTTTGTCTGACTATTATATGGCAATGAAATATTAGTATTTCGTACACATTCCAGTAATATATAAATTTCTATTTTGCTTTTGGTGCAGAAGAAATTCTTATTTTCCTTCCAAAAAGATCATAATAGTCTATGAAAATGGAAATCAAGGAATGTCGGATCTTAATCAAGATTAATCACAATCACTGACAAACCACCAATACTAGTAAATGGCAATTAATGTGTATTTTTACTATGTAGAGTACTCCCTAAATAGCTCATATGTAACCAGCTGTCATGTAAGCAACAATACTGACGAACTTTAAACTAATATAATTAGTAAAGCAGCCTTAAGTTTGACATATATTGTCCAACTTCTGCTTACAACTAGAAAATAGTGCTTTACTTTTGTATTTTGATATATTGAAATAATCGTTTTTACAAATTTGAGATCCAGCATTAAAATATGTATACCTTAGAAGTGACTTACACATTTTAAAATTTATCTCAAGGATCCATCTGTCTGCGTACAGCTTACACAACTTCTCCCCTCCTCCCTCCTCCCAAACTATTAGACAATTTGTCCACATTAATCATCATCATATCCGTCATGTATTAGACCCTACAGGATCTGTTACGGTCTCATGCCAGCGCTTTCGTGGTCTTCCCAATTTCCTCTTTCCTCTTGGTACATAAGTAAGAATCTGTTTAGGCCATCTAGTGCGATCCATCCTTTCGACATGTTTTTTCCACTGAAGTCGATATTGTTGAACAAAATTAACTATAGGATCCATTTTTAGTTCCTGCAATATGTCCACATTTTTACGGTGTTCCAGCAAAGAGCATCCCGCTGTTCGTCACATGAACCTCATTTCAGCTGTCGTCAGCCTTTGCTCATCAGCTTTTCTGATTGTCCATGCCTCGCTGTCCACATTGAAAATATGCAAAACAGTTCATTTGGAAAGTGTATGTAAAATGTAACAGTTTTTGCCTTAGTAATGTTATGAAATAATTTGTAGCTCCTATGCCAAAATTGAAAAATGTTTTGCTTTGCTCAAAATCTGTTGTGGCAATTTCATTCTTACATGTCTTATTACATAGGAAATAGTGTGTCAAATGAAACAAGGTAACTTTTATATCCCAAAATGTTTGATTCCAAATACCTGTACGTCGATATACTTTAAACAACTTATTATTAGCTGGCCTGTCACATCAGCAAGCTCATGATTAGAGTTTGAGACAGAGGTGGAAAGCATATTGACTATTATGGCTGACATTTTTTGTTACTGCGAGTTACTTGGACACATATTGTGACGTGCAGAATCTTTGTGTCGTTTCCTGGATCTGTAAATATTATTTAAATCACTATAATCTGTATCATTCCACACAAGTTTTTCACGAGAAAGTAATAAACAAAGGCACAGAAGAAGTTTACTTATCCCTACACATCTACAGTCAATTTTATCATCATTAACAACACAGAAGTTCCCGGTTCGGCAATCTTACCTGCAGATACGATTCTTAAATCGCGTAGGCCAGCGTTTCTCAAACTTTTTTGAAGTGGGGACCATTTTTTTAAGTCACAACAGTTCCACGGACCACCTTACTCTTGTTCCCTTCGAAAGCAAATTTGTCATTTTTGTAGCATATTTTAATACCAGTATACTTATATTTTAAAATAGAATTAATTAATTATAATACTTTTGTAATTTGATATTTTCGTAGCCAATTACAAGTAACTTATAACAAATTCTGTGCATTGTTGATTCATCGCTTGCCTGTTAGCAGTTGGTTGTTTGAAATCGTCTTACTGTGGTACACGCAGTAGATGTCCATGTCTCTGTTAAATAGTGCCCATTATAAATAATGGAAAACTGACTTCGATCCGGATCTTTGAAAATAAAGAAACATGAAGATATAGTCCGACCATCGGATCTATGCCCCCGTAAGATATCGAATTGAATCTTAATTCCTTTTCAGCCTCGGCAATTTATTTCTCCCCCTGTATTCCTATTTCTCTCTTTTCTATCCCTGTCTCTTTCTCTCCCCACTACTCACAATTTTGAGCCTTCTTGCGGGACAGTTTATTTGCACTTGCAGTCCAGTGTTGTCAACTCAACATGAATACTGTAGCACGGAGTGGTGAAAGAAATATTATTAAGCAAGTAATAGCATTTTGCATAAGTCAATCAGCGTCATTAGACCTACTTAAATTAAATTATGAATAAGTAATAATTAACCTTACAGTATTATAAGCAATATTCAAGAGACATGATACTGATGAATTTAAATACTATTATAGTCACAATCATGCCATGGTATGAAAGAAAAATTTCATAACCTCGAGTGGGATACGAACCTGCGACTTCCTGTACCCCCGCTCGAGGTTATGAAATTTTTCTTTCATACCATGGCATGATTGTGACTATAATAGTATTTAAATTCATAAATATGCCACATCAACGGACGTTCATACGTCACCAACATCGTAAGATGAAGATAGACATGATACTGTTTGACGGAAGTTTGGCAACATCCCTATTCGGCAAGGTTCGTGGCCTGGTATTTGACGTAGTGGGAGAGAAACGGGTGGAATGGGGTGAGTAGAGGTGTTAACTTTTCCAAGAACGACTGCAGCTCTGAAGGGGCATAGATCCGATGGTCCGACAATATGCTTCATTTAGGCAGTGCTAATATCAGAAGCTGTGTGTGAAGAAATATATTAATTATAGTGCAATTAAAGAAATGTCTAGTCCTAGTGGTAGTATTCAAAGAAAAAATACTTTCGTAAATACGTATGACAAGAGTTATTTGGAACTTGGATTTATTTGGTGTGGCAATGAAAGTGAACCAAAACCTCTGTGCGTTGTTTGTTACGAAGTGCTTTAAACGAGTGTATGAAACCAGCGAAATTGAAACGGCACTTAGAGACGAAACAAGCAAGTGGAAAAAGTAAATCTGTCGGATTTTAAAATAGGAGGAGTCTAAAATTTCTTATATCGTCATCTGAAAAAATAAATAAAAAAATTAATGCAGGAACATGCCCGATTTTCAACAAGTAAAGATGCAATTTGGCACGTTCTTTTTTGGTGTACGACGTACAGTACGTGCACATTTCAGTGTGCATATTGGGTGTCGGCAAAACTATTAAGAAAGTCATCAATACATGATAAGGTTCCTCTGTTACTTTGGTCTTGGTACATTCAGAAATGCAGATACAATAAAAATGCAAGTAAAAATAAAGTGATGTCCCTGTATAACTGCCAGAGAGTGCTCAAAACTTCACCTCAGTCACCAGATCTAAATGTGATTGAAAATCTCTGGGCCAAACTGGACAGAGAAATTCGAAAACGTCCCATTTCGAACAAAGAAGATCTGAAGAAGGCTTTAGCAGAAGAATGGGAAAAAATGAGTCCCCAATACATAGAAAAGGTAGTGGAATCAATGCCGAACCGTCTGAAAGATGTAATAGCAAATCGAGGGTTACCAACAAGGTACGGTACTAAATGCATATAATTCGGTTAGTTTGCATTGTCGTAGTGGGACTGTATCATTTTCACTGTGAGCTTCATTATTGTACGTGTTTATTTATTATTTGCATCGTATTTGTGTTTACTATTATTGTATTATTTTGTTATATTTGTCAGATAAAAGGAAGCTACCTGAACAAATAAATGACTAATTAAGTTTGCACTGTTGGTAACATTTTGTTATAAACAACTATTTTAGCTACGAGTGTCAGGTGTACCATTTTCACTGTGAGCCACTGTACGTATAATTTAACATTAGCTCACTCCATGTCATATTTAGAGAAATCACAATATTAACGGAAAATAGGTACAGTGTTAATATAATTACATCAATCAACGTTAATCTTTATCAGAAAATTATTTTTGACTACATAAATTAGTGTCACGAACTGTTATTTCACTCATTTATAATATCACCCACAGTGCACACTTCAAATGAACACAACTCACAAAAGGGATAACTCGGAAGCTAAATTCTTTCCAATGCCAAAGCTAGCTTCATGCGAGCCTTGCGAGCCTTGGTAGTTCAGTTAGAAAGGGATGGAAAATCTGCGGGGTGAGTTACATAGAAGAATGCGTGAAAGAAACGAGTCTGCTTGTAGTGCAGTGGAGGGGATTGGAAGCTGGTGTGTACAGGCTTCATGTTTCCTGCTGCGTCACAAATCATCCTGAGCTGCCGCATCACAACATTTAACGCGTAAATATAAATTGTATTAAAATTAATAAGTAATTTTGTTCATGAACTGCAGGTTTATTATGGAGTGCTTAACTGGGGAAGCTGAGCTTTTTAGCTTACTTTGACACTACGCCATATATATATATATATATATATATATATAGATATATATAGTTTATGACGTTCAAAACGGCGCCCCATGTACACACAAAATCTTAATTGAACGCCCGTTTTAATCTTGATTCTTTCAATATTCTTTCCAGATTGCAAGCATACGCGCATGGAAAATTGAACCGTGTAGATGCAACTTTAGAAAGAGAAAATACTACTGTATCTCTCTGTCTCCCTTTTCCCCAGCAACACATTGTGACAAGCAAATATATTAATTGGAAGCTATTAGCATCTCACATCACTCGCGTGTTTAAACCAGAAAGATGGCTCTGGTTCAAACTTGTCCCGAGTCAAAACGTTGTATAAACACGAGATAACATAATATATAAACAAACGAATATGGTAATTACCTCATCTGTATACAAATAAAAAAAGACTGTCCTCTAAAAATAAAAGGGGAAGCAATGCTTCCACCACATCCATGGACCTGTCTCCTTGGTAAGTAAACTTGCAATTATCAACAAATAAATTATGATGAAAAAAGGAATTTTCATTTGACTGTCTATTTATTATGAATCGTTCAATAAGTGAATAGCATGTAAAAACGAGTAGTGGCTACAAGTACTTTTGCCTTATCTGGCGTCATCAGGTATAGACATTCAACAAGGAAAACTAAGTGCTTAGAAACTAGCGGGCATGATTGTCTCGCGCAGATGACTTATGCTCCCGTTCCCAGCATGCTCTCACGCCTGCTGCAGGGGGGTGGGGGAAGAGGGGTATAGCATGAGCGCCGCGAGGAGTTTGAGTTGAGTTTTGCTTGTAGGTTACCTATAGCATAAGAAATTAAATATGCATGAACGTAAAAAAAGCAAGTGCACCAAATAGACATCTTAAAGTATCATAAAAACATATTAAAAGAGCATAAACAATACTGAGTTAATAAATTAATTAATTTTAACTTGTCTCACCTGATATATCACGTTATATGTAGGCTACACAATTTTATATGTTTCATCGTTCTTGTACACATTTATTAACTTAATATTGTTTATGCTCTTTTAATATGTTTTTACAGAGCCTTCTAAAGATGGCTCTGGTTTTTAAGATATTTCAGATGCCTATTTGGTGCGCTTGTATTATTATGTTCATGCATATTTTAATTTCTTATGCTACCTGATGATGCAGGATGAGGCATTTGTAGCCACTACTTGTTTTACATTTTACATGCTATTCACTTATTTAATGTTTCATAATAAATAGACAGTCAAATGAAGGTTCCTTTTATCATCATTTATTTGTTAATATTGACTTTTCGTTATCATTACTTTTATCATCATTTATTTGTTAGTATTGACTTTTCGTTATAATATGTTTTGTGAATTGCAGAAATTAGTTAATTAAGATGGGACATTGTGGGTTGTAGCAAGGGAAGAAAATGGACAACTATTTTGAAGTAATTTTACAATAAACTTTAAAGAGGAATATAAAACATATAATATATTCCTTTCTCGTGTTAAAGTAATATATTACATACCGGTACGTGCCGGTACTTTATATTTCTCACTGGTATAGTGTTAAAAGTTGTGTAATCAAAATGTATAAACATTGAAGGTCCGTGTTGAACGCAATAAGGGTGTTTTTAAAGTATCGTCATGGATAAATATATAATTATAATATAATATATTATATTGAACTTATCCATGATATCGTGTTAAATGCAATAAAAGTGCTTTACCTTCCGGTTTTGAAAAATTCAGAAACGTCTATTTCTAGCTAAAATATTTTCCGTAAATGTCGAACTTAACACGAATACAGCCTGTACATTCTCATGCCCAATATTGTCTCAATTACAGATAGCGTATTGCCAGTCTGCAATTTCAATAAAATCTATTCTAAAATAATTTAAAGCAATACGTATTTGAATATTTTCCTTTATAATAATCATAACCGTCATGTATTGTGGCTTCATCTGTACAACGAGAAGTAGAACGAACCATATTAGTTTCTTCCTCCCTTGGGTTTCTAAACGCACGAGACACATGGCAGTGGCACCACAGATAACACTCATAACACAGAACACACGCGTGGAGCATTTCAATTTGCGGGCGTACACATGTCAGTCATGCTATGCAGGTGCAAAAATATGAACATATAAACAAGCATAGTAGCCCTCTTCAACATAAAGTACATGGGAGCTAACTTTAAAAAAAATCGAAGCATTTTGTACGTAGATAGAAATTAACTTTACACTATAACAACAGTCACAAATGTGTACCTGTGTAATTGACTGTAAAGCCTCTAAACATGTGTGTTGCTAATTGGTACCTATAGGTCTACTTGTGTACTTAACTACGAACTTGTGTATCATTATGTAATCTAATCTCTCGTAGAAGAGGTTATTGTTGGTTTTAGTTTTAGTTGATAAAGTGGATAAGGGTTACTTGCATGCGCACCCCGTAACGACCTATTAGGAGTACAGTGACTGTAGTTCCGAGAATACGTCAGTGGTTCACGAAAACGACGAAAACGTTTGGATATACTTGTTGAATAGCCAAGTGAAGTATGAGCTTTCATTATTTTGAAGCTGCAGCGCATGCTACCGTTTATAACAAATTTCGACCCAGGCCACCTGAAGAGCTTGCAAATCGAATAGTAAATTTTATTACAGAAAAGGTATTATAAATAAAACAATAAATGATAAGAATTGTTTCCAAATACGTCTTCTTTACAGTATTGAAATGATCCATATAGGTTAGTTATTTCAAGAAGAGATTATTGTGGTATAAGTGACAATTGCTGCAAAGCTACCCCCCGGAATAGGGGTATATGACTCTTGGTTTCTCCAGCGTATATTATTAAGCGTTAACACGTTTTCACTTCTGTTTCAGATATCACCACCTTTAGAAGAAGCAATTGATGTGGGATGTGGAGGTGGCCAAAGTACAGAAATTCTGTCACCATTTTTCAAGAAAGTACAAGGTTTTGATCCGAGTGAATCACAAATTACAGAAGCATTGAGAAAGAATAAAATTCATAATATAACTTACAGGTGAAACATGTAATTTTTATATTGACGAGACGAAGTTCAGTAATTTATTGAATGTAGACAGTAGAATGCCGCCTATAATATATTATGTTCAAAAATATTATGAGATTTTCATTGTATATTTATAACAGTGTTACATTTAAAGTAAGCGCTCTGTAATTATTGTAACGTAAATTAAAAATATGTTTTATGTACCTATCTGTCTATTTTGCATGCGGACTTATTTATAATGTAACATAAGGATGTGCACTACACTAAAGAACGTGTTTGCATTTGTTAGCATTAGACCTAAGTATAAACTGTAGGTGGATGCACAGAGGATGGATTTCCATTCATGAAACTTTACAGGAGAGGTAAAAAACCATTCTTACGGCAATATGTCTGTCACTTTCAGACATATAGTTACTGTAATTGTTTACCTGCCTTTATTAGTTAAACATGTAACAGAATACAGTAGCTCAGATTTACTGGCCTCTATTGGTCCAAGAGATAATTATAATTTTGTTTTGCCAGTTTATAAAATTAGTAACGGATTTCCATCTTCTGAACCCCAAATTAAATATGATTACCTACAAGAATTGAAGATATTGTACGAAATGGAAATATAAAAATTGGAAATTTGTCTTTTGAAGAGGTGGAAAGGTTCAAATATCTGGGAGCAACAGTAACAAATATAACTTTTATCATCCAGTCTGCTGTCGAAAAATCTGAAAGTTAGAATTTATAAAACAGTTATATTACCGGTTGTTCTGTATGGTTGTGAAACTTGGACTCTCACTTTGAGAGAGGAACAGAGATTATGGGTGTTTGAGAATAAGGTTCTTAGGAAAATATTTGGGGCTAAGAGGGATGAAGTTACAGGAGAATGGAGAAAGTTACACAACACAGAACTGCACGCATTGTATTCTTCACCTGACATAATTAGGAACATAAAATCCAGATGTTTGAGATGGGCAGGGTATGTAGCACGTATGGGCGAATCCAGAAATGCATATAGAGTGTTAGTTGGGAGGCCGGAGGGAAAAAGACCTTTAGGGACGCCGAGACGTAGGTGGGAAGGTAATATTAAAATGGATTTGAGGGAGGTGGGATATGATGATAGAGAATGGATTAATATTGCTCAGGATAGGGACCAATGGCGGGCTTATGTGAGGGCGGCAATGAACCTCCGGGTTCCTTAAAAGCCAGTAAGTAAGTAAGTACAAGAATTGAAGTCCATTTTTCCATAGTAAAAAGTACATTTTCACTTGGTCTACAATGGCTTTAAGGTCATCTCGTAATAAAGCATATTGCATAAAAATATGACAGTGGAAAAAAATACATTTTAAAAATAAATGCATAAAACATTACAACACAACACTGAAACCAGAAAAAGAAATCTTGTAAGTGCCAAGTACTATAGAAATCCGTAATAATAATTAATTTTGAAATAATCACAATAAAATTACATGCTGAAAAGTTTTCATTGCGTGAACTAGATCACACTAGGCCTATCATTTTTACTCACTTGTAGAGAGAGTTATTATGAAGACTGGTCCCAAGTAGTAATGTTCTGTCAGCTTAACGACGGTAGTGTGAAGTGCCTGGTCCAAGGAAGCTATGCAGTAAGGGGTGGAATGGGACTGGTCTGCACAGGAAAGCATGCACGGACCTGTATGGTTTTACATTCCCTGTCTCACACATTTAGAAACTGTCATATCCTGGTCCTAAGTATTTCTTCTGTGTCTTCTCTCTCAAATAATGGCTTTTGTAGCATGGGAAACATTTAGGTTTTTCCACACGCTGTTTTTCTCACATTTTGGAAGTTTATTATAGCTGCCAGTGGGTCTTCTAACACATATTGCTCCTGCAGAATGATTTGAAGTCTTGTAGTGTTTGACTTTTTGCACAAACATCTCATTTACTGACACAATGCTCTTTAACATCACTTTACATACATACACCTCCATCGTATTGGAGTACTGAATTCACCTAAATGCTTACTGTGCACCAGAGAAGAGGACATGGAGATGGAGCACCTGGCTAATTGTGAAACTCTTAGGACATTTGTGGACCTTTCATCAAAATATTGGGAAGCAAGAAGGATGATGACGTCATTGTTAAATCCAGAGCATTACACACACACGCGCACGCACACGCACGCACGCACACACACACGCACGCACGCACACTTTCCATTCAGTGTAAAGTAAGAGAAATGTCTTCTGTCTTCTTGGGTTCCAGTTCAGCACCTAATATGCGTTATAACAATGCATATGGCTGAAAATTTCTTTTTTGATTCCATAAAATTCTATTACTCCAGAACTGACTATGTATTATCAGGGCTGGATTTAGGTATAGTTCCTTCCCTAAGCAGTGCTAAAATATGCCGCACCCAACTCCCACAAACAATTTATGAGCAGCTATTATACCGGTCATGTTTAGTTTAAATTAGTTTTAAATGAAATGTTACAATTCAGTAAACAATAAATTACTGGAATCAAAATACATGCATCTTGTGAAGTATAAATATTTCCTTCGCATTTCTTCACAGAGAAAGCATTGATACTTACTTCTTAATATGTATGTCCACTGTAAGCTGCGGATTGGTGGGAATTTCATGTAATGAGTGATTTTTCATTCTTTCCTGCAGTTTATGGTTTGTGTTATTACATTGAAGTAGAATGTGTTCTGTTGATGCTTCTTCTGTTAAACATTTTTGACATAGTGGTGACTCTGATAATTTAAAGCAATATAGATAAGATTCCATAACAAGGTGTCCAATTCTAGCCTGTGCAGCAAAAGTTTGTATCTGTCTGGGAATATCACAGTAGATTTTAATATTGCTGGGTTGTTTCAAAATTTTCCATAGTGCTTTTCCTGTTTGTCCACTTACCCAATCTTCTGTCCATTGCTTGTTTATCATGTTATGAAACAAATAGAAAGCCTTGATGATGTCATCAAGTCGATCTGATGAAGCACATCAGACTCGATGCAAAGAAACATATTCAAACTTATTCATTTTTTAAACAAAATTGATTTGTGAAAGGCAGACTGTGGTTTATTTTTAAGCATTGGTTTTGTTGGTGGTATAATTATAACGGTATTTCTTACTTCTATAGGAAGTATAAAGTAAATTGAAAAATAAACTCCAATTCTTTGCAGAATAAACTTTTCGTAATGAATTATATACGGTAGTGCAATGCTGGAAAGTGATTAAATAGTATTGTTGACAATACAGTATAATTATATTGGAAATGTAACTGAGAGTTGTGGTTACTATCCATAGCGATAAATAGCTAATAAATACACATCCAATTTGATTTTTAACAATGCATTCTTATTTATACAAGCAGTTAAATTTAAGCAGTTCCATACAACTAGTATAATAACGTGATACCAGCATTACAATATAACTATGCAGCTGCACACTTTCCTTTTACTCTCACCGCGATTGCGACAATGCGATAACGAAACAATATCTGACTTCTACATGGTGTTCAAGAACAAACTTCAGAAAAGATTTACCAACAAGTTTTTTAAAAACAAATTTTACTGTAAAGAAAAAAAAAGGAAGAGAAAAAGAAAAAGAAAATGCTGCCCCCCTGGAAATAGCCGCCCTAGGTTGCCTAGGTCTAAATCCAGCACTGTATATTATTGACAATCCTTTTCTGTTTTTTCTTAGTATATTCTTTCTTGCAGTTGCAAGGAGCACGCATTTCTTTCTTGACAATGTATTTTCCATAACGATTCATGTAAGATTCTCCTGCTAGTCTATTTTTTTGTCACGTTTCTTATCCATGTCTCAGGATATGCCCTCTGTTTCCTTCCCTTCTTTTCAGATCTTGGGAATGTACTCGTATTTCAACTTCATCAAAAGATACTATTTCTTTTTGAGAATGTTGTTCTTGTAGATCCTGGACATCTTCATTTTTCATTTCTGATACAGAAATATTATCACAATCTGATTCACGTCCCTTGTTACAGCGTCGTTCATTGTTTCCTTGTGGGTTGTAATCTGGGTCAAAACTGCTTTTTCCATCTGCTTCATATTTCTGAATTAGGTCTATATTGTCAGAAATTACATTCGAATCATGACAACATAGGAATTACTACTCTCATTATTTATCACGTCCCTAATATCTAACATTGTCAGCACATGTTCCAAGATTAAAACTGTTTGGCCATCCCACTTCATATTGACTTGGAGATTTCACTACAGCAGTAGCGTACGTGTTATTAAAACATTGCAATCTTCCATATGATCCAAAACCAAAAGATTTTCATCAAGTAAAATAATGGATGCATCTACATTTTCCTCACTTGGAGTAAGGTTGATATTGAATCTGGAAATTAGGAATAATGAGACAAGATTTGTTCCTACTCTGCAATATGATATAACATTCTACTTCAAGTTCTTCGTTTCTAACAGAAAAATTGCTCTTCTAGTGATCTAGTAAACAACGGGAGGTATCGGTAGTAGGTCTACATTAACTCCAGTTTTACATAAACAAATCAGTAATACTTTAAATATTGTGATACTGATTACATAAATAATAAAAATATATTATGTCACTTTTCTGCATGAACATTGTTGATCACTTTCAGGTTTTGTCGTGAAATAAACTAATTAGTGACGTCTAGAAATAATTACCGTAACTGATTCAGCTTCTATTTCTGTAGATTTATCATTACATTGTTTCATGATGTGGAATGCTCTTTAAGAAAACAATAATTACTGATATTATTATAAGTTAACTTATTTGCACCACACATACTATAAACCAACATGGACTTCCATCTTTTAATACAGAATTCCACCATATGACAGCACTCTTGATATGACGAAAGATGGATGTGGACAACCATCCCCTGTACAGAGCTAAATAAATATTTGTAAAAGATGAAAGGCATCTTTTGTGCAAACTGATATAGGCTATGTGACTTCATCCTTTGTGAACTTGTATTTTCCTAGGCTTAGCTTACATAGGGCTTCCATCTTTTTGCAACACATAAAGCAGATAAATACGAGATCATTGATACATACATCACAATATTACCAAAAAATGGACTTCCATCTTTTGTGCAGCCATCTACAGTATTGTCTAAATGAAATTGATATTTTCAGGGTAGGTTGTGCTGAGAAGATAGATTGTCCAGATTCATCAGTGCAGCTAGTCACTGCTTCTCAAGCATGTCATTGGTTTGATCTGCCAAAGTTTTACTCAGAAGTGTGCAGAGTTTTAGTACCTAATGGGGTGCTTGTAATGTATGGCTACCTCCTGCCAAGACCGAAGTATGGAAATAAACACGAGAAATTGCGCCATATTGTGGAAAAGGTGCTTCAAATTTCCTAACGTTATTCATGTAAAATTGTGTTCGGATTAGATATAGAATACTTACTGTTTGATGTGTTTAGTGTATAAATTACTTGTGGTCTTTCATCTTTGACAGGTTAAACTTGAGTATGAATTTGCAGACTTGCAGCACACGACAAATCACTTAAATACTTAAATAACATATTAAAATGAAATAGGCTTTGTTTTTTATTAATTATGTTATATATGTCCACTGTAATTGCATGCCGTACAAATTGAATGGAGTTGGTATAAAATACGTGCAAAACAACCCCCATAGGACACCTTTCATCATCATCATCATCATCATCATCATCATCATCATCATCATCATCATCAATTCATGTGGAATATGCTGTGCATAATATATCCGAACTATTATGGTGTAGCAAACTATCTGCTGGACGAATTCTTCCTATATAAGAAACAATAGTATTTGTGGTGGTCGAGTGGCCACCCAGTTTTCACAATGTTCACATCATCTTCCTTACAGACTGCTGCCTTCATTGGTTGTTTTAGAGATGTCATGACGTTTCTCATGTACTGCGATGTCACTTACCCCTGTCGAAGTTTCACCAGAAAGTAATTATGTTGTCCATTCACAAAACATTTAAAAATATAAGCAATATTCAATAAATTATATTTAACTACGGGAGAAGATTTATATTCTGTTTTGAAAGCTATTGTCTTGTACAGTACATTAAGCATCTCATCATCGTCATTTTGCAGATCATGTATTAGACCAGCGGTCATAGCACAGAGCATGCTCGGGCTAGTGTCTCTTACCCGCAGGTAAGAGACTGCACGATGGTGCACTATATAGTCCCGACGCTGTTATTTCCAGCGTGACGCCGCCTCTTTGCTTATGTCTTAGAAAGAGAAGGCTCTATAAAGTCTAGGTAGGTAGTATCATTCGCCATTTTTGTTCTTACATTGCCGAGCTACCATACGAGGAATCTATTTGCCACACCGTTAAACATTATCATGTCGTAGCTCCTATGATAATAAATCAAACGCAATGTAATTCAGCAAATAATTGAGCGGCAAATAACATCTTCGTGTGCTTTCTGCGAACGCCAATGAAAGAGCTAAAATGGCGGGCGATTATATTAAGTATTTATCGAGCCTTAAGAAATGAATCAGCGAATCACAAGACGCACACTTTAAATGTAGCCGACCTACAACGCGATTGGCTGCCGGAAATTAGAGCGACGGGACTATAGCTGCTGGCGGGTATGCTCTATCCCTCTCTGTCTGCTGCATGATGGTGCACTTGATGTTGCTTGGAATATCCTTTGCCCATTTCAGCGAGTGCTGACGACCACTGTATTAGACCCTAGTGGATCTGTTACTGTCTCCAGCCAACGCTTCATAGAATGTCCCAAATTTCTGTGACCTCGTGGAGCATAGGACAGGATCTGTTTAGGTATTATGCTTGGAGGCATTTGTTCGACATGTGATTTCCAATTTGCATGATATTATTGGATGTACTTGATAATTGGATCCATGTTGAGGTCTTTAATGATGTCAGCATTCCTTCGATGTTCAAACAACCTGTGATTCTCATCATGAACCTCATTTCTGCTGCCATCAAATGTTTCTCATCATTTTCTTGATGGTGCATGCCTCACTATCATATGTTAGAACGGGTCTAGCAAGTGTCTTATAGAATTGGAGTCTGGTGTGTTTCTGTACTTGTGATGGTTTAAATACTTGATTTATTACTTCAGTGACTTTAATATATTTTGATATTTTGTTTGCCATATCTTCATCTGTACTGAATAACATCACTAGCTTGTAACCAGTCATAGGGAAATTCTATATACATTCAAGTCTTCAAACAAACAAACATAGTATCTCATTAGCAGGGAACGGATTTATATGGACTAAAAATATATGAAATATGTAAATATATATGTAGTTATTTTTACCAAAATATGGAATTAAATATGGATTTTTACCAAAATATGGAATTAAATATGGACTTAAAATTATAAAAAAATGACTATGTACGTTAAATATTGGTACATTTTAATCAAACTAAACAAAAAATATAATGGACGTACCTTATCTTCCAATGTAGTTTCAACAAAACACAATTTTTATTGTCTGTTACCATAACAATAGGTTACAAACATTTCTTTCAAGTGCTGAAAAGTGAATCTTCTTCTATTGTCTCTGAGGATAGATTTATACTGACTAAAAGAGCGTTCGACGTCACAAGAAGTAACTGGTACATAATTCAATTTCACAATGTCTGCTGGGGATAAGTCCAAGTTAATCTTCACTGTTGATTCACCACTCATCACAGCAACAACCTTTTGTAGTTCTTCATATCCAGGGTTTTTTGAAAGTACAGTGTCCACCTTAGCTCTTACTGCATCTGCAACTTTACCTCTACCACGATTCAGTTGTTCCACAGTACTATTTATAATTTCAAAACTTTCAGATAGTGAAAGGTGCCTATTTTGGAGACTTTTGAGCGTTTTTATGATGCATGAAAATGTATGCTGAATGTGAGCTAAGTCATTCTTTACACTTATGTCACAGGTAACTGTTTTCGCAGTATCAATTGAGACTGCATCTTCAGAGTCCAATGCAAGGAGAACATTGTTAATAGAGTCTATATGTTTGGCATAATATTCAACTGCTTCTAGCCATGTACCCCATCTAGTTAAAATTGGCTTTGGTGGCAATGGAATTTCAGGGTACATTTCTTTCAACACGTTAACTCTACTGGGAGCTTTGAGAAATACTTTTTTCACTGATGAAATCAACAAATCTACTTTAGGGAAATTGTCTCTGACCACTTCTGCCACACGATGAAATGCATGCGCCACACAAGTAAAATGAGTCAATTTAGGATATACAACAGATAATGCTTGTCCAGCTTTGACCATATAAGGGGCAGCATCGCTAATAAAGAATAACACATTATCGTACATAATACCCTTTGGCCACAGGATACCCATAGCTTCGTTGAACAGTTTAACTATAGTTTTGTTATTGCACTTTTCTAGAACATCACAATGTAAAAGAATTCGTTCAGAATATTGTTCACTTAACAAACCGATAACTACATTACCAACAAGTCTACCTTCTTTGTCGGGAGTCTCATCAATGGAAACCCAAATTGAACCATCTTTAATTTCATCTCTTATCTTCTGTATTGTCTCATCGTAGATGGATGGAGCATACGTCTTCCTAAGTGTTGACTCATCCGGGATTGTATGTTGAGTATATTTTTCAAGGAATTCCCTGAAGACCTTATTCTTTAGTTTGTAGAGAGGAATATCAGCAGAGATGAGAGAACGGCACAGGTCGATGTTAAACTCAGATCTTACATTCGATGTTGTTGGTTGTGTTAAAAACAATTGTCTCTGCTTGGAATTTAGTTGTTTGTTGGCCTGATGTTTACTAGTTGTAATGTGTTGTTGCACCAGGAACTTTTGTGTAGATGATACTGCACACTGACACAAATTACAAAATAATATTTTATTGTCAGTTGATAAACCATCTTCTTTAAATTCTGAAATGTAACTTGTTAGTTTTGATTTTAAATTGACTGAATGACGTACTTTTGGCATATTTACCGTCTTTATAGTATGATTTACAAAACTGAACCTATGTGTACTCTGACTGGCATTTAACTGTTGAGCTGCACAACTGAAGTCTGTTAAAAATTTTAAATTAAATTAATACAGTTTTGTAACTTACTTTCCCATTGTTGATAGGACTGCTAATTTTCAAATAACTCTGATGTTAAAGGGATTACTGAACATGTGTTTAAATCTCTATTGTTGAAATGTATTTTTAAAAGTTAATGGAATTTTGTTTTGTTTTATTGTTAAACCTAATATAATATGGACTGTTTTATATGAAATATGGAAAATATATGGAAATTAACGAAAATATGTACTAAACTCTAAAATATGGAAAAATATGGAAAATAAAAGTAGGATTTTTCAACCCTACACATTGTGAAACATAAAGATAATGCAAAATATAAATTATATTAGCTTTATAAGTAAATATGTATTTACATATAAATCCTTTCCCTGCTCATTAGTGTTAGAAAACTAATAGCTTGCAACTGTACATAATTTAACACATTTCGTATGTAGATACATTTTTGGCTAGCATTTAATGCAAGGTTTCCACTCTCGAGTGCCCCAACACATACTGATCATTTTCCGACCTCTTGCTAACTTTTCACTTGCCATAATAGGACCTGCTTTTACCGTGAAGTAACATACAGAGACTACTCTTCGTTTGTGATTAACATACAAGATTAAGTGTATAATTACCACTGTGTTTAATCTTACCTTTAATTACAACAAATATATGAAATTGTGTCCATCTCCTCATCAACAAACGTCAATAAATTGTTGAAGACTAGCCTCGGTTTTCTTGTGCGATGTCGTGAAGAACATTTTGAATGTCATGTAATGGGTGCTTATGTAACTGATGAGTTTTTTTTAAGTTGGTTATTTAACGATGCTGTATCAACTACTAGGTTATTTAGCGTCGATGAGATTGGTGATAGCGAGATGGTATTTGGCGAGATGAGGCCAAGGATTCACCGTAGATTACCTTGCATTCACATTATGGTTGGGGAAAACCTCGGAAAAAACTCAAACAGGTAATCAGCCCAAGCAGGGATCGAAGCCATGCCCGAACGCAACATCAGACCAGCAGGCAATCACCTTAATCGACTGAGCCACACCGGTGGCCTAACTGATGAGGTGCTTCCGAACTCCAGTAAATATTGTTTTACGAATTTACATATCTCAATAAATGAGGCCATGCTTCATGCTTCATCATTCTTGGATACACTCTTTGGTTGAGGTTTTTTCCGGGGTTTTCCCTCAACTCAATATGAGCAAATGCTGGGTAACTTTCGGTGCTGGACCCCGGACTTATTTCACCGGCATTATCACCTTTATCTCATTCAGACGCTAAATAACCTAAGCTGTTGATAAAGCGTCGTAAAATAACCTACTAAAAAAAAAGATACACTCTTTTAACGCTTGTATAATCACTGAATAAGTAATAACTTCTTTACTGTGTTGTTACTATTATGATTATGATGATGATTATTATTATTATTATTATTATTATTATTATTATTATTATTATTGTTATTGTTGTTATATAAAGGGCTTTCATTTCAAAACTTCCCAGTCTAAATAACCAATTATTTAAATTGAATTCAATTTAAACAAAACACGTCAATTGAAATATTGAGGGGGAAGTCTGAAATTAGGCTTAATTGCATTTTAGATTTCATCTCTCACACCTTCCAGCCACTCCCACTTTGAAATTTCAGATGGCACCCCTATCTTTTTATACTGAAGTATGAAAGAGCATTCAATTGTTTATACACATTCATTTATTTCACATTTTTTTTGCCTGGCAACCTGAAAAGAAACAGTTTATTTTGCACTAAATCAACTGTTCAAAATGTGCTCCATTGTTGGTTAAACAGTGATACAGTCTATTTTCGAACTCCTCACGAGCGTTTTGGTGTGTTCTCTTACTAATCCGATTGCATTCTTGGGTTATTTTATTTTTCATTCTTGAATATTCTCAGGCAGAGTATAAACAGCTGATTTCAAATGACCCCATAGGGAGAAGTCAAGCGGCGTCAGGTCTGGAGATCTCGCCAGCCATTCTACAGCACACCTCCTACCAATCCATTTTTCAGGAAACCTTCTGTCCAGCCATTGTTGCACAGGTACTGCATAGTGTGGGGGAGCTCTGTCCTTTGAAAATGCAAATTTTGTTCTTCCAACACCAGTTTCCTTCATTGACTTGGTTCTCTAGAGACTGTGTGATAAGTGGAGCATTAAATTTTCTAATATGTTCAGATACAATTCTCTGGTTAGGTTTTCTTCAATTGATCCAGCAATATTATTGTCAAAAATTTGAGTCCACACATTGATCTTCTAAGGAAATTGGGTGTTATCTTCACGCAACACATGAAGATTTTCAGTGTGTGTGTTTGTTGACAAATTCATTTAAGAAGAAAGTTGCTTCATCACTAAAGCAAATAATTTGTGTCAAATTTGAATCATCTTCAATTCTCTGAGACATCTTTCACAAAATTCTACTCTTCTATCAAAATCGTCTTTGCTGAGCTATTGGTGACTTCGTGTTTTGTAATGAAAAAATTTGTTCATTTTCAGCACTTTATGTATGGAACCAACGGAAATGTTTGTTACAGCAGCTACTTTTGAAATGGAGGTGGTGCGTTCATTAATGAAATGACCTAGTATTTCAATCTGGGAAGTTTTTGACTGTCTCATAGTTTGTTAATTTTCCATAAACTCATTTGGATGCTGACATAATATACCTGTTCAACTTCATGTATCTTGCAGAGGAAATTACATGAGTTTAATAATTTAATTAATAAATGTGAATAATAATAATGATAATAATAGGCCACCAGCATAGTTCAGTCAGCTGAGGAGCTTACCTCCTGATCCAGAATTCCGCTCGGATGTAGGTTCGATTCCCACTTGAGTTGTTTACCTGGTTGGCTTTTTTTTTTTTTTTTTCGATGTTTTCCCCAACCATAAGACGAATGTCAGGTAATCTGTGGCGAATCCTTGGCCTCATCTCGCCAAATACCATATCATTATCATCAATCCCATCGACACTAAATAATCCAGTAGTTCAGACCTGCACAACGTTTGTGCTCTCCGAGTTGGCTCATAGCTCGAGAACGGAATGCAGATATTGACTGTGCTCTGTATAAGGATTGACTGGAAGAAGGGGTTATCTCGTACAAAATTTACACATAAGTACTAGTATGAATGTTCATGAAATGAATTCCCATTCATTGTTTGTAAAACTATCTTGGACTATTATTAATTAATAAAGAAATATTCATTTTACAGAAATAATAGAAACCCTATAACTACTTAAATATACAATATCATTTTGTTATATTTTTGTTTATCAGTACATCAAAACGGGGTTTTATGTTGTTGGCAGTTGAAAGGAACAGTACTGATCGTAATGAAATATCAGTTACAGATGTTCGATGTCTGCCTTTATTAAAGTTGATAAGAGAAAACAGTTGCTCACAAATATAAATGTTGAGCTAAACATAGCAATCATTTTCACAGCCAGCTTGTGTAATCGTGGATATTATTGCTGAGATTTAGTCTTGTAAAACTCAACGAGACTAGTAGTATTATTCAAACGTCTTTAGTCCTTAGGCCACATTGAAGATCAATAAGTTCAAGCTGTGAATCGTATAACACTCTTTCAACTAGTGTTGAAGGAATTTATTATGATTACCATACTTTAAACTTCTTTCCAATTAAGACAAGATCTTGGAACCTAGAATTAAATTCATTTTGAATTTCAATTAATATTTGCACATAATAGTTTAACATGGATTCATCACAAGCAGTTTCTATCGTTCGAAAGTGAGCCATATTACCTTCCCGAAACTGACTTACGAAAAGTGTAACTTCACGACTGAAATCCCGTAATTTATTGAACATATCAACAATGAGCTGGCCTTTTTCCTGAAGAGAGATATTTAAATTGTTAAAGATTAATAAATTCTAACACACCCTACCTCATGTAATAATGGAACTTTCAACTCCAGAACCTGTTTACTGCGATCTTCACCAACAAAACCATCGTATCTCTATGTGTGGACTAGTAATGACGCATTATATTATGTTTTCCTCTGTCTTTCAAACTTCTGTGGCAGATGAGTATTGACTCCAGCTGCTGTGAAAAAATAAGCATTTTCCCATGCAATATTGAAAGAATTTGCCTGATGATCACTTTTTCGTCGTTTAGATTCCTCCATTATGTAGCCGTAGATAGGCAAAGTGAAATAGCTACTGATAATACACACTACACCAGATATCTGCGTGGACTATCCTCTATCTATAGCAGGCTTACGTCATTCTGATGTACCTTTCTGGCAAGCTGTTAGACAGCTCTCCCACTCCGGCTGCACTCAATGAGCGCCATTTGTGCAGGCCTGCAGTAGTTGCTACAGCGTCATTAAATAACCAACTAAAAATAATAATAATAATAATAATAATAATAATAATAACAGCAAGAGATATGGTGCTTGATATGCAAAAACAATGATATTATGGTCATTCCATATTACAGTGAAGTTTCCCAACATTGCCTGAGAATCTGTATGTGATTTGGCATAAGAAATCTGCCAGAGAAAGTGGTACTCTCACAGGAAAATTAATATTAATACACTAGTTCTTATGATGATGGTGGTAGTGATGTAGTGGTGGTGGGCCACCAAATGTTACCTTAATTGTTTGATTGATTACTCAATTAGTAACTTTATCTTTCAGTACTACAGTATTACATTAGGCAACTACGTGTTTCCAGAAAGCAAGAAGGTGTACTTGGATAATTACAGGACTGAAGAATTCACAAAAATTCCATTCATAAATGGACCTCTTGTAAGGTAAGAAGACACATAATTATATATTGTAAAATGTAAGTACAGTAGAGTTTCGATCGTTGTCAATTTCTACCACAAAACTGTAACACTTATCAGAATGGCAATAATTTAATCTTATAACTCGTGTTATAGCAATAATTCATTCTGAAAATAACCAACATCATCAAAAAAATGTATGTTGTAACTTTGAAAAAAAATTTACAATGAAACCATGGCTTTCTGTAGTCTGACATAAATCAATCAATCTTCTTAATGTATCCAGCTGTTTGCTGATAACATAAAATCCACTATAGTCTATTCAGTTGTTGTTTTTCACGAGAAATGAGGGGTATTTTGATCGGTGTTCATTATAGATGCCTGTTGCTAGTAGCCAGAGTTGGGGTGTAGTCAATATATACTGCAGGGCTGTGTCTTCTGCAACTGGTACTGATGATTTTAATTTACTTCTTTTGTGGTTTATGGATGGACAGTATAGAAGAATGTGTTCCAGATCTTCATCATGATTATTACACCACAGACAAGTAGGATTATCAGAAATAATGTGAAATCGATGTAGGAACAATTGTGTGACATTGTGACCTGTTCTGGCTCTTGTTAAAAATGTTTGAACATGTCTGGGCAAGTTTTTGTACATTTCCAGGTCATTTGGTTTCTTTTGCATAGACTGTAAAATTTTTCCTTTGTCAGAAGAGAGCCAATTGTTGATCCATATGTTTGTAAAATGAGACTTTACTGACGCAAAAGCACTGGATAGAGATATCACTTGAAGAGGTCTTGGTTGCAAATACGTTGTTGTTTAAGCTAACAAGTAACAAAGAGGTACCCACATAAGCTGCATTAACACCAACACAGTCCGACTATATTTTTCACTGCTTATGATTCATGGAGTCCCTCAGTGTAAAATTGTCCAGAGGTAAAATAGTCCCTCAATCAGATCTCCGGGTAGGGCCTGCACTGAGAGATGCCAAGAATCGTACTAAAGTACTTATTGACATAAATACATTTACAAATGTAGCTTATATTTAGGCAATAAACAGAGCCCTTTTTTTTTTTGGTACTAATGATAAACGCGAAAAATGATATCCAGCTGTGATTAGAGTTCATGTATGACAGTACAGTATTGTTCACTAGAATTTTCGCGAATTTTACGTTTTCTTGCAAAAGTCATAATTTGCGTGATAAACATGAGAAATGGTGCTTTTTTTTTTTAATTTTTCTTTTTTTAAAAAAAGCAAGTGGTATCTAATTTTTTGTGGAAGTACTTATGACATACTTAAATCTTTTGGGATTCATTGTCATTGACACAAATTACTTTTATCTGCCAGTTAATAGCCTGACCACTCCTTGTGAACATTGCTTTCGGCTAGTATGAACATAAAAGAGGGATTTTAATGATACTTCATACAATGAGTGTTTATCAAACAACTTCGAACATTTCAACATAAAAGAGGGAATTTAACAGTACTGTACTCCAGACAAAAGAATCTTTGCAAACTGTTTTCATTCTGTTGGTAGGTTTAACAGTTAGTTTCCAAAGTGAAGTGAGGTGTGAAGATGGAGCGAAAAACAGAAATAACTGCGTCCTCTCATGTGGTGGAATAACATAATCATGGGTTTTATTCAAGTAATAATGATATTTTTCTGTTCAAATTTGTAACGTTAGAATTGAATGGAAATGTCACGACTCATGTGAAAAATATGTAAAGACTAAATCTCATGTAAAACGTGTGGAAGAATGCTCAAAAGATACAAAGTCCTAAAGAGGCATCTAGGACTTCCGAGCACCTTCGAAATCCGAAAAATGGCTAAAATTGCAAAATGGAATTCATCATGGATACTATAGAAATGTTATAAAAATATATTTATAATTGTTATAAGAAATTGTACGTCGAATGTGAAATACACAACTGATATTAATGCTATGTAAGTTAGTACGTCAAAGGCAAAGAAAGTGCATAAAATGTTGACTTGAATATTTACACTAATAATAACTCACACATTATTTTATTGCGAGAATATTGCGAAAATTTGATACTTCATTCAATATCAAAAACCAAATTTTTAAAAATGATATGCGAAATTTTAAGAAAATTATCATAATAAAAATGGCTTTGGCAATAAGTAAATTCAAATGCAATATAAATATTTACTTTATTTTTCATATACACAATTATTTTTATTAATACAGTATTTTGGAAGTGGTCACACTTAAGATGGGTTTGTGTTAATTGAAATGCTGTATATTATAAAGTTTTACACTTTAGAGTTTCGACATTGTGTGCATGTAGCTGCACCACATTGAAAGTTTGACATGAGCTTTAAACAAAACGTTTCATGTATAAATGTTACAAAGTTTTAATTTTCCTCCTTCAATTCTAACATAACGCTGTTTTTGTTAAATGATCCTTTTACATAGACGTATTTACGTCAAAAAGTACTTGTATTTTCTAAACCAGTGTTTCCCAGAGTATGGATCACTATCCCCTTGAGGGTCGTGTAGAGTTGAGGGGAGTAGCAAGATGATTTACAAAATACAACAAAAAAAAACCCCTTATTAACAGACATTTTATTTTGTATACATTAACAAAGTTAAAAATAAAAAAAGATGTTACAATACCAACAGTTCATTCTAGGTCAATTCGTCCACAGCAAAAAGTCCTATATATAGATAATCCACTACAAAAATGTCCACAACCAAAATGTCCAATCAAATAAAACCACTAGTCAAAATGTCCAATATCCAGAAATGTCTACAATTCAAAAGTCAAAATGTTCATTATACACAAATGTCCACAAATCAATATGTCCAATACACAGAAATGTGCAATATATCGTATGTATACTAATGATTATTCAACATTCTTTTCGGAGAGCTACACCGCCAAGATTCCCATCTCCTATGTGGAATTCCTAGGAAAAAATATTGCAAGATGGTCATAGAACCAATAATGTAGTGGAAGGTCTTCACTCTAAATTAAAAAAACTGGTTGCTGGACATCACGTCAGTATTTGGAGATTTTATAGGAAACATAACATAAGAACAGAATGACTGAAACAGAGAATACTACAATCCAAATTTGCTATGATCATATAAAACACAAGACACCCCCTAAACAAGAAATATATTACAAATCAACGACGAATTGAAGGGATTATACTCTGATACAATCAATGTAAGGACAAGAATAATGTGAAACAATATTGTGGGTACTTTCATATCATATGAAGTTGCATGCTGACCTCAGTGGAGAAGGAAATTAGAAAATAAAATTAGTTACAGAATGTTGTAAATTAGCTTACATTTCATTGTTAAACTATTAATTTAACTGTATATTCTTCTGGACATTCGTGATACTGTACATGTAATAACTCCGGACATTTTTTGATAATGGCCTTTAATGACTGTGCACATTTTTGATACATGACATTTAGTGGTAGTGGACGTTTCTGATTATGGTCATTTAATGACTGTGGACGTTTTTTATACTGGATGAAGATAGAATCAATCTCCCAAACGTGATTTATTTTTCAATTAATGATAAAGTTCCAATCTACACATTTTCCAAACAATTCATCATTGCTTTCTCATTCATTTAGACCTCGAAATAATAGCTTACTTTTGTCTCTTCACTAATATTATGAATGGAATAGAGAATTTTCCAATGCTCGAGAAGTTGTAGAACATTAATAGAATTCTGTTTTGAATGCTGTGCAGAAGAGAAACTAGCAATGATAGAACAAGAAAATGTATATTTGAATTCTATATTAATCACTTCTTACATAGGTTGACCAGATGTCTGAGTAAAGGAGTTATTACGATATATTTGTGTGTAAATCATTTTGAAAGGTCTTATGTTACTGGTACAAATAGCAATTCACATAACAATAAGAGACTGGTTTGTTTTATGAACAAGTATAAATGAGGAAAGATAGTATATTACATGAATATAGTGGAAATACTGTTTTTAGTACTAAATTGCGAACCAGGATGACAAGTATTGTTCTTAACTTCTATGATAAAATGCCTAGCTTTCATTAATCAGGTAATCTTGTCGTACTTAATTTTTATTGTTCATATTATAGTTGTAATCCCCTGGTAGAGGGGCAGAGAAGGCCTGACGGCCTTATCTCTACCAGGTTAAATAAATAAATACTAAATACTAAATAAATACTAAGTATGGAATCATTACTTTCAGAGATGACTCATTGTTTAGTAACCAGAAAGCAACTGTATCTGATTTGGTTGGCTACGTGAGCAGCTGGTCTGCATTTCAGAACTACCAGAAGCAAGAAGGAGAAGAAAAAGCTTCGGTTATTCTTCAAAATTTTGAACAAGAGTAAGTAAAGTGTTCAATAGGAATCTTTACCTTAAAAGCAGTGCTGGGCAACTGAACATTCCGTGGAGCAGCAGAGAGCAGCTCTTAATCACGAAATACTACTGCTAGCTATCCAGTGCAAAATAGCTGTGCAGAGGCGGATTATATCTATCCAATGCTTACCCACTTCACTTATATGATTTGGGTTCAGGGGCGGATTATAAATTACAGATATCTATTATGCATGAATATGATAGGAATCATATTCACTCTCTCAGCAATTAATAGGCTTTAAATAGGATTGAAATAAAACATATTTCAAATAATTATAATGGTCGTATTTGAGAAAATAAACTTACATAATTGGTATATATAACCTTTAATGAGTACATATTGGTAGCTAACAAGGAGTCATTGTCAGACCGATATCACAGATTGAACAGGGAATTTTTGAAGTGAAAGTACATTGAAAATAAAAATACCCATGCTTCGGCTTTCTCTCCCATAGGCCCCCGTTAGACCGACAAAAAAACATTTTTTTGCAAATTTACTCACAGTCGCATGTTCCTTCGTCCTAGCTATTTCAGATTTTGTATAATAAAAGAATGTGTAAAATAGCATATGTTTTGCCTCTTGAGGTTTTCTCCTAGATGTGCCCAATCTGAGAAAAAAAATGAAAACTATCAATGCTTGGTTTCTCTCTAATGCTTAATGTACCATACAAGGAGTGCATGTTAGGACAGTTATGCACGCAGAGCCTAGATCCAACAGCCTACTTGCTGCATGGCACTTGTTTATGCTTGCTCATGTTTAGCACCATACAATGTATATAGTGTACGGTATGCAGGTTATCTTTCACTTCCTGTCTCCTGTTGGATTTTGTATGATGTGCTTGTGTGTCGGTGTTCGTTTAAAATACAGTATACAGAAGAAAATATTATAATGAACAGCAATCCAATTGCTGGATCATCTATACATGGGGCCAAGATGTTAGCTGATAGCACAAACTTCATCAGTCAGTCTATCTGATCAAGAAAGAAAATATGCGACAGGAGCAGTCCGATATTTTCAAAGTAAATGTACGTTAATTCTGTTTTGTACTATTGTAAAATAAGTACATGATACTACATATAAAATAACAACTCATTCCTTATTTATTTACATTCAATGAATAACATAAATGAAACCCTTATCATTCTAGTACGAGTATATTAAAATACCATTAACAGTTATGCATTCTGCTTATAATATTTTTAACCTCCACTTTTAGATCAGCTCTTAAGCATTGGGATTATTGGAACTCCAACTAATGCGGAAATAAGTATTAGCTCACAAGTGATTGGGGAGGAAGTTATTAAAATATTTATGGAAACTCTAGACTTCAGGTGTAATGAAACTGAAGAACTGTTCCATGAACCACTCGTTCGCAGAACTTTCCACGAGTGAATTAGAAGAACAATATGTCATGTCTGATGAAAGTTCCACTCCTTCAGGAGAAAGTGACCTCTCCGACTTCCAACCTACTCTGGGTAAACAAGCAAAATATGAACATGCTCCCCTTGACGTGAAAATGAAAGTGGTGAATATGGCCAGAGAACATCCTAATAGGAGCCTGATCACATCGCAGCATCAGGAGCCTGCAGCATTAAAGCATAAAGAGCTTTTAAGCATATGGGAGCAGGAAATACAAACAGGAGGGACTCAATACAACAAAAACATGATAGACAGTTGAGGGTGTGATAGATTTGTGGAAGTGAGGGTAGAAATGAACAAGTAACAACTAGGACATTACAAGAATGGGGTCTAGCTGCTGCAAATCAACATTTGTTATCTAATTTCGAATTTACTGCCAATGATAGTTGGACCATTACAGTACATTTAAAAAACGTCACCATATCCACAACACAAAGTGACAAAGCTAGTTTCCTCCAAGGAAGTCTACTATATGGAAGAAATACGCAAATCTGCGGATCATTTCCAGAAGCAGACAACTGCTTTGATTCCTAATTTTGATAAAAAATTTATTATCAATACAAACCAGACCGGTTGCTCTTATAGAAGTGACATAAAAAGAACATTAACGAACACAGGTGAAAAAAATGTGCTAGTTGCAGTTGGAGACGTGAATAAAGTTACTCATTCATATACGACACAGTATTCCATTACTGCAGCTGGTAATTTACTGCATAATGTGTTTCTGTGTTTGCAAGAACCTGGAGATAAATTAGGTCCGAAAGTTAGCATTGCTGTTAGTGCCTTTGAGGCAAAATGCAAATATGGCAGTCATGTGCTCTACATCTGGCAAACTGACCTCTAGTTTGTTCAAGCAGTATCTTGATACTGTCCTCAAACCTTATGTAGGGACAAACAAATGTCTCCTTCTGATTGATTCCTGGGGAGGACAAACTAATGGAGCAGTGTAAGATGAGCTGTTTGTGGATGATGATAATATGCCAACTTGCACTGTGGAAGTTATTCCACCTAAATGTATTCCATTGTGTCAGCCTTACAATGTATATTTTTACAGGCAAGTTAAACATTTCATTTCTCGTCTGCAGAACTGCACTTACTTGTTGTAACAAAAATGGCAAATAACATTGAGGGACGATGCCATTACAATTCATTCTCTAATTCATAACCAGTTGTCTGCCCCTTTGTTTAATCATATGCTTCAATATGCATGGTGTGCCTCAAAACTTATACAGGAAAGAAATTATGTGTTTACAAATGTGCGTGAAGTGTGTTTTCCTCCAGACATTCGAAAGAAAAAGTGCAAATGCAAAAATTTATTATAGCTTCCTAAAATGTGCTTGGTGTAGAACATTTTTGTGTTTTGTATGTTTCTGCGCTAATTTTCACCCAGAAGCCTCAGGCAGTTGTTAACAATAAGTACAGGTTAATGATTAGTGCAAAGATCTTAAATGTCTGGGAAAGGAAAGTATTACGAAAAATCTTTGGGCCTACTTATGAGCAAGGGTTTTGGCGAATCAGAACAAATGCCGAGTTATATGAATTATATAAAGATATTAACATTGTTGTTGATATAAAACTCAGAAGGTTAGAGTGGCTGGGACACGTAGCCAGGATGGAGAACAATCGCACACCCAAAGCTCTACTAGATGCATTGCCAGTAGGAAGAAGGAAAGTCGGATGACCTAAATTGAGATGGCTGGATGACGTTCAGGCTGACCTAACAAAAGTTGGAATTAGAAGATGGAGAACACGAGCATTAGACAGGAGTGATTGGTCGGATGTTCTGAGGGAGGCTAAGTCTAAACTACAAGGGCCGTAATGCCAATGATGATGATGAATGACTAATGCAACGAAAAAGCATAACATCATAGACATATGACATATGATTGCTACTCCAAACAGGATTTTGGTTATCAGACTGTCTCGATGAAACAAATGTCAGAAGCACAATAAAGCATAATTTTTAAAAATAAAGTATAAAAGCATAATATTTAAAATAGAGCTTAATTCTTGGAAAATGAACTACCTGTTTCAATGCACTATTTATAACAATTGTGACCAACAATTACTATTAAAAGTACATTAACAATGAGAAGCTAGTTTTTCAACAATGGAAATTTCAAACTTAAGAATTTAAGTTATATTTTAAATTCTTAACTACAGTTATATTTGTAGTTCTGTGAGGAACAGGACAACAATTAAAATAACATTACATAGTACAAGTTTAATGGTTTTATGGCCAGTTCACACTCTGAATCAGAAGGATCACGTCTATTTGTTACCAGCAAGCCGAAAACATCTGTAACTGTGATACATAGGGTTCATAAAAGAGTTGCCAATCGTCTGGAATTTTTCTGGATTGTCAGGAAATCAGTCCTCTATGCAGGAACAAAATTAAATTGTTTTCAGGACACTTAATGTCCGGAATTTTGTTCATTGCAATATTATATTCTGAAATTTCATATTAATATTTCATTGTAGTTTGCAATGGCTACCAAAGACATTTTATAATTATACTATATACTTTTTGATGAATAGAAGCAACGAGTTTGTAAGTATTATAAGCTCTTTGGATAGAACACAGAAGCGAGTTCATGGCGCTCATTGGTGACATGGCTTGTAGTAAATCAGCATTTGAATAACTTGAGTGATTCTGATGTGCATCTCTTTAAGAAGGAAGCACTGAATGTGTATCAGAAAGCTATTGACTATTTGCAAAAAATGGTTTTGATTAAGATTCTTCACTTCTTAAGAAAATCAGTTTTCTAAGCCTTAATGATACTTTCACAATCAGTGTTCTTACTGAAATTGTGAATATTGCACATGGTGATGCATTGTATCAAGAGGTTGCCTACTGAAATAGATAATGCTGATACTGAAAGTTCTATCAACTCCTTGAGAATGAGGGACACTGTTTTGAAGACATGTATTGTGCAAACTTAAAGAAAATTGCTGAACACATACATGCTCTTCCAATTAGCAATGCTCATGTGGAGCGAGTTTTAAAAAAAATGACTAATCTGTAAACTGATGAGAGGAACCAGGTGAGGCCAAAACTTATAAAATCAGAACTCTTAGTAAAGACGAACTTTAATATGTCATGTAGAGAATTTTTTGATAATATGTCAACAAATAAGAACTAATAAACAAAAGCAAAGCAAGCAAGAAGTATTCTTTCAAACAATGTTAATGTAGTGAGTGTAGAGACATGTATACTTATCAACCCTGTGTTTTTAAATGTGTACAGCCTTATGGCATGTTCTTTAATATAGGGCTACTCTGCTACAACCAAATAACATGAAGGCAATGCTAATTGATTAATTGAACGTCAAAATACAAATGTATTTACATTGAAATGCAGTATAAGTTTTTGTGCTTTTTAATTTTTTTAATGTGTCCTGAATTTCCGTCTTCTAGAGTTGGCAATCCTATTTCGCGAGTTTCTACATATGATTTTGTGGCTGAAAAGGGGAAACTTTTGTGTACCTTATGTTCAGAATGTATTGATTTCGAAAAAAAAAAAGTTATGCAGAAACATGTGGAAAGTTTTAAGCATAGATCTCGGAAACAGAATGATGGACAGGGTTCAACTTCAAGTGGTCCTAGTAGCATAAGTGCCAGTACGATACCTCAAGTATGGCAGCGTATAGAAAAATTCAAGGATAATATGAAAATCTTGTGGATGTATTCATTTCTGCTGGTATTCCATTGCATGTCTTTTGTAACCAACGATTTTGTCAGTGGATAACAACAACTACATATATGCAGCTGGCTCCCAGGGAAACCACTCTAAGAAGGTATCTTGCAAAGTGTGCTGAAGACGACTTTCAGGAAACTAACAAGGAGAGGACACGCTCTGTATATCACCGAATTAAATAAGATTGTGTGAGATGAAAGTGCAAGACGTACTGTTTAAAGTCACACCTGGTATGGGTGGCCAATGACCCCTTGTTTTGGAAATATTGGCCATTGTTTGTGACGTGACATACTTCCGTTAGGTGCGTAATAGAGAAGCATTAGACTGTGTAACAGCATAGCTCATATGATTAGATGCTGAGTTGTCATCCAGGCAACGAGTTTGAATCCTAATGGCTTCTCATTTTTTAAAGCTTGATATGATTATTATGACATGATGATGATGATGATGATGATGATGATGATGATGATGGTTATTGTTATCATTATTATTATTATTATTATCATCATCATTATTGTTCTGTTTTCATTCATGTTGCAATATTTCTGTTTTTGTTTGTATATGATAAATTACCTGGTACTGAGCGCATTGGTCTCTATGCACATACAAATATTAAATTCCAAACGTGTGTTTACGACTTTTATCTATGCAATCACAGAGTTTGGAAGATATTCACCCTGCCCCCAACAAATTGCGGCTTCCTACAGCATAGTGTATACAAACAGCACCCTCAAGGCCAAGAGTAATAACAACATTCTGGTCAAGTAAATCAATCTATCCACGCTCTAACAGTTTTAGCAGAATGGCTGAAGAAGCAGAACCTTCTTACAGTAACAAAGAAGACAGGCATATTAGCAAACATATTGCAACTAGTGGTTTTCAAGTATGCAAGAAGTTGTTGCAGAAAGATAATATTATTGATGACTACTATGCACTTCCAATTAAAAAGACAACCAAAGCATTCATTAGCACTTGGGAAGTGTATGGCAAAAGCAATAACCGAAGTTGTGGAAGATGGAGAATTTATATCTACAGAACTATTTCTCGATAAGGAAGATGATGGCTACCCAATTGACAGCTGCAGTGACGAAGTTAGTGCAAGTGAATTTTCGTCTGGAACTGAATATGGATCTGCAAAGAAGAAATTCAAGATGAAATACGTGCCCATCACTGCGAAAACAAAAGTAGTGAAGCTTGCACACCTGCATCCAAACTGGAACCTACAAACATTAGGGAAACACGGAAGTAAACATTTACGTAGCAAAAGTCAGCTTTCTCGGTGGGAGAAATAAGTTGCAGGTGGTGGTACTGTGTATGATAAATATGAAACAGTTGATGTATGGACATATGATAGATTCTGTGAAGCCAGATCTGACAAACGTCCCGTTACAACTAGGGATATTCAGCAGTGGGCAACATCTGCAGCTCTGGGATACAAGTGCGACAGTTTTAATTTTGTGGCTTCTAACTCGTGGGTCAAGAAGTTCAAAAAAGCGTCATAACATTCGACAACATGCAGTGACCAAATATTTGAAAACAAGTGGAAACTGGACACCTGAAAGCATTATGTCTTCAGCAGAAAAATTCAGCAGTCAGTGTTCTTCAGCAATAAGACAATATAATTTAGATTATGTAATCAGTACAGATTAAACAGGATGTGAGTATAGGGTGAATGTAAAATTAACCCTAACCCATAAGGGAGAAAAGACAGTTGAGGTATCAGTTGGTGATATAAACAAAGTAACACATTCTTACACTGCACAATATGCATTAACAGGATCTGGAAAGTTAGTACCATCAGTTTTCTTGTGCATGGAAGAACCAAAAGGACAATTTGGCCCAAGAGTGGAACGTCAAGTAGATGAACTCACTTCTAAATTCGGAAATATATGTGTAACATGTTCTTCATCAGAAAAGCTGACATCTCAACTCTATAAGCAATACCTGGAGAAAGTAATAAATACATATGTGAAAGAGCAGCCATTTCTTCTAATTCTGGACTCGTGGGGAGGGCAGGTAAATCCTTCTTTGTATGATGAAATATTTACAAATGAAGAAAATGAAGTAACTTGCAGCCTTAAAGTGATTCCACCCAACTGTACTGGATTATGCCAACCCTATGATGTTTATCTTTTTTTAGACAGAAGAAGATTTTTATCAAATATTTGTAAAATAAGTCTTTCTTTTTACAAACTGGACGATAAATTGCTTCAAGGAAGGATTCCCTCAAAATTCACTCCTTAATTCACTTTCAGTTTTCAGCTCCTATATTCAAAGCCATGTTGAAATATGCGTGGTATATGCATCAAAATTAATAAACTAACTAGAAGTGTTTGTGAACGTGAAGGATGTCTGTTTCGCAGCAGAAGTGCGGAAAAATGTGTGTGAATGTGGACAAATTTCTTTTATTTGCTGTGCATGGCGCAGGAAATTTGTATATTTTGTGTGTTTTTATGACATTTATCATAATGAATCATGTACAAAATGAAGTGGAATAGATGCTACAGAAACAGAACAGACACCAGTGACATATCTTAACTGCCTATGTGAGCAGTATTTCATTGTTTATCCTTTACAATACAATGTTAATTAATTAGTAATTTGTTTAAAACATGAAGCATTCAATACATTGAGAAATATGATATATGTAAATAGATAACTGTGATCACACTATTAATCATTATTAAAAGAAAAAATATATAGGATCAGTTAAGATTCGAACTCAGGTTGCCTGGATAACAACTCAGCATCCAACCATATGAGCTACGCTGTTACACAGTCTAATGCTTCCCTATTAGGCACCTAACGGAAGTATGTCACAAACAATAGCCAATATTTTCAAAACGAGGGATCATTGGCCATCTATACTAGGTATGACTTTAAACAGTATGTCTTGTACTTTCATCTCACACAATCTTATTTCATTCGGTGACATACAGTGTGTGTCCTCTCCTTGTAAGTCAAAATGTAAGGGAAATTCTGTCTATCTAGTGGTTTGATGAAACAATAGATATAAAGAATCGTAAGGTGGTGAGTGTTCTTGTTGCTCCACTGGGTATTGTGAATGAAAAACCCCGTCTTGTAAAAACCAAAATTGTTGAACACTGCAATGCCAATGTTATAGTAAATTTAATACTTAATACACTAGATCTTATTGGTGTTCACAGAAGCAATTTTATTGTTTTTATCTCAGACAATGCACCATATTTGCTTTCTGTTGGCAGGCGACTAGCTGGAGTTGCACTTCAGCTTTTACATTCTACATGTTAGGCTCACTTATTGCATCTTTGTGCTGAAGAGATTAGATTTTCACTAAAAATTGCTGATGAATTCATTGCAGCTGTTAAGGCTGCTTTAGCAAAAACTCTAGCCAGAAGGGAGAGATTGCTGGACTGCCTAAAAGAAGCAGGAACATCTACCTCCAGTTTCTGTAATAACTTGCTGGGGGACATGGCTGAAGGCAGGAAAATATCATTGCATCAGTTTCAATGCAATCAAACATTGGATTGATTTGGAAGATGAAGGCGGTGCTGCTATAACAAACTTAAAGCAACTGGTTGAAAATAAAAAAAAAACTTTTACTTCAACTCAGAGCTAGAGTATATCTAACATTTTTGATGGACTCTGCAATCAAATACAGGTTCTGGAATCAGATAATCAAGATGTAACAAAGGTCGTCTGGCTTCTTCTATCATCAGTTCTTCAGATGGTTCAAAGTTCAGGTGCAACGTGTAAAAAATTGGCAGAATATATGAATGAATGTCATCCTGCTCTAAATTTCTGGAAGGAAGTTCAGAATTTAGATCCAACATTAGCTGTTCCTGAGAAGATTTCTTCGGTTTTTAATATATATATATATATATATATATATATATATATATATATTTTACGTGGAGTTAGGTTATTTTTGCAACCAGTTCTAAAAAATTGCTACTTGATAAAAAAATATATATCCACATTCTTTAAATCATAAATAAATTTCAATGAAATCATAAGAAAATAGGTTAGTAAACATTTCCATTGTATTAACACTACACTTTTTACATTATGTTGTTATTAAATTTATTATATGAATTTTGTTAGCAACTGAACATTGACAGAAACTTTTTTTCTGTTCAAAGACCTTAGGATACACACACTACAAAATTAATATTAAACAAAATACATTCTATGTATTTTAACACGTTACACAACAGCTGTTGGCCATGCCAGTATTTCACTGCAGAAAGAAGATGATTCATCATCAGGGACATATTGAACATACTTTCTAATGTCTCCCAGTTTCTTTGCACATAATGGTACTCTTCCATCTGTGTAGGCTTATTTTGTTGGTAGCTCTGGTTTTCTCTTGGGATCTATTTTCAAGGAAAAGCTGTGATTTTGAAGACATGAATGAATTCCTTAGCCACAGCAACTCCTGGTGTTGACATGTTATAGCAAAAATGATGAAATGATATGTTCATTTGGATCTTGTTGGCCCTTGGTACATCTCTTGTTGGAGTCTCCACAGAAAAGCAAGTTTTCTTGTACACAGTGGGCCACCATGTCTTCAAGTCTATTATTTCATGTCCATCCACTATATGGACAGTGAATTTATTACTACAATGCATCACAAGTTCCATAAACTCTCTTACTGTGTAGAGTCTGTCTACTTTCTTGAGGGCTCTCTTTATTACACCAAACACCCTGTCATGGGACAAAAATGAATGTCCTCGAATAGGATAGAAGTGTTCTGTCATGTCAAATCTTCATAACACCATCAGGGCTACATTCAGTCTTGTCAAGGTATGGTTTTAATCTTGAACCTGAGCAAAAAAGAAGTAGCTCTCTCACACTCTAGTCAATTCTGTCATCTTCACAAATTTTTTTAAAACACTCTTTCCCACATAAACAGCCTTCACCAGTTACTTTTTTTGAGACTTTCTTACCACTATGGTTTATATGTTCTTCACCATGAATTCTGGCCTGTTTTTATTAAATTTCTTCGATATTCCGAAGAATGTTTTGCTCTTTTCTTGGAATATAAACTACTGAACTCTTCCATTGTGAAGATACAAACAACTTGACTTGAATTACAATGAAGGCAGTGATAAAGCACAATAAATTGCTATTCTCCAGTTGAGTCAACTGCTACATGTAGATTGTAAAAACAACTGAAATCCAGCACTTCGGGTGTTTTTACACTCAATGCAATATTGATTCCGCTTCTTCACTGTATTATTATTGTCATTTTGGTTGTTTTTCTACTCAGACTGATGCATCTATATGTGAGGTAGTGTTTACAGTGAATAACTCATTTTTCACCAAAATGTGACTTGGGGTGTTTTTGCAATCAGCGATTCAATTATGATTCCTTCATCAACTGCTTCAGTTGAGAGACGCTTTTCTACTCTCAATTGGATTTTCAACTCTAAACGGTCATGTCTGACAGAAGAAAATCTGCTGTCTCACTTACAATTTGCAATTAATCAAAATCAACTTCAAGAGGATGTTGTTCATCTGGAGAGTGCGAGTGACAGTGACAAGGATGACTAGATTTTCATCCATTTCATGACTAGATTGCTTACAGTGTATTTTTTTTATAAACTTAATACCTATCCTGCAAACTAACATTAGTGACAAAAAATTCAGTTTGATGATATACATAAACAGTACCTGACTTAAGTTTATTGGTATTAAAGACATTATTACGTATTATTTATGTTAAAAGAAATTTAAAATAAAGCATAATTTGAAAAAAGATAAAGCATAAATGTCAAAAAAGTAAAGCATAATGTGGGTTGCTCTATTAATGACATATTTTCTAGTGTATTGTATTTTGTGATTCTTTTATGCCTCTTATTAATGAACATGTTCACATTATGTAACATTACAAACGTAGAATTCAAACACATTAATATACATAATATTAATTATTATATTAATGAGTATACATTTTTACGCTTCACGAACAGTATTTATTGCGAATTGTTAAGACAGCCTTACATGTCACGAAGTGTAGTATAACGATTCAATAACTTGAAAAGTATTCTTTCACTCTTGCTTTGTATAAAGTGCATGCACAGGAAATGGTATGAGTGGATTACAGGTGTGTAGTGTGAAAGCCTTCGAAGGAAAGTGCTGCCTGTATTTATGCAACTTCAAGACTGGGATGCAATGCTTATTGCCATTATACTAGGTTTCAATGGAAGAAGGATCTACATCCACTTCAATAATTTTTTCAGGTCAAACGGGGGCCTATGGGAGAGAAAGCTGAAGCATGGGTATTTTTATTTTCAATGTACTTTCACTTCAAAAATTCCCTCTTTGATCTGTGACATCGGTCTGACAATGGCTTCTTGTAAGTAGTGATAACTCGTACCTACAAAAATGGTCATTTATTTTAACTACATTATTATTACGTTCACAAAATTGGACAGTTAACTAGTATTTTGTCCTCTAGTAAAAGATCTTGCAAAGCAGGAACATATATAAAAAGTTTGTCTACTGTGAGAAAAATTAATTTTTAAAACATTTTTTTTATTCACCTGCAAATTTACAGATTACGAGGCATCACTTCTCAGTCATCGATATATAGTACGAATATTATAATAATGCTCAACTATATGTATGCATACATGATTTATTTCGTATATAACTACCATCAGACTTTGTCCTGGTGACATACAGTAATTCACTACTGTGCAACAAAATACAAAACACTAAGAATAGTCAATATATTATATTATTAATATCCATGGTATTTGGTAGGTCTGTTGTCTTATTTAACGACGCTTTTCGACAACTGGGTTATGTAGCATCATTAATTTTTGCCAGGTGGTTCGTGAGTTATTAAATTTGGGGTTCAGAATGGTATATGAATAATGAAAGAAAAGAACTACTGTTTAAATGTTATCCTTTTCTTACATACTTTTAATTTCCAATAATTTAAGACAAGTATTTTCAAAATACTGGAAATAAAATTCATTTTGAAAAGGTCTGACACTGAATTTAAATAATAAATATGAAGACTACTACAGGGAAAAATCAAATTATTGTAGTAACGAGTGAAAGCTTATAAGTCTCTGAAAATGTATTTTGTAAGTTGTTTTCTATGACTAACTGCAGAAGACCGATTGCGCCACTCATATTCTGACAGTAGCATTGGTAAGGTGATTCCTAGCCACCGATGTAGCTGTCAGCAAAGGCGCCTGTCTACTGATCTGGAGCTGCACTCAGATGTGGGTTCAATTTCCGCTTGGGCTAATTAACAGACTGTGATTTTTCCAAGGTTTTCCCTAAATGTAAGGTGAATGTCAGGTAATCTATAGCGAATCCTCGGCCTAATCTCGCCAAATACCATCAATCACCAATTCCATCGACACTAACTAATCCAGTAGTTGATACAGCATCGTTAAATAACCAAGGAAAAAAAATATATATATATATATATATATAGTCCCTTAAAGAAGCATCTAACTCTGCCGAGAAGTTGAGGAGGACTTTAAAAACACCTGGATTGCTCGAATCTGCACTTTAATCATGGCCCCAAAGTGCTAGTTCGAATGTACTGCAGAATTTAATGCAGTCAACAATTTTAGAAACCACATAACGATTTTCCGAGATTTGTTCTTATATATCTTTATGTTCAGGCCATAAGCACTATTTAGCTGTGGGTGAATGTCCACTTTCTTAAAATATTGAACTCTAGGAGAGAATAAAGGTGTGACTGCGCATTTTCATATTTATCTATTTTATGACTTAAGTTTGCCAGTATCACTGACACCAAGCTTTACCCAATTAGGTTTGTCACCTTCTTTCTCAAATAACAAGCATGGAAACAGTACAAATGATTAGTCGCCTGACAATCACAAATCCAGGTATTTCTTTCATGAAATCATACTCCCAGCAAGAAGTTAGAAAACAGCAGTTTTTCAACTTGCTAACTTTACTAGCCATTCTCGCAGCATGCCTTGGCACGAATGACATGTCCTCAATGGTAGCTTATAGGGAAGCTATCCTCACCATCTCGCTTCTAAGAGTCGGCCAGTCTTTCTCCCACTGACATGTCATAGTAGATGACAAATGCAATCTTTCTGCTGCAGTACAAGAATGTTTATTCTTTCTCTTAGAGCGCTCGGAAGCAAATCATTCTATGACATTCTTTTTCTATTGCTATAATATACCCTGTGTGTGTGTATCTATATATATATATATTCTACTGCATTTTTACTGGGGATTCACGTGCTCAAGAGCTCTAATAGAATAATCGCCACTGGCTAGGATTATCTCACTCTTGCATGTATGTAGGAGAGAGAAAACCCTAGAAATTAATAAGAATTGTTTTCTGATAAGGATCATTTCAGTTTTAATACAGTACTACATATGATTGGGAACATACAATTAATACGATTTTAAAGAAATTAGAAAGAAAGAGTAGAAAAGGGCATAATAATGAGCATGTAAACTGAATAGTTTTCTTGATTCCCTGGTGTTGCATTGTGAATATTTATATTTCTGTAATGGGTACATTTGTAAGTCAGAATAATTTTACTCCAATGATAAGCTGATGGGCGAGAATTTAATTAGCAAATTTGAATTTTGCCTGGAATCCTTTCTTTCATGAACTATATATTGCATTCTACAAATCTATGATATAGGCCTATCAGATTTACCCTTCTTATTCTTCTTTGTTTCCAATGGCATCAGACTAGTGGCATTTAAACCATTCTCCTTTGAGCACCTCAATACATTGCTGTTATATCTCTGTTTACATTATTCAGTGCAGTGCATTGACTGAGGTGTTCAAATCCATTATGGAGTTTGGTAGTCCACATGAGGCACAGTTGTCAGCATCTAAAATTCTGAATCTATGTAAGTGCTGTGCTAGAGAGTCATGCCCGTCGAAAAGCTGCTATTGCTTCTTTTCTTGTTTTCCTTTCTGATTTTCGATTTTATAACATTTCTACATTTTTCCAAATTTTATTCTGTGCTATTTCAGTTTGTTGCCATTTTCTTTTCTGATCTGTTGTTTTGACTACTGTTTTTAGTGAGATGAAATTAAATGTACATTGTTTTATTAGAGGTGATAAGAATATTATCTCCATTAAAAATGCATCTTACTCGGCCAGATGTTTGAATCTAGAAACCTAGACACTAATGTCAACCATGGTAAAACAGGACTAAATGTTGACATAATTGAATCTCTTTTTTCTCAAAGGACATTAGTCAATTGACGTCGGTTCGAGAAAAAAAAAAAGTTAAAAAAAATAATTATTGTACTTTTTTCTGTTTCTTAATAATGTACATGATATTTTGAGAAGAATTTGTAATGTATTAATGATTTAATTTTTTATTAATTTTCTTAATTTTTATATGATATAAATTAGTGACTGATGCCCTTTCAAAACAAATGGATTCAATATCCAATTTTGTTGTGTCTAGAAGAGGTAATACTTTGACTTTCTCCTTTACTGATGGGAATACAGGAATTCACAATGTTCCAAGGGTTCGGTGCACCTTTGTTATGTCGTGCACACCTATATTTATCAGTACTAATGGAAAAAGTCCCAAGTCTTAGGCCTATCTCCACCATTGCTTTTTCTGTCATCAAGAATAATACATTCTAATGAGTCTTTTTTTTTTTAACAGAATAATGAATGAAATTGGTGTTACCACTTCTCCAATGGAAACAGAATTAGAGATTCAATACAATTACTTCCTGCTAATGGGACGGAAGCCATCAGAAGTTTCGTGATTATGATGGAATAAAGTTATGTTGTGTGACCTCAGACTCGATGTTTTACTTGAGATATATTTGTACATTAAATATAATACATTCGATTTAAATTACAGCCCATAAAATAATTACAGATGATTTTATCTTTTTAAATTGTATAGAGTCACTTAAGTATGTACATTAATTTCAGTTTATGTTGTTATAAACATTGTATATAATTATTAACAAATATTTCTTACAATGAATTAATATATAAATTCATAGACACTACAACACTTTATAAAAAATTAAATAATTATATATCATAGACACACGAATTTGTATGACCTTTTCATATTAATACAATGATTTCAATTAAAATTACTGTGTGCTACAATGTAAACTGTTGCTATCCAGTTTTTGCATGGTGCAATTCATCCATACATGAGCTGACTTCTTTGAGGACTTCACTATTTTTGTGTTGTTTAGCATTTTTCCATGCTGCTTCATAAGATTGCTTGGCTTCCTCTACCATTCCCTTTTTCATATAGACTGTTCCAAGGTTCAGCAAAACCGAACTGAAGTCTTTCATATCTGGAAGTTTGTTTCCGATGGCAATGGCTTGTTTCAAGAAAGACACTGCTTTATCTAAGTCATTCTGAATGAAACAAATTGTTCCAAGATCATTTAACAATACAACAATTTCCTCGTTTTCTTCCCCATTTATTTCCACACATAAGTCATAAGCCTTCTGAAAACAAATAAATGCTTCTGGTAGACGAGCTGCATCTACCAAAAACCTTGCATAGCCATCCAAGGCCATTGCCCATAGTAACACTGTATCTTCATCTTTTTTTCCACTTTCAACGCTAGCTTGGAGATGGTTCTTACAAAATTTGAAACCCTCTTCTGCTTTTCTGCAAATAGAAGAAAGTAACAGAATAGTAAGTTTGAGTTTTGATGTCTTTAACACAGTTACGCTTCAGAATTTTAATTAGAAGTACACATGAGAAAGATGGTTCAGTTAATGAGCAAGTGAATTAATTTAGACTGTGAAATATCATATGATGAAAAAGAGACGTAAAAAATACCAATATTCGTAAAGATTTCAAGCATTTTAAATTCTGTATTTAAATCCTTCTCAGTACAAAAATATACTCTTATTTAAGATCTGCAAAACATTAGAAGATACGATTTTGACAACAGCAATGATAAGGTACCGGTATCACAAGAATCACTCGATATTCAGTTGTGAACTATAAATAGAATTTAGATAATTCCAGAATTAAAAATGCAACAAATTTTTATTCTAATGATTGACTTGGAAATATGTCGAGAGCTTAGAGAATGATAAAATTCCAAAACATTTAACATAAATGGCAAAGGATAAGACAAGTTTCAACGTGAAACATAAAAATTCTTTTTAATCAGCATTGGTCGTTATATGATTTTTTTTTCTGTTTTTCTAAAGAGTGTATTTAATTGGTTTATCATAACAGATAGAGGTTCCCTCCTTCTTCTAGCTGGGTTTCTGACCTTTATCAATATGCTAAATTGCTTTTGAATCGTGAAAATCCCATTACTTTGATTACAAATAGGGCTTATTTACAGCAGCATGTCAGGTATGAAACTTTCTCTCAATCAGCGACCATTGCCATTAGTATTAGATTATTGAGTAAAATTTCAAGTTGTCGTGAGTGATATTTTCACTATAAGCCGAGGAAGATTTTTTGTTCAGTTAACACTTCAAGGTCTACAAAATCCTGGTAAGTTTCATATGTATTCATTGATTTATTTATTTCATGTATACTGTTTATTACTAGCTTTAATGTTGATTTTATTACTAATATTGCTACTGATATTATTATTTCGTGAATTTGTGAATAATATAATGAACAAAAAATGATCAATTCTATATTTTCTTATTCATAGGAATAAATGCATGACATCAAGAATGCCATACCTTGGAAGTTTATCACACAATAGCAATCAAAGTTAGATGATCGAAAGTTGTAAAAGTGATACAGTGTATTTAGCAATCACTCAGGTATCTACACAGATACCTAACATCTATTCATGACTATGTGGAACAGGAAAAACTTCTATGTTATTTTGTGAAAGGAATTAAGTGCCAGAAAGTAAAACCACGTGTTTAGTAGGTACTCTACACTTTTTGTAGTACGTAACAGTAAAAGACAAATAATGCCTTTGGTCAACCATTTCTGTAAAATTACAGCAGCATCTTCGAAACCACTGACTGATAGGTATAAAACACTTTTGCCATCAATTTGCATCAAATCAGAACTGACCGTGAGTATCCACACTAAAGTTAATGAACTTGTTGGGAAACAATGCTAGTGAAACAATTGAGGCATTGCGAATATTAGGCGTGAACTCACAAACAAGATTCTTTGTCTTATCTGCAGCACCTCAATTTTGTAAAAGTTGTGGAAGATACGCAAAATCTGAGTGCACATTTAAACTCTGTGCAACAAAAAGGTACTAGTAATACATTTCGTGTAAGAAGACTTTTTTTTTAAGATTAAATTTATTGTTTAGTGTTAAGGAGAGATTATGGAAAGGGAAATAATAAACTCCCAAAAAGTCTTTCACATTGCCATTTTTGTCCAGCAGGCAAATTCTGAAAGGACTCTTCTAGATGTGAGTCTGGTCTTTGTATTGAAAAGCTGATGCTCAGTTGTTGGATAAAAGTGCGCCAATATGTCCAGCATGGAGGGAATGTAATATATATATATAAAGCAAATAATAGATTATAATATGAAAGTGAGTTATTTGTAAGGAGAAGTCTTCATACTGTGTCCCAGTCTCGTTTCTTCCAAAGAGGTGAAGAAGAAAAAGTAACCTATCCTTAACTAATCAAGAGAACTTCTTTCACGACTCTTATTAAACGTAAGTTATGTTAATTTTATCATTCACCTCAAATGCTCAGCAATACCTCTTTTTTTTTTTTTTTTTTTTTCTCTCAAGTCTTGTCAATGAATGTAGCTGCTCAGAATTAAGTCATGGTCATGGGTTGGAGAATATTTTCATAACGTTTCAGAAACTGTATATATATATACCTAAAATCTTTTTGGATCTTGTAAATATTTGCCAACTTAAGACTTAATGTTTCAAAAACTGTGTATATGTACCTGAAATCTTTTTGGATCTTGTAAATATTTGCCAACTTGAGACTTATGTGAATAACTTTGTTATCTGTAGTGGATACTCCTGTAGACAACAAACGTTGAATTACACTCACAAACAGTTTTTCAGCTTTTTGATATTCTTCTTGATCATAAGCCAGATTTGCCAGCATATCATAGATGAAAGTAATGCCATCGTAATTTTGTTGCTCTTGAGCCAACTTTAAAGCAAGATGGAACATTTGTTCAGCTTTTTTAAATTCTTCTTTCTGCAACATAGAATATGAATAACATTAATACTGTTGTGAGCAAATAGTACTACCATTACATATTATGCATACTTAGTGTAGAAATAAAATAAAATTAACTGCCCTCTATGTGCATTCATTCCTTTTACATATACAGTACGATTATTTAGTCCTGACAGTCGCTGGAGATGTGTGCCTGAGTCAGGCGAGTCCATTTAGTTATGCCAAGGGGTATTTGGGTTATTCACTTGATTGTCTTCGAAGTGATCGGATGTCATGCGTGCGGTAGAGCGGTATGTTTGCTGTACAATTAAGCTGTACTGCATTCCTTTAATGACCGCTCGCCCTCGTCTCTACTCTGGAACTCTCCCCACTCCTATTACTTCCCTTCTTTCGCGTCGCTGAGCTGTCAGGACTAAATAATCTGCCTGCACCCATGTTTTTGTATGTAACAGTTTTGACTGATTATATGGAAGTGACACATATTGACATAATATTTTTACTTGGTTATTTAACAACGCTGTATTAAGTATTGTACAAGTTATTCAGCGTCGATAAAATTGGTGTAGTCAGTCCAAGTGGGAATTGAATCCACGTCTGAGTGTAGCTCTGGATCCGCAAGTAAATACGCCTACTGTTTGAAGTAAGCTGGTGGCCATACATAATATTCAAAGACTAGGCCGATTAACCAACTGCAGGCCTCATGTTCATATGCCTCAGCAGATGTGAATAATCATTCAACCAGCATGGGGAGGGAAGGGGAGTATCGTGTAGTTACCACGATGATCCTCCTAACTGTTACAGCTATGAACCGGATTGTGCTACTTATCATACCTTACCAAAATCATGACTCGTGGGCACTGGTCCCATACACTGAACGGAATTTCATGAATCCATGTGGACTCGAACCAGTGCTCATTCCGTAACTCTAGTCCAGACGTGACGCTTTAAACAAGCACGCTACAGTGCGTACTATAATGGCTAATTTTCACTTTCGAAATCACGAGAAGCAACTCAGCCCTAGTTTTATCCATTATACCTATTTACAAAATAACTTGATTTTACGTATTTTTCGCGGGGAAGTAATTACCTGTGTAAGAAGAACACCCCTTTTAATGGTTGTTATCAATTCGGATTCCTTTTCGTCATCTTTTTCCAGACCGAAGAAGCTCAGAATTCCTGCTGACAAAAATAATGAGCTACTTTTTAGAAAAAAGTCATTTTGTTCGCTGTGGGTAACTTTGTATGAGGTTATGCTGCTCTGGTAATTGCGAAGAGGATTATATCGTAGATTTAAAGTTGTTACATTGTTACGATTAACTGCATTTATTTCAGAGAAAGGTGTGTATTTTCTAAGATCATTACCGAAAATACGTACTATTTTAAATACACGTTCACCAAAATGTCTTGCGAAAATTGACATGTTTAAAAGACGCAATTTATCGTCTGCTATCAGTGTCGCCAACATATCGTGAATTTTTAATAGTTGGTTGTTCTGAATAATATTACGTGAACCGGTGAACGTGATCATAGATGCAAATAATATGGTTGGGAGAATATTGAAGCTACAGGACACACCTTAACTCGTGGACGAAACACCTGCAACCGCCCTCTGTTACGAAAACTATGCTTGCAACGATAACGGGAGCAGTTGGGTAACAAGAAAAACAGGTGATTTAGTTGTATCTAACAGGTGAAAACAATTTTGTTAAGAAATTTGAGTTATAAGCAAGGGCCCGAAAAGTCAAATGCATGCCAGGTAAGGAATAAATTAGAAGTTAAATATCTTACATTGGTATTTACTTACATAATAATGTATTTAGTACCACAATCAGTAAACAAGCTGTAAACTCATGCCTGACAAATTCAGTAGGAATTCTAATATGATTATACTTATTTGTAATTTTAGATTACAATTATGACCTCAACTACGGCACCCGAAGATTCTGTGAGAGGCGATGGAAATCAGTCAAGTAGTTGGGTTCGTTTCGAAGAGGATGACAGTGTTAAGAACATTACACAATCTAAGGAATCTGCGACAACTCAAGCACAGCCAATAGCTGCGGCAATATTGGCTGCAGATGATTACAGTGGAGCAGTTATTAATCCAGAAACTGTGCATATAAGCGTGAACCGAAATGCTAGTCGTTCAGTGTCCCCAGAAAAGCCAGATGTATCACTTAGTAAATCATTGTCACCCAGTTCCAACAGCCCTCAGCAGTACAGTGGTGCGGTTATAAACACAGAATCAGTACATCTCAATCTAGATCGCAGCAGTTTGAGTCGTTCTCTAGGAGAGGACCAGCAACAATCTGATACAAACGCGACTGCTGCAACTAATAAACCGCAAGATTCTCGAATTGGCATGCGAAATGTGGATCTGAGGGAGACAAATAATGGTCGACCTGTACCGAGTTCAAGAATCTCAACTCTTGGCAATTCTGTCATCAGACAAGGTTTTGGTAAGCTCAGAAATATCGTTATCCGTTACTCTTATCAGTAGTCTAAAGGGCTACATTAAATTCTGTTTGATCTACTGTCATAGTAGTGGATTTTCAGCTAGTCTGATAAGGGAAACATCAAACTGGGACGCATCTCGGGCGCGCTTCCGAACAGGGGCAGCGGCATTTCGCCTAAGGTTAGAGCCCAGTTTAGGTGTGTGTGTATTAATCGGAAAAAATGTCATAGAAACATGCGTCTTATTCTCAATATTTTCTAGCCCCTAATTTTCTATTAATATACACACACCTAAACTGGGCTCTAACCTTAGGGGAAATGCCGCTGCCTCTAAGGTTAGAGCCCAGTTTAGGTGTGTGTGTATTAATCGGAAAAAATGTCATAGAAACATGCGTCCTATTCGCAATATTTTCTAGCCCCTAATTTTCGAGTAAAGCAAATTTTCAGTGGAAAATGTTTGAATTGATTGCACTGCTATTCGTATAAATGTATTTAAGGTCCAAGGGAATTCTTCAAAGGACTGTGAAATAAATTCATTTGTTAGCAGTGCTGCAATGTACATTTGGAGAGAATGCATTTCAAGGGTTATTCAGTTGCAAACATGGGGTGCTCAGGATGCTAGCCTACATGAGGTTATGTGCGTAAGAAAATTTAAGACGAAGTACTAGTAGTGGATTTTCAATCTCAAATCGGCTTTGCCCTCAATTTTTCTTTTGTTGTCGATACTTATAACTCAACTAGAGGCCCTATACCCAAAGTTAAAACGCCAACTACCCCCAACGACTATCGACCTATTAGTATTCTATCTACCTTATCGAAGGTGTTAGAGAGGATAGTACACAGACAACTCATCGACTACCTAAACAGATATGAACTCTTGGACACATATTAGTCAGGTTTTAGGACTTGACACAGTACAGTGACTGCACTAAGTAACAGAAGACATCCGAAAAGCTATGGACAGAATGTAAAATTACAATACTGACACTACTAGACTTCAGTAAAGCATTTGACACTGTAAATATCGACTTACTGACGAGAAAATTACGATCACTCCAACTATCAGAAAGCACAGTTTCTTGGTTCTCCTCTTATCTCAGCGAACGTCAGCAGTGTGTCTACATTGGAAGTCGAACTTCCTCATGGCGTATCGTTGATTCTGGAATCCCACAGGGATCTGTTCTATCACCACTACTGTTCACTATTTACGTAAATGACATCCTCTCGACTCTACAGCACTGTAAGCATCACCTCTACGCAGACGATTTACAAATCTATATCCATACAACCCCTGACTCACTCAATGACACAATACAAAATCTTAACGAGGACCTTGAATCTATATCTGCATGGGCCAGAAAGTTTGGTTTGACTCTCAATGCAAGAAAATCACAAGCAATCCTAGTGGGACATCAATGTCTATTATGCAATATTACTCCTGCTCTTCCAGTCAAGTTAAACGACGCAATAATCCCTTTTGCTTCCTGTGTTAAAAACCTTGGAGTTTACTTTCATACGCATTTAAACTGGAATAACCAAGTAACCCATATTACCAAAAAAGTGCTTTCCATACTACATTCCTTAAACAGCATTCGAAAATTCCTTCCGCTATCACGCAAGAAAATACTAGTGGAAACACTAGTAATGCCCCACTTCGATTATTGTGATTTTCTACTGACTGACCTCAATGTCAACCAGTCGCAAAAATTACAATGTGTTCATAATTCTTGTGTTCGCTTCATATGCGATGTCTGTCGCGCTGACCACATTACCCCATCCTTCCAAACTCTAAACTGGCTACGGCTTAAGGGTACGGCCACATGAGCTACATTTGTAGCAAGTTTTCTGCTACAAATGTAGCTGCCGTAATTGTCGCAAAATTGGTGGCCACACGGGTACTACAATTACTGCTAGTTTCTGCATTAAATGTCGCTACATGTGGCCACATGACATGCCACACATAGCGACATTTGTAGCTAGTTCTTTTGCGTTTTGCAGCACTCAGCAGTAATGTAATGGAAACTTTCTTCGAGATGGATTATGAAGCCAAAGTCGCTTTTCAATGTGTTGTTAGTGTACATTATTACGGTGACACACAATTTTAATGCACATGAGAAGAAAATTTATAGCAGTGCCATAAAGTTAACTTTTATTCCGGCGTCGATTTTACAACAGGCAATATTGTTTGTCAGTAACAATCGGAAGTACGGTGTGGGTGAAGGGTTTGCTGAAAGGCTGTATGAAGACCTAATTTCTCGTGGTTCTGTAGAAGGGTCATTGGGATTGTGCGACAGATTAGACATGCTCTTCCCCTGTCAATATACGAATTTCTGAAGCATTTCGAAGTAAAAAGGAGTTTTAAACATGACCCAAAATACAACTCAAAGAGGCAATCTGTTTGTAACATATTTGAGAGATCTGTCTTGTAAAATAATTGTTTTTTTTTTTTTTTTAACCAAATGAAGTCACTGTGAAGGGTTTACTGGAACGCTATTGTATAGATTTTATTATTGAAGGGAACCTTTGGTCGAAAATGAAAGAAAAAAAATGTGTACTCTCAAAGAACGGTATTTTGAAAAGAGTATAAGTAAACACAGCTATCATGAAAGTTCTCTTTTTCTTGGTTTTGCAGAATGCTTATTGGACCTTGCGGCAATTTAAACTTCACCCTTATATCCCAAAATACAACTCAAAGTGGAAATGCCTTTATAAACAATACTGATTTGTGAGGTCTGCCTGAAAAAGAATTGTACGTTTTTTTACCTAACAAAATTGCTGTGAAGGGTTTGCTAGAACTATATTTTATTATTGAAGAATTCTTTAGGTCGAAATTGAAAGAAGAAAAATGTATGTACTTTTTAAAGAAAGATAATTTGAAGAGAGTTAAAAAATAGGGCAACTCAGCTTGACTATACATAAGCAAAGCAATATTTATTGGCACCGTATTGTTAGTAACAAAATATGTTATATATATTGGCATCGTATTGTTATAAATCTGTCATGATAATAATTTCCCATCTAAAAGTCAATCTCCCTCTCTACTTCAGTCCCTCATAAACACAAGTTAATTCTGTTGTTATGATTACGTATACATACTGAGAATTTCAACCATTAGAAAAACGGGTTTTCTTCAAATTTGAGAATGCCTTTCTCCCATTGTAGGCCTACATTTTATCCAATAGAAAACAGAGTTTACGTTCTCTTAAACATGATAGATCACGTTTCTCAGATTATTAAATTTCGGGGGAGGGGGAAACTGAAAGGTGAATCTTAGGGTATGTTACAGTTTAATGTCTCATAAAGTTTTTTACCAACAAAAGAAAATTTTAATGCTAAAAGATAAGCGGGGTGGTACAAATTGCGATATCTTATAGCTAATTCGAGAGACAAATTTGACTGCGCTCATCAGTGTCACTTGTTTTATTTTTAAATACATTAGGCCTGAATAAAATGCCAAGGTGTTGTATGCCTGGCTGCAAATTCAATTACCAGAAAGGAACTTAGTGGCGATATTTACTTTTCCTTCTGGTGAAGTAACAAAAAACAGGAGTAAGATTAAGAAAATAAATATTTAAAATTAGCTTACGCGTGTATCCATACGCATTTGTAAATTTACATTGCGCTAAATTATTGTAATTCTCTACTGTAAAATGAATAACTTTGATTTGTTATTTCACTCTTTTTAAAGTACCGGTATTAATCTGTGTGTCCTTTACATGACATTTGATTTTTGCTTTCTGTCTCGTTCTTAAAAAATTAAAGCATAACCATTCATTTTACACGGTTGTTTGTACTTTTATTACAATTTTTTTGTTTTCTTTTGCATGATATTTATTCTTTATTTATTGTCAGTTAGTAGATAAAAGTCTTTTGACATGTATATTCTTTGACTCACTGAGTCTCCTCTGGGAATTAGTAAAGCGGAAATAAATATTAATATAAATTTAAAGTTTAAAAATATGGATTTCATAATAAGAAATTCCCAGTAACTAACAACAGTGTTAATTCGTTTAAGGTGGTCATGAATAGACCTAACATGTCAGACGGCGCAAAACTTGCTACATTTACTGCTCCGTGTGGCCGCTTCCATTTAACTCAATGGGGTCTATAATTCCAGCTACATTTGTCGCAGAAAACTTGCTACAAATGTAGCTGCACGTGTAGCCACCTATGTTGCTATGTGTGGCCACCCAACAGCAGTAAATGTCTCAGAAAAAATGGACCCGGACCCATTCGAGTTGTGACACGACCTTGGGATGCGCCAAACTTGCTACATTTACTGCTCCGTGTGGCCGCTTCCATTTAACTCAATGCTGCCTATAATTCCAGCTACATTTGTCGCAGAAAACTTGCTACAAATGTAGCTCGTGTGGCCGTACCCTAACAAACGTAGAAATTTTCATTCTCTTGTTCTCCTTTTTCAAGTCCTTCACACTTCTACACCTACCTATCTTGCCTCCCGTTTCAGTTACCTGTCATCATATCATAATCTCTTCACATGCACGCAAAATAGCCGCATACTAGCCATACGAACAATAAGACATCATCGTATTCATCATCATACACAAGCTCGCTCTCACGCTTGTGGAATACCCTACCCAGTGACATCAGAGACTGTCGGAATTTAGTAGCGTTTAAAAGCAAGCTTATTAAGCATTTTCTTACTGCATAGAGTAGGTTTAATTTTTACTTAATCAATAAAAGAAATGCTTCTCTCTTCTTAACTTTTACAATAAACTTTGATTTTTATTGTATTTGTAAATTTAATATTAATTGTAATTGTAATTGTATTCTGAATATTGTAGTTGTAATCCGCTGGTAGAGGGGAAGAGAAGGCCTGATGGCCTTATCTCTACCAGGTTAAATAAATAAATAAAAAAAAATGTAGGCAAATAAATCATGCCTTCCTTTGGTAGTGATCTTGTATAGAGAAATACTGGTACTCATTTACATTAGTGACACTAAGTTAACTACCTATCACCTCATCTGACCAACTCTAATCTTGTCAGAGTTCTCGGTCTTCTCTCTATAGCTATCCCCTTATGAAACCCACTCTTTGTCACATTTCTCGGACTCATGTTATTTAGGTATCTCCCCATTTAACCTATTCAGATAGCAATCCACCACTGCCCATTCAAACAGCAATGTTTTCTTTCCTTCACAGACTACCTGTCTCCTTTTCCCCCATCCTCTTACAACCACCTACCTATAATGTTTGGTGTGTTGTATAGGAAACTGTGGTAATTCTGGAGGACAACCACTCCACGATTTTCGAACTTTTTTCACAAACGACGATTTTATGCTCGATTTTCGAAAGGTAACACAAAAAAAATTAAGGAAACACATTTCGACTGTAACCTAATAAGTATAACCTATCACAACCTAAATTAACCTAACTTTAACTATACTTTATTTTTTTTCATGGAGTGCAGTTTCATAGAAAGGACTTTGCCGACAGACCTTCTACTGCCACCTACTAATTGGTTGTCATAAATAAATGTCTTCCTTACTATGACGGAAATCTTGTCTTCTCTTGTTAGTAACCAATCACAACCCTCGTTCAGAAGAATTGACAGGTGCCCGTCAAATCCACGTGGAGGCAGAGTTGCCGCATTGTTTCCGAATTCCAAGAATCCCGTCAGTTTCACTGCATAATTTCGAAGGTCATCAGGATTGTGACAACTGTGCAATGTTGGGACTAGGGGACAGGATGGAATTGTCAGAGCTGTTGTGTAGAAAGTCATAAATCTGTAAATGGGTGTTCAAAAGAGCCACCGAACTGCACTCCTTGAAATAAAATAAGGTATACATACTAACTTTAACTTTTACTGCAAACCCAGCATTCTCCAGTCTTTCCTATATTCTGCCTTCCTCTTAGTCTCTGTATATAATCCATATATCTTAATGTCGTCTATCATCTGATACCATCTTCTGCCTGATCTCTTCTCCCATTCACCATTCCTTCCAGTGCATCCTTTAGTAGGCAATTTCTTCTCAGCCAGTGACTCAACCAATTCCTTTTTCTCCTCCTAATCGGTTTCAGCATCATTTTTTTTTTCATCAACTCTTTTCAACATAGCTTCATTTCTTATTCTGTCTGTTCATTTCACATGTTCCATCCTTCTCCATATCCACATTTCAAATGCTTCTAGTAACTTCTCTTCACTTCATTGTAATGTCGGACATGTTTCTGACCCATAAAATGCCACACTCCACACAAAGCACTTCACTAGTCTCTTTCTTAGTTCATTTTCTGAGGTCCGTAGAAGATACTGCTTTTTCTATTAAAAACTTCCTTTGCCTTTGCTGTCCTCATTTGAGTACGGTACCTGGGAGCAGCTCATGTTACTGCTTATAGTAAGTACACCCTAAGTATTTGAAGCTGTTCACTTGCTCTACTGCCTCATTTAGTATTTGCATGTTTACCTCCTTTATTTTTCTTCCAACACCCGTCTTTGTCTTGTTTGCTTTTATCTTCATCCCATCACAGCTGTCATTTAGCTTCACTAGCATATCCCTTAGTATCACCTCTTCTTCTGCTAACAATGCCATATCATCCAGCAAATCTTGTGTACTTTATTCTTCTTAACTAACCCAAGCAAAACTAAGCTAAACTAACCAACAAACATAACATTACGCTGTCATTCAAAACTACATAAAACTTTAAAAATTCAAAACATGTAAAACCATAGTCTTCGTGGAACAATCTACGCATATAAATGATTGAAATTTAATATAGAATAATTATATATGCTCAAGACTTCTAAAATCCATAGAGGGGTTTTTCCTCTAGAATTATAAACTGTTTGTTGGTGTAGAATATAAAATTAATATATTATGCACATAGCCTATGTATATTTCCTTTTATTTAGTAGGTAACCAACTGAAGTGTGATGCTTGAGAGTTGTTCTTAAAATGCTAAAGCAATGAAATTGAAGGATGCAGGGAAAAGACGAGCTTTGTTCACTTTAGCAAATTGTTCAGGAGAGCGGTTTAAAGTCTGCCTTTAGTATATTCTCTCTTTGTATGCCAAATCTAAAATCTGTCATAGCATTTAGACTCTTAATATTATCACGGTGTTTCATTCATAGGATTAAAGTGCATGGAATTCTACTCCACACAACATAGGCCTACATAACTTATTTTTGAAAAAAAAGAAAAAAAGTGGCTGAAGCTCGTTCTTTCCTTGTACTCTTCATTGCGTAGCAAAATTTGTAAACAGATAATTTAAAGTCAGAAGGGGTAGGTTACATGTCCGCAAAAAATTGCATAGTTCGAATTTATTGTGTTAATGCTCTGGCGAAAATGCAATCAGAAAATTCAGACTTTGAAACAAAACACTTCACTCGATGATTATGGGAAAATGTAATGTTTTATTTAGAACTCTGCTTGTAGGTCACACATTCCATGTCATTTGGGATGGTGGTGTAACCTGTGCCATAAATAAACACATTTATAGTGTTAATTTGCTTCTGGAAGAAATACATTTTGGCTGGTTTCAAGCTGTTGGTTAGATTCTTTTCCAGAATTAAATTAGGCTCATCTCCAGTTATTTTGAAGACACAAAATCTTTCTCAAAGGTAACTATAGGATCTGAAAAATAAGTTTATATTTATTTTTACAAAAAAAAAAAAAATGTGATTAATAAGAATTATAAATTTAAAAATGTTGCATTTATGTTCTGAAATGTTAAATTTTATACAACCAGGTATGAAGTGGTTAAAAATACACTAGATACTTATTTAAAAGTTGGCACTGATGACAAGAATGTACATAAACTAGAATATATGTATGTAGATTATTACGTAAGTTAGGGAGTTACTATATTCGTATTGTTTTAAGTAAATAACTTGATGACAATTGCAGTCCATTATTCAGTAAGATTCTAACATCTGATGTGAAATTACAATAGATGATGATAGTGAGAATTGAAGCAAGAAATAACAGTTTGTGTAACAGACTGTACATACAGTTGTTATTTCTTTGTTGTTACAGCAAATGGCGATATTATTGTGACTCTGCTCCCTGTCAATACAAGATGGCCTTGGATCACACCTGCACAATTCCGTCCTGAGCTTGTACCAGAGGAACTTATGGCACAAGGGCTTACGGTAATCAGCTCATTTAATAGTTATAATAAATTATGCCTACTAATTGGTGTTACATCTAATAATTTGGTATAACATCAGTGTCTAACTACAGGGAAGTAGATCTTCTTCACAGACAGTGTTGAATACTCATAGTTACTTTCACTTACATGGCCTGTCAAAAAGTTGTAAACTTGAAAGTATTGTCGCCAATTTAGCTTTTATCCCATGAAATCTAGCTTTTTCAAAGTTTAGTCTGACAGCAAAATATTTTTATTTTCCCTGAGCAGATATTTATCTTTTTTATTTTTCATTCCTTTAGAAGGAGAGAAAACGTCTGATTATTCGAAAAACATTAGTAATTTTTAGTAATTTAGAAAGAGTAACAAAATAATGTGTAAATATTTTCTTACACTGACTGAGTTATTTGTACATTCGTGCAAACATACTGGTAACTGTGATTCTCTGTATTACAACTGTAGTTGTGTTTGACTGTAAATTACCATTTACACACACATAAATTTATGCAAACTGGCCTGTACATATGCATATGGAGGCCTACATTCAGATGTTTATACAAATCGTATATTTTTTAATTCTCTCTCCTAATATCAACTGATGCCACAGATGTTCCAGTGGGGAGAAAACTCTTGCTTAGGAATGCATTTTCTGAAATCCAGTAGTATTTGGAAAGAATTTCCCTGTAAAAAGAATTCGAAGACTTGTACAAATTTAAAAATAACTTGTGCTATATTTATGCTATTTCTTTTTCTTGTTCTTCAAATTCGATTTTACTTAGACATATAGATGCTTCTTCTTCTATGGCGCGTCTGCCCATTTTCAGGTCATGGCCTCCCCAGTTGGACTCCACCAAACTTGTCAATCCTGTGCTGCGACTCTCCAATTCCGGATTTTGAAGATTTGTAGTGCATCCTGACATACACCATCTTCCCATCTGTTATGTGGTCTTCCCACCGGCCTTCCTCCTCCGAAATCTCCTGAAAATACCGACATATAGATGCAGTGCTCTTAAATGGCATGACTGAACTTTTTGAATGTTTATGTTGACCAGCAACATGGTCTAGTGGTCAGAGTTTCTGGCCACAGCTCATTAAGTCCCGGGTTTGATTCCTAGTTAGAGTACAGGGATTTTTTCTTAAAAGGAACTGTTCTTGTGTTCGTCCATGGTCTGGAATTTAGATAAAGTTTGGTGCTACATAATCTACATGATCATCCTACCATGTCATTGGGACAATGTAACTCTGCCTTTCAGGCACCCCAACCTCTGAAGTGGGTTATATATAAAGTACTGCCAAAAGGGAAGACCAGAAATGTCGAAAGACAATTGGTGGCATTGGGAGAGGGGAGAAGCAATTACCTGAAGCAAAGATTGCAAGTAGCAATCTTCTGAATCAAATTTGATGAGATTGAAAGCTCACATATGGCGGGTGAATAAAAATGTTAGATAACACAGAATGAATAATGTTTCTTCTGTATGCATTTCACTAAATAAGGCACTAACCACTAGATTCTTTTTAGGCCCTCTTTCTGTCTCCATAGTCAATCATTATCAGTATTTCATTTTGTTCTCTTTCTGTAAGATTCGCCATGATCATGAAATAACCATTATTCATTTGATTTTGATTAGCTTTTGTCTTTGATTATTTAATTCATGGCGCCCTTTATTTTCCATAGTGATAAATTGATATACTAACGCATTTCTCTTTGTTATGTACACATCACAGCCATCTATATATAAAGCCAGAGCATTAGGTCGGCAACACTGTAATTAACTGTCAAGCGGAGGTCTACGATTTGTAGCACGTGTTTATGTTAATGTCGATTTTCAATGTAAATGAATGTTATAACAAGTGTGTGTTGATGAAATCATGTTTGCAGTCATACCAAACGTCCATTGTTTATGTATTATAAACTAAGTGCATATTGGCGATAAAAGCAAGACAATAAATGAAAATAAAATGGTAGCAGTCTTTGGAAATTTTTACGGTTAATGATGACAAAGTAATTGACAATTTTTCTAGATATTAAAGAATTGTTGTTCTAGCCAAATTGTTATGCCATTCATTTTCAAGTTCATTGTAAACAGCTGTTTTGTGATCCCATAAATGTTGCAGTTTTGTTGAAGATTCTGAATGCCTGCTATTCCTCAGAATTACCTATAATTTGTAGATGCACACACTCGCTTTGTTGGGTTTCAAGGTTTGTTTATTAATATTGTTTTTTTGTAATAAATTAGTTATAAACATGTTTCTTTTCACTTCGTATTTAGAGGATTTAAAGCTCACTGAGCTTACACTAATTGACACGTACTTAATAGATAATGATGTGTTTTGTTATGTATTATATTAAAGGCATGTTTCTGCATTTTTTCATAGATCTTTATATTTGGCCTAACTGTATTTGCACCCTCATACTTTATTATAATATGTCAGTTGTTTCCTCTGTTTATATTTTTATTTTACTTGCATAGTTTATATTCTTTGCTTCTTTTTTGTAGTTATATTTATTTAAAATTATATTTTAAAAAGTTTATAACCAATAATTCAGGATAACAGTATTATTACGGTGACTGGCCACGTTGAAACTAAAATGGCTTCCTAGGCATCTGAAATATTTATAGAAAACCACGACAGATAATCACATGACATTAAAATGTATATGATATCCTCGACCTTTCACATTAGAGTTGAAACAACATAAATCGGCAAACATTGTCAATTTACTAGCTACATAATGGTTAATTGATTGGAATAGGGTATTTTATTTATTTTTGGTACAAGTAACATTTCTTTAAATATTTATTTGTTTTTCTTTGTACTATCAATAAAAGACACGTATGCTTTTAATTTTTTAAAGTTATTTTAAGTGGCTGTATGCAAGTACTTTGCAGTATTCTGAAACTCAAATAAATTACTATTTCGGATTCCGTAATAAATTACATACATCAACACACTGAATCTTGATCATATCCACTTCCTTTTGTTATAAATTAATGTCGAAAATGTACTCGTTACAACGAAACCAAAGCGCTATAATGTCAAACATTGTGGCTTATTTCGCCTCCGCTCAGCATTGCCAAATGTACGCATGCTCCAGCTTGTAACTGAAGGTGGCTCTGGTACACATACATTGGGGGTCATAAATTAGAGGCATTTTTTTTTCAAAACAGTAGTTTATAAATGGTAAAAAATATAAGTTCGTACAGTTAGCGCTCAAAAGTATTTTGTAGTTAAGGTTTTATATTGTCAGTACTGTTTGCATGCAGTTATAATAATGCAAAGCACACAGCTGTGTTATTCTATGAGTAGCGTCATGTTGCTGTGATTACTTATCTAGGAAACAAGCAAGTTCATAGAATAACAATATAAATGTATATTCCAGTAGCTCATAAGTATTTTGTGGTTTGATTTGGTGGCATGGTATACATTAAATATTGGTGGTAAGTATTTAGACAGTGCTTGTTTATTTGTACACACCATTGCAAGCATGCCAAAACAAAAGGAATGCTCTGTGGATGTGAGACAAGCTGTTTTCAACTCTTTGAAGAAGGGAAAATCGCAGTCTAGCATTGCTAAAGATTTTGGTATATCACAACTCATAAGTATGTGGAGTCGATGGCAAAAACAAGAAGAATATTATAGATTTATTAATTTGTCCTACAGAATAATATCTGTAATATTGACAATTAATATTTGAGGAGAAAAATTCGCTCCGGCGCCGGGGATCGAACCCGGGTCCTTGGTTCTACGTACCAAGCGCTCTGACCACTAAGCTATGCCGAATTCAATCCACAGTACCGGACTGAACCCCTCTCCTTCAATGTTTCCCTTTGTGGCCTGACTCCAAGTTAGGCATATATGTTGACGTATATGTCCAATGTCAACTGCCATTATACTAGGAGCGCACTCAGTTGATCAATGTGTTCATTGTAGAAGTTAGTCAAATAAGGATCAGTTCTTTGCTGCCTTATTGGAAGAATGGTCACAACTTCCACTTGAGCGATTGCAAAATCTTGTGAATTCAATGCCAAACAGATGTGCTGCTGTGATCAAAGCTCGGGGGTATGCAACGAAATACTGATTTTTCCTCAGAGTCCAAAATATTTTTGTTTTATTATTACATACTTGAACTTACAAATTACTTTTGATCCAGACGAATTTTCAATTATTTTTTATGCAAGATAACTCTGTTTAAAGTAAATGTATTTTCGTACTAAATGGATTAGAAATACATACTTTTCAATTATCCACTGGCATTTTTTCTATTCAATACTTATCTTTATGTAATTGTGACGTATGCTTTCTACAAAATACTTTTGAGCGCTACTGTATGTTTTGAAGTCTGAAGAATCCAAATATGTAGTCTGAAGAATCCAAATGTGTAAAAATAAGTGCATGTTGCCGTGTAAGAAAAATAGAGTCCTTGACAAACTTTTTATAAATTAAAAATATGGTTTTTGAAAGCATGTTAAAATATTTTGTATATAGACTTTTTTCATAAAATTAAAAATAGAAAAGCTACAAGCAGTATTCCATAGGCCTACTTTTTAGTCACCATGTATTTTAACATAGTAAGCACTTTTCAGTGCTGATTTTCGTAAATAGAGAAGTAATATTAGAAGTGATTACAATAAGGGCCATTTTATGTAAATCTGTGTAAAACTAATTATGTATATCTTCTTAAAAGTTGTAGAATTTATGAGTGAAATGGGTTTTAGGAACTTTCTTTAATTGTGTAGTCCATTGAATGTAAGTTTATCTTTTTATTTGAGTGCATATTGCGTAGGTACATCTTTTAAATAATGGTTCAAGAAAATAAACTATAAACAGCAATATCATCCACACCACGATAAGGGAACTGAATTGTTGGGAAATGTGTAAAACGATTATCAGAGACATGGCCCCTTCCTACAAGAGTCAATATGCACAAATGTCTCGTTTGGTAATGCCCATGTTAAAAAAATGTCCATTGTTCAAAAGGTCCTACAGTTATATATTCCCAGTCTACAAAGTCCAACATACTAAAATGACCTGCGTTTCATAAGGACCACTTTCATAAAATATCCTTTTTTCGGAGAAGTCAGTATTAAATTATGTTAGGTTTTTAAATGTTCTAAGTGTTAAAAAGGGACATTTAGCTTCACTAAAAATTCCGAACCAGTAAATAAAAAAGGAATATAATTAATAAATGAAATTAAATGTACAAGATACTGACAACGTAAACCTTCCAGGTATTAATTCCAGTCACTCATCATTTGGAACTTCTTCTTGGGGGTCACTATAGGGCTTCATGTGGTACACTATGGCTCTAAGGTAGCGAGGTATGTCATTGTTGTCTTTATACCGTTCATAATTTCGTACTATGTTGGAAATTCTCCTCTGGTTATTCATATACGTTTTATTTACATTTGTGTGACCTGCTAAGACCTGAGTGATTTGTTATTCTGTGTCAGATTATTGTTCCTTTAGGTAGTGGATAAAACTCCATATGTTCACATGATGTGCTACTACTAGTCTTTGGAATTGGGAATGGAACCCCTCTCCCATATTATTGATTCATTGTCTTCCGTTCAATACCAAATCATAAACATTCCACGTGTCAGAAGGATATCTGGGAGGAACAGCTCGCCTTCGTCCTCGTGCAGAATGTCCTGTAATGTATGGGTATCTTACTTCAACATATGATGTCAGTTTTAACACTTCTTCCACAAACTTATCACTCAAGTCCACACCTGTGGAGTAGCGGTTAGCTCGTCTGGCCACGAAACTGGGTGGCCCGGGTTCGATTCCTGGTTGAGGATTTTTCCAGGATTTTCCCTCAACCCAATATGAGCAAATGCTGGACTCATTTTACCGGCATTATCACCTTCATCTCATTATGTGTAGGACATTAAATGTGGGAGTATTTGGTGTGGGTCCTTCTTGGTTGGACATTTTTTGATGACCTTTTTCTCTTGGAAGCATGTGAAACGTATAATAAGAAAATACTTTTCATCTCAGAGATTTTATTATTATTTATTTGGAATCTTGTCAATGAAAGCCATTCTCATGTCACCATTTATACAGTAGTAGAGGAAGCAAGACCTGTCCTGTGACCTTATCATGTGTCGTGGCTTTATCACCAGTGGATTTGGAGGAGGAAGATAGGTTTTAGTCTGAGATGAACTTCTGTGTTGGTAGATTCGTATAGTATCATGAAACAAACTCTCTTTCTGATAGCTTATTCTTTCCCCATCGCACACATGCCAGGTCCCACCTCCTCATCTATACTTCCCCATACCCTGTTGTCTTAGCATTATTTCTAAATAGAATTGATAGCCACATGGACAGAATCATTTACAAAAATATAATTACGCGAAATATTTGTACTGTTCGTGATTGTTGTGAGTATTGTTGAAGTTGTAAGGATGTTTGGGATTTGAAATAAAATTGTGATATTTCTCTTCATTTCTGCATTTAAATTTAACAAAGATCTGTCTGCTTGTTAATTACTTCTGCTTCCTCATTCCATGAGACCTAGTCTCGAGACAACAATGCAAATGATAATTGGAACAATTCGCAAATGAGTTGTTTGAAATCGTAATGAATAATAATATCTCATTACAGAAAATTATTGGATTTATTTTGATAATAATACAACAATTAAGTACTTTAGAATTATACTATGTTAAATTAAGTATTTGTGTCTTTATATTTCTTGCATTTATTAATCACCCCCCATTTGTGTACGACTAATAATGCATTTATAATGGTGTCACATTAATTTGTTTCTCCTTTATGTTTTATGAAGGCTGACTGGATTCAAAACTACTTTGTTTTAAACACATAATAAGTTCAGTCATTCAAGGCTGGTTGTAATTAATGATGTCACTGTGACCAGATTTTTCATATGCTAAGCCCATAAACATTTCATGTTAAAAAAACTTACACATTTGAGAGAATGTCATGCAGTGCATGATGATAGACATGAAAATATGGAATCTGGTGCACAGTCCGTTTTCTTTAGCTACAGAGGAAGTGAAGAAATGAAGAATGTAGCTTAGATTGAGTGTGGAGCTCGTGAAGAGTTTGATATACTCGTAGAAACAAAAGGCAGTGGAAGTGCCTCTCTGTTTGATTGCCACTTCTGACTGGCTCTGTTTTAGATGTGATATAATGAGCTCATGTTTTGCTGTTATGACATTCACATAAGTTTTTCTTCCACTGTGTAGGATCATTATGTATTGAAGATATTAATGTGTGTGTTTTTTTCAACAGCTTACTGTTGAGGACTATGTACATGTGATGGAGATTCTAACAAATGATGTACGTTTCAATGTGTATAATGTCTGCTACAAGCGCATCCTTGTAGCCTGGATCTTCACTGCATTCATAGTCCTCCTTGGTCTTCTGTTCTCTGGAGTCACAGGACTGACATTGTTTGGACTAGGAGTAATGTGGCTTGTTCTGAATGCTGCTGCTATTTTCTTATGTATGTGGATCAAGATTAAAGTGAGTATTATTTAACAGAATTTCACCTAATTTTCCTGATTAATAAATCTGAGTTTTAAAAATAACAAATATCAATAAAAATATACAGTAGAATCCCTTCTTAACGAATCTCTGAGGGATTTTTTTTCTTAAATAGGGGTTTTTCTTTAAAAGGAGGTTTACATAAAATGGGAAGGAAAGGCTAAAATAACTAGTACTAACGTGTGTTATATATACCAAACATTATAATTATTTAATTAGGCTTACAATTATTATTTACAATACATTTCATTATAATATTTTCTAACTCTTCAAATGGTGAGGCAAGAATGTTTTTCCGTTTGGTTGAACCCGAACCACACTGAAACTCGGCATTGAAAATTTCTTCTTTCTTCTTCATTATTTCCCATAATGAAGTAATTGACAAACCCATGTTGAATCTTTCGTACACTACTTTTAACACTTGAATATAAATAATTGATTAAATGGCGATCTTACTCGTGTTAATTATGTAAGCATGTGTGGCTTACAGCTATTTCGGTGCTACTTGACACCATCCTCAGAGCCTACTAGATCTCGGCGCTATCTCAACTTCGCTGCCTGTTGTGTGGGTGCATTCGTGTGATGAAGAGTTGTGTCAAATAGTGTGTGTGTTCTGAAATTGATCTGTGTGTTGAGAATTTGATTAGGGTGTGTTTTAGTGTGTCTGTATATTTCATATTTTTCTAGTGTGTTGAGTTTTTGGTTTTTGGGTTGTATGTGTAGGATTTCAATGTCTGTATTTATGTTACTGTATGTGCTTATTAATCCTGGCTGTAGGTAGTAATCACGTGTTCAAAAATCATTGTTGTATCCACTTTGTATCGTCATCCATTTAAAAAATAGTCTAGTTATAAAACTGACAAATGCACGAGGCAGTGCATATAAGACTTATGAACTTCATGCGATACAAAATATATACATACAGGCCTAGTCTCCTCTGATTGACGTTCTGGCTGATATGTACATCTATTATCAGGCAGTACATCTCACTTGACGATATGTGTCAGAGGAAGAACAATTGTTTGTATGCATCTGAAGTCTGACTAGTGTAATACGTAGCTAGTTGGTGATGTATACAATGGAGGGGGAAAGGAGCTGGTTACCTTACCCCATTATTTCCTGGCCTAGTTGCCTCATGAGAGGTGCCTTCTTGGTATCGCTTGTGAGGTTCAGACCTGTCTTTGGACAGTTGACTAAACAACAGCAGGCCTAGTAAATTTATTAGGGTTTTGTAAAAGTAAAGAAAATCAAATTCATAAAACTAACCTCTACACAAGCAATAGAAATAGAGTATTAAATCTGGACCTGATTGAAGATCCCAAAAAGAGTGACACTCCAAAGATGTTTTAAAATTGATAGCATTGGAAACTATTCATAGAGATTCCCTAAGGAAGATTGGCTCCATATTTTCACTGATGGATCCATATTATCCAACCAAAATGGAACAGATGCTGGTGCTACATGTCCACTTTTCTCGTTTTAAAAATGTTATGTTTTATTTAACGACACTCGCAACTGCAGAGGTTATATCAGCGTCGCTGGATGTGCCGGAATTTTGTCCCGCAGGAGTTCTTTTACATGCCAGTAAATCTACTGACATGAGCCTGTCACATTTAAGCACACTTAAATGCCATCGACCTGACCCAGGATCGAACCCGCAACCTCGAGCATAGAAGGCCAGCGCTATACCAACTTGCCAATCAGGTCGACTTCTCGTTTTATAAATCGTTAGGTTATGGAGTTACAAATTGTGATGGGGAAATTGAAACTATTTGACACTTCAAAATCTGCTGTATCGGATCTTTTATTTTCAACAAGTTGTTATATTCAATTATTCTAAAGCAGCTATTACTGCTGTAACAATCAGTCTGTTACCTAAAGGTAAAAAAATAACATTGTTGGAAAATTATACTCCATCTGCTGAAGTTTAACAAAATGATAGTTTTTCAGTGGGTACTGGCACACTGTGAATTATCTGGTAATGAAGCTGCTGACTGACCGTCTTGCTAAGAGGGAAGTAAAATCTTACAAAACCCCATGTCATTATTATAATTTTCAACAGTTAAAACACCGGCATAGCTCAGTCAGCAGAGGTGCTTGCCTTCTGATCCAGAGCTGTGCTCAGATGTGGGTTTGATTTACACTTCGACTGATAACCTGAATGAGTTTTTTCTGAGATTTTCCAACTGTAAGGTGAACGTCAGGTAATCTATGTTGAACCCTCGGCCTCTTCTCTCCAAATACCATCTCGCTATCACCGGTTCCATTGATGCTAAAAGTCAACACCTGTGGAGTAACGGTTAGTACATCTGGCCGCGAAATAAGGTGGCCTGGGTTCGATTCCTGGTCGGGGCAAGTTACCTGGTTGAGGTTTTTTCCGGGATTTTCCTTCAACCCATTACGAGCAAATGCTGGGTAACTATCGGTGCTGGACCCCAGACTCATTTCACCGACATTATCACCTTCATCTCATTCAGATGCTAAATAACCTAAGCTGTTGGTAAAGCGTCGTAAAATAACTTACTAAAAAAATTGATGCTAAATAATCTATTAGTTGATACAGCATCGTTAAATAAACAACTAAAAAACAGTTAAAAGATTAATCAACTTATAATATCAAGATACAGTATCATAAGATTTCACAAAATTTCAAATAATAAAAGTTGCAAGTGTCGCATTGCACAACAAAATTTAATTTCTGAGTGTTCAAGGAAAGTGCAGTTTCATTTTTTCGATTACTCACAGGGCATGATTGTTTGTTAAAACAAACAAAATTGGAATTATTTCTTCATCACTTTGTCCACTGTGCGGTCTTCTGGAAGAAATGGGTCAGAATCATCTTCAGTGATAACCAACCCTTTCCTCTAAACTCACTGTGTGTGAGAAATATTGGAGAGCAAGAGAGTTTTTTTTAGTAGGTTATTTTACGACACTGTATCAACATCTCAGGTTATTTAGCATCTGAATGAAATGAAGGTGATAAAATGAGTCCGGGATCAGCACCAATAGTTACCCAGCATTTTCTCATATTGGGTTGAGGGGAAACCCTGGAAAAAACATCAACCAGGTAACTTGCCCTGACCGGGAATCGAACCTGTGCCACCTTGGTTTCACGGCCAGACGCGCTAGCCATTACTCGACAGGTGTGGACGCAAGAGAGTTAATGACAATTACATTGCAATAAAGCGTATACAATATAATACAATAAATAACCATAAAAGTTTGTACCATTGTAGCAACTGTTCATAAAATGTTATAAAACTGCAAATCTACTTTATCCTATTTAAATTTTGTGTTATACTAAGTGATTGGCATATTTGTAGAATAGTTAAATTGTCGTAAAACCTGAAGAATTACAGTACATAATTTTTAATTACAGTATTTTGAGGTAACAATTGAAGTGTTGTACTAAAATGAGTGTTACTCATTTAAACTGAAAACTACAGGTAGTTGAAGCTTATATTGAATTAAACATAATATTTCATTGCAAACGTATATCATTATATATAACTTTCTGAATAGATTATACACAAAATATAGATTGGGTATACATTCATGTGTTCAGGAACTTAATTTTTCCTGCAGTTTTCGAGTGATTTGAATTGTATGACACTGGGAATAAATAAGTTATTGTTATGTCTCATTATGTTAAATGGTAATGTTGCAAATCTTAAATATGAGTACATAGCACTACTTCCCTTCATTTGCAAAATGCTCGCAATTTTGTATGCTTTCAGCTGAATCACAATCTGGAACGATGTATGGCCCAAGTAAACAAACACTTATTACGCCATAAGATCATCTTGGGTTTGGATGATAGGGGAAAACTGTCATGCCACAAAGTGAATCTTTGCTTCATCTACTTCGACACTGTGGATTGTATTGTAAGTTTGTTGGGTTCATTCTGTACGAGTGTTATTATAGAGTTTAATTCACAATATATGTTACACATCAGTATAAGATTGGGAGAAGGTTATCTGATTTGTGCAGATTGACTTGTACATTAATAGATGCTGTTCTGTAGTATTTTTATTATATCTCTGAAATTAATTAGCTTTTACTTGTAAGATTTGGTGATGATCTCTTCTGTCAGGAATCAACTGACTGATCCTGTTGTAGTAAAATGTTGTGTGTGTTTTTTTTTTTAAGTAAATTATTAGTTAGCTTAGCATTAGACATTGTCTGCTGAGCTTATATTTATGCTTTGCATGATAGGGTAGTACCTATTGGGAATGAAAGTAAAAGGATTTCTTATTTAATAATTTATGTGTAACACACACAACTTTGAAATAAGTCTCTATTGGAAACTGTAAGAAGCCTCTTTTAAAATTTTAGTTCTCATTAGACTTAATTACAGCAAACAAACATCATTTGTTCATCTTAAAGCAAAGTAGTATTAATGAATTCTGTTTTATTTTGGTGGGAAGAAAAAACTTCAAGAGGTGATAGAACGTGAAGAACGTGAGGGTCGACCTGTGAATCGGGAGGAGACATCTGAAGAAAGACGACAGAGGCAGCAGTTCCAGCAACGAATGGACATTGAGGATAGGGATATCATAATACAAGGCAGCAACACTACACGCTTATCTCGTAAGCAGGTGAGAGTTCACACTCATTATTTCATTTGAAATATAGTGGGAAATCAGCAAAGAAGCATTATGGCATAGGACTAGTAGACACCTCATGGAATGACAATGATTGGAAATTTACCCTGTAATATTTTTGTCCATTGGATATCTTACTGATACTAGACTTCATATACATATATATTGATTAATTTAACCCTTAAAAGTCCTGAAACACTAAATAAGGGTTATTAATGTCATTGGTTCACTGAACAGACTTCTAACTTAAGGGTCTGATTTTGGTCCTCTAAGAAGTTAACAGTACATTAGTAAGTTGTAAATAAGCTACCACCTTTCGAAAATAAAAAGAAAAACTTCGATTCTTTGTATTTCATGGTTAGCTAGGAAACAAATTGGCAATTGAGCATAATTGATAAAATAAATTACAGTCTATTGTCTTTGTACATGTACAGTATAAGGAAATTGTATATTTATGGAAACAAATTTTACATTATTTATTAGCTTGTTAATATAGGTGGTTAACTACAGTAGACAATGGGAACATCTAATGGTGAAACTTATAACTACCTGCTCCAAGACTGTCTGCCATTTTTCACGACTATGCTCCAGGATTATTCAGGTCTGATCTGATAGAAATGTATGACAATATTGATTTTTTATGTTGGGTTAATTGGTGCAGATTATTAAAGGGTATGTTTATGGCCAGTTCACATTCGGTTGTATATTTATGGTGGTGTCATCTTAATGAAATGATAGCTAACAGCCCGTAAATTGTCACTTAAGTAAAGCTGTACAATTTATTCGCTTTAAAGATTCGTTACCTAATGATAGATTAACTTGTTAATTTTTCTGAGGTTTGAGTCCTGTGCATCTTTTTTTGAGACTGGTTACCAAAGGGACAAGTGTGTTACGGAGAAGTGGTTCTTGTCATGTTGCTGTTGTTTATAATTCTGTATATAGTATTTTGAAGGAATTCCTCTTAGGTTCTAAGGTCTTACTATCATGTACAGGATGATTCCTAAGTTATACTGGCACTTACACCTCATTCACTATGCATGATTAACATAAATGACGTGAATGGTAAAAACCATTTCATTGTATGCGACCATTTAGAGAAACTGTATTCATGTAGACACAATCATATTGACTTATAAGTAGAAGCATAATAACTAAGTACTTGAAAAGAAATTAGTTAATTATAAGAAAGGAGTGATGGAAGTTCGAATTGAAGCATGAGATAAACCTATTGTCATAATTTTCAGCATATTGAATTGTTATATGGAATTGGTCACTGATTGCATGAACGAAATGGTCGTGGAAATTTTATTAATTGTCGTTTTTATTGGATGATGTACTGGTAGATTTCTTTTGGATCGCTAATGTTCTCATAATTTTGAGTATCCAGTCATGCTTCCAAGTCACACAGCCAGGCCTATACTTCGGGGATTTACAGCTATCACAGTAATTTATTATTAAAGAGTAGAATCATAGCTTTCAGTGAGTTCTTTGACTGTTTGCAGCTGGAATGATGATTTTATCTTATGCAAAATGTCTCCCAAAAATGTGCTACAAGTGTGCAAGTCATGACGACTAAAAGTGTTATTTTTGTTTTAAGTTGAATTAAATATTATTAGTCATTTTGAGGCAGCTTAATAAATTTTGGAAGGGACCAACATAGGTCAGACAGTAGTGCATTTGCCTATTGGTCTGGAGCCGCACTCAGATGTGGGTTCGATTCCCACTTGAGCTGATTATCTGGTTGGGCTTTCTCAAAGGTTTTCACTAACTGCAAGGAGAATGTCGGTGTCACCTCACCAAATACTGTACCATCTCGCTATCACCAATTCCATTGATGATAAATAACCTAATTGTTGATAGAGACTCGTTAAAAATAGCTGATTTAAAAATATCCTAGCATAGAAAATTGCATGCACAGCTATTAGAACAATCATCAATAATAAAAAAAAAAAAACATCGATAATTTTATTATCACTGTCTAGAAATTATTAAAGTAGTTAAAACTCATGGTGACGTTATAGTGGAAATGTAGCATTTACTTTCAGTATGGATAAGTGAATAACAGGCTAAAGTAAATTGACCCTCTTCATCTTTCTGTTAACATTCTGTGCATGTAGCATCTGTCTTCCAAATTATTGTAAGTAAAATAGCTACAGCTGTGATAATTTTTAGTCATCTTTATTGCACGTTAGTTTCATTGCCTGCAGTTACTGTAATGTAAATCTTTTATTTGGGTACAAGTAAATTTCTGTATATGACGACGGCATTCTTTAGCATTCTGTATGCCCACTGGTCTCGTTATGTAAACATGTAAGAGTATGTCAGCTGTTACATTTCATTGTTAAAGTCTCTAAGCAAACTTGGCATTCCATCGAAATATGTGATTTAGTATTTATTGAGGAACAAGTAATAATGAACCATTATAATCTGTGCTGAAACCGTTTTACCACAAATTTGGTTTGCGGCAAAATATTAATTTTTATTCTATTTATTCTATTGTATTTTTGGTCCAGGAAAAATACTTGTCATTTACGAAAACACTCATCTTTTATTCACTAATTTATAGTGTATCATAACTCACTGTAGGATAGCCTTCATTGAATTTTACATTATTTATTAAGTTTTTCTGTTAAAGTCCTTTAAGAAATGTAATGAATTGAATAATTATTTTATTAAATTAAACATTGTGATAGTATTAAACAATGATATATTTTATAATAATTTTGTTGAAGTTGTACCTAAAAGAAAGATGTTTTTAAATGATTAATTTGTTATCACTTCGTTAACTGTTACAGTTTTGTGGAACAAATTAGCCTGCCAATCGAAGTTCCATTGTAGTAGTATTGATATCAGTATTCCACGTAAAAATTAAACATTTCTGGCATCATTTTATCTATATCAAATCATGCGAATTATTTAGGAAATCATCAAATTCTTCCTTTTGTAAGACTGTGTAAATTGGGTTCTATATAATCTATATTATTTATTAACTTTAGTTTAATCATACTTCAACTTACTGTTAATTTTAAAATTCTTAAAAGTGTGAACAGTCAATTCCAGGCCTTTGAATTCACAGTTAATACATTAGTATTGTTACAAGTGGCTTTTCTTTCACTGTAATCCGTATAAATTCCATGTTGGGTCATAGGCAAGAGGAGAGCAGTTACTGACTCGTTACATTCAACGCTGGTCTAAGGACTTTCTTCGTCGTCGTCTGGATTGGACTGTGGATGAGGAGGGTGGCAACCCCATGGATCCACGCCATCTTGTTTCAGCTCTTTGTCCTTGTCAGTACATAGAAGAGTACTTAAAAAACAAGCCTCGATCAGATCACCGTGCCTTCTGTCCTTGCTGTGCCTCGTGGCTTGTTGAGCGTGGAATTGATTAAACATCACATACCTCTTTATTCGTTTCCCTTGAAGGCATTCCAACTTTGTTATACTAATGTGTCCATTCCACTTCTATAATTATAATGCCTTGAATTTTGTTATTTCTAGGCTGCACATGATATATTTTGCACCAGATTTGCTATACATATTTAACATGTGACTTTAGTTTGGATGTAGTCCTTATGACTAGTCTTTCATGGTTATTCAAACTCGTGCATTTGTTGAGAATTTCAGCATCTTGAGAGTAGTGAATGGAATATACACGTTGTCATAAAATTGTAATGACAAACTTATAGGACGTATTTGGCTGTAAAAACTGGTTAAAAATTATGGAAAGAAATAGTGTCCTAATTCTTATCATTTTCGAGATATCCTGGAACAAGATATGTGCCAAGTTATGATTTGGGCAGTCCAGGCTTTGAGCAAGAGAGGTGAGAAAACAATAGCTGAGGTAGGATGTCATTTTCCAATGAAATGGAAGTGAAAGTATCAATCAGTGGTAAACCCTGTGAAATAGACAATATCAGATACTGTGAATCTCAGGTTGTGCATTATGATAAATGAAGTTGACCACTATTTGGCTATTCTTCTTCTTCGTCTTCTTCTTCTTCCCTCCTGCCTCCATACTTCGAAAATGATGAGTCCTAGAACATTACTTCTTTTTCTTTCAACATTTTTGACTTCGTGTTTTCAAGCACTTCAAGCTTGTTAGTGGAATTTTGTGACAACCTTTATATTCGTCACTTAATTTAATAAACCATGTGTAATTATTTTACTAGAGGAGTTAATATGGTAGAATAAGTCCACTTAATATTCTAAACAATTTTTACTAGCTAAAAACAGGTGTACATGTATAAGGGCGATTCAAATGAAACCTGGCTGACATTAATAACTTTGAACACAGATAGCCTTGAATATTAAAATACACTGTAGCAGTTTACACACTGATCCCTTTGCAAGGTTGAATGATTGATCACAGTTTGAATAAAGGCTACTGGTTGTGCTTGGAAACATTGTTCGCATTTTTTCTGTACCTGGCCATCCAAATTATTTTTTTGTCCATTTAATGCCTTCTTCAGAGCTGTGATGATAAGTTCTTCTGACAGAATTTTCCATTTCGTTACACCTTTTATGCTAGAATTTTTCTCTCAATATTAACTCCAGCCTGGTGGAGTTTTGTGGAGATATATTAATAACTTATTTCATTGAACATAATGCGTTGGAACCAATCAAAATCTCATTAGAATAATGATGTTAGAGCTAATAGTGTGCTTATCCAGTCTGATAAATTTATTATATTGGTTTATTGGATTAAATATTGAAAACAAACTTATTGTCTTTCATTTATTACTTTATTATGCAATATTTTATATTTTTAGTTAAAATATTGGTTATAAATAATTTTTTGTGCCATTAACTCTAGCACACAGATAGTAAAATTATATAAAGATAAAATCAGTGTTATAGGTAAATACTTCGAAATTAATTTAATTGTTCTGCTTTGTCAAAGATAATATATTGTTGACGTTATAAATGTTGTTACATATTCGCAAACTATAAATCTTTTCCCTGAACGTTAGGCAAAATATTCAATATTTTCCCTTTTCCATGGAAACATTGACAAAAATTCCCTTAAAAAATAGGGAAGTTCATCTTATCATCACTACTTCTTTCTGTGGTCCAAAACCATGAAAATCAGACTGCAACATATCTGGCCTATTAGGAGGATATTGATGCATCTCCTGTAACAAGTTTTGAATTAAGTTTGTCATGATATGAGTGATATGTAATTCTATGTTATTATGAAGGAGAATTATGTCCTAGATGATGAGACCTGGGAATTTGTTTTTGTTTATGTGGTCCACGCATATTCTTCACTGTTTCATAGTATTTGTTAACATTGTTTGTGTGACTATGTTCCAAGATACCAATGAGGCAGACCTCCATGATGGTCGAAAAACATGGCGCATTTCAAGTCGTCTGCTATTGTTTGCTTCTTGAATATTTTGAATGTGTCAGCACTTGCCAACACACTTTGATTCTGGCCCAAAATTATCTCTCAGTATCTCATCATTATTCATAGTACTTTCGACCTTTTCATATTCTTCACCGTTGACTTCCCCAGGCTACGATCCCCACACACACCAATACGTCACTGATGTATCTCTGCTAGTTGAATCCCCCTCTACAGCAAGAAAATGGTTTACTGCATGATGTTACTCCTGGAGCGCTTTCAGGAGTTCAAGATATGTCTTTATTGCTAATAGACAATTGATCATAGGAACTAAGTAGTATTTCTGAAATACATATGTTCACATTGATGTATTGCACTTACAGTATGTGTAGATTACATCATCACCAAGGACTGTAATCCTGTCCTGGTTTCATTTGACTCGCCCTCATACATTCAATTATATGAAGTAGTTTGAATATAAGTAGCAATGAAATATAGTTTAGTATAGTTCATAATCTATTACATTTGTCATATTTTTCAAAATGGGGAGCACAATCAAACATAAAATAATATAAATATAACAAATCTAACACCGTATGCTTAAGTTTTGCCATGGTCTTCAAGACATATCTTTATGGATTCTAGAGTTCATATTCAAAATATTTTTACGTTCACTTGTTTGTACTGTAATTTATTCTTATTTCCTTAATCTTTGCCTGGAATTATAGTTACAGCAATTGTAACATGGGCTACTAACTACTCTGACATAAAGGTACAGATGCAAACAACATGTAAACCTGTATCATTTAAGCAACAAAACTACACATTGCTGTGGGAATGAATTATCTCATTGCTTCTTTGCAAATATCACTTCACTTAATTCAAGATTATGACGAGAGAACGGGGAATAGAACGTACAAGGAGGAAGTTGTCAGCTGATCTGTTTGGAAATTTGTTTGGTGAAACTACATCGAAAATAAAAGGACATATGTCTCAGCTTTCTTGTCCACAGGTTCTAGTTTCCCAGTAAAAAAAGAATAAAATTAGATATTTAATACACTTGAGTCTTTTGCATGTCCTACTGTATGCCCTGCCATAATCGCAGCAGGTCACACTGATCCTGATTTTATTTTTAATTTACCATAATAGATATTGTTTTGAGGGTGATATGTGAGGCATAACCACACATAATGTTGGCATGTGTTAGGACAATCAAGTGATTCAGAATTTAAGTCTGGTCTTGATACAGTTCTTTGTGAGTGTTTAACTTTTTGACTCCTAATGTCAACTTCAGTCTACAGTAAATATAGTATTGAAAAAAAAAAAAAACGAAAATCAATTTAAGTAGCCACTGCATGCATACTTTAAAATGGGATATTACGACATTTAAATCGTATGTATCACAGAGATATTTAAATTCCAGCGTCAAAAGGTTAATGTTAATGAAAGTTTTTGCTTGTTTTAGCTATTAAAAGTAAAGCAAGTGACAACTATGGTACTAGATTATTTGCTGGATCTGTACTTTGAGTACAATATATGCCAGTAAGGCTGATATTGTATTACTGAAACTTTGCAGTAAGAAGATATTACTGCTGTTATGTCTTGAATTTAACAACACAATATTACTTTCATTTTGTAATAATTCATTAATTGTAATTCGTTCGTACTACTAGTTGAAATATGTTTACTAATACAAATAGTTAGAAAATTAATAATGTAGACATTTTATTTTGTTTAACTACCAGACCAGAAGTAGTGAATTATTTGATCAACTGATGTTAAAAGTTTAATATCCATACTATTAAATAATAAATTATAATTATGTTCTCAAATAGAGAATGACCCTGAGGATTCAGAAATATCAGACAATTTAAAAAATATACAAAAATAAAATTTATGAAATAGTGAACTTGGCAAAATTTATCAGATCAGAAATAGTGAATCCTTATTTGATTAACTAATGTTAAAAGTTTAATATCCATACTATTAAATAATAAATTATAATTATGTTGTCAAATAGAGAATGACTCTGGGGACTCAGAAATAATAATTTTTAAAAATATAAAGAAATAAAACTTATAAAATAGTGAACTTGACTTAATTTTTACACTTTGGTATGACCCATGAAAAACATTTTACATAATTATATAATTGACAGATACGAATTAACTATTAAAATATAAGTCATACTGTAGGTACAATTTTCAATGAGTACGTGAGAATTTTGAATGCAATTTGGTCAATCTCAAACATTGTAATTTTTAACGATTTTAGAGTACTGACAGTAAGTTTTGAAACTGAATCTCTAGCCACAAGTAATAATCCAGTAACTGTGCAGTTAGATAGAGGAATTTGAAACTTATGTGCAAGATATGGCAAACAAAGTTAATATATTGTCTTATTCTCTTGATCTACTAGGATAGCCTGCTGCATATTCCATACAAAACGGACAGTGGGCTCTAATATTAACAAATTTATTAGTATTTATTGTATAGTGAACAAATACCACCCAAACATCATATTGTTACAATTCAGTACTACAATGCTGGAGTTAGTAGACATCCATCTTATTTTGTATACATGATGTTGTATATAAGAAGATATTATGTGCAACAATGACATCATGATTTTTTAATTATTGTTTTGCCAAATCTAAGATATATATTAGCAAAAACACCAAGACACATGTCTCTTCATTTTTCAAATACTGTTACCCAAAAGTATTCCCAGGTCCTGGATTAAAGGAAATGTTATTGAAATATGTTTAAAATCCGAAAAATTGGCCTGAATATATTTTGTTTCAGAAGAACGAGGGCCTTTGAGAGAGGAAACTGGAACATATATCCTCTTTATTTTCAGTGTGCTTTCACCAAAAATATTTCTAAATAAATCAGTGACATGAATGTGACAACTTCTTGTTAATTCTTGCAAAGGAAAATACAATGGGAGTTGACAAGTACTACACTAATGCTGACAAGAGTTGTGCTTTGACAGTTTGTATGTGCAGGAGTTGGAAGATCATGTGGTGGTGTAGAAGCCAATAATTGCGTATCATTTTTACATGTGTGTATTATAGAATTGTCTTCGTATCACGATACTGGTTAAATATATTGTATCTTACGAATCTCATGTACTAGCTTCTGTTCTTTCTTCATCAAGATTATAACAATAAGTCGTATGTTTTACTGTTTTTATCAGATGTACTGTATGTGGACTGTGCATATAATACTTGAGGTTTGCATATAACGCCGTTAGTTCACGTAGCTGATTTGACTCCAATCATAGTGAACTGTCAGAGCTCTTCTCTTTTCAACTGTCCTTTAACATGTGTACTTCTTTTTTTTCAGAATACTCTATTAACATTTTTCTTATTCTTTGTAGATAATCCTGTGCTGTTTTGTAGTATGCTGTGTTGAACTATTAGAATAACAATAACCTATCTCTTTTTTACATTTGTTGGGATATAGTATTCTCTTGTATATACAAACTGAATACTTGGGCAGGCATTTTCATTGTGATATTGAAATCAAGCCCCCCTTATTTATAAACACACATCCACTACTGAAAAATGCTTACTTCTCAGAATGTAAACTTATGTAAAGGATTTAATATACAGAATATCTCAGCTCCAATGGGATCATATGTTATAGATTGTAGAAGAGTCAAATTTGAGTCTTTTGAGATAGTGAACATATCATCAGAAGGCAGTTTGTGGTCCCAAATGTACAATTGAAGCATACTGTAATAAATATATGAAACATTTCCACACACTGTTAGAGGAAACCATTTTATGGGAAATTGTACAGATGCTAATTGAACATACTTCTGTCACATAAGCTAGCACCTCCTCAAAATATGATGTTCAAAATATTCTTCCACCATGACATCAATAAAAACAATAATACCATGGCATTACAACCTTCAAAGAGCCTTGGCCTCTGTGACAAGTTTCTTTCATTCTGGTTGATCCTTTGCCTTTATCCTCTACCTTCTAATATCCAGCTTCTTGATATCATCTTCTTCAGTATCATCCAGCCACTTCTTCCTGGGTTTTCCAACTTTCCCTCCTCCCCCCCCCACTTTAGCTTTTCTTTGTGGGTTTTATAGTGATATCTTCTCAATTCTGCCTGGCCAACGAAGTTGTACTCTTTAACTTCAGTGACCGAATCTGGTTGATCAAACATATCACATATCATTTTTTGCTTCCATCATTATGCCTCTCTGTCTGTGACAATTCTCTCCTCTGTAAATGCCTAACTATGAAGACAAATGTCTTTCAAATAGAGCGACTTATGCTGGGAAACTGTTGTCATTAAAATTGTTAAACTGATTCCGTATATGTATACCAAATGAATGTCTTCCAGTTCTACATTCTTGGAATCTTCCATTCCAACACTGTGAAACTGGTCTATTGTATAGACAATATACAGTCAAATATTGATATAATGAACACCATTTCAACAAATTTTTTAGTTTAACGAAAATATTTGTAATGCCCACCCATGTCTCCATAAGGCATAATGTTAAATAATGACATTTGTACGAACACCAATATATGAATATTTTGTTAGAACAAAAAAAAAAAGTTTCTTCATCAAAATATTACCCATTGTGCGAATTTATTTAGTATATTTTCACTTCAATTCCGTAAATGCAGATCAATTCGCGGGCTGTTTACCTGTACTCTCTGAACAGTATTTCCTTGCCTAGACCAGTAACTCATGTGTGTATCTGTATTGAGCTTTTGTGTTTTGCCCATTTGCTGAAGAAGATTCATTATTGTATTGCATGACTTCAATGTTATATTGCTATGTTACTTGTTCAGTTTAATGAAAATAATATAATTGTCCCTAGAATTTCTTTATATAGATATTTGATTGTAATAAGTATCACATGACTTCCAGTTAGTGCCACCATGTCTATTACCCATTCTTTTGATTCTACCCCAGACTCTTAGTGTTTAATTAGCTCCCTAAGATAACTGATCTTAAAGTACTTGTCTTGGAATTGACTACACCTGCATCATTTTGATGATGTTGAGCTGAGACACTCTGTTTATTTCAACGTTCATTAACTACAAAATAATTGTTTATAAAAAATAATTCGTTATTGTTATGAAACAAGTATTTTAATCATGTTATAAAAGTTGAAAGATTTTAAGCTTTTGGTGATGGAGTTGTGATGACATTTTTTAGTTTTGTGGTACTTTTTTTCAAAATTAAAATCCCCAGTGTGTTACTTGATGATTCTGTCTTCAGGGTTATATCATTTCAGATCTGTCAGGATTCATCCACTCACATATTGATTTAGTACATCTTGAATAATTACATCCAGTGCAGGCTTAATAGAAGTCACAGAAAATGTGAATTTACCGTATTTTTACTGACACAACCTTCATTTCATTTAACATATTGTGTATGTTTGAGGTTTTTTTTTAATTCACGATTGGAACTCCCAAAAACTTCATTAATCCATCTTAGAAAAGTGTTTTTGTAATGAATTTTCTTTGCGGAGTGGCTTACCATGGTGCCAGTCATAACTTCATAATTTGAATGCTTATAATTAACGTATTGTTAAGTGGTATAGTAGTGTGCAAATTAATTGAAGCAAACGTAAAATTAAAACGTTATCTTCCTTACATTTATTGAATTTAATTTCTGTGTAATAAGATCTGCATTAGCCAAAAGGAGTTCCCCCCCCTCCCCCCACACTGACCTTAATGTAACAAGATTGTTCTTTTTTTCGTTTGTTTTCTCTCTGTCTGTCGAGATTGTTGCCCATAGATTCTCATTCAGGTTGAAATCTGGTGAGTTTATTGCCAATATCCTAAATTCATTTTGATTGAGAAAGATGGTTAATTTCGGGAATTTTGCAAGATCTTGCTGAAAGATCTAGTTCTACTTAAAAATTCTTCTTCCATTGTTGGTAGCACTATTTCTACTTAAAAATTCTTCTTCCATTGTTGGTAGCATCTCTCCTGACAGTCTTAACATATTTGCAGCCATTCATTGTCCCTTCAACCTACTCTGTGCCAGTGAATGTTTCATAGTTTGCTGACTCACTAATCAACCTGTTCATTTTATCCTTAGAACATAATGTTACTGTTATCATTGTCATCATCTAAAAATTATCTTCCTCTACTTCCTGTAGTCTTCAACTTAAATGAGGCTGATGTTTGATAATCCTTCCTATATACTCAGGTCATTTCTCTTCATATTTCCTTGATCAGTATTAGTATTGGTGTTTTTTAATTTGCAATTTTGGAGCTTTCCAGTGAATAAATTTCCACATTGGCTGCTTTACGAATTTTTATGCAAGACCACTAGCAAGCTAGAACACATGCATCATGGTCAATCTTTCGCTTCTCCGTGATAAGCATTATTTTCATATTTGTAACTTCTAACCACATTGGGGAGAATTGAACCATGATTATTGTTAAGTGGCGCTGTTCATAAATACTTTAATTAATATTTCTAATTGAAAAACTTAAAAAGTAACTTGAAATATTAGGGTAATTTATGAGCTCTTTCTTCTAGTGATATATTTTTGGTAAAATAAAACACATTTCAGCAGTATTACCAGAACATTTGACTAATAAGAAAATACAACTAGGTATAAATTTGAACTATTGGAAAAACTACATATTAAAGTAGAATAAAATAATTTACAACAAACTAAAGTGCTTTCTGATGGACAGATAAGGTAAAAGAGGAGTATACTTAACACGTTATCATATGACACAGCACAAGCAAGCAACAAAATAAATTTTGGTACAAAACAAAAACCATATATTTTTATTTAGTTAATTCACGCTTAGGCTCACAAAGTTCAGCAAAGCTGTCATTCCGGTAGACAAGAAGACTGATCAAAGCAATAGAAGGTTTATAAAAGAATTTACATTGAGTGGATATTCCTATGTGCTAGCTTACTAGTAGACGACGCTACAGACAAATTAGCACTGTTTATGAAATTACACAGTGGATATAGTGGAATATTCAGTACCACAGCAATCACAAATGCCATCTACGCCAACTATTCAAATTTCATTTTCTGCTACAATGGATGGTGTCTGATGCTGCGAAGTGAACAGGCTGTATGTATTCTAGTTTGATGGTGGCAAGCCTAAGTTTTGGTGATGGGATGTTTACCTCTCTGCCTCCAAGAAGAATGAAAAAATAATCCTGTTTCATTTAATTTGCACACCACTGTATTTTGAATCTTTCATTCCATATCATATGACTGTTGCAGACTACAGTCAAGTAATGAGTTGAACTAATACTCATTCCATACAAGAAGACTCTGCATATCAACATACATAACGCAAAATCCTTCCACATCCCAACTACTGATTATCCTATGTTGTGCTGAGGCTTGCATCAGCACATGTGGAGCAATTTCAGAAAATGTGATGTAATAGATCATTATTTTAAGATTATGTGCAACAGAGTTTCGAAATTTCCATAATTTTAATTTAATTTAAATTAAATTTTAATCACTTATTGGTTTTCATTAAGGTTAGATGGTGTTGAACATTCAGATTTTTTTTTTTGTTTGTAAATTTGATTCATAAAAAATTAAATAGAAAAATGCATATCTTACCAATAAAACAGATTACATATGAATAAAGATTTTTTTCTAATTTCATAGTCTAACATGTAATTGGATAATTGAGTAATGGGATTGTGTACCTATTTGTTTTTGTTATCATTTATGGTTTGGAATAAAATAAAAATATTGTTGAACTTTTTGAAATTTTTTTCTTAAGGCCATACATAAAAATTATATACTGACTGTATTTTTCAAGTGACATACAAGATAATATATATTTCCATAGAATATAGTTTTTAAATGTGTGGTAAAAAGTCATTGCATTATCTGAGAAATCAAATTGCTAGATTGAAAAATGTTATATGTAATGTCCAGGAAACTGCATTTAAAGGTACTACCTGACAGGTCAGATTAGCCTATAGCCCTTTAAAATATTTCGTTTTAGGCCACCTACAATTCGAATAATGAAATGAAACTTTGCACAAATATTTCTCACAGACCAAATGATTTTTTGGTAAAAAAAAAAAAAAAAAAAAACAGTGAAATTTGAAATATTTTCACGAGAACTCAGTAGCACATACCCTTAAATTAACAACATAACATAATGCCTCGAATGTATGCGGAATTTTTACAGAAATGTACTTGAATTATGAAGCTCCATGTCAGGTAACTGACTGTTACTAAAGCGTTTCCCATTAATGATGTTCAAGCCCTGAATTACTGGCAAGTGACTCAGTCATTATAATTTGCACTATTACTGTACATATGTCGCAGGACGTTAATTTCACGTGATTTAACACTCATAGCACCGACACCATGTTGTAATACAGCATAGAGGTAAATAGTAACAAAACTGATTGAGTGGTCATGGAGCCATAGATAAATTACCTTTTTTATGTTATCTTCATGCCCCATTTTCAATCATCCATCGTCAACTCTGCCTACAAATCATATTCTTTCTTGACAGCCTTAATTAGTTTTGCAACTGCTTCAAATATCTTATTTCCTTCTCGTGTTTAGAAAAAAAAAAGCAGATTTTCCATTAAGATTTCGAAAAACATAATATGCTTTCAAACGGAACTAATTAACATTGCATTCTAGGCGCTATACTGATCAAAGCAATACAACCAATGGGAAGGGCTTCAGACACGTGCATTTGTTTACATGCAGTGTCTTCTGTATGGAATGAAGATTAAAAGCTGCCTCGTCTTGTCCCTGCATTAGTAGCGCTAACACTTTGCATTTGATTATGATGGTACTTGTCTGCCCAGTAGACAGTGGCTCACTCAGGTGGTGGGTGTTGTCTGTGTTGCACAGGAACGTGCTGAGATGGTTTTCCTTCGCTACTCCCAACGCTGGGCTAAAGAATATGTGCGCAGGCATCTGGAGCTGTCAGTGGACGGTGCGGAGCGTGGAGGCTTCTCCATGGCACCCCCCCGTCACTGCATCTCTGCCCGCTGTCCTTGTCAGTTCATAGAGGAGCACCTCAAGTATAAACCCCGAGGCAAGTGTTCCATCAAAGACTACTTCCTGCTACCCAACTTCAATTTCAAGTGAAGGAACTTACCTTCCTCATTGTGGCTGTGGTTATACCTTTGTTTTCTCTCTTTTTCTAGTCTTTATGTATAATATAACAATATATTGGGGCTTTGGGCTAAAGAACATTTGCACTGTCCTCCTACCATGTAAGTGCATCACATGTGGTTGCTTGTGCAGTATCCAGTGTAAATGGGACAATAACAAATGCAAAGGAATCAGGCACGAGAAGAAGGGTTTTTATATTATCTGCTGATCTTGTTTCTTTGAGACACTCTGTTCATGCTGATTGGTCCACCACATAGCCAATCATTGTGCGTAGACTGTTGGAAATAGCAAGAAACTGTCCTTATATTTCATAGTATTCTTTACTTACTAATTTATTGTGGTTTGTTTTATTTTTATTTGATCATACTCCCACTTTTTTTTTTCTGTACGTTTATAATTTATTTTATTGTGTGCACTTTTCCTCTGTAATTAATTAAAACATGTCGGTTCTAAACTGGATAATTTAAGTTGTGATATTTTTTTCTTCAAAATAATTAAATTTTGAACAGTATGGTTTTAAAACTAATCTCATCTTAGAGATTCGATTGAATAATTTCTGTCCAAATATTTAACAAGACTTTCATGAATTCAGAATGAGTAGAACTCGTTTTGTATTAGAACATAATGTCAAAATTTACCAAATCTGGAATTGTCCGATTTTGAAATTAGAAGCCTCAGTTTTTATCATTGACCAAATCTGAATTTGGTAAAGGGTGGTCATTGGTAATATAATAAGCTTGTAATTTGAGGTGTCCTATTATTCTGGGTACTTTTCTTTATAAATAAGAGAAATGCCATTTTTTTGTCACCTAAGCTTCTGCCTGACAATGAACATATTGCTTTGGTAGTTGGGTTACTTTTACATAACATACAGGATTTCTTTTTATTACTAAAGTATTCTTCGCAGCTAGTATTGTTAAACATTAATTTCTATTAGAGAAGAAGCTCCCTGTTATAACATTGGCAATTCAGTTTTCAAGGCAACCATTTAGATACACATACTTTTTATTGTACCTGACTACTAATGGCAAAACTAGGTTTTTGTTTTGCATCAGGTGTTAGATGAAATGAAATATAACTGCACAGTGAAGGTGCGTATATAGCTAATGTACATATTACTTTACTGTTATGTACAGTGAAACATCTAGTTATGATGAGTGAAATCAGTTGGTTATTGTAGTTGACTGTGTAGGTTGTGTGAACATGAATAATGTACTTAAAAGAATAACAGATTAATGTTCGTAATATGTTTAGAGGTGATATGAAATACTTTTCTAAGCATATGGCTTAGTTGTCAATAATGTGGTTAGTGTGGAAATATGTGTGATCATTTCAGAATTTTGTCTGTTAGCAGTATGAAATATTCATTTTTGAAGTTTTTTTTTTCCTTAGTTTTAATTTTAAAGTAGTGGTTTCCAAAATTTTCAATTACAACAGAGTTGTTGGTGATGTTAACCAACGAATATAAGATATGTAGTCGAACCTCGATATCTCGAGATACAATGGGTGTTAAAAGTGGTCTTGGTCGGAAGATACATCAGCTTACCTAAAGTTCGAGATACAGAGAATGAACTTATTCACCATATTGATATCTGTATAATAGCACATTAATCAATTGATTTTTACTGGCATTTTTGTTATTTTAACCTCAAGAAAATATTTCAACAACAAAATGCGATGAATTCTATGTGATTGTATTAATTGTAATAATGAAAAGGAACAAAATTAATGTCTAAATATAACAATGTATATTCTTACTAATATTAATACATTTTAATACTCTTATTCTGCTCCTTGTTGCTATAAAAACCGAACTTTTGTTGTAAATTCGTTTCTGTGAATGTCAACATTACTATGTATATCTTATTTGCTCTATACCAGCATTCTTTCCTTTTTTTTCAAATCTTTCTCTTTTGCTTCTTAGTGGACCTCTCTTAAAAGGAGGATTTCTTTGAATGTATTTATCTGCATTTCTTGTGGTACCTTTCAAGATTGCTACTGACTTTCAGTGAGCAGCATCAACATTTTTGTAAACCTTCATGCAATTTTGACCACATAGCCTACTTAGAGTTATATAATTATTTCTCTTCAAGGGATGATGATGTTTCGAAATATAGAGAACTTCGAGTAATAAAGAAATAGGTAAAACTTTGGTGACCTTAACAGTAACTAAGGAAATTAATTAACATATGTCATTTTTGCTTAAGTTACCAGCACTGTTGCCCTTGGAAGTGTACTGCTGCTAATCATATGGAGGGAAAATATTCCATTTTTATTATTATTTTGGTTCATGATAGAATAATAAATTTTACTTCATTTTTATTGTATTTTTGGTCCATGGAAAATACTCTTTTTTAAAGAAAATACTCGTCTTTAATACAAATAAGACCTAATGTATTGTACACTTTAACCTATAGCACGGTGAAGGTCAATGAAATTTTACGAAAAATGTTACTGTCTTTGACTAGTTTCTGCAACTTTGAAAAAAGTGTCTAATGGCTCTACTATGAACTCACCCACTTCATTGTTGTTGCGGGTCAAAGGAAACTTTTGTTCCTACTGGCAATGAAAACATTTCATTCACCAGTGATGCTACTGATATTATGAGTAATTAAAACTCGCTGAACAGCAGATACTGCACAAACTGATTGATAGATCATAAAAAGTGACAGTGGATTTATGAAATTCCTTGGGATTGTATGAAACGTCTTTATTCTTGGTATGTAATTTTTCGGTTAAGTAAGGATGAATTTAAGGATTAAATAAATACTACCACAGGCAGGATGAGTACACTCTATCCAATAATTAGATAATAAGACGAGATTGGTGAAGCACATTCTTGGTATGTAATTTTTAGGTTAAGTAAGGATGGATTTAAGGATTAAATAAATACTACCACAGGCAGGATGAGTACACCCTAATCCAGTAATTAGATAATAAGACGAGATTGGTGAAGCACATTCTTGGTATGTAATTTTTAGGTTAGGTAAGAATGAGTTTAAGGGTTAAATAAATAATACAGTAGAACTCCAATTATCCGTCACCCTATTAACCATTTGTCGGATTATCAGACCTTTTCTTCTAGCTCCTATTTTTTTTTTCTTTGCAGAAATATGAAGTGCTGTATGTTATGTTTCTACGCAGTTTTTCTACAGAGAGTTAATACAATCCTTTATTCTTAGCCTACACAGTAATATGTGGTAGGAATGCTTTGCTGTTGGAAACAGAAACAGTTACTTGTAAAATAGTCACTACCAGCTTCCAAAGAAATTACCTCAAGAACTTCCACAAACCTGTGCATCATTCGAGTGGCTGTACTGTATAACTTCTATGCAAAATGTCCTCCATATGTGTCAAAAGAAAACATATTGTGTTAATTATCGAAAAAAAAAAATACAAATAATTGAGAGGTTTGAGGAAGGAGAAACTGTGGTTAATGTTGCTTCAGAGTAGGAGATTGGCATTACAACTGTATGTGATTTAATAAAAGAAATAGGATAAAGTGTATAAAGTATGTATATCTATAACATGAGACTTCTACTATTCTTATCTTTTCGGAAACAATAATCAACCATCAATCCTTAGCATTCAAGAACCTTCATTGACAACCGAACTTTTAATGAACATAGCACGTTAAACACAAGCCCATGAAGGAAATTACGAGATTATAAGTCAAAGTAGGCTATCATGCACATAATTTATGAAAATATTTTATAGTACGGATTATCCGATTTTTTCAATTAACAGTTCAGTCCACCTCCTTCATTACCATGGATAATAGAGGTTCTACTGTATTACCACAGGCAGGATGAGTACACCCTATCCAATAATTAGATAATGGGACGAGATTGGTGAAGGACATTAAATAGAGAATGGAGCGAGATGAACTGTGTGGAAAACCACAAGGCACGAACTTCATCTTACATTTATTTTTTTATGGTACCACAAGTGATGTCAGATTAAACCTTTCGTGTCGAAACGTTACAGTTTTTCTTACTTGTAGGTTATATACTGATGTTAAAATCAATACTCCTCTTGTTTCTTTACTCCTAACTTTCTACAACCCTAAAACTGCAGTTTTTAGTCACTGACAATAAATATTTAGTGTAAAATAATTATTTCGAGATATCGAGAACTCTAATAACGGAAGTTCGACTGTTTTTTGTGTGATAATTTATTTCTTTTGTTTAACATAAATACTGTGTACAAACTTACTGCAAAAGAAGCGAAAGTAATGTTCAAAGTACTTATTTCATTACGAAATTTGGAGTTGGGAGCCACTGACTTTTGAATGGATTAATAATCTAATTTTTGTTGTAACTTTATTTTATGTAAAGGTGTAATGTTCTTTTATACTTCTGTATCACTTATGCATTTACAATGATTTGTACTTACTTGGATATTGTTAGTGTATTACATATTCCGTCCATTGCTTCAAGGAAAGTTTCATGAAATCTGACCTACTTCACAGTATTGACATATTTTTACACATTAAGGTAACTGTCTCATAAACAGTCCTGTTTCTACATTATTTCTTAGTATTTAGACAGTATACATACCTGCCAATGCTCGAGTACTTGTTAGTAATGAGTGTGTAGAATTTTGCGTTATTATTCACACTCATATTCCCGAGAGAGTAAAAGTGCACTTTGCCTCAGAGAGAGCTCCCATTTGCATTAGAGATTAGTAACTTTTTGACATTATAGTATGATTTCATCATTCATGTACAGTGGCGGCTTTTTTACCTTTGGACTAGTTAGGGCCCAAAAAAGAAGATATTTAAAAAAAATAATAATCAAAGGTAAATAGCTCACCTATAACTTATGGTTTTGGCAGGCCTAACTCCTTTGCGAAAAGTCTGTCCTCATAGCATAGAACTTAATTTAGTAAATATTTTACTTAATTTTGAACCACAACACTTATTATCAATCACTTTGAAAATAGATTTTCACTCATAACTGATTAAAAAAACTATATTGTTGATCTCTCGATTGATATAATTGATCATTCATGTTAATTAAAATTAGATGTCACGTCGTCACTTAATAGTAAAACTCGACTTCACTCAGAGTATCTCACAAAAAAACTGGCTAAGGAAACATGCAATGTCCTGTTCTTTCTTAAATTGGTGGCAAATCTTTATGACCAGGACTGGACTGACAACTTCGAAATTTCTTTTCACACCCCTGCCATGCCATGCTTTAAAAAATTTGTTGAAATACTTATGCTGTTCGATAGCACTGTCTGCCGGAGGGTTTACATACTAGGGAAACTATTCTAAACATTTTATTTTGGCACAGTGTAGATAGTGGCACCATTGGGTGGTAAATAGTGGTACTTTTTGAAGTTTTAGTTTTTTAAAGTTCTCAGCACATTACTTCTGTGACCGAGTACTAGCATTTAGTGTCTCCACCACCCGCACGAGATGAGTATTCATTGTAAAACGATGTTGACAGTTTGCAGTGGAAATGTGACCACACAATGTTGCCATATTGCTACAAGTGTCAGTCATGAATCGATAGTAAAGGAAAGAAGGTTCAAATGAAAAAATTCAAAACTAAATAAAATCTGGTCAGTTTACAACTGGGAGGACACGTGACCATGTGACCTTATGGGAGAGCCGCTGCTGTTCATGTATATTCGAATTGAACTTCAGTCACTACTACGGAATTGAGAACTGCTTTAATTTGGTGTCATTCCATTTATGCTGTAATCTTCACTTAAAATTTAAATACTGTAAAATGGGGCGAATAGGGATGCAGGGGGTGAATAGGGATGAAGTTTTATTATTTTTTATTTCTTTGTGTCACTCATTATGAATGAAAACATAAACACTCTTATTGTTATATTTAATCTTTGACACAAAGAAATAAAAAATAATAAAACTTCATCCCTATTCACCACCTGCATTCCTATTCACCCCATTTTACGGATATAGTTTTTTCTTATTATATTTTCTCATAGTTAAGGTTTATATGAATGTTTTTGTATTATAAAAGTTATTGAAATTATGGATCTGTAATGATGGTGATGGTGTCCTAGTCTTCTAGTTAGAAAATACTAGATTTAAAACCAGTCAGTCAATATGTATTAGTATTTTTCTCTTGCTCTGATACGGAGAATATTGTTTTATTAATCAGAGTTCATGACATGTGAAACATCTCTTTTTGTAGGCATAAAATCTTCTTAATGGATTTGTACATTGTAAATTATAAGTTTCAGAAACAAATCTTTTCATTTTTGGGCAAATAGAGATCATAAATTCATTCACAGCATAATCAGTGATTGTGAACAGACTGTAATTTAAATACTTCCTAACTTGGGCAGCTATTATGAAAAACATTTACATTAAGGATATTAAGGTAGATATTTCCTGGTAGGTGTGCAAAGCAATTCATGTCAAGAATTAAAGTGTATTTGAAAACCAAGCATCTTTGAAATTAACATCACTTTTTATATGCATAATGTGAAGAATTAGATGAATATATATTTGAAGGCTACTGTATCTGAAATGTTTCAACAAAACATATATATTCATGAAGAGTGATGTTTTGTATATTGTATACAAGATAAATCATTGTATTTTGTATGTTTTAACATATAACTTTTTGAAATATACTTATTCAATAATTTTATGGTCACAGATTGCAGTTTATTAACAAAATATTCTACTAGCATTAGGTGTTAACTAATTTATTTCTTTTCCAGAAAAGACTTCTATACTTATTATCAGTAATCAAGGAATTTTTGAGTGTTATATAGATAGGTATTTACCAAACTAAAATTCACTCTGATAAATTCATACTCAGATATTACCTGTCATTTTTTCTGTACATCAGTGATGTATTCAAATGAATATTTTGTATATTTATTCTTAAATTGGGAATGAGTGCTTACCTAAAATTGGTGATGAAGGAATTTTCACCATACATGTTTCGGGAATAGTATTCAGAATGATATGCAAGAGAAGCAGAAGTTATTATACCTATATACCAAAGCTCTATTCAAAGGTAAAGGTATCCTTCCTTCAAATATCATTAAGGCATATAGAGGACAGTTGGAGATTGAGCTCCTCCATGCTTTCATGACCTCAGGATTGAAACAATGTGGTGTGGTCAGCACCACTATCCAACAGACTCCTGTGAAAGACACAGTACTCAATTTGACAGGAGGTTCAATGAACCCCTGGGTCATTATGGAAATTTTGGTATAGTTCAACTTCCATACAATAAAAATCTATATAACAATAAACCATGTTGCAGTGATAAATTTTATCAATCTTGGAATATTTCTTATATTTTTAATATGTTTTATCCACCATCACAATGACGGTAAAATTTTGTAGAAACCCCAATGAAATGATAAAATCATTATATTAATTTTTTTAATTTACTTGGTTTTCATGTTCAGTATTTCACTTCTCACGTGGTATTGCCCTCTTAAAGATTTTTCCTCGTTATTTCGCCTACCCTCTTTCATACTTCTTTTAACTGATCTTGGCATTCTGTGCAAGGAGTGTGTTACAATAGAACTCTACTTGCTTCAAGGGCGTACAATCCTTAACAGGATTTGCTTTCATGGTTTCTGCCACTAGCACCTTTTACATTCGTGTGTTAGTTGATGATGGCAGATGTAACACGAAGACAAGTTAGTGTGGAGGCTATATTAGCTGCATTTAGTGATTCAGATAAGAGGATGAAGCAGACTGAAGTGGCTAAAAAGTATGGGCTAAAGAAATGCAAGGAAATGGAGGACTGTGTCGCAAGTAGTAAAATTAATCCTAAACGTAAGTGTTTGAAAACTGTGACAGCAGAAGACGTTGACATTGCTACCTTAAAGTGGTTTAATGAAATGAGAGCACTTAACATTGTTATAACAGGCATCTATTGTGTGTCAAAATGCTCCTAATTTTGCCAGTGTACTTGATTCGAACTTCGAAGCAAGCAACAGTTGGCTACAATGTTTTAAAGACAGATATGGGATTGCTTTCATTAAAGTGGTAGCAGGAGAAGATAAATCAAATAGGGTAATCAAATGGGAAGTATATGTTATTTCATAATATGTAATGTTACTATATTCTCTTTCAGAATATAAATTTGGGCAAACTTTCTTATCCCCTCAATACAACAGTAACCCTGATACAATGATATAATTTATCTAGTCCTGAGAAAATTGTTGTAGCAAGATTTGACTGTGTTGAGTAAAATCCTTCCACCATCCGTGATTGAACCTGAGTTCTATTTGCGTGTCCTATTTCCCTATTTCTAACACAGATGAATATGCAGAATTGCTTTGCTAATTAAAACATACACTTATTAAAAAGTGTTCTCAAAAAGTTCAGTTTTAAATCGTCTAATGCAGTGATGACAAACTTGAGCTCTTTGTGCAAGAGCACTCTTCACTGCACGTGAACAGTATCTAAAAACAAATCATCTCACTCAATGTCTGAGGGCTGCTCACAGCGTGTTTATTACTTGTGTGTTCGTTATTCACTGTGCTAATCAGTATAGTTCATATAATACTTACATATATTTCTTCTCCCACATGTTGCTGCTACAAAGACGAAACTCGAACTGTGTGTTCAAAATGTTTTGGATACATGGGTGCGAGCAATAACACATAGAACTCCTCATCTCTTATCACTAGTAATGTGGATTATGTGCATTATAAAGTAATATTGCTATGATTCCTGCACACAGCTTGCTTGCTTGCTTGCTGTGCCAACACAATGCTTTGTGAGAGCAGTTGAGTTGGTCACCACTAATCTAGTGAATGAGTGAAATTGACAAGCATATTTTATGTTCTTGGAATAAGTGCACTGCACTGTTTGAGAAATGCTGATCTAGACCATCATTTGTTAACCAAATTCCCTGTTGATGATGTTCGTTTTTAGTTATATACAGAAAAAAATTGTACTGAGATTCAGCCTTTGCACAATTAATTTTAATCATAATGTATTATTAAAAATGTTTAAATGGAGTGATTGCATGGTGAATGTGGACATACTGCTATGTCAGACATTCCTGTTTTATGAAGAAATAAAATAGCATAAAGAAAACATTCTTAGATAAAAGGTGACATTATGTGACATTTTAGTTTCTCATTTTGATCGTCTAGCTATATGAAATTATGTATCCATTATTTATGGCAAGGATTTGTAGTTTGATATTTACGAAACAACCAACTTAAACCTGGAAAGTACTCAGTGGAATTTCAGAAAAGGTTCACTTTTACGAAATGAGATGTTTAAAGTAGGCCTAATCTGTTATAAGCAAGCTTAATATTGGATTATGTAATGTGTTAAATACGATTTTATCCTGCAGTAGTAAGTGGTGATGAAAATACAACATTTGAGACCAAAATGTTCAAGTTATCAGATACGACTCTATCAATTATTACTTTTTAAAGACATGGTGATACTAGATGAGAGATTGCCATGATTGTCATCTAGGCTTTTGATGGAAATGAAGTTTCTTATGCTTTTTTATGTAGATTATTTAAGTGGGTACCTATTCGGGAAACATGTCCATTATCGTTTCTGTAATACTTTATGCAAATCTGCTCCTTAGTAGTGGACGAATACAACCCGAAACATTGCATAAAGGATACAAATATAATACCTCTTAATAATACATCATGTATAATGAATCTTTGATTTATTTCATACATATTATAACCTACAATCAACTAAACCCATACAATCACACAGCCACCAACCACTTAAATATTCCATGAAATTATAGGGATTCTATGAATCCCCTGCCATCTCTTTAAGTCGACTTTCTTTTTACATTTTCAAAATAGGCCATGCTTAAAAGAAAGATAACAAAAAATAGTGTCATGTCATAACATAGGTATGAACATTTTCACAGTGTTCAACATGATGCGAGATTTTGGGAATAAATTATTTTAAAAGTACAGTGGCTACTGTCTCCACACTCCTTCCCCCCCATCACAAATCAATATTTTATATTAAACTATTTAAGTAATCATAATCAAAATGTAATAATTCTTACTTACTGGCTTTTAAGGAACCCGGAGGTTCATTGCCGCCCTCACATAAGCCCGCCATTGGTCCCTATCCTGAGCAAGATTAATCCAGTCTCTACCATCATATCCCACCTCCCTCAAATCCATTTTAATATTATCTTCCCACCTACGTCTCGGCCTCACCAAAGGTTTTTTTTCCCCTCCGGCCTCCCAACTAACACTCTATATGCATTTCTGGATTCGCCCATACGTGCTACATGTCCTGCCCATCTCAAACGTCTGGATTTTATGTTCCTAATTATGTCAGGTGAGGTATACAATGTGTGCAGCTCTGCATTGTGTAACTTTCTCCATTCTCCTGTAACTTCATCCCTCTTAGCCCCAAATATTTTCCTAAGAACCTTATTCTCAAACACCCTTAACCTATGTTCCTCTCTCAAAGTGAGAGTCCAAGTTTCACAACTATACAGAACAACCGGTAATATAACTGTTCTATAAATTCTAACTTTCAGATTTTTTGACAGAAGACTAGATGACAAAAGCTTCTCAACTGAATAATAACACGCATTTCCCATATTTATTCTGCGTTTAATTTCCTCCCGAGTGTCATTTATATTTGTTACTGTTGCTCCAAGATATTTGAATTTTTCCACCTCTTCGAAGGATAAATCTCCCAATTTTTATAGTTCCATTTCGTACAATATTCTGGTCACGAGACATAATCATATACTTTGTCTTTTCGGGACTTACTTCCAACCCTATGTCGACCTGGTTGGCGAGTTGGTATAGTGCTGGCCTTCTATGCCCAAGGTTGCGGGTTCGATCCCAGGCCATGTTGATGGCATTTAAATGGGCTTAAATGCGACATGCTCATATCAGTAGATTTACTGGCATGTAAAAGAACTCCTGCGGGACAAAATTTCGGCACTTTCAGCGACGCTGATATAACCTCTGCAGTTGCGAATGTCGTTAAATAAAACATATTTATTTTTCCAACCCTATCGCTTTACTTGCTTCAAGTAGAATTTCCGCGTTTTCCCTAATCGTTTGTGGATTTTCTCCTAACATATTCACGTCATCTGCATAGACAAGAAGCTGATGTAACCCGTTCAACTCCAAGCCCTGTCTATTATCCTGAACTTTCCTAATGGCATATTCTAGAGCGAAGTTAAAAAGTTAAAAAGTGCATCTCCCTGCTTTAGCCTGCAGTAATGTAATAATATTATTATTAAAAATTAATAAATTTAAAGAAAATCAATGTAAAAATAGTAAATACTGGTATTCACGAGAATATCCTAAAGAACAGGAATAAACACCAGAATAATATATTTCATGTTCTCTATAAAAATATAAATATGAAGTATAAGCAGCAATAAAAAAAAGATAAAACATTGAAGGTATATATAGTTAAACTTGATTAACCTACTAAACTATTTAATATAATTAAGGTGTGGCAGCAATGTTGCAAGATCTTAATAAGAATCACCATATAGTAGTCATTTCGGATATAAATCCTATTAAACCTTTATTAATTAATAAACCTCGTCAACCTAAGCCAGAAATGAGACACTGAATGTGCAGTTATGTGCGTGGATTGCTGGTCTGTGCGGACTGCATCATTCAAGTGTTGATCTTACCAGTTCTTAGCTGAAGGGGTGTACAATAATCTATTCTGTGCTTCTAGTATTGGATTAAATAGGCATTTGGACATTATAAACACACTTACCAGACACTTATCAGTGTCTATATTTGATAATTGTAATACAAGAAACATTAGACTTACTCAGTTATACTTCACAAAGTAGTGTTTTGTAAAGCATAATGTATTAACATGATTTTTATATATAGTATTTGAAGAAAAAAAATATTGCAGTAATTTCGAAACAACAAAACACGAACACAGTATTTCATTTTACGTAGAAGGTACTAATTGTTTTAAAGTAATAGACCTTATTCTTTCATTGTTCGTCAAGCATTATTATTTATTGGGACCATTGGTACACAAATATTGAAGAAAATATTATACTTCCAATTAATTACAAGCATTGGACATTGTGAAGTTTTTTACACAGAAATCATTTTCTTGCTGTATGTCAATATAAATTAACATTAATATTAATAAACAATATAAATTAAGCTTAGAATTTAAATTCACATATAATTTATTTGGAAAACTTTGAAAGCAAGTATCGACAAATTGTGAGCGTTACTGAAAGAAATTAAAAGTGTCGTTCACAAGCTGTGAAGCGATGACATTCTCTTTATGTCAGATTTAAAGATTTATTAATGTAAGTATATTAACATAATATAGTGACGTGAGATGGAAAATTTGCCATTATATATTTTTCCAGAAAATTTTTCCACCTTGCAAATAGTTGCTTTCTTCGCTCCTTACAACCTAAGAGCCTCACATGTATTCCTTACTATATTCTCATCACTTAACAGCTTATGAAATGGAAGTCGTAAGTCGTCTAACCTTTGATGGCTGTGTTACTACGGACTCCAAAACAAGGTCATTGTTAAGTTTGTTTTGCCATGAGAGTACTGATTAAAAAATAAGTACTGGCAAATATCATATTTTGAGAACTTCAGTAATCTGATCTAAACTGTCACAAGACTATTACCTCGACATGGGCTGATGAAAGCCTTTCATTTTAAAATAATTATTATTGGCTGAGAAAAACATTATAACAATTATGTTACATCATTCGTAATTTCTCTTCTTCGTTATATCTGTGAAATACTCACTTTATTTTTCATAATGCATTCACAGTCACAGCTCAATCAGCACCATTACTGATCTGTGTTACTGAAACAAAAGCTGATCTGTTACTGCAGGTACTGTATTGCCCTGACGCGCTCCCGTCGAAGCCGATTTACTCCCTCCAGTAGGGGAATAGGAACTGCACATCGCACAGAGACAACTGCACAATGTGCAGGGTTTTGGAATGCCTGACCTAAATGCTCATAAGATATATTAACTAATTAAAATAAACCACAAGAACATTAACCATGAGCAGTTATTAAAACATAAGATCCACAAAATCTCCAGTAACTTTAAGTTATTAACCCTCTAATAATAATTGAAGACCTCAGGGGAAAACATAATGCGCCATTTTCCCCTTTTTCAGGAGAGCAATTTTAAAGTTGAAAACTCTCTCAAACAGATCCATGTAATCCAGTCTGTTTTGTTTTTTGGTTTTATGGTTAAGTATGTGTTGTTGTAATCCTGTGAAACATTGAAATAATTTTCTTATTCATAACATGAGTTATATCTTAGTTTTGTTAGGAAAGTGTCCTGGACTTATCAGCTTTTTTCCTCGTATATAATCATTTTTATCTCTTACTCTTCAACATTTATCAGGTAACTTTATTTAGCCTGATTTCAGTGAAATTCAGTAGAGCTGGAGTATTATCTGAGGATACCTTAATGACATTATCATTTATTTTTTATTATATAACTGGATATTAGCATAGTTCTCAATCAATGGCACATCATCATTATTTAAGCCTATGAAGTAGTGAAACTGAAATAGATCAACCAATCACAGAACACTTTCAGATCTTTTAAATACTTGTACACATCCCTGGAAATCTTCAGTAGCTCTGTTTGGGCAGACAGAGGAAAGAAATGCATAAAATTTATTTTCTGATACTAGAAACTTGTCTATTTTAGATTTACCACAGGGGTCCCAGATTATAGTCAGTTCCTCCACTACTGATTCAAGAAAATGAGTGACAAATTGATGAATGAATAAAGATACTTAACCACTTCCCTTTTTGGCTAGTTTCATCATATATGTAAAAGTAACTCGTCCCCATAGACAAAATACTGATACACTGATATTGAACATGTACACTGAAAGTTGAAGCTTGTAATATACATAATTTGTTGTGATGTTTGGGCACAGGAAGTTCTTGCAGAAGCCTATATAAATTGCTTATTTCAAAGGAGTTTTCGTGCATCTTCTCTTGCTGTTATAAACATTTCTGCTACATTTTCAAGTGCATATTCTACTTCTAGTTTCTCAATTTTCTTCAAAACTTTACTTGTAACCTCTTTCCAGTTTGGTGCAATACTGTAATGATCAAGTTTGATTTTATCAAGTAATTACTTGCCACAACAACTACAAATATCGCTCCTAGAATAGCCAAAGCTCATGTTAAACACAGACCTGTAACTCTCATAGGAGACTTCGAGCTCACAACATTAATTTTGTGCTTGTATATATGAATAGTACATTTCTGCACTTTTTAACTCTTCAGGAAGGCAAGCTCCGTTAGTTTTCTAAGACTGTAATGGCTGTGGTCGTGTATAGTAGCCAATGTTTCCTCCTTTATGGGTGGGGGCAGTTTCTTTTTATTCCTTTTCGAATTTCCTTTGTGTACACATTCACTGCTTTCCAGGGTCATGGGATTGAAATCTGGTTTCCTTTTAAACATCTTTAATTCTGCAAATGATGCAGACCATTGTATGCTAAGCCATGAGCTGATTCATCTTGTAGGTCTTCTGACTGTTCACTGTGATGCCTAAACATCCACAATCACACAAAACGCTGTAAAAATGTAACACTAACTTGAGTTTGCTGATCAGTGACAATAAAAACAAAGTAATCACTCTTAAAAGTCATGGATACAGCAATATTCCACATAACCTTGACACCAATTCACCAAATTTGAAGTATAATGCCAGTTGTAGCCAGCGTATGACAAGAAAACTAGGTGCTTTTGATGAACTTACCGATTTCTTATTCTGTTGCACCTGGACTTGTCAAGTTATTCCCCTGTACAGTCATATTTCAAATCCCTACATATTCTGACTCTTCAATTTTTTCCCCAGTTCAATTATACCACCTAAAAATACTCACATTCAGCCGTCAGATGGCATCATAATCCTAAAATTAACAAAAATGGATTTATCATGTTTTCCCCCTATGGTCTTCAATTCCTGTATGAGCCACAAAAGAATAAGCAATTAAAGACGTTAAATCAGTTTGATGTATGGTAGCTAAACTTAGAGTTATAACACTAAATAATCTAATAGAAATTCAGATATAATTAAATACAGAGAAAGTTAATAAAGTTATAAATATACACAACAATCCATATCTACCAAGCTTCAATAATACATCAGTTAAAATTATTGAACCCGAAACTGGAGCTTCAACATGAGCTTTAGGTAATCGCAGATGCATTAAGAATATTGGAATTTTAACTAAAAATGCTGAAAGGACGTTTAATTTTCTTCACAGTTAAATTTTCGAACATGAGTATATTTGATTATAAATATACACAACAATCCATATCTACCAAGCTTCAATAATACATCAGTTAAAATTATTGAACCCGAAACTGGAGCTTCAACATGAGCTTTAGGTAATCGCAGATGCATTAAGAATATTGGAATTTTAACTAAAAATGCTGAAAGGACGTTTAATTTTCTTCACAGTTAAATTTTCGAACATGAGTATATTTGATGCAGTGTGTGCAGTATTACAGTTCAAGGATATGAGCAAACAGGATGGTCCACTAAACTTTGCAACCACTTACATTTTCCACATATGTCGATTTGTTAATATGTTGTTTTATAGATAAGCACACGAAGGGATATACAAAATTATATCCTATGAATTGATTGAATGACCGAAAAACATACTACACATTTCCCGAAGTATTAACGAAATTGTAACATCAGTGCAGTGATTGTTTACATGTATTTATTTTGTTAGATGATTATACTTCTTCTTTTTCTATGGCACTATGGCCCTTTCAGTATAAACTTGGCTTCTTATGATTGTATTTAACTAAAAGAATTATATTTTTATTGCTTATAAATCAATTTCGTGATAATATTTTTACTTCCTCATCAAAGATAACATTGTGATGCTGCAAAAAAGAATCGATTTTGAGATATGTGCGGACACATTTTCTAGCATCCCTGATACTAACAAATGGTTTGCCATGTCTGTCTCTTTGTACAGAGATTTTTCTAAACTGTTGAACTGATTAGGTTCATGTTCAGTGTATACAAGTCAGTTGATATGGGATGAAGTATTTATTTTGTTGGTTATACTTCTTCTTTTTCTATGGCACTATGGTCCTTTTAGTATAACCTAGGCCTCTTTATGATTGTATTTAACTAAAGGAATTACATTTTTATTGTTTATAACTCAATTTCGTGATAATATTTTTACTTCCTCATCAAAGATAATGTTGTGATGCTGCAAAAAAAAAATCAATTTTGAGATATGTGCGGAAATACACATTTTCCAGCATCCCTGATACTAACAAGTGGTTTGGCCTTGTACAGAAACTTCTTCTAAACTGTTTAACAGGTAAGATTCATATTCAGTGTATACAAGTCAGTTGATATGGGATGAAGTATATTTTATGTAATAATTTTTAATAAAAAATTAATGAGTGTTATTTGAAATCAGAACCATGCACTGATGCTCAACTTCAAGGACCATCATAAGATTTTTTAAATAATCTTTTATATTACTCAGAATAAAGTAATAAATGAGGCAATAACTTAGTATCTGTGGACAGCTTCAAATACTTGGAGTGTACTATAAATAGTAACATGAGCTGCTACCAGAAAGTCAGGAGGAGGATAACAATGGCAAAGGAAGCTTTTAATAGAAAAAGAAGTATCTTCTGGGGATCTCTGGAAAAATAACTAAGAAAGACCAGTGAAATGCTTTGTGTGGAGTGTAGCATTGTATAGGGCAGAAACATGGACATTGTGATGAATAGAAGAGGAATGACTGGAAGCTTTCGAAATGTGGATGAAGAGAAGAATGGTGCGTGTGAAATGGACAGACAAAATAAGAAATGAAGCTGTGCTAGAAACAGTGAGTGAAGAAAAATAATGCTGGAACTATTCAGGAAGAGAAAAAGAAATTCACTGGGCCACTGACTGAGAAGAAACTGCCTTCTTAAGGGTGCACTGGAAAGAATGGTAAACGGTAGAAAAGTTCAGGGCAGAAGAATGTATCAGATGGTAGATAACATCGAGATATATGGATTGTATGTGGAGACAAAGAGAAAAACAGAAGAGGGAAGATTGGTGAATGAATGAATCAGCTTAGCATCGATAGGAAGATATTTGGTTAAGAGAAATTAATTATGATATACAGATTTATTTCTAATTTTCGTTGCGAATTGAGGTTAAGTTTTCAAAGTCTGAGGTCACAATGTAGGAGGGCATAGGTATATTCAAGAGAAGGGTAAAGCAGGATTTACCATCCAATTTTTGTAAATAGAAAAGCAACTTGGAAATCTAACAGTATACATACAGATATTGTAAGTAAATTTGTGAAAGTTAATTACGGATACTCACCTAAGCCTTGAAATTTATAAATTAAATAAAATGTCTTAATTTTAGGATTACAGAAGATGTCTTTTGTATGCAATTCAGGAAACGAAACTTCATTTTCATTTTTGAGTGCATATTATGCATGCATTTTACTAATAGTTCAAGGAAATAATCTGCAACATGATAAAGAAAGCATCAGAAATGAAATTTATATGAAAAACGGCAAAATATATATGGCAGGATCACAAACATTATCAAGACATTCATAGTGATTTAAAAAATGAATCCATTTTAACAAAAATTAATAAATACCAGACTAACTGGATATAACATGAACGGAGAATGAACAGGGACAGAATTCTGCAGTTAACTCTCAAATACAGACCATAGGGCAGAAGAAATCAAGGGCATCCTCTGAAGAGACTTCTGGATTATTGAGGCTCTGGAACAGGTTACATGGCCCAACTCCATGATAGTTTGATAATGATGATGATATGTTAAAGAATCTGAATAATTTTTGCGATATGTGTAATGATATAATAATTATAGGTGTTTGAAAATGGTTTAATTTTTTTAATTTAGCTATTTAAAATGCAAAATATGGTTTTACTTGGTTTTGTGTTTTGGTGCCATACCTCCCATCATTGTTACACACTTGGTCATGTAATGTACTGAATCTGTAACTGTAACCTCAATCTATTCGTGATCAATATGAAAAGTATTGTGTCCAGAATTCACACAGTTAACTCCATTCACTGACTCTAGTACTATGGAAACTCGTCCTGTTTTTTTTTTTTTCCTTTCAAATTGTCACACATTTGTTTTTAATGATTATTCTTTATGAATTGATTAGTAGGCCGATCTATTCGAACCCTTATTTAGGGCGGCTTTTGTTAATACAAATTATTTCTCTAATGGTACTGATGGCCTGAGTGATATGTTAAATATAGACTACAGCTTCCATTTTTGTCTGTGATTTCGTCACAAAACAGAAACACACCACTGTCTTTCAGTTCTTCCTTAAATTCATTCTTCCTCTTTCCTCCTAGTAGCAGTAAATAATGTCAAATTCTGTTGGTAGAAGGCAAATCGTCACTACCGTGAACATATTTTCACAATCATTCCTTCATTTTAAGATGATCGAATTTTTCAACAGAAATATTACATTTCAAAGGTGTCCAATATAAACAGAATTCTTCTTTCACTTTCTTATTTACTTTTTCATCGTTCGTAATTTTTCTTCTAATCTTTCTAATCTAGCTTATTTTTGTTTCTGGATTCTTGTCGCTTCAACTGCTTTTCCAACAGGCATTGCTTCAAGCTTATCTCCTACTATTGATATTGGATCCCTATGACCACCTATAGGTATTTATCCATTTAATCCATTACAAATTCCATTATTAAATACAGCTACTTTATTAGCATCAGGAGTTACTGTAACATGAGCCCTCATGGTCTCCTGGAAAATAATTATAATCAGGCACTACAAGGCTTATTCCAGTCCATCCTTTCATTGTTAATTAAATCGACGATAGCAATATTTACTGGTTAATATACTGCTAGACACTACAAACCCATACAATTTGAACTCTGCAGCTCGTTCTGTTAAACTTAGCTTACATTATAAATATTGAAAGAACAGGAATTGGTGTTATTTCGCAAATAGAATTTTTTCATTGAAAACAAATTTCGTTTTACTTCGCTATTTAGATTTGCAGTATATGAATGTATTTGGTATATACAAATAATGTTAGGCCTATACTCCATCCACCCAGGGATATATTTAGGCCCAGGCAGACTACACAGCTGCGTAGGATGGCAGATTACTAGCAGATAGCTATTACTGTTATTTTTTTAATTATATTTTTTAAATTTTATTCACAACTCTTTAAAAGAGTGCATGAACTTAAACACACAAAGAAAAGGACATGAATAACATTGGCAACAATCAATTCAAATTTAATCAACATTTGCCAACGGAAAAAGGACAGTTTTCCAATAATAGTGTCACAATGCGATCATAGCACTTTTTTTTCAATGTTATACCCTCTCACTGTGAGAGTCTCACGTGATAACATTAAAGAACTTACTGATATTATATTATGATACGTTAGGAAGGCAAATCTCATTGCTCGCAGTCATAAGCTTTGTGATGAGAAACGCCGCTAACTCTGTTATAAGAGTAACCAGTATCAACACTCAATAATGCCCATTCAGACTTGAATTCAAAGAAAATACCGCCAGCCATTGTAGCAGTCTGACGCTGGGCACTTCAGTTTAATTTGAAACGGTAAAGAGTGAAGTTGTTTTGTACCGAGGTGATTCACATTTTAATATTCATTATAATGAGTGTCGACCTGGTTGGTGAGTTGGTATAGCGCTGGCCTTCTATGCCCAAGGTTGCGGGTTTGATCCCAGGCCAGGTCGATGGCATTTAAGTGTGCTTAAATACGACAGGCTCATGTCAGTAGATTTACTGGCATGTAAAAGAACTCCTGCGGGACAAAATTCCTGCACATCCAGCGATACTGATATAACCTCTGCAGTTGCTAGCATCGTTAAATAAAATATAACATTTCTAACATTTATAATGAGTGACAATCGGAAAAAGTTAAGTAGTTGTCAATACCAGAAACACCTCTGATTGAGGTTCTGGCTGATATGTAAGTCTATCTCAGTACATCTCACTTGATATATGTCAGAGGAAGAACTGCATCTGAAATCTGATTAGTGTAGGCCTAAGAAAAAGTGCAAAAATAGATGTGCTATTTAAAAAACAAGCACAGCCAGCTTGTTCCAGTTCGAGTCCAGATACATCAGAGTGTAACAGTAGGTACCGAAATAGTGGCGTGTGTGGTATATCTGAGTCAGGCGTTTCCAATATTAGAAACAGTAATAACGCGGAATCAATTATTATTTCACTTGATCCAAATGACGCATATAGGGCGAAATAAGGAGCGGAAATATTTTTCTCTACTTAGAGGCGCCAAGTAGCTAGATTTGCCCCTGCATCCACCTAAATGCAACATGTAGTTTATCGCTAATAAAATTAACAAAAACAGAAGTCTCTGTATAATGAATGAGAAAGTATATGTGTGCACCCTTCATGACAATAATTTTTTTCTTAATCTTATCGAGTACAGTATGTGAAAAATAAATTTCAGCAACTTCAAATGTAATATTGCAATGGCAGTTACATTGATACAATGTAAATACATGGCATTACAGTTAGGTTGCATATAATTATAATGGAAACAAGCTTCATTAATACCATTGTATTGTTTGTTAAAAATGTGTATTTCTGTTTTAAATATAATTTCCTTGGTCACTTAAAGGATCATATGCATGTCTCTTGAAATGTTAAAATTTAATGTACCATGTTTGTTGGTGTATAGGCTGCACTTTTTCAAAAATAGATCTGAAAAACAGAGTGCGTCTTATATGCCAATAATCAGTTTGTGAACAAGTCAAAGCTTCGTGAGATGCTGTGAAAACTGAGACGTGGTTAAATCATTTAAGAAGTGTGACAGTAATATGCACTGGATGGTAGCATACAAAGTATAATTTATTGTATAAGGACTTCTCTGATTTAGAAGAGGTTTCAAGTGACACTCTGTTTAGCTCTAGAGATGAATTTCTGGGTTTTGACGAACATTGAAAGGTATTCTTTTCTAGTTAGATTAGGTCTGTGTTGAAAGTAGATATATGTATTACTTTATATTTTAAATACTGTAAATTTATTATACTATTCAGCGATAATTCGTTTCTCTCAAAAATGTGTCCACTAATCGCAAATACAATATATAAAATAACAAGTATCTTGATGTATTGATCTCTATGGAAAATATAATTTGTCACAATGCTGAATGGATCACATTGTATATTACTTTTCACGTTATCAGATTTTAGGCTTAAAGATGTGACCCCAAATAGTTCATTGTTGTGAACAGCACCCAGCTTCCTTCATGATGAGAACTGTTCACTGACAACATGCAACACAAATGTATACAGTAGACATCGTGAATAGTAAAAATTGTATATGGACTCACAACGTAAAATTCATAGTATTTGACTGTGTTGTCAGAAGTCTTAAATTTGAATTTTCATTTTAGAAATTAATTCTTCTGAGATGTCGAAAATTTAACTGAAAAAGAATTATACAGAGATAATACATTTTAATTCACTTTCATTACATTAGTATTGTTCGAAAGTAGACGATTTTGAGAAATTATTTCTTCTCAATTTGCAAAACTATTTCATATTTAAGTTAGGCTGATCAGATTTTTTTATGATCCAGCAGGGGGCATCGGCAATTTCAAGAAAAACCACAAACTCTTACCTAGTCACTCTCTGTTGGAAGTCTTTCACATAATATTGTATACACTGAACTCTAACACACATTTTACAAGTACTTGCCTGAGGAATGTATCTTTTTAAGGATATGTTCATTTCCATACAGCTTCACACTAAGTTCTTCACATGAGAAATGAAAGTTTGTTTTCACTTGTAACAAAGCTTTAACTGTTTCAACTTTCATTCTTGACTTTTGATCAGTCAAGACTGAGTTCATTGTGAAGAAAAGTGTTTCAACTGATGAATTACTGCCTGGAAGACACATGATCAATGACACCATTTTGAGAAGATTTTCAAATGGAATGGAATTTTTTTTAATGTTGAAAAACATCATACCACTTTTCACCTGTTGGTTTGTCACAAAATTCCTCATTTTTTTAACTACTCAAAAGATGAACGCTGCGGCAGTTCTAACGCTTCAGCACAATGCAAATACTAAGATGACCAAAGACAAAGATGCTATGTTCTTCTAAAAGAGTGCAAAATATCCCATACTGTGCTCGCTGGTTCTTTTGTTTGATACTGAGAACTGTTAAAAAATGTGCATGAATTGCAGCAGTTCCAGTAAAATGTTATTGAAACAAAATCAAAGCTTCTGGGGATAAAATTAATTTCCAGGGACAAAAAATGGGGACTTTTCTCCCCGGAGACAGCAACTCAAAACAGGGGACTGTCCCCGGAAATCGGGGATGTCTGGTCAGCTTAATTTAAGTAGGCCTAATAAATTATGAAGGCCAATATTGGCAGAATATTTCACAGTTAAATTATATCATTCTGTTGTTTTTACTTTTTAGATTATAATATTTGTTATATTTTTTTGCATTTACTTTGAATTCAACTTGGTTTAAAAAAATGTAATCAATGTAGTCAAAATTCTTATTATAGTTTTGATAGTTTGCTGTACTGTGCATATACACAGACAGACAAAAAATCTCCATTAGTTACAAGAGATATAAAAAAATGTATTTCCGTCAGTATTAAAGAATATAATTATTTTTCCATAAAATTTTCCTCGCCTCTTCATATGATATAAAAGTAACGAGTCTATTATAGGCAGATATTTTATATGTGATTAAGAGAACACATTCAGAAGGTCTGGAGATATTCTTCATGATTGGGCAACATGGTATATTATTATTATTATTATTATTATTATTATTATTATTATTATTATTATCTTCTTTTAAACAGAAGTATGGAAAAATAAAAATTGTGACATATGTCTTCTGATTTTTTTTTTTCAAATATAAAATGATCGTCCTAAACGAAAAAGAAAATGGCCATTTTTAAATATATATTTTCATCATGCGTAAGATACATACGGAGTGGAAGAAAACTTAATACTCTTCTTGATATAAATTACGTAATTATATGAAAATAATGAGGAACTTATTCTTATGCTCAACATTTAATGTCAAATTTTTTATTTTTTCGTAAAAATTAATGAACAACATGACAGTGTGAGAAATAATGACTTTTTTTTTTTTAGAACTTAATAACAGCATTTCGCGGTTTTTCTCCCCCCACCCCCTTCCCAAGGCCTATAGGGCATCAAGTGATTAGAGAATTGCAAAGAAGTAGGTCTTTCCAGAGTATGTCTTGATCCAAGACGATTTTTTTATGTTTACTCTGAATTTTATCGACGTTATTGCAGGAGTGAACGTAATGGGAGTGCCAATGTATTTATGCTAATTAATCCAGGAAAACAAGATCCACGAAAATCCTTCATCTGTGGCAACAATGTGAAGACGACACAAAGTTCGTGACTGACCTACCATTCTTATTATTTTATAAATTGGTACTGGTATATAACAATGTTTTCATTGTCTTATGTGTTTCTACATATTATTTGAAAATACTGGTAGTTTTTGTGATGAATATTTTAATGTAAACTTTAATAATGTCTTGAAACAAAATATTGATTGTAGGATAATATTAAATATTACATTCTGTAAGCCAAGTGGGTAGTAAATATTAAATTATCGGTTTTCTTATGTTTACAGAACTATTATTAATATTATTTTTCATGTGGAATACAAATTTTCCTTCAGTATTGTACTATAATTTAAGCATTTCCTCTGTAGTGGCATAATAATAAATACGAAAGAATAATTTTATTACTGATATTAGTTAGGTATTATTGTCGATATATTAGGCTGTAACAGATTGTTAGATTATAAATATCAGTAACATTATAATGATAATTACACATAAGTATAATACAGGAACAGCAATGTTAATCAAACTATATGTACAACATGTTACAAATTGTCCAGTGTCTAGAACTTTTATGATAATTTATAAGTTAATCAGTGAAAACTTATATGTCGGTAGTACTGCAATTACATTGCTAATTTCATATTTTGATGGCTTAGTGTCAAAGGACACTAACTCCAAAAATCGACTTTTTGAGTTATTTATAGTATCATGTTGTACAAAGTAGCCTTTATATAGTGTGAAAGTAATATGTCTCTACAAATAATAGTTTTATTGTTTTTTTTTCTTGGAGATAGTGTTGTGTTAATTTAGACAGATATGAGTGTCAAACAACACTATCTAGACTTAGTTTTCTTTGACAGTAACAAAATATAGACTAGAAGAACACTAAGTCGAGAGAGTGTTCTTTGTCTCTAAATTATTTAACATTTCTGAGATTTTATGGGTGACACTGTCTCAGAACATACAACCAAGAATATAATACAATCAGCATACTCTTAATTGTTAGAGAATTGATAATTTTTTAATTAATAGAACAAGCATTCTTAAATCAATCCAGTTTGTAAGAAGTTTACAGTTTGTAAGAAATGCAGCACAGGATTGCTCTGATAATTTGATACTCTTTTATTAGAGCTAAGAAATACTCAGTACGAATACTAGGGGCAGGTTATGGTGAAGTTGGCTTTAGCGGCATCTAAAATTTCACAAGGAATGAGTGATGAAGCTAATAAGAGCATAGTGTTAGTAGTCCATGTTCAACACTGGATAACAGGGAAAGTCCACTAGTCCTTAAATGGTGGAAAGAAATTGCTGGTAAAAAAAGTTCTAGACAAAGATTGTACAAAATGTCCCCTTAAATGCAACCTCTCATTTAGTGCTGAAGACAGACATGAAATTCATAAACAATATTGGAATATTGAGAATAACGATTTGAAGTGGCAATTTTTGATGGGCCTTACGGAAGTGAAGGAAATCCAAATCCAAAAAGGATGAATCTAGAAGACAAAACACAATTTTTTCTGGTGAAAAATAAAGAAAAGATATGGATATGGAGGTTTTTTTTTTCGCCATCTTTGATATATCCAACACAATAATAGAACATATTTTGAAAAAAGTGACAATAACATAGTGGATACTGATCAAAGAGGAAAGCATGAGCCCGGATTAAAGAAATCTGAAAGTACTCGTGAATATATAGTGAACCACACTGCTTCATTTCCTATAGTACCATCCAATAAGAGTAGAAGAAACGATACTGCAAGAGAATATCTGTCTTGTGATTTAAATTTACAAAAAAATGCATGAATTGTACGAAGAAAAATTCAGGAATGCTAATGTTCAGGCAGAAAAGCTTTCATATTATAATCATATTTTCAAAAATAATTTTAATATAACTTTTCATAAACCCATAAAGGATCAATGCGATAAATGTTATAAATATGATCACATGTGTGAACGTAAGAAGATAGAGATGGAGGCAGTTCATCAGTCCCACATTGAAAGAAAAGAAGCAGCTCGTATAGTAAAAAAAAGATTACAAAATCAGGGCATCAGTAAACGATGTTTACTTTTTTTAAATTTGATTTCGAACTGAGCACTACAGTCCAATGTTAAAATGGAATGAGTGTTTTATAAACGTAGATTAGCTGTATATAATTTGATCGTGTATGATGTAGCCAACAGAACAGCAGAAAATTTTATATGGAACGAGGGAATTGCAGAAAGGGGAGCTGCAAAGGTAGCATTATGTCTCTTTCCTCAAATGAAAAAATTGCAGAATGGTAAAAGGTTCTGTTTCATGTCCGATACCTGTGGAGGACAAAACCGGAATGTGTTTATATCAACCATGCTCCCCTATGCTGTGAATGTTTTGGACGTACCTCAAATTGAACATATTTTTTTTTTAACCAGGATATTCACAAATGGACACAGTCCACGCACACATTAAAAAAAAAAAAAAAGCAAAATGTATAGAAATATTTGATCCATCAGGGTGGTATGCTATAGTTGGAGTTGTATCAAAAATAGAAGTAGAACAGAGTGATGTAATGATGTACGAGACATTAATAAAGAACAAGAAAGTTGACACTAATGGAAACATTGTAAGATGGCTGGATATAGTGTGGTTCCAGTATCGGAAAAGTGACAAGGAACACGTATTTTGTAAATACAACTATGATGAAGAATTCCATAAATTCAAGATACAGAGGAAGATTACACGTGGATTTAGGCTGGATAATCTTCAGCTTAAAAGCATCATGGGGCACTGAAAATATACAAGATTAGAAAATGAAAAATGTATTGCAACTTTGTAAACAGAACATTATACCAGGAAATTACCATTTCTTTAAAACAGTTTAAAAATGGAGAACAGGAAATCGTAGTAGAAAATACTCAAAATGAAGAGCAATGAGTGATTATGAAGTTAAAAGGACATTTTAATTTTTTATATGAGAGGTGTGATTATTGATACTATTCAAAACATAAAATACTGAAACAAATAAAATATAATATATTCAGATTATAATTTTATTCAATGTAATTTAGGGCATAAAATCTGAGTTAAGTGTGTATTTTTTTTTTCATTACGTGCAGACAGACTTTTAAATCAACTGAATTTGTAGGCTTTGCCATTTTTTAAAATAAATTGATCATTAATTAAATAACTTTTTCGTCCAAACCCCTCATCAGCTGTGGTAAATTAACATTAGCAACTATTTAAAAACACTGTTGTTCTAAAATGCAATGTAAAAATGAAGATAATTTAGCTCTTTTATTATTTTATAAGTGCACTGTTAAAATTATTATTTCAGATAATAGTATAAATTGATTTAATAATGATAATATTATGCTTTTATGCTTTATAAATAATATTAACTGGTACTTTTATAATAATGCTGATATGTTCTGAGTTTAGATAATGTTCCTTTACGAAGAAATATGATAATTGCTGCTCACCACAATAAGTTAAATTTATTAATTTGCATTGTCAAATAGACCTATAATTATTTTGTTAAAGTATTTAAATTCAATATTTTAGCATTATTTTTAACACTATCTACTAAATTGAACACTTCATGTTAGTAACAAAGAACACTATCTCCAAAATGTTTTCATTTTTAAGACAATATTAAATATTTCTAGAAAATATATGTTGTATTGTCTTTAGGGTTATATTCTATATTTATGGTTTAAATTTTATCAACATATCTCTTAAATTAAAGCAGTAACATAAGAAAATGTACACAATTAAACTGTTTTTTGGCTCTCCTGTAAAGTTGTGATTTTGGAGTTAGTGTTCTTTGACATTAAGCCGTCAATTATACTTTTTCAAAATTTCGTATGGTCATTCTTTGACATATCAGGTCACTTACCATTGATTATCAATATAGAGAATTCTATTATGTAATTCTGTAAGATTGTGTGTTGTGAATTTTACAGTTCTAATGTCAAAATTTATATGATCAGAGTTTAAACCAGAAAGGAGATTTGGGATGTTACTATATTTAATTATATATAACAATTCTCGATGCTTCTTGCATGCAGCTGGTGGGCGCAAGCCATGTGTGGCATTGGTGGGATCTTCGTAGTCATTCTACTATAGTGAGTATTTTTGTTGCTATCTAATACAGGGTCTGTTTTATTAGTTCATTGTATGCATGTTTTATAACTCGTACCATTGCATTTACTAGTAAAGTATGCATATTACGCAGTAAAGCAGTTTTCATTATCAGTTCACGTTTATAAAATTAGGCTTTTTTTATTTTAATTTGTCTAAATATTGTGTTTTCAAAATGGACCCTGAAGCAGATAGTTACTCTTGTTGGTTGATTTTCTTATTCTCTACAGCACTTTCGATTTCTTTTTAAGTCTGCACCTGCATCCACACCACTCAGGTTAATCTTGCTTGTCTCTAATATGACACTTCAAATCTTCATAATATATTTTCTTGTAAGTATTAAAATTTTCTGTTATATATGAAGTTGTATTTGTGTTAGAATATTGCATTTTCTGACTCTAAAGAAAATTGTGCATGATTTTGGAGTAATATGTCACCACGTGTCAGTATTTTATCAGATAAATTATCGTAGTTACTTTGAACTCACAAGCAAACATTTAGGAGTGTCAAATAAAAATGTTAGATTTTATTGCACTAGCTGATGCATCACACTTATATTAATAGTTAACCAGAATTTTATAACCCGGGCAGAATTACAATAAGTGCTCTAATGGTTTAAAGATGACAATATTAGATCATCAGCAGGTGAACCTGTTTTGTTATCTTGTGTGTCAAAATGAATTTTCTAAATGTAGTTAGAATACTTGTGACAAAATTTCAAGACAAAGGCTATGCAGACAGTTTAAATTACAGAAAAACCAACAGAATTGGCAAATGAAATGCACAGAGTGATTAAAATGTTTGCATCGGAAAATGTTGAAATAGACTGCACTCTTGATATTGAAGTAAATGAACCTGAAGAAGAAGACTGTATGTATTATGAACAAGAACGTAGAATATTAGAATCAGGATCTTCTTCTGACAATGAAACAGGTAATGAATCCTGTACTTCACAGCAATCTGGATCACAATACACACCATCTCCAGAGAGAAAACCAAGAGAAATTTCATTTGAAGAGAAGATTAAAATGATTAACTACTGGTTATTTCCTGGACCTCCAAAACATCATAGACAGAAGTTCAACCACAGAACCTGGTCGTTCATGAAACATCATTTTACTTGACTTACAAATGAACGACAATTGTATAAGATGAAAGAACAAGTTGAACATCACCAAAAACTCCTAGACCAGATTAAAGAAGTGCATAAATACACATTTAATGAATTTATGAAATGGAGATCAATGAAAGAAATAGTTAAAGATCGTGATTTAAAGAAAATCACTATGGTTAAAGCACATGAACTAGGAATGGATGTCTTCAAAGCAAGGTATTCAGCTTCAAACAGCATTATAATATAATTAGTTGGAAAGTGGCATCGTTTGTAACAAACTAAGAAATACAGGATGAGGCTCAGCATGATGCCATAATGCAATCTTTTAGAAGTGAATGCAGTGAAACTATTGACTACTTTCTATGATGACCAAATATATAATGCTGATGAATGTGGATTTAATAAGAAAATACCTATGGGAAGGACATTAGAAATTAAAAGAATAGACAATGTTTATGGCAGAATGCAGTCTAATGAGGCAACGACACATTTATACACCATCATGCCCGTAATGTCACGAAGTGGAAAACTTTTACCAAAATTGTTTGTCATGCTCCATGAGTTCGATGGTGGTAGTTCTAATGTTCAGGAAAAGATGTTTAAAGCAGGAAATTTAATTGTTAAATGGATTCATCAGGTAAGATGACACAGCAATTATTCGCTTCATTTCTAAAAGAAGCATTTCTTCCATTTTCAAGTATTCGCAACCTGCTTTTGCTTGATTCTTATGGCGTCCACAATAATAAAGAGTATATTACACAAATACTGGAGGAAGAGCATCACAATCCTGAAAATCTGTTAATAAAGATTATACCTTCGAATACTACGTATGAACTACAATCTTTAGATCGTTATTTCTTCTGAATGTACAAGTATATGATATGGAAGATGTCTCACAATGTGGCTTTCGACGATTCATCCTGCACTCTATAACAACGTGACAGCATATTGAAGCTACAGTCTTTGGCATTTGAACAGTTCCTGTCTCCAAGGTTTGAGCGTGCCCATCAGTACGGATGGGTGTTAGCTGGATTGGAACAAGAAGAGAAGGACATTTCCAAAGCACCACTGATTATTGTTTCAAAGATTTAGAAGGGAACTGCCATATGTGCAAAACAGTATTTGTTATCAGGTGTGCGTTAGTGCACACAGAAATTGTGTTTCACACACTTTTTTGTAAATTATCATTACTGCATTGAATATGTTGCGGGATGATGTGAATATCGAGAATATTTAACTCGACTGGACTATTTTGTGTACAAGAAAGACGATTTTCTGCCTGTTTTACTACCGCAATATTGCGTTAGCAGTATCTTGTTTAATGGCAAATATGGCGGAAAATAAGAATGCTTGGGTGGAAAAGAAGGTGAATATATATATTCTAAATGTATTTTAAAATAGAAATTCAACATTTTTATTTGACACTCCTGAATGTTTGCTTGTCAGCTGACAGCATGTATTCTCATAAAATTTGTATATTTTTATTATCACCTTTAAAACCTATACTATTTTTATAAAAAGATATATAGTGTGTACCAAAATATCAAGATGTGACTGATCAGACTTCCTGTTTTTGAGAATGTAGAAGTACTATATATATATATATATATATATATATATATATATATATATATATATATATTAATAACTATTAAATATCATAGACGACATTAAGATATGTGGATCATATGCGGAGACTAAGAGGAAGGCAGAAAAAAGGAAAGATTGGAGAATGCTAGGTTTGCAGTGAAAGACCTGCCCATGGACAGAACATTTATGTATGTATGTATGTATTAAATATCAATCCAATACTTAGGCCTATTTTATTCGAAAAATTGTGGTTGAACACACTATAGGCACTCGTATTTGCGATTATTTTTAATAATGCTAATCATACTTGCCACCATTTTCAGCTTAAAAGGTCCACTATCATCAAACAAAACAATTTTCGGTTTATTCACAGCCACCTAAAACAGTCATCTGCTCGCTACATGTTACTGTTGAATGAAATATGCACAAGATACTCACCGGTAATGGGTAACTTTCAGTTGCCGCTTGCGCTCTCATTTTAGTGGAAAAAAGTATGTGCAATTGAATGTGTTTCGTTTACTCTTGCATGCAATGTTTGAATGCTTAAAGTTTAAAGAAAAGTTGAACCATGCAGATGCAACTTATGAATGTGCTTATGCTTAATTTATGTAGTGTACCTACATAAAGTGCTACATTATTAATAATTTAATGTCATTGACATAATGGCCAAGAGTGTCTAAGTCTTGGAAATATCAATGTTAACTTTGTTCCTGATAATATATAGTGCGTCTGTACAGATGCCGAATTAAAATTTGGAGCGAGTCTTAATGGGAGTCCACCTGTATGTAGGCAACAATTTCGCATGACTGTCCACAATAGCATATATACAGGGGCTCTTATTCATTGCACATGCACAGTGTGTTGTAAGCAAAACTCATACAATAAGTGAGCTTCAAATTTTATTTCCGTATCTGTACATACAAGACACTATAAGAAATTAATGTCTCTCAAATGAATACAAAAGTAGGTATTCGCGAGTTTGTGTATACTATACAGTGTGTTCACAGAAACATTCCATGATTATAAACTGCTATAATTTTGTAACTATGCATATATGAAATTCATACCAGTGCCGTTAGAAAGAATGGCTCATAGAATTTCAGGGGATGTGTAATATTGTAATTGTTGGTTGAAAACAATAGATGGCATCATAAGAAAAAAGAAAAACAAATACGCTGTTGTCACTCTTTCGCTTGTCATTGTAGCATTGTTGGAGAGAAGCAAATTGTGTTAATTGGTGTGAATGTTTACATTTCAACTCAGTGTGAATTCTGCAGCATTTAGAGAGTTATGGCGAATCCACAGGAACGTAGTTGGTGTGTATTATACCACCTCAGAATCGTCTTGCCAATAGCTGCCACATGTTGAAACTCCCATCTGAAGGCATGTTGAACTCTCACTACACTCCGTGTGCTATGGTATTCCAATACACACCAACTGTGTTCCTGTCGGTTCGCCATAACTCTCTAAATGCTACAGAATGCTCATTGAGTTGAAATGTAAACATTCACACCATTTAACACAATTTGCTTCTATGCAGCAATGCCACAATGACAAGCGAAAGAGAGGAAAGAGGCTTTTTTTCTCTTTTTTCTTAAGGTGGCATCTATTGTTTTCCGCCAACAATTACAATTATACATCCCCTGAAATTCTTTGAGTCATTCTTGCTAATGGTATGAATTTTTTTGTAACACACATAGTTACAAAATTATATTGTGGAGTATTATAGACGTCAGACTGCTAATAATTCATGGAACTAATGTGAATTTCAGTATAAATTAATAAATATCCAACTCTCTCGGACTATAAAAGACAACATAATACTTTTTTCTGGAATAGTTAGTAATAGAAATTAAAAATTATGCACCAAGAAAGAAGTGAACATAAAACTGCTTGCTTGTTGTTTTCCAATGGCATTACCCTTGATGATCTCATTTACCATTCCGGCCTTTAGATCCAAGGTTTGTGGGTTTAATACCACCACAATCACTACTACTACTGCTACTGCCACTGCTGCTACCACAATCATTACTGCTGCTACTACTACTACTACTATCACTTACTGTTACTACTACTACCACCACCACCACCACCACTACTACTACTACTACTGTAATTACTACTACTACCACCATCACTTACTGTTATTACTACCACATCTGCTACTACTGTTACTAACACAATCACTGCTACTACCACCACCACCACCATCACTTACTGTTACTACTATCACATCTGCTACTACTATTACTACCACAATTACTACTACTACTACCACCACCACCACCACCACAACACTCACTACTACTACCACCACCACCACTACTACTACTACTACTACTACTACTACTACTACTACCACCACCACCATCACTGACTGTTACTACTACCACATCTGCTACTATTGTTACTATCACAATCACTATTAATACTACTGTTACTATTATTACCACCACCACCACCACCACCACATCTGCTACTACTGTTACTAACACAATCACTGCTATTACTACTAACCATCATCTCTACTATAACTTTACTATCACCACTCTACTATTACTGCTACTACTATAACAACCACTACTACTTTCACCATCACTAGTATTGTTACTATCACCACCTCTACTACAACTCCTACTACTACCACCACTACAATATTACGACTATCACTACTACTACTACTACTACTACTACTACTACTACTACTACTACTACTACTACTACTACTACTACTACCACTACCACCACACCACCACCACCACCACCACCACCACCACCACTGCTACTACTATTACTACTTTATACCACCATCTCTATTACTGTTACTACCAATTAATTTTACTACTACCACTACCACCACCACCACCACCACCACCACCACCACCACATCTTTTTCTGTCTTATGAAGAAGGGATCCAGAGGCTTGCACTATAGTCTGAGACTTATTGTGCTTACTATTCATTTCAGTTAACGCCCTGCGTCTGTCTAAGAATTCTGTATCATCCTCAAAAGTTGCCATCTTTATGCAGGTTCACAGTACTACATCCTGCTGCATCACCACGTGATATGACACTATTGAATGATGATAGATGAAGTTGAAATTAATGATGATGAAATGAGCTGAGAGTATAACTCCAAAAATTGCCCAATATTTTCTTTGAATTGGTTGAGGAAAAAGCCTCAACCAGGCAATTTGTCTCAACCAAAATTCGAACCTGGGCCCGCTAATTTCGTAGTCAGATATGCTAACCACTACTCCACAACGGTAATGTCTTTTGGAATTATAAAGAGTACCTTTTGTGTTATATGTATGTCTTTTGAAAGTAGGAAATTGAACTATGAGCAGTACAATGTTATTCATGTGATAAATAAACTAATTTATTGCAAAACGCGTAAAACTTATGAGGAAATTATGTATCATCTTCGGGACATGCTCATGCCAATTTTCCTCTTTGTTTCCGAGTAAGTTATATCTCTATTGCTGACTATCATTGAGATTTCTGCCATATAGTAAATGCTCTTTATTCATAGTTGTTTTCACTGTAATAACTAACCATAAACTGCAGGAAAGAATGAAAAACCACTAGCTACATGAAATTCTTACCAGTCCACAGCTATGGAAAATTGCATATTTGATTTACTGTGGACATCATGTAATCAGCTTATAGCTGGACACAAGTATTAAGAATTAGGAGTTTACCGGTACATTGTTGTTGCAGGGAGTGCACAATTGATTTATAGAAAATCATATTCTTTTCAGATATTTATGAAGACAGTCTTGGCTTGTCTCCAGTTTGATTAGTGCTATTTTATCCTTTTTATTTGTGTGGAGAATTGTTTTATTATATTGTAATTTTTAATTCAAACAATAATGTAACTTTTATTGTCACAACAATAATCACTTTCTATAATTGAATTTAAACACTCCCGTCAACAATGGGATTTCCACTCCACACAGCAACACAGTATTCGTTATTGCACTCCACAGACGACAATGATTATTCACTTGGATTATTGAGAACAACAATGTACTGCTAATCTCAACTAATGTTCACAAAGCACTATTTACAAAACAAAACTGTCAGTTCGTTTGCCTTAGCTAGTTCTTCTAGCTCATTCACTCAAGTTCACCGTATATCGAACCAAAGTCTTCCAGAGACAATCCATTGAACTTCGAACTCAACACTTCTGGAGACAGTCCACTGCACTTGAACTCGAGACTTCCAACTGTGTTGCTTCCGCCTGGACGCTGCTCTAGTTCACTTGCGTGTCGAACCCTAGACTGCTGGTTCACAAGCTGAACTCACTGTCCAACAACTGACTGGCTCCTTCTTCGCGTCTCCTATTTATCACTAAACCATAGTTTCCAGAAACTACGATTTCGCGAACAATTTACAGATGCCGAGAGGATGATGCTTCCTGAAACTTCTCGCAATCGCTTTACTTCCCCCTCTCTGCCGTGGCCCAGCATGCCTTCGTTCCCCTTACGTCCATCCCCTCCAGTTTGCGTGGCTGCAGCGTCCTTTGCTGCGTCGCCTGTCTTCTCGCGCGCCCCGCCCTCTGTGGGACGCGTGATCGACTCTCGGCTGCCACAATATTATCCAGTTTATTTACGTAGTTTTTCAATGATTGATGCATTTTATTTATGTAGTTTTACAATGATTGATGCGTTTTTCAGTACCATCGCTGAAAATAAGTCCGTATTCAAACCCATTATCCAATATTTCACCACTTGGTGAACTCATCATTGCAGAGCAGTATTGTATGGACTGAGAAACTTAAAAAAATGAGAAGCATAAAAATAAAAAAGACGTGAGCTTTAAGAAGTAATAATAAAAGCATTGTTTTTCTATTCTAATGACTAAGACTTAGATAAGCAATATGATTTTATTGCGTAACACTACTCAGCACATTGCTCTATCTACTCGTGAGTGATTTTACTGTAACTATTGAAAAATTGTTATGATCCCTTCCAGTCTTGGACACACTTTTTTGTTCCACCACCTAAGGAAATTTTTCGATAGATATTTTACTGCAGGTTAGGAAGTTCATCAGATAGTGTTTTCATCAGTGAGTTTGGACATTCACTTTTTCGGTAGGTAGGCTACTACCTCAGCCCTTCAGTAACTAAGCAGACAAATGATGTAACACACCATAATTTGCTTTGCTATGTACCATGTTTGTGAATACATTGGCAACTTTTTGCTATTGTTGCACAGTATGCACCAACACATATAATACATTAATTGTGAAAGATATTGTGTCCACGTGATATGCACACTAATTGAACAATTATCAGCATTACTTTTCTTGTAACAGAAGGTTTAAAATCTGTAGATATCTCTTTAATAATGTGTAAAAAAAATATGGCATCAATTTTATGAACCATGCCAATTTCTATGAATGGGTTGATAAGTTTAAAAATGGTTGAACAAAGTGTGTCTAGGAAGACCAGTTGAAGTTTCAGTGCCATTGCATGAAAAGAGTATTGATAAGATGATTGGGAAAACAGGGGATAACTATTCAAGATATGACTTTAAAATTTAATTTAAGTGTGGGGGCTGAGCATTCACTTATCCATAACCGTCAGAACTATCTAGTTCTAGATGGTTTCCAAAGGAACTTGCAGATGAAAACAAAGAAACGAGGCTTAGATTGTGCTGTGATCTGTGATCTGAAGGATTATTATTTGTTTGAAAGAAATAAGTTTCTGGAAAGAATTGTGACGTGTGATGAAACATGGATGCATACATTTCGAACCAGAGTCTAGGAGGCAGAACATGGAGTGGAGACATCCATCCTCACATGTTAAGAAAAAATATAAATCTCAACCATCTGCAGGTAAAGTACCATAAAGATGAAAAGTTAAAGAATTTATTTATTATGACTCTTTGGAAAATCGTTGTAGTGTGAATAGCATGTATTGAAAAGTGATGAAAGTTATAGATTTATAAAATACATACAGGTACTGAATTATTTTAAACTTCTCTCTCTCTGTTTATTGAATATCTTAGTATTATTGATAAATGGTCAGTAGTTGGAAAAAGTGCATAAAACGTGTGGAGATAATATGGAGAGCTAATTGATGTTTACTTTTTTCCTTGGTGTATAGTTTGAACTTCCTGCAACTAAGTACAGTACTAAACATTATCAAGGAGAAAAATGTGTTATGGTACCTTACATTTTGAAAAACTGATTATTCTTTTAGATGTACAGTACTGAGAACTACAACTCCATGTTTATGGTAACTTGATTTGTAACAATGAGAACGGCCTTTACTGTGTATATTTAAATTAAGTGCTGCTGCTATTTGCTTTAATATCTGAGAAGTATTGGTTTACTTTGCCATTCAGAATTCAAACAACTCAATAACTTACTTTCAATGTCATTCGATTTATTAAGTTGTGTTTACAACAGACAAAAATTTAATACAACAAGTAACTTTTGACCTGATTACGTCTTTATTGGAGGTACAAACGGAAAAGAAGTCACATTTTATGTGTAACAGATAACTTTAGCGTCATGAAGTGATAAATAGAAATTGGAATAATTCATTACTACGAATTTAACTAATTTTGAAAAACTCTATGTAACTTGAGATCTAAGGGAAACAATATTTGACCTTGTCCGAAGGTTTTTGAAGTCACGACAAACCACGAGTTTGGGGTTTATCACAAAAAAAAAACTTCACGACTCGAACCAAATTTACGAAAAAGTTTTTGAAACTTAATTTCAAAATCTTTTTTTTTTTCAATTTATTTCGAAATTCTATAGCGTGAGGACATATTTATCGATGTTCATTAATAATAATAATAATAATAATAATAATAATAATAATAATAATAATAATAATGCTTTATTTTATCTGGCAGAGTTAAGGCTTTAAAGCCTTCATTTGCACTCAACCAGAAATTAGAAAATGTAATTACGCAAAATAAAAAAAAAATTCATTAGCAATTTTATCATTTATGACCTGAGGATCAGGATGTCAGCCTTAAATCTGTCACTGTTGAATGAAAACAATCGATTATCGAAAAACATTCGTGAAATTTAGTTTTATTTTTTTTTTTTAACAAGTTTTTCTTTTTGCAATTTATTTCGAAGTTCCTCAGTGTAAGGAGGATGTATTTATCGATGTTCATTAGCACTCTAACCTACCATCGAATGAAAACAATTGAGTGCGCTATAATGTTAATAAATTGCATTTTATCTCTCTTTGTTGGTAATTGTAAGTCGTGTTGATAATTTTTTTTTGATATGTCCCCCATCTTTGAAGTCACACATTTTCGCATATACAGATAGGCCTACTGATTTTCACATTTCAGAGTACCATTTTCCATACTTTCAAGTTACTGAAAAATTTCAGTTAGTAGTGATAAGATAGTCCCGCACCGTGGATTCGTGGTCTAAGGCATCCTGCCTAGGACTCGTGTTATGGAATACACGCTGGTTTGAGTCCTCACGAGGGAAGAAATTTTTTCATGAAATTTCGGCCAGTGTATGGGACTGGTGCCCACCCAGCATTCTGATGTACTTGGGGAGCTACGATAGGTGCGAAAATCCTGTTTCGAAAACCAGCTATAACGGCTGGAGGGATCATCATATTAATCACACGATATCTCCATTCTGGATGGATAATCGTCCACTTCTGCTTCGGCATGAGTACGTGAGGCCAGCAGCCAGCTGGTTGCTCTTGGCCCTTTATGGACTGTAGCACCACGGATTTACTTTACTTTTAGTGACAAGATAACAGCACACATTGTCGGACTTTGTAACAGGAGCATAGCTACAAGCAGGAGGTAGTGACGTAATGTAACTAAACAAAGAAAAGCATAGGTTGAGTCCATATCATACGAGGGAGAAGTCTCAAATTGCTAAATAACTAAAGTATAAATTAATCGAACATATTTCGTGCTGTATATTATCTGCACAGTCATATCATAATATTCTATCAATAAATAATTTACAACAGAGTACCAGTATTTTATTAATATCATTTAATCCTCATAATTCTCTCATTACCTGAAGTCTGATTAGTGTAATATGTTGCTAGTTAGCGGTGTATGCAATGAAGGGGGGAAGAAACTGACCACCCTACCCCATTATCTGTTGTTTAGTTGCCTCATGAGTGATGCCTTGTGGGTGTCACTTATAAGATTCAAACCTGCCTAAGGACAATTGACTAAACAATAACAATCCTCACATTGAAATTAAGTACAATATAATATAAAATTAATAAAATAACAACCCAAAAAATAAAGACATAGTCATGCAATTGGTGGGATGTAAATATCGCCTGTCACTTTTTTAAAATAATTTTTGGTAATAAAGTGGAATTGTAATTGGCTTAGCATACATTATTATAAAAATCATCTTGCAAGGCATTGTTCACTGTGACTTATTGATTTAACTATAAAACAAAGTTGCATTGTGGTATGCATTTGCAGATATTCGATTAGTTATGCTTTAATTTATGATCATTGTAATGAATCTCAAATATGTAGATTGAAATAAGAGAGTTTTTGTACCCTCGTCACCCGCTAAATGTTTAATGCTATGTTGACATCATTGATGAAAGAGTCAATCAGAGTCATTCACCTCACGTTATTTCAATAGTGGAACCTGCTATCTCTGGCCGAATAACGTGGACGTGAATGAAGTTTACCGTAGGCCTAATTCGATGTTAAAATATGGTATCTTGTTTGAAATTTACCACTATGAATGACATTCATCTACTTAGAACAGCTTAAGATGAATAAAATATTTAGGCCGAAGTACAAAAAGGCTTAGGAAAGTACTTTTCGTTGCGATTCCAACAGATAAAAAGGTTGATTCAGAGTATTATGCCAAGTGAAAACGCTCCTTTGTTTAACTCGCCACAACTTAGAAATCAGTAAAGATTTTGAGTAGCGACCACTTTTAGAAGTAATTTTCATTCATTCTCAACATTTCTCTCGCTTTGAACCCCCATCTAACGTAAAAAACAAAAATGTTTACCGCCTATCAACTTTTGAAGGTGTAAATATCTATTCTGAACAGATCACATCGAAGTTGGTACCTTTTTTTTCGTAATTTTCAAAAAAAAATTTTCATTTAGGATTTTTTTCTGTCTTCCTAAGACATTGAGCGATCAATTAAAAAATTACAGCACGATTGATTATCATAGGAGCTACAACATAATGAATGTTAAGGAGCAGAAAATATCGTATAATGATTCTTTTCGAAGTTTTATGAATGTTAACGTACGTCACCAAATATATTACTACTGACGTCAAGACAGTGTTAAGGTGTGTCTACACAGTTCAACTTTTCTTTCAACTTTTACGCATTCAGTAATGCATGCAAGAGTGAACGAAACGCATTCAGTTGTGCATAATTTTTCCATTAAAAATGAGAGCGCATGCGGAAATTGAAAGCTAACTGTTGCCGGTGGGTATGTTGTGCATATTTCGTTCAACAGCAGCATGTAGTGAGCAGCTGGTTATTCTAGGTAGCCTTGAATAAACTGAAAATTGTTTTGTTTGGTGATGGTGGACCTTTTAAAGCTGAAAATGATGGCAAGTACGATTAGCTTTATTGAAGATTATCGCAAATACAAATGCCTATGGAGTGTTCAACCACAATTTTGCGTATCAAGTAGGCCTAAGTATTGCATTGATATTTAATATTTATTAATTATTATATAGTATGTACGTAGTGAAGATGACATTCAACACAGCGCACCGTGTAGACACAAAATCTGCATACATCTTAATTGAATGTTCGTTTTCAACTTGATTCTTTCAATATTCTCCCCAGATTGCATGCAAAAACGCATGGAAAATTGAACCATGTAGATGCACCTTTAGATGTTTAGCAGGCAACCAGGGGCCTATTTCATAAAACGTGACAATTGTAAATATGTCATTCAGACAAGTAACAAATGACGACTCTACTAATTGTCAAATTTTTGTTTTATAAAACATTCCGTCCGTTAGGAAAAATCGTGACAAATTGTCAGATTCCTGTTTCATAAAAGTTTTACCATAACAGGCAAAATTTTATAATTTGTCAAGACTTTTCTGACATATTTCATTTTATGAAACAGAAAAGGTCAATTCATTTGTTGACAATTCTACATATTTGTAGAATTGTCATGAAATTCTGACACCTCGTGTTTTGTATGTCATAGGAAGTTGACAATTTATTGTTGCAGTTGTTGGGCTATATTGTAATTGGGGCTATTAAATATTGGTATGGATTTGAGGGAAATACTTTATTCTGAGTAAGTTATGTTAAGTACTAGCAGCAGTAGAGAAAGTAATGATTAGGGGGATACCACGAAGGACAAAGATGTGTAAAGAAAGAATAAATCTAAATTTTACATTTTCAGTGAGTTTGTGTTCATAGATAAATTTCGTATTAGTGGAACATCAGCTGAAAATATAATGAGCAAAATAGGAGAGTTGCTGCACAAAACAAAAAGAAACACTTGACCCAAAATAATTATTATGTGTTCTTACACTGGATGGAAATGGAGCTCAGTATCACTTAACTGCTGATGCATATCACTTATTGAAATCATCCCACAGTTCATGAGAGCAGCCAGTTTGCCAAGAATTGATGAAATTATTGATGGGTCCTTGATAAAAAAAAAATGGATGCTTCCTCTGAAAATAAGCCTATATTTGTTGATAGGAATGTTATTGCTTTCTTAGTCAGATTTAGAATTAACTTTAATTTTCTCATTGTTCATAATTGAATTTCTAATGGTGGTTACTAATCTCAACAAATTCAGTAATAGTGTGCATTATAGATCATCCGATCAGCTTGTTTTATATTGATTACTTTTATAAAAATATAAAATGAATGAGAAGAAATAATTTGCTATCGATCTTATATACTTTATCTGTCATTGTCATGTTCATGAAACGCTGTTTACAGACAATTCACAAATTGTATTTGTCAGAGCAGGTAAGAATTGTTAGAAAACAAATGCTACAATATTCTGACATATTTATAGAATTGGCATGATTGTAGGACTTGTCACCTTTATGAAACAGGGTCCAGGGTGTGAAAACTCTGTTATATCTTTGTACATCACTGGTAAACTGGAATATGTAATGTAGCTTAAACAAGTTGTGGTTCGAGAACATACTCCGTGCTTTTTGTATTTTTCATTTAGTACTTCAACAGAAACTTTTGTTGAAATATAATTATAGGCTAATGTGCATATTTTTGTAAATGCTGTATATAGGAAAATTTAAATGTCGAAGATGAATAAATTGTTTTAAAGAGAGAATCACAGAATCGAGCACAATTTTATTGTTTGCAATAGATTTTAAAATGAACCATGCAATGCAGAGTTTATAATTTCTGGTTCAAAATCTGCATTAATAAAATATCTCTACAAAAAGTATACATTTTTATTTATTTGTACTGGAATGAAACTAAATAATGTTTCATACTTCAAAACTGTTTTTATTTAAATATCATATTAGGGATATCACAAAGTTGCAACCATTATTTCCTTTGGAAAAATGTCAGGTGATAAATCATAATAAAATTAACGTGAGATGATAGTTCAGTATTTAGAACAAGTGAAGCCTTCAATAAATACGGTATATTGAATATTAGATGTTTATATAAATTTAGCATTTCATTATTTTCTAATAATATTTTCACATTAAGAAACATAATATATTATAAAGAACATTACTTGATTTATGTGTATGTTTTCTACTTTCAGCAGAAGCTTGCAGCTTATGTGCGTACATGAGTGACCAACATTTCAATTTACAGTTTTGAGTTTTGAAGAAATGGTGGTAACTGTTTGTAATAGCTCTGAAGCTGGATAGAACATGGGATCAGATGAAAATATGTTAAAACAACACCAAAAACTTATTGTGTACTGTATTGTTCTAAATGTAAGAAATCAAAATATATAATACATTAGTTATCCTTGACTGTCAGTATTAAGTAATGACTAACACTTCTTTCTAAGATGATGCTAATTATGATGATTGTGTTGGTGATGCTCTCTGATGCAACATTAGATATTTCATTTGGTGTATTATAGGAATTATGACGTGTGTTGACAGAGTGTTACACTGATATTAATTATTCATATAATTGTTTTTTTATGTTTTTACGAACCAGTAAAATTAATTCGAAAAAGCACCGTGTTTTCGTTATTATTTTCAAGATAGAAATCTTATAATGTTGTATATCGTAATAATGAGACTTCTGTTGATAAGCGTAAATAATAAATTGGATTCATGATGTAAGCATAACCAGGAACTAGACTTCACTAACTTAACGACACTTCTCATCGTTTCTGAATTCAGGCATGCTAAATATAAATGAAAAGATTTCTCATACTGTGCGCTTCGTTGGAATTTCTCTCAAGCAGGCTGCTTTATTTTATCTTTTATTTTACGTGCAAACGTCCAAATCCAAAATACTGGTACCCACTTTTTTTTTTTTTTTAGCAAGGATATAGACTTTCAAGAATTCTAATTTTATAGTGTTCTTATGTGAGTGATCTCGAGTATTGGATAAACACAATCTTAACTTTTTAACCTTTTTTATTTTGATATGTAGTTTTCTGTAGCTCAGGACATTGAGATTTTCTCTGCTGTGTTAAAATATAGTTAGAAAGATTCATACATTCCGTTCTAGTTGACATAAATTCGTTTACTTTGATGGTCGTTGAATTGATGTAGTTTAGATTAACAAAACAGTTGTTTTGTAAATTCACAGACTAGGCACAAATTCGTAACAGAAGCTGGTAAATAGGACTCTCTAATTGCCAACAGCAAAAAGGAAATTGTGTGATACCTTTTTGAAACACTCCATAATTTAGTTTTGTATTTAATGTTTTTGTTGTCTTTTTTTTTTTTATTTTCAAATACTTTTTTTCAATATTTAATTTATTCTTGACATTATAAGTCGTTGGTAGATATGCAATTTACTAATATTTTAGGAAAATTACAGCCGGTAGAAAAATTGTAACTAAATTTGTTCTTGTATCAGTATTAATATATTTGAGGGAAATTAGTGGAATAATAATAATAATAATAATAATAATAATAATAATAATAATAATAATAATAATAGTTGACTAAACAAACAATAATAATAAAATGTGTACGTATTTAACATTGAAGCGTGATGTTATTCAGTTTAAACGAGTTTATTATTATTCCTTTAAACACAGCGAAATAGATTTAATTTTTCTACATTTTATGAAGTTATAAAATTATGTATATAAACCACACTCAGTTAAAAAAAATTAATATGTGAGTACCATCTTCTGTAATTTAAATACTTCATATAACTCGCTTGAATAAACATAATAAATTAACTTAACAAATTTGCTATTTAAATTCTGTATATAGGATCGTTATTAAACTAAAACACTTTTTAAAGCAATAATTTTGATTTTGATCATATAAATGATTTCTTGCTATGATAAAGAAATGCATCCTTTTCACCAATTAAAAAATTCATAATAGATATTAATTTCTGTTTACCATAATAATCTTAACTGTTTTCAGGCAATCTTGAGCAAGCCATGGAAGTTTCTTATGACCATTGTCCTTTTCTTAGGCTATACCAAGTGTCACGGATTTAAATTTTTTCATACTGACTGTACATCATCTTAAGATTTGCACTTGTCAGTTTTCTTTGTATTAGAACTTAAGTAATATGACGTCACCGTCTTACCATTAATTGAAGACCTTTCTGGAATAAGGATGTAACCAACTAATCTATAATACACGTTTACATTTCAGGAGAAAAGAAAATAATTTAAGGGTCCTATTTCGTTTGGCTCACATTTACTAGAAAAACTATTTGATTAATCAAAGATACAAGTTTGAATAAATGATTGTTTCAAAATTACTTTTTCCACCAAAATCATATTTAATTAATTTGATGTTACACCCTTTTTCTGGGGAGGTTTTCAATTATATTTGAAAATTTAATAATGGACGTCATTCTTTTACAGTTTGTTTCTTTATCTACCAAGCACTAGTAGTGGCAGCAATATGTCACTCATTGATTTAGTAAAATTTATCATTCCAAAATTTGAATTTCTGAATTATTATTTTAAAATAAAAGTGTGGTGTGACTGACCACAAACTACATCATATATCTCGAATATGACGTCATAACTCTAAAATAATAAAACTGTAACAGTACTCAGCAAGTAGAGGGAACAGAACAAAGTAAATGGGTCCACTCTTGAAAGAAGAAAAAATAGTCATATACCGGTACCTGAAATTTCAGTGATGAAATTGTATTGCAAAGCAAGGTCAAAATGGGGACAGATAACTAGTAGTGCTTACATTTTGAACAATATGGTACACTGGTACACTAAATGCTACGACAGGAATTGTCAACAGATTCCGTCCTTCATGCGCTTAACTAGTAGATATATTATACCAAGGTTATGGAACTTGATAAAAGGTATGAATAATCTCTTCCTATTATAGTATTATAAAGCAATAATTTTGAAGTGAGAGATTTGTTATTGCTTAAATTACATCGTTATTTCCATCAGTGACCTTTGTAATTTGCCATTTGATATTACATTGGTTTATTTTCTAGCTCTCAATTAAATATGGGACATATAAAAATGTATCATCATACAGAAAACGCGAAAGAGATTCTTTCATTGAGAGTTTTTTAATGATGATGATGATGATGATGATGATGATGATGCAGTATGATTCACAACATAATTGTTAATCAAATCAATTTTTTATTTTGGAATTTGTGTCCAGTTAGGTACAAAAAAGTAGCCTTTTTATATAATATTAGTAAAAATATCTCGAAGTCTGAACCAACGAAAATAATATAGGCTATATTTATATATTTCTTTTTTTTTGCTAAATTTATATCAGAAGTGAGATTGTTTTCCTCCATGATTTTTGTGTAATTTATGGTATACATTTGAAATGTGTAATGGAAAATGTATCATATATTACGTCTTTAGGCAGAATAGTGAATCAGTAGACCACAAGAAACACATTATTTCAGAAAGCGAACCTGATATTGAAAAGTATGTATAATTCTAGGATTATATTAGTTTGTTTAATGATGATGAATTGATTATAATTATGACGATTTAGCACTTTTAATGAAATTTTGAATATTTAATTTGTACTATGCTACAAATGAAGTGGAATGAATACCCAGAAACTTTACACACTGCAAATGATGCATTTACCAAAATTGAATATTTTTAACAATGCAAATCTCATTATGTTTTTATTTTCCTGTGCATGTTTTCATGCATGCATTCCGTATCTTTATGTAGGTTCGAATTTAGTTCTTCACAGTCTTAACTATACTATATTGTAGAGATGGTCCATTCCATTAGCTTTGCATTGGGGTGATGATCATATAGTCACATTTTACAATTTGTGCGAAAACTATAATAAATACAGTATTAGTTTAATTTGCAATTGTATAGGTTTCAGATATATTTTCCTGTAAATGAGTTCTGTTTGTCAAAAACATCAAAGTGTAAATCACGATTCAGCGCTACAGTACTAATTACAAACAATAAATACACTGAATATAATTTAAAATATTTGCAATAAGTGTCATCACATCTTGGTCTTCGGAACAACAGAAGCAAAATGTAACAAAAAACTAATGTCAAGGAAGAAAGGGTCTGCTTCTGCCATACAACAATTATGGAAAAAAAGCCCGTATAAACCAAGAAAATCAATAACTATTTCTGATTAGAAGTAGTACAGAATTATCTTGTTTAACATTTATTGCAAAGCGAAAATTTTGATTTAACTATTAATGCGACTATGATCAAGTACCACCTGTTAACGCGTGATGATTTAAATCACACTTCATACAGATCTTACAGCTTTAAACTGAGATGCCAGAAGAGAAATAATTTAAATCTGCAAGTCTGACGCCATTGAAAAACAAACAACTATGACAGTATTTTACAGTTCTGTGTTTAATTATCTAATATATTAAAGTCAGAGAGAATAGACATTTGTCCAATGGAATAGCATCTTACACTTAAAGAGGCCTTAGTGCACTGTGTTTCTAACTGTATGTTTCCTGAAATGAAATGCGTCTTTTTTAGTCGCAAAACTATTCTTCCTTTGCCATAGGAAATTCCTACACTCTATGTCTACTATTACTTTGATTTTAGTGTTGTTAACAATGGTTGCAAAATTTTTCTTCTTCAGTATTATGTATGTCGAACAGATATAATAACAGAGGTTTGATAGAACTTCAGTCAGTGCTAAAGATTTGAATTATGTTTCTTTCTCTGTAGAAACAACAAAATTGAATATGGAGAACCTAATATCTGAAACTGTCAAATGGTACTTGTGGGTTTATGACATAAAATTTGTCACCAAGGAACAGTAATCGTACAGAAATTACAAAGCATGGCAATTCGCTCTCAGTCAGTTGTAATTATATTTTTTTCTTAGTTTTTTTAGCATTTTTGTGATATTCCTGAAGTATACTTAGAGGCAATACATTCTCATAGTCTTCTTTGCAGAAATTGTTTTTACAAGTATGCAAACTGAATATAAGCAGTTTTTATTTGTATGATTATGATTAAGAGAAGAAGTGTTTCCCACATAAATTGCTGATAACAGCGACACCTGTTTTATAATATAATGTATAGTTTTTTAAACATATATGTTGATTTGTTTCACATGAATAAGCTAGGAACTAGGCACCTAATCTCCTAGCCAATAGTACGAGGTGCTAGACGAAATTTTCCGGACTTACACTATAAAAATATGTTAGGCTTATTTTATTTACAATTGCATTCCATCCCCTTCTGACTTCATATACAGCAATCCTGAAAGTTCCACCTGTTTCAAACACTCCCTGGAAATCATTTTGCTGTAGCATTTCAAGTACCTTCTGTGATTTTGTCTCGATCTCTTGTACCACCTAGAAACATAACTCCTTCACCTTCAGTTTCATTTTCGGGAAAAAAAGAAGTCACAAGGAGCTAAATCTGGCGAGTATGGAGGGTGCAGAGCAACTGGCATGTTGGTGGTTGTGAAAAACTGTTGCAATTTTAGAGCCATGTGAATAGCAGCATTGTTGTGGTGAAGCAGCCAATTGGGGTTGTGCCACAATTGCAGTATTGCGCTGAACATTCTCTCTCAGCCTCTTCAAAATGTGTTTCACTGTTGTTGCAAATGTCAAGGATGGTACAGCAATGGTCCTTGAGAAGGGTATTTTTTAAACATTTTCGGGAGTTGTGTTGATACACGGCCATCTTGTGTGCTTGTCATCGTTGACCAATGTTTTGCCCTTTTTGAAGTGTGTATGGCCTAAATCGTCATTGCCAAAAGCCTGAAAAATCATTTTGAGAGTCTCTATGGCAGATTTTCCGAGCTTAACACAATACTTGATGGATATTCTTTGTTCATGATTGTCTGCCATCGCAGAATCATAGCACAAATGCTTGGACACAAAAATATGTTTAGTACAAGTCACATTATACCTAGATTCCAGTTGCTTGACATACTGACTCACGAAGCATGCAGCTAGTGACACCTAGTGCGGAAACTGTGTATCTCTCAAGGTTGCTGCAATCACTACAGTTCGGAAAATTTCCGATAGCACCTCATATTACTACACATCATAATACATATGTCTTAAAGCTGATTAATAATACCTGTGGGAACTTACAGCACAATGCAGCATTGCAGCACCCCTATCTTGTCTGGTAGTTAACGCCCTTGCTACTAGATGGTAGGTGCTTGGCTTGACCCTGGCCTCTCATATTGCTGTAGCGTCATGGAGTTCAGTTTAGTATATCTAAGTTTTTTTAATTGATGTGTCTGAAGCTCATGAAGGACGACAGAATTTACAAACAAAATACTTGTTTGGTTTTTAAATTGTTATTGTTGTACCTTTACTAATTGTAAAAAAAAGTAACTACCAATAACCTTAATTTTCAACAGTATCAGGGTGACCAGGCATCCAGCTTTTGGAGGACATGTCCTCCTGTTCTTTAGGCGTTTGAAAATTTGACAAACTTTCGAACTACTAAAAACTGAACTCTTTGTAACTCCTATTATTTATTGCTCTAAACGTGGTACCAGCTTATTTCATGGTGTACAAGTATAATGTTCTATTGATAAAGAGTATCTTTTAGTTTTTGTTTTGATCTTCGTTGGTAATATTGTTCCGGAATTTCCATTTTGTAAAGCAAATATTGAGGTTCTTGCCCATTAAGGTCAAATTTTTATTGCCTAATAGAGTTAAATGAGAATGGTTGGGTAGAAGTTTGTAAATCTTTTGTTCATGAGGTATTAGCAATATATCAATCTTGTGATTATTTGGAGAAATGAGCAGTACTTTTGCAAGAATTTTGTTTTGAGTGGATTTAGTTTAACAAATATGCTGTTATTTCCAGTATTGATGAATTACATGCTTGCTTAAGTATATGAAACAGACATTGAAATTGATGACATCAAGTTGTTTGGTCAGTATCAAGGAACTGAAAGCATTTTTAAGTGTTGAGAGTGACAATTTATTCTTGATGAGAAATGGATTCTCAATGAAGTGAATTCTTTCTTTAATTTAAGAATAAGGATAAAATTGTTTTTCCGAACTTTTGAAAGCTTATGAATTTTATTTTTCATTGTCTGGTTCCAATTCAAATATTTAAAGAGAGTCTTAAGTGACAGGGATGTAGTGGTCAAATGAAAGAAATCGACTGTTACCCACTTTTGTGAGGAGAGTACTTCTTGTACAGTACAACTTTGAAAACATGACAGCAACGAGCATAGATGTTTATAATTATCTATAAAAAAAGCAATCCAATTCGTCTTAAACAAATTTTAGCAAATAAAATATTACAAGACAGGAAATTAAAAACAAAAGAAAGTACTGTAATTCTTTTTCCATGAATGGTTTGTAAACACTTAAAACACTCACCTGAAAAAAGTTCTTGCAAATTGTTATTCATATGCTTAAATAAAATTACTATTCCACATGAAACTTAATACTTTGGATAATTGTACAAGGATATCACATATATATAATGAGAGGAAGAAATGATAATTCTTCCTTTTTCCCTCTTTCATTAATCCATTGGTGATGTTATTAGATTTTCTTTTAATTGAGAACTGAGATATCTAGAACGTTCACAGAAAACCTCCGTGATTATAAATGGGTATATCTTCTCTGTTAGTAGTCGTATGTACATGAAAATAATGACACCACAAAGAGCAACTAAAAAATTGTATAGTACAGACCTCAAATACTCAATGTGCACCTTGTGTGTCATACAGCAGACATCAAGGCTAATTCCCACTCATGCCACACATGCTCCAAAATCTCTACTGGAATGGATTCAGTGGCATTGCAGATATGATGTCTTGCAGAATATGAGGCAGTGGAGGTACATAAATTATACCTTTATATAATCCCTTAAGAAGAAGTTACAAACTTTCAATTTGGGGGACCTTGGCGGCCACTTACAGAGGACATCTTGGTCTCCTGAGGCCCAGTCCACATTCTTGCCAGTTGTTTGTTAAGATGGTTACGAACATTTGATACTATCCAATAATGCAAAAGTAACAAAAAACTGGTAACCCATATTAACAGCTTTTTTTTCTCTTCTGCTGTCATCAATTGTTTTTGCCGGCAATTAGACATACTGCAATATTCAAAACAGGAATTTTTTGAGCCATCCTTTATGACACTAGTATAAAGTTGTAATGTACACCATTATGAAATTACACCCGTTTGTAATCATGGAGGGTTTTTGTGGACATACTGTATTGTCACATCAACGACATGCAAGCAAAAATATACTCTACACAACATTTAAGTGTACAAAATAGTGCCATTACACGAGGACGTCGTAGAATTACCTGTTGCTTTTTTTTTTAATTTTCTCCACCTTTTTGTCTTCCAAAGGTATTTCAGCATCTGGTCACCCTGCACAGTATAGAAGCTACATTTCACAAAACACAGAAAACCTAACAAGTTGTTAGAATTGAAGTTCTTTTTGTAATTAAGAAGTTAATAACTAGAAATAAGTAATTGTGCGGAAAACCTTTAATATTATTTGGTAGGTTGTTTATTTGCATTTAGAGCTGTTTATGCATACTTGCCTATGCAGAATAAATGATGTCGTAGGTCACTGAAATTAAATGTGACAATTTTCGTACTCTTATGGTAGGATACTCCTATCACTGTAGAAATGTAGCTTACTTATTACAATAAATAAATAAGGATGAGCATTTGCCTAAGTTCTAACCTATAATATACACTGTAAACTAGGATACAGTATGCATTCAAAAGCCATCATACAATAAAAGTAATCGTAAATGAAGTTTGAATTGCGAACTATGTTGTTAATGGAAGATCATAAGCTACTACCATCTAATACTAAAGGTTGGCTCAATTTACTTCCATATACATTTGTTGCTCGTATCGTAATGTATACGTAGAATATAATTTTTCTCATTTCATATGCACCCATACATGTTTGATTGATATTGGGTGTATTCTTCGTTCACTGATGTTTCAGTCAGTAGGAAGGGGTAGTATCTGTCCCAGTTGGAGCCAGTGAAGCATATCAGATCAGCACACGACAGTTAGAAGAAAGTAAACGTGGTTGCAACATATTACTTAAAGAAGTTAATACTCTTTGCTTACAAGTGAAAACTAACATTCATGTTGGGATTAGTTAAAATATAAAATGATATGGGGACCTGTATTCAGTACTCATTGTTTTACTGCAGAGAGCGCTAAGAATTTTTGTCTATGGTCTGAGTGGTTTGATTTGCATAAAATTCATACACTGTTATTCGAATTAAGTCACGACTAAATTAATCGATTCCACACAGATCTATTCTGTTTTGGACACACTTTTTTTTGCAGGAATATTTTACTGTATCTAGTGCAACTATTTACTTCAACATTGAGTGTGGTACTCCTTTTGTAACTATAGTTTTTGCAAAAGGGTCATGGCATTGTCCTCCTTCCTCTGTACAATACAAGTATATACAGAGCGGTCTATGACATTCTCTACGGCACTCGACGGTAAGGAGGTCTGGCATCAGCGCTTCTCATTCCCAGTAAACTGGGTCCGCTACAGCCTTTCTCTCTCTGTTCCTGCCTTCAAGGACACAGTACATGGTCACATTGCAATTGATAACTGATGTTCAGTTGCCTATGAGCTCTGTTGACGTTTGTATTGATGTACGTATGTCTTAGTTGAAGATTATGGCTTAATATGGCACCACAAGAGTTTACATTACAACAAAGTATGTATCTTGTCGAGTGTTACTTGATAACGAAGAATTGTAGAACAGTGCGACGATGTTTTGTAACGCAATTTCCTGGTGTTTCCGTTCCACATAGGACGACTATATTAAAGCTCGTAAAAAGTTTAGAGAAACGAGGTCAGTTCTGAATGAACGTGGAAAGAGAAACCCAACTGTACTTACTGAGGAAAAACTCGATGCAATAGGAGAAAATCTCTCTGCAGTCTCTCAGAAGACCATAGCAATTAGAGCCATAAATTCTTAAATTTAAGCCCTACAGAGTGACAATAGTGCATGAATTACAGCCTAGAGATAATCTGAGTTGTGTGAATTTTTGTAACTGGGTTTTACAAAGTGTTGCTGATGGTGTTGTGGATCCTACAGTAATTATTTTCACAGATGAAGCATGATTTCACTTACATGGCCATGCTATAACGCAAAACAATAGATACTGGAGTACAGAAAATCCTCATCTCATTCATGAAACTCCTTTACATGATGAGAAGGTTGGTGTATGGTGCACTGTAACTGCACATAGGATTGTAAGCCCTATATTTTTTGATGATACAATCAATACAGAACACAAATACTCAACCCATTTTTTGAACAGCTAACCGATATCGAATGTCGGAGTACTTATTTCTAGCAGGATTCAGCATCTGCCCATACAGCAGCCAAAGCATTGAATTTGATAAGCGAATTATTCGAGGACATTGTTATTAGTAGAGGATTATGGCCCCTAGGTCCCGCGATTAGTCAGCCTGCGATTTTTATTGATGGAAAAATCTAAAAAATAATGTATACAAAGATAATCCACACAAATCCATGAGTTAAAAACAGTATTGTACGAGAAATCGGGAGAATTATAGAAGACGAACTTGCACGTGGAGATGTCAGGAATATGTTGCAGCTGAGGGACATCATTTTCAACACTTATGTAGTCATGTTAGTAAACAAAATGAATACTGTAATTTTAATAGCCGACTCCAGCAACTGTAGTGGACCCCATTCACCGGGGATAACAATATAAATTCTGAATGATTTTAGCTGCCTGTGTATGCATGGGTTTACCATGTCCAATTTGTGACAAATAACGTTCATTTTCATCATCACTATCAATATTTCGAGAGGCAGAATGTTAAGGGCGTCACACGATAACAACTGATCTACACTTAACCAGTCCCAACACACAACTTAATTTCAACTCATAAGTGAAGAATATACTAACCTCTTTTTCAAATAATGTGTTGCCACCACACTTTCTTTCTTCTAGCTGTTGTGTGCCAATATGCTTCACTTGCTCCAACCTGAATAGCTATTACCTCTTTTCACTGGCTAAAACGTCAGTGGAAGCAGAATAATTTTAGCATGTTTGCGTGCGCGCATGTGTGTGTGTGTGTGTGTGTGTGTGTGTGCTTGTATGGAAGAGGAATAGTGAGAAATTGAATCAAGTTGTAATATTGTTACTGACAAGTGATATCAAATGGCAATTTTTTAGATAGTTTACTTGAAGTTATTATGTAATACATGTCTGAATGCTTCTTGATATTTCAGAAACTTTGCTACCTCTAAAATGCCATCATTCAACTTTAATTTACATGGCATAAGATCCAAACTCCAATCTAGATCTATTCATAGATTCTGTTGTGTAGGGTTATGCGAGGGATTTCTGATTATCATTGATACGTATACAAACAATTTTAAATGTGCCTTGTAATTACTGTCAATTTCCTTGTAGATGATGTACCATCAGGATAGATAGCATACCATTATAATCCAATAAAATAAAAGCATATCGAAATCAGTTAAGAAATTGAAGTGTGCCACATTTATTCATATACTCGCGAGCTTTATACAATTGGCAGAAAATAAGAATGACCGCTTTAATATAGACCTTTTCAATTTATTTGTATGTTCATATTAACTAAATTATCTGCAGTTTGCATTGAAAATGAACAGATTTCCTGTTTATGATAAAAATCGCCATTCCAGATGTTTGACAAATACTAAATAACTGTAGTAGATGTGATTGTCATTTTGTTACTTTGTCTTCTTTTACAATTCATATTTGAGATTGTTTCAGATAAGTCAGCAATCGGAGAAATTCAATATGTAGTGATTTATTTTCAATCTGAATGACTTATCAAAAATGTACTTGCTTGCTACAATGGGCTAAACAGAAAGTTTTCATAATTCCGGAAAATGTTTTTAGAAACATTAATTGCGACAGGGTACAATAACATTATGAAATATGAGTTGCATTTTTTTTCCTCCACATTAGGCCCGTCATTTCTTCGAATGCACCACAGCCTTAGGCTTATTGTGCTATCTATGTTAATTTAATACCGATTCATCAGCCCTGTTTCCTTAATTAAAATTAGTTAAACTGGAAGGTCCGGGGTTCGATCCCAAGTGGTGACGGGATTTTTCTCGTTGCCAAACTTCCAGAATGGCCCCGAGGTTCACTCAGTCTCCTATAAAATTGAGTACCGGATCTTTCCTGGGAGTAAAAGGCGGTCAGAGCGTGGTGCCGACCACACCACCTCATTCTAGTGCCGAGGGCATGGAAAGCATGGGGCTCTACCTCCATGCCCCCCAAGTGCCTTCATGGCATGTGACGGGGATACCTTTACCTTTTTTTTTTTTTTTTTTTTTTTTTTTTTTTTTAAGGTCCAAATATAGAACTCAGTTCAAAAATCTTTTGATTCTAGAGATTCTTTCCCAGAGATAAAGTATCTTCTGCAAGCAAATGATGTGCTGGGTTGTTTCAGTTTCCTTCCCATAGATTACCTTGAAGTATACCCATTATATTGAGATGCTTTTTCACAGGAACATGACCTGTGAGAAAAGCTGTAATTGCTCTCAGCTGAAACTATTACATTAAAGTAATATTTCAGCTCTTTTGTTGCATGGTCTAATATTAAATTGTTTCCCATGATTGATACCTGGTGTCTTAATCCAGATTTTGTAATGTTGAGTCTTGGACCACTTTTTAATTGCCTCTCTGACAGAGCACCTAGGTATTCCGAGAATCAGCTCTGATCCAATATATTTTGTAGCCTCTCCTTGTTTTTGCAAGTTCGTCAGCTTTTTCGGAGTTGCATCTTAGTCATTGTTAAATGAAGCATAACAAATTGTAAAGGATCATGTTGCGAGATTTTTGGGTATTTCCACCATGTCCTAGATGAAACTTCAAAACGTTGAATGTCTCTACATCTCAAAAAAACCGCATCAAGTTCATCACCTTAAAAATTCCAGTCATATGTAGAGGATCAGTTTTTCTTTAGCACAGGAATTTTTGTTTTACGTAAATTAAATTAATTTTACTATTCATTTACTATACATTTTCATATGGGAAAAAGAAAATCCTTTTACTTGAAGGGAATTAAATATCAAACACAATTTTCTCGGCTAGAACTACGACATAGTTAAAATTCTTCTTCTGTGGCACTATGGTCCTTTTAGTGTAACCTTGGCTTCCCTAATGACATTCCTACATTCTTGGCGATCCTGGGCCTTATTTCTTCATATTCAAGCCCAATTTTTCCTTACATCTTTCTGTACATCATTAAGCCAGCATAAATGAGATCTTCCGACTTTATTTGAACCTTCCATTTTGGCATCTAAAGATGTTTTTGGCATTCTACTATCATTCCAGACTATACAGTCCAGCTTCTGAGTTTGTCAGGGATGATATCTATAGTTGTTTATCATAGCTAAATATAGTACCGTGTCCACACCTGTGGAGTAATGGTCAGCGTGTCTGGCAGCGAAACCAGGTAGCCCGGGTTCGAATCCCGGTCGGGGCAAGTTACCTGATTGAGGTTTTTTCCGTGGTTTTTGAGGTTTTTTCCGTGGTTTTCCCTCAACCCAATACGAGCAAATGCTGGGTAACTTTCAGTGCTGGACCCCGGACTCATTTCACCAGTATTATCACCTTCATTTCATTCAGACACTAAATAACCTAGATGTTGATACAGCATTGTAAAATAACCAAAGGAAAAAATATAGTACTGTAAATGGATTTCCTTTTTTAACTAAAGCATGCAATGAAATTGTGAAGAAACTCTAAATTTCATTTCTAGTTTGAATAAATACTAAGCATTATACCAAAATCCAAAGCTTTGTTCATATTCATATGCAATGCAATGTCATTGCTGAACTCCATAAAAACAACAAACAGTAATTGTGCCCTTGATTCTACGAGCAGATCGCGTAAAACCATGTAAGTTCATAGATATTTTTTCTGTTCGTGATATAATAATGAATATCAATTAAAAATTAACTTCTTTCATTCATTCATAGTGTTCTGCTCAAGAGCAGGTCTTTCACTCAAACCCAGAATTCTCCAGTCCTTCCTATTTTCTGCCTTCCTCTTTGTCTCTTCATATGATCCACATATCTTAATGTTGTCTATCATCTAATATTTTCTTCTGGCCCGAACTCTTCTCCCGTTCATCATTCCTTCCAGTACATCCTTCAGAAAGCAGTTTATTCTCAACCAGTGACCCAGCCAATTCTTTTTTCTCTTCCTGATCAGTTTCAGCATATCATTCTTTCTTCATTCACTTTTTCCGACACAACTTCGTTTCTTATTCTGTCTGTCCACTTCACACGCTCAATCCTTCCACGGATTAATAAATTAACTTTGGATCAGTTATTCGGTATTTGTTAAATTGCGTTTTAATATTTAATTAAATTTGATCTAACATCCTTGAACATTGATAAATGTGGCAAACACTTCTATATACCAGTATGTTTGATTCTCAGAATCATTCAATCATTTCAGTGTGTTGTCTGTCTATAACTAACTTAATTTATCTGTCCATTCAGTAAAAACAGCAGTTTAATTTACACATTTATTACATATTAGTCACTTAAATGTTCACATTTTTACATGTTCAAAATTTTATATTCATAGGGGAGGGGCCATAATAATTAAATAGAGGTACAGATGTATGCACATACTTTTTCATATGATGTGCTTTGGAAGTTGTAATCTAATAATACTTTGTAAATGCTATAATATTAAAAATAAATATATGTGAATAAATATATTGGATAAATAGTAAATTCTTCCTGAATGTTACATAACATAATATTCCACTCTAAGCATAATGCGAAAAGTGGGAAATTACTGCATATCATTAAACTTACCAGATAAATGTTATACATAATCTTTTGTAACTGAATATACTGGAGTACTGTACTCTTCTTATTAAAAAATTGTGCAGTCATTCAGTAGATCATTTACCATTATTTCATATTGTTATAAAGTTTTGATTTCAAAGATGTGTGTGTGTGTGTGTGTGTGCAGTTTACTCGTATGCTCCTAGGACCATCTTTCATGGATGGATTATTGTTGCATCTGCCATTGATCATCATATCCATTGGCACATCATAGTGCATAGTGGTAGTCTGACTTGGCCCATAATTTCATTTAAAAAATACACTGAAATGTCGCTATAACGAATGCCAGTATAACGAAATATTGGGTGTTATGAAATTATTTTCTGTTCTCTGACATTTTTTTCTGTATAATTTAATGTTAAAATGTTTCAATTCAACAAATTTAATTTTTACAAAAAAAAAAAAAAAATCAATATACCGTAACGAAATAAAGCTTTCACTCCCTTGGAAAAAAAAATCACTTTAATAAAGAAAAATAATGTAAATATTGGGTACAATTCGTTAGCAAATAGGGGCATACAGTATATTACAATAATATTGCAATTGGATAGTTGCCACGTGGTCATTATATATCTAGTGTCTCTGAATTTTGTGTCAACTTTTTATGCAGTTCCCTTGTTCTCCTTATTTAGTTTCCTTCTACCAATCACAGCTTACTAATGTCGCAATATGGCGGCTCCAATCACAGCTCACTAATCTCACAAAATGACTTCCCAAACAATATGGCACCTGTTGTTCTACCAAGTGCTTAAAAAAACTTTAATTTTGTATTTTCTCTGTACTTTCTTTAAACTTTTTTATATTTAAATGCACTGCAAGTTCAACTTTTTACTTTATTTAAGGATGTTTCCCAAACCTACGTGTAAAATATGCGAAATTTACGGCGTAAGTAGAGAGAAATGAACAAGATGCTTTTTTTTTTTTTACCTATTATTGAAGAAACCAGGACCTCTCAGCTTTTGCGCACTGAGCGCTCTTTCCATTTGAGCTATGCTGAGACTACATATAGTCAGTGATTATTCAATGAAAACAGCGAGGTCCTTATATATGAATATAAAGTATATGCTTTTTTTCTTTAGAAAAATAACATATTGATATTTTAATATAACAAAGTAATTTCAGAGGTTCCTAGAATTTCGTTATACTGGTATTTTACTGTAATAGTGACTGGAAAAATGGTAAAATATTGGCGACGGAAATGAGAGTACTTCGAGAAAACCTGATCAAACATGTCTTGAATTTGAATTATGGTCTCCAGTATAAAAAGCTGATGTGGAGTTCTTTAGCTAATGGTGCACCTTTCAAGAAACAAATAAGTGTTACTGAACTAGGCTCAGATGCACATTTATTTTCGTGGCAGGTATAAAATTCATATTCAATAGGAGACTGAGAAACTATTAGTTGCATAGCAGTAATAGAGAAGCGCAGACAATGCTTTGTCTGCTGGCAGTTTCTTATTGAAGGATATAATTATTATAGTTCTATCTCCAGCAGATTTATATGGACATGGCAACTAGAACTTTGGTTTCCCTGCTATTCTTATTGTAAAATTGCTCTCCAATAGTAATATTGCCACTTCCGAATAGCTTCTATCATAAAATATATGTTACATGAGCTCCCTTTTTGTGTAGCTTATCAGGATCTGGATTTTGATGACCTTAATATCGCTAAAAATTCTGTAATGCACGAACAAGATCTGAACTTTACTGTCGAACTTTGGGCACTTTCATAAAGCTTGCCATCCCCAAATGTCGTCTTGGCGATTTAGTGTCCATTTGAGCTGAAGTTCGTGGTTTGCAACCTGAGGGAGATAGATTTGGATTTTTTAAGGGTGATAGAAAATCTTAGCATGGATTCCTTTGGGCTAGAAGTAAAGTTGGATGTCCCATGTCACAGATTTATGGCATGTAAAAGAAGTCTGCTCCTGACTGAAGGCTCCAGACAAAATTTGTTCCACTCACAGTCTATAGGCTGTAGGCTACTATAAACCTACACACATTATTTTCACCATTATTTCCAGTTATGTCTACACACTGCTAATTACTCCTAGCTTCAGATTCTTTTGTGGTATTACACCTTGGTATTTTGAGTTGACTAATCTTTTAACTGTTGAAAATGAAAAAGTTGACCACAGTGTGCCGGTACCCATTGAAAAACTATCCTATTGTTAAGCTTTATCAGATAATGTATAATTTTTTGACAGTTATTTTTTTACTCTTAGGTCATATACTGGTTGTTACGGCAGTAATAGCTGCTTTAGAATCAGTCAATAACGACTTGTTCAAAATAGAAGATCTGGTACAACAAATTTTGAAGTGTCATATAGATGGCTCCATAACTTAAGGATTTATAAAACGAGAAAAGTGGACATGTAGCACCAGCACCTACTCCATTTTGGTTGGATAGTAGGGATCAATCAGTGAAAATATGGTGCCAATCTTTTTTAGGGAATCTACTATGAACAGTTACCAATGCTATCAATTTTAGAACATCTTTTGGAGAGTCATTTTTTTTGGTTTCTTCAACCAGGTCCACAAAATACGCTATATCTATTGCTTGTGTATTGATAGTTTTATTAATTAGATTTTCTTTACTTGTTGGGAGATTTATCTTTTTCTTAATTTCATGTTCTTTACAGAGAAAGCTCGCCTGAGATTTAAAGTTTACTCTGAAGTTTCTTAGCTCTGAATTACTAAATGGAGGTCTCGTCAATTTTTTGTATTGAACACTAGCATCCTCTTCTACTTCATATACACTACCAAAAAGTAATTGGGCACTGTTTTGCCCCTTTAGAACCTCGTGGTACCACCTCTTGTTGCTATAACAACAGCTACCCTGTCAGGCATGCTCTCCACTAGTTTGTGTAGGATATCCACTGGAATGCGTCGCCATTCCTCTTGCAATATGGCACTCAGTTGGACAATGGAAGTAGGCTGCATCTCCTGAGACCTCAATCGCCAGTCCAATTCGTCCCAAAGGTGCTCAATAGGATTGAGATCAGGACTATGTGCAGGCTAGTCCAACTGGTGAACATTATTGTCTGCATACCACTGCATAGTAGCTGCTGAAACATGGGGCTCAACTTCCCTTGTCCAACTGAGTGTCATGTTGCAAGAGAAATGGCAATGCATTCCAGTGAATATCCTACACAAACTAATGGAGAGCATGCCTGACAGGGTGGCTGCTGTTATAGCAACAAGAGGTGGTACCATGAGGTTCTAAAGGGGAAAAAACAGTGCCCAATTGCTTCTTGGTAGATAGTATACAATAGGAGACTGAGGAACTATTAGTTGCATAGCAGGTATTGTAATTAATTGGAGATTTTGATTTGCTAATCATTTTATGTTTTTAAGATTTATTATTGAAACTTCACTGCAGTATGTTGTTAGTATTGAAACTTTTCTAACATGACGAGGAGCTCAGGAAAGGGATTACATAAAATGTGTAATTAATTTATAGAAAAATGTAAGTTAGAAGTCGCTGAAGATGCCCAATCCCTTTCTCAGTGTTTTGCAGAAAACTGATTTCAATGTTTCTATAACTGTTTACGTTTTCAGCATCCATAACTGAAAAATGGTTTTTGATAAGCTATGTGTGTACAGAAAAAAGTCTCCTAACTATTTAATTTTCTTTGTATTCAAAATTTACGAGTAATTTCAATCAGGAATGCACAGTGAGTCTCTAAGCTCACTCAATGACTAACAAACATGTCTGCTTCAGCTCAAGCTGGTATTCCCCTCAGTTAAATTGGTCCCATAACCATGGCAAGAAAAAAAACACACTTACCTTATTTATTTACTGGTTTTCATTCATAAGATGCTGAAAATGCTCTGCATCGTGTGGTGCATAATTGCAATCTCCAGAAGAAATTTCCATTCACATGTCAAAGAAGATTAGCTGTAATATTTCTAATTCCTATTCTAATTTATTCTTGCAGATCGAGTAGGGTTGCCAGATGTATGGTTTTAGCTCTCTTTATTTCACATACGGTGTGAATGTTGAACCGTATGCCAAATGTTCTGTGTTAAAATTCCAAATTCCGTGCGCAGTACCTACGTCACATTTGCAGTGTGGTTGGTGGCGGCATAGTAATATATATGACAGATCCAAAAAAATTGACGTATTTTGTGGATTAAACTGGTGCACAAAAACCGAACAATATTGTATTTGTAATAAAGTTCTTGCTAAGCTTTTGATTATTTTCAGTAATGGCTATAAACTGGAAGGATGAAAAAAAATAGAATACTGACTTTTGTATAATTCAACAATGACGAAAACTGTAGTGAATTTTACAAGAAGATTTTTTTTTTATACATATGTAAATAGTTCCATGTATTGTGGGTCCCTATCACCATGGCATGGTGCGTCCTGAGGTTGCGGATAGAGGAGACGGCCTCCAGATATGGAGGGTAGCTGTGAATATATTGAATAAGCCGTCGTGGACAGCTGATAAGGGGTGGTCCTCCAGCTTGGGGATTAGGCGAAGGGCTAACAACTCATCACTGTAAAAAACAGCTTGTTACGAATCCATACAATAAGCCTTGGAATGGGACTGATTCCCTCTGGCACGACCACAGCAAAGGAATAAGGTTATGAGATTTGGTACGTGGAACGTAACTAGTCTTTTTAGAACAGGAGGGGTAACATTAGTAGCAAAAGAACTCGCTAGATATAGAATAGACTTCGTGGGAGTACAAGAGGTTAGGTTAGATGGGAATGGCATACCTATCACAAATAGGAGATTACTTGTTGTATTATGAGGAAGGAAACAACAATCACCAATCAGGAACAGGATTCTTTGTTCATAAAAGAATATGATCAGCAGTAAAAAGGTCGAATTTATCAGTGAGAGGTTATCATATTTAGTACTTAAGGATAGATGGTGCGATATCGTAGTTATAAATGCTCACGCCCCTACAGAAGAGAAGACAATATAAAGGATAGCTTCTATGAGGAATTGCAACATACTTTTGATCAGTTATTTAGATTCACATGAAAATTTTATTGGGGGATTTCAACGCTAAAGTAGGATGGCAGGATATTTTTAAACCAACTATTGGAAAAAAGAGCCTACACGTAACTAGTAATGACAATGGAGTTAGGTTAATCAACTTTGCGACATCAAAAAATTTAATTGTGAAAAGTACAACATTCCCCCATAAGGATATACATAAATATACTTGGAGTCCACACCTGTGGAGTAACGGTCAGCCCGTCTGGCTGCGAAACCAGGTGGCCCGGGTTCGAATCCTGGTCGGGGCAAGGTACCTGGTTGAGGTTTTTTCCGGGGTTTTCCCTCAACCCAATACGAGCAAATGCTGGGTAACTTTCGGTGCTGGACCCCGGACTCATTTCACCGGCATTATCACCTTCATATCATTCAGACGCTAAATAACCTAGATGTTGATACAGCATCATAAAATAACCCAATAAAAATAAAAAAATATATACTTGGACTTCTCCAGATGGATTGACACACAACCAAATAGATCACATCTTGATAGATAAACGGATACATACTAGTAATGTAGACATTCGAACTTTCAGGGGGGCAGACTACAATTCGGACCATTATTTGGTAATTGGAGAATTAAGAGAAAGACTATCAGTAGCCAAGTGAGTAGAGCAACAAGTTAATATTTGTAAATTCAATATTCTGAAATTAAAGGATGAGAAACTAAGCAACATTATCAGGTCGAAATTTCGAATAGGTTTGCCATTTTAGGAAGTTGAGAAAGAGTTAGATGTTAATAGTGTGTGGGAAAATATAAGAGATGGTATCAAAATTGCAGCTGAACAAAGCATAGGTTATTATGAAACTAAGAAAAAGAAACCGTGGTTTGATGGAGATTGTAGCATGGTATTGGAAGAAGGAAACAGGCAAAATTGAAATTCTTACGGGATCCAGTTGAGAAGAATAGAGATAATTATTTCAATGAAAGACGGGAAGCAAGTTGTACACTTAGGAATAAAAAGAGAGGTTACTTGAAGGAAAAACTGAATGAGGTAGAAACAAATAGTAAGAATAAAAACATTCGAGATTTATATAAAGGCAAAAAGGAATGAAAGAACGGATATCAGGCAATGGTAAACGTGATCAAGGATGAGAATGGTGACTTGCTTGCAGACTCTCATTCAATCCTGAACAGACGGAAAAACTATTTTGGGCAACTACTGAATCGTGAGCTTACAAGGAAAAGGTATTAAGTCCAAAAATGCGAAAAATGAGTTATTAATGGTAATAAGTAGAACAAATTGTGCTTTGTCTACTGGGAAAACGAATTAAGTCTTAACTCTTATAGTTCCTTAGTAATGAAACCTCCATAAATTATTAAGTCCATTATAAACAAAATGTTGACAGGAAAAGAGTATTAAGTGCGCTTAATACCTTTTGCCTGTACACCTCAATATCACTTTCAGAATATCTGTACAGGCAGAATGATTTTAGCTCATAACCTGATGAGGTACACAGTGATCTATGCTAGTGATTAACATTGATTGCATATGTTTTACTCATAAACATGAACAATTATATGACAAGAGGAAGGAAATTATTACAGCTAGCTTTGCAGAAAAATGCTGAAGTGATTGCTAGTAAAAATATTCATGCTAGCCAGAACAAATAAATACTGTAATTACTTTAACATTTTGAGATGAAGTTGCTGTTTTTATGTTGTACCCTATATCATATATGTAACAGATATGTCGGGGTTATAGGCTTTGAGGTTAACAACTTTTGTCAGGTTTACTACGCTGCCATCTAGTTGTTACACAAGGAGTCACATCATAATACCCATTTGCATTGCATTAGCGACTGTGCTGCCATCTCATGTTCGTTTACGGCGGACGGGTGGCAATCCTGGCGGTTGTTCTCTTCAAAGTGCTGCCGATTTTAACGTAGTGAGGAGTTATCTGTTATATATATGATCTAGGGCTGTACCTAATGATTTTTTAAAATCTTGTTTTGGGATCCAGTAGATTCATTATTAAAACTATGAACGCTAATGTCTTCGTTGCCAAAGGCCAGCATTAGATAACAACTTATTAAAACTATTTAAATAACATATTATAGCGTTAAAAAACAATACCAAAACAATAAATTCTAAACGTAGACCACCTAATGACAACAAGGTAGTAAATATTTAAAATTTTACTTGGATATTCCATTTCTTATTAAAAATGTTTGATTAATAAATTAAATTTGATGTGATCTGACAACAGAACTGTGAGAAGGGTGTAACCAAAAGTATAGAATTACTCGTCTTGAATGAGTGGAACTGCAGATAGGCGAAATAAATTAAATAAAACATATAGAATAAACATAATGATTTTAATTTATTATAACAACAATTATTATTCTGGGTGCAATAAATAAAATGATCATTTACCAGCAGGAACCTCATTAGTCATAAGTGAACAAGATGTGTTAGAGAAAATTGATAATGCTTTCGGAAGTGGTTTTACAGATTTATACTCTCATTACCATCCTAACTCTGAGTATTCAGAACACAATGAATGTGCGGCACCTGGGGAATCAATTCAAGAAAGTGGTAGATAGTGAAAAAGGAATCCAAGGAAATGGAAACGCAATGTGAAAAAAATTAACTTAGGGATGGCTTGACATATAAAATAAAAAAAAATCACAAGATGCTAAAATTCCTAAAACCTCTAAATTGTAATGTGTGGATTTAAGTGCACTGAAAACATTTCTGAAGAGCAACGAAAGGAGGTTTGTTCAACCTATTGGAAGGCAGAAAGACTTCATTCTCCATTGAATCATCAGCAGCACTTCAGGAAGGAGGAATTATAATAATATTGACGAAGGCCACTGTTTTTACGATTCCTCCTCCTTTGTGTTTGGAAGCAGTCGGAACTGCCTTCCTTCTGTGTTTCAGAAAAAAATTATTCGTAAACTCTGAACCTTCTCTCTGAAAGAAATACTTCAAACTACAGCAGGTGGCAAAAATGTTTGTGAAAAAGAAATCTAAAGATGAGAATGAGGATGTTGTTAATTGGCTCAAAGTAAAGTATTTCAATCACACAAGAGAAACATTTTGGGTTCTGCAATATAAGTATAAGTATTTTGATGAATATAGAGCAATCTAAATTCGTGGAGAGGGACGACCATTTATTTGTCTAAAACAACCGCTAGCAGAATACTGAAATCATTGCCAATAAGCTCAGCAAAGAAGAATAATCTCCTAAAAGTCTGTCGAGCAAGTATCATTTCTGAAGAGTTGCATGGCTGGTACAACACTCTGCCAACATGTGACACTGCAGTTGACAAGGTTCCAGTACCTGCTTGGATAACAGTGGAAATGATAAGTGATGATTCTGAAGATGATTCTTAGTAAGCTTGTGATTTAGCCTCTAAAAAAGATCGATCATTTAATGCACTCTTTATATTATGAAGTTCAAAATCTGTGAATAAATAGTTTCATTCAATTGAATTCAAGCTGTGTTAAAACCATAATTCAATCTACAAAACATGCTAATATGTAACTTAATACATGTATTATTTCACAAGAAGGAGTAGATGAGTTTAAAGGCAAAACCAGATTTTTCATAAACGTTCAAACTTTCAAGTTCATTTATCTCAATACTTTCTTTTTGGACTTAATACTTTTTCCTTGTAAGCCCACGAAATGTTGTTATTTTCTAATGCCAGGCGTTTGACAATAAAGTCATTTGACCTCTTGCACTCCAATACTTTTCAAAGATATTATCATGGTCAGCCACTGAAGCACAGATTTTGAGGTGTTCCGAATCCATTTCTTGGTTTGAGTTGCATAATGGGCAGTTAGGGGACTGATATATTCCAATTCTATGCAGGTGTTTGGCTAAACAATCATGACCTGTTGCCAAACTAAATGCAGCTATAGACGATTTTCGTGGTAAATCGGGAATTAACTGTGGATTATGATGCAGAGAGTTCCATTTTTTCCCTTGAGATTGTGTTATCAAATTTTGTTTGTTTTGAAGTCTAGGTATGTAGATTTAATAAATCTTTTCACAGAGTAATACGTAGATTTAGTAACAGGTCTGTAAGTAGCAGTGCTGCCCTTCTTTGCTAAAGCATCTGCATTCTCGTTTCCCAGAATTCCACAATGGGATGGTATCCATTGGAATACAATTCTTTTATTGAGTGATATTAATTGAGAGAGCATTTTAGTTATTTCTGCTGTTTGAGATGAAGATGTGTGTTTAGAGACTATTGATAGAATAGCTGCTTTGGAGTCTGACAATATAACTGCATTCTTAAATTTATTGATGTGGCATAGAAGATTCCTGAGACATTCACTTATTGCAATGATTCTCCATCAAAACTTGTTGTTTCACATCCAAGAGATCTATAAAGTGAGAAGAGACAGTACGTAACACTTGCACAGGCACCTTGTTCTCTGGAGATCAAGGATCTGTCGGTGTATAAATGAAGCCAGTTTTGTGGAGGGTACCTAATATTAAATGTCTCTAGACAATTAGGGTGTTTGAGAATAAGGTGCTTAGGAAAATATTTGGGGCTAAGCAGGATGAAGTTACAGGAGAATGGAGAAAGTTACACAACACAGAACTGCACGCATTGTATTCTTCACCTGACATAATTAGGAACATTAAATCCAGACGTTTGAGATGGGCAGGGCATGTAGCACGTATGGGCGAATCCAGAAATGCATATAGAGTGTTAGTTGGGAGACCGGAGGGAAAAAGACCTTTAGGGAGGCCGAGACGTAGATGGGAGGATAATATTAAAATGGATTTGAGGGAGGTGGGGTATGATGATAGAGACTGGATTAATCTTGCACAGGATAGGGACCGCTGGCGGGCTTATGTGAGGGCGGCGATGAGCCTTCGGGTTCCTTAAAAGCCATTTGTAAGTAAGTAAGACAATTGTTTAATTATTTCAGTGTTTACTTCTGATTTCAGTATTTCTACTGTTAAATTTAGATCATATTCTATATTTAATAGAGTTAAAGGTTAGAGTTTGGTTTAATTTGTAAGTTTTCTTTTAAATTCGGGATATTGATTTTCTGTTTTAATTCTTGAACCATGGATATGAAACTTTTTTGAGTTTTCAATCTACAGAGAGGACTGTATGAATGCCAATTGTTTCCTGGTAATCTGATTTGATATTGAACCAGTGCTTTTTCTTCTATTGTCATTTTGATGCTGTTAACATTAGTGAGGAATCTCATAGAATCTATTGGAGTTGTTTTGATTCCACCAGTAATGAGTCTGAGAGCTTGGTTTTGAACATATTCTATGTCGTTTATGAAAGGTGAAGTAATTAAAATTTCTCCGCAGTATGTCAGCACTGGCTGTATAAACATTTTATATGTAGTGTTCAAAGTATTCCTAGAGCATCCCTATTTCTTTCCTGCTAGTCTTTTTAGAAGGGAGAATCCTTTACGAGTTTTTTCAGAAATGTATTTCAAATGGTTGCTCCATGTTAACTTACTATCGAAAATAACTCCAAGATATTTGGATTCACAAGTCCTAGGAAGGTGTTGGCCATTGTATTGGATATTGAATTGTCTTTCTTTTTTACCAAGTGAAAATATTGGTAGTTAGTTTTGCTTAAATTGAGTGTCATCAAATTTGATGTATTCCATTCATTGCCAGTGAAATGGAAGTTTATGTGCCGAACAGCAGGATACACTAAATGGAATCATAGAAGAAATAAAGACATCCTACAAGAACTGGAATAGAATCTGTACTGTAGTATATTCATCAATATCAAGACAACTGGCTTCACCATGTCAAGCGTATGCCTAGAACAAGGATTCCTCAAGTGATCTTGAAACACAGACAAACCAGGAAAAAAATCACTGAGTAGCTCTGTGAAGAATTGGTGGGAAAACTTTTGTAGACCAGAACAGTCCTTCTAGGACCATCACCTGTTAGGAAGATAATGATGAATATGTAATACATTGGTTGGGTCACTGAGAAGAAACTGCCTACTGAAGGCTGCACTGGAAGGAATGGTGAATGGGAGAATAGTTGGGGGCAGAAGAAAATATCAGATGATAGACGACATTAAGATATACAGATCATATGCGGAGACTAATAGGAAGGCAGTAAATAGGAAAGATTGGAGAATGCTGGGTTTGCAGTGAAAGACCTGCATTTGGGCAGAAAACTATGAATGAAAGAATTCTCTTATACACTCAATGTTTTTTTTTCTAAGAAATCGAATGTGGATGAAAGTTGTTCCTTATTTCCCATCCCAAAATCTGGCAACCCTAAGATCAAGTAATGCTCGTGGATTATTTGTATACACTTTAAAATTGATCTATCTCCGAAGAAAAGAATCACAGGGGGTAAGATCTGGTGAGCTGACTGACCAGACATTGTTACTGATCATTCTTCCTCCAAACACCCTTTCTAATTCTTGTAAGGATCTGCCTGTGGTATGAGCAGATGCTGAGTCCTGCTGAAACCAGGCGGACTCTTTTTATTCCTCTGTCAATTGTGATTATATTTGATTTACTTATATAGACATCATTGGTAACAGTTTGGTGGAAGAACACGGGCCTGATAATTCTGTTCACATTCATGGTCCACCAGACACCCACTTTTCGCAGTTAAAGAGAGTCTTCTTCTGAACTCCAGAACCACTCATTTTGTTTATTTACAGTCCTGTTCAAACAAAACTAGGCTTCATCAGAAAAGAATACTAAACGTGAGTTTATTTCGTTATCATAAACATATAGGATATTTTGTATGTACCTATGTAAATGAAGTTTCTTGGTTGTGCTCGCTGCTGAAAATTTGAATACCTTGGTTTCCTGAGAGATAAACGTTTTAAAGATTTTCGCGGATATTGTTTGAGCCTAACACTTATTTCATCTACGTAATTTCTTTTCAGTGAAAATGCAAGGCCTACCAGATTTTGTCATATTCAGAACGAAGCCTATTTCTTAAAATTTTTCCACAACTCTACAGATTGTCGTTGTTGGAAACGTTTTCACCTGGGAACTCACGTTGAACAAATGACAACACTCTTGTATAGAATGGTATCTGTAATATACTTCTTCACAAGAAATACTCTTTGCACTGTACATATACACAGTAGGACTATGACTGAATAACAGTTTGTGTAACCAACCGCTTGCTGGCTAACTGCCTATTCTCTGTCTCTTCCTCCCACTCTACAGCGATAGCAAATGAATCACCCAGAGTTCAGGATGGGCTACAAGTGATGTCACTTTACAGACTCCTTGTACTTTAAAGATAATAATTTTACTAAATATTCAAAGTGTGTTTACTTGAAAAGAATATCCCAAAATGGGGATTTTTCTCGAAAACAGATTGAATACTTGTAAGTGGAAAGTAGTACAGATATATGTTCCAAGATTTTGTTATGTGAGTTATGTCAGAAAAATATATGATTATTTGTATACTTTAAACTTCAGGTGAAATGTTCAGAATATAAAGGCATTTATGAAATTTTATTTTACGAACTTAACATATATATGCACCCTTGCTTACTTACTTACAAATGGCTTTTAAGGAACCGCCCTCACATAAGCCCGCCATCGGTCCCTATCCTGTGCAAGATTAATCCAGTCTCTATCATCATACCCCACCTCCCTCAAATCCATTTTAATATTATCCTCCCATCTACGTCTCGGCCTCCCTAAAGGTCTTTTTCCCTCCGGTCTCCCAACTAACACTCTATATGCATTTCTGGATTCGCCCATATGTGCTACATGCCCTGCCCATCTCAAACGTCTGGATTTTAAGTTCCTAATTATGTCAGGTGAAGAATACAATGCGTGCAGTTCTGTGTTGTGTAACTTTCTCCATTCTCCTGTAACTTCATCCCGCTTAGACCCAAATATTTTCCTAAGCACCTTATTCTCAAACACCCTTAACCTATGTTCCTCTCTCAGAGTGAGAGTCCACCCTATCTTTTTAAAAGTAAAGCAAAAGATTACTTTTTTTTTCTGCCAAGATATCCATAAAATTATACCTCTACTTGAAAATTCATGCAGACCAAAATTTTTGAGCTAAAATATACCCACATAATTTATATTGTAAAATCAATATAACTCTAACCATTGTGGAAATAAAGAAAAATAAATGAGCAGTTTTTATGTAAAACTCTACTTTTCTAGAAATGAAGTAAGTGCTATCAAAATCTGTATTTATTTTGCGTCAAAGTACGCGAGTTACACCACATATTTAATAAATAACATTTTATAATTATAAATATTGTGCATTTATAAAGAGGAATACGATAAAGATGTTTGTTTCTCCAGTCTCTTTTTCAGAGTTCTGTTCAACAGATACCGGTACTAAATTTGTTTTGCAACTATTTCAAAGCATCAATTGCCTGTCTTCTTATGTCATCTGCCATCTTTTTCAGTTCAGCATCACTTGTGATAAGTGCCTCATTTTGAACACTTAACTTCTGTATCATGCTTTGCAAGTTATTAGTTACTTCCAAAAAACTTCGCACTTTCTGGTATACAACTTCAGGATTACGAATATCGTCACTATTCTGTGGAGCAGGAACATCGCCAGTCAAGTTGAAACTTGAAGTTCCTCTTGAAGAATCTGAAAAAAGAAAATGAATTAAACATTTACTTACATAACACAGACATTTGAAAGGCTTTACATCATCTGGGGTTATCTTGTGCCAGATATATATATATGGTGATTCATGAGGAAAGGTAAAACATTTAGGATACGATATCTTAGGCCATTTTGAGTGAAAAAGTTCTTATGAACATAGGTCTGTTTTCGAACGATGACGGAGCTAGATGCATTTTTTTGGTAAAACGTCTCGCCCCAATATGAATCAGACGTTACCATAGTATGCTGCTGATGTGAGACGAGACGTGAGACAAAGTCAAGATCGCAATGAATGACGTAACATTGGAATCTCATTGTGAGCGATGTACAGTAGATAAGAGAAACAAACCGGGTGGTGGGGCATTACAAATGTCCAATCGCCTGCCCTTGTCTAATGTAATGACACAGAACCCACAGATCACACAAATAGCCTACACTATCATCAATTCACAGCAGTTCAGTCAGCTACCTACAGTACAGTAGTTATACAGGTACAGTTATCGGAAGTGTTAAGTTGTGTTTTTCAAGATGCCTTATAAATTTTCGACTACAGAATACGCAGATATTGTGTATGTTTATGGTTTGTGCGATGGAAGTTTCTTGCGTGTCGTCACTGAATATGAACGACACTTTCCGAACAGAACAGTACCATATCAAAGAGTACTTACTGTCTATGGATGAAAGACTTGGTATAGCAAAGGAAGGGGGGAAACGAGAGAGGCGCTAATCGACTGTATTTTGGATGCGGCATGAAGAACAGCTACGTGCAACACTCCCGAGCGATGAGTGCCATTCACGCCCGAGCGCAACAGTGCATTGAAGCAGAAGGGAGGTATCTTTGAAAATGTGCGAAAACATCGACCCCGATGTCTAGAATATTAGGTATGTATGCATATGTGAATATAAACTTTAAATTTATCCGTTATCTGTCTCTAAATGCGAGTCAGTACAATGGAATCCCAGAAGTTTTTGTGAAATCGAAGAGCCATATCTCCGTAACCGTTCGAAAACGGACCTATATTCATATGAACTTTTTGACTCAGAAGGACTTCAGAATTCACATTCTAAATTTTTTACCTTTCCTCGTGAATGACCCTGTATATGTATGTGTGTATATGTCAAAGTACGCGAGTTACACCACATATTTAATATATTTAATAAATAACATTTTATAATTATATATATATATATATATATATATATCGTCGTCCCAATAGTAAAGTTGCGAATCTTCATGTTTATGGAAATTCGAATTATAATGCTGTTTTTGTTGTTACTAATCAAGGCACACTTTGGTAAACTTTCGTACATGTATAAAAATAATAGTTCCTGGAATCACTGATAACAGTTTTATGAAACCGTAAGAACAAGGAACTTCAACCATGGTAAATTTTCGAATAGTCAGTTTCGCATCTTTACCACAGAAGCTTCCGCTGGATTATTACGGACACTGACCACAGTAAATTTGCGAACGTATTATTATCAGATACATTCTAATTCAAGCAGGTTGATTCTAGTGTGCAACACGATAGTACTTTTTTTCTAATTAGGGAAGGCATCCAGTTCACATTTTTTGCACTAATTAGAGCAAAAAATCTATTTATATTTGTTGTTCTGTAAGAAAGAAGGTAAACACATAAGGAACCCATGTGTTTCAAACTACCTTACATAATGTAATATCGTATTTTCTAGAATTAAAACGACCAATACATTCTCTAAGATGTGTTTAATTATTTTGATTAGTGACTTCTTGGGCAACAATTACATTATTAATTTTTATGTCATTGTCATTCGAAATTGTGTATCGCTGCAGTAGTAGTGAATGCTAATAATGAGAAAAGACTCAAAGGGGGAGAATATTTAACGTCGAAGGGAAAAATGGTACCTGCTAGACCAATGAAGCATGCTCCTTGTTTAAACCGTCTAAATCACCAATGCTTTCCCATTATTACACCAGAGAAAACAGAGCAGATTTACGGAGAATTCCGTGAGTTAGAAAACATGGAACAACAGCGTCAGTTTGTTTTGAAAAACATTAGTCTTAATACTAGATAAAAAAAGATTACTAGTGGACCCTCAAGGAGGAAGAGCACTAAAGTTTATACTCTTAATTGCAAAGCGAAAAATAAAATTGTTTGTAGGGAATTCTTTCTGGCCACATTGAATATAACTGAAGGCCTTATAAGAGGTGCATTCAACAAACTTTCACCATCAGGGGTTCTGCAAAAGGATAAAAGAGGGAGAAAGCACCTACTCAAAAACTTAAGAATGATGATGAACAGTTCATTAGAACTCATATTCTGTCATTCCCATCCATGGAGTCACATTACTGCCGCAAGGCATCAGAGTACAAGTATCTAGATTCTTTGCTCAACGCATCAACTATGCACAGCATGTACAAATCAAAGTGTGAGGAAGCTGGAAAAAACGAATTGGAAGGGAGAAGTACCGGCAAATTTTTGAAGAATACATGCTGCATTTCCATAAGCCAAAGAAGTGTGGCCCACAAAGAAATGGTATCTGAGACAGGCCAAAATTATGACAAAATGCCTTACCTGAAGCATTTGGAATGTAAAGAAGCTGCTCGTGTACACAGGAATGAAGACAAGGAAGCTCCCAAAAATTATTCTAAAGTAATCTCATTCAACTTTGATTTAAATGTGGTTCTCAACACTCCCAAAGGAGCAGCTGGACCATTTTTCTATGTGAGAAAACTTGCCGTCTACAATCTCACCATATACAATCTTGGAAATCAAGATATGAACTGTATTACTTGGGATGAGACAGAGGGAAGTATACAAATCTCCACTTGCATCTACAAATACATGATGGCTAAAAGTGGAATAGAACATGTTAGGATGATGTCTGATAGCTGTGCTGGGCAGCAGAAAAATTCCACTTTTGCTGGCATTTGTCTTTATGTTCTAAGAAATCATTCCACCATGCATTTTTTGAACCTGGCCACAGTCAAATGGAATGTGACTCCACTCATTAAAAAATTCAACAGAAGTGAAAAGCTATCTCTATTTATACTCCAGATGGATGGGCGCAAGTGATGAGAACAGCTCGCGCAAATCAATGACCTTACGAAGTGTCAACCCTTCTGCATGACGACTTTGAAGACTTCAATAGCACCAAGGTATATTTTCAGTGGTGTAATTCCTCAAATGCAAGAGACAAAATAAATTTCTGTGATGCAGTTTGGCTACAGTATCGAAAGAGAAAAAAGATACAGTCTTTGTAAAAACTGACTACACAGCTCAGGACTTTCAAGAATTGGCACTTGTGAGGAGAAGGGGCCGTCCACATTCATCACAATCTGTACATCCATACTTCTCCAGATTTAGCATCTCTGATGCGAAGAAAAGAGGTCTGATGAAATTATGCACAGATTTGCTCATTCCAAGAAATTATCATGCCTTCTACACAAATTTACCATCATCATCTGATGACCATGATGTCTTACCTGTACCTGATGTGTTGGAAGAATCTGACAGTGACAAGTGATCGTGTTTTCCCCTATAACTTAAAGGCATTTTCATGCCATATAAAAATATTTTTTGCACTTGTAATAATATTGTGTTATTGTTTTGGTTAAGAGTATAGCTATGATTATTATTATAGGTCACTAATTTTAAGTGAAATGTGTACTGGATTTAAAGCTTTTATGTTTTTAATAGCTAGTTTAATAGCTAACAGTTTTAAAACAGATTCGCAACTTTACTATTACATGTACAGATGACAATTGTATCTAAAATATCGTTTGTCACATTAGTAAACTTGCGAATGTGCTAAGGGATATTATAAAGAGGTCGAAAAAATAGTTTGCCTTGCGTTGATTTCAACTGAATAGCTATAAAACCTGATTTTTAGTACGCAATTAAAAGTGTTTTTTGCCCATACTGTAAAATTGTAATTTTGCAGTTTCGCAACTTTACCATTGGAGCGACGATATATATATATATTGTACAGCTGACTTTCCACCATCATAAAAGTACTATTTTGAAAATTTATAAGCATTATGCACGTTTCAGATAGGTTGAACATTTGACAATGAGCTTAAAATGAAGAAAACCAAATGAACATTTAAAGATTTTATTTACACGCAATAACAATTTAGCGTACACACATTACCTGATCTAATAGTACACAACATACAAACAACACCCCCCCCCTCCACAGACGACAGCAAACAGCGAGAAGCCTCAGTAGTTCAAGAGAAGTTGACAAAGACATGACACAAGTGTCGAAACAATACTGTACATCACACAAGGTATATTATCTTTTTCAATAATTTTAACACGTTTCAAGTTTTAAGAAAGTTTTATACGTTTTTTAAGCTGTTTTATTTATATATTTACACATTATGCATGTAAATAATATGTATTGCAGTACATGAGTAATAAATAGTTTCTGACATCTTGACTAGAAAAGTAATTAGATCGCCATATCCCCAAAAAAGTTAAGAGTGGCTACCATATATAATTAAGACTGTCTTCATTAATTTTTGAACGTAAATAGTTTTTAACTTTCCGTAAACGAAAGGAATATTTTAGAACCTTTTGCTTCCAACAGATCACTCCATTGGTGCTCAGGTTCTATAATCTTCTCGACAATCATTGATCCTTTTGCAAATCTTCCCTAACAATGTTCTTAAAAATTTCCATCTAAAATTTGCCACTCTTGACTGTAGCATACTTAGCCTATTGGTAAATCTGCCTTTGCTTTCGCTGCTGTCACAAGGGTAACCATGCATCCTGATTAATTGGTATTGTCCCATTTTGAGGACAAATTTTTTCCTGATTTTTTTTTTTAGAAAATTGCCTTTTGTCTCAAATGGCAACATGTAGAAACCTGATCATTTTATTTCCTTAAATGTTAGACAACTATTAATCAGTGAAGAAGTTTTACATAACTATATCTGCGTTTTATTATGTTGCATTTGAATATTCAACTTCTTAGTATGATGGATTATTATCTAACTTTTACACTTGTTCATGGATGTCGATGAAAGAACCACAAAGTTGGTCAGTAGTTGAAAACTCTGTTGAATGGTTAAAAGACAAAAGATATTGTTATAGATGACAGTTCATTATTTTATGAAATAATTCACAGCAAGTCATTTGTTAAAATAAAACAAACTGGCAGGGAACACTGGGGTGAGGTAATGGCTCACGGAACATGTTGTTTTTTAATTCTTGCCACATCTACTGATGAACAGTCCAGTGAATCCCTGAACATAGCGCATTATTTCTTCACACAACACAATGCAAATATAGAGACAGTTTTTAGTCATGTCTTTGCAGGCCGTATGAGAGAAACAGGTTCAGTACCAGGAGTATTAATTGTGTTGCTCACTTGTTTCAGTTTCAAGAAGTTCAGTTGTAGTGACTTTTACAGTTATTTATTTGATTTACCTTACTTACTGAATGCAAGAGATTTCAAACAAATATGACTGGAGTAATAAACCTAAGTAAATCCCTTTCATGACATACTGGCACATACTATGTTTCGCCATAATTTATTTTTTGCTCATTGCATTATATATAGGCTGTGTACGAGTATATGTCTGTATTTACTTTTCTTCGGTTTGACGTACTAAATGTAGGCCTAATTAAGTACAATGGGAAATTTATAGGCCCTAGTATGTGCATATCTTTCTTGTAACTTTATTCTCAAGGCAGATACGAGTAATGACTTCATTTTTTAATGACACTAGGTACATTTCATTCAATGAATGATTTAACCTCTTCAAGGTTTGTTAAAACATGTATCACAATGTGAACCAAAGATGAATATGTTACATCAACTGGCTGCCGAGATAAACTAACTTTAATGCTTCAGCACGGTAGAAAAATTACATCTTTGAGCAGAGGAGAGGTGCGCGCGATTTCATTTGCGCATTATTGCTATGGGGCTCCCTGCTCTATAATAATATTATAGTATCATTGCTGCAAGTCTATTACTTAAAAAATAATAGCGGTTTCGGCTATATTATCTTTATTTGCGTTTATCGCATACCTCAAAGTGCAACCCCTATACTCACCCGAGTACATAGACCTAGTCCAACGTCAAAAAGTGTTGGTCGTCTATAATACCATGTCCGTAAATATGGGATTTATGGTGTTCCGTATGAATGGGTCATCCCATAAAATATATACCAGCATATTAGTATGATTCCTGCTGTAAGCATACTTATTTATTTAGGTTTGGTTCCACTGGGTTAATCAAGATTAGAGCTTCGGCATCCTATCACAATGGACTATATTGTATATTTCGATGTATTTCTGCGTCACTCGTATTGCACATTGCCAGTATGCATGAAAGGTTACGTGCAAGAAGGACACATAATAGATGTGGGCGAGGGCCATTCTCTATCTCTGTAACGTTACGTGTATCTCTGCAATTTATACAGTTTTCACATACCTGATGGAGATGTATTCATTAACAGAAAGACAACATCATTTTCTGGCGCATTTTGTAAGTCATCCAAAACTTGATCCGTAACAGGTGGTTTTGGCCTTGGTGGAATATTTGGTTTTTTCTTAAACATGTTAAATTTGTATTTATCCTAATTAATTTAAGAATTTATGCAACTTGGTAAGAGTGACCATATAGTTAAAATGCAGTGATATGAATTTCTAATTTATTCTTTAACCGGTATTAATTTAATAATTCGTTTACGATACACTGAAATTTATACCAATTATTATGTACAATCAATACGTAAAGTAACACGTGGGAAACGATTTATTGCGACCACTCGTCTTTATTGTAGCACAGGTTATAATTGCTCATTATCAGAAGAAATTATAGGCAAGTATCTTTGCCAGTGTTATACAGCGCGATAGTTTCATTAAATTAAACTTATAATGGATTGGAATTGAAAATTTCATACTATATGCACTGCCTATTACTTCTAGTATTCTTCATAAAGATTTATTGTCACTACGTCCAGTTCAAGTCCATGTGTACTGTTTGTTGTTGTACTGAACAGCTGTTGCACAGAAGACTCATCGTCAAGATTCATGACTGTTGATAGCAACAGGCTCACCAATACAACATTTTATGGCAAAATATTCACCATTTATAAATTACTTTTATTTTGTTATCCAAATACAGTGGCGTTCGCACATTGAAACTGGCTCCCGAAATCAGCCGGCTGAGGGTGTTTATTTCAATTACAGCATAATATTATAAAATTCTATTCATTATTTATGTCCATTGCATTTGGGTATATTTAAATATTGTACCAAATAAGATGCTCCTCCTGATGAACAGTTGACAGTAACAGTGCCGCAGGGTAGCCAACACATATGAGAAAATTAGCAATTAGCCGAAATATTTACAAAATAATTTTATAGAATTATAACTTACAATGAAAGTTTATATTTAATGTATTGTGTGTAGGATATGAAAACTCCTTCACAACAAATTAATACGCTGCTACGAAACAGTGGATAGCGCGTGCGCTTCCCAAATAAGAGATCAGATCAATCCACGTGGCGGGCGAAGGTTAATTTCCATTCCACGAGACTGGGTGATTGGCCCTTTTCCTCTACTTGTCATGACGTCTGCACGGTGGTTCTGCACATGCCTCAAATTGCATCCTATAGTGTGCTGCGGCATCTATTCAAGTATAACAACAAAACGTTGTCTGTTCACTGTTGGCAACAGATGCCGCGGGAGAATGTCTTTTATGTCGACAACTTTCAGAAACAAAATATCGTACCTAAGCAAATGCAAATTGACCAATAGGATTGCATCTGAACAGAAGTGCTCTCTGCAGTTAAATTTAGGTGTTCGTGTGCGCGGGAATTATTGACCATGGCAGTTCGTGGTTGTTAATGTGGAGGGAAAATAAATTATAAGTGGTGTAAGAAACCAATGTAAAATAAAGATTGTACGTGTTATTGCTGTAGGTTTTACTATTTAGTCACAATGCCTGCTGTGATTTTAAAGACGCAAGAATTACCCGAAGATGTAAAAGAAAGGTAAGTTTATCAGATATTTGCAGTAGGAGTTGTTATTGCATGAAGTAAAATAATGAACGTTTAGGTTTTGCTTAGAATTGGAATGAAGAAAAGGTTAAATGCAGTCCGAAGTTCTGACTTTAGAATACCACGTAAGTACTTACGTTGCTATTTTTTTTTATGTAAGGGGCACCTATTTTACTTGTTTATTCATTTAGCCTACTCTTGTACCATTAATAAAATGACATGCTTCCTTAAATTATTCTAAAGCATAGCGCAAAGGAATACAAGAAATGTTTCGTCATAAGTTCACTATAACATTTTACGGGTCTTCTTTGGAAATGGTTGGCCAGCATTACTCAAGCTCATTTTACCCCGGTTCGGAGACATTTCACGAGGTTTTGGCTAGCGAGAACCAGTACTTAGGCCTATGTCTTAAAGTAGAGTACATTATTCTTGGTTATGTGATGAAGCTCTGCTATAGGCCTATCGGTTTTTTTTTTCTTTTCCGATTCTGATATTTTTGCACTTTTAAGTTACCTATCAATTTACGGTCTTGCATATTTAAGTTGCCTATCAGTTTATTGCTTATGTATGTTCCTTTTTATCCCCTAGACTAGAAGAACTAGAAAGTGATTTATTAAAGGGGAATGTTACAAATGGAGTCTATTGCAAGAAGAAATGGAATATTTTAGAACCTTTTGCTTCATCATCAGTAGCAAAACAAGTACATTCTCTGCAGGAGAAATTGGAATCAACCAAACTTTCAGAGGTAAGTCTGTCAATTTACTTATAATTTTACATGAATCGCGATAGGCTAATTCCAGTAGAACGACTATGGGAATATAAGTTAGTTGTTCTGTGTGTATTAGAATACCTGAGGTCAATTTTGTATGTTTCGGAGAGAATTCTGACCACATTGTCTAATTAGAAAGGGCGAGGACTGCTAATTTTCTCATTCAGTTAAATAAGTTGGAACAATTTTTCTTATTTTTATTTTGAACATACGGTGTGTCTGAGCCTTGCTGGCATAGAAATTTATCAGCCACATATTGGGTGGGAAGCCACATGTGTGCTGCTAAAACAGCATGCGTGCTCTCGCTTAACTGGTTAAAATTAGGTGTACATAACATATCATTGGTACTCACCTTGCTCACAGAAGATGCTGTATGTGATATTGGGGGAACCGCAATGACTATTGCTGTGCAAAAATGAAAGCTGGGATAAACTATCTGGTAACGAAAAATAGAACTTTAATCTACATGCCTCTTTCCTCTCTTTCTTGCTCCTCCTTCTCTTCTCTCTCTTTTTTTTCCCTTATTACAAACTGCCTACCGAACACGCTAATGGTAGGCTAAATGAACTGTGCGCTAAATGTCTGAGCTAATGAGATGAGATGTGAGATGAGGAAAAATGATTCTAGTTAATCAGTCTTCTGTTTGCTGACGACATAAAGTCCATTATAGTCCACTGTAGTCTATTCAGTTTTTGTTTTTCATGAGAAATGAAAGGTATTTTGATCGTTGTTCATTATAGATGCCTGTTGCTAGTAGCCAGGGTTGAGGTGTAGTCAATATATACTGCAGGGCTATGTCATCTGCAACTGGTACTGATGATTTTAATTTACTTCTTTTGTGGTTTATGAATGGACAGTATAGAAGAATATGTTCCAAATCTTCAACTTGATTATTACACCACAGACAAGTAGGATTATCAGAAAGGTGACATTGTTGTAGGTACAATTGTGTGACAATGTGACCTGTTCTGGCTCTTGTTAAAAATGTTTGAACATCTGATTCTAGTTAAGTTCACTGTGGAATGGCGAGAAATGGCAGGAGTGTCTTCCATTGTCTGTTGATTTGTTAGGGTGGGGATGAAAAGAAAGAGGAAATGCATACCACATCCCAGTTTGTCATTGTTTATGTGACCAGCATGGTTCAATAATACCGAACTAACGATTACTAGTTTTGTATTTATTTTATGAAGCCTTATTTTAGTAATGTCCAATAAAATCCCTACTAGGCCTATTTGTGTCATTATTTTACTGTGGATGTATTTGAATGCACATTTTCGGTTCTGCCTTAATTTTACGTGTGTCTTTATATTACGAAGTATGTGTTGAATGCACATTACTATGTATGACTTCAGGCTTTCGCGGCGTTGATTCATAATGATGGATTCACGGGCTATAAGCCGAGTTAAAGTTGTGGAATACTCCAAGCTTTCGGCTACTGACTCTGAAGCCATCGTCAGGGAACTGATGATACCAATGTCTGAATGTTGTATCATATGTATATATAAATATATATAAATTGGTTCGGTCAGATGATGCGGGATTGGCTAGTGGTGGGACCAATCCAGGGCTGGGAATTCTGTGTGTTCATAAACTCCACCCCTACCGGGGTTTCTCTTGTGATGTTGGCGGATGGCAAGCTTGGATCAGCCAGCTGAGCTAGTTGCTGGTCCTCAGTACTTCAAGGCTGGAGTCCATGCCTTGCTGAGTTGCAGGCCACCATCCCTATTGAAGTTGTTCTTTTCTAATCTAATTTCAATGACCTCCAGAATTACTTGTTCTCAATAGTGATTGGATTTCTTAACGATCTCAGTCTGATCAAACAGGATTGTGTGCTCATTTTCTATGCTGTGTTGAGCTATGGCTGATTTCTCATGGTAATGTAGTTTAAGGTGTCTCTTGTGTTCTTTCAGTCTGTCGTCTATAGTGCGACCAGTCTGCCCTATGTACGTTTGTCTGCATTCACATGGGATCTTGTAAATTCCTGGTGTTCTGAAACCCTGGTTGTCTTTTACCGGGCGTAGCTGGCTTTTAATAGCGTTGAGTGGTTTGTGATTGTTTTGATATCATGTTTCTGAAGAATCCTGCCGATTTTATAAGAGAGTTCACCATGGAAGTGGAATCAGACCGGGTATTACAATTCCTGCATGTTCGCATATACCGGAAGAGTGATGACACTTTAGGACACGGAGTATTCAGGAAACCTATGCACACGGATTTGTACTTAAATGTGCTTAGCCACCACCATCCTTTTCAGAAGAAATTCGTTCTCTCCAGTCTTCTACACCGAGCCATAGTTATTTCTGACATCGCCAACCTACCAGCGGAAATAGATCACCTACGTAGAACTCTGGAGCAAAATGACTACCACTGGAGGGACATTAACAAAGCCCTGAAACAGGCCACGGCAAAACGTAGCACAACAGAACCGAATAAACAAGAACCCATGATGAAACCCTACATTCTATACTGCGAGGACATCTCTTATAAAATCAGCAGGATTCTTCAGAAACATGATATCAAAACAATCCACAACTACTCAACACTATTAAAAGCCAGCTACGTCCAGTAAAAGACAACCAGGATTTCAGAACACCAGGAATTTACAAAATCCCATGTGAATGCGGAAAAACGTACATAGGGCAGACTGGTCGCACTATAGACGACAAATTGAAAGAACATAAGAGACACCTTAAACTACATTACTGTGAGAAATCAGCCATGGCTCAACACAGCATAGAAAATGAGCACAGAATCCTGTTTGATCAGATTGAGTTCGTCAAGAAATCCAATCACTATTGGGAACGAGTAATCCTGGAGGCCATTGAAATTAGATTAGAAAAGAACAACTTCAATAGGGATGGTGGCCTGCAGCTCAGCAAGGCATGGACCCCGGCCTTGAATAGACTAAAGCCCTCACGAGGACCAGCACCTAGCTCAGCCAGCCGATCCAAGCTTGCCATCATCACAAGAGGAACCCCGGTCCTGGATTGGTCCAACCGCTAGCCAATGCCGCATCATCTGACCGAACCAATTTATATATACGTATATGAGACGACGTTCAGACATCGGAATCATCAGTTCCCTGACGATGGCTACAGAGTCAGTAGCTGAAAGCTTGGAGTATTCCACAACTTTAACTCGGCTGATAGCCCGTGATTCCATCATTATGCACATTACTAGTCTTTATTTTAATTAAAATGTTCTTTAGAGGGTGGCCAGTCACTGGGCATAAGCTGAGAACCGGTAGAAGTAGTGGCGAGAGTGGGGATAAGACATGGTAGGGGAAGTGGCATTAGCAACAGCTGTTACATGTGTACCATGATGTCTATTTTCTCATATGCATATTTCATACCTATGCTAGTAATTGTATGTATGATTTGAGGCTTTCTCGGTGTTGGTTCGCTAATATGTTTTTGCAGGATATCAGCCGAGTTAAAATTTTGGAATGTTCCAAGCTTTCAACTGCTATCTCTGCAGCCATCTTCAGGGAAGTAGTGTCTGGACAGAAAGTCGTAGGTTATATAGATGTTAGGCTGTCTCAGGTGATACGGGATTAGTTGGCGGATCGGCCAATCCTGGGCCGGAATTATCATTCCTCGTAAGCTCCACCCCTCTCGGGATTCGTGTGTGAAGTTTGGCGAGCGGTGAGTCCTGTTTCGCCGGTTGGAATCGGTTGCTGTCCTCGGTCCGTGATCTTCGTGACCTTGATTGTACTCATTGATGATATGAAAGTGAAACCTTTTGGAGTTATGTAAGTAAACGTAGAAGATATCTTTCATTAGAGCTTCATTTCTATAGTTTTCTGAGTAATGGCTTTACATATATGTTTCTAAAAGCTACACAACTTACGTAAGACATACATATTATTATTAAAAACGAAATACCTTTATAGTTATAAATCAAGTGATGTGAATCTTTTTCAGATATTAATGGCAGTGTGCTGTAGATATTTAATTATCTAATTATCCTAGGTAGTAATGCAGTACTATGGAAGAGGTGTAGTAACTGAGTCATTCTTCATATTTTAGCTGCGTCTTTAAAACTATGTCAAAATTGATTTCATATTCGTTTGGTTTAAGCGATCAGATTCATGATCACTGCCAAGTACATAATGTTATTGTATGAAGAATAGCAAGCCATGCTGACATGATGAGTTAGTTCATTTTGCGCAACCAGCAATGAATAAAACACTAAACAGCTAATGATTTTCTATAAATAATTTTACTTAGGATGTATACTATATGATTCTGCACCCACTTTCAGTATCTCAACAGTGGATTCCCCACAACAGTCTCTACCGGTGTTGTTGAAAATACGTGGGATAATACATAACTTACATCTCTGATCTTTAACAAGTAACAATGAAACTCATTACGAGCTTATGATCAATAAATATGTCATTGATTGAATATATTATGCTAACGTTTTAACTTGGCCAAAATGATGTCGATCATTTATTATTACCACAGTCTAGTATATACAATCACGAAGCTTGAGTTGTGAGGGTGCTAGGAACAATAGAGTGTGCCGGTACTAAATCGCATTGTCTGTAATGAGATGATATTAGCGATCCTAGTGGTTAGCAACTATCTATGGATGCATATTTACTACATATTGCGCTTCGTGACTGTATATATTAGACTGTGTTGGTATCTAATACACTCCAAAATGTCATATTCTTGCCACGATCTGCAATGACCTGAAATAGCTACTACTTTACTCCCACATGAAAAAAACCGTTGATCGTCTTGACATTGTTACTTGCGTTTTCGCATTGAAACTCAAAGAATGAAGATGGATATGTTGAAGAAAATGCATTTGGCATAAAATCCATTCAGAAAGAAGTTTTTTAAAAAGAGACAATTTTTGACAAGGTTACACTTCATTGAAAGTCTCAGGAATCTTCTATGCCACATCAATAAATTTAGGAATGCAGTTATATTGTCAGACTCCAAAGCAGTTATTCTATCAATAGTCTCTAAACACACACCTTCATCTCAAACAGCAGAAATAACTAAAATGCTCTCTCAATTAATATCACTCAATAAAAGAATTGTATTCCAATGGATACCATCCCATTGTGGAATCCTGGGAAATGAGAATGCGGATGCTTTAGCAAAGAAGGGCAGCACTGCTACTTACAGACCTGTTACTAAATCTATGTATTACTCTGTGAAAAGATTTATTAAATATACATACTTAGACTTCAACAAACAAAATTTGATAACATAATCCCAAGGGAAAAAATGGAACTCTCTGCATCAAAATCCACAGTTAATTCCCGATTTACCACGAAAATCGTCTGTAGCTGCATTTAGATTGGCAACAGACCATGATTGGCCAAACACCTGCATAGAATTGGAATATATCAGTCCCCTAACTGCCCATTATGCAACTCAAACCAAAAAATGGATTCGGAACACCTCAAATCTGTGCTTCAGTGGCTGGTCATGATAATATCTTTGAAAAATATTGGAGTGCAAGAGGTCAAATGACTTTATTGTCAAACGCCTGGCATTAGAAAACAACAACACTTCATTGAGTTATTACGTTACTTTCAATGTTACATCTTTCGTGGAGTATGTTTCATTATTATGGAAAATATTTGGTATTCTGCCTGGAAAATACCAAATAATGAACTTAGTCTGCAGCAAATGCTGCACAAGCCATGTACATTATACAGTAGAACCCCTATTATCCGCGGTAATGAAGGGGGTTGACTGAATGGTTAATCGAAAAATCGGATAATCCGTACCATAAAATATTTTTGTAAATTAAGTGAATAACACTGGTTATTTTCTCCATGGTCTTGTGTTTAATACGCTAGGTAGTGAATCAGAAGTTCATTAATTTAAGTTCGGTTGTCAAAGACGTGTTGTTAAGAGGTAAAAGATACTCCTTTTAATGGCTGTCAGCGGAAAGATAGGAATAGTAAAGGTCTCATGTTGTAGATTTACATACTGTATACCCTTTATCCTTGATTTTTATTAAATCGCTCATATATGTTGTAAAATTGTATTGTGTATTGTAAATTTTATTATGTATTGGTTATCATTTTATTGTGTATTGTTAATATTGTATATACCACTGCCACCGGGTGCTTGCCCACTTGCAGTGTAAATAAATACATACATACATACATACATACATACATACATACATAGGTGTAACATCAGTCTCGTATCGTGATGCGAGCTGACTCACAATTTCTCTTTCCCCAACCACTTAATTATTTGGATTTTATTCGACACTTAGCACAACACGTTTTTTTTAAACTCATGGAAAACATTTTATATAAAAGTAATAGAGTACGGCAACTCGAACAGTAGACCAAAACTGTGTAGGCCTAAGTGTAAATGTTTGTAATAACACTGTAGAAAAAAATACATATACTAATATAGCGTACAACAGTATCAACTTCATACGTTTCTGTAGTGAAAAAAAAACGAGCGAGAGAAAGATAATCGGATAATCCGCCAGTCGGTTAATAGGGTGGCGGATAAATGGGTTACTATTGTAATACGTTATGAACGCTTCAATTTTACAACTGTGTTATTGAGGAATTAAAATTTATTACAGGTAAATATAAGAAAGTGCATGCAAATATTAAAAAATAAATAAACTTGAACACAACCTATTTATAGGAAAGAATGGGAACATGAAAAATAAATTAGTAGATAATACAGAAATAGATACAGTTTAAAAAATAATGACTTTTCAATATAACTGCATGATCTAAGCCTCATCTGAGTCATTTGACGAACAATCATCCATTTGAACATAGATCCTACTTTTGGTACCAAACAAATTGAATGTTTCTACATAAAAATATTCCATCCCCCGTCTGAAAGCAACCTCAACATGTGCCAAACATTAAATTTTAAAGGTTTGCTGCATCCTTTGCTAAATACATTATGAATCCTTTGATTGTTACAGCCATGTTATTTAGGAATTTATTGGAGGCATAAATAATAAAGTACATGTAAAGATTAAAAATTAATTGAACTTAAATATAAACTGTGTATGAGAAAAGAATGGAAACATAGCTCAGTCTTTCCCCGTATGACTTAGGTCAAGTTCTCTGAAATAGGTGATGCACAGTTTCAATAACATTTTTCTTTATGGGGGTTTCCTCTTACGAATCGTCCTTTGTAGAAGTTCACTGAGACGAAGGCCAGGATTTACATTTTCCTCTTCATTTCTTACCTCACAAACTTCTGCACCACTTAACAATGGCCTAAAAACAGAAGATATTGTTTCAGTCGATCACTGTACTGCACATACGAACACTAACACTGATAGAAATTGAGAAATTTGTCTTTCGGTTAGAATGTTAGATACTTGTTAACACCGCAGTTTTCCTTAATGGGTATCTGATCACTTTTGTTCCTTTGTCTGAGGGTGAGTCCCTTTTTTTTTCCCCCCCACAATTAGGCCCGTCATTACTCTGGACACACCGCATTCTTAAGCTTATTGTGCTGCCTATGTTTATGATTTATTACCGATTCATCAGCCCTGGTGCCTTGATTAAAGTGTACAGTCTGGATATAGAACTCGGTTAAAAATCTTTTGGTTCTAGAGATTCTTTCTCAAAGATAAAGTATCTTCTGCAAACAAATGCGTCGCAGGAGCAGTGATGTGCTGGGCTGTTTCAGTCTCCTTTCCGCAGAATCTACAGTCTAGATTACCTTGAAGTATACCCATTGTATTAAGATGCTTTTTCACAGGAAAGCTGTGAGAAAAGCTGTAATTGCTCTCAGCTGAAATCTATTACATTGAAGTAATATTTCAACTCTTTTGTTGCATGGTCTAATAATAAATTGTTTCCCATGATCGATACATGTCTTAATCCAGATTTTGTAGTGTTGAACCTTGGACCGCCTTTTAATCTCCTCTCTGACGGAGCACCTAGGTATTCCGAGAGCCGGCTCTGGTCCAATATATGGGTGAGATCTTTTAAGTAAATGGTTGGAAGAGGGAGGCTTCTTTGCCATTTCCAGGAGAAAAGGCTGTCAGGGTCTTCTCTTGTCCAGAGGAGGGACCCGAAGGCTTATACTGGAGCCTGATGCTTATTGTACTTACCACTTTTATTCTGTGAATGATTGGGTAGCCGAATGGCCGCACTCTTGTACAGGTATAGCACCGTGAACGTAACCTAGGCTATGATATGGGTGATAATGATATGTGAATTAATGATGGCAAAATGAATCCGAGGTCCAACGCTGAAGTTACCTACCAATTCTGCTTCAATTGGTTGAGAGGAAACCCCGGAAAAAAAATTCAACTAGGATTTGAACCTGGGCCCGCTCGTTTCACGGCCATACATGCTAACCGTTACTCCACAGTGGTGGACAAGGAAGGAAGTTAAGATTCCTGCCATATCTTGTAGTACGAGCAAGAATTTATGTGATGCTCGTGTGATTGAAATGGATGTTTCTCGATTTACTATACAATAGCAAGTGTTCATATTCCTTATGTACTCATTAACTGCCCAATAAGTGTAAAGAAGTTTTGAAGAGAATTTTCCTGGTGTCAAAATTCGTAGTCATTCTACAGTGCATAACCTCGCCGTAAAAATTGAGACAGACTGGAATTATAGATGACAAAAATTGCAGGAGATAGAAACATCTTTTGACCCAGGAAACCGTACATGATATAATACTTAATGTAGAACCTTTTGAAATAGAACTACATGTATTGCCTTTTTAATTTTTATTGAGTAATTTCGTAGAATAGACGTGAAATTTTTTTTATAAGCTATATGGTGGCCATATTGGATTAATGTAATTTAGTTGCCATTTTCTTAGAAAATGTTATGAAAACCACGGCATATTATATAATATATAAATATAAATATAAGTCAGCTTAGTCCCTTTGTCGTCTGAACAAGTGAAAAACAGAAAGAGGACTTAGATAAACAAATTACAAAATTCTGTTATGCTATAAACAGTTCCTTCTTTTGCATTCAGCTGTAAGACAGAAGAACTGGTTAAAAAATATATTGTAATGTATCATATCCTAATTTAAATTATTGTAGATTGATACTTCATTATTCAGCGTAGTTACACAGAAGCATATACCAATCTGAGAATAATTTCAAATGATTTATATAAGGAAAAATTTAATTTAAAAAATTATGTTTAAATAAAATAAATCTGATTTAAATAAAAAATTGTTTTTTATTTTTTATACCCCACAAATAGTTAAAAGTGTAGGCCTACACAAGAAATGAAGAAATATTACTCATCCACAAAGAAATTCTAGATACAATCATAATGATAAACTATTAATATTTAAGTCACCTTCAGAACATGTGAATTCCAATTAAGAGGACACTCAACTTAAAAATTGGAGAAAAAATTGTCATAGAAATGAAAAATTAAATTTCTACACTAATTTACGTGACAGAACTAAATCAATATGCAGAATTCGTCCCCTATTCATTGAGAAGTCACAGTCAAATGCACAAAGCCAAAAAATAAAAAATGATAATTAAAAGTGATATTTCAATTAAGGATTGATTAAAAATTGAAATATTTTTTATTTTGAAAAGTATTGGATCTAATGAGCTGAGATTTTGCCTGTTACTTTCCATGTGTATATTAAACTTTTTCTCCAAATTTGAAAAAGATTGGTCAAATAGGAAAAAAGTTTCAAAATATAGTTGAGTGTCCAAAAAAGAAAAAAAAAAAATGCAACTACACATGAATCAATGCCATATCCGTTGAACAGGAAACTTACAACAATCAAACCATGTATTTTTCATAATAGCTCTCCTCTTTCCCCTTCCCCAAACATTACAAATAAATCCTTAGGGATAATTCCGTTTCTCAGATGATTGGTTGCAGATCTTTCTTGCACAATTCCATAATCTACATAAGCCTTCACAATGATAGAATAATACCATAGAGTCTTCATAAATTAAAACAACTCTCCAGAAGCATTTGGTCGATCACACTCAACAGAACGAAGTGCTTTCATCTCCAACCCAACTTCAAATGTCAAAATACTATACACCACAACTCCATCTATCATAGTGCCACCATCTAAAGACATCATAACTTACGTCATGTTCACACATTGGTAGTAGGAAATAATCCAGGGGTCATGACATAATAGTTCCTGTTGTTTCTGTGAAATCACCTTTTGTTGTAATAACGAGTAACTGTTTAAGAGATTCTTTTGCGACTGCATGACAAGCCGGTAGTGCAGCTGCAGACAATGGAAGTACTGCTTAGTAGTAAGGAAATCAAACAGGTTCTCTGTACAATACTTTATTTCTTATAGAAAATTTATCGAGGGAAGTAAAATCAAAATGTAAAACTATTGATATTACTAATATCTCCAGCATTATAAACAGTATTTAGTTAGTGTTAGTGAAAATCTTGCATAATATACTACATTATTGTACCAGTGCTGTCAAATATTACTGTGCCAGCTAAAATGTAATGACTTCTACTATGACGGTATAACTTGTGCCACGCAGTTAATACCGTGTGACACAAAAGTCAGTTGACAAATGGGAAACATTATTGTAATTGGAAATACAATTGTATACAATATGTTCATTACCACAAATGTTTAAAATGTGCTCCATTTTCTTGAAGACAGTGTCTCACTCGATCCGACATTCTTCTGTCATGCTTAAAAATGTTGCAGGTGGGCGTGCTGATAACATGGGTGATTCTTTCTTTCAAGTCTTCTATAGATGTAGGCTCTCTCTGAAAAACGTACTGTTTTACAAATCTCCATAGAAAGAAATCATGAAGTGACTTTTGGAGCACCAGGGTTGTTAGCTTCACGCATCCATTTTGGGTTTTCTTTGGACCAATATTGTGCATTTTGTGTATGAACATGCTCATCCAGAAAGAATAAGCATTTGTCACAGAACAGAACATGCTGAAGTAAGGATGGATCCTCTTCTTGCATTGTGTGTAAATGCTGTAATTTGTAGGAGTGAAAACATGCAAATTTCAATATTCTGCAAAAGAGTCTCTACTGATACCACTTTCTTGAGCCACATATTGCACTGACCTTTTAGGGCTGGCTGTCATCTTCGCAATTACGTCTATTGAATACTAACTGTCAGTAGCAGATTTGGGACGACCAGTTCGTTTCTTGTCGAGTACATTGAAAGTTGTTCTAAATTTATGCAATAATTTGTCCACATTTTGGTATGATGGTTTTGAAATGTCAGGATGACGATGATGAAACTCGTCTGCAGCTTCTCTTGTTGTCTTGTGATTGTCCCCTCAGAGCAGTACACTAACTCCCCTTGTTGTTCAAGAGTCAACATGATCCCTTCAACTTTCAATGAATATCAATATCACAACTGACAACAATAAACAATAATTTTATCATCTTGAACTCCTAAGGCCCACTCTCACTTAGTGGAATCGAATCGAACAGAATTTCTCTCCACAATGTATTTAAATGGAAGATAGCAGAAAGCGGCATGGTGCATCGAATCGAACAGAACAGAATTTAGGAGCTAGAAGATTTATTCCACTACCGGAACAGAATTTCTTTGGGGTATGATCGTAAGTTCTTGTGAAGCCTTCGTGTAAAAACAAATGATCCACATCTATTCTTGGCAGCTTAATTTGTTTACTATTGAACGTTATTGCTGAAATAGTACATATACAAAAATCACAATTTAATATGAACAAAGAAAAATTATAAATCTTGTGCAGAATTATCCTCTTTTATATGACAAAACACAAAAGTGCTGTTCGGTTCGATTCCACTAGATGTGAGCGGCAGCAGACTTTTTGTTTCAATTTGGTTTAATTCTGCTAAGTGGGAGTGGGCCTTTACTCAATTTAAAATGTGTCAATTGACTTCTGTGTCACACAGTGTTATGTAACGATTTGCTGTGCAGTAATATTTTTAATATGTAATTGTTGTTATAGCAACCCCTTTCTTTATAGACCATAATATCAAGGATCTCAACCTACTCATCATTACAAATTTGATTTTATTTTGTTATTAATTGTTTTATAATGCTGCTGTACAAAAAGTAACATGTGAAACATGTTTATAATGTTATATTGTACTCGTAAAAATAAGAAAACTCTCTTTTTGCTCATTCCCTAAACATTAAATCATGCCATAAAGTATAACATTACGAACTTTTTCATGATATACTAGTATTAACAAGTCATTAATGCAGAACGCACATTTTGCGTTATTAGGGTGGAAGACCTAAAGAAACTAAGCATTACAGTAGAAAGATTAGATCAATGGAGAAAATCTATTACTCTATCGTGAATCGAATCCGCGACCTTCTACCTTGCAGCGTTATACCTTAACCATGATGTTACTGCTCTTCCCAACTGCACAATAATATTTTAATAAAAATTATTGTATTGGATTGGTGCTTAAGTTCGTAGCGTTTTTCTGTACTTTAATTCATTTAATAGTACTATAGTGACACAGCTGCCATAGCAACGAAAAATGCACCAACCCAATACTTACTGCATATCCTTCCCAGACAAATTGCATTGTAAATAGATATTGAACATGAACAAAATCAGACTGGTAGGAGAAATTGCTGTACACTGACAGACAGATAATATGTCCAGAACCACTTTCTCAGTATCAGGGGTATGCTGAAAACTTTTATTTGCGCAAAAATCTCAAAAACAATTTTTTTAGTCATAACAACTTCTCTAATGAGAAAGTAAAAGGAATGCAGACATGACGTATCATTTTGATTAGTCTCTGTACAATTATAAAGTTTATTTCTTGCAATCTGCCTTTCAGGTTCATATATGATATAGTGTCCAATAACTATCTAGTCACTGTTTAAATCTAACATTTCATGATATGTTGCAGAATGGGTTTTTATCATAGGAGACATCAGCAGGAAAAATGTTATTCTTATCAATATAAGCAAACATATACAGACATACCTTCTTCTTTTGTTGTGGTTGATATTAATAATCCACTTTAATTCTGTATACTGTACATAACAATGAATAAGAAACTCGACCATTTCCCTCCTCTCCCACATTGATTTGTATAAATGTTTGAAAGGTTATAATTTGTCATTGTGTCTATCTGTTACCAGGTAGAATACTACAGTCAGATGATCAAGTTTCTGGAGAATGGGTTTTGCTTGAAGGACGGAGTGGAAGAAAATGGTGTCATACAGGAGGAAAATATTGAAAAGGTTGAAACAACAATTAAAGTAGAAAGTGAAGAGAATGCAGATAATTCAGAAAAGCTTGAGTGTAACAACAATAACAATAACAGTAACAACAACAACGAGCCTTATACAGAAAAAGAAAGTGAAGAAAATACAAGCAATAACAATGCACATGTTGCGAAGATTGAAACTGAAAAAAATGACGTTGCTTTTGTTAGATTGTCTGCCCATACTCGATTTTCTGGGCCTGTTACTGATCCAAATATTCAGCCAAATAAGACCTCTGGACCCAGGAGAACATCAAGTCGAAATGGTGTGGATGGGTTTGGTTCACATTCATGTGAGTATTCAGAGAATTATATTCTTTTCCACTCATTGCACTGACCTGCAGTACTGTTATGTAAGCTGGGTATTGTGGCAGCTGACAGTATCAGATCACCATCATAGTTGCAACGGAAATCCAGTGTTTCTTTTTTTCTTTCTCTTTAATTTTTCTTGATAGATATTGACATCGATCTTGTTTATTTTGTCATTCAGTGGTCTTCCACTCTCAGGTTTAAAAGCTCTCTGTAAAAGTCGTACTTGGTGACTTACAGGTTACCATGTTAGGTGAAAGTGATGTTCTTTCCCAAATGTTTAACACCCTCTTATTTGGTAACTGTTGCGAGTAGGATCATGATTTTTGTCTATATTGATATAGAATCTAATAAAGTATCATTTATCCCTCATGCATATTTCAATAGCGTGAACGGTTTTTGTGTAAATTTAATTTAAAAACCACTAATTTGAAGCCACTGACCTATGCGACCAGCTTGCAACATTGTAGCCAGATAGGGAGATGAGAGGTAGTTCACTAAGACAGACAGACCTGAGTTCGTTGACTCTTACTTATGTATTACGAGAAAAAAGAGCAGTGTGTTAACAGTGATGTTGCCAGACTGCTGAAACTTCCAACTCAGTTTTCTAATTAACCGTGCATTTAATCACAAAACATAATATAGGTTTTCTATTTATTTAAGTGTACCTATCATCTCTTTCAATCTGCAGGATTATTTCACTTCCACCCTGTATCACACACACGCGCACACACACACACACACACACACACACACACACACCCACCCACCCATCCACCCACGCATGCACACTCATGCACAACAATATGTTTTTGTGTATAATTTACTAAGTTGATATCAAGAAATGGATTCGGAACACCTCAAAATCTGTGCTTCAGTGGCTGGTCATGATAATATCTTTGAAAAATATTGGAGTGCAAGAGGTCAAATGACTTTATTGTCAAACGCCTGGCATTAGAAAACAACAACAACTACTAAGTTGATATCAAATCATAGGAATCTAGTATCATATAACGATATAACATATGTTTCTGTTTAATTTTCTTTACCATATCAAATTTTTGTCACCAAAAACTACAAAAACTTTCAAACATTAATTATTGCATTATACATACAGTAATTAAGGAAAATATTTTTAAACTGCTAATAGGATAACCAAAGCATTTAGTATATTACATTGTGTAATGGAACATGTTGTGTGATAAATAACTACAAAAAAAAAACACTCTCTCTCTCTCTCTTTTCCCCCTCTTCCCCCTCCCCCTCTCATTCTGCCTGTCCCTCTCTTGTTATGTACTGCAATGCCAGTTTTGAATAATGTGTTAATTGTAAATTCATTAATAAATTAATTAATTAAATTGTAATATTACGACTTACATATTGGCTACCATACAGCAATGAGGCCAATGAATTCCTAATTAATTAATCATAAGTTAAGACATAACAAAAATACGAATTTCTTCATTCCTACAACCAGGCTATTACAACAAGGCTGGCAATTGGATTCTCTCGCAGGAAGGAGTGCTACCCCTCTCTAAGGTAACGGGAAGGGGAAGTTTTAGATTTACAAACTGTGATGTTGTTTCGTACAGTTCAGGAGTGAAGTATTATGTATCTCCATGGATGTCGCAAAACAGAAACCTGGAACTGAGTTTAACAATGACTGGAAATTGTTATTCTTTTTTAAAGAATCATAGTAGGGAGATGGACAGTGTCTTATTCATAAAAAACATGTCAGGTGCAGAAAATATAATTTAAAGTGGCATTGTGATGTGTTCCATGCTGAAAAATATAAAGATATTGTTAGTGATGAAAGGATGAATTTACTCACTGTACTAAGTGAGGATGTAAGGCTATGTGGTATTATTTCAATTTGTATTTAATGTGTTTAACAATCTAGAGTTCGATCAAGAAGCATAATATCGAGAACGAAAAGAATGAAGACAAATTAAGAGCAAGTGTGACAGATTGCACTTCGTAGGTTAAGAGCTGTAGAGAGGCTTGCTGTATCAAAGTTCATTGCACCATCCATTGAAAATATTAAAAAGCAGAGGAAAAAAGATATCCAAGACCTTTGTAGATCTGTTTTTTTTTTGTGTTTTTTTTTTTGTTGTTGTTGTTTTTTTTTTTTTTTTTTTTTTTTGGCAGTAAGATATGTTTATTATTATTTTGTATTCTGATCTTCAGAAATGTTGCTGTGTATGAAATTTATGTATTCGTTTCTGTTGCGTTAATTATTTTCACTCTAATGTGCTTGTTTGCTAGCTACGTTTATGTTGTTTATAAAGTTTTAGATTTACAAACTGTGATGTTGTTTTCTTTGACAAGAAATGTAACGTAAAAAACTGTGATTTTTTTACTATAATTTCACTGCTGCTGCTGCTGCTGCTGCTACCATGGCTGCTGCTGCTGCATGACCGTCCACCACCACGCCGCTAAGCCCTAGTTCACGTCACTACACAGATTGCAGATGCCTCAGTTTCTCAGCTCTGTTCCCATATGGGCACACTCCAGTTCTGTATTGTCAAAGCAAGGAATATTTCTTGCCGGCCCTGTATTACAAGATCTTTAAACCAAACCCATCCCATGATATTCAAAAGTTTCGACTTCATTGCTACTCGAAAAAATTGAAAACTCATATTAACAAAATAGAATTAGGCCCTTTTAGTCTCTAAAACCTTAAAATAGGTCACAGTGGGGAAAAATAGGCATTTTAATCATCATGAAACCCCTTCCAAACATTATTTATGTATTTATTTGTTTGTTTATTAGTTTACTTATTTAGGTATTTACTTATTTATTTATTTATTTACTTACTTACCTAGTTATTTATTTGCGTTTTTGTTTATTAATTAATTAATTTATTTATTTATGCTCTTTTCGTCTTTATACTGGTGGAGTTAAGGCCATAGGGCCTTCTCTTACTCTTCACCAGGTCACAAAATAGACAAGCAGCGAAATTTAACAAAAACTGAAAAGAACAAAATACTAACATTCATATTTTATATGAAACATGAAGATATTTAACTAGTTTTAGTTCATCTGTATAGAAAAAAATAGGCATTTAGCCTAAAATCTTATGTTTACAGATGATGCAACTTTGAGAATCACATTGAAATGTCACGTCACAAACTTTTGCCAGTGCAACATATCTGCAACTGTTCTGACTGCCCGTCATTAATAAGCCAGCATCTGCCCATCCCTGACCTATGTGATAATTATATGATGATGATTGCATGCTTAGTTGATTTATTATTCTGCTGTGATAGACTTGTTCATGGCAATTTATGATGTTTATATGATTTCTTTAATGATTCAGCTTTATCTAGATCTAACAGTAAGGATTCTACAGTACAAAATGGTGCCAAGCAAGTTACCATAACATCTATGTTTGCCAAGATAACGAACAAGAGAAAAAGTGAAGAGAGTGTGATCCATGAGAAGGACGATTTAACAAAGAATTGTGACCTGATAGTGAAGGAAGAACCAGTAGAGTATGAGGAAATGGAAGTTGCAGACAATGATTTGCAAATAGAGAAGAAGCTCAAACTGGAAGACAGTGATTCAGAATCCACCATGTTAGTATTGATTACAAATTCTGTATAGTGTATGGATTCATCTTGTTTAGTCTTGCTATAGTGGATTGCATTTAACCACAGAAATTGCACGTACTGTCTGTTTCAGCCAAGCTGAGAGGTAATGTAAACAATTCCCCGCCACCCCCCTTCCTTCACGAGAGCACATGGCAGCCATCAGAGACTTACTACTTGTTTAAGAAACACTTTTCACTAACGTATTCAATTATAGTATAATTGTAAAGAAAGTCAAGTCCGAGACTTAATGTTAAGTATTCTACTAAAATTGACCACACAAAAATATCATAACAAAATACCTTGCGATCTTTTTTTATGATAGCTCTTAAAAAAACCATCTCTTACACGTCTTAATATTTGTACAATGCAGTGTATAAGAACTGCGGGTTCACATTGAATGAAAAGTTTTATTCATAATTGTGTATGTATTTCCGACACGAAATCACAAAAACAAACCTAAAACTCTTGAAAAACCTTCTATTACAGTCAGTAATTACGGTTACAACTAAAGCCCTGTTCTCACTGTACTTGTTTCTGTGATGTATTCCAAGGTGGCTGCACTGATGGCTACCCTCCGTGATTGCTTGCTGGAAGTAATGTGCTCTGGTGGCTGCTTTTGTGGCTAGCTTGCTGGATTTCGAGGGTAGGTTCCTTGCTATTTTTCGTGTTTGTTTGCAGGCTGGAACCAAAGATATGATATACAGTAGTATCACCAGTGAAACCATGTCATGTTCATTGTTTTCCAACTAAACCTGTTTTTTCTATATTCTTCAGTTTCTAAGAAATAGCGATTAAATATCGGACTTTAGCTGTTTTGCACTTATGGCTTAATTACCTTATTATGACATTTACTATTGTTAATGTGGGACTTTAGCTGTTTTCCACTCATTGTTTAGTTTCTTTTTGACCATGAGTGTTGGCAACAGATGGAACAGCAGATGATTTTCCAATTTGAATTGTGAACAGAGCCAGTTCGTGAGAACAACAACCATCACCGTAGCCAACATGGGACCCAGCATTGTACCACCACGGCACCCAGCTTGCTAGCCAGCAAGGAAACACGCAAGAAAACAAGCACCGTCGAAACTGGGCTTAAGTCTGTAGTAAATCAATAGAGATAAAATAAATTTTGTTATACATTGGAGAATAATACATCACTAATATTTTGTAAGAAAATGATTAAACAACTTATTATTTATAGCAAATAACCAATCAGCATACTTGTTACATGCCCACTTGCCTTCTTTGTGTATATTACCTCTCATCTTGACTGAAACAATTTTAGATGTAGAAATTATAATGCAGCACTAAGTGACATCTTGTGTACATTCTATCCTGAAGAAAGAGGAGGGATATCCAATTTTGGAATAGTAGACATTATGCTCACTTGATGTGTGTACCCAAGAAAAGATTAATTAAATAAAAAAATTCATATCATTCTCATTGCTCAGGGAATTACCTAAACAATTGTGTGTTGCATGCTGACTGAAATTTACATCACAGTTTTTGCTCATGTTTTCGATTTGTTCTCTACTGTAATGTGCTTTAATGTTTTTCAGACTGTCCTTTTATCGGAGTTGGGTAAGTTACTTTTTAAAAGTAAATAAGTTACAGTTACTTACCAGAGAAAGTAACAGTTACAGTTACAACTATCAATGCAAGCTACTTTTATAGTTACTTTAAAAAAATTAAAATTGTGTTATGATACCTTCCCCAATTCTTGAATGTGTCTCATCTGAAAGGAAATAATGGATGCCTGTAAACTGAGTACTTTATGTGGAAAAAGAAAGGATCCACAATGTTAATAGTTAATATACCTTTTAAAAATACCCTAAGGAGTTTCTCTCACGTAGTAAATATTAAGTTGAAGTTTATCATAACATATGACAGGAACATTATATGCAAAAGACCATAATATGCTTTTAGTAACAACAATAATGATTTACAGATGGATAAAATTCCAGCTAAGATTTTTCAAAGTCAATTTTTAGCCTACAGACCCTTCTATATCAGAACTTTTCAATTGAACTGCTTGTTATTTTCAATAGAAATTGTTTTTAAAATGTTTCATCTCCCAATTTGTCCCTTACTGCCCTTAGCACAATACCCATTACATTGAAAATCTTTCTACAAGTGACAAAAATAGTAATATTTTTGTTACTTCGTTACTGATAAAAGTAACTTCATTACAGTTGTGGTTACTTTATTTAAATAATGATGTCATTAGCAAACACCATGATAAAAGTAATTGTTCCTAATAATGGCGTTACTAGTAATGTGTTGCTCTACAACTCTGGGTTTTATGTACACCATAAATGTAATTTTTGTTCACTGTTACTACTGATTATAACAGTCCATTTCGAAAACATAGCTTTGAATTAAGGGTATGGAGAAAACCAATGTTAAATCTACCAAACTAAATGAAGTTAGGATTTCAAGCATATGATGATACATGATAGCACAATTATCATCATATTCTTCGATTCTTTACTAATTTTTTATATTTTGACAATTTACGTTATCTTGCTTGCCTTCTGTCCTCTTGGTCTTGTAATAGCCATATTGTATTGAGCTGTCAATAATAATTATTAATATTACAAACTTGTCTATGAAAGAAGTATAAATGTGAATCAGTGATAGAGACATGGCTATTTGGTGTGAATATTTTGATTGTAGTTACACAATATGTTTCACTGTATGTTTTTCACAACTTTAACTACTGATACTGTTGTTCAGGACACTATACAAATTATACTTATAATTTTTATCTCAGAAATAAGCTTTGTTGTTGTTAGTCTAACTATGTGGATGATGCCATTTATTTATTTTTCAGAAAAAATAAAGCTTCCTGTGCACCACAAGAAATTACTTCGAAGTGCCAGATATGCCGTCAGAACCTGAATGATCCTAACTTGAGATTATATCAAGGCCACCCAGACCAGGCAGTGGAAGAGTTCGTGGCATTGACTGACCCAAAGTTGTCACTGTTCACTGGCGAGGAGGAAGTTATTCACGAACAAGATCAGAGACCACAAAACAAAATCACTTATTTTAGGTGTGTGTTGTGTGTCTCATCACAAATTGTTCATCTTTAAAATCTCAAGGGAAATCTAGATGTATATATAATATTAAGTTAAGTGATTCCTAAACTTTTTGAAGGCGAGACTTCTGAATGTAACTCCCACTACCGAACTAGTAGGGTAGGCTACTTAACCCCATTCGAAAAAAATAAATCCCTGTAAAATTGGAAATTACGATTATTGTACTTAAAATTAGTGGGTATTATCCAAAGAACAACCAAAATAGAAGAATTCAGTGTAATATTAACATTACATGAATATCACTTCTAGTAGCCTATTTTGCTGACATTTTCGGACATTTGAATATTTTGAATAGTAGTTTGCAAGGCTAAGATGTTAACAAAATAACAGTCAGGGATAAAATCCAAGGATTTATAAAGGAACTTGATTTCTGGTGAACATCACTTGCAAAAGGAATGTGATGAATTCCAGTGCATTAAAGAATTCGTGGAAAATTTAACTGTGTGATACAACAAATACTGAGTTTGATTTTGCGAACATGCAGTTAAGTTTGCACAATTGTACATAAACAACAGCTTTTTGAGTATTTTCCGGAAGACACTCAAAACAATATTGCAGTCACTGATGGATACTAAATCCATTTTTAGACAGTTGCATTCAACCAGCTGAAAAAAAAAATTAATAAACCTATGTACCTATTTGTGGAATGTTGAAAGTAGTCTTTTCAAAGAGTGTAAACTGAAAGAATGCATGAATACCCCAAGTTAGCAGAAGAACTTGTTACATTTTTTGTAACATTTGCATCCTCATATTCATGTATGTGTCTAATGCTCTTGATTTAACAATGAAGTCATTCTCCTTCGTGCTTCCCAATATTTCGACATGTCTTGAGCTATTTGAAAGGCTGTGCAGCTTGCCAGATGATCCATATCCATTTCCTAAAGACCTTTGGGGAGGCCGAGACGTAGATGGGAGGATAATATTAAAATGGATTTGAGGGAGGTGGGATATGATGATAGAGACTGGATTAATCTTGCACAGGATAGGGACCGATGGCGGGCTTATGTGAGGGCGGCAATGAACCTTCGGGTTCTTTAAAAGCCATTTGTAAGTAAGTAAGAAGTATTGCTTCCTCGTATATACCTGTATCTAATTGGAATATTAGGGAGGATAGGACTAAAGGACCATAGAGCCAAAAGAGAAGTTGGAATATTAACTTTTACTGATGTTGATAGTAAAAGCATGGATCTCTTTGTCTGCATCACATTTTATTATTATTATTATTATTATTATTATTATTATTATTATTATTATTATTATTATTGGTTGATTATTATTATTGATTGTTTATTATTATTATAATTATATATGTGTGTGCATGCGTGCGTGCTTGCACGCTTGCGGGTGTGTGATATTCGGGCTTTTTATTATTATTATTATTATTATTATTATTATTATTATTATTATTATTATTATTATTTTCTATTTTCTTTTTCCAGTGTGTATGACAAAGAGGGTCACCTATGTCCCTTTGACAATGGACTTATTGAGCGAAATGTCTTACTTTATTTCTCTGGATACATGAAGGCAGTTTACGAAGAGAATCCAGATCCTGAAGGTGAGATTAAACATTACAATTTTGTAATGTTTCTTGTATTCCTCCAGACATTTTTAAACATTCATTTGGGATGGAACATATTTATATTATCACATCTTTTTGTATTCATATTATCCAAAGTCATAAATAGAAGTAAAATGTCTAATTCAGGTGTAAAAGATTAACACCTATATAATGCATTAAAAATAAAAAGACAGTAATGTGGCTAAATATCCACTACACTTAAAAAAAAATAAAACGAGTAGTAAACAAAATAACAGTTTCCCTGGGTGATGCAGTCAGTATATCGCTGGCCTTCTGTGCCTGAGGTTGCAGGTTCGATTCCGCCCAGGTCAATGGCATTTAAGTACAGCATTTAAGTATGCTTAAATGCGACAGGCTCATGTCAGCAGATTTACTGGCATGTAAAAGAATTCCTGCAGGACAAAATTCTAGCACACTGATGACGCTGATATAACCTCAGCAGTTGTGAGTGTCTTTAAATAAAACATTACTTTATAACAAAATAACATCATTTTCTGGTATTGTTTTTTTCGTATCGTACAGGCATTTGATCTAATGGATAAAAGTTCAGTAGTGATATTTCTTAACTCTTTGCATTAGAAATCTACGGTAATAGCCATTATTATTCTAATTTTATTATTTTATTATGTTTAATTTCTGCTACACTTACAGTTATTGTTCTATTAAGAAATGAAATAAAAGTTTGTGTTGAAAATACTTTTCTTTTCTGATTAATATTCATTTTCTGTAGGCTAGATTGTGTGCCCTTAAATCTAGTGAAGACAGCACGTCGGTAAAAGTTACAGTATAGAAGATATTATTTTAAGGTGGTAGTTTTAAGTGCCTGAATGGAGAAGAATGGAACGTGTGAAGTGGACATACAGACACACATGTTTTTTTTATCCAGTGGCAGGTACTTGACTTTGCATCATTCATCCAAGCATTCCTACCTCTGAGGTATGCACCAAAGCTGTAGTTTTTTTGCCACTCTAGGCATTGCTCTTGGTGTACCATGGGAGGCGAAGTATATGACACTGTATGATGGTGATTAATGGAGTAATGGTGAAATGCTAGTAGGGTAAATGGGAGTATTCCGTGAAAATCTTCCACAACGTCCACTTGGACCCTACGGGATACGAACTCGGGTTACCAACGTGGAAATCTTAATATTGTTTAATCATTTTTTATAAGTGACCATAACAAATCTTTCATGTGCTTAAGACTATTTTCAATTGTTTATTATTACAGGTGGCATTCCAACAAAAGATATGGGTCCTATTAATGAATGGTGGCTGTCGGGATTTGATGGAGGTGAGAAGGCTCTCATTGGATTTTCTACTGCTTATGGGGAATATTACTTGATGGAGCCAAGTGAACACTACGCACCACTTATGGAGAATGTGAACGAGAAGATTTTTGTCAGCAAGGTTGTGATTGAATTCTTATTGGATGATATCAACATGTCATATGAGGATCTTCTCAATAAACTCCAGGTATTAAGAGTTTTAATTTATTTTATATATAAGGCCTTTATATTATTTTGCTTTCCAGGTTGTATTCGGTTGATTTTGTTAGGTTTGTTGTGATTTAAGCTGAGTTTGGTTTGATTGGGTTAATTTAGTATGGTTGATTAGATTTGGGTGGATTTAGTTGGGTTGGTTAGGTTATTACTTCAATAGTTAAACTCACACTGTGCTAATATTTTGTAGCTTGCACAATAACTTGCATTGCTCCGTCAATCTCAACACAATGCATGCACACAGCACATTTTTCTTAACTTTCATCAATGCTCTCTCATTATAGCACCTTAGCCAGTCTACTAAGCATTCATTCATTCAGTCTGTTCTGCCCAAGGGCAGACCCAGCTTTCTCCAATCTTTCTATTTTTCTGTCTTCCTCTTTGTCTCCTGGTATGATCTATATATCTTAATTTCGTCTATCATCTGTTATCTTCTTCTGCGCAGAACTCTTCTCCTGTTCACCGTTCCTTCCAGTGCATCCTTCAATATGCAGTTTCTTCTCAGTTGTACTAGGCATGGCAGTATTTTTTTTTTCGGTAGCATAAATAAAGTAAAATCGTGTACTTTGAATAAGAAGAAGTTATTCTATTCCATAGTATACCCTGTCCTATAGCTCATTAACACACAGAACAACTATCATTGCCTGCTTTCACTCTTCGTAGCTGTCATTGTAGTATTATCTGTTACCAGCAGTTGGGATCAGAGTAATTGCAGGCCTGAACATAAAGTTTTGCCTTTATTTATCGTTATTCATGAATAAGGTCGCCCCCAGAAGTCTACGGGTAAAATGCTCTCTGCTAGACCCAAAGGTTGTGGGTTCAAACCCAGCCGATGTCAATGGATTTTTTCACGAGCACACTCTGGGATGGACTTAAAGCCACTTGTCCTGTGACGAGAGTTTTCCAAAACATTAAAGACCTCCAAGCCTAAATGACAGCCTTTGAACTAAATTTCTCCTCTCTTGCATCTCAGTAAAGTTGCATGCTAGGTGGTATTTGAGTTGATGTCCCTCTATCCCCTATTGGCAAATAAGTGTAACTAAATTCCTACTAGCTACTGGAACGTCTAGTAGGGGGAAGCTATGTTCTGACTCCAGAACTATGGGTTAAATGAATGGATAAAATTCATGAATAAAGAAATTTTTATGTACAGTAAATACAGGGTTGGGCAGATAAAACCGGCCCGTTTTATGACAATGATAGGTACTAATGATTTGAAACAAACTTCAAATGGAATGAAAATAAAATGCATTTACCTTCATAATAAATGTTGGAAGTGCCCTCCATCTGCATCTAGACACTTCTGTGCACGTTTTAACAGGTTCATGAAAACACGTGTCAATTCCTCATGGGTGATAAATTCATTAATTTGCGCCATAAGTTGAGGAGTCCGGACAGAAGGAGTTCTGTTCCTTGTTACATTTTTTATGGATCTAGTCGTACGCCATTTTCGCACCAAATCTTGAATGCTGCTTTTCACTGGTACTGAACGAAGCGGATATTTGTCTCTGAATAATTGTTGTGTTTCCTTAATAGAGCTGGTCTGTACGTACGCCTCTACAATGAATATTCGCTCTGGTATTGAATAAGTCATGCTTATTTAAAAAACAACTCTTTACATGTGTTTAGAACGTCTGACTTTAAAACAACTCTTTACATGTGTTTAGAACATCTGACTTTTAAACAGCAACCAGAAGAGGTTATAAGTAACAATGGCGTAACAACAATGACACAAAACACGCGGAAGATACAGTATAGCCAACATAATTACATTTTCAAGAAAAAAGAAAGAAAAGAAGACAATACCCTACGTAATTTATTTTCCAAATCATATGACATGAGATGGGGCTGGTTTTATCTGCCCAACCCTGTATAACTTATAGGACCAGTGACATTATTTCCTAATCTCACTTCCTGCCATTCTTGGGATTTTTTATATGCCTGATAATCTATTGAGATGCTTAGGCCAGAGGCAAATAAAATATTCACTACAAACGACTAAGGATGAATTGAGGCATTCTTTGGAACAAGAATTTCAAAATCTTGAATTTGAGATACAAAGCATAAAATATTTTAGATTTTGTATAGCAGCAGTGTGCATTCAAATGTCTCTATGGGACGCTGTGTTTGTTGGAGGGAAATAATATTTGGTCAAAAGGAAGATGTGTTATTAGGGATTCAATACATGCTAGAAACAGAAAAACGACATAATGTATGTTAAGTTGTTATTTCAAGGAACACCTCATTTACTGTGCATTATAGCCTGCTTCATGTGTCTTTCTGTTCGAGTGTTTTCAATTGAGCTTATGTTTGTAATTTAGACAACAGTACCACTCAAAGGACTGGCAACATTGACTGAGGACAGCTTGCTGCGTCATGCTCAGTTTGTGTGTGACCAAGTGCTCAGTTTTGATACCTGTGCTGGAATGGATGAGGACTTCCTGATCACAGCTCCGTGCATGCGAGCTCTTGTCAAGCTGGCTGGTGTTACATTTAGAAAAAGGTAATTCTTTCTCGCTGAAGTATGTGTGATCAATGCTTATACCAAGAAAGAGAAAAGCTTAAGAATGAATGCAAACTAAGGCACATACACATACAGGGTTACATGGCGAGATGAGACACTATTGTTATTCTCCACTGGCACTGGGGATTAGTTGATATGCATAGAGGTGTGAAAATATAGCTTTTTGTATTTATGACAAAAATGTTTTTAGAAATAGCATTTATTAGCTAAATCCTGTTTTGCTATTTTATGTATTGGGGAGAGATAGATGGAAAACAGATACATAACTAACCTAAGTGGCATCTGATTAATGTTACAATGTTCAGTTAAATAACTGTAGTTTCAATTGTGTTGCAAAAAAAAAAAAAGACGAGAAAAAAAATGAACTAAAAAATGTAGGTACCAGCATAGCTCAATTGACTTAGGCGCTTGCCTGCCAATGCGGAGTTGTGCTCAGATTTGGGTTCGATCCCCGCTTGGATTGATTACCTGGTAGGGGTTTGTCCGAGGTTTTCCCCAACCGTAAGGCAGGTATCAGGTAGTCTATGGCGAATCCTCGGCCTTCATCTCACCAAACACCATTTCATCAATTCTGTCGGTGCTAAATAGCCTAGTAGTTGATACAGTGTCATTAAATAACCAAGTAAAAAAAAAATGTGCACAGTTATAACACAGTCTACTATATACAGTCGCGAAGCTTAAGGTGATTTTTTGCAAATCTCGTGATAAAGCGCTCCAAGCGGTTAGCAACTAGAAACAATAGACTGTCCACGGTCGACTTTGGACTGATTTCCATTGAGTGCTAGCTCGTTGCATATTTCACATTGATGCTTGTGAAATGTTCGTTATTGGTTGTAAAGAAAATGTTAATGGCTAAAATACAATAATTGGAATAATAATATTTTACTAGAGACATAGAAAAATTAAGTTTGTTTTAATGAAATTTATTGATCACGTTTTATTTTCAATTCTAGTGGGATTATTATTGCTTAGGCCTACTTTTTTTTTCAAAGGATATGTTTTTAATTATAGCTGTTAATTTTGTTGTTATTTTTATTTGTTACTTTATTAGAGACGTAGAAAAAGTCTGTTACAATAAAATTTATTAATCACGTTTTATTTCCAATTCTGGTGTGATTATTATTATTGCTTAACCTCAACTACGTAAGCCTACACTACAAGTACCGGTACACGTACATAAGTTAATCCATTAATTCCTATTTCCATTATTATTGTTGTAAAGGGAAATGCAAATTAATATTTATTGGTTTCATAGTTAATTATCGCTATAATCTTGAATGAGTGAAGCGATTATAGTAAATTTCAGTTCATTTTGCACAAACAAAAATAATATTAACCTATTTCTTGCAGGTATCTTCGAGTTTATGGTGGAATTTAATATACTTCATTAAATAATAAATTAACTTTATGCATTTAATATTTCAATAATTGAAGGAAGGTGTTAATTTTTCCAAAAGGACACAACGAAAGTGTAACATATTTTGTCGGCTGCTAGGAGAGAGATCTGCGATGATGAGGCGATAGTAGCGATCCTAGTGGTGGGCAACTATCCATGTTTGCATTTTTACTACATATTGAGCTTCGCGACTGTATATAGTAGATTGTGGTTATAAGTTGCGGACAACCCATTTTCCTATAACCGTATTACACTGAATGAACATAAGTGTTTAAATTCAATGGCAACTGGCAATTATAATTTAAAAATCAACAATCGAAATATTATAAACAGCTAATGCCTCCCTTCACCCAACCCGGGAACAATAACCATAGAGAGTATCAGAGTTTTACTCTCTGTCCACATGCTCTGTAGCAGATGAAAGCAAAGATCAATAATGCACATGCGCGGTTCACAGTATGTCATATTCGACAAAAACGAAGTTCCTGGCCATGCCCTGAAGAACGAAACAAATTCTGAAAAATGTATTCAAATTTAAATTAAAAAATAAATAAGTTACGCATTCTTCAAAATTCCTCTTATTTTGCTGGGTGATATGTATGTATTTATAGCATTAATGAAACTGACTTCAGATGGTTGCAATTGTGACAAAAAGTAAAGAAAATTGAAAGAAGGAGCAAAAAGTACTCTGCTTATTTTAATTATGTTTATCGTGATTGCGATATTTTCATGCCTCTACAATAACAGTAAGATTGTCGTGAGAATAGATTGTCGCTGATCAAGGCAGCTATTTCTAAAATTAAATATTATAGTTTCTTGAATCTGTGGAGTGCCTGTCACAAAACAAGTCTTCTGCGCAACTCGTGTCATAGCTGGTTGGTCAAATGATAGGGTGTGCATGGAAGAGGAAATATAACACACTATGTGAACTGATGCCCACCCACCCTCTTGCTAGTTTGGAGAAGAGAAGGGATCAGGCTCCGCCCTCTCTCGTGACTAATGAGAAAGAGAGGCTATGGCGAGACATCATATTCTTAGTCATAACATAGCCAACTTTGAATAAGTTTATAACATAAATGCACGTATAACAGGAGTTTAATATAGCAATTCCTTTGTTTTTTAAAACTTTGAACATGTATTTATATTAGGCAATTGTCACGATGGCCATGACTAGACTGAGATAATCATGTGACTCCGATTCGCGCCGTAGCCTCTCTTTCTCATTAGCTATGCCCTCTCCTGAGTGACGTCATTCACCAGATTACTCTACAGAATCCAGGGACAGATTATAGTACTGATTAATTTTCCATTTGTGCAGTAGATAGATGCGAAAAAATTTAAGCGAACATTTAAGAGAACATTGTTGATTTATGTACAGTGATCAGAGAAGTTGTGAAGTAATTGATAAAAAAAAGTTGTGAGCTAACAATAATAGTAAGGTAATGAGTAAATTAGTTTGATATTTAGCCACATTTTAAATACTTGTATTTACTCACGTAATTGTCTCCTCTTTTCTCTAAATTAAAAGGTGAGAGATGGAGGAGAGGGGAAATTACACGAAAACTACAAAATATCGGGAATAATCTGATCAGAAATAACATAAAACAGTTCATGTACTAATCAAATCAATGTTTAATAATAAATAACTACAAATACATACATACATTATACAATTATAGTAATTATGGGCAATTTTCTGCTTTTCTTTGTATCACTGTATGTCAGTTCTAATGTATTTAGCCTGACCTTGACTCGTCTCAGATCATGGTGTTAAACTTTCTGCATAAAACATTTGTGTCAATATTACTTTGTTAATTGCGTAAAGAAAAGAAACCTACATCTATTTCACACTGCATTACTTTCAGCAGATAAGTAATAAAAATCTATGGCGATTGGCAGATGAAAATCCAATTGAAGTACAAATCAGAAGGCTCAAATGGAGGTGGATAGGACATTTGTTAAGGAAACTGAGGGAGGCTATTGAAAGACTGGCATTAGAGTGGAATCCCCAAGGAGCCTGAACAGTGGGATGCCCAAGAGGCACATGAAGGAGATCTGTGAGAGAAGAGGTTGAGAGCACTAGAAGAGTGTAGAATGAGGTCAAGGCTATTGCTGCCAATCGTGTCCGATGGAGATCGCTCATGGATGCCCTATACTCCACCGGGAGTGAAAGTTGGTGACTCAGGAGAAGATGAGCACAGAGTGAGGAGAAAGGGTGATTAGTAGATAACGTTAGTCAACACGTGTAATACTTGTACTACTAATAAATGGAAACATTATTTCTGCTTACTAGTAGTACAAGTATTGCACTATTGTCGTAACATTATCTATTAATCATCCCTTCTCCTCACTCTGCGCTCGTCTTCTCCTTAGTCACCGACAGTACTACTGTTACTGCTACTTCTTTCAGCAGACAAATCCAAATCATCTTCGTTGTCAGAGGAATCATATACGTTTTTCGTTATAGAGGGGATGAATAAATCTCGGGTTTCTCCATGCTTTTTTTTTTTTTTCGATACTTCAAATCTTCACGAAAGATGCTCCTGAAGTGAAAAGAGTTTCTCCATTCTCCAGTTTTGTTTAAAATAAGAGGGAGAAATTACGTGAAGAAAATAAATTTCTGAAAAACATATCCTAAAATTCTTAGGAAGTGGGGGTGGGGCACCTAAAAATCTGCTTTTTAATAATATGTCAAATACCTGGTATTTAACGTATGTTTAACTTATTGTCTCCAGAATTGCAATGCGCAAAGCAGAAAGAAAGGAGCTTCAAGTTCGCAAATCCCAATGGAGCTGGGCCACCACCACTCCACTGGTGAAGAAAGTATTTGAAATGTTCTTTCCAGAACAGCTTCATAGAGATGATGATAAAGAGAACAAGGTAAATAGAATTACTGGTTAATAAATCATGTTTTATAATATTTGTGTTTGCAAACAGCTGTTGCCTCAGATACCCCTGTCACATGGTTACATTACTCTTCTACACTTTTTTAAGTCTTAAGTGTTCAGGCAAAGATTCTAAATATTTTTATAAGACATAATTTTAGTTGTTTTTTTTTTTTTTTCTTTTGTAAGTACATAAAAGTGTGGATAAATTCTAACCATTTTAGTTTCTGGTTAAAAGATGATATTTTTGTGAAGCACGTTATTGTTCCTTGTAGTTTTATAGGAGGTACATTTTTATTCATTGTGAAAGTACAATTGAATGGAAGTTTAGTTAAACAAAACAACCCAATCCATAATTGATTTAATAAATATCTATACAGTGAAACCTCGACCCATTGTTTTTTTAGGGGAACAGGAGAAAAAAAAACGATAAATACTAGAAAACAATAATACTGGGATATCTTTAAAAATTATCGTATTTACGTGTACATAGACGCCATAGCGTTACGGATGCATCCCATTGTTCCCTATAAAATTTAGGGGAGAAATAACGACATAATTGATGCATTTGATTTTTAACAATTATCTTAAATAATGCAACATTGTGTGTGTGTGCGTGCGTGTGTTGGGGAGAGAGAGAGAGAGAGAGGGAGGGAGTTTTTTCCTTGAAAGCGGGAATTAATGACATTATTCTTATGGTAATTTGGCTGGAACTTACCAAATTATTCATTAAAAGTGGGAAAGTTAAAACAGGGTTTTACTGTATAAACATTTGAATCGTACTTCGAATTTAAGTATCATAATATAGGGATGTCATTTGAAATTTCAAACGGTAGGTGGGAGGGTGAGGGATTGAAACCTAAAATGCAATTAAGACTGGTTTTAAACTTCCCCCTCAATATCTAAATTGACGTGTTTTTTTTGTTTAAATTAAATTAAATTGAAATAAATAATCACTTAGACTGGAAAGTTTTGAAATAAAAGCTCTGTATATACATACAATTTTTTTTTTAATCCAGTGTCACGAGGTTGTCATTTGACATTTCTGGTCTCTCCTGGCAATGGCTTATTTATAACCCACTTCTGAGGTTGGGGCGCCTGGAAAACGGAGTTATGTTGCCCTGATGATATTATGATTGGATTCTTATGAAGTGTCAGGAGAGGTCTTAAACCTAATAAGCCTAACCTAATTTCCAGACCATGGACGAACACAGGAACATTCCCTTTTAAGGAAAAATTCCTGTGTTCTAACTGGGAATCGAACTCGGGACCTCATGAACTGTAGTCAGAAGCTCTGATCTTTATGTAAATTTTTGCATAAGCTGTACAGTTTATAAAGAAACATGTTCTAGTTTTGGGATCGTAAATAATAAGCCTACCTTTTTTGTGTGCAAAGCATAAAAGGAATGTTCATCTTATTTAGGTGCTTATGAAAATATTCTGTTATGTATGTCTGTTAAGTAATAATTCAAGAAAATAATGTATAAATAGTAATCATTTGCAAGGTGGGAACTGAAAACATATAATGAGAAAGTACATGAAATCTTTGTGACACCTATTATTTCCTCTTTTTGTGTTACTTTCTTCTTTCCGTACTTTGTTTCTTTCATTCCTGTTTTTTTATTCCTCATTGCTTTTTTTCTTAGCTTTTTTCTCTCCTTTCTTCCTGTATGCCCTTCATTTTGTAGAACATGTTTATATGACGAGTTGTATGTTGCTTACATATTACATAAAAAAGAAGTACTACTCAGAATTATAAAAGACATTTTGTTGCAGGAATTTCGTCGTCATAGATGTGGGGTGTGTGAGGCTTGTCAGTCTCCAGATTGTGGAATTTGTGTATTTTGTAAAGATAAGCTTAAATTTGGAGGGCCAGGGAAAACTAAGCAGTGTTGTATACAGCGAAGGTAAGTGTTAATGATCTGGTAAATATGTCACTTACTAAAAAAGTCATAGGTTCATTATTGATAGATTAAATATTTTATTACATTAATATATCTATCGTCGATTTGCAAAAGGGGACAAGTCCACGGAAAAATTATTTTCAGGTTTTTATGCCATCTTGTTCATCTCGTAGATAGGTTTTGCATAGTATATTGTATTGAATTAACATTCCATGGTATTCATGCATTGCTTCACAGCTAGAATATGGAACAAGTCAAAAAACTTAATACTATTATAAAGTCTTAATTTATAGCCACAGTCTAGATGAAATATATTCAGGTCAGTCGTGCCGCCGCTCTCATGAACTCCAGCCAACTCTTTCAACTTCTTGGCTTTATCCTGTCACCATTACTCGGCAACACGACTGCCCTATTTGTAGCATCTTTAATCTGATTCTGAAACTGTTACCGCAATACTAGAAGAGGTCTTGCTGTCCCCCTCGTCATACATACTTTCTACTATACATCATTTTCTACATACAACCTGTTGGCTGCATCACTCAATTTTATTAACTGTTTTAATTCATATTCTACTTTTAACGTTGTTTTAACTAGTTAAGACCAAATGTTCATTTTGTTAACATGTTTTATTCGACCTGAAGATGCCAATATAATTGGCGAAAACGTTTGTCGTTAAAATATATGTAATGTTACTTTTTGGTATAACATAAATTTTAATGTATTTCTCACTGTTAAGTATTGACTGAACTAAATTCTTTTATTAATTGATATTGTACTTAACTGACCAATATGCCATTGAAATTGCCATTGAAAATATACAGAAGAGATTTACAATATTGTCTCCTAGTACAACACAAAGTTTTAGTATCAATTTCATGAAGTGTTATTGAATGTCATGAATTCACCTACAGAATAGAAGGCGTGAGAAATTAGATACTTCTTTAATTTGGCCCTAAATAATCTTATGTTTTGAGTTTCATTTTTTATATCGATAGGGAGGCTATTAAAAATTTTTACTGCCATATAACGCACTCCTTTTTGATAGCATGATAGACTTGCCGATGGAGTATGAAAGTCATTTTTTTGACGTGTATTTACGCTATGAACTGTTGAATTAGTTACAAAGTTTTCACGATTACATAAGAGGAAGATTATTAATGAAAAGATATACTGACAAGCCATGGGCATTATTTGTAGTTTTTGAAAATAGTTCTTCAAGATTTCCTAGATTTGGCACCTACTATTATTCTAATTACTCTTTTTTGTAATAGGAATATACTGTTACTATGTGTGGAATTTCCCTAGAATATTATTCCAAAACTCATTACCAAGTGAAAGTATGCAAAGTATATTGTTTTTAAGGTATTGATATTTACTATCCTTTGCATAGATCTAATAGCAAAACATGCTGAATTTAATTTGGGGGTAATTTCTTTAATATGATTTTTCCAATTTAACACATTATCGATTTTTAAGCCAAGAAATTTGGTTGTTGTTGTTTCTAATAGGGATCTATTGTTAATAATTGCGCTAGAAATTTGCGAGGTTGAACTTGGACAGGATTTAAATTTAATTATGTTAGTTTTGCTACAATTTAATACTAATTTATTAACTGAGAACCAGTCACATATTTTGAAGAGAATTTCCTCTGTTGAAGATTGGAATGTGTTGGAGTTATTGGCTGTAATTACTATACTTGTGTCATCTGCAAATAATATGGGGTGACCTACATCTTTTATTAGGGGAGCAAGATCATTTATGAACACTAGAAAAAGTAGGGGACCTAATATTGATCCTTGCGGAATTCCATTATTAATAGTTCCCCATGCCGAGGCAGATTTCATAGTTGTATTGATTTCGACTTTCTGTTTCCTATCTATGAGATATGAGTAAAACCATTGGTGTACAACACCTTTAATTCCATAATAATCTAATCTATCTATGATTTATACAGTCAAAGGCTTTGGACAAATCACAGAAAATCCCTCCAGAATTTTGTCAGTTAAACTAAATGTTGCATTTTCCGTGCCTTTATTTTTCCTAAATCCAAATTGTTCTGGGACTAAAATGTTGTATCTTTCTAGATGATGATATAATCTTTTATATATTACTTTTTCAAAGATTTTGGAGAAGACTGTAGAAGTGATATGAGCCTGTAATTTTCTGGAGATGTTGTTTCTCCTTTTTTGAAGATAGGAATAACCCCTGAATATTTTAATCTCTCGGGGAATATACCATTGAACATTGAATAATTACATAAATAACTTAATGGCCCAGCTATAATATGTGAACTCGCTTTTAATATTTTTCTTGTTATTTCATCATACCCTGAGGAGTTTTTTGACTTTAGGTTTTTAATAATTGCAGTTATTTCTTTTTTGTTTGTTGGAAATATTTGAATATTTGGGAATTTTGTCGGAAAATATTGTGTTAAAGAATCTAAGCTGTTAGTAACATTATTTTGGGGGATGTTGAGGTTATCAGTTATTGTAAGAAAATATTTGTTACATATATTTACAATTTCATTTGGGTCTGATGCTTTTGTATTGTTAGATATAAGGGTATAGTTTGTTACTTTACTTTTTGATCGTCCACTTTCCTTTTTAATTATGTTCCTAGTTGTTTTGATTTTATTATCAGAGTTTTGTATTGTTGTATTACACGGTAGTATAATTCTTTAGCTTTTGGATTACTTTGTTTAATATTTTTGAGTAATTTTTATAGTGTTGTTTTAAGTTTGTATCATTACTATTTCTGCTCTGTATGTATAATGATCTCTTTGTTTTGCATGTGTAATCCATCTGTTGTTACATATTGTTTCATTTTTATACTTTACAGGAAAAGTGGATTCAAAAATATTTAGAAATGTATTATGAAACTCGTTGAATTTACTGTTCACATCACTTTGACTATATACTGATTCCCATGTTTCATTTTTAAGATTTATTTCAAAATTATTTAATGATTCCCTGTTTATAATTCTGAATCTCACTTTAGTTGGTTTTTTTTTTATGAAGTTGTAAAGTTGCAGAAGGTAGCAGTTCCACTGCTAACAAAATGTTTCAATTGACCACTCGTTTGCAAAACAGGACTAGTCCTGTGTACATAAGGATGCAGAAAGGAACAAGCACTACATTATGTACAGGTTGCAGAAAAGTCCTTATGTTAGTCTATACCCATTGATAAGTCAGGCTGCAAAATCAGTACAGCCTCATTACAGTCGCGCTAAAAGCACAATAAAGCAGTATCTGCCTAGTGAATTGAATGTAAAGATCTTGTGTGGTATGTACAATCGAGAAACCCTAGAACAAAAAGTTAAATATAACTGTTTCAGAAATATTTTTGATACAGAATTTAACATAGGTTTTGCAACTCTGGCAACAAATTGTTGCTCAACATGTATACAGATGCAGGAAAGAATTCGCAACACAAGAGGGCAAAGTGAAGGATTACAGTTATCTTCTCAGCTAAAGGTACAAAACCTGAAGGCTAAACAATGTTACAAGCGAATGAAATCCAGTGATGGTGTTCTCATTCTGTCTTATGGCTGTCACAAAAATCAAGCTTTACCGAAAGTTCCAAATCAGTAGGGATATTATTCTCATCAGTTATACATTTATAACTTCACAATCTGCCTTGGCTCTTCAAACGATGCACAAACTTCTGCAAACACATTTATCTATACTTGGCTTGAAAGTGAACATAAGAAGGGCTCAAACGAAGTAGCTTCATGCTTATTTCATGTCTTAAACAGCATAGACTTGTCCAATATGCAGAAAATTAAGCTATTCTGTGATGGCTGTGGTGACCAAAACAAAAACCAAATTGTTTTAGAAATTTGAGCAAATGGCTTACCACCAATGCTGCTGCAAGTATTAAAGTAGTTGAATGTTTGTACCCAATAGTTGGGCATTCCTATTTGGCACCTGATACGGTTTTTAGTCGGCTGAAGAAGAAGATTAGGAGTATGTCCACTATTGTTGTTCCAGAGGAGTACTTGGAAATGTACAGAACTGAAGGCACTGTTGTTAGAGTCTTGTCTGAAGGAAAGTGTCCCGTGTATGACTGGATAACAACTGTCAAATCAGTTATGAAATCTCCAGCTTCATATAATTTTCAATTTGCTCTCTGTTAGAGGTTGAAACTGACTAGAAAAGGTGGTGTTGTACTCATCCAAAGAGAAGTAAATTATTGCACAGAGTCTGGTGTTGCCAAATCCTTGTTGAAGCATGGCCTGTCACTTAGGCAAACTAAAATTGATACTGTGGTAGCTGTCAAAGGTGCCAAAATTAAAGATGTTGCAGATTTACTAACTGCATATTTTAGTGAAAACTGGGCCATACTGCCTAATCTCTGATAGGCTATTATAAAGTAGTGGTGGAAGGCTCACAAAACAATGCAATAGATAATCCAGATTCTGATTTTGATGAAATTAATGAAGAAGATACTAGCAGTTTTGTTTAAAGCCAGTTTCTTTAGTATTGTATGTTTTATTATTGTCTTATGGTACCTAATTGTTTCATTTTCAATATGTTCAGTTTTCCATACTTTCTGTATAATAAAGAGTCATTTAATTCCCTTTTCTTTTGTAATCAAACAGACTTTCAAAATTTCAGTGAGAGAATAATACAGTATGTTTGCAAATTTTTTTATTGTTACAAACGTATTATTGTACTGAAACTTATCTTTTTCTTTAAAAAAGTTATTAATATACGTTTAATTTAATGAATATAATAAAGCATTATAACTACTGTATTTTCTGAATTTAATCATAAGTCTCTTCACTAATAAAAATGCAGAAATGTTGCATAAAGGACAAGTCCATGATCAAGTTACATAAGGGGACAACTCCAATATTATTTCCAAATGTTAGAGCAAAGTACAAATCCAGGATCATTGAAATTGTGGGTCCTGAATGTTTGTACCCATAGTGATCTAATTAGAAAAAAAATGGAACATTTTAATTTTTTAAGTTAATTATAGTTTTTTTGCGATTTCTCAACACTTTGTTATTTTGAACATGTCCCCTTTTGCAAATCTACGACAGATACATATATGGTATTTGATTTTCGTGAAGCTGGAACTGGGAGGTATCAAATCAATTAAAATAGGCCTACATGTTTATGTACATTTATCTCTGTGACATAATAACTTGTAAGAAACTGCGTGACATGCATTTGTTGTCAGGTGTCCTAACATGGCCATCCAGGAGGCAGATGACTCTGAACCAGAGGACGAAGAAGAGTATCAGCGGCTGTCAGAGAGAGTGGAGTCAGTAACATCCTTTACCAGTAAACACAAAGGTATTCGCAGTCGAGAGAAGCAGGATATAAAGTGGGTTGGAAAAGTCATCAAGGATGATGGACGGAGAAAATACTACAGGTACATTTGTATACAAGTATTTTATTAAATGAAGGGTATAGGGGAAAAACAATGAATGTCACGTTTCTGTCAAGGGTGAGATAATAATAAATTCAATATAATACTGCAAAATTTATTGCTGTTCATATTAGAAATGAAGGAAAGGATGACTTTATCCATGGTGGTAATACTCCTTTTTAAAAGTTTTATTGAGAACAACACTAAAGTTTATAGTAATCTTTTACATTAGATATTGGCAAGGAATGGATTCGGAACACCTCAAAATCTGTGCTTCAGTGACTGACCATGATAATATCTTTGAAAAACATTGGAGTGCAAGAGGTCAAATGACATTATTGTCAAACGCCTTGCATTAAAAAACAACAACAACATTAGTTATTGGCATCACCCTTAACAGAATTGTGATATTCATAGTTTTTCCCGTGTATACTTCAAATAGATTTGTAAATATGTGGTTTTTATATCTTCAGAGTTTTATATTTGAAGGGTACACGGGAATAACGAACAAGGTCCATCAAAAATCGAAATTGAGTTAATAGTGCCATCTGATAGTAGAAGGGGAGTACTTTCATGTGGCTGCATTGATTTTATGTAAGAATGAAAATTGTCCTCAGTATTCTGCGTTGAAGTTTCTGTATACTTTGGAAGAATGAACAATGTCACATCCATCCCAAGAAAGAACGAACAATGTCCATTTTAAACACAGAAACTAATGCAGACAGCCGTTACAAACTTGATCTTAGAGCCATAGCACATTGCTGGTTAGTTTATTTTTACATATGCCAATACGATCTGTATTATGCAATAATAATATTATTAAATGATTGTATGATGTTTAGCTGTTATTCCACGTGACAATAAATTATATTAATTTTCATTAGAACTACTTGTGAGCATAATACAAACAGCTGTACTATTCCAGTGTTCAGATGTCAGTGGTAGGATATTGTTTATTTCCTTTATTATAGCTACTTTTATGGTACATATTGTAGTGTTTGTGGTTAGTGCAATTTATTTTTATAATGTCTGACGTTAGAGAAAATGAATTATCTGGACCCATTCCACGTTCTGTAAATTCAAGGAAGAGAAAAGTTACAGGACGTGTTACAGATGCATAAAATAATTCGTGCTGAGTCACATTATGGGAGAAGACTGTAAATGTTCTCGTTTTCCGTGTTTTCAGAAAATAAGCCAAAGTGAAAGAAGCGATCTTATTAAACATTTCAATGAATTAGCATCATATGACACTCAAAATGCTCACCTTTCAGGACTAATTTCGGTACTTCCTGTGCAAAGAAGAAGATCCAGAAAAACACAAGCCGAAGCTGATTTTCATAATTTTTCTTACAGATATAAAATGCGAATAAACAAAGATGGGCAAAATATTGATGTTCCCGTTTGCTATAAAGCATTTATTGCACTACATGGAATAACAGACAGACGTTTAGTCACTTTGAAAACGTCATTGGCTACTACTGGAAAAGCCCATACAGAAACAAGAGTTAAACATGGAAACAGGCCTCACCAAATGAAAGCAGAGATTTTATCTAAAATTTGTCAGCACATTCAATCACTTAGAGGTCAGAAAGTCCCCTAATCTCGTCACGATAGCCGAAGGTCGTATCTTCCAGAGAACTTGAATATTTCTAAGCTGCTTAAGTTACACTTAGAAAAATTTCCTGCGAACTCTATGTCTTACGAGCAATACAGAGTAATTTTTGTCACTAAATACAACATTAGCTGACATTTCACACATTAAATCAGAAATTTCCAATGAAAAAGATGCAAGTAAATTAGATAATTTTGAGAAGGATAAACAAAATTTGATTTGAAAGAATGAATTGCACAAGAGAAAAGGACAGAAATTTTATGAAGTAAAACGGGCTGCACGTCTAAAATCCAGGAAGTAAGAGTATAAAGAAGCTATCTGCATGGATTTCCAAAAGAATTACCAGTTCCAAACTTTTGAACTATTGAGGGCTATTATCGTCGACAGCTGCCCTTTTATTCTTGTAACATACATACGCTGTCAACAGGAAGACATGTATGATCAAAATATTTAAAGTAAAGGCTCTGATGAAGTTTGCTCTAAGATATGGCACCACTGTTTGAATATTGTACCAAACTGCGTTAGTGAACTCCGTATTTTCTATGATTCTTGTTCCGGACAAAATAGGAACTTTACAGTATTTAGATTTTGTCATTATGTAGTACATACTAAGAAGAGATTGATGCTCAGTGGATCAGATTTCCCACTCGTACCTGGAATGTGACAAAAACATGGGACTTGTCAATCAGAGAGCAAGGTGTGAAGTACCCGATGACTGGAGGCAAGAGATTGCGAATTCTAGGAGGAAACCAAACCATTCATCATTGTAAACTGTAAACAGCTAAAGGCAATGTAGAAGGAATTACAAATTTTGAAAAATGTTTGTTCTCCAACTGCTAGAGAATATTTCAGTCTTCCTTCCACTAATGATGAGTCACAAGAAGTCAATAACAGTGAATGAGACAATTTTATAGTTCAATCTATTCATTCACAATGGAAAATTCAGTGCAATCAGATTAGTTTGTAGATTTGTTTTTCAATAATTGTTTGGAACAATGAACACTCAAAGATAAAAATATTTATCATGGATCAACAATATTTATAACCTTTAAAAAGAATACCCTACACGAAAGTAAACATGCGCTACATTGTTTGAAAATATTATGCCTGATTCCATTACCAACATATATTCAATTAAATTATGACATTGTTCGTTCTTCCAGTTTATAAAATGTAGCAAAGTAGACTTTTTGCAGTTTTGCATTGTTGTAATTCATAAAATCAAAACAATATTTTGTCACATATTTGCTTCATAATGGTACATTCTTGTGTGATAAAAAAGTTAACAATAAACTATATGTTTCAAGTCCTCAAACTTTAAATTTCATTTATCTCAAAATTATTCTGAATGGACCTTGTTCGTTATTCCCGTGTACCCTTCATTTGTAAATATGTTTTATTACGGTGTCAACTTCGAATTTTCTTTGCTTAAAAAACAAAGGTATAAGTTTCTGTATAGTTTTTACATTGTTTTCTAGCATTCTGTTTTATTTATGTATTTGTGAGAAGATAAATTAAGTCTAAAATTATTCATTTTTATTTAAATTTACCATAATCATGTTAAAGAGCATATACATATTAGTTTCGCATTTTAACGAAGTTTAGAGATAAAGCCTTGTTATGCTGCAGAAGATTGTTCCGAGATTTCCTTTCGAGAAATTCAAATGCAAAGGAAATGAAAAGTACATAATACATAAAAAATGAAATTATTTTCGAACTCAGGACATCAGTTTCCATACAAATGACATACTTATTGTTTACAACAGAACCGTTATTCCCTAGTATTATGTATGCAAAAAGTCTTTAAAAAGTTTCCAGTTTATACTTACAGTTGCATCTCTTTCTTGAGCCTTGACAGCACTTTACAAGTTTATTCATTATTTCAGAGAATACAGGCTTCATTATGAGGTATATTATATATAGAGGTGGAACTTAAAGTGAGAGGATTCGATGCGACATCGGGATGGGAATCCGGTGTGGCTTAGTGGATAGAGCATCAGCATGTAGAGCTGAAAACCTGGGTTCAAATCCTGGTGCCAGAGAGAATTTTTCTCTGTTCCACTCATCTTTCATCATTTCGTTCATTATGAGGTGCTGTACATTGATAAAGAAGATGAACTGAAGTAGCAATGTTAGTAGATGTAGAAGCGCTTTGGAAAAGTTGATCATGTTTAAGATGATATTGGAGAGTACTTGTGCTTCCATGTAACTGAAAGGTTTTCTGCATTTCTTACAAAACTTTTTTTGGTCTCATCTTTTCATAGTTATTTAATTTATATGAGAAACTTTACCAAGTTTTTCACACAGGGGTTCATGACCTATATTTGTAATAATTAAAATTCACAAAATTATTTAACACTAAGTACACTGATCTCTGAATAACCAGCAGTCACGCACAATCTCTGAAAGTGAACTGATAATCTAGAGGCACTGAAAGCTGAGCTTTTACATTTTCATAAACAACTAATAGTCAATGTAATGTGCATGTGATGAATTAAAAGAATTCAATTCCACGAAATACCATGACTAGTATCATTAATGATTTTTCAATTGCAAATTTCCATCTACCTTTGGGTGGTTATTATGACAAAGAACATGTCCGCAAATAAAATACAATATACAGCACATCCTTTCCATAGTTTGTGAAAGTGAATGATAGCATAAGTTACGTTTTTAAAGAAGAAAGCTATTACGGAGGGATTTGTGTGCAGTTTTACTTACTGTATTATTGGTTTTAGTTTTGTGAAACAAGAAGATAAGAACATCAGTCTATCAATCATAACTTAAGAGTTTACCGCACCAATTGATATACAGAGTTTGTGCTACACAGACTTCATAAGACAATTATGTTTCCTTCACCAGACTATAATTTTAATTGGTTTGATTAATCGATTAATACAATTTAATATCTTAATCGGATTTAAATTCACAGCTCTACAAATTACACTAACTGAATCGTCAATTCTTTACATAGTTATGTCACTATTATCAAATATCAATTTACGTTTCTCATTGGAAATGGATTAATAGATGACATGGACTTTGCAGAGCAGTTCATGGACTCTGCAACATTAGATGAGAAGCCCTGCCTGCACACTATACCTTCAGTGGTCCAGTGCTGCTGAAAGATGACATTTCTAAGTGCCATATAGGAAACTACATACATCAAAAAAAGTTTTGCATCACCTCGGTCCCAAGAGTTCCTGAACTTTGAGGTTGAATGTTTATATTGAATCAATAACATAGCCCCTTAGATTATTCATAGATGTCACTAAATCTGCACAAAAACGTAAACCATGCATGAGCCATTTTTATGTAAAGATTCAGGAACTCATGGGACTGAGGTGATGCAAAACCTTTTTTGATATGTGTGTTTTACATAATGTGTTAACACTCGATTTGTAAATAGATTTGGAACTTATTTGATTAATGTTTAATTTTGTCATGAAAATGTTAAAAAGTATAAAGATGACATTTATGAATTCAATTAAGAAAGATATTATCTGCTGTTTCAGTGCTGTTATGGTTAATGGAGAGAAAATCAGTCTGAAAGACTGCATCATGGTGGAGCCCATCGACCCTACAAAGGCCCTCTTCATTGCTCGGGTTGTGTACTTATTTGAAGACAAAACCGGAGCAAAGCGTGTTCATGGCCACTGGTTCTGGTAAGTTTGTAAAACTTCTAGATGTTTGAAGTAAGCATTTGCATTATGCAGGTTTACCTGAAATGAGAAGTAAAGGCTAAAATAACTAGTACTAACGTGTGTTATATAATATAAAAAAACATTATAATCATTTAATTAGGCCTACAATTGTTACAGTATTTACAATAAATTTCATTATAATGTTTTCTAACTCTTCAATTGTTAAAATTTCAAATATTTATGGATTTATTACCGTCAGAATTACTTATCAATAATCAAACATTAAACCAATATATTATTACATGAAATGGTACATAATGTAATAATATAATGGTTTAATGTTTGATTATTGATAAGTAATTCTGACGGTAATAAATCCATTCATATTTGAAATTTTATTATTACACTTATCGGATCCAACATGCCTTTGAAATTCTTCAGTTGGTGTTTTTCCATTCATTTGAATCTGAACCACACTGAAACTCGGCATTGAAAATTTCTTCTCTCTTCTTCATCGTTCCCCATAATGAAATAGTTGGAAAATCATGCTTTTTTACCGTATGCAATATTGTTATTTGAGGATTAGCTTCGACATCCCTAATTATTTTCACTCCCTGTCTGATAATTAATTTCTTCTGTTTAGTCAGTGTTGCATAAACAGCATAAATTAACAAAAAAAAAAAAAAAAAAAAAAAAAAAAAAAGAACTCGGAATGATCGATTGAGATGTGCTATTGAATATGCCAGTACTATCCATTATTGAAAATCAAGCCGATATTTTGTGCTTCATTATCACAAAATTCACTTGAAAAGTATTCCTTAAAAGCAGGATTTTCCTTAAATCGGGTTTCTTTAAAAGTGGGAATTAATTACATTATTCTTATGGTAATTTGGTTGAGACTTAACAGATTATTCCTTAAAAACGAGAGTGTTAGAACGGGATTTTACTGTATATGCAGTGGCTCAATTTGTCTAGGTACGTGTTTATATTTTTTTGGATATGTTTTGCTTGGCTGCCCCAAGCAGCTAGATCCATTCAGATCTTGATTGATGTTAACCCTTTAACGCTGGAATAAAGAAAATTACCGAATATGTTTTCATCATAAGAATTAAGTTTGTAGCTGTCTGTCAACGATATTCACAAAATATTTCGTTCGTATGTTATGCTGTTTGGTCACTAGGAACTGTATTCATATGATCACACTAGGTGGCGTTAATGTTAGCAAATTTGTTATATTTGTCTCGGAGTTGATATCCAGTAAAAATATTATTAGCATCATTTATAAATATAATATTTGCAACTGATAACGATTTCAGACCACAAAATACTCTACAAAAACATTCCTTTCGAAACAATTTTCTGTAATTATGAGTTTCTCGGATCAGTTAACAAGAAATAAAATAACACATATTTGTCACATTTCGTTAGAAGTTATATCATACATAGTATGCTTCTAGTGTTGCTACAGAACAAATAATATCAATAAAAAAAGTTGTAGGGTATCAAAAAAGGAATATTTTGAACATATTTTCAAATACTATGCCTTTCGTTTATAAAGGGTGTGCCAGTGAGTCTGTTTTTTAAAATGACCTCATGTACTTATTTCCCCATTTTTTAATTCTTCAGGTCTCAGTACGTACAAAATCATTTTTTTTTTTTTTTTTGCCATTTATAAGCTATTGTTTTATAAAAATTACCTCTTTTGATGACAATGTATGTGTACTGATCAAAGGGAAATTTTAATGCTTCAGTACATCAATTGCAGACAAAAGCTAATAGAAACAAGTGAATAAAGTTAATAAAAACAATTGAATAACAATGGTTATTTCATTCCAATATCTCCCTGAAAATAATTAATCATTGCAAATCTTACATAGACTTTATGATATGCAACAGTAGATTCTTCACTCAACAGTGCATATTACCGTGAAATCCTTGCCACCAAGTCACTCAATTGAGTGCACTCCTTGTATAATGGCAATTGACTTAATATATGTCGAACATGGAGTCAGACCACAAAGGGAAAAACACTAGAGGAGAATAATTCAATCTGGTTCTGTGGATTGAACTTCGGCGTAGCTCAGTGGCTAGATCACTTGGTACGTAGAACCAAGGACCCGGGTTCGATCCCCGGTGCCAGAGCGAATTTTTCTACTTTAATAACCATTGTTACCATAACAGATATATTTTGTAGGACCAAAACTTAATCTTTACATGGATCAAATTAAGTGCTGCTATTTTCATGTATAAAGTTAATAATAATAATAATAATAATAATAATAATAATAATAATAATAATAATAATAATATACAGCAATTTTATATTTCAGTTTAATAAGGATATACATTCTTATTCTACAAGACAAAAAGAAAATATGTTTTCTTCTCAGCATGGCTCAGTCTGGAAGGTCAAAACAAATTAAAGATGGTGAAAAGGGTCTTGATATTGTATCGACAATAAGAGAAAACCCACATTTATCGACTTGTCAGCTTGCAGTTGACCACGATGTCAGCCGAAAATCCATATGCGTCTTAATGAAGGCAGTCAAATGGCACCCCCACAAGGTACATCTGCTACAAGAAATTAGTGAAAATGACTTGCATAGACGTACCAAATGAGTTGGCTCATGTGTATCACATGGGACTCGCATTCGGGAAGTCCGAGGTTCGATTCCCGGACAGACTAATCTGACTGTGGTTTTTCCGTGATTTTCCACAGTTACTTAGGCAAATGCTGGATTTGAATTTTCATTGTCATGGTCCATTTTCCCTTCCCCTCCCGTGTAGAAAAAGAATTTAGATTTCATATCATATCATTCAACTTCCTCATCTCATTCCATAGACATATTCAGGTCAAGACGCATATTTTCATCCGCTTACGGGAGGGGGCGTCCTGTCTGCAACCGTTCCTGGGTTCCCAGCCTTCTACAATATCTCTGCCAGGATTAATTCCTTAAGAGCACTTCCAAGGGTGCTTCATCACCTTGGAAGGGTCATTGGAATAGATCCTGTGCTGCTTGGTCACCTTCTGATATGAACTTGGAGCGGGGGAGGGTAGGAGGCCCCATTGGGTGAGCAGGTGAGGGGGTCACATGTGGTTGGTGGGCTGGTACACCCTCATTCTCATTCATTTCATACAATTCGGGGTGCACAATAGGCCTCAGTATGGCCGACGTGCAAAGGGTCGTCCTAACCCACCCATAGCCACCATGACCTAACCTAACCTAACCGTCATAGACATACTCAGTTTGCTGAAACCCTCAATGGCATACTCAACCAAAACCCTAACCTCGTGAAAAAAAAAAAAAAAATCATATTCATCGATGAAGCTACTTTCTGTCTAAATGGTAATGTAAATCGTCACAACTGCCATTACTGGGCTAAAGAGAATCCCCTTTGGATGATAGAACATCATACACAGCGTTCACAAAAAGTAAATATGTGGGCTGGTATAATTTATGACACATTTATAGGCCCATTTTTCATTGATGGCAACTTAAATTCCGAACTGTATTTAAGCATTCTGCAGAATGAAATAATTTCAGCTTATAGTACTTTATTCCCTGGACAAGGAGAAGGAATTCAAGATCATATCTTATTCCAGCAAGATGGTGCCCCTGCATATTATGGAAGGGAGGTGGTGAATTATTTAAATCAAATATTTCCAGAAAAAGGTATAGGCAGAGTCGACCTGGTTGGCAAGTTGGTATAGCGCTGGCCTTCTATGCCCAAGGTTGCGGGTTCGATCCCGGGCCAGGTCGATGGCATTTAAGTGTGCTTAAATGCGACAGGCTCATGTCAGTAGATTTACTGGCATGTAAAAGAACTCCTGCGGGACAAAATTCTGGCACATCCGGCTATGCTCATATAACCTCTGCAGTTGCGAGTGTCATTAAATAAAACATAACATTTAACATGATTGTATAGGCAGAAGAGGAAGTATTGAATGGCCGCCAGGATCTTCTGATCTGAACCCATTAAATTTTTTCTTGTGGAGATATTTGAAGTGGAGGGTCTACCAGGAGCAACCATGAGACCTTAAAGACTTAAAATGAAGAATTAGGGATGAAATATAGTCGAACAGTATTGCTGAGAACCTTAAACAATTTCAAAGACAGATTTATGTATTGTTTGGCAGTAAACGGAGGCTATTTTGAGCTCTTTTTGTGAACTCAAATCAACATGTGATACAACACAACAATGCTAATTTGGATTTTAATGGGTTTTCTTGCTTTAAAATCCATGTATTTTATTACTATTGTAGTTAAATTTCAATGATGCATATCCTACAATGTGTCTTTTTAAAATTGTAAATGTAAGTAATATTAATATTGTTATTCATTTGTTTTATTAGCTTCATTCACTTGTTTCTATTAGCTTTTGTATGCAATTGTTTAATCCAAAGCCTACTCAAATTGATGTACTGAAGCATTAAAATTTCCCTTTGTTCAGTACACATACATTGTCATCAAAAGAGGTAATTTTTACAGAACAATAGCTTATTAAATGGTAGTAAAAATATGATTTTGTACTTACTGAGACCTGAAGAATCCAAAAATGGGAAAATAAGTATCTGGTGCCATTAAAAAATAATAAAAAAAAGACTCATTGGCACACTCTTTATAAACGAAAAGCATAGTATTTGAAAACATGTTCAAAATATTCCTTCTTTGATACTCTACAACTTTTGTATAAAAAGTTTCTTCATAAAATTAAAAATAAAGTTACAATCATTGTTCCATACTTTTTACTTACTCTGTATATGCTAATCCCATGTTAAATGTTCATCAACAGCCAAACCTAAAAATTTGGTTGATGCAACTTTTTGTATTACAGAATCATTAAACTTTGATTGTTTCGGAATATTAAAATTAATAGACAGTTTAGTAAAACTAGTATATTTATAGTTTTATTCACATTCGAAGTAAGTTTATTTGCACTTAACCAATTTTCAAACAGTTCTTTAGTGGAGTCAGCAATATAAAATACATTAGTGTCATCTGCAAAGAGAGTGGCAGTTCACTCTAAATGGAGGAATTTTATGCTATCAACATTAAATCAAACCTTTTTCCAATCTTCATTGCTGTCTCTTTGTGTTAAAGCGGAGAAATTAGGAGTTCTGAAAAGTTACTCTAACCGTCTTTGTCCAGTCAGTCTCTATAGTGTAATGCCTATCATAGCTGTCAGGGGATCTTAAGTTCCTGAAATCAATCCCCGTGAGAGTGATAAAAGTCCTTACTACTTCCCTGGCGTACTGTTAATTATAATTCATTAAATTAAATTAGCTCATAAATTAAGTTACTACTTCACCTTATAGATTTATCTAAATTTAAATAAATATGTAGTGAAGAATATTGCTGGAGAACCTTTTAAGTGTAGTGTAAATATTTGTAATTTAAATTTATGTATTGTATTGATTAAGGCTGGTTGAGTGGAAGAGAAGGCCTTATGGCCTTAACTCTGCCAGCGAAAATAAAACATTATTATTATTATTATTATTATTATTATTATTATTATTATTATTATTATTATTATTATAACATATGTTGTAGGTATGAGTGAATCTGAAAATGCATGCGCATAAGTTGTTCTTATAACTATTGTCATTTTTTGTTACTTTCATGATACATACATTACACATCCTATTCATTCACTTATTCATTCATTCATTCATAGTGTTCTGCCCAAGGGCATATCTTTCATTGCAAACCCAGCATTCTCCAGTCTTTCCTATTTTCTACATTCCTCTTTGTTTCCGCATATGATCCATATATCTTAATGTCGTTTATTATTTAATATCTTCTTCCTCGAACTCTTCTCCCATTCACTATTCCTTCCAGTGTGTCCTTCAGTAGGCAGTTTCTTCTGAGCCAGTGACCCAGCCAATTCCTTTTCCTCTTTCTGATCAGTTTCAGCATCTTTTTTTCATCACCCTCTCTTTCCAACATAGCTTCGTTTCTTATTCTGTCTGTTCACTTCACACGCACCATCCTTCTTCATATCCACATTTCAAATGCTTCTAGTCGCTTCTCTTCACTTTGACACATGGTAATCATAACTATTTCTGAAAATTTTCATTTACATGTCTACGCTTAATATATCGGTAACAGTTATGAATGTTATGCCTTATGACATGTTATAAATCATACATATTAGTTTACAGTGTTGGTACATGAAATATCTAAAAATTTCGGAATATGTATTATATGACTTTCTTGTGTTAAATTCTATCGTACCTGGTTTACATGTTTCGACCTTTTATGGGTCATCCTCAGAATTCAGTGATTCCGAAGTGATACAGTGTTAAAAGTTGTGTAATCAAGATGTATATATCTAAAAAGTATTAATATACAAGAAAAGGAACAAAGACAAGCTATAATAAAATTATGAATTAATCTGCAACTCATACTCTGCTAAATTGCCAGGAAAGTGCCCATGACACTGGTGGCATTCCCCCTTTGAATGGCAATAGAAATGTGCTGTCGAAAGAAATCTGCAGACTGAGGTTCCCCTGTGACATGCATAAGTTTTCTACTAATGTCCACAGATAACTCTTTGGCTGCTATGCACCAAGCTCCAATTGTTTCAACAACAAACACGAAACAAGATAATGGTCAATGAAGTACAGTAAAATCTCTCGTAACTAGTACCCAAGTAACCGCCAATACCAAAACAACGGCACTTTTGACTGGGCCAAAAAAGAAAGTTTAAATCTGCCACATTGCCACAGTCTGGGGTGTCAAGTTTTGCCGCATTAGGAAGTTCGGACAGACTTTCGTTTTCAGTGAATATTCGAACCTAAAATTAATGTAGCTATTATTTGTGTTGTGTGATGTGTTTGTATTATTTGTATTGTGTGATGTGTTTTAATAAGGAAAATCCACACAGTTTTTATGTTTATTCAGTTATGAATAAGTGATAGAGAAATAAGCTTCACATGGATGTAATTTTAACATTTAGCACCATGAAATAGGAACATTTTTTTTGTATATAACGGTATTTATTTAATTATCCTGCAAATCTCATATCTGGAACTAGTCTGGTCCTTTTGGTGCCGGTTAAGAGGGATTCTACTGAATTGTCATGTATTTATGGTCTAAAAGTTGCACACATTATCTGAAACTGCTGTTATTTATACAGTCGGGGTTGTGACACAGTTCTTGGAGAGACTTCCGATCCAGATGAACTTTTCGTAGTGGATCAGTGTGAAGATTTTGAATTATCAGCAGTCGTGAGGAAGGCTACAGTTACTCAGAAAGTTATACCCAGCAACTGGTCGCAACTTGGAGGCTTGGAATTACCTTCTGAAGTTGTTCCAAAGGATGATGGCAAAGAGTTCTTCTTTCAGAAACAGTAAGTTCTGTAATTACACCTGGTGTTCAATGTTGCAACATCTTTGTTTTTCATATGCATAAATATATTAACATACATTTCTTTTGAACATGTAAACACAGCAAACTTACGGTTATCTGGGTTAATAGAAACCTAAAAACTCATGGATAAACGAAAAATAAGGATAATCAGAAACACATACGAGGGTCATTTCATAAATAATACACAGGTTGGCAGAACTGTGAAGTGGATGACTCAACACCAATGAAAATTACATCAGTTGCAGTTGAAGGATTAAGGAAGAAGCACGTGTGTTCGTTTCATTCATAGCATACTCTGTGTTTAGGTAATGAGCACTAGAAATAGAGCCACTTCACAGTTCTACCAACCTGTGCATTGTTTATGTAATGAACCTCGTAATTGTCAGAAATTGACGCTCATTTGAAAGGCATCATACAGTAGAACCTCTATTTAACATTTTTCTGGGGATACGGAATAATTAGTCTTAAATGGGAGTTTATGCTAAATAGGGGTTAAAATGCTATTTTTGTTTAAAAATGTTTGAATACTTTTGCAAAAATGCAATGTATGTGCAAAAATCTGCAATAAGTAAATTATGGACAACACTGTACAATAAATGGAAAACATAGGGGGAAGCTGGATGGCAATAAGTCTTCATCTTGACATCTCAGATATCTTAGCATTTTGATTTTTTGGGAAAATTTTAGAACATGGATTGCACCTACCAAATTATGTCTTAAAATACTAAAAAGAGCAGATTTGTCTGCGCTTGTTGAATGCGCATCATTATATTTACGAAAAGGCACTTCTCAGTGCCAATAATTTATTTTGTGTGCACAAGGTTGGAATTTTGAAGTAAGAGGGAAAGGGTGCAATCCATGTTCTGGAGTTTATCCGATTTTTTTCCATTTTGCGAATTAAATTCACTTTTTCTGCGAGAAAGCGTTTTCCTCTTCATTGCCATTGTTTTCTAGTGATATGTACAATAACGGTGAAAATTCCATCTCTTCAATGGTGACACCACACTCCTCAATGAGCACAACAAAGACAAGAAGCAATTGTCATGGATGGCTGCTACATCTGTCATTGAATGTCATTGGTTTTCGCAAAGAGCGGGAATTAGCAGACTGTGTTCTGTTCTGCTGTGTATTATTCTACTTGTGATTGGTTCTCGCAAAGGGCGGGAATTAGCAGACTGCTTGTGTTCTGTTCTGCTGTGTATGTGTTATTCTGCTTGTGATTGGTTCTCGCAAGGGGAATTAGCGGACGAATAGGAATGCAGCTTCATGTACATGTGATGAGGGAGGGGGAGTTATATGGAGATGAGGCAGCAGCGTTGCTAAGTCATTGATTCTTAAAAAAATTTGTATTTTATGTGTTGAATCAAAATGCATTTATTTTTGTATTAGTTTAGATTTTGAAAAATCACTTAAAAACAATGCAAACAAGTAAAATTAAATCGAATATGAAAATACATTAATCATATGTAATAATTATTGGGACTATGAAATTTCAACATTAAATGCAGAAAACGTTAAATGGAGGTTGGCTAAAGCCTAAATCGGGGTTCTACTATATATATATATATAATTTACTCACATAATAGATGCCATCACATAATGGATGCACCTCAATTTTTGACAGTAATATGTAGGGCAAATGGGCAAACATACATAATTTTCAACTGGAATATGCGAGTTTTTAAGATAATTTACCAATGGTGAAAAAGAATATTTTCATCTTTTGTTTCAGTTTTTCTTAGCCATACACTTTCAGAGATATTAGCAGTGTTCTATACTTACACACTACAGTTACAGTGACATTGTGTACATTGAGATTTCCAAAATGTATTTTCCATAGAGTGCTTCATAATCGATATTATATGAATAATTTTTTTTTAATTATGTACTTTTGCAATGAATAACATGAATATCATATAAACATCACTAGTTTCTTATATCTTTAGTCTTCTCTTGTATTTCTCATGAATACGAGGTGTGTTCAAAAAATATCGAACCTTAATTTTTCCCGCGAAAACAAATGAAGCATGGGAGGCATCCTTCGATGGAGTTGTGTAGGTAACATTCATGCACAGACGTGAATTTTCCCGCCTGCAGAAAGCTTCAGTCACTGGCAGTCGGTCTATGAATGTGGAAGTGTAGTGAGCACCTGTCGGATTGTCAATTGACGAAACGACCTTTGCATCAAATTTGGCAAAAGCTTGGCGATACCCAAGTGGATACTATTCACAAGATCCAACAGGCTATCAGGAACAATGCCATGAGCATCTCACGGATAAAGGAATGATACAACCACTTCAAAGATGCCGCACATCAGTGGACAGCAAACTGCATCCCAGTAGGCCCTCAACAAGGCAAAAGACAATTTCATTGACCAAGTGTGGACTTTGGTCATGCAGAATCGTCGTATTACAGTCCGAGAACTTGCGAACAAGGTGGAGGTAAGCATTGGATTGGTACATTCAATTTTGACCTGACCTGTGAGCAGTAACAACTTGGTAACTCCATCATGATAATGCACTCGCCCATTCTTCACATCTGATTCAGATTTCCTTGACCAAATACAACATTTCTGTGGTTCATCAGCCTCCCTACTCCCCCGACATGGCTCTGTGTGATTTTTGGTTATTCCCCAAGTTGAAAATTCTGCTGAAAGAGATCCGATTTGAATCAAGAGAAGACATTATGTGGAACACAATGGCCCAGCTGAACATCATTCCAAAAGATGTGTACCAGAAGTGCTTCCAACATTGGCAGGACACTTTGAGAGAAGTTTGTGCATTACCAAGAGGATTACTTTGAAGAAGATTAGAGTAAATATATTGTGTATGAATAAATGTATTTTTGTCGACCAAAAGTTCGATATTTTTTTAACACACCTCTTTTGTGTATTTATTTAGCTTTGATCCTTAGTTCTATTAAAGTTCGTAAAATATAGTTTGTTACTGGGTTATTTCACTATTTTTCTTGGATAGTAGGCCTGAATAGGCAGTTCCATTTCATTCCAGTGTTACTGCTAACTGTTGTAATTGAATGTAATTGTGCAAATTATACAATTTGGTAATTTGCTGAATTTCTTTCAGAAGAGTTCCTGTTACATTAGTGTACTTATTAAAGGCTTCCTTTCGAAGATCAGAGGATTAGAGCCTATTATTAAAATTTGACAGTCCTGTACAACAGACTCTGAAAGGGGATATAGATAATTATTATCCTCCAGTTATAAATATCTGAATTCCAGATTTACCTCCTCTTTTCAGATATGACTGGATACATGCCCGATTTGAAGACTTGGCTACTGACCCACCTTGTCTTAAAGACGAGTTAAGATACAGGTTCGTACTTCTTGTTGCTGGTGTATTTCTTTCTTATAGTTTTGTGTGGATTTTTTATACAGTAGATTTTGTACTTCTGTGGACCAGTGGTTATGTAATGCTGCTGTACATTTTACATATAAGTAGTGCCACTTAGATATTACTGTTCATAAATTAAATATGAGTAACAAGCGATTTGGCTACAAATATGCTTGTGTGAACAATGTTAGCTTAAAAAAAACCTTGGGACTTACGTTGTATTTAGATTTACAAGATTTATATGAGCTCTTGCATGCTTTTCAAATACTGACAAAAACTTGGCTACTACTATTGGAACACTCTTTAATCACAATCATGTAGACTTAATTACATGTTATTGATAGAAGATGGCAGTACGGACGTGGACAAATTATTAGACTAAATATAATTACGTATTTGCATACATCTTTATTTGTTTTAAAACGGGATACAGTTACATAATGCATGATCTGTGATAACATTTATTCATATTAATATTTTGGATGCATTCCATTTTCCTTGGTGATCATGAGTATTTCAAGCTTTCTTGGCATGCTTTGTATAATATTTATGTGACACCAACCTTTAGTGGTAATGTTTAATTTTTTGAATTCCTTCTTAACAAAAGACGAGAGATTATCAGGTCTCTTTCCTGGCCAATTAATATTGTTTTGGTGTGGAAATCCTGAAGAAATTTCGAAACTATCTTTTCTACAGGGTGTTTAAAAAATACGGGGCATAATTTCAGGTATGTATTTCCCATATGTAGACAATCAAAATAGTTCATTACAACATGTGTCCGGAAATGCTTTATTTCCGAGTTATGGCCTTCACAACATTGAAATTCACCGGAACGTTTTTCTTTCCGCAGGTCGTTGCCGTCAAAGGAGACATTAAGAGGGCACTCTGACAGTTCATTCCGAGGCGAAGGTTACATTCAGTGTTGTGTAGGCGTTAGACTGTGCGACATGTATTCAAATCAAGAGCTGGCAGAGATACACTTCATGTACGGTAAGGCGGATGGCAATGCTGCGCTGGCTCGTTGTTTGTACCAGGAGAGGTACCCACAGCGACAATGTCCAGATCGGAAGACATTTGTACATGTCCATTACCGTCTGTGCGAGTATGGAAAATTTAACTCTCCTGGTTTGGGAAGGGGATGACCAAGATCTACAACTCCAGAAGTACAGGATGAGATTCTGGAGGCTGTGAACATGACTCCTTCTATCAGCACACGAAGGATAGCGTTGCAAGTCAATGTTCCTCATATGACTGTCTGGAGACTGTTGAAAGAATATCAATTGTATCCTTATCATTTGCAACGTGTACAGGCCCTGTCACCAGCAGATTACCCTGCACGAGTTAGGTTCTGTCAGTGGTTCTTGCAGCAGTGTGGTGTAAATCCGAACTTTCCTGTCTTAGTATTATTAAATTTACAGATGAAGCACAGTTCACACGAGATGGCATAACAAATTTCCACAATCAGCATGTATGGGCGTATGAAAACCCACGTGCAACTGTTCCATCTCATCACCAGGTGCGGTTCTCCCTCAACATGTGGGCCGGTATCATTGGTGATCGATTAGTTGGACCCCATGTACTTGTAAACAGACTTACGGGGCAGGCGTACACAAACTTCCTGGAAAACACCATACCTCATGTTTTAGAAGACACTCCACTGATCAATCGTCAACACATTCACTTCTTGCATGATGGCGCTCCTGCACACTTCAGTCGTACGGCTCGCCGGTACTTGGATCGAAGGTTTCCTGATCGATGGATAGGTAGAGGTGGCCCAATTGCTTGGCCTCCACGCTCACCTGATCTGAACCCTCTCGATTTCTACTTGTGGGGCCATTTAAAATCATTGGTTTATTCGTGTCCGGTGCCTGATTTGGAATCCCTTCGGAATCGAATTGTGGCATGTTCTGAGGACATACGCAATACTCCTGGAGTTTGGGATCGTGTTCGCAGGTCAATGAGACATCGATGTGAGGTCTGTATTCAAGCAGGAGGTGGACATTTTGAACATCTTCTATAATGACAACGACCTGCGGAAAGAAAAACGTTCCGGTGAATTTCAATGTTGTGAAGGCCATAACTCGGAAATGAAGCATTTCCAGACACATGTTGTAATGAACTATTTTGATTGTCTACATGTGGGAAATACATACCTGAAATTATGCCTCGTATTTTTTAAACACTCTGTATATGAAGCACCATCTTGTTTGAATACGTCATTATCAGTGATAGGAGCCTTCTCTGTCACAATATATTGAAATAGTAATAGGATCAGTGTTGTGAACATGATGTGCTAATTTACAAAACTATAGAAAGATAAACTTAAAAAAAAATGTTATATTGTATGTTTATTCTAATAATTCGTCCACATTTGTACAGACGCAGAAACATTTGTGACACCTGAATTTTCCAAGTTCCAGTTACAACATACTGCGCATGGAAAATTCAGGTGACCCAAATTTTGTTTCTGGGTCTGTATGTGTATAAGCACTACATTCTGAAATGCAGTGCCTACCACCACTACACGGCTGCTGATACACATTACGTATGTCACATTACTAGTAATTCATAATTATTTTACAATAATTCTTAAGGTGTGACTTGGATATATAAAATATTATGGTGTACTTTCAAATTTAGATTTATTTATTTAATACATTAGATTATTACTACATTAGACATTGTAAACTGAAAGAACAGAAGCTCGTGCTCGGGCACAGTTCAGCTTAGTTATACAAAATATTTTACAAAATTGAACAGTGTTCATTCAGCACAGTAACATTATTATTGAGTAAAATACAGATAGCATGTAATAACTGTATTTCAATATTTTAATTTGTTTTGTCTTCCTCAGATTCTGTGCCTCCTGTGAGCGGTTGTATCTTCAACAAAAATTTTTGAGACCAACTATTGGTGAAAAATTAGGAATTACTAATGAAAATCGAGAGGTAAGGTAACTTGTTCTCATGGTACTTCATTACTAATAAATTATTAGGCTTTAACACCTAGCCTAAATAGATTATAGCCTGAAATGGAAAAATTCTGGAAGGTGGCATTTTTTTTCTGTTTCCTGAACTTATTGGGAATAACTTCGTGACATAATTCGGAACCTCTTTTGGCTGCGTTATGAATAATATTAATTTTTTTTTTCAAGTTAAATCTTTTCATTTTCACCAGTAAATAGTGATCGGAATTTTTTGTGACTTGAAAGTATGGAAAGTGGTACCTTGAAATGTGAAAATTAGTATCTTCAAATGCGAAAATAGTTGACTTCAAAAATAGGAGAGTTGTCAGAAAATATTGTTAACATTATTTACAATTACCATTAAAATAGAGAGAAAATGCAATTTACAGTGGAATCCCTCATCTGGTACCCAGATATCCGACAATTCCAAACAATGACACTTTTGAATAAGGAAAATAAAAATTAAAATATGGTTGAACGTCTGTAAGTAAATTATAAATTGAAGCAGTGATTTACATTTTTTAATGAGGGACCTGAATCTACCACCACTAGATTACAAGTATTATCAATGTTCACACAATTGTTGAACAAGCTAAACAAAGAAACAGCCATCTAGATTGCCAGAAGCCGCCATTTTTAAAGTGAACAAGAACCTGTGATTGTTGCACAGGTTATATGCTATATAGATGCGCAGTGTATATATACTGAGATGACGATATCACAAAATGCTTATGTTATGTGCCTGTTTCGGGTGCACAAATGGCTATTACGTGAAGAATATGTATTTTCTTACCCACTTGACAAATGTCGGAACAGTTAATTCACGACCTCGGCCCCTTTCTGAGATAGCCAGTTAGTGATCTAAGTAGGTTTGGAAACAATAGTTGCAAGATGGCAGCATCTCTGCACGAGTGTACCAATTGTGTCTTTAAATAACCTATAAAATAGTTTAACCGCCAAATTTGGTTATTTGACACTTTGTCCCATATTTGCCAGATACAAGGGATTCTACTGTATTAACTTTATAGCTCACTCAATTGTTTTCAGAGTTCTAATGACCATCGATAAATACATTATCCTCATACTGAGATATTTCGAAATAAATAATAATAAAAAAAAATCAATTCCGTCAATGTTTTTCGATAATTGATTTTCACTCGATAGTAGTAGATTCAGGGCTAACATCCTGACGTTATAAATGATAATGTTGCAAATGAATTTTGTCCTTATTTTTAAGTTGATACTGTACAATATCTCCAAAACTAAGCATTGTAGAAAGAAATGTCTTGAATAAAAGTTGCTTGATATTATGGGGGAAAGTGAATGCCATTTGTCGTGTTTTATTTGGAGGACGTTGTGATGGTCATTTGAGGGTCAATTAAATTTTTTTTAATGGGAACCTACATTTTTTATGTTGTTTTCTCATTCCTCATGAAAAACTAAAAAGCACTTTGCAATTGTTCTTACACCAATGTAAATAACAACAAAAATTATGAATGACTGTGTACGAAGAGGGCAATGAATGGTTGGATCCATTCGAAACAGTTCAGCATAACAGTAGGCAAGGAGGCAATGAGACATTGTGTCTGTTGTTTTGTTTACTTTCCACGGTAGGATGGTTTCCTTGTATCTGTCGTTAGTGTACTTGCAGCCGCCTTTACCAATACCAGCCGTAAGGTACGCAGATAAGGCACGTTGTCTTTGCAGTATAACATTTTAAGCGTACACTCGGTATATATATATATATATATATATATATATATATATATATATATATATCTATGAGGCCTCACCATCCTCATTGAATAATCAAGACTATATGTAGTCAACATGTAGATACCTATTATTGGAGAAAAATTCGTTCTGGCACCGGGAATCGAACCCAGGACCTCTCAGCTTTGTCCACTGAGTGCTCTTTCTATCTGAGCTATCCAAAACCTGATTGATGCCGGCCAAACTGTCCTCCTTTGTATCATCTATGGTCTACTATCTGAATTTTTAGACATATAAGTCATATATGTAGGAGTGCATATTTAAATGAGCTTATTTTGTGTAATTACATTTTTCTAATTTCTGCTTGGGTGGAAGAAAAGCTTTAACACTGGCAGATAAAATATATTATTATTATTATTATTATTATTATTATTATTATTATTATTATTATTATTATTGTCATCATTATTAATGTTAATGTGCATCAATAAATACATTCTCCTCACACTGTAGAACTTAGAAATAAAAATTAAGAAAAAGAAACTCGAAACATTCAATTTCGCGAACGTTTTTCGTAAATTTGGCCCAATTCGCGAAGTTTTTACTGTAAATCCCAAATTCCTGGTTTGTCGCGAGTTCAGAAACATTTGGACAAGTTCAAATATTGTTTATTTCTCCCTCAAGATTTCAGGTTTTGTGTGTATGTGTGTGTTTTTTTTCTCTAAAACAAACTCAGTCCATTTAACCATTTTTATGATTTATACATATATGATGATGTTTGAGCCCTCTATATTATTTTAAGCGTGATTTCTTCCAAAAGTCACTAATCCTGTTATTGTGCATGTCACCATGTCACTTGAAAACTCGCTTAGTTCCTAGACCAGTAGATACAAAAACTAGCCCAGTCCTTTCAGAAAAATGGACTAATGTGTTTTGGGATCACACTATGTGTGTGTGTGTGTGTGTGTGTGTTTGTATATATATATATATATATATAAATTCTTAAACTTCGTAGTCGCAATTATTCCAATCTCTATCAATAAAGTATGATTTGACCCCATTAACAGTCACATTGAGAATTAAAATAGGTAACATACTTTCATATCAACTCAAGTCAATCATTTAGCAAAGAGATTATTTCTTATTTTTCTTTGTATTGTGAACAGTGAGTTCGTCTTCTTCTTGATAACATTTTCTGGGTGTTGACTGCTAATTTGTCACTGCTCATGGCTCTATATAAAGTACCATCTTAAAAGATGAGCAAGACCGAGGATATCTGGATCGTGAGGCAATAGCTCGGAAAAGGCTGTTATAATAGGAAAGTCATTTTGAATGCCTGAAGATATTAAAAAAGCAGAACCTAGGACAATTTGTGTTTATGTAAAAGCTTAAATCTTTCTTAGGAATTTTAAAATAGGATATGTTACAAAAGTTGTTTTAGGATGCAGACAAATCAAAACCTGTACAACTCTTTTAAATTTCTTTTCCACTACCATCATTACTACTACCGTCCACACCTGTGGAGTAACGGCTAGCGCGTCTGGCCACGAAACCAGGTGGCCCAGGTTCGATTCCCGGTCGGGGCAAGTTACCTGGTTGAGGTTTTTTCCGAGGTTTTCCCTCAATCCAATATGAGCAAATGCTGGGTAACTTTAGGTGCTGGACCCCGGACTCATTTCACCAGCATTATCACCATCTCATTCAGACGCTAAATAACCTGAGATGTCATAAAATAACCTCTTAAAAAATTACTGTTACCATTGCTACTGCTATTGCTATTATAGGTAATTAAATGAGCTGAAAATGCAGAACTACCCATTTCTTTTGTTTGCACAACTACCCATTTCTTTTGTCTCCAGAACCGACTGTACTTTCTTTCATCTGTAGAACTGCTTGTTCCTTTTGTCTGAAAACTGCCCGTCTTCTTTCTTTTGTCTTCAGAACTGCCTGTTTCTTTTGTCGGTAGAACTGCCTGTTGCTTCTTTCTTTTGTCTGTACAACTGCCTATTCTTTCTTTTATCTTTAGAACCTCTTATTTCTTTCGTCTGCAGACTCATCTTTTCTTTCTTTTGTTTGCAGAATTATCAGTTTCTTTTGTCTGCAGAACCGCCTGTTTTTTCTTCTGTTTTCTCTTTCTTCCTCTCCCTCCCTCTCTCTATCCCTCTCCCTCTTCCCATCTCTCCCCCTTCCCCTGCGCCTTCCCCAGCTTCCCTTCTCTGTTTACTCTCTCTCTCTCTCTCTCTCTCTCTCTCTCTCTCAAGTTTATCATATATTTTACCCAAAACCAGAATTTTTACTTTTTCCATGGCCAAGCACATATCAGAGCACATCAGATCATTGTGATCTATGCCTTGTTGTTTAAATTCTAATTATATCGTGTTTTGAATCAACATACCCTTCTTACCCCATTTAACTGCATAATACTTCTCTTCAATTTCACCATTGGTAGTCCTCTATCAGATCCTCATTTTTGCTAACATTATTTGAGGCGGGTTCTGGAATAGGGACACATAGGCTTATGTGCCCTTCTTCTAAAGATTGCATTAATTGACCACTTGAGTTCATAGAAATATACCTACCACTTTTCGTTTCTTGACTTTGCAACAGCGGGGCAGGAGAGCTGTTTATGCAATGATGCTAGGGATCAGGATCGAGCGTCTTGTGTGCATTGACAATTCACTTCTCACAGGTATATCATTCAGTCCATATGCCGTTGTGCAGTTGGTTCGACCGTTTACAGATTGAGGCTTATAGAGCATGTGCTTATTGGTGGTAGTGTTTTATGTGTAACAGTTTAAAAACTTATCTTGTAATTATATTATTATTAAATAATGAAAGATACTTGGAGTAATTCTGTTCTGTTATTGCTTCATGGAAACTCTTACTTCTATTGTTTCATGGAAACTCGTACAAAAAAGAATGCTAATTCAGTGGCATCATTTTTATATGACTGCCTTTAAATAAACCTTAAAAAATTTCCTAACGTGGAAACTGTCATAATGATGTCTGATGCCGCAGGAGGACAAAATAGAAATTCGACGCTCCTGAAGTTTTCTGCTTGGTTTGCTAAGATATATCAGGTTGAAATAATCTATATTTTTCCTGTTCGTGACCATTCATTTACATAATGTGACAAAAACTTTGGACTCGTGAGATCTGTTATGAAAAAGAAAGAAACCATTGGAACTGCAAAACTGTGGTTGAAAGCTATAGCAACATGCAGAAAACATCCTAGTAACTTTGAGGTTGTAATGGATCGTAGCCTACTATTATAAAAGAGTGGGATACAGCTTTAACGCCCTATTTCACGAAAACACCTTCATCTTCTAGATGCAAATTTACGATTATGAAGTATGTTATAGTGAAGTGGATGGTTCTTTTCTGTGCTCCGAAAATTACAACCCCTTATGGATTTCCTTCAACTATTTCATCAGACTGTATAGAAATAGGTGTAATCATATCAAACCTACGATTGTTTCATTTCCAACAATCAGCCAAGCCAAGGTTGATGACATATGATTTCTATTTAATTACTTAAACGAGGACGACGTGAACTGGCTAGAATTTGTCCTCGAAGAATCTCATAACATATAGAAAAACAAAGTATGTATGATCTAATGCCTACTCACTTCACTTTACGTGATTAGGGTTCCGCATATGGATGGCAGGACTGTGACACATTTTCTAGTTGTACACCTCTTAGTACTATGCCTATGCATAGACAATAAAAGTTTTGTAAAATAAGTTGATTAATGAGTTTTTGTTATTATTATTGCTATACTATTCATTGAAATACAATGAGATTGTGAATATTTTTTTATGTTAATAATTTTTTCTGTATGAAATTATTTTGTAAGTAGTTTTATCTTTGTTTATTCTTTCGTTTTCATCACTCCTTAAGTTTATTTAAAGCAAATAAAAATATCTTTGGAAAAAAGGCACGTAAATCGTACCTACTGTACTTACTATTGTGAGAAAATATCGGTAGGTTTACAAATGTAATATATACATATTAACAAACGATGAATTTATAAAATATAAGGAACTAAATCAAAATTGTGTTTGAAATGCATACTGCTAACACAATACCTTTGCAGGTCATTTTCTCAAAATGCACTTTATGGGTATGTGCCTTTCTTCCAGAACTGACCTCATTTAATGTCTACTCTGTATGTATAAGCTTTGTGATTTTGTGCATTTTTCGAGGGAGCCAAATAATACTTAATTTGCCTAACTGTGTGAGTGATGAACCAGCTTCCTAATGTACCAGTATGATAACACAGTGGACACTTCCTGTTGATAACATGATTTCACTTCATTATGTGGAAATTAATCTCTTACATTTTGTTTTTAGGTGCTTTATGGAGTTGTTTGGTTGAAGGGAGAAGAGTATCGTGTTGGTACCTCTGTTTTCTTACAACCTGGATCTTTAAAGTTAAAGAAACTATTCTTTCCCTCTACGAATAAAAGGGATAAAATCAAAGATGAAAAGGTTTGTGTATAAAGACTAATAGTTTAGTAGAACATTACGAGAAGTGTTTATAAGTTGAATCTTAGAGTCAGTACACTTTGATTAATGGATTTTGAGAAACAGATAAAAAAAGTGGTTTAATCCAGAACACATTGAGAATGGTGTGATATGTTCTAGGTGTGTGTCTATTTTTAACTAGTTTTACACAATGTATACCAATTATTATCAGTATCAAGACACAGCTATTCTCTGCTGATTGTCATTGTATACTGTGTAAACGAAAGATGACGAAGTTTTAGATGATATTTAGAATTGAATGAATGGAAGTGAAGGTGTTCTCAAGTGTGTAATTAATAGAATTAAGATAAGACTGAGATTGAGAAAATGTGCAGACGAACTGGTGATGAAATGCAACATGTTTCATGCATTTTTTATGCTCTCATCTTTTAAGAGGATTATCACTGGGTTATATTAGAAATTTGTTACACATTGTGAAATATTGAAGGAAGATTTTAAAGGTTTAGACTGAAAAAGGAGGAATTTGTTTCTGCAGTTTTAGAATAAATCACCAGTATACTTTCAATATTTATTACTTTGTCACTTTTAAATGACAATTTTCATAAATACAAAAAATAATACCTATTAGAAATGATTACAATATATGTACAATTATTTTATGTAAATTTGCTGATAAATAATTATCATATATGCTTACTTAGACCATATAGTGTATTGAGCTAGATTTATATGCAGTAGAGCATCGATTATCCGAAACAATTGGGGCTGGGGGAGGAGGGGGTGTTCGATAACTGATTTTTCGGATAACCAATCATTTACGAAAACAAATTGTACCGGTGTCATAGGAGCAGAATGAAACAAAGAAACACTGATATTAAACACAAAACTGTACATACAGTATATATTTTGTATTACACTTCTTACAAATAACACAGAGAACTGACTAGCCTAGTTTGACAAGTTCAAAATGGTCAAGAAAGTAGGCTTACAGTTTAGGAAAAGAAGTGCAAATATATATATATATATATATATATATATATATTGCTTCAGAGCTGAGACTCGTTTTTTTGCTGCTAAATCTCCAAACAGCTCTAGCGAAACTTCTACATGGCGCGTGCACAAATTTGAATTTGCTGGCTGGAACGCTTCCGGGTAACTGATGTTTCGGTTGATCGGTATTCAGATAATCATTGCTCTACTATACTAAAAGTTAATGTTATTTTTTTTACTCACTATAGTTCATAAATATACAAACCATATTTCCACCCCTTTCAAATATCATTATTGTTGTTCATTGTTTTGCTTGTGTATCACTGTCATTTACAAGTCATCGCATGGTTCAGCCTCTGAATCTAGTACCTAGTGACGTTGGCTCCTAACTAGGGGGTTTCGGATTTGATTGTCAACTCTGTCAAAGAATTTTTTCCTTGATTAGGGATTGTCATATACTGTGTAAACGAATTGTTTATGTTAGATTTAGACTGTGTATTAGGAGGAGACAGGCACATCCTACCAAAAATCCGATGTGAATATCACCTTAAGGGATCACCGAGGGTTGCTTACTACTATCCATCACTTCAGTCTTTGTGACTCAGTTCTCTATTGTTAGAAAATTTAAAATAGATAAATTGGTTTTGAAACTCTGGCTGTAGAAACAATTGAGCTAAGATACCCACATAAGCAGTGGATCTCTTCTATCACACTCAAAAGGAGCAGGAACTGAGGAACATGTTCTCTTTTTTATTTTGCCATTCTGTAGGAGAGTATATAACACGTGTAGATTAAATAAATAAAAAAATGCTATCATATTATCAGATTCTAGTTCACATGCAAGCTATAATTTCACAACAGTCTACAAAAGGGGCTAAAATTTAAAATAGTAAGAAAATGATCTATTACCTAACTAAACTACAAAATAAATTAGTTTATAACAGATTCTTTACTATTATGATATAAAGGGAAGTAAAAGAGTGGACTTTTTGGCTAAAAAAAGGCACTGAAATTCTACAACCATCTAATAACGGATTTTATTTTATTCTTTTTTTTTAAAAAAAAAAAAAAAAAAAAAAAAAAAAAAAAAAAAAAAAAGTAAATTCAGATCTGCAGATCTGCCCAAAAACAACAAAATTCGAATGGAGCAAAAGATAAAACCTGGGAAATAGTATTGACTAAACCTGAGTAATCCCCCAAGGGCCACGTAAATCTGCTGTTGCGGTGTTCAGGTTGATAACAGGTCATGATTGTTTGACAAGCCACCTGCACAGGTTAGGAATTTCCCATCCATCTTTGTATTATGTGATGTAAATGAAGAGAACACATCAAAAGGTGCACAGCATGTGCTATAAGAGAATGGCATCTATTTTTATGCAAGACTGTGAATAACTTCATTGTCAAGTACCTAGGTATTGGACCAACAACAAATATTGTTATATTTCGAATTCTTGTGACCCAGACCTAGAAGCCTTTCTAACAGACACCTCATCCACTCTAATACACTTGGTGCCTTTGGTTACTTTTAGTACATACAAATCTGGGCTCTAATAATGTATAAATAAAATCAAATGTCTTACTTTTAGGAATATAATGTCTGCTTTTCGTTTGTGATTTAGAAAAAGAAAGTTAATTTCATTGGCGTGTATATTAAATGACTTCATCTACATATTCTATCTTTGAAATAATAGTTCAAGAACAGTAACATAATTCGCATTTTGTTGAAGGAACTGAATTGTTACGAAACACACAAAGTTATTATTATAAAATACATATTATGTTCATGGAAGTAATTTTTTTTAAGGTAAATGAGGACATTTATCCAGAGTTCTACCGCAAGTCATCAGATCATGTAAAAGGATCCAACATGGAGACACCCGAGCCTTTCTGTATTGGCCATATTGTGACTATTTTTACAAAAACTAATGACGAACTTGTTGCTTCTCGAGACATTTGGATTCGTGTCAAGAAATTCTACCGACCAGAAAACACACATAGAGGCCCTTCCCTACGGCAGCAAGTGGATCTAAACATGCTCTATTGGAGTGATGAAGGTATGTAGTACTGCAGTAAATACAAGGTTGCTTCGAAAGTAGTGTCTCCAATTTCTTTCTCCTATTGGAACTAGAAAGATTAAATTTACGTATGTCATAGTTCAGGCTTCGCAAATAATGTTATTTTTATGTAAAATACATCTTTGCCTGCAACTTATTCTAGAGTGACAGAACATTAAATCCAGTCTGACATAAATCATACAAATCTAAGAACATGAAATCCAGTCTGACGTAAATCATACAAATCTAAGACCCCTAGTAATACACAATAACTAAACAATGTAGAGCAATGAAACTAGTGTTGTTCAGTAGAGCCTGGATTTTATGTAACATAAATATGTACCTAAAAATGATAAAATATGTAGATAAATACGTAACTTAAAATCTAAACTTTATTAGATGTATTTTTGCACACTTATAAGAAAATAGAAGTGAAAAAATTGCAGTTGCAAATGTGATTCATCCTCATTTAATTATTGTTTGGAGGCGCAATTAATAATTAATTATATTTTTCCATATTTTCTGCAGTCATCGATTGCCTTCTGTCTATTAGAATGTTCTTGTAAATGGAAAACAACCTCTCAACTTCACACGCAGTAACTGGCATGTATTTCAGATAAGGAATCATACTCAGAACAATGTTCTCAAGGAGCTGTACACACTTATCTTTAAGTATTTTGCATATAGTGGAAAAAGTTGTATATCATGAGTTCTTTTTCAGTATATCATTAAATTTTACTGAAACACACTCAGTGATTACTTCCGGTACAACACTCAGTTTATTGGTTGCATCTTCCACGATCAACATAGATTCGTGAAGGGCCAGTCCAGAAATTTCCAGCTTTTTAATGATGTTCGAAATTCAACTGAAGTGACTTGTGATGTATGCTATTGATGAAGCTACCTTCGAATCTTGAAAGGCAGTCATGGATTCACGCACAGATGATGCACTTTCAGGAGAAAATGTTTCCACCACAGACCTTGCTGCCTCGAAATGTTTGTAAAAGAAGTTTACAGCTTCTGTCCACGTTCTCCATCTAGTAATCACAGGTTGTGGAGATAAAGATACATCTAGTAACAGTTTGTTGTAGCACTGCATGCAATGGAGAGATTTATGGAAAACTTCTTTTGTTGCTGATATTAAACCATTCACTTCAGGAAATTTATGTGTTATGGTCTCAGCCACCTGGTGTAGTCCATGTACCAAACACGTGAAATGAACCATACTGGGTAAAACACAGACAGGACACCCACAGCTTTTAGGATATAGGATGCAGCATCTGAGTAGAGCACCAGCACCTTTTCTTCGTTAATCCCTAACTCCTTAAATCCGTTTTTGATGAAACTGTAGACGATTTATTTGTTCTATTGGTTTGCAGTGAATTAAATAAGGCTTGGATGGAGTCTCTGGATCCAATTTACCTGCGACGAGATTTGTGATAAAATGATCCAAGGCATTGGTTGTATCGTCAATGGCAACCCATACATAGAAATCACTAAGTTCAACTTTAATCGTTTCCATTGTGTTAGTGTAGCAGAAGTTCAAATAATTTTTTCAGTGTGTTTGATTTGTCCGGAATATTGAAATTGCACTATTTGCATAGGAATTCTTGAAATGGCACTCTAAGTGGCACCAGGATATGTTTGCAGCAATCATTGCCATGCACAAATCTTTATTAAATTTACTGCTAGAAGACGAAGAAGATTCCAGCACCACTTATGTAAGAAGAACTTGTTTTTGCAAAGGAGCACGTTTTTTATTTCTCATTTGAAGTTCAGTTTTTAAATGCTGTTCTAAGTGGACTTCATGGACCACCCATTGCGTTTATCACACACTTTGAAGAGCATGATTTTATCATCACTAATAAAGGCCTCAATTGAAATCCAATCTTTAACTTGGATGCGAATGGTGCCATAGCAGTAGATAGCTAGCTGTATTACCTGATGTCAGAATAAGCTTCTCAAGAAAACTGAAAGAAGTACTGTTTTCTTTCAGAACAACTGATTGGGGGTGTTTGTGCCAAACACTCATATCCACATGGTAATTTTCACTGTGCCTTTCATAGCTGTAGCATTAGAATGAGTCAGTGACCCACCCTTCGCATTGGTATTTGTTTCTACTTCTGTTACTTCGTAAGGGATATACAAACTCTTAGCATGGCAAAGGGGTGTCCATTTTTTGATAATACATTATTATTTTCAGTTATTAAATTATTTTTATGAACTGGAGACAAAGGGACAAGCTTCATAAACAATTTTCAGACTTTTCTATATTTACATATTTGTTTCTTATTAAATCGTGCACAGTTGTAACTTCAGTCTCGTATTCTGATGCTAAATGAACTACACTTTCTTTTCCCAAATCACTCGGTTACTTGCACTTTTTTTGTAGCACAACACGTTTTCTTTTGACACCTGTGAAAGACATTTTGCTTAGAAGTTATACAGTATGGCCACTCGAACAGTAGACCATACTGTGTAAGAATAAAGGCTTGTAATAATACTCTAAAAATGCGTATTAATATAATTTACAATACATATTTAATATATTTTTTTTTTTTGCAGAAAAAAAAAATAGAGCCAGAGAAAGGCAGTCAGATTAACTGCCAATCAATTAATAAGATGATGGATAATCGGGGTTCTACTATATAACTTATGAATTAAGTTGAGGGAAAATTAGTGAAAAAAATGTGTATTTTTTCAATATATACAATATCCTTAAAAATATGTAATATATGCCTAAATATTTATTATGCATCAAAATAAGTAAAAAATATGTAACTTTTAAAACTTTTGAATAATGATCCCTCGGTGTGATTCACCGACATTGTAGCTTTTCTGAAAGCTACATATATAGGAACAGAATATGTAATTACAGGAAATCTGGGCTTTATTGTTCAGTAGGGCTAGGATGAAAGTTTAGTGTATGGCAGAAGCAATTGGTTGAATGCCCTCAAGTGCTTGCTGGAGGCCGTGCATATATATAGTTTAAAAATGGCACATTTCCGCATGCAGTGCACAGCAACGGAAAGTGCTGGATCGACTGGACATGCTTCAAACAGTTTCTTTCATAGAGTTATGTAAGATTAGCAAGCAAAACCTTTCGGACATTACTTAAACTTAGTGTAAAAGTAGAAAACTTTTTAGTGAAAATTCAAAAGTGTCCTGTAAGAAAGAAAACAAGCAGCCACTCTCAGGGGCAGAGAAAACCAGGCTTTGGAGGCAGCATTGCAAAGATGCCATGCACAATGTAAACGTGGGCTCTAATGCACTGCTGCCCTGCCTGTTTGCTCCTGCACTGGCGAAAATGCTTGAAATCTAATCTTAAGTGACGCATCAAAGCTCCTGAACCACTGGTCAAGTGACATAGAGTGACCAACAGTGACATAAATCTGTAAAATGTTCTGTGGTCCCTGTGAACACAAAATGATCTTTACCAGTCCTGTTAAAACATATTTTATGTAGCAGCGGCTATGTCTCTAACATTGTCATGCTACCTTTTTTAAAAGCCACTTTCTTTGGGAGGGAAGTATAGCTGGTGCTTAATTTGCAGTATTTGAAATATCATAATACGTTAATCGAATGTATTAGCAAAATTTGAGTGACGATCTTTCAGTGGCCCATGCACTGTTCCTAACATTTGAGTCTAGATATCTCTGGCATCTGACTGATATAGAAGACAAAGATGTCTGACAGTAAATGCAAGAACAGAGTGAAAATTCACGCAATACCAATTAGTATCAAAGATTTCGTGATTTCTCAGTCCTGTGTATGCCTTGACACAAAAGATTTCGTGTAGTTGGCTTAGGCCAAAAAATACGTGTGAAGAAGTGAGTGTTTATTTAGAAATTCTTTTATTCACTTCTACTCGATTCCACAAATTTTGATATGGAGAAAGTTTGGTCCATTGCTAAAATGGAAAAGACGGGGGGGGGGGGGGGGAAGAAAAAAGAAAAGAAAGAAAGATAAATGAGAACCTCCTAAAAGCTGAACAGTATGAGTATTTTCCCAGATGTGTCCATCATTGAATAGCATCAATATATCGAAGGTAGAGTACATCTTTGAAAATGTTGATGATAATTATTAAAATATTTCTTTATTTTTACAATGAAAATGTAGTGTTTCATTTTTAAGTATATAAATTCGAGGATCTAACTCTAGTTTAATTATAAATCTTGTATTTTCTTTCCTTTCTTTCAGAATGTGTGGTTAACTTCGGTGAAGTGGCAGGAAAATGCTATGTTGTATACAGTGAGAACTTGGACATTCCGGTTTCTGAGTGGACAAATGCAGGCCCCAACAGATTTTATTTCTCTCAATCATATAATTGCACAAAACAAGTGTTTGAAGAACCATCAACCTATGCTGCTGCCATCGGAATGCAAGGAAAGGTGAGATTTCTTAAATACACAAACTTTGAAACTTCTTTGACAAACTAATCAAATTTCACGCTCTAATATAACATAACACTAATCTGTTGTTGGCAGAAATTTGATAAACATTAGGTTGCGTGTTTTAATTAACAAGTATCGAAAAGACATACTATAATTTGAATTTTATTGTCTTGTATATTGGACGAAATATTACTATTACCCCTTAAGCAGTAAGTTAAGCAATGTTGTGTATACGAAGCTGTATTTCTTATGTCTGCTGAAAGGCTAAATGCTGGACTCTCCCCTTCGTTGCTGGTATATGTTTATGGTCTGTAATTGAAAGAAAAATTAGTTTCTATTGTAATTTTTTGTCATATGAAGCTCAGTTTACAGGAAGATGCTGTGCATCCTTGATGTATTACAACACTGGTATCAGATGGTATGTTTTGATGCTCAAGTTGAGTTTTAAAGTATTGGTGGTTCATTTTGACATTTTGTACCAAAACATTGGAGTGCAAGAAGACTAATGGCTTCATTGCCAAACATCTAGGTATAGGACACATAAGTACACACACATTTTGTACACCCTTTCTTGTGCTTGTCTAGATCTCGAATTTTTAAGCAAATGCCTATTTAGTTCTTGAAGGGGACATGAGAAGTAATTATATATATTTGTGATTGATGAAAAATTTGATGTACTGAAATATTTTATAATGCTTAAAGTGTCCTAAAATAGTGGTTGTTTTTTTTTTCTTTTTCTTAATTTTTGCCTGCACACAGCGTAGTTTTTTTTAAGTCGTATATCTGTTTGTGAGATTATGGGTGCTCCAATAACAACACTGAAAAAACATGAGCCATTTTACAGCTGGCCACTAATAATGAATTGATGAGTCTGTCATTGAATGACATGCTGCTGATAATAACTTAATAAAATTCGTTTTGAATGTTAGTCTCGTTTTCTTCACAGACAAGTGGCATTCTTTTGTAACTTGTGATAGAAGAACAACCTGTTGACAATACAGCATGCTTTTCATCTGCGAAGAAATGTTTGAAAAATGCTACATTGAAAAGATATCTTGTGTAGACTACATTAAGGCAAATTTTTAATGCTTGCCCTCAGCAATAGCGAAGCTGGAATGCAAAGGGAAGATCTGTGTCTGAGCATGTGTCAGTGGTACAAGATGCCATGGTGAAAATGAATATTAATAAGGGAGAAGATGGGTGCAAGATAAAGTTCAAGTGGAAGAGTGTGATGGAAAAGAGTTCTTGAGGTACTGTACTGGATTATGTTGCAAATGTTTGGGCAAAGGAAGGTGAAGGAATTCCAAAAGAAGAGATATGAAAAATGCAACAAAATTTTAATTTGCTCCAATTATATAAGTGTTGGTAGAAAATCATTTTCAGCTTTTAAAATGATTTTAATAGACTACAGGCACAACCTAATTGTAGAAAATCTGGAAAAAACTTGGTAATTTACTGTGCTGCTATTCATGAATAAAATGTGACCTGATGCTCAAATAATACATAATGTAAGATATAACAAATTTTCTAAGCATAATAATTGTTCAGTGTTTTTGTCACGCATAATATTTAATACTCGCTAATTTGTATTTTTACATTATTGTGAGTAGTTAGAAACATATTAAATGCATGAAAACCTATTTTTAGCTATATGAAGTTGTATTTTAAGTGCCTAAAACTGTATTTCAGTGCGTAAACATCTGAGGTCTACTAATATCGCACAGTTATGATATTCCAGCACTATATTTAATACACACATGAACACTATTTTAAAGTAAAAGTAAAAATATTTTAAATTACAAAATACCAGTACATACCTTCATTAACACAATAGAAAAAAGAATCAAAATGACGCTCTTTAGCCAAAAGAGTCTTCAGTCATCACCCCATTGCTACATGTTTTACGTTTTTTATACTAGTATAGAGAGAGTGAGAGTAATGTAATTATATAACTCATCTGTTTCTAATTTTGATCAAGTATGGAGTTACGTGTATGCATTATGTAATTCATTTATGTACCACTGCCGACATGGTTCATGAGCTACCTAATCCAATCCCTGGAGCATATATACATCCTCTATCATCTTGTTTTTGGGCATCCAATTGATATGCGTTTCATAGGTTGATAGTTCGATATTTGTTTATATCAATATTATAGTCTGCTATTGCTGTAGATAATCTTTGCATTCATTTCTGTTTATGTACCGTATTTACCTGAATTTAAGACGCAATTTTTACACTATATTAAAACTGACAAATTATGCCTGAGCCTTAAAATCGTGTACAAGTGTTCAAGCGATAAATGCAGGTCTATGTAAATAAACATTAACTTAAAACTGAAGTTGTGACTTATATTTGGGTAAATTTGTATCTTAACTTTTGCTTCATACTTATTTATCTTGTGTGTGTGTGCATGCGTGCGCATGTGCACTGATCAAAATGTATATAATTGTCTTTGCTGTTCTTCTTACTAACTACATTATATATTGCAATTTTCTGTTCCAAATTCTAGGGCAAAGGCAAAGGTAAAGGAAAGGGCAGCAAGTCACTCTTGGAAAAAGGTGAAAAGAAAAAGGAGTTAAAAATTGAAGGCTGGCCCAATGTTATCAGAAAATTGAAATCTCTCGATGTTTTTGCTGGATGCGGAGGTATGTATATAAAATATTTGATATTTTTAATTGATCTTATATTTTGTTCTTTGGGTGAATGACGAACAATCAAGTACTCGACATTAGTGTAAAAAAAATATTCTTATATCCTAGATCATAGTATAACAGATCACTCACGCTTATAGTTTCGTTAGCAGCAATATGAGTAGTTCCATAAATCAATAACAGGTGACGCGATCATGAAAACAGCCACAATATTCACGGACATGTCTGTCGATTGCAATTATGTTTATTGAGACAATCGATATAATTACAATCATGAATCGACAGACCTTGCTGGTCTCGCAAGCTGCAAGGAATCAGACTGGCTGAAGCTATTTATAGTTGTCACGTGTTTTCAAAAGATAAGATAAAATTTCTTCTTCATAATGTGGCCTATGTATAGAATTAAGAATAAATTATGCATCCCGCTGTAGGCCGAAACTAGGGATGAGATAGTTCTGGTGATTTTGGAAGTGAAAATCGTTGAATTTATAATGGATTCTTCCATTCTGTTAAGTGATCGGCATTGGAAGAAAGCTTTATGTTTATAATTACATGTGGTATATTTTAAAATGCTTCCTTCATTGATAAACGGCCAAAACGACGAACTTATTAAAATATAGATTTAAACTAGGACGATAAAATTATGTTATATTGTAATTGTAATTCCAAAATATGCAATACTATGTACTTTGTTTAGGGCAGGGGTGTTCAAACTTTATTTGTAAGACCAGTAACTTCAAGGATGATCGATTGTGGGTTGTAAAGATAATTTTTCGAAATAAAAACAAAATTACATGTACTTGGTTTGCATCTACGTATTAGCATTGCAATTGGATATACTTCCAATGGCAGTGATATATAATATAGAATAAAATTACAATAATTACAGCAATAAAAATAAACATAAAATTAAGTGTAATTATAAATGAAAATCTAGGAGTATAAATAAAGATGAATTATAAATAACACAAAGGCCTATTATAATTATCATTTCATGCCAAACCAACGAAACTTATTAAAGAATTATTCAACCTGACCACCTTGGATTGTAATGAAACTTTCAGGAATCATTCTCCCCAAAGATCTAAATTAAAGTATATTTTTATAAAAATTGTATCTTGTTAGGTTTTGATGTAATTCATTTTTAAAATCTGCAAGACACTTTTTTTCCAGTAACTCTTTCAATCTTGAATAATTCTGATTCTGGAAGTCCTACAATCTTGAATAATTCTGATTCTGGAAGTCCTACAGAATTTCACGAGCTTCAATTCGATATGTACTTCTATTATCAAACCTCTCATTTCTTCTGTGTTGATTTTAAAAGTAATTTCTTGTTTGCTCTTTGAGTTTCAGATTCTATTGGCCAATAAATTCTTCCTCCTCCTGTTGTTGTTGTTGTTATAGGATCTACTTTGGCCAGTGCTGCAATTTTGTGCAGAACTAATATATATCAGGACATTTAGGAATTTGAAGGACGGAGAAGGTCCATGTGGTTCCAAAAAAACTTATATTTATTTCATTGCCTTCTACCTCTAATACACAACTATTCATCACTGGCATGCAACAAAACCGACAATGTCATTGATATCCATATCATTAACTGTTACCATTATTTTATACTCTTGATTACTCTGAAAATTAGTAGCTTTTCACGAAAACTCTTAGTCTCATTTACAGGACTGTAACTGTGCAATATTGTGTTTGCTGATTGAAACCTACTCTTCAGAATTTTTTCCTCTGACTCGTGGCCCTCCTTAGTGGAATACAAAAAATTAACGTTCGTGATACTGTCTTTAGCTAAATGATACAGTTGGCGAGGGGTCATAATTTGTTCATTAGAGACCATAGGAAGACTCGCCAGTGCTGCTAAAATTTTACTGTCCCTCCCACATCATCACACACATTCTTCCTATGTGAGAAAGCGAAAAAAAAAAAAAAAATTCACTCAGCCTAAATATTAAATTCTTTCTCATGGTGACAAAGATTAAAGATGTTAGACTTATTTTTGTACAGGGATGCTGGTTCATCTGAAAAGTAATGAAGCTTTTCAGGTTTTCGGGGCAGTCTCAGTTTTAAGAAGTCAATCATGAGGCAATGGAATAAATGAACAGCAACAGTATCATGAGTCATATAAACAGATATAACAACCACGCTTAAGTACACCAGCTTTTTTCTTTTCCCACCTCATAGTATATAACAAACATCTCGCTTGAGCATTGTTCCAATGAAATCCTTGCGCATCATCTTGAAGTATAAAATGCTCAAAATGTCCCCCTCTTGCACGAACAATGCTTCCACATGCCATCTGACCTCTCGCTGCTCATTATCCAATCCGTGCTGGTGTATCTACATTGCAGCCATGTTAATCTTTGCAACGAGCTCTTCCCTGCTTGTTATCTCTGTTTGGCAAGCAGGGAAGAGCACGTTGCAAAGATTAACACGGCTGCAATGGAGATACACCAACACGGATTGGATAATGTGCAGCGAGAGGTCAGATAGCGTGCTGAAGCATGTCTTTGTGCAAGAGGAGGACTTTTGAGCATCTGCTCTAGAAAACTGACAATTAGCCTACCTTCTCTCAAGCAGACAGGTCCATTAGGTGTGGAATCAAATGGGGATAGATATGGTATGTGATACTCGTGTATCTCGGAAACGGGGATGAATATTGAAAAAGTGTCTTAGGATTTTTTGTTGCAAATAAGGTCCTGAATCACCTCCTTAAGGATTGACCTGACCTTTTGATACACCCTGTATATTATACAGTCATCCACGAATAACCTTGCCTGAGAAGTGGTATTTCTATTTATATCCTACAATAATTTGCAGTAAATATTTTGCACGGAGAATCTATTATACATTTAATTTTACTTCTGAGACCAGTGAAATATAATTATGCCAATTTCGTTAGAAAGGTGCATGTATAATTATCCAATAGCATGATGTTATCTGCAATAAAAAATAAAGAGCATGAAACAAAAAAAGAAAACATTAAGGCTGTGATTCTTAGAGTCCTATTAGAGTAACACGGTCATTGTCCACTGGAAGTTATATTTCTCTATTGAAATGTAAAAGAGAAACTCTCAAAAAATTGTCAGAAACAAAGAAAGGCACCACCAAAATATGTGGGACTATTTCGTTTATATGACGTCTTCCATTTTCGACCAATGAAGAGTAATGAAATTTTGAATTCCAATCTATCACAGTCAAACATTGCGATAATTTTTGCAGCTAGATTTATCGCTATCAATTTATCGCATGGTCATTCTTTTGTTTAGTCGTTGTCACCAACTGTTTCCCCGTAAATTGATGATCATGAATACATTAAGATGCAACTACACGGTTAAACTTTTCTTTCAACTTTAAAGCAATGAATGCAAGATGTTAAACTTTTCTTTCAACTTTAAAGCAATGAATGCGAGATTGATATTTAATATTAATTAATATATTTACGCAGTGAAGACGACGTTCAAAATGGTGCACCATGTAGACACAAAATCTTCATGCATCTTAATTGAACGTACCTTTTAAACTTGATTCTTTCAATATTCTTCCCAGAGTGCACGCATATGCGATTGGAATATTGAATTGTGTAGATGCAGCTTTAGTTCCGTTACACACAACAGTGAGAATGCGTTTGTCGAGCTATAAAAAATGCTTTCCTGTAGACTGAGTAACGGTCGAAATAAGACACAACTGACATTGGTCCTGCTCCCACAGGTAACTTAACCTATAATTGTAGCCTATAAAATTTGTATTTTGTGAATGAAATTAAACAATTAATAGAAAGTCAGATGTTCAAATTTATGTAACATCATTGGATATCAAACCCAAAGACCTTGTATAGTAATATATACAAGGTCTTTGATCAAACTGCCTTCCGTATGGTGTAATAAAATTCGTGTTTTAATTATCTATACAGAGATGGCTTCACTGTGTAGCAGCATGTCTCACTGTGAATACATAAGCATTCCTATTTAGCTGTCCCCACACAGTTCTTAGTTCTCAGTGTAGTGTGTAATGTAATGATGAAGTACTAAATAAAGTGCGAAATTCTACTTCCACATCCACATCTACATCTTCATCTTCTAATTCCATGTCCATTGTAGGCTATCTGAAAAAATTACATTCCTTCATTCAGATTTGATAACTGCATTTTCAATAATTCTTCATTTAATTAATGTATTAATCAGGTTACTGTAATTATATTATAAGATTTTAAATTATATTATGATTTCAGCAGATAATGAAAATGTATTTATGTTATAATAATAAGAGAAAATCGCAGTACATGTAATTAACATTGTTAAACCTGTATTTCGCTTTTTGCAATTGCCATTACTGAATAATAACATAGAATTTCTTTATTGCAGTAATCGATATTAATCTATTTCAACTTCACAATGTCTGAATACGTTAATTATTCGTAAATATACAACTGTTAACATTTTGTGATCGAATTTTAGGGATATATTATTTACATTTTTATTTTATTCACGAAATAGTCCTAATAAATGTCACTCGAGGTCTGAGATTTCCCAGATAATTCTCAGACCTCTCGTGACGTTACTACAGATAATTAATTTAATAATGTTGTTATCAGGACTTGAAAAAAGCAATCATATGTAATGGGTGGAGAAAAAATACTTTTTAATCGGGCTTTTATAGTTTGACAATGCTGACTATTCAGATTTTTGCCTGACAAGTGAGCCACCATAAATCCTTTAAAGTCCTAGTTATTACTGAAGCCAAATGTGTGTGTCTATTGTCAAGAGTCCATTTTATTTATACTTCTTAAGACCTTATTCATAGACTAGTTACTTCTTTCAATTTTGATACTACATACATTGAAATTACTTTATTAATATTCATCCTCTTTATACATTTATATTATATGATTTGGTCTACCTTCATAACACATCTCATCAACAGTACTCGATAAAGAGTTAAGTAAGTCATGTGACATGGGTACATTATGTTTGTGTGTTTTGAGTTCAGATTGAATAAGCTTCCATGCTGCTTTGTATTTATCTTGTCATGTTTCTATAGCAGGAATATTAAATAGGAATTCCTTAAAACAGATTTATATTCACTCCTATGCCTTTATATAGAATACATATATTTCTTAAGATTTGGTTATTTTATAAACAGTATGTTAGTGCAAGAACTCTCTTTTTCATATTTAATAATTCTGGCATGTGTCAATAAATATGCTGAGGCGTCTGTCTCTTTGAATTACTCTTTTTAAGACTGACTGGAAACATATTCCAAATTTATATAAAAAAAAAAGCATTAAAATATCCTCACAATTTAAAGCATAACAATTCCCGAAATAATCATCTTACATTAAATTATTAAGATAAAAATTATTCATTCTATCGCTTGTAACAATATGTTTATGATCCTAATAAATTGAGAAATAATTTACATCCAACAGATTTATTTTGAAATGACTTGCAGTTATTATTTTGAATTTTATTGTACCTTAATAAATTGAATTAAGATTAAGGTGCAATAAAATTTCATCAAGTTAAAAAAAAAAAAAGTTGTTTTCTAATGCCAGGCATTTGACAATAAAGTCATTTGACCTCTTGCACTCCAATATTTTTCAAAGATATTGTCATGGTTAGCCACTGACGCACAGATTTTGAGATGTTCTGAATCCATTTCTTGATTTGAGTTGCACAATGGACAGTTAGGATACTGATATATTCCAATTCTATGCAGATGCTTGGCCAAACAGTCATGGCCTGTTGCCAATCTAAATGCAGCTACAGACGATTTGCGTGGTAAATCGGGAATCAACTATGGATTATGATAATGTAATGTAATTCATCTTTCCAACAGGAGAACAATAAATACTTAAAGCAATTAATGCTAAACTCGAAAAACTTATTGATACAACTTATTGTCCTTCGCATTTCTATTTCTCGCATTTTTAGTAGGTACTTCACATGTAGTATATGTTTTTACTTTAATACATAATATGACCAGGAAGATATTTGAATATGTCTTACAAAATTCTTGCTGCAGACCATTGTGGTAACATTCTGCCGCATCTGTAGTTTGTTTTCGAAATTGTCCTTCAGCCCAGAATTCAAGCAGGGGAGGGGTGGGGAGGTTGATGTGTCAATGTAGTTTTCCAGAATATAATGATAATATTCAAAACAGTCACTAATAGGAGAAGCCTCTGATATTATATTCTACAAAAAATCTAATACTTCTGATACTAGTAAATAAGAAAGAACGAAATATTAAAATTTTTAACTACTCTCGAATTTCAGATGTTTTGTTTCTCAGCTGCTGGTTTGATATAATGAATTCCGAAACAAGGGACATTCAATTTTTTTTATATAAACGAGACCTGGGTGAATAGCAATATGACATTTCGAAAATGTTGGCAAAATGAGAGTGTAAATTTCCACACAAATGTAAACTCTGAACAAAGATTGGTCATGGTACATGTAGGAAGAATTAATGGCTTTTTTCCTAATGCAGACTTATATATAAAGCCGGAAGTGCAACGGGAGATTACCACGGTCAGATGAACGCCGAAAATTTTGAAAGATGAGCAATACAAAAGTTCATATCCAATCTTCCTCCTCAATCAGTTATTGTTCTCAACAACGCTCCGTATCACGTCTCCAGATTGACAAACCGCCATCTGCATATGCAGTGAAGACAGACATGATCTCTTGGCTTCGCAAGAAAGAAGTGAACTGTGTTGAAAGTATGAGAAAGAACGACCTCTATAACCTTATTCTATCCCTGAAGCCAAAGCAAAAAAATTACAGAATTGACAACATTTTGGAACAACATAACCACAAAGTTCTTAGATTGCCGCCTTACATGTGCGAGTTGATTCCAATTGAATTGGCTTGGACTAAAGTGAAACGTATTGTCAGGGACAATAATGTCATGGGAGATTTAAATTTACAGAAATTAATGCAAGTGACAAAAACTGCACTTTCTCTTGTGACAAATGAAGACTGAGAAGGATTGTGTAGACACATTGAAAATATAGAAAAAAACAATACTGGGGAAAAAGATGAACTCCTATCATATGTGATTAATAAAATTATTGTTAGGCTTGTAATGTTGGGGACAATTGTACAAGTTGAGCAGCATGGTACATAGGCCGGGGATTTGAGCTAGTATGAGGACATTGACTTGGTTTTGTAAATTACATGAATAACAAGGTGCATATAAACAAATCTGGACAACTCTAAAAGTAAATATACGGTACATAGCATTACAAAGATATATTTTTACGCACCTTTCGTTATGTGCAGAAGAACTATCATGCTGTAGAATTATTCGTGGGTTTGAGTTTTCGCCTTGATTTTCTTGTGCTACAATATCTCTGTATATAATATCGTTTGTAACCTGGTATATTTGTATTACATAATTTACATATAATATTCTCGTCATTCACTTCAAAATACTCACCAAATTCCACTGCAAAAATATGCGCCTGAAAACCTTCAACCTTCTGCCAGGTTAAATAAATCATTATTATTATTATTATTATTATTATTATTATTATTCAACAGGTATGCTGTTTATGCATGCTAGAGTACTGACTGGTGAAAGGATAGCCACCTTGAAAATCTTATCGGTCCCCAACATTACAAGCCTAATTATTATAAATTTAAGGGGGCTTATGACAGTGGTAGTGATAGTGATAACTGATAATATTGTGAATTTTATTAGTAACAACAATGTAATTTATTCGTCACAACAATAATTCCTTTCTACAATTCACCTTAAACGCTCTCGTCAACAATTGGATCTTCACTCACACAGCATTCGTTATAGCACTCCACCGACGACAATGACAGTTTACTTGGATTATTACGCACAACAATGAACTGTTAATCTTAACTAATATTTACAAAGCACTATTTACAAATCAGAACTACCAGTTCTCAGTTCACAGTTCTTCTATCTCAGTCACTCGAGTTCACGGTATCTCGAACCACAGACCTTCAGAGACAGTTCACTGTACTCGAACTCGGGTCCCTCCAACTGCGGTCCACTGCACTCGAACTCAGGTCCCTCCAACTGCGGTCCACTGCACTCGAACTCAGGCCTTCGGATGCTGACGCAGATGCGGATGCACACTCGAGTCGAACTCCGGCACACAAGTCTGGCTTGCTTGCTCTGGCTTTCTCACTGACTGAATAACTGAAAACTGCAAACTGGAAAACTCGAAACTCCGCTCTAGTTCGCTGGCGCCTGCTCTTTTATAGCAAAATCATAGTTGCGAGAACCTTCTACAGGTGTGTAGAGAATTATCTCGATATCTCTACATCAACAGACTTCTGGAATAGTCGAGAAGGTCGTTCTACATTCACTGCGTTAAGTAGCAGCTGCGCGCGCAGACTCGTTGCGTTGACGTAATACACCCTCTCTCTTCTCTCCACCGCGCGACGTCACTCAATGTTCCGTGGAGCCTGTGCGATCTGCTTTCTTGCGGGACGCTGGTCGTGAGTTCGATTCTCACGTCGCTGTCACAATATTAATAATACTGATGACAGTGATGGCAGTAGGGATAGTGAAAACAGTGACACTGCACCTGAATGTGATGCTGACATGGGACTTGCTCAACAGCTTCCGCTATGAGGTAGGTAACACAATTTTTAGACAGCTGGTAGCAGGCTAGCATTACTAATAGGGGTCACTATTGCGAACTGTAGGGTCGCATCGCATTCCTGTCAGGTTCCAAGATTAGAGTCTTCACCAGTACCTGTACTGCTTCTACCCACCACGTGACATCACTCATGCTTGCAGATCCCAGGTGGGAAGTGTACTCTGTTGCTTGCTGTTGCCTCTGATATTGCATTATTCTTCGCAAACTCCTGGGTTATCTCTTACAGGAATGTTTACAATTCAGGCGTACAAGCACTGGAAATTTTTATTTAGGTACATGTCACATCATGTTTTGATTTTTACTCTTTCTCTCTCTCTAGGTTTATCAGAAGGCTTACATCAGTCTGGTGTAGCAGAAAGTCATTGGGCAATTGAGAAGGAAGAGGCAGCAGCCCATGCTTTTCGCCTCAACAATCCGAACTGCACTGTCTTCACAGAGGACTGTAATATGTTGCTTAAGCTGGCTATGAACGTAAGTACAAAACTTGGCACCCTATTCATATACAGTAAAAGCTCAATATCACGCGACTGTTGGGGGATGTATTTCACCTCACATTATAGTTCAACTGCAAAATACAGTGGAAGGAGATCTATAGTGACGAATAGTAGGTGGAAGGACAGGGATAAAAGACTATGTATTATACATATGTATATTTAAGTTATCTCTCTTTAGTACTTAACTCAGGGTGTCCACATTCTGGTAGGGAAGTTAAATTTGGTCATGGAAAGTCATGTATATTGTTCTAATTCTTGAAAAGTCAGGAAAATTTTCCCAATGATGAAACTTGAGGGGAAAATGTTAATGCTGTAACATGCCATAACCCCGGTTATAGCAGCATTTTTTTCAGGTGTGCAATGCAAGTGAATTCATATGGTCACTTTGACTGTATGAATACACTCGTATTACTGCTTCAGTTACCTCTGCGGTGGCTGAATGGTCAGACCTTCAGACTGTCACGCAGGTGGCCCGGGTTCGATTCCCGGGCAGGTCTGGAATTTTTTAATTGAAAAAATTCATAGTGACACTTGTGACATAAGATGTGTTGTTATTTTATAATGCTGGTCATTTGGTGATGAAGTCATTTGTCTTTTTGCACTCCAATATTTTTCATAGATGGTTTCCTTCTGGAATGTTGGACATCTCTTCATTCAGCCTGCCAGTAGTTCCAGTCTCATTGTCTAAGGGTTTGCTTTCTTTTGCATTATTTGTAATATTAAATTACACTGCAAATAACTGTGCAATATAGAATGTACTTCCATAATTCTCGTCATAATGACACCAGCATAACTCAGACAGTAGTGAGTTAAACTTGAGATCTGAGGCTGTGCTCACCTGTGGGTTCGACTCCCCCTTGGGCTGATAATCTGTTTGGGTTTTTTGGTGAGCTTATTCCGAACTGTAAGGCGAATGTTAGGTAATCCCATGGCGATTCTTCGAACTCTTCTTGCCAAATACCATCTTGCTATCACCAATTTCATTGACAAGCATAATAATACTTCCAGCTACATTGTATTCGAAACAGAGGAAAAAGTCATACTTTCTTTGTTATATTAGTTATTATTTATAATATTGTCAATATCTACAGATAATTATATTACATAATGAGTTACAAAAACTGAAAGAACGATTCAATTCTTAGTTGCATTACTGACGTACACTTATGAGAAAATTATTTCTAAGTTAATATATTGATTCATTAAAATACGGGCAAAAAAAAAAAGTATACTTCCATCTCAGCCACTCACGAAACATAAAACATGGAATGACTGGAACTCTTACAAAACCAGGTGCTTAGACAGGAATAGTAAAATCAACACCCATTATGACCATGCAAATTGTGACCAATAATATGCCAATCAGAAATTAAATGGAAAAATAAAGCTTCCTCCTGTACGAAAAATGGAAAAAACTTCCCCATAATGCCTACTGAAGAGTATATGAAAACGAAACAAGAAACCTTAAAACTCAGCAAAGTTTCATTCAAAAAGTACAGCAACTACAAGCCTCTACACCAGAGGCATTTAGAAGTGGAGTTTTAACTCCAACCCCTGGAAAGAGGAGAAAGTTGTATACTACGTAATACCGACATAGTACGTACCTCCTTCCACCTCTTCCGCACAGCAGATGGTGAATAGGCTACTCGAGACAGTGGTGGAATTTAGCTTACTGTTAGCAATGTCTGTGTCGAAGGCGTGTTCTTCTGGATCGGTATCCAGAAAAAGGAAATTTAAATGTTCTTTTGTAGCGAGCATGAGGGCAACATCCAATGCCTTATTTGTTCTAAAATTATATGTGGAATGTGTAAAACTAATATAAGGCGACATTACATGATCGATCATTCTATATATTCACAATTAGAAGATAAGCTCCAAATTATTTCTTGCGTAACTGCATATTGCTGTAACCGATACAACACCTGATTTTGAATCTATAATTTCTATTCACAGAAGCTGTGCGAAAGAAACTGAAGAAGAAAACGTGACAATGAAAAAGAAACAAAATGACAGTAAAAAGTAAAAAGAATAAACTGAATATGAAAATTACACTTTAGGGCCGTTAAACATTTTCATTTTCAGAAACTATTTTATGTTAGGCTAATTACCACATGGCTGTGATTATTAATTATGTTAATGAGTTTACAAGTTAATGAACGGTTAATAAACATAATTTATTTGTTTGTTTTATTTTGTCTAGGTTAAAAATTTAGGAATTTATACTGAAGAATAAAGTTGGGCTATATTATTTGCATGCAGGTATTTAATATGTTTGAATGTAAAAATGAATGGTTTTTGTTTTTGTAAATAGTACTTTAAAAGTATCCATGTCATATGGTTATTGATTTCATAAAGGTTTGTAACTCAGTTCACAACACTAAAAACGTTTTGTTTTCGAACAAGCATTAGCTTTTTTAATATATCTTAACACTAATGCAATGAAATGTTTCATAGTATAACTTTGTTCTGTTTATGGCCATCTTAGTAACTAGATACATAAACTCTCATCAGCAAAACACTATAATCCGCCACTGCTTCAGTTCTTTCTTGAAATTGCCTCCCACCCTACACGGAAGTTACCTGTATGGTGCGGTATGCATTTCTTTGAATCTCCCGAGCTTACCGTTTTGAGCATGTCTGCACTAAAAAAAAAAAAAAAAAAAAGAAAAAAAGAAAGAAAAAAAAAGGGGGGGGGGACAATTATCACTCTGTCTACTTCGTTCACCAATCAGAAATAAATTGTAAAACAGTTATAATCCAAACAAAGCATAGATGCATTTAGAAAATTCTTTCTGAAACTATACACACTTGCCATCCAGAAGAAGTCTGATTGATTGATTGATTGATTGATTGATTGATTGATTGATTGATTGATTGATTGATTGATTGATTGATTGATTGATGAATATCTTACAGACAAGAATGGAAGTACTAAGCAGGAATCTACTGCAAACTCTTTAACTTTTACATTTCCTTAGGTCTGTAGTTGATATTATAATGCAGAGTTAATGACAAACATTTTATTAAGAAAGCTATTGGAATGGACATAGACAAAAAAAAAAAAAAAACAATTTCACTTAATTTCATCCCATTGTGGAGTTAGGTTGAATTTTTGGCGAATCTAAAACAGCTATTGCTACTAGAATGGATTGATTACTAATAACAAATTGCAGATGGATTTTTCCCCATGTCAGTATTGTATTGTAAGGTATTTATTTACATTTCATGGTATTTGTACATTGCTTCATAGCTAGAATATGGAACATGTCAAACGAAAAAAAAAAAATCTTAATAGAACTTTGGTCTTAATTATAGTCACAGTCTAGTTGAAATATATACAGAATAGCTTTACAATATAGTCTACTAGTACAACACAGAGTTTTAATATCAATACTTAATACAACACAGAAATATTAATAAATCGTTGTTGAATGTCATGAATTCACTTACAGAATAGAATGTGTGAGAAATTAGGTATTTCTTTAATTTGGTCCTAAATAATCTTATATTTTGAGTTTCATTTTCATATCCATAGGGAGGCTATTAAAAATTTTTACTGCCATATAATGCACTTCTTTTTGATAGCACGATAGACTTGCCGATGCAGTTATTGTGAATGGAAGTTAGTTTTTTCAATCTTATTGAAATGGTGTCAATACAAAATATACTGTAATGTTAACGTTTATTTGTTACTAGGGAGAGAGAAAAACCAGCAAAGGTCAAATCTTGCCTTGTAAGGGTGAAGTAGAATTGCTGTGTGGTGGACCTCCATGTCAGGGGTTCAGTGGAATGAACAGATTCAATTGTCGCCAGTATTCTCTTTTCAAGGTAACTGTCTATTTATTTCACGAATTCAAAAGTAACCTATGGCTGTCAGCTTTTCGTTATTATTATTTTTTTCTTTTTCATTTATCCACTGATCATGTAACGTAAAATGAGACACATTACAATAATTTACAATGCGTAAATGTAAGTATAATGTAGACATATGTTTTGACAATGTCATTATAACTCTACTAAACAACGCACTTACAAATATATCACAATCGACCAACAAACTTTTGTGATTGGAACAGACTTCAAGCCACCGACGTGGCTCAGTCGGTTAAGGCACTTGCATGCCGGTCTGAAGTTCTGCCTGGGCGCGGGTTCGATCCCTGCTTGGGCTGATTACTGGGTTGGGTTTTTTTCCCCCATAGGTTTTCCCCAACCGTAAGGTGAATGCCAGGTAATCTGTGGCGAATCCTTGGCCTCATCTTTCTATCACCAATCTCATTGATGCTAAATAACTTAGTAGTTGATACGCCATCGTTAAATAACCAACTAAAAAAAAACCATCATGTATCACTTGTACTTCTACACTAAGTCACTTGTGGTACTAGCCCTATCTATATATTAACTCGTAAAAATAATACACCTTGCTTGCAATCTTTCATGTTTGTTCCGTAATTTTCGGGTTCATATTTAATGGAATTTGCTATATTGTGATGTTTGCCTAAGAAATATTGCATCTTTAGCGTCGTCATCAGCAAACAGAAGTATAAAAATGATTTGCTGTTATTTTGCCATTTAGAAATTTGGCCTTTAAAATTAATATAAACGTAGTGATTTTCACTTACGATGTTTTTCAACGAACCAGCAAATTTATTCTTACGAAGAAAAACATCATAAAAAGGTAAACAAAAAATTGTAACAGTACTATAACATAATTGCTATCAAATTGAATAAAGTCTACATTAATAATTTGGGAATGCGTGAAATGATAACTACAGTATGCAGTAAGAGAACCACCAGTTTTATGATTCATGCAGAGATCGTTAGCTCTGTAATGTTTTGATCTGAATGAAGGTCATTTGTGTATAGCAGTTATTATTACTATTATTATTATTATTATTATTATTATTATTATTATTATTATTATTATTATTATGTTACACGAAAAAAAATTCTTAATAAAATGCTAGTTGAATTTGGTGACCTGCCTTCAGAATCTAATTGATTTAATGCAATGATACTTTCATGTTCAGAACTCCCTCATTGTGTCATTCCTGGCATACTGTGACTTCTACCGACCTAGATTTTTCATATTGGAGAATGTGAGGAATTTCGTATCATTCAAACGAAGCATGGTACTAAAATTGACACTTCGTTGCCTCCTGAGTATGGGCTACCAGTGCACATTTGGCATTCTCCAGGCTGGAAATTATGGCGTACCACAGACAAGAAGACGGTAAGTGCATAATCTTTAGAATTTGTTTTAGAAAAGTAGTGATCTTAATTTGTAAAGCCTGGAATCCCATGTTCTAGATTTGTTACATATTCAACAATACTATCCTTGAATAAAAAGATTATGGCAAAAGTAACTGGCTTCTTATTTTTAACTCACAGAGTCCTCTGCTTTGTATGTCTGTTTCAATTGAAACTAAAGATATCTCTGTAGGACATGCTTTTTTTTATTTAATTAGTTTATTAACATAATAGGCAAAGTCCAGTTACAGTGTTCAATACTTAAAATTTACATAATTTATAAAACATAAACAAGGAAAATTAAGCACAACCTTCATTAAAAACGGAAACAAAATATAAAAGAGTGATAGAAGTATGCCCATGAAAATTCACAACTTGCATACTTCCTTTCAAGTAAGATTTAATATTAATGATAGCAATGAAAAAAAAATCCAAATTGTTTAAATTTTAATAAAAGAATGTCATAGTCAACCTTCTCGAATGCTTTCAGAAAATCAGTATAACATGAACTTGTAATTTATTGTCTAATTGAGTTGAAACAAATTGAGTGAAATTAAATAAATTTGTGACAGTTGATTTTTCAATCATAAACCCATTCTGATAATGTGAAATTGATTTTGCCACGTAAGTATAAATTTGTTTATATATTAATGATTCAAATATTTTAGCCAGAGTTGGTAAAACTGCAATAGGTCTATAATTTTTAATATCGTTAATTTTGCCAGACTTCAATATTGGAGTATTTTTTGTATATTTCCATTCTTTAGAGAAACAGTTTATTTTATAATAAGATTGAATGTACTAGTGGTGATACTAAATCATCTGCACAAGCTACATAAGGTGGTATACAGTTTTTGGGGAAGGGCAGAATTGTGAATGACAGATTCCAAATGCCGATGTCCAACAGTATCATAAGCTTTATGCACATCAAGAAACAAGATGGTGACATCTTTTTTTTCGGTTTTGGCCTTACGAAGAACTGAATTTAATATAGAGGCATTAATCTGTGCACCAGCAGTAGATACAAATCCTCGTTGGTTTTCATTAAATTCTACATATTGTTGCATTCTTGAACAAAGACACCTCTCCAAAACTCTTCGAATTACTGAACAAATGGTTATAGGTCGATAATTATTTGGGTCCTTTTTTTCTCCACCTTTATATATAAGAACAGTTCTAGCTTTCCGAAAAAAATTAGGTACCCAATTGTGTGATAACATTTTAGTTCCTATAATGCTAAAATTACTGCAACTTTTTCACATTTAATAGTTCGCATCAATATTTTATCTGGTCCTGCAGAAGTGTCAATCGAAATACCTTGCATAGCTTTAAGAATTTCTTCCTTACTAACAGTATCCAGAAATTTGTTGTTAATATCATCTTTGTCAACTTCAGTAATATGGTTCGGATAATTATCCAAGTGATGGTGGTTTACATTATTAAATTTATTATTAAACATAGTTTCAATCTCATTTACCGGAATACTTAAAGGACATTTATTAGGTTCAAATATTCGACGAACTGCTTTCTTTCTTTGGTTAAAAGTTGTGTAATCAAGATATGTAATTTTTAAATCATATTTTACATCATCATTTGTAAAATACATTATATTTAACAGATTACAATTGAATAGACGTCCAGAACAAGGTTGTAACCAGCAAATACGAAATTATTTAAAAAATGGGGAAAAACACATTGTATTGTACATACTTTTAATTTTTTAGAGCGAGGTTGACAATGAGACATGTGCTGATTTTAATATGAGTACAAGCATTACACATAGCACATCATTAACAACCATTATTCACGAAAAAATCAACTTACGAGAAATGAGAGTTACAACCTTGTTCTGGACAACTATTCAATTATTGATTGTATCAGTTGATACAGCACACACAGACTCCACATTGTGAGTGGGTTCAGTTGAAGAATAAACAAATTGATAATAATAGTTGACAAGTCTTCACATATTTTATTCAACAATGACAATTTTTTCCCATTATATTCCATACAACATAAGTCATTTGTGTTTTTCCTTTTATTTTTGAACAAAATTCTAGAAGTTATTAGACTCAAATAAAATTGTACTATCTATTTTATTGATATATTGGTCATAAAGTTTTTTTAATTTCATTTTTTGTGAGACACTGGTAAAATTGATACATCAGTAAATAATATTCTGAAATATGTTTTTTCTTGTGAGATTGTAGAAGTCTTTAAATAACAAAGTAGAAAAACTGTCACGAAGATGAAACTTACTTTCTCATGATATGTTTCACAACAATAAAAGGTTATAGATTTTTGACGATAGTAGAATTTAATTGTATTAAATGGTTAGTAGAGATGACAGTTTAACATGGCAATAAACGGGACTCTATTGTAGATGTTTGTAATTGATGAATCTTATTAGTTTTTAATTGTTGTACATTTACTGATTTTTAACGTTGCTTTGTAACATTTATGAATTTCACTTAGATGCCAGATTTCGAAAATGATCGTCATTACTACAAGAGGAGACTGTTTAATTATCATGTGATACTTGGGAAATTCAAGTTATTTGTAATTCAATTTATAAATTAACGCTTTTGTATATATTTAAAGGGCTATCATCCTAGCTGCTGCACCTGGTGAGATACTTCCCAATTATCCAGAGCCAACGCATGTATTCAACCCAAAAGTCTGTCAGCTTGGAGTTGTGGTTGATGATAAGAAGGTAAATACGATTTTCTTGAGTTAATTTAGAAATTATTGATAGGTAAGTGATGAAAATGAAAAAAAAAAATTGATGTTTAATTAATGAATACCTCTACCTGTATTGTGTGTGCTGCAAGGTACATGGATTTCATTATTATAATCATAAAGAGCAAGTGACCAGAAATACATAGTTCAACAAATATGTGTGTTTGCTTTGTGGTGAGGGTGGCCTGGTAGCACAGTTCAGTTGGTAGAGCAGATGGCTATAGACTGGAAGGTCCGTGTGTTTACGTGATTTTTCTCGTTTCCCCTTATATTCACTCAACCTCCTGTGAAATTGAGTACTAGATCTTTTGTGGAGGTAAAGACTATTGGAGCATGGCTTTGACCCCATTCTAGTGCTGAGGCTAAGAAATTATGGAGTTCTGCCTCCATGCCACCAATGCGCCTTCATGGCGTATATTGGTGAGATTTTTACTTTACCTTTACTTTGTGGTTAATCATTCCAGTTTTGAATCCTGAAAAGCACATTAAGGTTGAAGAAATAATGAGGTCATGATCCTCCCTTGTATTACTATTAAAATCGACGCAAATACCTAATTAATAGTTGGTACAGGATTGTTAAGTAACGATAAAAAAGTAATTTAATAAAATACTGCTATTACTACTAACTACTACTGCTCCTGTTCGTCTGAGTGGTTATATCACAGTGTCATCGAAACTTGGGAAATCACGAGCCAGTTGCTTGCTTAATGGGGCCCTTTTCTTTAAGTTATTTTAAACAATTATATAATATTACGTAGAAGTCCAATTCCGAACAGCAAATGTTTTCAGGAAAGGCTAAGGCAGTCCAGCCTTCATAGAGTGGCCAACAAAATGGATGGGAGAAACCAAGATGCAACATAATCACTTGCATGGACAATACTATTCCTGCTGCTGCTGCTGAGTTTTTTGTAATCCCTCAACACTTTCTTTTATTTTCTCTGTAATTTAATTAAACTATTCTGTGAATATAAATTAATTTTTTGTTAATTATCTTTGCTTGCAGTTTCTATCAAACTGTAAATGGGTGACATCAGCACCCTTGCGCACTATTACGGTCCGTGATGCTATGTCAGATCTCCCTGAGATCCGCAATGGTCATAAAAGAGAAGAGATGCCATATGGTGGAGAACCTCTGTCACACTTCCAACGCTTGGTGAGTTGGCTGCATTATACATTCAGTTTGAACTTTTTCATTGTTGATGACATTTATAAAATCTCACAGTATTTGAAAGATTCGTCTTCAGATGACTATGTTGCTGTCTAGTGACTTGACAAATTAACTAATGGAAAATTGAGTTGTTTAGCTACAAGACGTTAAAAAAATACTATATTACGAGGTGGTAGAACTCATCAACTCAAGTAAGAAAGTCTAATAAACATGTGTCCTGAAATTATTATCTTCCGAGACATTAGAACTTACTTGTTCATAACAGATGCTCGATGTGACTTCCATTCATTGTAACACATCCTTCTGCTCAACGTCTTAGGGAATCACGCAACCTTCCAAACATCCCTGGTTGGTCTCTGATGTGCTGACAGGCATTGAAGACGCACTCCTGTAGCATTTGAACGTCTTCAATGGGTGTTGCATACACAACGGCCTTAAGTATCCCCATAACCAAAAAATCCCGTAGTACAGAACCTCCCCGGCCAATCCATCGAACATTAAATACCCATGTTAGATGTTGTCTGAGTCTGTTATGGAAGTGGGCTGGTGCTCCATCATGAATAAATCACATTTTATAATCTTCGATAGTATGGCATTTTCTCCAGCAAGACGGGCAATTGCTTTGCTAAGAAATGCCGATACTGCAAACCAGTTAATTTACTGGGTAGAATGTTAGGTGCTATTAACCTGTCACCAACATACAAATTTTAAAGTACGTTTTTCCTTAAAAAAAATATATAATTTTAGGTCCCATGTTTATTGGACTTTTTTTTTCCCCTTGTGATGTGTACTATCAACCTTCGAAATATTAGACCCCTTTTTTTTTAACACCTTGTATAGGTTTTGTTTGAAGTTTTATGATAGCACATTTAGACTATGTTGGAAAATGGGAGTCTTCTGGGCTGGCCATGGTGCAGCTTACTCGTATTTGTATGGGTATGGTATTCAGATAGACTGCATTGGTGAGTCTTCGAATATATTCCAACTTGAATGATGATGGAACAGTGGAATCGAGAAATTTTCCACAATTATTATAAGATTTATTCTACAGGTATATGCTATACGTAGAACTGTATTGTTCAAAGCCTCTGCGGCTTGTAATTGAAGACTCTGAGGCAATATGTAAAACTATATTGTTTAAAGCAACTATGGCTTGTAATTGAAGACTCTGAGGCAATATGTAAAACTATTGTTTAAAGCAACTATGACTTATAATTGAAGACTCTGAGGCAATATGTAAAACTATATTGTTTAAAGCAACTATGACTTGTAATTGAAGACTCTGAGGCAATATGTAAAACTATATTGTTTAAAGCAACTATGACTTGTAATTGAAGACTCTGAGGCAATATGTAAAACTATATTGTTTAAAGCAACTATGACTTGTAATTGAAGACTCTGAGGCAATATGTAAAACTATATTGTTTAAAGCAACTATGACTTGTAATTGAAGACTCTGAGGCAATATGTAAAACTATATTGTTTAAAGCAACTATGGCTTGTAATTGAAGACTCTGAGGTAATATGTAAAACTATATTGTTTAAAGCATCTGTGGCTTGTAATTGGAGACTCTGAGGCAATACGTAAAACTATATTCTTCAAAGCAACTGCGGCTTGTAACAGAAGACTCTGAGACAGTACGTAAAACTATATTGTTTAAAGCAATTATGGCTTGTAATTGAAGAGTTTGAGGCAATACGTAAAACTGTATTGTTCAAAGCAACTTTGGCTTGTAATTGAAGACTCTGAGGCAATACGTAAAACTATATTGTTCAAAGCAACTGTGGCTCGTAATTGAAGACTCTGAGACAAAGCCATCTACAAAAAAACTTAAAAAATATTTTTTCATTGTGAGTCCTTAACTTTAATGAACACTTATTCTGTGCAATCAGTATCCTTAGTAAATATATTTGAAGTTGTTCATAAGACTACAGAATGTGGAGATGTTTTTTCAGAAGTGTAGTAGTATAGTCGAGCCTTCTAGCAGGTTGAAGGGGTTATTGCTTTCTGAGTGGAGATAAAATTACTTGCTTGTCGCTTTCTAGTACTCTCTCCTTAGTTACGTTAACTTTGGCATCTTCTCTCCTACTTAAATTTCACTGGAGTACTGTGTTGACGTTATTTTCCCTGAAAGTAAATTGAAAACCATTATTGGCGTCTTTAAACAGAACTGATTGTACTGTACAAACAAACATTGCAAATATATTAAATGCAGTCACTAAACTGCATTTGTGAAAGGAATTTTGTGAATCTTTCGTCACAAACTGTTGAACTCTTGCAGGTCATGGCAGCTATTTTGATAATAATTGGAGAAGCAAAATTATACGTTTCTGCTTTGAAAAGAGTAAACAAATTTACATGGAATGCAATGAAACAAGGTCAACTTTTGGCATCACCAAACTTCAGTGAAGTTGTCATAGTTCACTTCATAGAGTAGAAAAAAAGAAGGACTGATTTTATCGGCAAACATATAATTAAGGCCTGCCTTAAATAAGGTGTTTGTATTTTCTTTGGTTGATCTAATGATTTCTGGCTGAGCTGTAGTCGAACATGACCTTCGAAATTCTGTGTGAGGACATCGTCATAGATGATTGTGCCAGTTTACGTGGTATTTCCAAATGAAATTAATTATGAGATGCTATTTTAATTCTTCTTAACACATCATCATTCTTTTTATGGTCCAGCTTTGTATATCTTGCTGTTCTTCTCAGGAATCTCATTTTACAAGCTATTACTCAGCTTTCTTCTCGTTTCCTTATCATGTTTCATTACTATAAGTTAACAATGATGTTACTAAGGCTTTTGCACTAAAGAATGTTTCAAAACTGTATTAATTAATCTCCATGGTGTTCTGTTATACTTAATAATTTCGTCTAGTGAACCTACTTCTAGATATGTAGAGGTGTTCATTCTCTACAACAGTTTATTATTTCAGCATATTTTTCTCTCAACTCGATATTTTCCACAAGAAAACTACAATTTTGGACTTAACAATGTTTATTTCCACGTCATATTTTCTTGCAATTATTATTTGATGATTTAAAAAAATCGAGTGGTGCTTATAGCTTTACTATGCTACATGGTTATAACGTAGAACTACGTGTGGATGCGATCACCTGTCAGCAAGAAGAGTTAGGGGAATAAGGTGAATACAGGGAGAATAAGAGGAATGCAATGAAATAACAAAGGGCACACAAGAACAACAAAGGGAGTACAAAGGCGAGAGGGTGTGACTGTCAATTCCCAAGTTAGCTCCCTTTCATTATTGTAACTGCCTTTTTATCATCCCCATAACTGCTAAGAGCACATTTTGGTGTGTGAGAGCCTTTCCAAATTTTAATATTACAGGCATGGTTGCTTCATTGTTACAAAACCTAAGATGACACAACAAGCAGTAGAAGCGAACTTATTTCAGGGAGTATTAGAGATTATTTGGGGCTCAATTGGCTCTGTTAGTAGAGTGACTGACTATAGACTGGAAGAACTCAATTGGCTTTGATGCACTTAGCCTGATATAACATTGAATACTGAGTCTTTCCTAAAGTTAAAAGGTGATCGAAGCATACTGCATCTTCCTGCCTTCTTTTTGGCGTGTATCCTTGCAACATTACCTCTTTTAGCAATTATACTTGCTGGGGAACTAATGGGACATTTACTGCAAACACCATGCTTTCTTCTGCCAGAAAGGAAAGAAAGCTTTGTTGGTAACTAAGTTACTTGATAAGAGAATTTCTATGACCAAGAAATTTCCTGTAAGTGATCGAGTTTTTGTATCTCTCTGATTAGATATTACATTTATTTAACAATGTTTGTTCAAAGATGCGAGGGAATCAGTACCAACCCATACTACGAGATCATATATGCAAGGACATGGCTCCTATTATCGAGGCACGAATAGCGAATATACCCACCGCTTGCGGCTCTGACTGGCGGGACCTTCCAAATATTGTGGTCAGGCTCAGTGACGGAACATTCACAAAGAAACTGTAAGTAGTAATCATGATTTATTTGTGTAAAGTAACTTTGTGTGTGTGTTTGCATCTGGCTCTCTTGTGTTTGTTAAGAATGTGTACTTACCTTATACCTTGACTGCACACAACCATACTTTTTAGCCACTTCAGTGCCCTGTCTAGATCACTAAATGCAGTTAATTTAGACTCCAAATTGATTTGTTTTCTTGTTACATTTTCTTCATTGTGAAAGGCACCAAATGCAGAAACCATAAAGGCAAATCCTGTTAAGGGCCATGTGCCCTTGAAGCAGGTAGTGTTCTGTTGTAACATACTCCTTGTACAGAATGCCAAGATTGGTCAACAAAGGTATTAGACGAAATAACGGAAAACATCTTTGATAGGTTGATACCAAGTGAAAAGTGAAATAGTATTGAACATAAAACAAAATTAATTAAATGAATATATATACATATATATTTTATCATTACATTTGACTGTTGTTGTAATGATGGATGAAACATTTAAAGTAGTGTGGGAAGTATGCCGGAACCAATAAAATTTGTCATTGCAACAGGGCTAATCATTATATCTGTTTTCGTTGTATGGAGGGTTCACTATATTGCATCAATTGAAAAAAGCAACAAAATGATATTGTAATGTATCCCTAACCACTGTACAGTAGTACAAGATAATGGTATAACACATGAGTTAGTCAAAAAGCGACCCATCTATCACAGGTCGGAAAAAATTAACATCAATGAAAAACATTATGAAACAAGTACCAAATATACTTTATTGGCAGTTTCAAAGAAATATAAGATAAATTCAGACTTAAACTTAACTTTATAGAAAATTATGCTGATGTTGTACAGTACTGTTTTCCTTATGTAGAACCATCAGAATAGTCGAACATAGGCCCATTAATTTTTCTCCTTTGGTACACCTTTGATAGAGATTATCAATCAATCATTCGTAACAGCTGTTGCCATCTTCTGGAAACCAAATGCCACTCCTCTCTGTTCATCCATTGGCTGGTTCTAATCCTCGAGCATTCATAGCTGCTAGTATACCCTTCATTCAAGTCTTCTTTGGTCGTTCTTTTTTCTGGTGAGATCCATTCCATAATTATATTTGGTAATCATTCTGGCATTCTTCTGATGTGGCCATACCTGTAACCTTTTCTTTTCTATTATGTCTATAACGTCTGGCTCATCTTGCACTTCTATAATTTCTTTTATTCGTCTATTTTTTATTTTTTCCATGTTAGATTTCCCATCTGATCTTTTTAGGACATCCATTTCTGTACTTAAAATCCTTTTTGTTTCCCTAATTTGGAGATTAAACAAATTAAATATAAATTTGCATATGTTCTCAGATTTGAACCCTTCTGAACTGCTGTTAAAGTCATTTACCAAATATTTTGCACCTAGCTCCAATTCTGGACATCAAAGCAGAAAATGAATGCCTTCTTACATTACCTATGCATAAAGATTATCTGTGTCGATCATGATTTGTATATGTCGTCTATTCAAACAGCAGTAACTAGTTGTGTGTATATTTCTTTCATATAGTAATATAAAGAATTCACTCAAGTCAGTGCTTGGTATGTCAATAAGGAACTTGGTCTGTTTTGATACCTGCTAATTTACCCACATTTAAATTCTAGGAATTTATAGTTAAATTGTGCTAAAATCTTCGATATTTGTTCAGTTATTATTTTCAGGTAATAAAATTGGTGTAGCGAAAATTCTTTTATATTTAAATAAAATAAATATGCATTTTAATAGAATGTGCTGTATGATGCACTGTTTGTGTCTATGTTGACCAGGCAATATCTTCATCATGACAAAAAGAATGGCAGGTCCTCAACTGGAGCACTTCGTGGAGTGTGTGCATGTGCCAAGGGGAATCCTTGTGATCCTATGGACAAACAGGATAATACACTGATTCCTTGGTGTCTTCCCCATACGGGTAACAGGCACAACAACTGGGCAGGTCTTTATGGACGACTGGAATGGGATGGATTCTTCAGCACAACTGTCACCAATCCTGAACCCATGGGCAAACAGGTATTTCATTTCATCACTTGTGATTTAAATGAAGTGTTATGAATGTCACTTCTAGGAAAATTATTTTGGTGGACCTAGGCAATGTGACCAAAAGATGCATAAACAAAATCATTGCTTTACACAGAAATGCAAAAGATTGAGCAGTTTGTCTATTGTCTAGTTTGGCTGTAGCCATGTTTTAACGTTATATTTTAACATCTTATAAATATAGTGGAATTTGCAGATATTTAATCTTCCTAATTTTATAGCTTAGAGGAAATAGAATATCGTATTTATTCCAATATAAGCCGCACCTGCATTTTTTTAACTTTATTTATAATAGACTGCATGTATTCCTTGAACACTCGTACCTGATTTTAAGCTGCATGCATATTTCGTCAGTCTTAATGCACGAAATTTTGTTTCAGAATATGACTTGACAATATAAAGTTTATATCAGTCACATGTTGTGACTGTTTATCGGATGTTCTCATGTGATGATTATAATGGATTTATAATTAAACTGATGTCAAGTGTCACTCCAAGATCTTCCTTGGCTTGGCTACTTTAACAAGACGATAGACAAGAAGCATGTGTTTAAAAATTCTTTCTTGCTTTGGACATTGTACAGTTATGTAATTCTTTTCAGGGCCGAGTACTTCATCCTGAGCAGACACGGGTAGTGAGTGTAAGGGAGTGTGCAAGATCTCAAGGTTTTCCTGACACATATCGCTTCTTTGGAACAGTTCTTGATAAACATCGCCAGGTTAGTAACATATACTTTTGTACTTAGTATTAACTGGATGCTAGAAATTAAGTGTATCAAGTGGACATGGTATAATCGAATAAGACTGGAGTTATTTCCATATTCGAAAAATAATCTAATAAAACAATCTGTTGCTCTACTAATGAGGCTGTGTAATTTATATTTTCATTTATTTATGAAGATTCATAATAATCTTAAGTTATGCTAGGAATACAGTAGAACCCCTTTTAAGTAACCTCCATTTAATGTTGAAATTTCACAGTCCCAGTAAGTATTACATACGATTAATGTATTTTTATATTCGATTTAACTTTATTTTCTTTTTGCTGTGAAACCCACATTTTACATTAAAAATTGTTTTTAAATTATTTTTTTAATCTCGACTAAAGCAAAAATAAATGCATTTCGACTCAACGCATAAAATACAAATTTTTTTAAGAATCAATGACTTGGCAACACTGTTGTCTCACCACCACATGATTCCCTCTCCCTCACCATTGTCTACAGGAAGCATGTTCCTGTTCATCTGCTAATTTCCGTCCTTTGCGAGAACCAATCACAAGCAGAATAACACAGCAGAATAAAACACAAACAGTCTGCTAATTCCCATCTTTTGCGAGAACCAGTCACAAGCAGAATAACTCAAAGCATAACAGGACACAAACAGTCGGCTAATTCCTGCCCTTTGCAAGAGCCAATCACAAGAAGAATAATACACAGCAGGACAGGACATGAACATTCTGCTAATTCCCGCTCTTTACAAGAACCAATCACAAGAAGAATAACTGAAAGCGGAACAGGACACAGTCAGCCAGCTAATATCTGCCCTTTGCGAGAACCAATAGCAGCCATCATCCATGACAATCACTTCTGTCTTTGTTTTGGTCAGCACTACTACAGTGAAGAGATGGAATTTTTCACCGTTATTGTACATACTACTAGAAAATAATGGCCATGAAAAGGAAAATGCTTTCTCTTGCGAAAAAGTTAATTTAATTCACAAAATGGAAAAAAATCCAAATGCTAAATATTCGAGATGGCGAGAAGAAGATCTGATTGGCACCCAGCTTCCCCTTATGTTTTCCATTTTTTGTACAATATTGTCCATAATTTACTTATTATAGCTCTTTTTGCAAAAATATTCAAACATTTTTAAACAAAAGTAGCAAACCCCCATTTAGCATCAATCCCTACTTAAGGTTAATTATTCCGTGTCCTTGGAAAAATGTTAAATAGAGATTCTATTGTAGTAATAAAATAAGGCAATTAAGTAAATTCACTAAGGTACTAGCAGTTCTTTCGTGCAGAATAAAAAACCGAAAATAGATACATACATGCTTACACATCTCTTGGATTTCGTCTCGACCTTTTCATTCTATGAATTCTAAGAAATACAATTAACAGAGTAGCTCCAGCATTCAGCAGGTGTTACACGTGACTTCATTCTATATTATAAATTTTTAAATTAAATTTAAAAGTTAAAAACAAGTTGGTACTGTTCTCCAACCGTGAAAGGAATGTGTTTACTATTGCGTCATCTATTGGAGCGAAGTAGATATATAATATTATCGTTATAACGTCTGTTTAAAAACCATGTGCTCTCCTGCATTTGTTATTTCCTGTATGGAGAGATTAAAAGACTAGGAGATTAACAGTGATCTGATTTTGTAACTAGGGTAGTACAAACATGTGTGTGTCAATGTTATTGTTTGTGCTGTGACAGCGAGCCACGTGTGTGACCTTATGACATCTTATGACATCAACATTCATTCACAGCATTACTCTGCTTCGTCTCATCCGGCAGAGACTTTCTCGTGGTTGGAGCACAGTAAAGATGCATGCAGATACTTTAAAAAATTTTAATTTTTTAATATCATAAGCTAAGTTCATAATATTATATCACAATATTTGTATAGGCCTACATTTTTATTGTACAGACCAGTCTGTACAACAGTATCATTATTTGACAAACACTGATATCATTAGCCATTTGAATTGTATTAGATAATTACTGTAGTTGAAACTTTGAAATGAGATAAAATGAGTTAAAACACTTGAAAACTGTATGAACAACATGACATGATAGAAGTACTGTATATAAGATATCACGCAAAACCACTTTATTCGAAAAAAAAATAACCATGTCCTTTTATAAAAAAAATCGGAGTAGGTTGTATCTGAGACACAGCCGCAAGTTTTACCTGTGAATATATCACTGATAGAATTGCTGTTTAAGTTAAATGTCAACGGTGACAATCAATATTTTTTTCTTTCTGGATGCCCTGAAAACTGGTGCATCTTTGCTGTGCCAGAACTCCTGAGCTTAGCCATCTTGTATGCATTGAGAGTAAACATGTCTTGGTTGCTATAGTAACTACTTGCTGTCTGTTGCTTATACGCCCGCTCCCATTTGCATTGTGTGTGTCTCAACATTGTTAATTTTCTCGCTTTATTCAATTTCACTCACGAATTTTTGCAATTTAACTTTTCAACTGCTAATTGTTGCTCAGTTAAGATTGTAGCCTGTTTCATTACAAATCATTTGACACCACTGCAAACATTCTATCACTTCTCATTCTGAGTTACACTCCCTCAGCTGCCTCGCGACCTGCCAGATCAAATTCCCCTCCTCCCTCATCGCTAGATGGCATCACCTGCTCCAACTCAAGGTCATGTTGAATACAATGATCCTTCGTCTGTTGAGCACTGTTAACTATACTGTTAGGCTAAATGTCAGCATCTCTTCTTTCCAGATGCCCTGAAAATGATGTACATATTCGCTGTTCTCAGACTCCTGGGAGTAGCCATGTTGTATGCATTGAGAGTAAACATGTCAGTTGCTTTAGTAACCATCATGCTCTATCATTTACTACTCATTGCTTATACGTCTGCTTCCATTTGTGCTGCATATGCCTCGACATTGTGAACTTTCTGTCTTCATTCAAATTCTCTCGCAAATTTTTCCAATTTAACTTGTTGACTGCTGATTGTTAAGAGTATAACATGATTCGGTACAAATTGTTTGATACCACTACAAACATTCTACTGCTTTGCATTCCCGAGTTACACTGCCTCAGCTACTGCACGATCTGCCTCAAATTTCCCCCTCCCACATATTGGTAGATGACGTCACTGCTCCAATTCAAGGTCATGTTGGATACACTGATCCTTCGTCTATCCTTCATTGGAATATGTCATGTAGTTTAGAAATTATAAGCACAACAAAACTGGCTTGGAAATATGTCGGTTGACTTTATGGGTTGGTATTCTAGTGCTGAACTAAACATACAGATTTATTCACGTCAAAACAATTTTATTGTTTGTTTTCATTCGAAAAATTATTAGTTCTTCAAATAATTAAATAGTTTTGAATATAATCGAACATTTTCATTTGATTATTCCATCACTAGTGCCAAGCATTCATTGTCTCAAGTGAAATGAGGCATAGGTTTTTATGTATTTTATTGAGTTATTTTACGACGCTGTATCAACATCTAGATTATTTAGCATCTGAATGAAATGAAGGTGATAATGATGGTGAAATGAGTCTGGGGTCCAGCACCGAAAGTTACCCAGCATTTGCTCGTATTGGGTTGAGGGAAAACCCCGGAAAAAACCTCAACCAGGTAACTTGCCACTACAAAGATTCGAACCCGGGCCACCTGGTTTCACGGCCAAACGCGCTGACCGTTACTCCACAGGTGTGGACCGAGGCATAGGTGACATCCATACAATGGTGCCAAATTTAATCACTTGGTTTTTCCAACAGTTAATGTGCTTTTAGATTTCTGTTTCCAGTCTGAAATCTGAAAGATGTTACTGCACGAGCTACTTATACAGTGAAACCTGTTCAAATCGGAACCTGAATAATCCGGAATCCTAGCTATTTCAGAACATTTTATTGGTCCCGGCGAAATTTGTATGTATTATGTGTAATTTTTCCTGAATAAAATGGAAACTGTCCAACACGGAAACGGAAACTGCCTGCTACTGTTCAAAACGGAAATAATATTTTGGACACACTATATTTTGTAACTATATTTTGAAACAGCATGTAATTTCAAGGAATATACGAAATATGTAGGTCACTAAGATAAAAACAAGTTTTCTTTGCAAAAATTTAGAGGGTACGAGGGTGTGTTGGCCTGTCGGTCATAAATTTTATTACCCTGTTAAATAGGCAGACGAGTTCCTTCAAAGATGTTCAATGCTTCACACCTGTATACTGTCGTAGCTAGACAGAGCGCAAGTGTAGTGATTTCGTGGTAAAAATGTTGCGTAAAATGTGGCATTAACATTAAGTGATGAAGTAAAAGTTACCGAGTTAAAGGAAAATTAGAAACGAAGCTTATGTGAAATAATATTGAAGTTCAGTTGTGGAAAACTCAGGTGTGACACTTTAAAGATAAAGATCATAATGAGTGAGTGGCTTGGGCCAATATTGGTGACATGAAAGAAACTAAAAAACAGCTGTTTATGTGGAAATAAATAAACTGCTGTGGGAGAGGGTTCTTCATGACCTTTCAAAGAACATGCTGATTTCTGGATCTATTCCGCAAAGCAAGCCATTGTACTGGGAAAGAAATTACATAAACCAGAATTCAAGGCTTCTGATGGATGGCTCTTAATCCAATTACGATAATTAATAATGTGCAGTGATATACAGAACAATATTATAGTATAGTGTTAGATATTAAATTGAATTCGATTATTAAAGTTTAGCAGTGTTTAATGACTGATGAGTGAGTTACGGTAAATTTATACAGAAAATGAGATTTTAACCAAGATGATCCACCAACGGAATGAGTGACAGAAAGCTGATTTAACATGATTAGTATTAAACGGAATATCTTGTACTTCTTACAGTTTGCGGCATGCCATTTTGTTTTTCATGTATATGAATGATAAAATATTCCATTTTAATGAACACTTTAATAATACGGAAACCTGTTCACAACGGAAAAAAAATTAGGACCCTGTCACTTCCGTCTTGAACAGATTTCACGTACTATAAAAGACAAAATGATTTGAGTTGTGTACAACATTTGAAATAAATTATTTGCGTATTTTTCGTTTATGTCTCCTATTTAAGTTATTGTTAATGAAATTCAGTTATGAAAAATAATAATAATAATAGGGCTTGACAATATGTATTTCTATTTTGTAATTGTTTCATAATATATTTGCATACAATCAATATCAGTTTCATGTGCTTGATTATTATCATTGATATTATGTGATTTGCTTAATTAAGATGATTAATCACACGTAGAATATTTGGACAAGTATTCAAGATTTTTTGGAATATAAAGAAGTTTTAGAATGTATTAATAGCTTTTACACTCATTTTAAGAGACACCAGCTTTTTTAGATATATTATAAGTCAAGATTTCAGGTTCATCTTCCTGATTTGTAATGTTACGTCAGTTTTTATATGTTAATAAGATGCATGTTTATTATTATTATTATTATTATTATTATTATTTTTTATAATATTGGCATGTAAATGTTCTATTTACACAAAGCTGTTTGAAGTTAAACAACTTTCAAATCATGGTTAAAGAAGAAAATTTCAATTTCTTATCATAATGCTGTCACTGATTTCTTCTGTCGAAGATCAACTCTGGCTGTCTGCTCTAGCAAATTATTTAGAGATTATATATATATATATATCAGAGGAAAAAATTATTTTGTTGAACTGTGACATGAGTTGCTATTACTAATTTACAGATTGGCAATGCTGTGCCCCCTCCAATGGGAGCTGCAATCGGATTTGAAATCAGAAAGAGTGTTTCTGTGAAGGAACAGCAAGAGTGCAAGATGGAAACAGTTTGATTGGTTGTTGGATCTGGTTGTGGAAGAAGCGATGTAACATATTTGGCATAATCGACTGTTTGCTATTATGTTGTATATTTGTTGTAACAGCTAGTTGGTAATTTTGTGACATATCCAACTGTGATTTTAGATATTTTATGTGTTTTTATTGAATATATACATGTACAAACATTGATTTTTCACACATTGTTTAAAACAATATTTTGGATAAACTGTATTTCTTGTAAAATTGCTTAGTATTTGTCTCACAAGACATGAAGGCTATTTAATGCTATTAAACGAAATTAATTTTTACGAAAGTTTTGCTAATGGACTGTGCCTTTTTGTAATACTTTTAATAATACATATTTATATGCAAATACTACAAATTTGCACATAGGTAATTTAAAGGACACATTTTTCTTAATATTTAGATGTAAGAGTATGTTGCGAGATTCTCTTATATCATACTGTGCTGTTTAATTTTGTGTATTGGATGAACTTATTTTATTTGGTAAATTTGGAGAATGCGACATTTTTCTAATTTTTAAGACTAAAACCTGAATATACTTGAATAGACAATAAAAATGTTAGTTATTAATTTTAGCTTATTTCAATTTGCAACCATATAAATTTCGTACAAGGGAACTGTTAAGGAACTCATATCGAAATCTTTCCTCAAATTGGCACATTGTTATATCTCCCATCAGATAAAAATAAAGAAAAAAAGTACATTATGTTAATACTAATTGTAGGGTTGCAAAATTAAAGCTTGAATAAAAGATTATAAAAAAATTGAGAAGCCCCAGCTTTGAATAGATTCATGTGGTTATCAACTCGACTGCATACTGTTTCCGAGTATGTGCTCTTGATTCTTAATGTAACATTCACAGTTAGTATAGCGAATTTGGATTTGAGTACATTAACAGCTCCCTTGTTAAATTATGAAACACCATAATTCAAAGCCAACCTTATAATTAGAACCTGGATTTATTTGCAAAATGCATATTGCATGCAAACTAATTTAACATATGCAAATTTATATTATATTTTTATATTACATATGCAAATATGGTTTTCTTCAATTATCACAATAATAATCAGCACAAATTCGTTAGTGCATATGGTTTTCTTAAATTATCATGACAATAATAATCAGCACAAATTCGTTAGTGCATATGAATGCATATTTTAACATTTATTTACATTGCATACATATTTTTCTATTTCCGTATAAAAATGCATATTCTGGACATATTCTGATGTACAGGGTGTCCACAATGATACTACAACATTTTAAACAAATATAGTGGAAAGGAAAATGTGTATACACTATAATTTTATTACTATACATGAAAATGATAATGTAACTCGTCAAGTTTTTAGTGTTAGTCACATAATTCAGTTCAGTGCACTTGGTGGCGCGAAGAATGTCAAACCTATAATAGATTTCATGCCATGTGTTGTTCAGCATGTCTGCTGAACCCCAAATGCGTACATGTGGCAATTCACTTTCCCTGAAATGTGAATGGTGGCCTCATCAGAAGACATCACGCGAGATAAAAAGGTTTCGTCCTCAGCAATGTGATCCAGCATAGTGATTGCAAATGCTTCTCGCTTTGGTCGGTCATCAGGCTTGATTTCCTGCACAATTTGCACTTTGTATGCGTAGAAGCATAGTAGACAGTGAAGGACTTGGTGAACTGTCGACTGTTTCACACCAAGTTCTCTCGCTGCTTGTCTTATTGAGTTCTGTGGACTCCTTTCGAATGACCTCCGCACATTTTCTACAACCTCTTCCTGGATGCTGGGCTTACCACCACTATGTCCTTTCAAAACCCTCCTGGTCACCAAAAATTGATTACACCACTTCCTTATAGTCTTGAATGTCAGAGGGTCCTTATTGTAAACACGACGAAAGTTTTGTTGCACTTAAATAATGGACTTTGTTTCTGCATGCCACCACACAGCCTGTGCATGCTCGTTTGGAATCTCCATTTTAGAAACAATGTATTGTTGCAGCGCTACTACGGCTATTGCACGCACTACAACATTACCACATAAACTTTTTGAGTTTCTGCTTCTGCTTCTTCTGGAATCACAGCTATACAATCTGAAATGTAAAAGTTACAGACTTTCAAAATGTTGGAGTCTCATGGACACGTATATTTTCTTTTGTAATAAAAGAAAGACATATTCAGAATTCTCTGAAGTTTAATGAATAAGGAGGAATGATTCATTCTAGAATAAGGAGGAATGATTTTAGAGACAGTCCACTGCACTCGAACTCAGGACTTCCGGGACAGTCTGCTGCACTCAAACTCAAGTCTTCCAACTGCGTTGCTTCCGCCTGGACACTGCTTAAGTTCACTTGCGTGTCGAACCCTAGACTGCTGGTTCACAAGCTGAACTCATTGTCCAATACTACAACAACTGACTTTCTTCGAAGGCTGCTCGCTTTTTATAAGTTAAGCCATACTTTCCAGAGACTACGATTTCGAGATCATTCTTGTTACAACAATCAGTTCACCTGGCTTCCAGCTTCCTCTCTTTTCCTTGCACCACACAGCACATGCCCTAGGAAGTAGATGCGTGCGCAACTTCATTTGCCGTGCCCAGCCGCCGCTGACCTCGCCCTCCTTCTGCCGGTCACGAGATCGAATCCCGAAGCAACGAGAAGTTTCTAGCAGTGTTGCCACATTGCTCCCTCCTTAGAGCTGTCCGTCCCGGACAGTCCCTTGGTAGGCTGCTAGATGGTCCAGATGCACCACCATCATCTTCCCTCGGGGTTGTCGCTGGATGCGGTACACCACGTCATTGATCCGGGTCACCACGAGGTATGGTCCATCCCAGGCACGCTGCAGCTTCGGTGATTTTCCTTTGGTCCTGGTAGGTCGATACAGCCACACCAGGTCGCCCTCCTGGAATCCTGCAGAGTTGGCTAATCTGTCGTAGCGCACTTTCATCCTGTCGCTGGCCATCTTGAGGTGCTCTCTAGCCAGTTGGTGGATTCCATTCAACTTCTTGGTCAGTTCTGCCATGTAGTCAGTCACTGGCTGGTCGGCGCCGGGTGGCGTGCCAAACAGCAGGTCACAGGGCAGGCGCAGCTCTCTCCTAAAGACCATGTTTGCCGATGTCATCCCTGTTGTATCGTGGACCGAAGCTCTGTAGGCCAAGAGGAACAGTGGGACTCTGGCATCCCAGTCTCGCTGATGGTTGGACACCACCTTCCGCAGGTTCTCCTCCACGGTTTTGATGTAGCGTTCCACCATGCCGTCAGACTGTGGGTGGAGGGGAATGGTCCTCGTTTTATGCATGCCCAGACGTTCGAACAATTCTCCCGTCAGGTTGGATTCGAAGTTGCGTTCCTGATCACTATGCAATTCCCAGGGCACTCCGAATCGGCAGATGAAGTTGTCAAGCAGCACGTCTGCCACCGTCGAAGCCTCTTGGTTGGGAATCGTGTACACCTCTGGCCATTTTGTGAAGTAATCCATGGCGACTAGCAGGTAGCGGTTCCCTCGATCCGTGACTGGGAATGGTCCAGCAACGTCGATGGCGATTCTCTCAAAAGGAGCTCCCACGTTGTACTGCTGCATGGCTCCCCTGCTGCGTGTCCTTGGTCCGCGACTGGCTGCACATGTGTCGCACCTTCGGCACCATTGTTCCGTGTCGGTTCTCTGATGCAGCCAGTAGAACCTTTGCCTTAACTTGTCCAGCGTCTTGTTGGCTCCCAGGTGGCCTCCAGTCACGCCAGCGTGAGTCTCCTCCAGCACTTTCTTCACCTTACTCCTGGGCATTGAGTCAACGCTTTTGACCTAATGGTGTTCGTGATCTTCACAACTGTGCCCATAATATTATTAAGTGTTGCACGTTTAGCACATAAATTCTGTTGATGTATTATGCAGTGCACTGTAATTATTTCATGAGAAGCGTTAAGTTCTTTCAGTTTGTTCTTTAGACGTTCAATTAATCCATTTCTATGTCCCAGCATAGATGGCGCCCTGTCCGTTGCTATGGACGCAAGATTGAGCTAAGACAGTCCAAGATTGTCAACAGCTTGCTCAATGCCTGTAAAAATATCCAAACCTGTTGTTGTTTCTTTCAATGGAATAAGGTCTAACAGCTCCTCTCTCACACAAAGGTTTTCATCCACACTGATAAATACAGCCAGTTGAGCAATATCTGATATGTTGGTGCTTTCATCTGCTGCCAGAGAATATGTGATGAACTGTTTCGAAGCTTTTTTAAACTGATCATGAACATCATCGGCCATATCTTGGATGTGGCAAGTGACAGTTCTTGGGGATAAACTGATGAATTCACATTCCTGTATTTTGCTAGGGAATAACTTACTCCTCTGCTGTCATTCTTGGTAAATTCCCCGTCATTAAAGGGATGCATGTTCTTTGTAATCGCTAGTGAAATCCTGTAGCTTAAGCTTAGCACCGATTCACTGACAGTGTGTTCCCCAGCTTCACTTAACAATTGCTGCACTAGCACTTGTCGTTCTTCTCCCCATATTTTTCATAATCCTTTGCGTGGCATACAGAATAATGGCGTTGTATATTGAACTTCTTTACATGCTGAAGCAGCTTGACACAAATCAAACACTTCGCCATTCCCCCATACTCCATAAATAAGAACAAGTTTTCCCATAGTGATATGAAAGTCGTGGGAGTTGATGATCTTTCACTACTACACTCTTGTATCTCTGTCATGATTAATATACGCACTTCAATATATTATCATGGCTCAACTTAACCAGTCCCGTTCTCCTGCTGCACTGACGCCACTATCCTGGTGTGTGTTAACAGTAATATGATTCAAATGTTCGCTCTTCCAAGCTCTTGCGGCCTAACTGGCTCTTACGTCTCAACTGCAGCTTCTGCCAGCTACTGCTCTACTGCCTCATTTAGAATTCGCAAGTTTATCTTCTGTATTTTTCTTCCTATGACCATGCTCTTCGCCTTATTTGCATTTACCTTCATCCCATACTGCTCACAGCTGTCTTTTAGCTCTAGTAACATATCCTTTAGTATCATTTCCTCTTCTGCTAACAACGCCATATCATCAGAAAATCTTATGCATTTTATTCTATCACCCCTCCCATGTTCTGAAAACAGTTCTTTACTAAATCCTCCAAGTAGATGTTGAACAAGGTAGGTGATAAAGGGCATCTTGTTGTACTCCTCTCCCAATGTCATTTCCTTCTGACATTTCTTCTATCCTGACTTTGACACGTTTCATATAAAGATTACTGAACAGCCTTCTCTCTTTCCAGTTCACACCTATTTTCTTTAGGATCCCCATCAGTTTATTCCAATCCACTCTGTCAAAAGCCTTTTCTATGTCCACAAATATTATTGGCAACATGCACTGTAGCAGAATTCTGCTAAATGAAAGCAAATTATTTTTCCTTTCAGTTGGTTAGTTTAAAAAAGGTTGTAAAGTAGGGGTGATATACCTATTGGCCTGTTGATGGTTATTATCTGCTCAAGAAAAAAAATTAAGCATTATAATTCGTTCGCTAGAATTAATTCGGTCAACTTCTGTCTCCTTTCTCTGTAGTCTGTGCTATAAGAAGTGTGGCTGCTGTTGCCTATAACTTTTGTATTTGTTCATTTTTAATGTCTTGTTATTGAAGTATACTGGTACAGTGAAAGTTGTGTTGATGCAAAATGTCGATTTCGAGATTTTCACGAACATTTTCAGCACTATAGGTATAGAAAAAGTGGCTTTTAACGTGCTATTTGTGTACAGTGAATTCTAAATATTGGACAGATGTTTATTCATATTCTGTATCTGCTAGTCAATCGAATCAAAAAGGAATCTTAAAATACTATCCCAATGACAAGAGGCCTCTCAGCCTCTGGGGGAGGGGGGGGGGAACTCGAAATTGTAATAGGCCATATGGTTTAATACAAGGGAACCGTCCCAGATCATGATGCATGAATTTAATGAAAATGCATATTTAAGCTAATTTTCGTTCAAAGAAATGTGGTAATAGTCGTTCGTTTCGCATTTTCCTCATTTACAAAATATAGTGACTTGAAAATCGTTGCTACTTATACTGCTTCTTCCATACACTTGGATTCTATTGTTCACCGACACCATATTACGGTTCTTACATTAATGCTCTAGTCAATTTTTTTTTCTCTTAACTCACATTAATAAAGTGGTATTGCAATCCGTGGCATCTGTCATTCATTCATACACTGTCCAAATCCATAGGTATGCAGTTGGAAGACTAGGAACATGACTGTACATATGCTTTCAAGAACTGAAAGAGGAATTTTGACCTAAAGTGAAACAACGTGTAGACAAAGATAAGCCATTTAATGTCGTGGTCGATGCAAGTAGTTCGGTAAACTGATAAAAAATCACGTGAGAAAATGGTTAAGACATATTTAGGCTACTTCTCCTGGATGTTAAGAAAGACACACTACTACTTTTGGATTCCTGGTGTGTTCAGATAGATGACACTTTATTTACTGGTGAAGTAAATAATACTTCACATCAGTGCTTTCCAAACTTTTTTATATGGCGACACCCTAGCAAACTATGAAAATTTATCCCTCAACTGAAAGTATTCCACACATTAATAGGCTACTTGTACACCTTTCATAAAATGAATAAGATAAACATACATATTTCCAGTATTGTTAAAATATTACATGAGGCGAAAGAAAACATTAACATAGAGTTCTAAGATGAGAAAAACAATCACACTTATTTTCACCCTTGGTTTTAATTTTTTGTGGCTCATATGTGCTTGACGAATCTTACAAAAGTATTTTATATATGGATGAATATGGGATAAATTCACTCGCATTTCTTCATTCAACATTTTTAAACTGTCACGTTTCACTGTTTTGATATTGGTCATCACAGAAAATCTTGCTTCGCAATAATATGTGGTTGAAAACTGCAACAAAACCACAAGAGCCCGTTTAGCAAGATGCAGAAAATATTCAAGTGAAATCCAGAATCTGTACAAATCATATCTTTGGTGTTTTAACTTTAAATTCCTATCATTTTTAATCTCTGCCAATTCTTTTTCTTCTTCTTCTGCTAAGGAAAATCTACTAACTTCAGATGACAAAAATGGATTTCTTATCCAGTCAAACATTTGTGTCCAGATCTGGGAAGTAACTTTCGAGTTTATCTGTGAGTAATGTCAGATAGTTGTAAATTGAATTATTTATTTCGTTCTTCATATCACAATGAGATGTATTTGGGAATATTTCATAGCTGCCCTCTTTCACTTTTCGAGACCAAATTGCTAACTTGTCTTGTAAGGCAGATATTTTATCTGTTGTAGTTAAGATATTCTCATTCTTATCCCGCAGACTAGACTTATACTTGTATACTACAACTGTATGCACATCTATGCGTCTGTCAAGGACATGTATCTACAAGACAGCTAGGTAAGCAAGAGGTGACCAGCAATGTAAACTGGGGATACTTGAACCACCTCAGAAAGTTTCATTGACTCCTACAAAAAACGTATACCTTGATAAACTTTCATTGCTCTCCTATATGTTGAATCTTGCGACATACAAACCATAGGCAAGCAGCTTTATTGCATTGCCACTATTGTTATGTATTTATTTATTGTTTTATTAGTGGCTCAAGTTACCCAGGAATTGGGTATACTTGAGCCACCCATTTAAAAATGCTATGTGGTGCAAGTTAAACTTCATATGAGGTTACTTGAGTTAATAAAACCTTAAATGATAACATTTTATAGATTTGGGTACAGTATATATGTAGTTTATTATCTTTAGCTATATTCTATAATTCACTGAGATAATATGCACACATAATTTTCTTTTCTTTAATTCCAAAATTTGAATTAAAAAATTACAAAAATCACAGAAACAAAAACATCTAAACACCTGACTTACAGGAAATAAATCCTAACTAAATAACTTATAGGTAAGAATTACATCTAAATTACTGCAACATCATAGATGATGAAATATGGGTAAATCGGTGTCTTCCCCTGACAACAACTGGATCTCGCAAAACTTCCACAATGTCTTTCTCTTCAAAGTTCCATACATCATCAATAACAGGGAACAGGAAAGTTTTGTCACACTTGCAACTTTTCCTCATTAATTTACAAAGGTATGTATCATCGTTCACTGACTGTATGAGTCCAACATAAAACTTATTTACTGCCTTCTTTGATGGAACTGAAAATGAAATTTTTCCCACAATGAAGTCTCCAACCTTCAAATTCATGGTTTCAGTGCTTAGAGCATTTTGGATGTTTACTTCTCTATCTACTTCATTATTCTCAGTTTCAGCTCCATTTTCTGATGCTGGATCAGAATCACTCCTTGCCTGAAAGCACGTTTCATTTACGCTCTTTCCAGCTTCGACATTGAGTCTTCTTTTTCTCTTCTTTGAAGTTGAAGATTCAAACCTTATCTCGCTAAGATACTTCTCAAATGAATCAGACAGTCGATGAGCAATGTGTTCTGTTGAACCTGGTAGTCGGTTCAGTACTTCTTCTGGATTTAGTGGAAAGATGCCAGTGCCTCGAAAACCTGACTGTAAGTTTTTTGCTATTGCAGGTTCGAGTTTTTTCAGCGTCTGATTGAGAAGTCGTGGGAAAACACTTTTCGGGATTGTACCCTTATTCTTTGTCTTCCACTCCTGAAGGTACTGACACCAGCAAATCTTCAAAGGCCTGAAGAATGCTACATCTAGGGGTTGACACATGTGGGTACTGTTAGGTGGAAGGAGAATAAATTTGATATTATAATCTGTGCACTAACAAATAACAGATAGTGACAAATGACTTGCCAGATTGTCACAGATCAGAACTTTTGGTACATCTTTGGGAGCCTTTCTTAAATATGGCAGTGCTATGGTATTGAACCAGTCCTTGAATAATGCAGTGTCGAACCATCCACTTCGAGATGCACTGTATCGTACCCCCTTTGGTCCTTCTTCCTGCCAGGTATCGTAAATATGTCCTGCCTTGTACACTATGTATGGTGGGAGAAGAGTGCCACTTGCTGTCCCAGCAAACATCACAGAATGGCTGACTTTACTCGAGTCCAGGATGTGCTCAGGATGCTTACATCCTTTGCGGACCAGCACTTTGCTTCTTCCCAGGTCGTCGACTAAATTCGTTTCGTCAAAGTTCACAATTAATTCTGGTGGAACATCTTGAAGTGAAATTGCTAGATTATTGAAGTACTCCACCAGCACTTCTTTGCTTACTTGAGCCCTACTGCGTTTAATATTTTCACTCAGCCTCAAAGAAAGAACACCATTATGCCTCTGAAGAAAGGAGCGATACCAATCATCTCCAGGGAGATTATTCTTGAATCTCTTTTCTGTAGCTCCCTTCTTATCAAGATACTGTTTTACAATGCATCTAACATCAAATGGGGTCAGTGGAAAACCCCATTCTGCAGCAGTAATAATTCCTTGTAGAAGATGATGTTCTTCCTTGGATGACAATGCTGTTGATCTTCCAAAAGATTGCATGTACAAGCCCTTCAGTTTTCGATTCAGGGTACTCCTATCAACTGAATGTTTTTCTGCAGCTTTTCTTACGGATAGCTTCCCAGATTTCACTTCGTTTATGGCAGCATCCAAAGCAGATTGGGAGTAATCTGCATAAGGCCTACTTCCTGGTACCCTAATATGTTTCCGGGGCATGATATAAACTACAAAAAAAAAAATTGACAATGTTATCTTACTATACAAAGTAAGGCTTTAATAATTACTGCATTTTTGATTGGTTATAAATTCTGAAATATGTAAAATATTGATCTAATTTCTCATTGCAACATTATACTGCATATGGCGCAAGTAACCCCAAAATTTAAAAAACTCAAAATCAGTAGAAAAAATACACTTATAATTTAAAAATAATGACTATTCATATTAGGATATTGAACACTATACTTCACACTACTGTTTAGTTATAAATTCAACACTATATTAATATTATATTTCATTTTGAACTGAAAGTTATTTTACTTACAGTTCTGTACTTTTTTGTGCACCAAATCAAAGTATCAAGAAAACACTTCAGGAAGCACGTGGAAATTGAATATTAACCATAAAATCATTTCCTCAACCTTTTAAAATGCCGCCAAATTAAAAAACAAAAATCGAAAATATAATTAGGGCTGACAACTTTGAAAATATATATGTCCCATTTGGTTCAAATATCCCCGGTGTCTCAAGTAACTCCACCTTACCCGGTACTTCATTTCAGTTATCATGAGTAAGTTAATAACTGTCAGACAGTTTGCGACACCTCATAAACCTTCAGACGACATCCAGTTTGGAAAGCTCTGCTTTACATGATAAGATAAAACACAAATTATCCCTCCAAAAACTACAAGATTTGTGCAACCCTTGGATGTGTATTTTTTTAGGCAATATAAAATTATAATTCGAAGGCTAGAAAAGTATTTCAGACATAAATTATTTATGAAACCATTCCAGACACATGCCACTATAGGGGCTTCATAATGACATTACATTCCGTTGTGTAGGCCTATCACTAGTTTCATTCACCTGTCCTCAAAGACATGCTAATCCTACATGTGGCAGAGTTGTGGATATGACGGAGAAAAATCTGAGAAAGTTTGATAACTTTTTTGGAATAATGTTTCTTGTTGGAAACAGTGTGTGTTACAGAAGAGTGTGAAAAACCAGCCTGTTTAAAATACTGTATTTGTACTATTCAATGAATCTTTGTCTCGATTACTTCATTTTGAATCCACATTACCGGTATCATTTTAAGGTGAGTCACTAAGGTAATATATAGGTACAAATTGAATTTGTATTTCAGTAAGAAATGTGAGTTAAAAGATAAAGAAAATCGATCAGAGCTGTGATACGGTGTTGCGAAACTATGAGGATCCGAGTGCATGCAAGAAGCATACGTAGCACCGATTTTCAAGTCAATAGGCCTGTATTTCGTAAACGAGGAAAAAGTGAAACGAACGATTATCACCACGTTTCTTAACAAACGAAAATTAGTTTAAATATGCATTTTCATTAAATTTAAGTGCCATGACCTGGAACAGTTTCCTTATAAGTAGAATGATGTTACATTTTTCAATACAGGTACTCCTAACACTGTCTTACAGAAATACCACAGTCTAGTACATATAATCACGAAGCTCAATATATGTAGGGAATTTTGCATTCAGTGACAGTTGAACTTTAGTTGCTAGCCACTAGGATCGCTACTATCGCACAGTCTATTGTTCTTAGTATTCTCAATTGCTAACCGCTTGGAGCATTGTATTGTGGGAAATGCAAAAAAATCACCTCAAGCTTCGTGACTGTATTTTCATTTCATTTATTATATTCCACAGATCTTAACTTAGCATTGAAGCTTTAAGATGTGGAACAAGTCAAAATTTTACTAGATTACAATTACAATTTTTACAATTTTTTTACAGTTTTAACAATTTCGCAATTTTCTACAATATTTTACAATTTTTTGGCGAGATGTAGTGAGGATTCGCCAAAAGATTACCTGGCATTTGCCTTATGGTTGGGGAAAACCTCGGAAAAAACCCAACCAGGTAATCAGACTAAACGGGGGTGAAATGAAGTGAGGCTGAGGACTCGCCATAGACCATCCGGCATCAGTCCCACGGCTGGGGAAAACCTCGGAAGAAACCAATCAATGAGAACAAACAGGGGGTCCAACTCAAGCCCGAGTGCAGCTCCGGATCAGTAGGCCAGTGAGTCTGCTGACTGAGCTACATCAATGGCTCTACTAAAAATATACAGTACACAGCCAATCAGATTATTAAATTTACAAACCCAAACGATTATTCATCAGTTGAGCAATAAAATATAATACATAGCAAGTAAGTTAATTCAATTTAAAGCAATAAACGAATCAATCAGTAGAGATATACAGAAATTGATAAAACATATCATGCAAATTACTTCAAATTACAGCCATAAACAATTCATCAGCCAAACTATACAAACATATACAATACAAAGTAAGCAGATTAATTCAATTTACAAGCATACTTTCGTTAATAGACTGTGGAAATACCGTGTGCAAATTTAATACTTGTCACTAATTAGCAGTTTAAATCTGGATGATGTTCCGAGTAAGAAGGAATGTAGGCCTGTATTGTATTAATTCCATTAGCCCAAATCCTACGCACAGAAAAAAATTAATATATTCAAATGTCAGGAAATATTAAAATTATTGACATGTATTTTTGTCAAATTTTGAAAGACCGCGAAATGTATTACGTTATCAGGAAACAGGTTTGTAAACTTAAATATTACACAATATAGTAAATGCAAATGTTGGAGAAGTAGGCAGAATAATATGATGAACGGGTTATTTGCTATGTGAGACGAGTTATATTTTTTCAGTCTAATGCTTTATACGTTGAATAATAGGTATGTCGTATAAAAGATTTCACGCAATCCATAGTATTTGTAACAGTTGGCAACTCTGTGTGATGATGAAATTGGTTACGAATAAGGAATATGGGGATGAAGTAATGTAGGTTGAACAGGTTTCGGCTCTTGTGAGAGGTGGAAAATTTTTTAATATTTATAACAGTTTAAGTCATGTGGGCGGATACACTTTTAATTTTATTTATTTCAATATGTACAGCTCTACTTGGAGAAGGTAAGTAACCCGACGGTATTATTTTTCAATTGTATAGTTGTAGTAATATATTTTATACATGATACGGGCCATTTGGTGTATGGTACTCACTGATGTTGAGGTTAAAGTGGTTATTTTAACATGTGCGAACTTAGGTAAGTGTATGTTATTTAATATACAATGAAGAATTTCCAGTGTAAGGCACTAAAGTTGATTCCCTTGCGCTTTTAAGATGTAGCCTATGTATCCATTCAGAGGAATTTTAACATGTTGGCTGTTCATGAATTCCTTATGCACAAAAGTGATGTCTTCCAAATCGATATGCTAGTTCTATACATCTGTTATGTAATGATAAATACTCATTTCTTTAGTGGCATTGAACATTTATGTAACCTGTGTCGAACCACGACCTCAAAGAGGTTGAGAACTTCTGATATAGAACATACGGCAACTTAGAACACTTGGAAGGATAGGCCTACATTTACAGTTTTTCCACGTTTTAATCAAATGATACATTCTTTGCGTTGCGTACCAAAATCTCCTACTTTTTATGATGTAAACTTCTTGATAAACTGAATTTAATTCTAGGTTTAACGTGGCTGATGGTATACAGGACAGAAAAGTACCAAAAACTGAAAGCAGAAGTTGAGAGACAAAGTAAAAGATGTAAGTATATTTTTGAAAATCGTTTGGCAACCCAAATGTTTTATTGCACACATGAGCAGTGTTTAATTTTTTCTTTTAATTTTAAAGATGCGATGAAAAGGTATGATGTCATATCACTTAAATAATCCCCACAACTAACCCACTAACCTTGTTACTGCCAGTGACACAGCTCCTTTGCTCTGGAAGAAATGCGGAATTGGGGTAGTTTCGCACTAGTAGTGAGTGGATGGAGAGAAAGAAAGTTAGAAATACAATGTAGCATGCATTATAAAAACACTGACTCAGATTAAGCCTATCCACTACTGCAACTGTATTATATCGAAATCTGTATTGGCTTTCCACTTGTAATAACCTTCCCAGTCCTCTTTTGTTATTGACAATAAAGCCATTTATGCAAGTTCCTTTAATCTTTGCGAAGATAAATCTCCTGTACGTTATTTTCTCTCACTTTGTGTTTCATCTTTTTCCATACTAATTCGATCGGGAATAAGTTTCACATATAAGAAGAAAGTCTCAGTATGGTGTGTCCAAACTTCACCAGCCTTGGTCAACCTTAAAAGTCTTTTCTTGAGGCCTGTGTTTCTCGATTAAAGAGAAAAGGTCGACTTTGTGAAGTAATTCATTGACTACAGCTCTTTTTCTTCTCAGCCACACTATCATGTCTGTGTTTGGCACATACTTATTTGGAGTGAACGGAGTGATAGGGGGCATTGTCTATGACCACGACTGACCTTGACAGAAGATTGGGAATTAATTTGTCATCAACCTATTTCTCGAAATTTACCCGGTTCATCTGTCCGTGATAATCCCTAGTTTTATAAATGAGTTCTGCATTTCTCAAGGAACCATTTTTGCTACCCACATGTAGAATGATAAGTCTGTTTCCTGCACTATGGTTTACCTGTATGTTGAACTCATCCAAATGTTGCCAACATTTCTTAAAAGTTAAGTTGCTGTCCATCCAGGTCTCGTCGAGATATACAATTTCTCTCTCTTGATTACAGAATTCTTCAATTTTCCTCAGCAATGTCAGCCCTTTCAGCTAGAACTTTTCTCTTAAACTTGGATTTTTTTCCATTTGTAGTTCATCCTTTTCAACAGTCTATTTAGTGATATGCCACTCATGGAAGGGCAGGAGGGGGGAGGGGGCAATCTATTTAGTGACCTGCCATTCATGGAAGGGGAGGGAGAGGGAGAGATGTATCCTTTTTGTGACAAAATATAGCTCCCTGATACACTAACATGCATATTGACCCAGTAAGGAGATAATGTTATTGTAACATGTCGTGAAATTTCATACAAATAGATTTCAAGACCTTTTATATATTACTTAATCATCATCAGTACTCTACAGTCCTGTTCGGGTGTCGGCTTCCTTCAAGATCTTGTTTCAGCCATCCATAATCTTATAACTCCGATCTTATTCAGATCTTTTACCATTCCATCCAACCAACTTAAAGCCTTGGTCGTCCTACACATCTTATCCTTCTTCGTAGTTGTTTCTCCCATTCTTTTCACTTGTCTAGCCTACCTCAATCTTGACACTTTAATAGCTATTATAATAGCCTATCAGATGATTTATAAAGCTCATGTAACTTATAATTATATCTCATTCGCCACTCTCCATGTTCTTGCACTGGAATAAATATTTTCCTCAGGACCTTCCTTTCAAACATATTTAGCTCTTATGTCGAAATGGACCTTATAAGTGTTTTATAGCCTGCATTTAGTTGCTCGAGCAAGTAATCTTGCTTTAAAATGTTTCTGCAGACCATAGTAACATTTATTGGCATTCTGTATTCTTCTATTAATTTCCTTTGCGATATCATTGGAGACAGTGATCAAACATCCCAGGCTGGCACAGCTGGCAGTTGTTTATTATTTACTGTCGTATATTTTGTTATTTAGTCATTGGCTTTTAAACCCATAGCCGTAGCTGCAAATTTCAAGGGATACATTATTTCAGAATAGATAATTGAGGACCTTTAAACTATGAGGGAGCTATTCTATTTTTGTTAACTTTTGGGACAAATGGACAATACTGTAGCCATCATTCATCTCTATTTTTGTTAACTTTTGGGAAATGAGTAAAATCTGGTTATAAAAATCACACTTTAATTAAGGATAAAAAGATTTGGAACAAATGGACAATACTGTAGCCACCATTCATCTCACCTTATCTCAAAATGGAGATTTTGGACTTACTTCCTTCTGGCCTCTGAGGTAAGAACAGACCTAGCCATCAGCATAGCTAAGGCAGTAGCTCATTCCGGACTTGTGCTCATGCGTAGATTCGATTCCCACTTGAGCTGAGCATCTGGTTGGATTTTCTTTGAGGTTTCTCGAACTGTAAGACGAATGTCAGGTAGTTCAAGGCGAATCCTTGACCTCATCTCACCAAGTATTATCTTGCTGTCACCAATTCCATTGATGATATATTTATTTACTATGAAACCCCGATAATACATGCCCATTTGTTACGCTATCCCGCATTATACGCTCTTTTTGTCCAGTCCCTTGATATCCCTATATAAAAACATGTAAAATCCACTGCTTAATACGCTCATCATCCCGTTTAATACACTATTTCATCTGCTGAAAATTCTAAAATATCGTACTTTAAAGGGTACTGCTGAGAAATTTTCCTGGACTTCTACATTTACCGCTAGTGCCCACATATTCAAGGATTTGTAGGAGTCTTTGTTTTGTGAATACAATAGACTGGAATGCGACCCTTGAGTACCTGTACCTGCAAGACTACTGTATTCAGAGCCTGTCCTTGCTGGCAGTTGGCAGTTTTAAATCACATTGTCAGTGAAGACTTGACGAAGAGGAAGTGGAAGCAGTAGAAATTTCAAATTCTTCTCGCAATGAAACCTTTGCTGCGGTGTCTGTGATTCGTAGATTGTTTAATGTTTCTAGTAATCAAATTACTGATGTCACTTCCGATTTAAATCATGTGGAAAATGCAATTATTCGTAGTATTGGATCAAGTGCAAGACAGAAAACAATTTTTTACTTTTTTAATAAAGGGGCACTTTAATTTATAAGACAGTGTATTTGTTCTAACATTTTCTGAAAGGAAAGAAAATAAAATACCCTTTTATCCTGCATAATTACATCCCTAAATTTCTGCAACAAATGTTTATGTTGATTCATACCTTAGTGTTAAAATTTAAAAAATCCAAAAATGACCCACTCTTGCTAATATGTGGTCTTGTTTAATGCACTATTTTTATGCGGTCCCTTGAAGAGCGTCTTACTGAGGTTTCACTGTATTTATATATTTGATTGCAGTGCATTACAATGTTGATTGACAGCATTGGTCTCAGTCGTATACAGTAGAACTCCTTTTCAATGAATCTCTGAAGGATTACTTTTTTTTTTTCCTTAAATAGGTGTTTTCCTTAAAAAGAGGTTTAAATATAAAATGAGAAGGAAAGGCTAAAATAACTAGTAGGTTACTAGTTATATATCAAACATTGTCATTTTTTATTTAGATCCACAATTATTATTTACAATACATTTTATTATAATATTTTGTAACGAATGTTTTTCCATTTGGTTGAACCTGACCGAACGACACTGAAACTCGGCATTGAAAATTTCTTCTTTCTTCATTAGCCTATTATTTCCAATAATTAAGTAGTTGGCAAACTATGCTTTTTTGAGGATTAATCTCGACATCTTTTATTATTTTCACTTCCTGTCTGATAATTAATTTCTTCGGTTTTGTTGACATTATAACAATGCATAAACAGTACAAACTAACAAGAAAACTTGGAAACACAATCCACACAACTCGCAAGAACAAAGCAAGTAAAGCAACCATTCTGTGAAAGCAATGCAAAGCGAGACCATAAAGAACTATAAAGAATAATATCACTTTGTGGCACCACATTATTCTTGACTGAGATGCACTACCGGATATGCTGGTACTATTGAGTATTGAAAGTCTGTTCGATATTTCGGGCTTCATTATCACAAAATCCACTTGGAAAGTATTCCTTAAAAGCGGGATTTTCCTTAAACTCTGTTTCCTTAAAAGCTGGAATTAATTATATTAGTCTTACGTTAATTTGGCTGAGCCTGAACAGATTATTCCTTTAAAATGGGAACGTTAAAATGGTGTTGTACTGCAGCTATCATTCATTTATCAACATATGCAATATAAGCTGTTAGATAATACAGTATTATTAAATAACAGACTAAAAATAGCTACATAAATACATTTTGATAATAGATATTAGAACATTTTTACAGGTAGCTGAAATGAAAATCTTTGTATTAAAGGCCGGCAAAACAAAACAAAAAATTGTTGGCACATTTCAGAAGGATAATACACTTTGATGCATCTCGTAACATAATATAACTTAGAAATGACTTTTAGATAACCCGGAGTCTCATTGCCACCCTTACATAAGCCCGCCATCGGTCCCTATCCTGAGCAAGATTAATCCAGTCCCTAGCATCATATCTCACCTCCTTCAAATCCATTTCATTGTTATGCTGCCATCTACATCTCGGTCTCTGGAAAGATCTTTTTCCCTCAGGTCTTCCAACTCTATATGCATTTCTGAATTCACTTATACGTGCTACATGCCCTGTCCATATCAAACATCTGGATTTAATACTTCTAATTATATTAGATGAAGAACACAGTGCATACATTTCTGTGTTCTGTAATTTTCTCCATTCTCCTGTAACTTCTTAGCCCAAAATATTTTTCTAAGTGTCTTATTCTCGAATACCCTTAACTTCTATTTCTCCCTCAAAGTGAGAGTCCAAGTTTCACAACCATCCAGAACAACCAGTAATATAACTGTTTTATATATTTTCAGTTTTTTTTTTTTTTTGAAAACGGACTAAGTGGAAAAGCTTCTCAACCAAATAGTAACAAGCATTTACCATATTTATTCTACATTTAATTTCCTCTCAAGTGTCATTTCTGTTTGTTACTGTTGCTCCAAGGTATTTGAATTTTTCCACTTTTCCAAAAGATAAATTTCCAATTTTTATATTTGCATCTCGTACTATGTTCTGGTCACGAGACATAATCATATAGGCCTACTTTGTTTTTTCGGGATTTACTTCCAAACCTACCTCCTTACCGGCTTCAAGTAAAATTTCCATGTTTTCCCTAATACTCGTAGTTTGTGGATTTTCTCCTGACATATTCATGTCATCCGCATAAATAAGCAGCTGATGTAACCCATTAAATATCAAACCATTTCTGTTTTCCTGGAATTTTCTAATGGCATATTTAGAGGAAAGTTAAAAAGTAAAGGTGATAGTGCATCTTTTTGCTTTAGCCTGCAGTGAATTGGAAAAGCATCAGACAGGAACCGGCCCATACGGACTCTGCTTTACGTTTCACTGAGACACATTTTAATTAATCGAACTAGTTTCTTGGGAATACCAAATTCAATGAGATTGTTATATAAAACTTGTCTGTGGTGTAATAATCATGATGAAGATTCGGAACACATCTTCTATACTGACCATCCATAAACCACAAAAGAAGTAAATTAAAATGATCAGTACCAGTTGCAAAAGACACAGCTCTGCAGTATATATTGATTACACCCCAACTCTGGCTACTAGCAACAGGCATCTATAATGAACACTGATCAAAATACCCGTTGTTTCTCATGAAAAATAAGAACTGAAAAGACTACAGTGGACTATAGTGGACTTTATGTTGTTAGCAAACAGCTGGACTCTTAACAGTCATATGTTTTTTTCGAAATCTATGAATAATTGACGTACTGTACCCTCATATGCTCATTTTTCTCCAATATCGAATACAAAAAATCTGTTCAGCAATCGATTTATTATGCCTGAAACTACATTGATTAATAATTGTTTTTATGTAACGATGCTCACAACTACCAGGGTTATATCAGTGTCGCCAGTGTGCTGGAATTTTGTCCCACAGGAAATCTTTTTACATGCCAGTTGATCTACTGACATGAGCCTGTCGCATTTAAGCACACTTAAATGCCATCGATCTTGGCAACCTCGGGCACAGAAGGCCATAACTATACCGACTGTGCCACCCAGGGTGACACCTCATTGATTGTTTGTTGTTGTTTAGTTAGCTGTCCGAAGACAGTTCTGAATCCCACAAGTGATATCAACATATGAGGCAACTAGGCCAGGAAGTAATGAGGTAGGGTGTCCAATTCCTTTCCCCCTCCATTGCATACATCGTCGATTAGCCACATATTCCACTAAACAGATTTCGATGTATACAAACAATTGTTCTTCCTGTGACACATATCGTCAAGTGAGATGTACTGCCTGATAATACAGTGTCTTCAACTTAAGACGCAACCCAAGCACCAGCAGGCGGGCAGTACTTTCAAGCGATAACACCCAGCTGCATTGTGCGGTAATTGAACTGCTAAGTGGCCTGGCATGCATTCTTCCTACTCGTATTTAGTGTTAGTTTATCTTCTGTAAAATTAATTTAATTGTATTTATTTTCTTACCTTGAGACATAAGATGTTCAAAATGACCTTCACCAGCTTCAATACAATGCTTACACCGGCGAAGAAGGTGATGAAATATGCGATCTAATTCCTGCCTTGAAATGCTGGAGATCACGGCCCAAATATTTTCTTGAAGTTCCTCCAATGTATGAGGATTGTTCACATATACTTTATGTTTTAACATACCCCAAAGATAAAAGTCACATGGTGGTAAACATCGTGATAAATTTAAACTTAAACAGAGCACGGTTCACCAAACACATTAAATGAAAACTAAAACTGACCAAACACGTTCACACCTTACAGAAGGCAAATTAACACTAATTGCATGCTGGGTTGCCCAACACCACTCGGTTTTGCAGCTGAAAATATGCCTATCTGCCCGCCTGTCTGCCATCGCACAACACCGCTTGGTTTTCCCACTGTAGAGAAAGGTCTATCGCCTGCCCACCTGCCGTGGCCAGGGTTGTGTCTTAACTTGAAGGCGCTGTAGATATACATATCAGCCAGAATCACAATCAGAGGTAACCCCACTGATGATCCGCAATATGGAGTTAATCTTCTCAAAAGAATATTGATAACATTTTATATTTTGTCAATAAAAGTGATCTTCCTCGAAAGTTACTACAGTTAGTCTTTTCTCCCTTCTTGAAGATAGGCACAATTATGGACACCTTCCAGTGTTCTGGTACAATTTCCTTTTCCCAAATAGCAATTACAAGCATATAAATTTCGCTAGATAACTTATTTATTCTGCTGAAATTTGATCAGTACCTGGAGACTTATACTTTTTCGGCTTTTCTATTGGAATTTCTACTTCAGAAAGTGTGGTTTCGGATATAAATGCCTCAGCAGTTTCTATTTCAGTATCATCCCAATCATTTGTATTGGGCCTATATACATTTAGTAGTTGTCCAAAATAGTTTTTCCATCTGTTTAGGATGGAATGAGAGTCTGCAAGTCACCATTCTCATCCTTGATTGCGTTTACCCTTGCCTGATATCCTTTTTAAAATTCTTTTATGCCCTTATATGAATCTGTAATGTTCTAATTCATACTATTTGTTTCTATTTCATTCAGTTTTTCCTTCAAATAATCTCTTTTTTTTTTTTCTTGTTTCTAAGTTTACGACTTTCTTCCCATCTTTCATTGAAATAATTATCTCTATTCGCCTCAACTGGATCCTATAAGAATTTTAATTTTGCCTGTTTCCTTCTTTCTACTACCTTTGAACAATCTTCATCAAACCACGGTTTCTTTTTCTTAGTTTCATAATAACTTGTGCTCTGTTCAGCTGCAATTTTGATATTATCTCTGATATTTTCCCACATGTTATTAATATGTAACTCCTCAACTTCGTCGAAACTTCCTAAAGTGGCAAATGTATTTGAAATTTCGACCTGATAATGTTGTTTAGTTTCCTCATCTTTTAATTTCGAAATATTGAATCTTCGAATTTTAGCATGTTGCTCTATTTGCGTGGCTACTGATAGTCTCTCTCTTAATTCTCCAATTACAAAATAATGGTTAGAATCACATTCTGCCCCTCTCAAGGATCGAATGTCCACTATATTAGTATGTTTCATTTATCTATTAGGATGTGATCTATTTGGTTGTATGAGTTCATCTGGAGAAGTCCAAGTATATTTATGTAGGAATGTTGTACTTTTCACAATTAAATATTTTGATGTGACAAAGTTGACTAACCTAACTTCATTATCATTACTAGTTATGTGTAAGCTGTCTTTTCCAATAGTCAGTTTAAAAATATTCTACCATCCTTTTGCATTGAAGTCCCCAATAAAGTTTTTGTGATACAACATGAAACCTATTTTTGCTGGGGAATATCATTAAAACTCAATTATCATCATTCAGTCCAACAGAGATTGAAATGCACTCCTGAGTGCAGCACAAGTCTTGCTCGCCTCTCCTAGCCTAGACTATACTGGTGGCTATTATCAGAATGCTAAGTCTTACAGACCTGTTATGAGCTGACAGATGTTTATATTTAGTATTCTTCTGCTGATTCATATTCGGGTGCCATGTGTTATTATCAGCATTATTAATTAGCCCAGTGGGTATAAGCAAACATGCTCTGAGCTGCGTTATCGCGATGTGTGGGCACATATATTTGTCCTTGAATGTTTATAAATGATTAGCTGATTCATTTATGGAAGAATATAGTGAGTGCAGTGTAGCTTCAGTATCAAAGAATTGCCGAAGTTAACGTTTAAATGGGACGAAAATTAAATAGATCCCAGTTATGTTGTCCTTCAAGTTAATCTTCTGACTTGCAGTTGTCTGGATTGTGTAGCTGTCACATATATGTACATCAGTCACTATCGCTATGAGTCACATATTGGTTGGAGATGGCGATTTCTCGGATCTATGATTTTGGGACTATAGTCACAGTTGGAACCAGTGACAACCTGTCACAGCGACAAAATCACAGATCTTCGTATCACACTCTACCATTCATTTTTTCTCGGAGTTGAGTAATAGTGCACTCATTACAAAACATATTTTTACTTTTCTTTTCCCCTTAGAGTTAAATTTTTAATTATGTTAGAGTGTAATAATGGATTAGGTCACAAGAAGATCTATAAGATAATCAAGAACTACATACAGTACCTAGCTAATCAACTACAAATTTTAATCCCTGTTGGTACTGCAATAATTACACTGGCCAACACACATTTTGGTGCCTCCAATGTTAGACCTGTTCCTGAGTATATTCGACTTGCTGATTCCAAAAATGGCACCAATTTTCCCTATCAGCTCTAGTTCTTGAGATACAGCATAAATGCCATATAGCTCTATTCACTATGGTCGTCGTCAAAATTCAAGATATTTTGTACTGTTTTAATTAATCTCTTTGTAGCATGAAAAAAACACATTAAAAATTATAATATACGTAAAATGCACTAAATCTACTTATTTGAAACGAAAAGCACGAGTTTATAATACAAATATTCTAGTCATTTGACACAGAAGAGGCTCCTTTTGTAGTAAGACTTCCAGGTGTGGGATCTGCCAGGACAGTCTTGCATAATGTTCCAACAGTAATCTGCCATCATGCTTGGATGTCTTCTGGTGTCTGCCTTCTATTGTTTTTATGTACTGGTGAAATCTTTCACCTTGTTCTTCGCTTAACCCTTTGCAACATAATGGTTGTTCAGAAGAACCACTGTTGTCTTTCTTTCTAAATTTTATGACACAATTAATATTCCACCAAGGAACCACCTCTTGGGTATATATAGAGGTGCCATCTATGTTTTGAAATTGTGTACAGAGTTAAAATGTTGAAAAAAATTGATCAAAGCTTTGTTATGATCCATGAAATGATAAACAAAAAATTAATTTGTGTCACAAAGGGTTAAGTCACCAAGGTTCTCTGCAAACGATCCAAGTGAATGTGCAGAAAATTGACTTTAATGCTCATTTTACACCCAAGCCTGTTGAAATGAAATAGTATAGGCCTATATCCTCTACTAATTTAGTATAGTTGCCTGCCTTCTTGTTGCCAAGAAAGTTTTCACAAGAAGAACAAATCAAGATCAGGCACAAGATTAGATTTCATTAATTGGTTCTATAAAATGTGGGTCATTTATGAGCTGCCTGATCGTGGACCATCGAAAATTTCTGCTTCAGTTTTTCCATGGTAAGTCCAGGCAATTTATGCGCTATGTATACAAAACACGAACTATTTTTATTCACAGCCTTTAATTTATATTTTCTGTGTAATGGTGACAGAATGATTCTGTCTCACACTATCGAAGGTGCATTTATTACAGTGTATTCTCCAACACAATATCTTCCCTTGGAGGCCAATCATTTCTTATGCAATACACATGTTTGGCCCTACTTTCCCAAAGGCATAGAAAGTAAGGATATCCTGACTAGACACTTCGTTGACTAAGAAGAAAATGAACCATCTTCAAGTCTGCACAGATCCTCGTGGTAATTTATCTTTTCCAACACTAAAGAGAAGGCATTGTACTCTTCTTTCAATGTGGTGGAGTGACCGATTGGAATGGAGGCATATTTGTTGCGATTGTTTAAAAGAACACATTTCAAACTACGTTTTGAATTGTCGATTAAAGGGAGCCATTCAATTGGGGTATATTCTGATACACCCATTTTCTTCAGAAGGCCTCCGAAGTCACTGTAGAATATTATGTTTTTGTCTTCAGTAAAAAAAAAAAAGGCAGCAAATGTCTTCTCTCCTTCGATAAAATATAATTTTCATTCCAGGCTGAAGTACATTCTTTTCCTTTAGTCTGGATTAATTCAGAAGACTCCTTAGAAAGATTTAGTCTCTAATCAGGTCACTCAACTCGTTCTGGTCGAAGTGTTCATATGTGAAGCTGTTTGAAAATCACTGTTGCTGTCGCCACTTTCTTTACATATAAGATCCATCCACTGAGAGCTGTGGTAACTCATAGAAGGGTGGAATAGTAAAAGATGCGAGTACAGCACAGATCTCATAGCTAAAGATAGATCAGGATATGATTATTTCAATTGATTTCTGTGATATTAGCAATAAAAAAATTAGCCTTCAAAATGATTTTTTGGTTCCATGAAAACCATCTAGACATTATTACAGATAACTTTGTAACAAAACACAAATATAATATATTATATAATTATTATATAAATTCAATAATATCTAAGAAACTAGAGCTGATACGGCCTAGCCAAAGTCATTTTCTGAATCAGCGCATCAAATAACCCGAGAACAGGTCTAAAACCAAAGCACCAAGAAAAAAGTTTTTGGGGGGGGGGGCCTGTGTTATAGTTGTTGATGTAATGTATACACACACACACACACACACACACACACAGAGTGAACCGTAAGTAATGTCATTAATTTCAGGGGGTTATTCTTTGAGATATTTTAAACAAAAAACTTTAACACAATTTTGCTCGTTTTTGCTTTCTTTCCGAGATAAAAATTGTTTTGTATGAAACATTTCATAGCGTGTTTTAGGAAAGCCATTGATTGAATTCCCAATATGCTCAGTCAAATTAAGAGAGCAGTGTACTGTATTATGATGATAAGTGATTGAAATAATTTTAGATTTGTCCTTTAAATATGCAGAAATTTGATCCGAACAAATGTAACTTTTCGTTCTGGAAAGGAATTTTAAATTGTTATATTTGTTCAGATCAAATTTCTGCACATTTAAAGGCTAAGACTAAAATTGTTTCAGTACGTTATCATCATAATACACTGCTCTCTTAAATTGACTGAGCATATTCAGAATTCAATCAGTGGCTTTCCCAAATCACGCTCTGAAATGTTTCATACAAAACAATTTTTATCTTGGAAAGGAAGCAAAAATGAGCAAAATTGTGTTAAAGTTTTTTATTTGAAATATCTCAAAGAATAACCCCTGAAATTAATGACATTACTTACAGTTCACCCTGTGTATATATATGGAAAAAAGATGGATTAAAAAAAAAAAAGAAATAAAACATGTTTTTTTGTTGTTTTAAACTGTTTTTATACTGTTTTAAACAGTGCCATGAAATAGTGCGTTTTTAAAATGTGTTGTCGTCGTTGTTAACTAATGCTGAGTTTTTGACAGTAAAGCCATTAACTCGCTTGTTTTCCTACACATTTCTCACACACAGTGGATTTATAGGAAAGAGCTGGACATGTGATTCTGATCCACTTCTTTCTGGCAACTGCACAATGGACAAAGTGGCGAAGAAAAAATTCAAATTTTGTTCAAGTGTTCTGACAAATAGTCATACCCTGTGAGAAAACAAAGGATGCAACTGCATTTTTCCTTAGTTACTCAGAAATTATATTTTGTACATTGAGACTCTCCCATCTTCTATTATTTGAAATTTCATGGAAATGGTTGATATTTTGAGTTGATTAATCTTGTAACCGTTGAAAATGATAAAGTTGACATTTTTTTTTTTTTAAATATTAAACATATTTTATACATAGGGTTGCCATATGTGTATTGTAAAATTTTTCTTAAAAAAGCTCGGCAGTCCAGTTTTGAATTGATACAAAGTTATAATTGTGATTTCATTAAAACAGTGGGGCATCTGTTCCAGCTGTTGGACCATTGTGAGCTTAAGAGGGATTATTCCACGTGGGTACAAATCAATTCTACACATCTTTCCGTCTCTTTAAATAAACAATTTTTTAATGTAGGTTCTTCATCATCAGAATTTTGGTTCCCTAAATATTTAGATAGCATACTTAAAACACTGATTACTTTGGATTTACCATTTATTACTTAGACCACACAACAAAAACACAAAGACACATTTCCAATCAAACTGAATATCCGGAGTTTTGCTTTCTTATGATGCCACTGTTGAATATCGATTAGTGAGCAAGTGATCATGATCGAATTATTACTTGTACCACAGAGAAGGCTGCCAAACTTGCATGTCTTTTTCGTGCACTCAACAATCAAAACATTTCATAAAGTAGAAGTAGTGTTTCGTAGTTTAATGACTCAGTAGTACAACAGAAAAAATTGGTACCCTGTGGTGTACTTTAAAAATTTTATTTTATAGCTCAGTTTTTCATTTTGAAATTTTAAGCTAAGTTTATAAAACAGTAAAAAGACTGGAATATTTTGTAATTTAAGCATCTTGAAATCCTTTTTCAGTGGATATTTTGTAAATATAACAAACCCTGCTTCAGATTCATTCATTCATTTATTTTATTCCATAGATCTTACATGAGCAATGAAGCTTTAAGATGTGGAACATGTCAACATTTTACAATATTACAATTACAATTTTTACAAATTTTTTATAGTTTTACAATTTAGTAATTTTCTACAATTTTTACAATGTTGTACAATTTTTTTTTACCAGTATTCAGGTTGTTTACACTGTATATCCTACAAAAATTCCTTATTAATAATAATATTTGTTTGGAAAAAAGTTAAAGTTTGGCGCCATAAAGTCAGGAGCACCACTGTAAATTCATAACTGTACATTTTGTAAAGGCCTGAATAGAAAACAAACATGATTTTATATTGTAAACAAGTAGGATAAAATAAAACAACCAGAAAACGAGAGAAATAACTTGTATAGAGAAAAAAGAAAAAAAATATGTTTTGATGGTATAGTTTTAAACACTGTTTATTATTAATGGAGAAATAAATAATACATATAACAGAGAATTTTGTTGGCTTAAAAATTAATATCATCGTAATATGATATATTGTAGTTTTAAACTTGTGTTTAAAACGTTTTAATCAATAGTTATTGTTTTAAACATGTCAATTCTGATATATATATATATATATATATATATATATATGTGTATATCAGGATTGACATGTTTAAAACAAAACGTTTTAAGCAAAGTCTTCTTCTTCTTCTTCTTCTTCTTCTATACCACCTCATTGCTACCTAAGCAGCGTGGAGGGGTTTAAGCAAGTTTGTTTAAAATAATATATAAAACAGTATATACAGTATATGATGATATTGATATAGGCTTTATATGCTCGTGGATCAACATTTCCTCCAGTGAACATATCTCAGTTACAGAGCTAGTTTATAATCTTGTAGCCTGCAAATAGCATGATTTGATGACTGTAAGAGCAGTTATGTGGTAATAGATTTTTTTTTTTTTGTTTATAGTGGAGAAAAGAAAAGAAGCTCATGGGGACTCATTGGATAAACAGCATAAGAAGAAGATTGAGCGAGAAGAAGAAAAACTGAAGAACAACAACCGTGATCTGTCACTTGTTAAGATGAAGTCTATGTTTGCAATAGGATTTGCATTCACTGCACTCCTAAGCATGTTCAACAGCATGTAAGTCAACTACTTTGAGTTCCAGTGAATGTTCCCAGTGTTCCTGTTGCCTGATCAGTGACATAGTAGTTGTTGGAAGTATTGCCCATCTTGTGTGATACATAATTATTCACATCACTTTATTCATAGTACCTGTTTCATTAAATTTATTCAGTAAATTTAGTTTTATTTTTCTACATGGAACTAGGTGGCCAGGTAATTTATGCCTAAAGTTTTCCCTTCTTCTGATACAAAATTTCTTTTAGATAGGATACCATAAATGTAATGTCAAATTGACTTTTTGGTGTTTTGTATTCATGTAATGGTTACTTAATATTGATAGACGTATTTTTTTTTTACATAGAGAGGGTTGTTTTGAGGTGCTATATTGTAATACTGTACTAGGTTATGTTATAATAATAATAATAATAATAATAATAATAATAATAATAATAATAATAATAGTTTTATTTTCCCTGGCAGAGTTAAGATCATCAGGCCTTCTCTTCCACTCAACCAGGATCAAAGCACATACAAGAAAATACATACTGGTACACAAATATTACTACTACTACTTACTGGCTTTTAAGGAACCCGGAGGTTCATTGCCACCCTCAAATAAGCCTGCCATAGGTCCCTGTCCTGAGCAAGACCAATCCAGTCTCTATCATCATATCCCACCTCCCTCAAATCCATTTTAATATCTTCCCATCTACGTCTCGGCCTCCCCAAAGGTCTTTTTCCCTCCGGCCTCCCAACTAACACTCTATATGCATTTCTGGATTCGCCCATACGTGCTACATGCCCTGCCCATCTCAAGTGTCTGGATTTAATGTTCCTAATTATGTCAGTGAAGAATACAATGCGTGCAGTTCTGTGTTTTGTAACTTTCTCCATTCTCCTGTAACTTCATCCCTCTTAGCCCAAAATATTTTCCTAAGCACCTTATTCTCAAAGACCCTTCCTTAACCTATGTTCCTCTCTCAAAGTGAGAGTCCAAGTTTCACAACCATAAAGAACAACCGGCAATATAACTGTTTTATAAATTCTAACTTTCAGATTTTTTGACAGCAGACTGAATGATAAAAGCTTCTCAACCGAATAATAACAGGCATTTCCCATATTTGTTCTGTGTTTAATTTCCTCCCGAGTATCATTTATATTTGTTACTGTTGCTCCCAGGTATTTGAATTTTTCCATCTCTTCAAAGGAGAAATTTCCAATTTTTATATTTCCATTTCGTGCAATATTCTCGTCATGAGACATAATCATATACTCAAGTATTAACTTAAAAAAAATTATAATAAAAAAAAATTAAAAAAGATTAGAATACATATGAATATAATCACAAACAGGAAAAAACGTTCTGGTATACAAGTATTAATTTAAAAAAAAGAATGAATACATATGAATATAATCACACAACTAAAGTAATAGTACAATTTGTATAATCAGTATGGGTTACATTAAAACAATGACTATTACATAGATATTAGTGTTAATGAAAATAACGAAGTAATGATTATATTAAAAAAAATTATACCTTCATAAAACTAATTCTGTGCATTTAAAATATTCCTAAATAACCTAATTTTAAACAACTGAGGACTAAGACTATCCCTGATCTCCAGCGGCAGCGAATTCCAGGAGCTGGCCATGGCTATTGAGAAAGAACTTGAGTACAGAGATGTCTGATGACGTGGTATTGATAGAACAGATTATGCTGTGAACGTGTATTACGATTATAATGTGAAGCTAGGAGAGTAAACTGAGAGGCAAGGTAGTGGGGTTTGGAATCATGTTATGGTACTGAAGTTATGAAATATGACGATTTAAGTGCTAAGCTATTTTCATATTGGGAATATTATAGCTTATTTTCTGTGTTAATGTGATGTTGTACATGTATTGTAACGATCAGATCATTTAATATCCTATTGTGTGATATTAGTTTACATACCTTTCTGCTTTCGGTGTTGCACTGACATTTTCTGGCAGTGTGTTGATTGTTCTTCTGTGGACATGACACAAGATGTAGATTGCCAGTTCATGATGTCACTGATAGTTTCGCCAACATAGTCTTAAAATGCTAGGTTATTACTAAGACGGATATTAGTGAAAGGTTAGGGCTTGATGATGGGTGTATATTAGTGACAGGTTAGGGTATATTAGAGAAAAGTTAGGGGTTTCTGAAAGGTGTATGTTAGCAGAAGTTGGTATTGTGTGTTGATGTGGAGCTTTTTCTTCGTAAGATGTGATGTAATGTGTGATGTTTGAATATCTGCCAAAGTTTTAGCTTTGTATTAATTTCAAGGCATGTTCTCGTAATGCTTCTCGTAGTCTAAGGGTTAGGGCTGTGGAGTGCAGAAGTGAAGGTTGGCGGTTCGAGTCCAGACATCAACAAGATTAGGAGGGAGGGAATGGAAGAAGAGGATGTAAGGAAAAGTATGTTTATTTAAATTTTTCGATGCAAAAAGTTTTTCTACGGTATTCAGTGATTTTTTTTTTCTCTCCAAAATGGGTAATCTCTCTGCAATATCATTTGGGATATTTCATGATTATATCATGTAATGCCGCTATCTATGTTTTTATTATTTTTTTTGTGTTATTTCGTCACTGCCCTCTATGGTACTGTGTACTTTCTTTCTCCTTATGTACATTTTCAAAATGTGTATATATTCACGCACTGATATGTAACCATTGCAAAACAGAACACACCACAACTTAATAAACTGTACTTATTCTTAGCTGAATCACTGCATGCCTTTTCTGCCAGCTGTCAAGGACAGACTACAGACTGACACAGCTTATTCGGGGATTGGGAATTCACCAATTGTGCAGCTTTTTTCGTGATAATTTCTCACTACCTTTCCCTCATCCCCTCTCTCTTGGCAAGTACACAGAAATAGCTGAAGTGTGAAGAATAACATGAACACTAGTGAGGAATGATGAAATAAGCTAAGCATAGGAGTTTCGTCAGCCATTCATAAAAGGGAAACTAACTCATGCACAGGATAGGGACCGATGGCGGGCTTATGTGAGGATGGCAATGAGCCTGCAGGTTTCTTGAAAGCCATTTGTAAGTAAGTAAGTAACTCATGATAATAGTCGAATTGGCATCTTTAGTAGTTAGTCATGAAATAAGGATGTCCAATTTTGAAAACTTACATATGGAAAAAGCAATCATGTGGCAAAACAAAGGAAAAAAAAATTAGACATAAATTTCCTGGGCACCCAGTTCCATGTAGAAAAACAATACTGAATTTAGTGAGTAGGTTTAATAAAATATGTTCTGTGAATGATGTGATGTGAATTATGTATCAGACAAAATAGGCAACACTTATAGCAGCTACTGTGAGTAGGGTGAGTACTGAATGTTATTAATATAAAATAGTATGTAAGTTCTAATCTGGCGAAGTGCCATGAATTCCCAGATGCAAGCAGCAATGGTGGTGGGGTTGACCTGCTGCTAGTCAGCTGACAGAAACACCAGGAATGTTCGCTGGCAATGATTGTACAAACTGAACACACATGTAGCTTAAGAACAGAATTCTGTTATTATGAGGGCTGACTGAAAGGTTTGCCCTTCACTGTCATCAATTTGAGAAGAGTTTGTGGTTTTTATTACATGTGAGTTATTTATTTATTTTAGATTTGATGGAAGAGTAGTTGCCAGGCTTCCATTTGTTCCCATCTCCTGGATTCAAGGTTTGTCACATCGGAATCTGTCAGGAGATGACTACACAGAATGTTCTTTCATTTTCCTTTACATTCTGTGCACAATGTCTATACGTCAGGTAAGAATAGTTTTTAATTCTGAATATTACATTTTGTAAATTTTCTTCTTTATCATAATTATAGGAAGCACTGTGTTAAAGTAGCCACAAGTTAATTTTATTGCACAAGCATAGGAAGGAAGCTAATTTAGAATTGTGTTACAGCAGTTGGAGGTATATATTCGTGATCTTATAGACAGTCTCTCTTGATGGCCAAACTCTTAATACTAGTTTAGTAATTGTTATAAAGTAGTCATGGAAGTGATTAAAAAAATGTCAATTTTCCACAAATCTTTCAGATAATCCTGTATTATTTTTTATATTATATTAACTTAGTAATAAAAACAATTAAAGAAAATATTTAAAGAATAATAGTACAATTATGAACGCTGCAAGAAGGTAAGTTAATTTTTCACTATATTCTTGACTTTGTTCCTACATGCATTAAATTTTTTGGATATGAAATCCCATATCGCATTTAAATTGGTTTATTTATTTATTGTTTCTTTTTAAATATATTTTTATTTTAAAACAATTTGAATCAATATACAGGTTGTCCCATTTATCTTGACCATCCAAAATAACTTTGTACGCAAGCACCAAATGAAAAATTGTTTCATACAAAAGGTGTACAACTGAAAGGGGGCAATAATATTGATGGGGAGGCAACCTTGTAGCGTTATTTATTAATGAGATACGAGTAGTGACATTGTTTTTTTTTAAATGCCACTATGTATTTAGTAGTCAATATTTCATTTCAGCTCATCAAGACCTTTTCAAAAATGTATCACAGTGAGCCTTATAAGGGGAGTAAAAATTAAACTTAATAAATTTTAATGAACTTAGGGGTGTAAATGAGAAATAACATAAAAAAACTGTGTAAAATTCTATTACAAAAGAAAAAAAATTAAGAGGTCGATATCAGGGTTTAAATGCCTTGGAATTGATATAAAAAATCTCAAAAAAGAAAGAAGTATTAGACCCAACATAGTTATTTTTTTCCAGATGATTAATATTGTCAATTTTTATGGTAGCTCTAATGTCACGATTTCTATTTCTCTTACTATGTAGAGCTTCATCCATCTAACACTTGGTTTGTGATGGGACATTCCTACCAAAAAAAAAGCAAACCCTGCAAGTTCCTCTGATAGGTACCAAATATGTTGAACGAACTTGTTTCTGGCCATGTTATCTCTGGATCTGTTTCTTTATATTCATGGAGAGACTTTAGTAGACAAATATCATTCCTGGGGGCTGAAATAGCAAATGGGGCTTCAAACCAAGCTTTTACGTAAACCCTTACCACAAATTTGCAAAACCTCATTAATCCCCTCATCTTGCTAGTCATAAACTTAAACTGTTTTCTAAACAAGAATATCTTGAAGGCATATATGGCTTTCAACATCCACTTTGCATGCTGAATGGCTCCGGGGGCTATGATACGAATTCTTCTTTTTGGTGTTCCTCCTAAAATTATAGTGGTTAACTCCAGAAATTCTCTGTAATCATCTCTTGGTTGCTGCTGATTATGAAGAATGTTTTCTATGTATTGTAGAATTTCTCGACATATATTAGCAAGAAATGTTATTTTGTCCATCAAAGGAGTGAATCTTGCTTTGTCCCAGAACTTTTGAAACCATTTGTGTGTTAGTAGTCATATTCTTTAAAATAATGATCTAAATTCAAAACTGTCATTGTTTTTAAATTGAGCAGTTACAAGTAGTAAACCCCCATCACAATCTCATTAAAAACCAACAAGGAAACTGTACCTCACTCCAACTTTATAGCATTATATTAATAACAAAAGATATCGTCTCAAAGTCTATCAGCATAACTTGCTAAATGGCAGAGTTTACCACAATACAAGACAATATAGCCAACCTTCATTTTTGGTGAGAATTTGAACCAAAAAATGTAAATTAAAGGCATTTAAGTCAAAGCATTATAAAATATATAATTATTTCTTATTTGTGGGTAATTGGGTATGTTTATTAATATGCTAAATTGAAAATTTTGGACTATGGTAGCGACCTCTAAATATGATTTTATTTTTGTAAAATTTTGCAGACATTCATTTTACACCATTTGTTACAATTTCCCATAAAATTTAACAACTTCAAAAATAAGGACCACTCTAATGGGACATCTGTATATACACATACACGCTGTATTTTCTGAAATACCCCTCATTATCAGTAAGCTGTGCATCTCACTTTCGAAAGGAAAAAAAATGAATAATAATACTTTCACGACACATTAAAAACAATTAAACACAAATATAGTTCAGTTAACAATACATTTCATCTTGGAACAGGACACATTTCAAACACATCCCATGTGTATGCATGCTAGTTGTCTTGCTTAATCAGCCATTTACATGATATCCTGCAACATTAATAGCATGCATCAGTAAATTAACTGTCTTTATTTTGTATGATACTATGTGGTTTCCATGTCCCTCCACATCTTTGATAATAATTTCAAGTTCTTCACTAGAAGTAAAGGATCGCAATTTCATCGGGACTCATTTTCATATTTGAAAATATAAGATGTACAAACTATGCACTTATCACACTTGTACTGATATCTTGAACACAAGAGTGTCATCTTTGTCACCTTTTTCACCTTTCATGATAGTCACAAGTGCTCCCCACCCTGCATGACACAAAGAAGGTAGATAATTACAGTTTTTGTGCCTATTGGGTGAATGAACGTTTCTGACATATGAATTGTAAATTGAACCTTAACTACTTCATGTTTTAAAATGAGAAACCTTTATTATTTATGTTACACCATCTGGCACAAATACATGTGTTTACCCTGAGAACCCAGAATAATTCACAATTATTTTCTTTTTCACAAGAAGAAAGGAAAAACAATATATAAATAGTATAAGGAAATGTTCTTCATGAAAACAAATAATTTCTAGTAATGTCAGGTGAACAACGATACAAATCAACAATGTCTCTTCAAATGTTATGTGTACCATATAAATGGTTACTCATAATTGCAACAGAGAATTTTATTATTGCTGTCACAATTTCTTCCTGATTTGCTACCTAATTTAATACTTTTCATGCCATTTGATAAATTTTCTCGGTACAAGTGATAGTACAAGTGTATTGGTAAGAATAATTTACAGTTTTGGAGTAAGCTATGAAAGGTGCATCTCAGAAATGTGTTTGTATAATTTTATGAATCATACTGTATATCTTGTACACATAATTGTTAAAATGATATAAATTGTATTCTAATAAAAACCAATATTTTATGTAAATAGGCATATAATATCATATTTTTTAAAACTGAGGAACAAAATGTTCGCGTTGATGTATCAGTTTTAATTTTCAGCTTATGGTAAATAGATTTGAAGAATTATGATTTTATTTGCAGAATATCCAAAAAATGTTGGGTTTTGCTCCCTCAAGAACTGCAAGCAAGCAGAGTGGTAGCATCTTTGGCCCACCACCCCAGCAATTTAAGTGATAAGTGCATCATCTTCATCATGCTGGATTCTGAGATTAACTACAGATTTGATATCTGTAATTGTTATAAGTGAAAATGACAGTTTTTTAAAATCTAACATTGTGGTGTCATTTGCAAACTAATTTTTGTGTACAGTGTTAGGCGCCCATCTTTACCTGGAACGCTTCTCCATTTTGTTACTATTTGCAAAGAGGATGTATCAAATTGTATCATAATGTTACATTTGTTGATATTCATATTGTAAAGACGTATGTGGTGTAAACAGTTTGTGATTCCCAATTAAAAATTATTAATTTAATATGTTTAAGATTGTTTAATTTTTCTCTTAATTTTTCTTTTTCTCTCAGTAAGAGTTCCTTCATTTCTCAACTCCAAGTCTCCTGCAGCTTTTGGTTTCTTGTGCTTGTCTTAGTTTATTTCAATGAAGCCATTTCAAAATTTCTGTGTCCTACAAAACAGTACAGTCTGCTGAATGAAAAGCTTCTATCCTTTTGCAACTTTGTTGTAGTGTAGCTTTTTTTTGTTGCTGAGGAGGGCCTGAAGACTTGCATCTCCTTTTTATGGGATGATTATTGAAGTCCAGGACTACATTCCTGTAAGTATCATGACCCACTGTCTGGTGCCATCTATCGATTCAGCTACAACATCCAGTCCAACGCAACCAGACATCTCCACTCCTCTGAAACTTCTGTAGCTTCCTCAGATCGATGCCATCTCTGTGCAATTCACAGTACTACATCCCTGCTACATCCTATGTTGACCTGAAGATCGCATTACTGTAGGTATTTTGATTTACTATTGGTGCCATGTATTGATTCAGAGCTGCACATCACCCAGCTCCAACAGAAGCTGCTTCGAAAGCCCCTCTGGCCCCCTGGGACTTCTGCAGCTCCTTCAGGTAGATGCTATCTGTATGAAAATCACAGTACTACATCTGCTGCATCTCTCGTCGACCTCAAGGTATTGAAAGATGGTAGATGAAGGCAAAATGAGTTCGAGGTCCAACATCGAAAGTTACTGAGCAATTCTGCTTCAAATGGTTGAAGGAAAACCTCGAAAAAACCTAGCCAATGACTTGTACCAACCAGGATTTGAACCTGGGCCTATTCATTTCATAGTCGGACATGGTAATCGTTAATTCACAGCGGTGGACAGTGAATGTAGTAAGCAAATACATTGTAATAAATTTATAAAACAAATCTCCCTTTTCTCATGCAAATCTGGTTTTTAAGTATAGCTCCCTGTGAAGCTGATATGAATAATTTCAAGGGAAAAATTGTTCTGGAGCCGTGTTCGAACCCGAGATCTTTGGCTGAGTATGTCATTGCTCTACCGCTGAGCTACCCAGGAACTGTACCAGACACTGGTTAAATTTTTCCTTTTATATCCACTTACCTCAAGTGGGTTGATAGGCCGTCAAAGAGCGAACATTGAGTGTACAGAAACTCATTGTGACTTGAATTATGATTTTCTGTTAACGAACAGTAACATATATTATGCAAATCTGGCTTTCAGGTATAGCTCCCTGTGAAGCTGACTTGAATAATTTCAAGGGAAAAATTGTTCCGGGGCCAGGTATAGCCCAGTTGAGGTATGTGGATGTAAAGGGAAAAATTGAGCCAGTGTCTGGTACAGTTTCTGATAGCTCAGTCGCTAGAGCATTGGCACACTCAGCCAAAAGTCCCGGGTTTAATACCCAGCCCCAGAACAATTTTTCCTTTGAAATTATTCTTCCCTTTCTCCTCCTTTTTCCTTCTCTTGACGATTTTGTTATTTGCATTTATGGATTATATCTTTACATAGGAAAACTCGTAAAGTTTCTCTGACTATATACTGTTACTTCTCAATAGATTTCAATATGGGCTGTCCTGGTGGCACAACAAATATCCAGATGATACTCGACCTCATTTCATGTGGCTTGAAGAATGTTTGGTGTTAACAAGCCATAGCATTCCCTATGTGATCTTTTAAGTGTTGAAGATTGTTGAACTTAACCTGGCAGATGATGCTCTTCACGTAACCCCGAGAAGCATTCGGTGATTTGTCAGTTCTCTCTAGCATGTCTACAGCGACTCTGTCATCTCATTTGTAGCTGCAAGCTAGCAGCATGAACTGATTTGCTCATTGAAATGCCTTTCTAATGTGATTGTCATTTTCTTCAGGGGTCTGTAGCTTTCATTGAGATTTTATATGCAGCAGATTACCCATAGTTCTCAGTTTATTGTCCCCAAACTGAATGTTTTTCTGTGTAGGAGGTTGACAACCATATTGGGTTCTGAAATGACGCTGCACAGATGTAACAGGCTGTAACTCTGCAAGCCACAACACACATTGAACCTGTTCCTGTTACTGAACTCGTGCATGTGTGTCACCAATTGATGTATGCCCTTTTGTGAAGTATGGAAAAAAAAAAAAAGAAAAAAAAAAACTTGAGAGATTCCCATTGTGATGATATAACCTGGACGTGGATATATTAATTATTTGCCGAAAATATAGATGTTAATTTTGGATACCTTTCATCTGGACACTTGATATTATAGTCTCTACATATATTTTTTTTAGAGAGCTTCTATTTTGTATGGGTTTTTGAAGTACTATATGTGATGAAACTAATTTTGGTATTTGTCAGATTTGTGAAGGCCCTAGTCTTTGTGTTTATTTCAATTATGTAACTTTGAATGTTGTGAAGTATAGGTTTCAGTTTCTGTTTTTGTAAGTATTATATCTCCATTCCATCGATGGTTATTCAACAGTTACCTTTATTTCTTTGTATAAACTTCAGTTTGACCACCATTAGTCGATTTTCATCTGTTTTTTTATTTAATTTCTATACTTCACTATCATAAACTAAAACCAGTTGAGTAGTTTAAATGTATGTTTCTATAATTGGATTTGATTGAAAACTTGATTTGTTACAGCTGTGATTTTAATTCCCATATCTAAGTTTTCAAGATATGATAGAGTAAATATGTTTATTTGTTAAATTAATTAGAGTATTAATAATACATATGTATTGGGTAGTCTTTTTTTTTTTTCGTCCCTAGAGGTCTTTATATTCATCTTGTTTCATTACGTTCTTCTCTTATGTCACTAATTCTATCAACCCTTACTACCTCTTTTCTCCCTTGCATTACACTCAGCCTTGTATCAGTCCACAAAGTCTGGAAGAACGAATTTCATTATTCCATCTGGTTTCTCCAGGCCTCTGATCTGAGTTATGTTTCGAATTCCACTGGAAACCAGGTAAGTGCTTCATTAATTTATCTAGTTTGTCTATTGATTCGTTCTTTCTTTCTTTTTAAATTCAAAATGAAACATATCGCTTATCTATAAATTCTTCGTCTCTGTCACTTGAAACTGGGACATTTTTGTTGGTATCTCCAGGGTTGCCAGATTCTCTCGTCAGGAATCCAGGACAGGTGATGATACTGCATACCTTAACATGACTACACATTTGAATTAATTCAATTTGTAATACAACCAATTTTATCTGTTTTATGTATTACAACTAATTATATAGGGCATAAACTTTTAATTTTGTTACATTTTCGCTAGATTATGAAATTTTCTTTGAATTATTGATAAAGTCTGGAAAAATAATGTCATATTACAGCCTGACCTATACAGAAAAAAATGTAGGATACAGTATTTAAATCCTATCAATAACAAATCAACTTCCAAAGAGAGTAAAGAATAAAGATACTGAATAATATTAATACATACTATAGTATTATCGTTTTTATTTCATTATAACTGGATAGAAGATGCCAGATGGTGTTGACAATGACATTGAACATAGGTTGGACAAAGTCTTGAAAAAATGAATAAGGATTTAAAAAAAAATATATATATATATATATATATATATATATATATATATATATATAAATAAGCGAAAAATTGAATTTTTCCAGTCCTTTTGACATTCTGGAATAAAAATAACTCAATCCAGAACACAGGACGCATCATTAAAATCCAGAACAATTCTGGGAAATTCAGGACGTCTGGAAAATCTGACCATCTAGTGGATTTAGTATTGTCATTAGTGTTTTATTTCAAGTGAACTATTCTATAGTGGCTCATTTTTCCATTGTATTCAAGTTATGTATATTGTGTTCTTAGGACATTCTGCAATACCAATTTTGTGTAAATGTTTATTGAGACAGTCATGTAATGTTGCCACCACAAATTTTCGTGAAAGTTCAGTTATAAAATTAGATGTGCTGCATAATACCTCTCCCCTTTTTTTTTTACATTTGTTTTAGAAGCATTGTAATTTTATTCAATTGAACACAAGCTCTCTGTTAATTTCAGTAAGCTTTTTGTGTCTGAAAGAACTTAGATGCAATGGATTAAACTCATAATTTATATGTGAGAATGCTTTCTGAAAGTTTTTTTTAATGACATTCGAAAGCACCTTGTATTTCAGTTATAAATACAGTACTGATTCATTATATGAGAGTTGATCCTTATGTTGTAGCCCTGACCTATTACTAGTTGAAATAAAATTTCTATTTTGTGGCACACAAATGACTGAAATGTGTTATGGCTACATGCCAAATTGCAAGTCTGTACATGTCTGTTTGTCTTGTAGCAACTGTTTGAGTGGCCGGAGGTGCTGTATCAGTATGGAAATGTAGCCTGTTGAGCAAAGAGCTGTGATTAAATACTTGCAAAAGAAGGAATGTCTCCATCTCAATTCACCAAGATATGACAGGTACCTTGGGAGAATCTACTGTATCTTATGGTGTAGTGAAAAGGTGGTATCAAATGTTTAAATGTGGAAAACATCGTGTGAAGATGAACATGGTGGCAGCCCTTTGAGAACTGTCATACCAGAAAACATCAATAAAGTCCATGATTTAATGCTGCAAGATCGACGAGTCACCATCAGGGATATAGTAGAAGAAACAGACTTTTCATACCATCATGTACACAATATTTTGGTAAACAAATTGGACATGAAAAAAATAACTGCAAGGTGGGTGCCTCGAATGTTGACAGTGACGCAAAAACAACAAAGAGCAGTGCTCTGCAAGCAGCGTGTAACTAATTTTAGAGCAAACAAAAAACAATTTCTTGAATGATATGTGACTATGGGTGAAACATGAGTTCACCACTATGATTCTGAAACCAAAATTCAAAGTATGGAGTGGTTACATAAGGGTTCACCGATCCCAAAAAAATTTAATGTGCAGCCATCAGCAGGCAAAGTTTTGCTCTCCGTTCTTTGGGATGCCCAAGGTGTTATTTCGACAGACTGTTTGCAGAAAAGAACCACAATAACAGGCCTTTATTGTGAAAATGTAATTGAAAAATTGTGAGAGGAGAAATGTCGTGGCAAGTTGAAGCGAAAGGTTCTTTTCATCAAGACAATGTTCCAAGTCACAAGTCCTTAGTTGCAATGGCTGCAATTTCAACAGAAGGATTTGAATTGCTGGACCATTAACTTTATTCACCAGATCTGGCACCCAGCGACTCCAGGCTATTCCCAAAACTTAAAGCACACCTGCATGGGAAGAAATTCTCATCAAATAATGAAGTCATGCAGTCCATAAACCAATGGTTTGCAGAGGTTGGACAACCCTTCTTTCAGGGAGCTGTGGAAATGTTGGAGCATCGCTAGGAGAAGTGCATCAATCTTCTAGGGGGACTGTGTGGAAAAATGAGGTAAGATTAGTTTTTTCTTTTTTTTTTTCAACTATAAGTGGGTCAGGACTACAACATTGGGATCCATCCTCATATGAAACAAGCACTACACTTAGAGGCATCAGCATAGCTCAGGTGTTTAACACATTTGCCTGCCTGGAGCTGCACTCGGCATGGGTTCGATATCTACTAGGGTTGATTTACCTGATAGGGTCCCCCCCCCCGAGGTTTTTCCCAACTGTAAGGCGAATGTCAGGTAATCACATAGTGAATTCTTTGTCTTATCTTGCCAAATTCCATCTTCGTATCATCAGTTCCAGCGACACTAAATAACCTAATAGCTGATACATTATCATTGAATAGTCGACAAAAAGAAACTACATACACTTGTATGTTTAAAAATGCAACTTACAAAAATCATGTTCAATTGTGGGAAGTTTTCAATTTATTCACGTCACAGAGTACAATGTTTATAATGATACCTTATTATCATAAAATAAATACATACTCCAAATTTCTTTTATAATGCATATTAAGGAGGATCAGAAAGTAATGCACAACAATTTTTTACGGAATACTATTTGGGTTAGGACATAAAAAGTTGGTAGCTAGTTTGAATCTTGCGCTACAGACAGCAATGGCTCGATCAGGTTTCACCCTGATGAAACAAGCAATAACTACTGAGTAAAGATGGTGCTTGTGCTAGCATCATCTATTTGTGTAGAGCAGCAAGATGTAGTCCATTTTTTGTGGGCAAAACGAAAAAGTCCGAATAAAATCCAAATGTTGGAGGTGTATGGTGCTGATTATCTGGACCATAACAGGTGGTGCAGGTTGTTTGAAGAGGGCTGCCAAAGAAGCATGTTCCGGCTGACCAGTGACTGCTGCAACACCGCTCATTGTCTGAGGCGGCAATCATCCATCCCACAGTCCAAACCTCACACCATCTGACTTTCACTTCTTTGGACCAATGAAGAAATTCCTAGGAGGCCAATGCTTCGGTTCGGACGAAGAAGTGAAATCAGTTGTACGCAGGTGGCTATACACCCGGAAAGCGGAGTTTTATGAACGAGGTGTAGTGAATCTGGTATCATGATGGGAGAAATGTGTTTAGAGACTAACTTAGTTCCTATGTCGGAAAATAGGTAAAACCTGTAGTTTTCTTGTGTATTATTTCGTTTTGCTTATCTATTAAATATGTTGCCACAAAAAATTGTTGTGCATTACTTTTTGATTCTCTCTCGTATTTAGGTAGTTCATTATGACATATTCTATGTAATATTCTATGTAACTGATTAACTAGTGGACTTACTCGTGTTAATTATGTAAGTCTGTGCGGCTTACAGCTGTTTCGGTGCATCATCACACCATCTTCAGAGCCTACTAGATCTAGTAGGCTCTGAAGATGGTGTGATGATGCACCAAAATAGCTGTAAGCCTTACGGACTTACATAATTAACATGAGTAAGTCCACTAGTTAATCAATTACTTATATTCAAGTGTTAAAAGAAGAGTACGCAAGATTCAAAATAGTAATATTCTGTTTTACTTCATTTTTTAAAATCTTTTAGAAATTGATATTAATTTTAAATTCATTGAATTAAGACTAAAAAATAATTTTTCATGTAGACAAAGTATATAGAAAACAAAATAAATAAATTTAAAATAATTAGACTACAGAATAAAGTTCTACAAGACAGTAACTATTTCTGTCCTTACATATGAAAGTGAATCGTGAAGAAGAGAGAAACAAGATCAAACTGCAAGCTACAGAAATGACATTCCTCAGGAAAGTTAAAGGTTGCACAAGGAGAGGTTACATAAAAGCTTAAGGCAAAGAGGAATATACAATTTTGGAGATAACACACAAACCGAATGAGTAACAATTATTTGACATCAATAATAATGACGATCAAACTAAAGAGATGTAAGACATCCAAGAAATATAACATAATGTGAAGACTGAACATTCATTTAAAAAAAGTATTCACACAACACAGATGAGTATTTTACAAATGAATGTCAACAGACATTGTTCATAATTAACATTCTTGTTTGTCAGTCACCGCCAAATGTTGGATTATTGAATGTGGAAGTTGCTTGTTTATATATTGGGTTGTCCCCCTGAAATAAACACAAATATCCACGTCAAAATCATTTCTTCTTGTAGTTTTAATTTATGCTGTCTCTTTTGACGTAAAACATCTATGTTCGAGGTACAAGAGAGAAAATTTGTGACATTTTGGCATGATAAGTTTACTCTAACATCACTTGCAGTATAATGGAAACATAAGTGTAAGATGAACTTCGTGCGTAGTGGTTTCTTACATGGCTTCTCTCACTCCATTCTCTATTTAATGTGCCTCGAAGTTTTCCATACAATAATCATAGAAATTTTAGATATGTGTGTACAAGAATATAAAATAAAATACACTTCAGTGTTGAAAAAAGTACATATTGTATTTTATTACTTCAATTCGAACATAGATGTTTCACACAATCATGAGATTTCCTTAAATCTCCTGTCAAATTTTTCCTTTTCTTTGGGATAGTTCTAAGAAGTTGAAAGGAGTTCTCAAAATTATTTTGAGTATGTTCACATAGTGTTAACATCAGATATTTCTTCCAGTTATTTTAAAAGTGTTTCATAAAATAAACAGTGAGAATAAATATTTCATGAAATGGACAATTCTTAATTTTTAATCAAAACAGTGACTCAAGAGGTAATATATTCAACTATAAACCTAGCAGATCCAAATTTTATTCTTCGACTGCATGACCAAGGTCTCTAGCTACTTGTGAATGTCCAATATTGGTTCATGTTCATACAGAAATGACGCTAGATTAGGTTTTAAGGGCAGATTGGTAGTGGTAGAAGTAATGGTAATGATGATGGGTATGTTAATGTAGATGTAGACATTGATGGTGATGTTAAAAACAGCAAAAAAAAAAGCCTTAAGAAGACCAACATGTGGTTGCAAGTCAGAAATGCCCCAAATAATCGTCATTTTCATCATTAGTAGAAGATTTTAGGACTGTTTAGTCCTGCCTCATATAACTCAAATGTTCCTATTGTTTAACCTCGTATGTATTCGTATGTGTCTTCTGAACTTTCGTCGCCCATTAGGTCTACAGCAAAAAAGCAATTTCTGTAATGATAGTTGTTCATCCTGTAATATTGAAACTAATGACACTGATATTCATATTTATGTTGTACTGTCGGTTAGCCTTTTAATTTTTCTCGTTTCTGTTTCTTTGGTGATCTCAATGTATGAATCATAAAATCAATCTTAAGAAGCTCATACTTATGAGCTGTTTCAAGTTGTTTACTATCCTTTTTATTTAAATTCCAAATTACACTTTCTATTTTTCAGTGGTGTTTGGGTTATGAAATCTTAATTTTGTGCTGGCCCACATCTGTTATAGATTCTTTTTGTAATCTCATTTATATTATTGTATCTTTATCAGTTTACATCAGTAACAGAAATGTACAATAGAACAGTTATAACTTTGTCCAAGGAATCGAGCCATGAAGTCACTGCCGTCTGTACCCCAGCGTCATTGTGGAAATGTTTTCCTGCCAGAAAGTGCTTCATGAGACGAAAGAGATGAAAGTCACTTGGGCGAGGTCGGGGTTGTAGGTTGGATGGTCGAAGATCTCCCATCCAAACGGAAGCAACAGATTCCTTGTGGTGTTGACTGTATATGGTCCTGCATTGTCGTGCAAAAGCATAATGCCTGTTGTCAGCATTCCACGTCTCTTGTTCTGGATCGCCCTCCTCAGATTTCGCAATGTCTGACAATACTGCTCAGCATTAATGGTCTCCCCTCACGGTAAAAACTCGCACATGAGGACACTACATCGATCCCAGAAGACAGTGCACATGATTCTTTTGACAGAGATTGTCTGCTTGAATTTGATCCTCACAGGTGAATCACTATGCCACCAATGCATGGAATGTTGTTTTATTTCTGGTGTGGCATGCGACACCCATGTTCATCCCCAGTGACAACATTGTCGAGAAACTCGTCATCTTTCTGTGCGTACCGCTGTAGGAATGTCAATGCTGCAGCCAGATGTTTCGTTTTGTGTTCATCTGTCAGCTGCTTAGGCACCCATCTTGCACACACTTTCCGAAAACCAAGCCACCGGGAGACGATTTCGTGCAACAGTGAGCGAGACATCTGGGGGAATTGACCAGAGAGTTCCGAAATTGTGAAGCGTCAGTTCTGCAAAACTGCTTGCCACACACATTTCATCAGTTCTGGCGTCACCAGGGACGGTCGGCCACTACTGTTTTCGTCGTGCACATTGGTTCGGGCTTCAGTGAATTGCCTGCACCGTCATCGACCATACTGTCGCTCATAATGTCGGGTCCATACACATTGCACAATTGGCGGTGGATCTCTGCTGGAGATTGCTTCTGAGCATGCAGAAATCGGATGACTGCACGAATCTCGTAGTTGGCGGGAGGCAATATCAGTGCAGCCATTTTCTCCCAGCACTGTGCAATAACTACTGCCGTCACAAGACTGAAACTGCACTGCATTATTCCCATATAGCCCCTCTCTACTGTCTGGAGTCCTAGAAAGTTATGGTGGTGGTGGTGGTGGTGGTGATGATAAATTACAATGATATCAGTGATAATATGAACAAAACCAGATTGTTGCTTTCAATATAGTGCTTTTGGAGACATTACGAAAGTGATAGTAAAAGGTATAGAAATTTTAGCACTGGATGAAGTCAAATGTATGAATAATACTTACCCTGTCAAATTTGGACATGGCACGCTCTTTCTCGAACTTAACATATTCTCTGCGATCATGTATTGAAGTAACGATCTTCCAAATTAAAAGCAGGAGCAAACCAATCAGTACAATGCCACCAATCACGCCTAGCACCAATGCTGTCAGAAAAATAATTTTAAAATATATGAGAAGGAATGGCATTACGAAGTGACACATACTTTCATGTTATACATTTCAGATATTTTGCTACATTTTAATTCCTTATGTTGGAAATGATATTTCTGTTCACATAACTGGTGCAGGAAAAAAATATCACCCCCAATTTGAAAGTACAATATGGACCAGGGTTACTGAGCGTCCTGTAATGTACAAGATATCCTGTATTTGAAATTGTAAATGCTTGTCCCTTATTGACCCCATAAGAGACGTCAGAAGTCCCATATTTCTGGACTAGTAAAAGAATGGTCATTTTTCATAATTTTCTTTTAATATTCCATGTCTTTTTTATTCTATGGATATAATTTATAGGCTATATATTTCTTTCCTTCCTTTCCCCTTTTTGTTCTCTTTATCAGCCGATGAATTTATTATCATAGCCTTTTTATTGTGAATTTTACTTAATATTCGTATTTCTTTTCTTTTTTATTATTATTTTATTACATTTCATTTTGTTATATTCTACCTTATGCCTTACGTTTTCCATATTAACCATTTATACTAAATGAGTTGCTTTTAGGCTACTATATTCCCATGTATTTTACGTTCTTTTTTCTATTATTGTATTATTTTCATGTTGTTTAGTGTCGATTTTATTATCTATTGTTATTATTATTATTATTATTATTATTTTTTTTTTGTAATATGTTAGTATTCTGTTCTTTAACTTTTTGTTAAATTTGAACTGCTTGTATACTTTGTGACCTGGTAGAGTGTAAGAGAAGGCCCTATGGCCTTAACTCTGCCAGTATAAATAAAGAATTATTATTATTATTATTATTATTATTATTAATATTATTATTATAATTTCATATGTTAGATCATCACATTACAGATAAAATTAAAGAATGCTATCATATTGTATCTCTACACTTCTGCTTTTTCAGTTATAAAAAATAAGTGGAGGGGAAGAAGGGAACAGATGTTCCACAGATCTCACAAAAATTGAGGTGCAAGTTAACTTAAATTTTAATCATAGTTGTCATTAATGTTTTGTAGCAATTAAGATGATTTAACTTTGCGATTGTTCTCCATCCTGGCTACGTGTCCCAGCCACTCTAACCTGAGTTTTATGTCAACAACAATGTTGTTATCTTTATATAATTCATATAACCCAGCATTTGTTTTAATTCGCCAAAACCCTTGCTCATAAGTAGGCCCAAAGATTTTCCGTAATACTTTCCTTTCCCAGGCATTTAAGATCTTTATTGCCCTTTCAGGTAGAGTCCAGGTTTCACTTCCATATACTACTATTGGTTTAATAATAGTTTTATATATTCTTATTTTAGCTTTTCTTGAGATACACCTGGACTTCATAGTTTTATTCAATGCCCAAAGACCTCGATTCCCAGCTGCAATCTTCTCTTTTATATCAGTCATAATATCATTATTGTCTTTCACCATGGAACCCAGATACTTAAAACAGGAAACTCTATCAAAATTAGTATCATTTAAATTAATGTTATTAGTATTGTCATTATTCATATTATACATGTATTTAGTTTTATCATTGTTAATTTCCAGACCGGCTTTGATTGCTTCAGCTTCTATTTGTTTGAGTATTTCATCCATTGTACTTACATTGCATGATAAGATAACAATATCATCCGCATATGCCATATATTGTGCCGTTCTATTGATGATTGTACCTCCTGGGTTTGTGGTTATCTTTTGAACAATTCTATGTAATCCAACATTAAACAACATAGTTGATAAGGCATCACCTTGCCTAATGCCATTAAAAGTTATAAAGCTTTCAGAGAGTTTATTTTGCATTTTAACTTTATTTTGAGTTTGTGTTAAAGTTATTTTAGTTAAATTGATCAGCTTATTGGGAACTCCAATTTCGCCTAAAGTTTCTAGAATATAATCTCTGCTAATGCAGTCGAAAGCTTTTTTAAAATCAATATATAATTGGTGCAAAGGTAAATTAAATTCACAAAACTTCTCTAAAATTATTTATTTATTTATTTATTTATTTATTTATTCTGGTGTAGTTAAGGCCATCAGGCGTGTAAAGAAAATATTTGATCTGTTGTTGATCGACCCTTACAGAAACCGCATTGGTATTCTCCAAGAATTGCTTCTATGTATGGTTCTAAATACTTAGCTAAGATATTAGTGAAAATTTTATATGTAATATTTAGCAGTGATATGCCTCTATAATTCTTACACTCCAGTTTATTGCCTGTTTTATGTATAGGGCATATGACAGCTACACTCCAATCACTAGGCATTTGTTCCTGATTCCATATGTCCACAATCAGATTATGAATATATTTCCACAACTCCTTTCCACCCTTTTTGATTAACTCTGCATTAATCGAATCTTCTCCTGGTGCTCTATTGTTTTTCATTTTCCTTATTGCATCATATACCATAGTATTCGTTGGTACTGACATGTAAGGGTCAGGTCCAAAATAGGATACATTTACATTTATATCTTCTTGTCCTCCAGAACTCAAGAGATCATTGAAACATTCAGTCCATACTTTTAGTACCTGTAGTTCTCCAGTAATTAGGTTTCCATCTTTGTTTTTACAAATCATCGTTCTTGGTTGGAAACCCTTCTTCTGCCTTCTGACACTTTCAAAAAATTTTCTGCTTTCATTTTTTCCAAATTTTTCATCTAAGTCTTACAATAAATTTTCTTCAAACATTTTCTTTTTCATTTTACAAATATTTTTAGCATTTCTCCTTCCTTCTTTGTATTTATCTGTTGCTGCTCTAGTTTTCTTTTGTAGCATAACCAGTCTGAGTTCATTTCTCTTATCTATCATTTCTTTGCATTCTTGATCAAACCAAGTGTTCCTATTTTTATTCTGCGTGGTCTGAATGATCTCTGAGGCAGCTGAATGTATATTTTGTTTAATGAAGGACCATTTCTGTTCAATATTCATCTCCTGTATGTTCTGTTTATGAATATTATCTGTTATAGTTCTTCTATACTCATCTGCTATTGTACTGTCCTCAAATTTATTAATATTAAATTTTATGCGCCTGTTATTTACAAAAGTTGCTAATCTTGATAATCTAGGTCTATATTTAACTCTGACTAGAAAGTGATCTGAATCGCAGTCCATTCCCCTTAGAGATCGAACATCTAAAATGTCTGAGGCATGCCTTGCACTTACTATGACGTGATCAATTTGATTAATTGTAAAGCCGTCAGGTGATATCCATGTTTGTAGGTGTATATTTTTGTGGGGGAACCGCGTGCTGGAGATAACCAGATCTTTAGCAACCGCAATATCACATAGTCTTTCCCCATTATCATTAGATATATCATGTAATGTATACCTACCAACATTAGACACACACTTGTTTTACCAATTTTGACGTTCATGTCTCCTAATATGATTATAATATCATGCTTAGATATTTCTTGGTGTACTCTATCCAAACGTTCATAAAAGGCATCCTTAACAATTTCATCTTTTTCTTCTGTGGGAGCATGCACTGATAAGATGATGGTATTAAAAAATCTTCCTTTGATCCGTATACTACATATATGTTCATTAATGGGTTGAAAATCAATTATATTACTTTTAACTTTCTTGTGGACCAGGAAACCCGTTCCAAAATTATTTCGGCCATCACTACCACTATGGCATACCAAATAATTACCGGACATAAACATTTCCGTCCCTCGCCATCTTATTTCCTGCACTGCCGCAATCATTATATTATATTTGTCAAGTTCCTGTATCAAATCTCTCAGGGCTCCAGGTCTAAATAAACTTCTTACATTCCATGTAGCCAAATACATATCCTTATTCTGTTTGCCTAGTTGTCTCCGATGATCAGTCCGGCTTGCTTCTTTGGGTTTCTCAACGTTAAATTTTTTCCGGGATTGGGTTGTCAACCCAAAGCCCAACCCCAACCTGGAGGACCAGGGAACCTTCTGTTAGGGTCACCATTCCTTAGCCGAAAAAATCCCGTTTAGGCGCCGGATATTCGCCTTGAGTCTTCCTAAAGAAGACCTACTGGTTTTCTTTTAGTGATGGCCATTCCTGAGGTTTAAAAAATTTACTCTCAGTGCATCACTTTTTTCTTCCCAGGTAATGGTTTGTTCATCAATCCTGACCATCTTGCTTTGAATGTAATACTGTGCTTGACACTGAAAGACGAGGATGCAAGAACAGAGTTGCACATGAGTGTCTTTTTATGGATCTTCTGCCATCTAGCGATGAGGTAGTGAAATAATTTTTATGGAGTTGATAGCTCATAGTTTCAAGAATGCAATGTGTGCATTTATGCAATAACAGTGTTAGACACTACTCTTGTAATTAAATACCTTCGTGAAATAATCATTTGCGAAAATCGGGTGTCCCTAGTGATAAGTATGTTAGTAGAAAGAGTTTGTTAGCATCGAAGTGCAAGCTACATGCAATGCAAAAGGTTTTACAAGTGTTGTAGCTAGTACAAGTGTTGTAACTAGTTGGCTAAGATAAGTTCATGACTGTAGAATATGGAAAAATTCATCTGTTCGTGATGTGTTAAATGGATTTAAAAATGCAGTCCTATTGAGACGAAGGGTGTGGCTTAGAACAATGGCTCATGTCACCATATCGAAATCCTATACAGGATAGTTACAAAAAATTAACAGACTTTTAAAGAAAGAATGAATTATAGAACGTTGCTTAAGTCAACTAAAAAATTTCCTATTCTACAATACATTTGCAGAATTTTGTCTCAAATGTTTCAACAATCATTGTCTGTTGCTTTGTGTTCCACAATGTAGCAAAGTATTTACATGACGATGATTTTACAGACAATACACAGCATTTAAATGAAGATGACAGTGATGAAGAGCAAGACAAATCTGCCACTGAAAGGGAAATTCTAATTGAAAGGATGCGAGAAAAGGAAACAAAGATGTAACTTCTGTGCACACAAATTAGCGTAGAAACTTAAAATATCACTGTTTTTGACACTTGTAATATAATATTTAGTAAAATATACATTATTAAAGGTACTGTACAAATCAGATGTGTGAAGGAATTTAAATTTACGTAAAATAATAACTGTTTCTCACTATGTTGTAATTAGTAACATACACTGACAGGCAAAAAAACCGATCACTTGAAAAAAATACTAAAAGTCAAAGTTTAAATGTAAATTATGAAGTGATCTCAGAAATACCATAACTGTTATCGTACTAAATTTAAAAAATACACTTTTATGAACTTTTGGCATGTAAATTCACGCCTTTCACACCAATTGATTTTCGGTTTATCGCCTAACAACGAAAGAGTGTGTTTCTATGCTGAACATGTGGAGTAGGTCATCATAAACAATTGAAGAGGTATTACTGCTTTATTGCTTCCTTTCCTTTCTGAAAATCAATAACAACTGTCGAAAATGGTTTGTTTGGCATTTCGTCAGTAAGTTTAGTTCAGACAATGCCTCTCTCACCCCAAGACGTTGCCAGAGCTGTCGCTCTCATTGATGACGGTCGCTGAGAGCTCTGTTACGCCGCTGCTACCATAGGTGCACCATACACTACAGTGCAAGAGGCTGTGAAACAATTCCGGGAAACACAGAGTTACTCCAGAAGACCTGGATCTGGCAGAAAAGGGAAGACTTCAGCCCGAGATGACCGATTTCTCATCAGCCAGGTTCTAAGAAACCAGCATACCACAGCAGTTGAAGCTCGGAATCGACTACAACATGTGCGGGGTGTTAATGTGAGCGAGAGGACTGTTCGACGACGCCTTGGAGAACAAAATCTTCTATCACGACAACCTGCTACGGGACCAGATCTGACCAGACAGCACCGAGCCGACCATCTTCAGTTCGCTCGTCAGCATGCCCAATGGACTATGCAGCAGTAGAGCAGTGTGCTGTTCTCTGATGAGTCCAGGTTCTCCCTGAAATCCCCAGATGGTAGAGAAAGAGTCTGGAGACGATCTGGAGAGTGGTACGCAGAGTGCACATTGTCTGCAAGGACGCCATTCGGTGGAGGTTCCGTGATGGTGTGGGGCCGCATCTCCATGGAGGCCCGAACGGAATTGGTGATTGTCGAGAATGGTAGTCTCAACGCTCACCACTACATCAACAAGATTCTCGTCGATCACGTCGTGCCCTTTGCTCCATTTATTGGAGATGATTTCATATTCATGCATGACAATGCTTGTCCACATGCAGCGCGCTGCGTATCACAGTATCTTGATGCACTGGAGATTGTTCGTCTCAACTGGCCAGCTTGGAGTCCCGACCTAAACCCTATAGAACATCTCTGGGATAGGTGGGGTAGACGTATCCGAGATCGTAATCCTGTTCCGGAGACCTTAGGTGATTTGTGGGCGGCACTCAAAGAGGAATGGGACAATATCGACCAGAGAGACATCATAACCTTAATCGAAACAATGCCTGAGAGAATGGCTGCTGTAATTATGGCCAGAGGGGGACACACCAGATACTGAGTGTGTTTCAGTTATTGTTAGTGTGAATTTAAGTTTTGTGCATCAACATCATTTTCAGTGAAGTTTAGTGGACAAATATTCAGCTGAAAGTTAAGTAAACAATTTTACAAAATTTCAACAAAAGTGTAGATTTATGAACATATGATGATCACTGACTCAAAATTGGTGTGAAAAGTGTGAATTTACGTGTCACAAGTTCATAAAAGTGTAATCTTTAGATTGAGTACGATTACAGTTATGTTATTTCTGGAATTACTTCATAATTTACATTTAAATTTGACTTTTAGTATTTTTTTCAAGTGATCGGTTTTTTCATAATTCATCCATGACATCGCCGCGACCCGAAGTGGACTATGATAATATTCCCGTCGTCGTCGACTTCGTCTGGTCGTCGTCTTTGGCTCGTCGTCATCGAATTCATCTCGTCGTCGACTTCATTTCTTCGTCGTTGTCGATTTCGTCTAGTCGTTGCCGTCCACTTTGCCTCTTCGCCGACGTCGACATCATCTCGCCTATGTCGACTTCGTCTCGTCGTCATAGTCGACATCGTCCCGTACTTGCCGTCGACTTCTCGATGTCATTGTCGTCTGCCTCGTCGTCGTCGACTTCGTCCCATCTAGGTGGCATTATCGACTTCGTCTCTTCGTAGTTCAAAAATCATCTAGGTCTCGTCGTCTTCCACTTCATCTCGTCATCGTCTACTTCGTCTCGTCTCCGCCGTCGTCATGTACTTCCTTTTCGTCGACTTCGGCCAGGTTCACTGTCCAGGACGCCAGGATCTATGTACAGGCCTCCGCTTTCGGGATTCCGGGTTCCGGGAAAACTACTTTGCATTCCGGATCCAAGACTCGCGAACCTGGATTAAAAAACCGGTAACGGTTAGGATTTTGGGACAACACTGTCTTCCAGGTCCAGGACAGTGAGTTCCGGGTTCAGGACTCAGGTTATGGGTGGACACCCAAACTCCCGCTTCCGGTTCCCAAACTCCGGGTTACGATTCCCAAAATCCGGGTTCCAACATCCCAAAGTATGGTTTCCGGGTAAAACTCCGGTTTCCGCTTCCCAAACTCCGGGTTCCGCTTCAAAAACGCCGGGTCCCAAACTCCGGGTTACACTTTCCAAACTGCTGGTTCCGCCTCCCAAACTCCGGGCTCCGGTTCCAAAAATCCGGGTTCCAAACTACGGGTTCCGGTTGCCAAACTCCGGGTTCCGGTTCTCAAACTGCGGGTCCAAAAATCCGGGTTCCGGTTCTCAAACTCCGGGTCCCAAACCGCGGGTTCCGGATCCCATACCCCCGATTACTGGTCCCAAACTCCGTGTTACAAATTCCGGGCTACGGATCCAAAACTACGGGTCCCAAAGTGTATACCAAACTCCGAGTTCCCGGCCCAAACCTCCAGGTCCAGGGTCCCAAACTCCGGGTTCCTGTTCCCAAACTCCGGGTTCCTGTTCCCAAATTCCGGGTTACTATTCCCAAACTCAGGGTTCCGGGTCCCTAACTCCGGGTAGGGGATCGAAAACTCCGGATCCCGAATTGCTAACGCCGGCTCCAAAACTCCGGATTCCGCTTCCCAAACTCCGGGTTACGCTTCCCAAACTCCGGGTTCTGGTTACCAAACTCCGGGTACCAAACACCGGCTTCCAGTTCCCAAACTCCGTGTCCCAAACTGCTGGTTCCGAATCCCAAACTCCGGAATCCGGTTCCCAAACTTAGGCTCCAAAACTAGGGGTCCCAAACTCCGGGTTCCGGGTCCCAAACTCCGGGTTTCGGGTACCAAACTCCGGGTTCCTGGTCGTAAACTCCGGGATCCGGGTCCCAAACTTCGGGTTACAAACTCCGGGCTAAGGCTCCAAAACTACGGGTCCCAATCTCCGTATCCCAAACTCCGGGTTCCGGTCCCAAACACCGGGTTTGGGGTTCCAAACTCCGGACCACAAACTCCGTGTTCCGGATTCCAAACTCCGGGTTCAGGTTCCCAAACTCCGTGTTCCGGTTCCCAAACTCAGGGTTCCAGTTTCCAAACTCGTATGTATTCCATAATTGGATTACGTATGTAATCCACAAAGATTTGGATTACGTATGTAATCCATATTTGGAATACGTATGTAATCCATCCATAATTTGATTACACATGTAATCCATCCATAATTGGATTACATATGTAATCCACACAGATATGGATTACGTATGTAATCCATCTATACGATTGCACATGTAATCCATCCATAATTGGATTCCATATTTAATCCACTCAGATTTGGATTACGTATGTAATCCATCCATAATTGGATCACATATGTAATCCACGTATTTGGATCACAAATGTAATCCATCCATATTTGGATTACATATGTAATCCACACAGATTTGGATGTCATATGTAATCCATCTATAATTGGATTACACATGTAATCCTTTCATAATTCGATCACATATGTAATCTTTCTATAATTGGATTACACATGTATTCCATACAGATTTGAATTACATACGTGATCCATCTATAATTGGATCACAAATGTAATCCATCAATAATTGGATTACGTATGTAATCCACACAGATTTGGATTAGGTATGTAATCCTAAACTCTGGGTAGGGATCCAAACTACGGGTTCCGGTTCCTAAACTCCGGGTTCCGGTTCCCAAACTCAGGGTTCCGGTTCCCAAACTCCGGCATCCGGTTCCCAAACTCCGGGTTTTGGGACCCAAAACTTCGGGTTCCGGTTCCTAAACTCCAGGTAGGATGCTAAAACTCCGTATTCCAGTTCCCAAACTCCGGGCAGGATTCCAAACTCCGGGTTCCAGTTCCAAAACTCCGTGTTCCGTGGTCCCAAGCTCCGGGTTCCTGGCTCCAAACTCAGGGTTCCGATCCCAAACTCCGGGTTCCGGTTTCCAAATTCCGGGTTCCGGGTCCAATACTCTTGTAGGGTTCCAAACTCCTGGTTCCTGTTCCCAAACTCCGGGTAGGGTTCCGAGACTGCCGGTTTCGGGACCCAAAACTTCGGGTTCCGGTCCCCCAACTCCGGGTTCCGGATTCCAAACTCCAGGTTCCCTTTCCAAAACTCCGTGTCCCGGTTCCCAAACCGCAGGTTCCGGTTCCCAACCTCCGGGTAGTTTCCAAACATCCGGGTCCCAAAACTCCGGGTTCCGGATTCCAAACTCCGGGTTACCTTTCCCAAACTCCGTGTTCCGAGTCCCAAACTCCGGGCAGTGTTCCATAACTTCGGGTTCCGGGTCCCAAGCTCCGGCTTCCGGTTCAAAAGTCGGGTCCAAAATTCCGGTTTCCGGGTCCAAAACTCCGGGTTACGTTTCCCAAACTCCGGGTTCCGCTTCCCAAACTACGGGTTCCGGGTCCCAAACTCAGGCTTCCGATTTCCAAATTCCGGTTCCCACTTCCCATACACCTGTATCCGGTTCAAAACTCCGGGTCCAAAACTCCAAGTTCCGTTTCCCAATCTCCGGGTCTTGCTCCCAAAATCAGGGTTCCGAACACCGGGTTTCGGGTCCCAAACGTAGGGTCGTAACCCAAAATGCGGGTTCCTGTCATAAATTTAGGCTGCGGGTCCAAAACTAAAAAAAATTCGAAAAACAAGTTGAAAAAATCAAAACGATTTCCAAAAAGGCAATTTTCAAAACATAATTTAAAACAACACTATTAAAAAATATTTTCAAAAAAATTTACAATAAATATAAAAAATTGTCAAAAAAATTTCAAAAAATTTACATAAAAAAATTCGAAAAGAAATTGAAAAAATAAAATTTCAAAAAAAACATGAAATAAAAAATAAAAAAAAAAAAGTATTTTGAAAAATTAAAAAAAATTATCAAGAAAATTAAAAAAAAATTTCCTTTTTCAAAAAATTTACAAAATATTTTTTTTTGAAAATAAAATAAAATAAAAAATTAAAAAATCTTAAATACTAAAGTTTGAAAAATTTTTTTAAATAACTATTTAAAAAAAAAAATTGAAAAAATTTTGAAACAAATTTTAAAAAGAATTTCAATTTTCAAAAGAATTTTCTGAAAATTTTTTTGTATTTTTTTAACTTTTTTTTCAAATTCATTTTTAATTTTTTTTTGGATTTTTCACATTTTTTTTAATTCTTTGTGAAATTTTATTGAAAAAAATATATATTTTTTTAAATTCTCCAAAATTCTTTTTTTTATTTTTTTGAAATTTTTTTAAATTTCTATTTAATGTTTTTTGAACAATTATTTTTTCAGTTTCTTTTCGAATTTTTATTTAAATTTTTTGAAAATTTCGTCGAGAATTTTTATATACTTTTTTGTAAAAATTAAAACCCGGATTCTTGAAATATTACCGGAAGTGTGGGAGCCGGAACCCGGAATTTGGGACTCGGAACCCGGAGTTTGGGAACTTGAACCCGGAGTTTGGGAACCGGAACCCGGAGTTTGGTATACAGAGCCCGGAGTTTGGGACCGGAAACCGGAGTTTTAAACCCTGCTTGCTGTTTGGAACCCTACCCGGAGTATGGGAAACGAAACCCGGAGTTTGGAAACCGGAACCCGGAGTTTGGGGACCGGAACCCGGAGTTGTGGGACAAGGAACCCGGAGTTTTGGAAACCCTAAACGGGGTTTGGGAACCGGAACCCGGAGATTGGGGCCCGTTGTTTGGGTCCGGAGTTAGGGACCCAGAACCCGGAATTATGGGACCTTGCTCGGAGTTTGGGAACAGGAAACGGGAGTATGTGGCCCTGATGCCGGTGTTTGGGACCGGACCCCGGAGTTTGGGACCGGATCCCGGAGTTTGTGACCGGAACCCGGAGCATGGGAGTCGAAAGCCGGAGTTTTGGACCCGGAACCCGGAGTTTGGGAACCGGAGTATGAGAATCGGAAGCCGGAGTATGGGAAACGGAACCCGGATCCCGGAGTTTGGGACAGGGACCCTGAGATTGGGACCCGGAACCCGGAGTTTGGACCCCAGATTCCTTAGTTTAGAGCCCTACTCGGAGTATGGGACCCGGAACCCGGAGTTTTGGAACCGGAACCCGGAGTTTGGGAACTGGAATCCGGAATTTAACGACGAAGAACCGGAGATTGGAATCCAAAACCCGGAGTTTGGGGGACCGGAACCTGGAGTTTGGGACCAGCAAACCACTGCTTGGGACACAGGAACCCAGAGTTTTGGAATCCTGCCGGGACTTGGGGATCCGCAACCCGGAGTTTTGGAGCTGAAATCCGGAGTTTGGAAACCTGCCCGGAGCTTGGCAACCGGAACCCGGTGTTTTAGAAACCGACACGGAGTTTAGGAACCGGAACCCGGAGTTTTGGAACCTGTCTTCCGTTTCCAGGACAACGAGTCCGGGTTCAGGACTCAGGTTACGGGTGGACAACCAAACTCCCGCTTCCGGTTCCCAAACTCCGGGTTACGGTTCCCAAAATCCGGGTTCCACACATCCCAAAGTATGGTTTCCGGGTAAAACTCCGGTTTCCGTTTCCCAAACTCCGGGTTCCACTTCATAAACGCGGGTCCCAAACTCCGGGTTACACTTTCCAAAGTGCTGGTTCCGCCTCCCAAACTCCGGGCTCCGGTTCCAAAAATCTGGGTTCCAAACTACGGGTTCCGGTTGCCAAACTCCGGGTTCCGGTTCTCAAACTCCGGGTCCCAAACCGCGGGTTCCGGATCTCATACCCCCGATTACTGGTCCCAAACTCCGTGTTACAAACTCCGGGCTACGGATCCAAAACTACGGGTCTCAAACTCTGTATACCAAACTCCGCGTTCCCGGCCCAAAACTCCGGGTCCAGGGTCCCAAACTCCGGGTCCCTGGTCCCAAACTCCGGGTCCAGGGTCCCAAACTACGGGTTCCTGGACCAAACTCCGGGTTCCGGTTCCCAAACTCCGTGTTCCTGTTCCCAAACTCCGGGTTACTATTCGCACTCTGGGTTCCAGGTTCCTAACTCCGGGTAGGGGATCGAAAACTCCGGATTCCGATTTGCTAACGCCGGCTCCAAAACTCTGGATTTCGCTTCCCAAACTCCGCGTTACGCTTCCCAAACTCCGGGTTCAGGTTACCAAACTCCGGGTACCAAACACCGGCTTCCGGTTACCAAACTCCGTGTCCCAAACTGCTGGTTCCGAATCCCAAACACCGGAATCCGGTTCCCAATCTCCGGGCTCAGGCTCCAAAACTACGGGTCCCAAACTCCGGGTTTCGGGTACCAAACTCCGGGTTCCTGGTCCTAAACTCCGGGATCCGGGTCCCAAACTTTGGGTTAGAAACTCCGGGTTCAGGCTCCAAAACTACGGGTCCCAATCTCCGTATCCCAAACTCCGGGTTCCGGTCCCAAACCCCGGGTTTCGGGTTCCAAACTCCGGACCACAAACTCCGTGTTCCGGATTCCAAACTCCGGGTTCCTGTTCCCAAACTTTTTGTTCCGGTTCCAAAACTCAGGGTTCCGGTTTCCAAACTCGTATTTATTCCATCCATAATTGGATCACATATGTAATCCACGTATTTGGATCACATATGTAATCCATCCATAATTGGATTACGTATGTAATCCACAAAGATTTGGATTACGTATGTAATCCATCCATAATTTGATCACACATGTAATCCATCCATAATTGGATTACATATGTAATCCACATAGATTAGGATTAGTATGTAATCCATCTATACTTGGATTGCACATGTAATCGATCCATAATTAGATTACATATTTAATCCACTCAGATTTGGAATACGTATGTAATCTATATATAATTGGATCACATATGTAATCCACGTATTTGGATCACAAATGTAATCCATCCATATTTGTATTACATATGTAATCCACACAGATTTGGATGTCATACGTAATCCATCCATAATTGGATTACACATGTAATCCTTCCATATTTTGAATACGTATGTAATCCATCCATAATTGGATTACACATGTTATCCACACAGATTTGGATTACATACGTAATCCATCCATAATTCGATCACATATGTAATCTATCTATAATTGGATTACACATGTATTCCATACAGATTTGAATTACATACGTGATCCATACATAATTGGATCACATATTTAATCCACGTATTTGGATCACAAATGTAATCCACACAGATTTGGATTAGGTATATAATCCTAAACTCTGGGTAGGGATCCAAACTCCGGGTTCCAGTTCCTAAACTCCGGGTTCCGGTTCACAAACTCAGGGTCCCGGTTCCCAAACTCCGGCTTCCGGATCCCAAACTTCGGGTTTTGGGACCCAAAACGTCGGGTTCCGGTTCATAAACTCCGGGTAGGGTGCTAAAACTCCGTGTTCCAGTTCACAAACTCCGGGCAGGATTCCAAACTCCGGGTTCCAGTTCCAAAACTCCGTGTTGCGTGGTTCCAAGCTCCGGGTTCCTGGCCCCAAACTCAGGGTTCCGGTCCCAAACTCAGGCTTCCGGTCCCAAACTCCGGGTTCCGGTTTCCAAACTCCGGGTTCCGGTTTCCAAACTCTGGGTTCCGGGTCCAATACTCTTGTAGGGTTCCAAACTCCTGGTTCCTGTTCCCAAACTCCGGGTAGGGTTCCAAGACTGCCGGTTTCGGGACCCAAAACTTCGGGTTCCGGTTCCCAACTCCGGGTTCCGGATTCCAAACTCCGGGTTCTCTTTCCAAAACACCATGTCTCGGTTCCCAAACTCCGGGTAGGGTTTCCAAACACCCGGGTTCCGGGTCCCAAAACTCCGGGTTCCGGATTCGAAACTCCGGGTTCCGGATTCCAAACTCCTGGTTACCTTTCCCAAACAGTGTTCCGGGTCCCAAACTCCGGGTTCCGGTTCCCATACTCCGGGCAGTGTTCCATAACTTCGGGTTCCGGGTCCCAAGCTCCGGGATCTGGGTCCCAAACTCCGGGTTCCGGTTCCAAAGTCGGGTCCTAAATTCCGGTTCCAAAACGCAGGGTTACGTTTCCCAAACTCCGGGTTCCGGGTCCCAAACTGCGGGTAGGGTTCCAAAACTCCCGGTTCCGGGTCACTAAATCCGGATAGGGGTTCCAAACTCAGGCCTCCGATTTCCAAATTCCGGTTCCCGCTTCCCATACTCCTGTATCCGGTTCAAAACTCCGGGTGCCAAACACCGGGTTCCGGTTCCCAAACTCCGGGTCCAAAACTCCAGGTTCCGTTTCCCAATCTCCGGGTCCTGTTCCCAAAATCAGGGTTCCGAACACGGTGTTTCGGGTCCCAAACGTAGGGTTCGTAACCCAAAATGCGGGTTCCTGTCATAAACTCAGGTTTGGTACTAAACTAAAAAAATTCGAAAAACAAATTGAAAAAAATCAAAACGATTTCCAAAAAGGCAATTTTCTAAAAATAATTTAAATCAACACTTTTAAAAAAAATATTTTCAAAAAATATAAAAAATTGTCAAAAAATTTTAAAAAATTTAAATAAAAAAATTCGAAAAGAAATTGAAAAAAATAATTAAAAAAAACATTAAATGAAAAATAAAAAAAGAATTTTGGAAAATTTAAAAAACTTATTTTCAAGAAAATTAAACAATTTTTTTTTCAAAAATTTTACAATATTTTTTTCGAAAATAAAATAAAATAAAAAATCTTAAATACTAAAATTTTCAAAATAAATATAAAAAAATTTAAAAAATTGAAAAAAAATTTTGAAACAAATTTTGAAAATTATTTTCTGAATTTTTTTTGTATTTTTTAACTTTTTTTCAAATTCATTTTTGATTTTTTATTTTTCGCATTTTTTATATTTTTTTGTGAAATTTTACTGAAAAAAAAAATATTTTTTTAAATTCCCCCAAAAATCTTTTTTATTTTTTGAATTTTTTTTAAATTTCTATTTAGTGGTTTTTGAAAAATTATTTTTTCAGGTTCTTTTCGAATTTTTTTTTAATTTTTTGAAAATTTCGATGAGAATTTTTTATATTTTTTTGTAAAAATTAAAACCTGGATTCTTGAAACATTACCGGAAGTGTGGGAGCCGGAACCCGGAGTTTGGGAACTTGAATCCGGCGTTTGGGAACCGGAACACGGAGTTTTGGAACGGAACCCGGAGTTTGGGAACCGGAACCCGGAGTTTGGGATCCAGAGCCCGGAGTTTGGGGCAGGAAACCGGAGTTTTTAACCCTGCTTGCAGTTTGGGAACCGAAACCCGGAGTTTAGAACCCTTCCCGGAGTATGGGACACGAAACCCGGAGTTTGGGGACTAATATCCGGAGTTGTGGGACAAGCAACCCGGAGTTTTCGAAATCCTAAACGGGGTTTGGGAACCGGAACCCGTAGATTGGGGCCCGTTGTTTGGGTCCGGAGTTTGGAACCCGGAAACCCGGAGTTATGGAGCCTTTCCCGGAGTTTGGGAACAGGAAACCGGAGTATGTGGCCCTGATCCCGGAGTTTGGGACCGGACCCCAGAGTTTGTGAACGGAACCCGGAGTTTGGGACCAGCAAGACTGATCTTGGGACCCGAAAGCCGGAGTTTTGGACCCGGAATCCGGAGTTTAGGAACCGGAGTATGAGAATCGGAATCCGGAGTATGGGAAACGGAACCCGGATCCCGGAGTTTGGGAGAGGGACCCTGAGCTTGGGACCCGGAACCCGGAGTGTGGGACACGGAACCCGGAGTTTGGTACCCGGAACACGGAGTGTGGGCCCCAGATTCCGGAGCTTGAAACCCTACTAGGAGTATGGGACCCGGATCCGGAGTTTGGGAACCGGAATCCGGAATTTAAGGACGGGGAACCGAAGTTTGGGATCCAAAACCCGGAGTTTGGGGGACCGGAACCTGGAGTTTGGGACTAGCAAACCGCAGCTTGGGACGCCGGAACCCGGAGTTTTGGAATCCTGCCGGGAGTTTAGGAACCGGAACCCGGAGTTTTGGAACCTAAAACCCGGAGTTGGGAAGCGGAACACGGAGTTTGGGAAAGGGAACCCGGAGTTTGGGAACCGGAACACAGATTTTGGGAACGGAACCCGGAGTTTGGGAACGGGAACCCGGAGTTTGGGATCCAGAGCCCGGAGTTTGGGACCGGAAACCGGAGTTTGTAACCCTGCCTGGAGTTTGGGAACCGAAACCCGGAGTTTGGATCCCTACCCCGAGTATGGGACACGAAACCCGGAGTTTGGAAACGGAACCCGGAGTTTGGAAGCCGGAACCCGGAGTTTGGGAAAGGAACCCGGAGTTTGGGGACCGGAACCCGGAGTTGTGGGACAAGGAACCCGGAGTTTTGCAAAACCTAAACGGGGTTTGGGAACCGGAACCCGGAGATTGGGGCCGTTCTTTTGGTCCTGAGTGTGGGACCCGGAACCCGGAGTTATAGGACCTTGCCCGGAGTATGGGAACAGGAAACAGGAGTATGTGACCCTGATCCCGGAGTTTGGGACCGGACACTGGAATTTGTGCCCAGAACCCGGAGTTTGGGACCAGGAACCCGGAATTTTGGAGCCGGAACCCGGAGTTTGGGAACTGGAGTATGAGAATCGGAACCCGGAGTATGGGAACCACAACCCGGAGATTGGGACCGGGATACCGGAGTTTGGGACAGGGACCCTCAGCTTGGGACCCGGAACCCGGAGTTTGGGACAGGGACCCTCAGCTTGGGACCCGGAACCCGGAGTTTGGGACCCGGGGCCCGGAGTTTGAGACCCGGAACCAGGAGTTTTGAGCCCTGATCTCGGAGTTTGGGATATGGAGATTGTGACCCGTAGTTTTGGATCCGGAGCCCGGAGTTTGGTACCCGGAACCTGGAGTATGGGATCCGGTACCAGTGGTTTGGGACCCGGAGTTTGAGAACCGGAACTCGTACTTTGGAACCCGGATTTTTGGACCCTGAACCCGGAGTTTCGTAACCGGGACCCGGAGATTGGGAACAGGAACCCGGAGTTTGGGAACCGGAACCCGGAGTTTGGGAAGCGGAACCCGGAGTTTGGGAACCGAACCCGGAGATTGGGAACCAGAGCCCGGAGTTTGGGGCCCGGAAACTGGAGTTTCTTTAACCCTGTCCAGAGTTTGGAAACCGGAACCCGAATTTTGAAACCCTACCCGGAGTTTAGGAACCGGAACCCGGAGTTTTGAAACCCAAATGCCGGATTTTTGAAACCGGAACCCGGAGTTTGGGAACGGTACCCGGAGTTTTGGAATCGGATCTCGGAGTTTTGGAACACTGCCCTGAGTTCGAAAACCGGAACCCGGAGTTTGGAGCCCTACCCGGAGTTTAGGATTACATACGTAATCCAAATCTGTGTGGATTACATAAGTATGAATGGATTACGTATGTCATTCAAATCGTTATGGAATACATGTGTAATCCAATTATGGATGGATTACGTATGTAATCCAAACCTGTGTGGAAAACATGTGTAATCCAATTATCGATGGATTACATATCACATCCAAATCTGTGTGGATTACATATGTAATCCAAATATGGATGGATTACATAGTGATCCAAATACGTGGATTACATATGTGATCCAATTATGGATGGATTACATACGTAATCCAAATCTGAGTGGATTACATATGTAATCCAATTATGGATGGATTACATGTGCAATCCAATTATAGATGGATTAGATACGTAATTCTGATCTGTGTGGATTACATATGTAATCTAATTATGGATGGATTACATGTGTAATCCAATTATGGATTCATTTCATATGTAATCCAATTATGGATGGATTACATACGTAATCCAAATCTGTGTGGATTACATACGTAATCCAATTGTGAATGGATTACATATATGAGCCAAATACGTGGATGGAATACTTACGAATTTTGAAACCGGAACCCGGAGTTTGGGAACCGGGACCCGGAGTTTGTGGCCCGTTGTTTGAGTCCGGAGATTGGAACCCGGATCCCTGGGTTTGGGACTGGAACGCGGATTTTGGGACACGTAAGCCGGAGTTTGGGAACCGGGACCCGGAGTTTGGGATACGGAGATTGGGACCCGTAGTTTTGGATCCGGAGCCCGGAGTTTGTAACCCGAAGTTTGGGACCCGGATCCCGGAGTTTAGGGCCAGGAACCCAGTTTGGCACCCCAGGTTTTGGAGCCTGAGCCCGGAGTTTGGAAACCGGACTTTGGGAACCGGAACCCGGAGTTTGGGAACCGGGTTCCGGAGTTTGGCAACCGGGTTCCGGAGTTTGGGATCCGGAACCAGCAGTTTGGAACACGGAGTTTGGGAACCAGAAGCCGTTGTTTTGTACTCGCAGTTTGGTAACCAGAACCCGGGGTTTGGGAAGCGTAACCCGGAGTTTGGGAAGCGGAACCCGGAGTTTTGGAGCCGGCGTTAGCAAATCGGAATCTGGAGTTTTCGAACCCCTACCGGGAGTTAGGGACCCGGAATCCAGAGTTTGGGAATAGTAACCCGGAGTTTGGGAACAGGAACCCGGAGTTTGGGAACCGGAACCCGGAGTTTGGGGCCCGGAACCCGGAGTTTGCGACCCTGTACCCAGAGTTTTGGGCCGGGAACCCGGAGTTTGGTATACGGAGATTGGGACCCGTAGTTTTGGATCCGTAGCCCGGAGTGTGTAACCCGGAGTTTGGGACCGGGAATCGGGGGTATGGGATCCAGAACCCGCGGTTTGCGACCCGGAGTTTGAGAACTGGAACCCGGATTTGGGACCCGGAGTTTAGGAACCGGAACCTGTGGTTTGGGAACCGGAACCCGTGGTTTGGGAACCGGAACCCGTAGTTTGGAACCCGGATTTTTGGAAACGGAACCCGGAGTTTGGGAGACGGAACCAGCAGTTTGGAAAGTGTAACCCGGAGTTTGACACCCGCGTTTGGGAAGCGGAACCCGGAGTTTGGGAAGCGTAAACCGGAGGTTTAACCGGAAACCATAGTTTGGGATGTTGGAACCCGGATTTTTGGAACCGTAACCCGGAGTTTGGGAACCGGAACCGGTAGTTTGGGTGTCCACCCGTAACCTGAGTCCTGAACCCGGAACTCGCTGTCCTGGACCCGGAAGACAGTGTTGTCCCAGTGTTGTTCGCGAGTCTTGGACCCGGAACGCAAAGTAGTTTTCCCGGAACCCGGAATCCTAAAAGCGGAGGTTTGTACATAGATCCCGGCATCCTGAACAGGGAACCTGGCCGAAGTCGACGACGAAAAGGAAGTACATGACGACGGCGGAGACGAGACGAGACGATTTCGACAACGAGACGAAGTAGACGACGATGACGAGATGAAGTGGAAGACGACGAGACCTAGATGACTTTTCAACTACGAAGAGACGAAGTCGATAATGCCACCTAGACGAAATTAGACGGGACGAAGACGACGATGACGAGGCAGACAATGACGAGAAGTCGATGAAGACGGGACGAAGTCGACGGCAAGTACGGGACGATGTCGACTACGACGACGAGACGAAGTCGACATAGGCGAGACGATGTCGACGTCGGCGAAGAGGCAAAGTGGACGGCAATGATTAGACGAAATCGACAACGACGAAGAAATGAAGTCGACGACGAGATGAATTCGATGACGACGAGCCAAAGACGACGACCAGACGAAGTCGACGACGACGGGAATATTTTCATAGTCCACTTCGGGTCGTGGCGACATCATGGATGAATTATGAAAAAACCGATCACTTGAAAAAAATACTAAAAGTCAAGTTTAAATGTAAATTATGAAGTAATTCCAGAAATAACATAACTGTAATCGTACTCAATCTAAAGATTACACTTTTATGAACTTGTGACACGTAAATTCACACTTTTCACACCAATTTTGAGTCAATGATCGTCATATGTTCGTAAATCTACACTTTTGTTGATATTTTGTAAAATTGTTTACTTAACTTTCAGCTGAATATTTGTCCATTAAACTTCACTGAAAATGATGTTGATGCACAAAATTAAATTCACACTAACAATAACTGAAACACACTCAGTATCTGGTGTGTCCCCCTCTGGCCATAATTACAGCAGCCATTCTCTCAGGCATGGTTTCGATTAAGGTTATGATGTCTCTCTGGTCGATATTGTCCCATTCCTCTTTGAGTGCCGCCCACAAATCACCTAAGGTCTCCGGAACAGGATTACGATCTCGGATACGTCTACCCCACCTATCCCAGAGATGTTCTATAGGGTTTAGGTCGGGACTCCAAGCTGGCCAGTTGAGACGAACAATCTCCAGTGCATCAAGATACTGTGATACGCAGCGCGCTGCATGTGGACAAGCATTGTCATGCATGAATATGAAATCATCTCCAATAAATGGAGCAAAGGGCACGACGTGATCGACGAGAATCTTGTTGATGTAGTGGTGAGCGTTGAGACTACCATTCTCGACAATCACCAATTCCGTTCGGGCCTCCATGGAGATGCGGCCCCACACCATCACGGAACCTCCACCGAATGGCGTCCTTGCAGACAATGTGCACTCTGCGTACCACTCTCCAGATCGTCTCCAGACTCTTTCTCTACCATCTGGGGATTTCAGGGAGAACCTGGACTCATCAGAGAACAGCACACTGCTCTACTGCTGCATAGTCCATTGGGCATGCTGACGAGCGAACTGAAGATGGTCGGCTCGGTGCTGTCTGGTCAGATCTGGTCCCGTAGCAGGTTGTCGTGATAGAAGATTTTGTTCTCCAAGGCGTCGTCGAACAGTCCTCTCGCTCACATTAACACCCCGCACATGTTGTAGTCGATTCCGAGCTTCAACTGCTGTGGTATGCTGGTTTCTTAGAACCTGGCTGATGAGAAATCGGTCATCTCGGGCTGAAGTCTTCCCTTTTCTGCCAGATCCAGGTCTTCTGGAGTAACTCTGTGTTTCCCGGAATTGTTTCACAGCCTCTTGCACTGTAGTGTATGGTGCACCTATGGTAGCAGCGGCGTAACAGAGCTCTCAGCGTCCGTCATCAATGAGAGCGACAGCTCTGGCAACGTCTTGGGGTGAGAGAGGCATTGTCTGAACTAAACTTACTGACGAAATGCCAAACAAACCATTTTCGACAGTTGTTATTGATTTTCAGAAAGGAAAGGAAGCAATAAAGCAATAATACCTCTTCAATTGTTTATGATGACCTACCTCACATGTTCAGCACAGAAACACACTCTTTCGTTGTTAGGCGATAAACCGAATATCAATTGGTGTGAAAGGCGGGAATTTACATGCCAAAAGTTCATAAAAATGTATTTTTTAAATTTAGTACGATAACAGTTATGTAATTTCTGAGATCACTTCATAATTTACATTTAAAATTGACTTTTAGTATTTTTTTCAAGTGATCGGTTTTTTTTTTTGCCGGTCAGTGTATTATACTGATATAAATGTAGGCACTGTAATCTGACTATAACATATTATATTAGAGAAACACAAATTAACAAAAATAAATTTGAAAATAATACTGTGTGGAGAATATTATACTTATTATACATTATATTGATGTAATATTTATGCACACAAATTAACGTAGGAATTTTAATTTCAACATTTTTCTCACACTCGTAATATACAGAGTGAATCGAAAGTCTGGAACCATATAAATATCTTCCATATGCTTGATTTTCGATTACTGTAGATGTTACCAGTATTTGTAAGACCAAATGCTCTACCAGAGACACATTCGATTCTAGCCCTCAGCTATCTCAAAAGTCGCCATTTTGAATGCAACTTCGAAATTTTAAATGGAAAGGGGGTCATGTAGGTACTCAAAATCATGTGAAATTTTCTGAGAAAAACAATGGTGCAATCCATTTTGAGATATCTCTAATCGTTTTCAAGTTATTTAAAGATAACTGTAATAATGACACAAATATTAGTTACCTGTACTGCATCTACAGATATTTTGAAACATGGTACGGTACTAAGGAGGCTTTGGAAAAGATGCTTTTATGCAATTCTGGTAATTAACTTTTCCTGCTTTACTGTTTGGTTAACCTGTGACAGTTTCAATGCATTGTTGTGATTATTTGAAGCTTTCCTATAACAAATTTCTTGATTTTCGTGATGACATTATCGAAAGAGGAAAGAATTGATATCATTATTCATTCTGGTAGGTCTAGTCACAGAACTGTTGCAGCAGACTGAACGAACAGTTCTCTGGACATTGGATTGGTCAGCATGGACCAGTAGAATGGCCAGCCAGATCTCCACATTTAACACCCCTTGATTTTTTCTTTTGGGGTTACATAAAGAGGATGAAGAGAAAATTGAGAATGTGAAACATGTAAAGAACCGTATCATTGAAGTCTGTGCTAAAGTCACCCTGAAAATGCTACAAAATGTTCTATCCACATTCTCAATTTTTTCTTCATATATCAAGGTCTTTATGTAACCTCAAAAGTAAAAAAAAATCAAGGGGTGTTAAATCTGGAGACCTGGCTGGCCATTCTACTGGTCCACGCCGACCAATCCAATGTCCAGAGAACTGTTCGTTCAGTCTGCTGCAACATTCCTGTGGCTTAACCTACCAGAATGAAGAATGATATCAATTCTTTCCTCTTTCGATAATGCCATCACGAAAATCAAGAAATTTGTTATAGGAAAGCTTCAAATAATCACAACAATGCATTGAAACTGTCACAGGTTAACCAAACAGTAAAGCAGGAAAAGTTAATTACCAGAATTGCATAAAAAATACCTTTTCCAAAGCCTCCTTAGTACGGTACCATGTTTCAAAATATCTTTAGATGCAGTATGCAGTAACTAATGTTTGTGTCATTATTACAGTTACCTTTAAATAACTTGAAAACGATTAGAGATATTTAAAAATGGATTGCACCATTGTTTTTCTCAGAAAATTTCACATGATTTTGAGTAACTTACTTACATGACCCCCTTTCCATTTAAAATTTCAAAGTTGCATGCAAAATGGCGGCTTTTGAGATAGCTGAGGGCGAGAATCGAATGTGTCTCTGGTCTTACAAATACTGGTAACACCAATAGTAATCGAAAATCAGACATATGGAAGATACTTATATGGTTCCAGTCTTTTGATTCACTCTGTATTTAGTAAAATACTGCATTATACTGACTGTAAAGACACGTGTTAGAAGGAATTTAAATTTAGATAAAATTATAACTATTTCTCACTGTTATAATTAGTAATATATTATACTGATATAAATGTAGACACTGTAATCTGAGTATAACATATCAGTACTATACATATTACTAGAAACACAAATTAACAAAATATAAACTTGAAAATAACACTGTGTATGTAGAATATTACACTATTATAACACTCAATTATTATAGGAACGATTTTTTTCAAAACAAGTTTGTAAATGTAAATAGATACTACTGAAATTCTTCTTTATAGCCTATTTGTAGGTTTGTGTTCCTACAAGATTGAATATATTTCGACATTTTCATCACTAGGTCTAGCTTCCTGTGATTGTTTGGCTTCCTTGTTAATTTTGTGGTTAAGAATGACGATTATCATGCTCTCCTTCATTGTTTGAATTCTTGTTAGTTTTAACTGCTCCAGCAATACAAGCCTATGCAAATATATGTTGCTGAGTATTTTTGTTTTCTCCGTTTCTGGTAAACTTAATTCAGGTTTTTTTTTAGGATTGTGGTGTGGTAAATGAAACCACACTGGGCATCGATGACATTGACCTTGATTCTAGAAGTACAGGAGGATGAGTTGTAGCTCCTGCAAACAGAGCTGTCAAATGTGTAAAGAATGTAAGAATGGAATAAGATTTCATATTGATGTTTACTTATCTTAAATTGCAAGGCTATGTTTCAGTAAATATGTGTGAGCTGTTTCAGATTTTAAGTCGTAATTACTAGTAGGCCTATTTATTTAATTTTACTTAAGCCAAAAGATGTAAAATTGCAATAAATGGTTCCCTACTGCAAAATTACGTTCAATTAGCCCTTTGAATAAATACATTTTTGCAACAGAATAACTGTAATTAAAATTATCTGGTGAAAAAATAGGCCTATAAGTGATTTTAATTTAAAATGTTGTAATTTTTAACTTTAATACATATGAATTATTAATCTGTAGATTATAAAATAATTATTTCAACAATAAAAACATGGCAATTTACCTGAAATTTTGTTGATTACAGTATTTGTATCCCCTTGTAGCAGAGTGAACAGTTCTTTCTCCCAAGCATTCAAAATTATTGGCTTGTTTTGTGTTCTATTCTTGTGGTTTTCTTTTTGAGGATAGTTTCATGTTATTAATTTGTTTGTTAGTTGCCAAGAATTTTACTGGTATGCTGAAATGTTGTGCGAATAATTTTATAATTTCCTGAATTGTCGCCTCCTTTTTCCTTTTCACTTCCAGAACTTCTCACTTCTCTAATATTTCGGAATACAGTATTTTCCAAACGTTGTAGCTAGAAATATCGTTGTATTTTCAAGAGACACAGAATCCCTACCCAATTGTGACTGAAATAAATGTGATTTATTAGCATTAGAACAAAAGTTGCTGTGTTATTGGGAGGCCTACCGATGCAGCTTATTGCATTCTTTTATGAAACTGAATGCCAGCAATCAGTTGACAAAGAGCACCGACAAAATAATACGCAATACTGAAACATGAAATACCATAACAATACACCTGACACATTTAGAGCACATGCTCCTGTCTTAGAAGCAGAAGGTCGAAGGATAAGATAGAGGTTATTCTTAAAATTCGAATCATACTGAGTACTTGTATTTATACCTCTTGCTTCGGAGCACATCCTTATGCTTCAACTTCAACCTCTTGCTTCGAAGGTAATCCTTCAGTTTTATTCATTTGGCCGTATATATTTGAAAGATCGATGGGGAAAAATCAGCATAAGACTTCCCACCACCAAATTTTGGTATGCATAGGAAGATATAATTATTAAGTTGTTGATAAAGTAAATTGTAAAGAGGAAGTTGTTAATGTAACAATTCATTGTTTCAACTTTACTTACCCAAAATGTTAATTTCACTGCCACATTCTTTGGTGCTCTGGACTTCTACTGTACTGTTGTCAATTACGTATCGGAAAATAAATGTGCACCCTGCATCATCTGGAATCCTGCATATCCGCAGTCCTGTGTCTTCTTCAGTATACTCTGGCTCTGTGCAGACAGGTCAGCAAGAGTAAGTTAACATCACTATGTCGAGTGAAAGGGACAGCGGAAGTGATGCTGATGAACGTTTTGTGTTGATGTAGTATTAGTTGCGGTAGATGGTGAAGTTGTGTGATGAAGGAGATATGGTAGTTGTGGAAGTTGTGGTTATGGTGAGGTAACAGTAATAATGGAAGGTATGGTGGAAGTTGTGTGGTAATGGTGGAAATTGTGTGGTGATAATTGTGGGAGTTGTGGTTTTGGTGGGTAACAGTAGTAATGGTGGCATTAGTGGTGGTGATCGTGGTGGAATTAGGAATGACACTGGTAGTGCTGGTAATGGTGGTGATGGTGTCAATGAAAGGCCTATTATGCATTGTTGACCAGTCATCGGAGTCCAGGTCTCGGCAGGCACTTGGCTCAAAGGAACATAATAAGTGCTTGCACACATAGTTGCGGCAACCAGGAAGTTGCTGGCAACTACAGAAACATTAGCAACATGCGAGAGACTAGCTGGTTTCGGCGACCATTGAGGTGCCTTGATTCAAATTCCAGTGTTCAGACTGCGAAAAACTTTAGCAGAGACCAGCAACGCAATGAGTTTCAACACTGAAACATTTATTTCAGAAATTCTTCTTGCTATGATGACATTTGTTGCCTGATTATGTTATTTAATAGAAAATTTTATGTTTTTTCTTTACTTCTGGCTCAAATGATAAGAAAAAGTCTAATTTTACACTAGGATAATATAAACAAGTTGATTGGCTTAAACACAGTTATAATATTTCATTAAAGATATTAAACAACATTCACGTTGCTGACGCCACTATTTGCCCAGATAAAGGTTGTTTCATTTAATTTAATTTCAAGTATTATAATTATTTTTGTTTAATGAATGATTTTTCAATGTTCTAATTGTACCAATCTAAGCGAATACTCAAAGTAAGAAATAGTTTTTTTTTTTTTTTAGGAGAAATGCTAGGATGCATATTCGTATCTGCTCCAAATATTGGTGACTCATTGCATTTAACAGGTCGTCAAATGATTTCACAGACATTCTTACAAAGTTGAACCATTTATTTTCATGTTTTCTTCCGCTTTTTAAAAATGCAATAAACATTTCTTTTTCACGACATTCTTGCTGGCGACTGGTCGACAGTGCATAATAACCTTTAAGTTTGAAATGTTTCTCACACAAAACAGGAGTACAAACTTTACAATATGTTTGTTGCACGTTTGCTAAAAGAGTACAAAAATGTAGACACAAAATTACCATCCCCCCTATATCCATAGAGGGTTAAGTTACGAATGATAATTAGTAGAAATGATGATAGTTGGAGATTACAATAATAATAGTAATCAATGCTCACTGTAAAGTCCAGTGTTGGAAAAGAAATATTACATTTACTTAATATAAATTAGCAGTCCATTTTCCAGTCTTGAAATGTGTCATTTCTTAAGGTGACAAGAGGGGAGAAGCAGTAGTAATGAGTACAGTACAATTTTTGTATATTATTATGAGTGGTGTTCTTTTCATGTTTTGTTTGTGAACTTAGTATTGATGAAATGAATAAAACTTACAAACCTTCAATCTTATCCACTTTCACAATTGTTATACTTCCATCCTGGAAACATTCTTCCTTTTTACCGAGTGGCCCTGTCTCAAATACTCTGCATTCCACTATGTCCTTGTATTTTTCACACTGTTGTCCTGGACATGACTAGAGAAACAGAAGATCAATAACACGTAAAAAATTTAATTATATATTTTTTTTATTTAACAATGCTCACAACTGCCAAGATTATATCAACATTGCCGGTGTGCTGGAATTTTGTCCCGCAGGAGTTCTTTTACATGCCAGTAAATCTAGTGACATGAACCTGTCGCATTTAAGCACACTTAAATGCCATCGACCTGGGCCGAAATCGAACCTGTAACCTCGGGCACAGGAATGTGTGAGGTCATTATTTGAAATGATGTATTATGCTACTAACAAATAACAATAATCTTTATTTAAAATTTCGCTACCAGTAACTGAATTTTGAATAGTAATATTTTAGAGCAAGTAGTTCGGAGCAGATTTCTCTTTGTATAGAGAGTCCTCCAGATATGATGCAACAGGATGTACAGAAATGTTGCCTCCACAGTGTGTCTGTTGTACGCATCGAAGTTCAAGGGTATTTGTCTGGTGTTGCATGCATGAGGTTCATCTCGTCAGTTGTGAGCTACTGAAGAGATTACTCATTCGCACGTAATATGGTGGAAGCTATTGTGTTTTTTCTAACTGTTTCAGATCACTGAAGGGGTTACTCATTCGTTCATAGTGTAGTGCAAACTATTGTGTTTTTCTAATGGTTTGAGAATGGTGTACAGCATATTGCAGCGAGTTTTTGTAGTTTTAAGTTATGCAGAAAGTGAAAGAAAGTATATCCGAGAAGTCATTTCAAACATCCTGCAAGAAGAGATTAGTCGAGTATTTCAGAACAATCTTCAGAGATGTCAAGAATTTATAAAAGCAGGAGGAGGACACACTTTGAACTCTCTTGTTACACAGATAAGAAGCGCTTGTATTAATTATAAGTCGTTTATAAACATTTTTTACGCGAAACAGGTTTTAGAAATTGAAATGACTACTATAGAAACAGCAGGCAATTTCGCAGTAACTAAGAGGCGTAAAACAGGAAATATCATGAACTTATGGTGTGAGGGAAGCATCACATAATAGAACCCTATATGGGTTATTTTACGACGCTGTATCAACATCTCAGGTTATTTAGCGTCTGAATGAAATGAAGGTGATAATGCCGGTGGAATGAGCCCGGGGTCCGGCACCGAAAGTTACCCAGCATTTGCTCGTATTGGGTTGAGGGAAAACCCCGGAAAAAACCTCAACCAGGTAACTTGCCCCGACCGGGATTCGAACCCGGGCCACCTGGTTTCGCGGCCAGACGTGCTGACCGTTACTCCACAGGTGTGGACACCCTATATGTATTGTATTTAAATGATATAGGCGTCATTTGGGGTGGGGATATGATAGGGTAAAAATAGAGTAATACTACTGAAAGAAAAATGTGAGAACTGCATCTTTAATATTAAAATATTTTTCCACTTTTATAAACGCTTGAGAAATAAAAGACGACATTTGTTGGGGCTAATTCAAGGAATTATTGTGGCAATGGCATATCATCCAGCATGCCTTAACCTGTTAGGAATGTAGAAAATCTGGTGTTTTAATTCAATGCATATAAATATTTTCATGTATGAAGTAAATTTATGAAGACTACAGTCACAGTATTACACGGGAATTGACAATGTTGTTTTACTATTGTTTGGTGTAGACTGTATGTGCAACCAATTCCATGTCTTTCGGAATTCGTGATATTACTTTACTGCTTAAATGTTAGGCTATGTGTTCAGCTCTGGTTTGACTAGGGAGTTTATAATTTCCTGCTTTCTTAATAACCGCCGACCTGTTTAAAGATTTTGGAAACAATATATCTGACCTACTAATGTAAATCCTTAAAAAGACATGCATAGATCCAATAAAATGTGCTGAATTGCACTTAGGAGTTGATTTTACAGGTAGAGTTTCTGCATTAGTTTAGCAATTTCTAAAATTAACAATTTGCTTCGTGACCTTGCCCGTGGAACCACCTGCAACAGAATTTGAACAAATAAAATTGGAAATTTTATACATATACACACAAAGAAAATGAATAGGAAGAACAGCAAGAGAAATTCCACGAAAGGAGAGCAGCAATGCAAAGAGAATCCGCATGAAACGGCGGACGTACCGACGAATCCCCCAGAGTTGACAACTAAGGCGATGTTACAAGAAATTCTCTCAGCGATAAATGCACTAAAGGAGCAAAACGAACACTTCAAAGAAGAAACAAAAAAAAGAAATAGCAGATCTGAAAACAGAAATACAGAAGAGAGACGAAACGTGGAAAAACGACAGAGAAAATATACAAAACAAATTGGATAAGGTGGAGAGCTGCCTAGAAGAAAAAATAACACATTTCGACAACAGGCTCAGGGAAATTGAGAGAAGTGAAGAAATGAGGCGAAGAAGAGAACGTAGAAATAATATCATAATCAAAAGCAAAACCATAGCAGAAAAGAAGGAGAAACTAGAGGACGAAGTGAAGGAAATCTTCAAAAAACTCGAAGTGGATGTTAGCTACGAACATATGCACTTTATAGGCGGAGACTGGAAGAAGAGAGGTCTGGCATTGGTACGCCTGAATAAACTAGAAGACAAAATGAAAATCATGAGGAATAAACGCAAACTGGGAGACGAAGAATGCTACATAGAGGACTATATGTCAAAGAAAGAGAGGGAAATCCAAGCTGCAATACGAATTAAGGCAAGAGAAGAAAGGGAGGCAGGTAGAGAAGTCAAGATAGGCTTCCAGAAGATCATGCTGAATGGAAATTGGGAGTATTGGGAAACCAGCCCTCCAAAAAACGTTACACGGAGTCCACAGGTGATCCCGAGCCAAAACACCGGAAACCAAGAATAGAAAATGCACGGAAAGAAGATCAATTCGCATTAGCCATAGCAACATGCAACGTATGATCTCTTAGAACAGAAGAACAGCAACAGGAACTGGAAACAGCATTACAGGAATGCCAGGTGGATGTGCTAGGTTTAAGCGAGGTAAGACGAATGGGAGAAGAAATGATCGAAAAACCAAATGGTGACATATTTTCCTATATTGGTGAGACGAAAGGTCATAGAGGAGTTGGATTCATCATCAACAAGAAACTAAAATCCAATATTAGGGAAATAGTAGGTGTCTCTGAAAGAGTAACAGTGCTGTCTCTAGAGTTAAGGAAGAGAAAAATTACTATAATTCAAGCATATGCTCCAACAGACTCAGGCACAGAAGAAGAAGTAGAAAACTTTTACACCGACCTAGATGACACTCTCAACAATTTTAGAGGAGACGTAAACTTTGTCATAGGAGATTTTAACAGCAAGGTGGGAACGAAACAACACGAGTTAGAAGACCCAATCGGTCCATACGGCTATGGAATTAGAAATTTGAGAGGGAGTAGATTAATCAGCTTCGCCGCAGGACAGAGATTGAAAATAATGAACACGTTCTTTAAAAAGACGAAAGATAGTAAATGGACATGGAGATCTCCAGATGGAAAAACAAGAAACGAAATAGATTTTATTCTCACCGACAAGGGAAGTTACGTAAAAGACGTACGAGTTAATAACAATCTCAAATTCGATTCAGATCACAGAATGGTCAGAGGAATAATTAACATCAGGAAGAGGGGCAGAAAGCATATCTGGGACCGAAACATACAAGCTGAGAACATAAACTATCCAGTATACAAATCAGAACTACAGAGGAAAGTGCTAGAATGGAGAGATAACGAACATACTGAAGTCCAAGAAATCTACTCAAAGTTGGAGAATTGCATAAAGAGAGCGGGAGAGGCCTCAACGCCCAAGAACAAAATCGCCAAGAAATGAAGCAGACTAAGCGAAAATACAACAAAACTCATAGATCAAAGAGAGAAATTAAAACAAGAAAGAGACATCTCCGACATAAAGAAGATCGAGTATGCAGAATTTAATAAAGTGACGAAGAAGGAAATAAGAAAAGACTTGCAAACTTTTAAAAACAGACTGGTGGAGGAAATCATGCAGTCTTCCAAATCCGTAAGAAGAGTCAAGAGGGAGCTGAGTGAAGGGAAACACTGGATGCTTAGTTTAAAAAGTCGAAATGGAGAGAAAATCACACAAAGAGATAAGATTGTTGAATCGGCAACTTCCTTCTATAGACAACTGTACACGAGTACAAGAATTGTTACAGCGGACTCAACAGAAAAGTTCATACAGGCGCTTCCCGATGATGAAGTACCTTCGATCCTCGCCAGCGAAGTGAGAATATCTATAACAGAATTAAAGTCAGGCAAAAGCCCAGGAGAGGATGGCATCCTTAATGAACTGTTGAAACTCGGCGCCGACGAACTCATACCACCAATGACAGAGATATTTAACAAGATTCTGCAAAGTGAAGTTATACCTGAAGAATGGACTAAGAATACAATAATTCTTTTACATAAGAAAGGCAAAAGAGACAATATAGATAACTACAGGCCCATCAGTCTCATGTCCAACATGTATAAAGTGTTTTCGAAAATAATATTCCGCAGGATCACAAGAACGCTGGAAGAAAATCAACCTCTGGAGCAAGCTGGATTTCGTTCCGGATTTTCAATGGCGGACCACATTCAGACATTGACGCAGATCATGGAAAAAGTCGAGGAACACAATTTAAAATTGTATATAGCCTTTGTGGATAATGCAAAAGCTTTCGATTCGATAGAACATATTAGTGTTTTGAAAGCACTTAAGAATCAGGGTGTTCCAATCAAATATATTAGACTGCTTGGCGTGCTGTACCAAAGAAACACAACAAAAGTGAAACTGGAAACAGAAGGAACACCATTCAACATACAGCGAGGGGTGAGACAAGGAGATCCCTTGTCACCGAAGATCTTTAATTGTGTATTGGAGGAGGTCTTTCGCAAGTTACCTTGGGGTCGCAAGCACGGCATATCTATCGACGGAAGAAAACTGACCAATCTACGCTTCGCTGATGATGTAGTTCTGTTTGCCAGATCCAGGAAACGATTGGAAGAGATGCTGAACGAATTGTGCGAAGAAAGCATGGCAGTAGGGCTAAAAATCAACACCAGCAAAACCAAAGTACTGACAAATGACGCAGAAGGGCAGATAATCGTCAACAATGCGAACATCGAATTTGTCACGCAATACATTTACCTTGGCCAGACTATATCATTTCAGAACAGCATGGACAAAGAAATTGATAGACGAATAGCATCGGCATGGAGAAAGTTTTGGAGTCTGTCCTTCATCCTAATGGACAAGAGCCAGAAATTGCAGAACAAGAGGCAGATCTTCAACAGCTGCATTGCACCTGTACTTCTATATGGGGCGCAATCCTGGTCACTCACCAAGAAACAGGCATTAAAATTAGGAAGATGCCAAAGAAGAATGGAAAGGAAAATACTTGGAATAAGCCTGAAAGACAGAATCAGAAACGAAGAAGTACGGCGACGAAGCGGCATAGAGGACGTGGTGACACTCGCTAAAAGGCGCTGGGGAAGACACGTGGTACGAATGCAACCTACCAGATGGGCACACACGGCGACACTGTGGGATCCAAGAATTGGCTGGTGAAACCGTGGACGACCGAGGACCAGATGGGGGGACGACTTCAAGTTGCAGCTAGGAGGACTGTGGACCAGAATAGGACGCCAAAGAACACGGTGGAAGGACGCAGTCAACCAACTTTGAGCGGTAGCAACAACCAGTGCTAGCAAAATTGTGGACAAAGAACTAGGAATGTAAATAGACCATCAGGTCGGCTCTTCTGATGGTCAAGACTTGAGCCACCCCTGCCCAAGCAGGAGGCCTTGCCCCACTGGGGATTTACGGCTTTATTATTATACATATAAATCAGCTGCATTGCCAGTCACAAGAAAAAAATATCATTTCTCAAAGCTATAATGCCATTCGGTTTTATTCTCCCCCCCCCCCTTATGGTTCAGTTATGAAAAATAGTTCATAGGGAGAGAGTACACCACTCGATATACTCTGTAAGGTAATGTGACCAGATGTTCTGTTCCATATTTAGACCTTCCATCCCCATATTCCGACAGTTCTTTTTGAGATGCATAATAGTCCCGTTGTGTTGGAAAATGCAAAAAAGACTTACTGAACAATGTGTGAAAATGGAATGATGTTGAAATGTGTATAGATGCCATTACAAACATTCTTGGCAATGCCAACATTGATATCAGTGAATTTGTTTGTGTGAAGTAATTTGTTAGTGCAGACAGTCACTCAATGGAATTGAGAAGAGATAAAGATCCATATGAGATAGATATAAATATTCCAGCATTTCTTATTTCAGCAATTGTCAGTCAGAAACATTGTTAAAATTATAAGAACAGGCCTGGAACTAACGCTTCTATTGAAAGAGTTTTTGCCAGAATGAACAAAATATTAATTTTTGAGAAAACATATGAAATCATTGTTAAGTACCTGTACCTAAGTTAATTTCAAATACAGTTTCCTTTCCTTCAGGGAAAATATAAAACTTCTTATGAAAATTCATTTACCAGAAAAATATGCCTTAGAGGAGTGTTATTAGTAGGCTAATTTTGTTTTGTGTTATGAGTAATTAAATTTTGTTCTGTTCTTATAATTTTATTATATGATAAATTTTAGAAAGTTAATGCCTACCAGTACTTTATGTTTACATTATTTTAAAATTAAAGAATTATATTTCCATTTGCGGTACTGAATGTTGTGCAACTAGAAGAGGTAGTTTTTTTGCCAATTTATAATACTAGTAAGTGTCTCGTTTTGAGTTTCAAGAATTCTCGTCACATTATGTAAAGTTTTTCCTCAAAAATCTTGCCCCTCCCCTGAAGCAAAAACTGAAATGACACTGTGGGTGAAGTATTTGAATTAACATTGGGAGCAGTGCTTTATGGCATTAAGACTCTCAACAACGAGAACTCTCCATATTACAAGAACAGTGTTGACTTACTGGACACTCATCGCAGTACTTTCCAGAGTAGTTGTCGCGACACCTACAGGCGCCACACACACAGTCACCTCGTCCCATGCAGACTTCAGAGCCATACTTGATGCAGGGTTCCACCCCATCTCGACATTCGCAGGCATCACCTGTCCAGCCCCACTTGCAAATACATTGCCCACATTCGCATGTTCCATGGTCAGGCCCTGCACAGGGAAGTCCACCATGTCTCCGGCATGTGAAGTTGTCACACTCGCAGAACTTTCCATAGTAATGCTGTGCAAGAGAACACAAGTGTGTTTCAGGTTGTATTCATTAAAAGATCATGAATATCAGTGGCGGCTGAGACAAATGAGGCTGGGTCTCGGTCACTTGGTTTAATTAAACTGCATTTTTATATAACATATTCGTTATTTGAATGAAGCATATAGAATTGTAGATGTATTTGAAAATTGTCATGTATAATAGACCTGTCTTGCATTAAAATTTGTTCCTGAGGCCTGAAATGTTCTAGCCCAGTGGTTCTCAAACTTTCTAAGTCCGGAACTCACCTTGAAGGATATTAAACTTCACACCACCCATAAGTTAAATTAGTATACTCTAATCACTGATGAAAAAGTAAATAGTGTATGATTGTACATTAATAAAAAAAATACTATATTATCCTAATTGAGCACATGTTGAAATTTTGTTAAAATATTTTGTACTCACTGAACTAGGAATGAACAAAACTAACTGCCGCTCTCCCTCGCTGTGTTCGTTGCATTTGTCTTTCAAGTCTCGTCTCGTCATTCTCATGTGCTTCGAGTCTCACTCATCATTCTCGAAATAGCATTTGGTCGGTGTGGAAAGATTTCGTAACTTTGAATAACATACATAATTGAAATAAATAACATAAATGTTTAAATGAGACAAAAAGACAAAACAGAACAATATCTTAGTTATCAAAATGTTCTTGTTCTATTATACAGGGTGTTTTCGGGCTAGTGTTACAAACTTTCAGGGATGATGGGGAAGGGCACATGTATCAATTTGAGATAAGGAACCATGGTCCGGAAATGACTGTGTCGAAAGTTATAAGCAAAAATAGTTGTGTGGAAATGGAATTGTAATTTCGCACCATGTGCCCTTCGTCCCTTAACCTTTGGAACAGTCGTGGAAAGATGATATGGGCCCTGAAAGTTTGTAACACCAGCCTGGAAACACCCTGCATATTACCTATGGTTATATAAATAGAAAAAAACAATTCTCAAATAAATTTGCATTTCTAAGAAACATAAGACATAACGTTAACATCTTTTTACTTCAGATTGCACACTTGATCTCAAACATATGAAAAGAAAATTCTTAGTCTTTTAATAAGGGCCTACCTAGTAATTAAATAAAAACTGGGGAACAGATTATTTATTATACACTGAAAGGTAGATATGATGTTTCAAATATGCTATGGTACTTGATTGTTTATACATATATAACAGTTGCCAAAGTAAATAAAATCTCAGTCAGGTATAAACAACTGTGGCGATTCAAGGCTCTTTGACGTTGGAGACTTCGGGAGTGATCAATCTCGATGTCTCGAAACACTCACAAGCAATCTTTACGTCAACGACTTGATGTATACAACACTGGCATGTGGGTTTTCGGCTTTGCGGGCGCTGTTAGTCTTGCTTTCTCGATTGTTGTTCATCTCTACACTGAACTAATGTAATGGGTGGGTCTGTCATATCTGCATAAGCTGGTGAATGTTGGATTCAAGTGCAGTTAACTTGAGTCGTAAATCAGAGCTTGCAACAAGTCTATTTCTTTACTTGAACTAAAGAGGAAAATCTCTTTTCACAAAGATATGATGTTTTGAACAGCATTATCAACTTTAATGCCCCATTCGAAAGTTCAGGATATCACGCCGTAATGATATCCAAAAAGTTGTTATATCTGAGTGTAAACATTTAGTTGTAATGTCAGAATCACAGCTAGTATCACGCAACTGTTCTCTTAGTTTCACTGACAAGTTTGAACTTTCGAAATATAGGAATGGGTCTCGAATCCAATTGAATTCACTGTAATTTTATGGAAAATAACTCAATCTCATTATTGAGAGCACAGAGATGGGATACTACAGAATCACAAAAATTAGAAGGTAAAGAATAATCATTTTTACTTGGAAAATAATTTAGGTTGGAAAGGCAAAAAAATTATTACTTTTGACATACTCTAACCATAGATTGACCTTTTTCTGGAATGACTTGACTTAATCATAAACTTTGAACACAGTGATAATTGGACCTTGAAGGGAAAAATTGAGTTCATTTAGTTTGGAAAATATGTCTGCCATTTAAGCCAATGTGGCCAGCCAATTGTTATCTAAAAACAAAGGCACCTACTCATTCTTGCATACATTCAAAAATAGTAAAACTTCTTGTCTTGGCTCGGAAAGTCTTACAAGGACTTTACCTCTTGCAAGCCAGCGCACTTTTCTGTGAAGCAGGAGGTGCTTATGTTCACTCTAATTTCGTCGCAAAGCATAGAAAAAGTCTCGCATTCAATGAGCGAGATTTTATGAAGTTTATCACTTTAACTACAGTGTCGAAAACTGTTTTCATATCATTCGGCAAGGTCTTATTAACCAATGCTTCTCTGTGAATAAAGCAGTGTACCCAAATCACATCTGATGCCACTTTACGAACACGCGCAAAAACACCACTGTTCCATCCACACATCGCTTGACACATTTTTTCCAGTCACTGCTGTGCTTAATCACATATGAATTAAGAACTTCGAAAATACATACTGCTGTTGTATGTGTGAATAAGTTTTCACAGAAAAGAAAATCTTCATTGACGGTATCCTGATATTCATACCTATTGAAATAAATGAGATGAGATGAATTAGTCCCGTCACTCTAATTTCCGGCAGCCAATCGCGTTGCAGGTCAGCTACATTTAAACGTGTGCTTCTTGTGATTCGCTTATGAGGACGTTATTCATTTCTTAAGGCTCGATAAATGCTTAATATCGCCCGCCATTTTGGCTCTTTCGTTGACGTTCTCAGAAAGCACACGAAGACGTTATTTGTAGCTCAATTATTTGCTGAATTACAGTGCGTTTGATTTATTATCAGAGGAGCTACGGCATGATAATGTTTAACGGTGTGGCAAATAGATTCCTCATATGGTAGCTCGGCAACGAAAGAACAAAAATGGCGAACGATACTACCTACCTAGACTTTATAGAGCCTTCACTTCCTAAGACGTAAGCAAAGAGGAGGAGTCACGCCGGGAATAACAGCGTCGCGACTATAACGATGTCCATTAATTCATCACTTTATAATGCAAAAAAATCTACTATCTTCTATTCTCATGATTAATTGATTTTCTGTCACTAGCCACTTCGTTGATATGGCGATGCACTGTATCGTTAGACATGAGAATTAAATCTAACTGCTTTGCTTCTTTTTCATCAAAAATAACTTTAACAATATCCTTAACCACAGGAAGGATCAGTTCCCCACCTATAGAATGAGGTTTTCCAGCTTTAGCAATACGAAACTAACCAAATATTATGATGATTCCAAAGCCTTTGAATTCAGTGACCCTATTTTAGATACAGCAGATTTTTCCCGTTTAAATCGCATTAATACCCGAGTGAAATATTCTTCACTTTTACTTTTAACATCTGAATGTTTTGTTTCTAAGTGTCTTCGTAATTTATTTGGTTGCATGGAAGTATCTGAGAGAACTTCGTAATATAATACACACTGTGGTTAAGTATTAAGATGGAAATACACTCACTAAATCTTGAATGAAGGCTGACAGAAGACTGAGTGTGAGTAATAGCAACATTATTATTATTATTATTATTATTATTATTATTATTATTATTATTATTATTATTATTATTATTATTATTGACAGTTGGAAACAAAAAGATTGGCCCGAAGAAATTATTTTGATATCTGTCCTGGCAACAATCATAGTTATTCACAAATCTGATTGTCAGTAGGACATACGACCCCATCATCACGTGTCATCTTGCGGTAACTGTCAGCCATCTTAGCGGTTTTGTTTTGTTGCGAAAACTAACTAATTTTATATAAAATCACAAGCACAAGAAAAAAAGACACAACAGGAGACTACTGAGGAAAATTTTAATTTTATTAGCAGTAACATTTTATTCCTCATTATTAGATTTAAATTTCAAGCTGATTAAAACTCATTCTTGACTTTTGTCAATTAGAAATACATTGCTACTGGTTTCAATTATTAAATTAAAAAGAGCGAATGCGAGATGAACCACAGTTTCTCTTTTCCCAAACCACTCAATTACTTGCATTTTTTTTGGTAGCACAACATGTTTTCTTTTTTTCATATTTTTTCTGCAGCAAAAAAAAAAAAAAGAGCAAGAGGGGAAGACAGTCGGATAATCCACCAATCGGTTAATAGGATGACGGAAAATCGGTGTTTTACTGTATTAATATTATTATTATTATTATTATTATTATTATTATTATCATAATCATCATCATCATCATTATTATTATTACATCTTATATTGTCAGTTTATAATTTTTCTGTGTTAATAATTTTGTTGAATAACACGAAATCTCAAAATGAAATCTTTGTTGGATTGTGGCTCCTTTCTTTGCCAAAAAATGTGCACTTTTATTTACTTCCAATTCACAATGAGAAGGTATCCATTGTAAAGCAACTACCTACTTTTGTCTGTTTTTATAAAAACTTAATTTTGGAATAGATTTCTTTCACTCTCTTGTCTTCTGGTGTTAATGAAACAATGTTCCAGCCCATTACAGTAAAACCTCGATAAGACGCGCCCGCTTATTATGCTATCCCATGTAATACACTTTTTTGTTCGGTCCCTGCACATTTCATATATAACGCCTTTATAAAATACCCCGTTTGTTGCGCTCAAGTCCCACATAATACGCTGTTTTTGTGGAACATTTTCGATGAAATTTTCAGCAATATACTGTAACAGCAATGAAACATCTTGGTCATTGAACTCACTGGTGCCATTAACCTGAAAAGTACTGGTATTCGACCATTTACCTGCGCATTTAAATCTTCATATTTCATACCTTTGTATACCCCACTCTCTTGTTACGCTCTCTTATTCGACACTTTATCTGCGTGGTTAAAGCCTACATACAGTTACAATACCTCACCCTCTTGCTAACACTCTCTCTCAAACAGCATTCCTCACTCGGCCTTAATAAAATTCTGGAAATTTTTGCTGGGCAGTTTGTTGTTCTTTTGTGTATTGAAGTGTTTGTGAATGTGATTACAATGAGTGTTAAACAAAAAGCCCTTTCTGTGCCGGAAAAATTGAAAATCTTACGGAAGTACGATGAGAACAGTACTTTTACTCAGAAACAACTCTCTGATGCATTAGGAATCCCATCATCGACATTAAGAACGATAATAAAAAATCGCGACTCAATCACTACAGCTGCGATGTCGGGAGGATATAATCGCAGAAACTGAAGTGTGGTAAACATGAGGACTTGGAGAACATGCACACGGCAAACAACTATAAATGGCTTCTTTTTTTTTTTTTTCGAATCTAAATGTCTCTGATGTACAGTACAGTAATTACATAATGGAGTAATACTGTATTACCTTTCATGAATCATGTATTTCAATAAAGAAAAATGCTAATAGATACTGTATATAAGTCAACATTAGTATACCCGCCTAATATGCGGTCCCGGTTAATATGGGTTTTACACTCAGTCCCTTGAACAGCGTCTTATCGGGGTTTTACTGTAATTAGATTTGACACAAGTCCAATATTCAAGGAGAAGCAGGAATTTGGGTTTTGTTGCATCAGCTTATAGCCTAGAATTGTACCTTTTGAATATGATTTACTGTGGTTGATGACTCATTTCTTGGTTAAACATTTCAATGATTTTGGTAAAGGCAATGCAAGAGCTCTTTGCCTCTGAATGCAATGAATAATATTGCTGCCTCATTGCACTACTGGCACAAAGTGGCTGGATGTTGTCGGAAATAATGGACTTCATTGATTTTTTAAGAACTTTTTTTTTTTTTCAGTGTTATGTTCACATCTAAAAACTTCTGGACCAATTCCTTTTATTTAAAAAATATCTTTTAATTTTTAAAGTGTTATGATAGTACAAAACAGAACTGCTACAGTGTGTTCAAAAAGTAATGCAACATTATGCAGAAATTTTGAATAATTTCGAAGGAAAAATTGTTCTGGAGCCGGGCATCGAACCCGCGACCTTTGGTTAAACGTACCAACGCTCTACCAATTGAACTATCTGGGAACTCTACCAGACACTGATCCAATTTTTCCTCTATATCCACAGACCTCAAAGTGGGCTGACAACAGTCAAGCAACCAACACTGAGTGCACACTAACTCTGTGTGACTTAAATTGTGGTTTTCTGTTAACGAACAGTATTGTGCACTGTCACTGTCACGTCACTGTTCGTTAACAGAAGACCACAATTTAAGTCACACAGAGTTAGTGTGCACTCAATGTTTGTTTCTTGACGGTTGTCAGCTCACTTTGAGGTCTGTGGATATAGAGGGAAAAATTGGATCAGTGTCTGGTAAAGTTCCGGGTAGTTCAGTTGGTAGAGTTTGATACGTTTAACCAAAGATCCGGGTTCGATGCCCGGCCCTGGAACAATTTTTCCCTCGAAATTATTCAAATCAACTTTACAGGCAGTTATACCTGAGTTGCAGAAATTTTGTTTCTATTTCCAAATGGTGAAAGATACATAGAGCTGTAGTGAGGAACTATAACGTACACATTGGAACAAAGAATATTCAATATAAAACATTACATCAAGAGTGGAAGTTATGCAACCACACAAAAGGCCTCAAAGTGATTTTTGTCCCAGAAAATACACAGAACAAGTCAAGCAACAAGGATTTGTACAAGTTTAAAATAACTGAAAATCTCAAATGCACGAAAAAGTGGTTGATGCAGAGTGCTGACAATAAAAATCGATAAACTTCACAGTACCGGTAGCAATCATTACCAATTCAAAAAAATTCGTCCAGCGACTGTCAGAGTGGCTGTCTTTCGAAGTGCTCATAAAACATTGAGGTCTTCATTAAAGTTGTCGTATTCATGCAAATTTCGCGCTACTGGTATGCAGGAATTGCCACGAGACTTCGAGGCTTTCCCATTTTATTGAATAAGAAGGAAGTTTAAATCTTCTATTAACTTCGTATTTAAATTATTACACTTAATGTAATAATAAAAATAAATAAACCTTAATTCATTGATTTATGGAAGTGATAACTCCTGATGGCGAGGAGCTTGGTGACTGGTATTGGTCTGATGAAGTGTGGTTTGAACTGCACGAATATGTTAATGCCTGGAATTCTTCAGCACTGGGCTACAGAAAATCCTCATGTGTTGCATGAGATGCCTTTGCAATCTGCACTCACTCTTAAAACAAAGAATTTTCATAACTTTCTTTCACTGAATGATTAATGGTGAGCATTACATTACAGTGGTGCAACAATTTTATTTGTGACCATAGTGTTCGAGGAAGACATTGATAGGACACGGTTTTAACAGGACAGTGCAACAGTTCATACTGCCAGACCAACAATGGATAACCTTAAAGAAATATTTTCAGAATGACTAATTTAAAATATTTGTGGCTAGTATGATATCTACATTTCATCCTTTAGAGACATCTCAAAAGTATTGCATACCGGTATTGAAATGATTCTCCCACAATTCAAGAGCTGCAGGTCAACATTCAATACTGTGTGAACATGATATTGACGGAAACATTGCAGGGGGTATTTGCAAATATGATTCGTCTTGTACTTTTGTGTGAGATGCACAATGATGGATATTTTCAGCACGTCTTGTTACAAAACATGTACAGGGTAAACCGTGAATAATGTCATTAATTTCAGGGAGTTATTCTTTGAGATATTTCAAACAAAGAAAACTTAATATAATGTTGCTCGTTTTTGCTTCCTTTCCGAAATAAACATTTTTTTATATGAAACATTTCATAGCGTGTTTTGGGAAGGTCATTGATTTAATTCTCGATATGCTCAGTCAATTTAAGAAAGCAGTGTATTATGATAATAAATGATTGAAAGAATTATACTTTTGTTCTTTAAATTGCAGAAATTTGATTTATTAAACTTTTTTGTTTGAAATATCTCAAAGAATAACTCCCTGACATTAATGACATTAATTACTGTTCATTCTGTATATTTTCCTGTGATATGTTACGTTTTGAATACTATTTCAAATGGTATTCACTCACTCACTCACTCAAGCATGTATACACACACATACACAAAATTCTACTTATTGCAGATTGTGTTATGATTGAATGCTAATTCTTACCTCACTTGGATTGGAACGTGTAATGCATGTGCACACACCACATTCGCAAGCGCCAAATCCCGAACATATTTCAGTATTGTTGTTCATTCGGCAGGCATCATCATTCAGATGGATGACATTGTTGGAGTTCTTCTGACACTGGCATTCTTCCCCATAGTACCCTTCGCTGCATGCACATATACCACACTGCAGGTCACCATGGTTGTTACAACTTGGAGAATTTGGCGTGTAACCCTGACATAATGTGAAACCAGTGCTGTAGTCGTAAAATTGGCAGAAGACAGATTATATCAGCCAATTTTAGTCATATAATTTACAGAAGTTATAGGTTACCCTTGTGAAACTTGAAAGAAAAAATAAAACAATATTACCAGCATTTATTTAATTTACTAGTTCTCAGTCACTGACTAGCTCAGGCAGTAGCGTGTTTGCTTGCTAATCCAAAGTTGCACTCAGGCGTGGGTTCCATTGTCTGATAGGGTTTTTTCCGAGGTTTCCCCAACCATAAGGCGAATGTCAGGTAATCTATGGCGAATCCTCGGCCTCATCTCGCCAAATATTATCCCGCTATCACCAATTTCATTGACGCTAAATAATCTAGTAGTTGATACAGTGTCGTTAAATAAATGTAAAAAAGCTATTTCTCTTTGTACAGTCTCTTCCCCTGACCTAGGTGTACAATTTGAGAGGATATGATTACGACAACAGGAAATTTGTTGACATAAATATCCACTGGAATATTATTTGTTTCCCACTAGAGTTTTGAAGCATGGCTCACAGGAACGCACTATGTTCTAAAACATTCAATAACTCAGCAAACTTTGAAAATTGGACCCATGGTTATAGGAACTATTTCTAGCACAGTAACCTGAGCTAACACTTCAAGTTACACACGTTAATCATGAATAATGGTTGTATATTTTAACAAATTTTATTAAATATCTGAATTTGAAGATGCAATTCTGATACACGTCCTTAGTTCCTGAAATAAGTCATCTCCAGTAATGTCAGAGACGGAGAAATTATCATGAGCTTGTATAAGTAATTGCTTGAAAAACAGTTCGTCTTCACTCTTCTTCATTACAAAATTCTGAATATTCTTATTCTTGGGTATTAAGTTTTCTTGCCTCAATAATTATTGTAAAAACTGACAATTTTACAAAGCTGCACAGTCTACACAAATATTGGTCAGATTTAGTGGAAATATTATTTTTTTAAGTCGAAGTGTTATCATGTGCTGACTGTGGGTGTAACTCCACGAATTACAGTACTATTCTTGCTTCTTGTTTGTAACAATGACATCCGGAACGCATATGATAATTTCAGTGAATACCATAACTAGGGTTACCATCCGTCCGGCAAAAGGAGGACATGTCCTCTTTTTTAATCATCTTATCCTGTCTGGCAGGCATTAAAAAAAAAATTGAAATATCCGGCATTTTGCATTTCAATTAGAATTAATACGAATATTGAATAATGTGCGATATTATGCATGGAATATCTAAACAAATGGCGAAAAACTATGAAAGAATTTAACTGCTTTCAATGGTTGAAGCTGGAGCACATAAAAAACATAAAATACGATGATCTATTGACATGAATTGAATTCTTACACTCTAAAACTGTCAATATTCATGATTCTAAGCTATTTTATCAATTTTATTCTGCAATGTACAAAGATATGCCAATCAAGTTAATTTTGACAAAGGTTTAAGTTTAGATAAATAATGGTGCAAATTCTTCAGTTTCAATAGTTCTGCGAGCACTGAAACTTTCTCAAAACTCTTAAAAATATGTAAATTCTATTTCTCTATCCCAAGTCACAATGGAAGTGTTGAGAGAGTATTTTCCCTAATATCTGCTCAATCGACAAAAGAACGAAATTGCTTGCTAACGGAGACAGTCAGAGGTATCATTATAGTGAAATATAATTTCAAGGACATGTCCTGTGAACAGTTCATTAGTTATTTGTTACAAGATATGTTTGTCCCTTCAAGCTCTTGTGCACAAAGTGGGCTCCATCGATAAGTAGGGTACAAATGTAATACTGATCCAGCAACTAATGAGAAAACTGACTAAGGTGAGCCATTGTTTTTATCTTTACTTTTGTTCATACCAATTTGTAAAAAGTCCTCCTTTTTTCAGCAATGTCCCCTTATTTTAGATTCCATGTCCTCCTATAAAATTTCTTCTCATGGTAACCCTAACCATAACCTTGCAAAACATTATTCTGGGTGTAGAAATATCTTAGAAAAGATATCAGAAAATATCAGTCTAATTTCCGATTAATTCTACGTGAAACTAGTGTTCGAAGCGATATTATAAATAGGCTAAATAACGTAATTGGTCTTCAATGTAAAATTAATTGCGAGGAAGCATTTTCATATACAAAACTTACTCCCTGCCACCATTTATTTTTTTGCTGTCTCGACATCTCAAACTTCAAACTGTATACAAAACATTTAGTAGTAATGATAATTAACTTACCTCAGTTCCAGGCCGTTCACAAAGGCAGTCACAGTCGATATCCAGATCAATCTTGATGTTATCTTCAAGTGATCTTGGCTTTATTTGAAATGAAATATTTTTTCCTTTTTCAGGACATTTCAGCACCTGTTCAAAGAGTTAAGTGATTTAAATACTTAGTAAGTTATTTATTTCTATGGCTGAAATAACTATGTTAATTAAAATGCACACAGTGATTATTTCAGAGGCCCTCGCTATGGCCTGAACAGCAGGGCTTCTAGTTAAATGCAAATCCAGTGGATACAGCTTCAATTACTGGCAGGAAAATGGAAGTTTATCTGTGTGTCCCTTGCCTTGTGTATTGTTTATAGGTGATCATCTGATCAAAAACTCTTTTGAAGTTGATTCATATTCCTTACGAGTTTGGACAGGCCAGAATGTATCAAAGAACTCATACAGTCTGCATATAGTATTGTACATGCAGGTGTGTCCCAAGGACCAATGATGTTCTTGGTATATATAAATAACATTCTTCAGATATCAGAATACAAAATCATCTCATATACAGGTGACACATCACTTGTATGCAGTGAAAGACATCTTAAAACTTTAGAAGATAAAATAACTCAACACTTGACACAAATCTCAACATTCTAGGCGAATGTTAGAATGAAATTAAATATAAGGAAAACAAAATTTATGCTCTCTCAACACCATTTTAAAACACTATAATTGATAATCTAAATATAACAATTAATAATATGAATATAGAGCAAGTTAATAAACATAACTTCTTGGGAATACATTTAGACAAACACTTATCATGTGGATATCATATACAGGGAATCAGTAAAAGAAATCAGCAGAAATATATATTCGTTGAAGTACTTTGCACACTATCTCAGTACCGAAGTCTTAAAATCAAATACTTATTATGGAATAATATACACTCACCTGGAGTATGGAATAGAAATCTGGGGGGGGGGGGGATGTGGTGTAACAAAATTAAATAGATTACCAGTACTTCTATTACAAAAAAATTGTATAAGATGCATATATCACCTAAAAATGAGTGAATTCTGTAAATTAATATTTAAAAAAATACAATATACTGAAGTAATACGTATTTAAGCTTTTAAAGAAATAACACTAGTTAAAAAAATGTTATACCTAGTAAGTAAAGAACTATAGTCATATACCGGTAATACAAAAGGACACACAAACTATCATAGAGAGAGCATAAACAAAGCGGCAACAGAAAAAAGCTTGAATGTCATAGGAATAATCCTATATAACAAATTATGGGTACCTAAATATCTAGAAACTGAAAACTTTTAACCTGAAAAAAAAAAACTTCATAGAAAAATGCCCATACAGAGTAGAAGAGCTATTGCATTGTGTACATATTATTTCATATATTGAATTAATTATGCTGTAGTTATGTTTACTGTATGTTTATAAATATATCAATTATTTTGTCAAGTTACAAACATAATTTTAAGAATTGTATTTAATTATATTGTATTCATGTTTATGTTTCTTCTTTTATTACTTAATTTTATTACCGGTATATTTTGATATTAGACTTCATTTTGACAATGTTTAATACTTGTATTTACAAGTCCATAAGCAATAAAGAAATATTCTTCTTCTTCTTCTTCTTATTATTATTATTATTATTATTATTATTATTATTATTATTATTATTATAATTATAGCAATGCAGAACTGCACGCATTGTGTTCTTCACCTGACATAATTAGGAACATTAAATCCAGATGTTTGAGATGGGCAGGGCATGTAGCACGTATGGGCGAATACAGAAATGCATATACAGTATTAGTTGGGAGGCCGTAGGGAAAAAGAACTTTGGAGAGGCCGAGACGTAGATGGGAGGATAATATTAAAATGCATTTGAGAGAGATGGGATATGATTGTAGAGATTGGATTAATCTTGCTCAGGATAGGGACCGATGGTGGGTTTATGTGAGGGCAGCAATGAACCTCCGGATTCCTTAAAAGCCATAAATAAGTAAGTATTATTATAGCTCAAGAAAGTTCTGATGGAAGAGGAGTCAATGTAATCAGTGCGCAATTTGTTATTATCCCAGAGACGGTGATTTGTCACTCACTCACTCACTCACTCACTCACTCACTCACTCACTCACTCACTCACTCACTCACTCACTCTCTCTGTCTCTGCCCAGCATCGAAAAGCTATACTAGTATTTAAAATGTTGACATGCACGCACACACGCACAGAGGATAATACCTTCATTATTAAACTTGAGACTACAAACATAAGCAAAAGTCATAGTTAAAAACAGATTTATTGTGCCCTACATTCCAATTAGGACGTCAAGAGAAATCAGGGTAGATTGTATAGGAGAGACAGCCGCAAGTTTTATGCTCTGAAGTAGGTTTGAACTGCTCATCCAAAATTTGTGAGAAAGGGAGCAGAAAGATGGACCTAGATCACCTTTGAGTGGAAACTCACCTTTTAGTAATTTCAAAGGCATGGCATGTGGGGTCCAATAAGTATTTTAATACAATTATAAAATATATATGGGTTTATTACCATCAAAGTTACTTATCAAGAACAATCATTCAAGTCATTAAATTATGACATTTCATATTGAACATTCACTTTTTAACTTTCAATTTTTAAAGTTACCGGTACATTTTCCCATGTTATGATTACAGGACTTTGAATTCATACACCGCTTATTACACAGTAACACGAGCGAGTTGTATACTACAGCATGTTCCACTACATTGTAATCCATGATCACACGCATTTGAAGACTGCCAAATTATTTTATCTTGTTGAACATATTGTTCATCATTTTTAGTGCTGTGTACTTGGTTATTTTAGATTTTGTCATGCATGCGTTCATAACCATATATGTTTGTATTGGTTACCATTTTAACTTTGTTTGTCCAGACATATACTACAATGATTGTATACATACCAGAGATATAAGTGTTCATCTTGTGTTTCCGTCGCCATGAGACCTGAAGATGCCATACTTATGGCGAAAACGTTCGTCTTTCACTATGCATTACCTTATGCCATAATTTAATGACTTGAATGATTGTTCTTGATAAGTAACTTTGACGGTAATAAACCCATATATATTTATAATTGTATTACCTTTTAGTGTTGTCTCTGATAATTAATATTGCGCACTGAAAAAAATTAACAGAAGACTAATATAATTTGGATGGAGTGGTATGCTTTGGACTGTGGCAGTATGTGGTAGACGAAATTTGCCGGTTTGTTGTATGAACAAGAACATTGTATACTGACCTTTATTGATGCTGTAAATTTGACCTCAGTTCCTTGACGAAGACCATCACAGGTACTTGTCTCTTTCGTCTCGTTTCCAAGACATTGGGAACTAAATCTGACTTCAGCGTATTCCTTGTCACCGGTACTAACCAGCTGTATATTGTCCACAATTTTCTATAAGAGAAGGATATATCATATTATGAAATGTGCATACAAAATATTCCAGAAATAATACTGGTAATTATAAAATATTGTGATGGCAGGCCGAATATTCTCGTCATTCCTGGCCACTTCGGGGAACTTCGTGCACATCCGGCAGAAGAGAGGGGGCGCGAGGAGGCGGCGCGGCACGTGGCGAAGGGAGAGGGGAAGAAAACTGACTGCGACGGACGTAAAGGAAGACTGGCCGGCACGAAGCAAGAGGGGGAAGCTGGAAGTTTCGAAAAGTTATGCGAGCCGGTTGTTGTAACGAAACGCCTAGAAATCGAAAAGACGAGAACGTGTAATTTAGTAATAAATACAAGACGCGAGGAGAAGCGAGTTCAGTTTTTGGACAGCAAGCCAGTCAGTCTTGTGTAGCAGTGAAGCCAGCTTTGAGACCGGAGTTCGACTTGAGTGTGTCCGCAACTGTGGGAGTGTCCTGGCGAGTGTGGCGTATCCGGAATCTTTGGTTCGACGTGCAGTGGACCGCAGTTGTGGGACCTGAGTTCGAAGTTCAGTGGACTGTCTCTGGAAGTCTTGGGTTCGATATTCTGTGAACTTGAGTGAATGAGCTAGAAGAACTAGCCAAGGCAACGAACTGTGAACTGAGAACTGACAGTTTTGTTTTGTAAATAGTGCTTTGTGAACATTAGTTGAGATTAGCAGTACATTGTTGTTCTCAACAATCCAAGTGAATTGTCATTGTTGTCTGTGGAGTGCAATAACGAATACTGTGTTGCTGTGTGGAGTGGAAATCCCATTGTTGACGGGAGTGTTTAAATTCAATTATAGAAAGTGATTATTGTTGTGACAATAAAAATTACATTATTCTTTTGAATTAAAAGTCACAATATATATAATGTGTTTGTAGCCCTTGGTATTGGCTATTTCTTGCTCAACTTGAATTTCGACACTGAATAACCTCCGGCTAGGGTTTCCATTTTTTTAAACGTAAATATGAGAATTCCATACCAATCGAACCCTTCCAATCCCTGAACAACACCTTACAGATACAAATGGGCTCTGTACTTCAAATCTTAAAAAAGTGTCTAGTGTCATTATGAGCGAGCTCCTGACTCTTGAGTAAAACAAAGCTGCAGATATGTCGAGAATCTTAACTTCAGTTGTTTAAAAAGTCAAATGTTTTTCAAATTAAATCCACAGGTCCAATTTCTGGACATTCGCGTTGATTTTAAAAATTCCTCCCAGACGATTTAACCTTGAAAATGAAGACATGTCTGGAAAAATGAGGATGTATGGTAACCCCACCTCTAGAGATAAAAGTGTCATTAAATAAAATACTATGCGTATTATTACTACTGCCACTGCTGCTGAAGCCCCAGCCAACACCACCACCACTATTACACTGGGTTTCTTCTCATGTGACACACATGGATAACGAAATGGGGGATTCATCAGTCAAAGAGAAATCGAAATTGTTTACACCAGGACGGTACTGTGTAACTTCCCACAATGAATACTTCTCAATTGTGGGAACCTGTTATTAATGGTCATTTCAAAGTTTTCTTGCAAATTTATACATGCTCTCACAGGAGAATATCTCAACAGCATACATTCACACCTAAAGTCAGGGTTGCCAGATGTCCCGATTTGGCGGGACATGTCCCGATTTTCATATAAAATCTCGAGTCCTGCTTCGATTCCAGGCGGGACGCAAAAAGTCCCTCCATTAGAAAATTAACATCAGTTGTATAATTTTATCGTTACGTAATAACTATTTTCTACTCGGCCTAAATAATAATTACATTAAATTTAAATTAATTTTTAACAATATAGGATTGCACATTGGAAAAAAAAAGTAATATTTTGACAAGTGTAAGGTTTGTGACAGCGAATTCAGTTGTGAATATAATATTTCTGAACATTTAAAAAGAGACGTTCATCAAAAATGCATGGCACAGAGAATGGAAAAGAAGTTTGTTGAAAATGTTAAATTACAGTGATAAATATGTATATAAGCTCTGAAAATGTATACTGTATGTTAAATGATGGGTTTAGAGCGGTAATATGTAAGTCACAAAATAAATATGAATTTAGCTATTAATTAATTTTGTCATTGTAATCAATGAAAAACATTGAAATTTAAATATTGTGTCACATGTGATGCTATCTTATGCAATTTGTGTTTTACAATCAATAATAAACAGCTGGGGAAATCTATGAGACAGAACTACTATTAAGTCATTGAGTTAATAATAATTTGGCATAACATATTATTGTCACAAGCCCTTCAGAAGACGCCAGACAAATGTGGTGTAACTTATAGCCAGATAAATATTGTTTTGCGCTTGGAAACCTGTACTACAATATTTTTTTTTATTAAAATTGCAATTTTGATACTCATATTATTATTTTCTTTAACTGCATACAAAGGGATCATTTTTAATAAAATTTTGCAGTCACGAAAATGTCAACTCTGCCCATATTCATATCATTCTTCCTTTAAGACAAAACGTAAGTACTGTATGTGATGGAAGAAGGATGTCCCTCCTTGGTAGATCTAAAATCTGGCAACCCTGCCTAAAGTACACATACAAAAATGTTTAACATTTTCTCAGAGTGGACACACAATCTTCTTTATTTCACAATTCCTCACATGTTATTCTTCTCAGGGCCAGGGAACTGCCAGTGACTGCAAATGCAGTACCTGAAAATTAAGATTCCTAAATTCATTACCGGTATTTGATTTTTTTCTAACGATAATTAATTTACCGACATCATTGAATCAGTGATTTGTAATGATAATTGATAGTGCTATTTCTTTAACACTAGTCCAGGGGTTTTGCAGTAATGGTAGTAGTAGCTAGGGTCAGGTTAGGGACGACCCTTCAGCATGTCAGCTCGACAGTGGCCTATTGTGCACCCCAAATTATGGGATGAATAAGAATGCGATATACTAGTCCACCGGCCATATGAGACTCCTCACTGCTCACCCAATGGACCCCCTACACCCTCCTGCCTTAAGTTCATACAGCCAAGTTGACCAAGCAGCACAGGATCAATTCCGACAGCCCTTCTGAGGTACCGGTATCGAAGCACTCTCGGAATTGCTTTTATGGAATTAATTCTGGCAGAGATAATGCGAAAGGCTCAGAACCCAGAGACAATTTAAGAGAGGACGCTCCTCTTGCAAGCAGATGAAGACATGTGGCATGACCTAAATATGCCTATGGAATGAGATGATGAAGATGAATGATATGAAATCTAAGTTCTTTTTCTACAGGGAAGAGAAAGGGAAATTGACAGTGGCAATGAAAATTCCAATGTGGCATTTGCCTAAGTAACTGTGGAAAACCATGGAAAAACCACAGTAAAGTTGGTCAGTCCGGGGATTTGAACCGCGGACTTCCTTAATACGAGTCTTGTGCGGAATGCATGAGCCACCTCGCTTGGTTAAGGGTTTTGTAAGTTACCATTTCTTCTGTTGCATCCTAAAAGTATGAAAAATTTGAACTCCGTGGACTTTGATAAAACTGTAAATAATGCTACGAAGTCTATGGAAGTATAGTATTGGATAACTTCATATATGGTACCAGATCTGGCAAAAGAAATCAAACACAAAAACAGAAGGCTTCAATTTCAATGATCTTTTGAGTAGCAGTGAATGTGATACCTTCTTTCCATCCGTACTTACAGAAATTATAAAATTACTTTCACTCTTCTGGCAACTTTTTGTTCTGCAGAACGATCATTTAGATGAGTAAAAAAAAAGAACATATGGTTATCCATTTTCCAAAGAGAAAAACAAAATATATTATTTACAATATTAAGGTATAATTCACGTTACAGTGATTGCATTATAAGTATTGTTACCGATTATATATTATCTTACAAAAATTTATATTGTTATTTTTACAGTATGGTTCGGCGACTGAAAACTCGGTTGAGAAAATCTGTTGGCCACAGCAGGGTCAGCAGTTTGGCATTGTTAAGTGTGCACAAACTGAAGTTCAAAGACAGCAATTACAAAAAAGTTAATAAAACTTGCCATAAATCACTTTGGGTTGCAACTCCAGAGACTAATTACCGGTATTTTATTTTCACAGAAAGACAATTGAGTAGCTGAATGTTAGATAAGTAAGCTATTACATTCAGTGTGAAGCTTCATGCATGTAAATAAAAGTTTGTAGGTGATTTTAAACAAAAACAGCGAAAATTATCTTCTAAGAGGAAGTACTGATACTATCTGTCTCTTTACTAAGAATAACAGATGATCAATTAACATCTACTTACTTATAGACCTTTATCAAATGGTAGGCTGTTGCAAGCACTGAGAATTTTTTCTAGAGGGGGTCCTACTCCTTAAAATTGCTGTACCGTACAACTATGTTAGCAGAATTACGTTCATTAATAATTTATGATTAGAAATTCCCTTAGAAACATTCATTCAAACAATGCGACAAAGACAAATTTGTAGGTCGATCTATTAAAAAAGAAGACTTCTACAACTACTTGGCATTGATTGTAGACAGACAGTCTATTGCATTCATTTATAGTTTACCTCATACTCGTTTTTAACAAGTTGCACAACGTTGCTAGAGCCTTGTGTGAGTATGCCAGAAGAAGCTCCTTCAATTCTAGCTGCTAGGTTTATATAGTGCTTGCTCACATAAGATGTTACTGCAAATATCAAGTTGATGTTGTTTTTTTTCGCTGCTTGATTGATCTGTAACATAAAATATGTGAAAAGACATGTGTACTTCCTTGCATTGATTCTTCTATTTTTAAAATCTACTATTCTGAAATTGTACATAAACTCTATATATACACAACACAATTATTAACATTCCATGCACGTCTTACTAATTTAATAACATACAAACTTACAAACAACCATAACACTCACCTGTGAAATGGATGGATAGTCAAATTCTAGAGCATGTGTATATTCTCCTTTTTCCATGTGGCATTTCATATCATTCGGCTCAATAAGGCCAGCCAGCTGCAATTAATAAAACTGCATTTTTATTTTACAATACATTTCTGTCATACAGGTGGCACAATCAATAAAGTATAGGCCATTCATGGAACCTACTTGCGCATAAGGGGAAGAAGAAAGTGGACTGAGAAGCTTCCACTTACAGCTAGCTAACTCACCCTCACCATAAGGTTCTTGCTATGAGCTAGGACGCACTCATTCATTTGGTTTCACGAGATAACGAAAGATCTAGAAACATTACATTTTACTTGTACTTGTAATGAACTTGAAATTGTATTATTTGTTGTACCGTACATACCTTTTGAACAAAATAGCTACGTTTTCATGATATTTGTTAGTACTGACGCACCTAATTATTTCAGGTAGATTTCAAAAAGACATATGACTCGGTTAAGAGAGAAATTTTATGTAATATTCTTATTGAACTTGGTATTCCCAAGAAACTAGTTTCATTAATTAAAATGTGTCCAGTGAAAAGTTCAGCAAAGTTCGTATAGGCCAATTTCTATCTGCTGCTTTCCAATTCTCTGTGGGCTAAAGCAAGGAGATGCACTATCACCTTTATTTTTTAACTTTGCTCTAAAATATGCCATTAAGAAAGTCTAGGATAACAGAAAGGGTTTGGAATTGAACGGGTTACATCAGCTGCTTGTCTATGCAGATGACGTGAATATGTTAGGAGAAAATCAACAAACTATTAGGGAAAACACGGGAATTATGCTTGACGCAAGTAAAGAGATACAATGAGTATAGGATAGTATAGATAGGTTTGGAAGTAGACCCCGAAAAGACAAAATATATGATTATATCCCGTGACCAGAACATATTACGAAATGGAAATATAAAAATTGGAAATTTATCCTTTGAAAAGGTGGAAAAGTTCAAATATCATGGAGCAACAGTAACAAATATAAATGACACTCAGAAGGAAATTAAACGCAGAATAAATATGAGAAAATCCTTGTTATTATTCAGTTGAGAAGCTTTTGTCATCCAGTCTGCTCTCAAAAAACCTGAAAGTTAGAATTTATGAAACAGTTACATTACTGGTTATTCTGTATGGTTGTGAAACTTGAAGTCTCACTTTGAGAGAGGAACAGAGACTAAGGGTGTTTGAGAATAAGATGTTTAAGAAAATATTTGGAGCTAAGAGGGATGAAGTTACAGGAAACTGGAGAAAGTTACACAACACAGAACTGCATGCATTGTATTCTTCACCTGACATAATTAGGAATATTAAATCCAGACGTTTCAGATGAACAGGGCATGTAGCACATATGGGAGAATCCAGAAATGCATATAGAGTGTTAGTGGAGGCCGGAAGGAAAGCGATCTTTGGGGAGGCTGAGAAGTAGATGGGAGGATAATATAAAAATGCATTTGAGGGAGGTGGGATATGATAATAGGAACTGGATTAATCTTGCTCAGGATAGGGATCGATGGCTGGCTTATGTGAGGGTGGCAATGAACTTCCGGGTTCCTTAAAAGTAATTTGTAAAGGCTGGTTCACAATAAACCGGGAACGGAAACGACAACGAGAACGAGCACGGACATATTGTTAAAGTAAATATATTTAAGTGTGAGCATTCACAATAGTTAATTGTGAATGGTTACATTTAAATACATGTATTTTAACAATATTTCCGTTCTCGTTCTCGTTTCCGTTCCCGGTTTATTGTGAATCAGCCTTAAGTAAGTAAGTAATGGTGACATTGAAGCACAAAAGTACCATTAAATAAGTACCGGTAATCAATTGTGAGTTAAGTTTTTCATTTTGTCAACTTACATTATTAACTTGTTACAATGATATTATTGGCTTTGTAATGATTGTTGTTCATAAATGATTACGAGGTTCATCCAGGAAGTTAGTTCCAATGGCCAATAAAGACAACAAAAACATCAATAAGTAAGATATATTTATTGCACTATTTACAGAGATTCATTGGTTATGTCTCAACATAGTCACCACCGTTATTGAGGCATTTATCGTACTGGTGCACAAACATTTGTTATGCCCGTGTCATAGGAGTCTGCTGCCAACATCTGGAGCCATGAAGTCACTGCTATCTGTACCTCAGCGTCGTTGTGGAAACTTTTCCTGCCAGAAGTGCTTCATGAGATGGAAGAGATGAAAGTCTTCTGGGACGAGGTTGGGGCTGTAGGGTGTAGGGTTGAAGATCTCCCATCCAAACTGAAGCAACAGATTCTGTGTGGTGTTGGCTGTATGGAGTCGTGCATTGTCGTGCAAAAGCGTAATGCCTCTTGTCAGCATTCCACGTCACTTGTTCTGGATCACCTTCCTCAGATTTCGCAATGTCTGACAATACCGCTCAGCATTAACTGTCTCCCCTCGCGGTAAAAGCTCGCACATGAGGACACCACGACGATCCCAGAAGACAGTGCACATGATTTTTTTGACAGAGATTGTCTGCTTGAATTTGGTCCTCACAGGTGTATCACTATGCCGCCAATGCATGATTGTTGTTTTGTTTCTGGCGTGGCATGCAATGCCCATGTTTCATTCCCAGTGACAACATTGTCAAGAAACTCGTCACCTTTCTTTGCGTACTGCTGGAGGAATGTCAATGCTGTGGCCAGATGTTTAGTTTTGTGTTCATCTGTCAGCTGCTTTGGCACCCCTATTGCACACACTTTCCAAAAATCAAGCCACCGGGAGACGATTTCGTGCAGCAATGAGTGAGACATCTGGGGGAATTGACCAGAGAATTGTGAAGCGCCGGTTCTGCAAAATTGCTTGCCACACACTTTCCATCAATTCTGGCGTCACCAGGGACGGTCGGCCACTACTGTTTTCGTCGTGCACATTGGTTCGACCTTCAGTGAATTGCCTGCATCAACGTCTGACCATACTGTCGCTCATAATGTCGGGTCCATACATGTTGCACAGCTGGCTGTGGATCTCTGCTGGAGATTGCTTCTGAGTGTGTAGAAATCGGATAACTGCACAAATCTCGCAGTTGGCGCAAGACAATATCAGTGCAGCCATTTTCTCCTAGCATTATGCAATAACAACTGGGATCACAAGACTGAAACTACACTGCATTATTCCCACATACCCCCTCTCTATTGCTAAGCATGTGCATTCCCGTCCAAGTAGTCATGCCATCTCTGGACGCAATTGGAACTTACTTCCTGGATGAACCTCATATAATCAAATTCTGCTAACGGAGTGTAGCATTTCTTTGCCTGCACTGACATTGGTGGATGACGTATCCATGCATGCGTTTAACCCCCCCCCCCCCCTTACAGTCCCACAGCTCATACATTAGCTGTATGCTAGCATACGAAATTGCAGAAAGCCTGAAGTGCGGTTGTGCAGACAAGCTTGTCGGGGTGTTTCGCAGTTAGGTATCTTTGTGAAATGAAGTAGTGTATAAAAATGAGTGATATAGTACCTGAACCATTAGATTTGTTAGATATTTTACAGTTAAATTAATTTTAAAATATACAGTGGAACCTCACTAATTCGAATTAATTGCGAGAAAATCTAGTCTGAATTAGTGAAAGTTCGAATTATAGAGAATTTACTGGAACAGGATTATTTCGATAATTGAAAAAATAATGATATTGTATAACTGTTTAATTACTAACTTAATGTTTAACCATTCTATTGTACAAACATAAATTGGAACACAAAACATTATTTTAAAAAAGAATGAGTGTGTTAGTCCAAGTCAATTACTGCACAGGAAGCACATAACTGTAACTAGCTCTTACAAATATATGAAACAAGAAGTGCTAATTTAAAAAAGAATGAATTTTAAGTTCTTAGGCCAAGTCAATTACTGCACAGGAAGTATATTAGCTTTGGGGTGATAAAGCCTTAGATTGCGATGCTAGCCTTCCGTGACACTGTAAATTTTAAATTTAAAAACAAAGATTAAATCAAGAAGGCTTACAAAAGGTATCCGAAGTCAGCTGGTTGCACAGGCACTATACCTTAGCTTTGCCACCGAAAGTCTGAAGTCATGTTTCTAATAATTTGGCAACATCAGTATTCAATTGTAAAATTATGAAAAGTTGGTTCTGGGATTGTTTGCATTATATATTTTTGATATCGTGGGATATATCAGCAATGAGCCTACTGATTTTTAAGAGTTACTTATGGTTGGATGTGGAAAGCCATTCTATTTCAGGATGTGAAAATGTCACCATAAATTATATTTCTTGCTTCAAGTGAGTCGTCTTTTCACAACAGATGTATAGGCCTATTATGTAAATACTTGCAAAAGAGAATGAAGAAACTTATACTCATGCACTCACATACTACACATAGTCTGTTAAGACAAATTCTTTTCTCCACACGTTTAAAACTGTTTAGTAATAATATAATTGAAATATGCCAATGCTACATATGAACATAAATAATTTTTTTTGAAAGTAAGTATGTTGTTTAGGAAACTTTTAATATGCCTTTGTGATAAATCGATTTTGGTGCTGATATGAAAGTTTTCTTGTTTCTCATATATTAAATTATTAGTGGTACCGGTACGATTGAAGAATATGTAAAACATTTGCAAGACAAAAATGCGAATGATATATGTTTGAAGCTACCATACTCATTAATTTATTGAGAAATTCACTTTACACGTGTAAGCAATCATAACCTCCTATACTATACTGTTTACATGATTATGATATAAGATGTATGTGCAGAAACCTGGAGTATACTATAATATACCCGAATTTGTGTCCTAACTGAAACCTGCAGAATTTTTTCAGCATTTTTCTCCATGTCAGTCACCTTTTTTGAAGTGCAGAATTATATTGAAGTTTAAAAATAAAACAACATGTCTCAGAACTCAGGAGGATGTTTCTTTGTGGTTATTTTCTTTTAAAATATTGCATCCGGCACGATAGGGATAAACTGTTTTAAATAAACACTAATATTTAATTTTAGTATGTCAGAAATACAGTGCATAGGCCTACACTAGCGGAATTAGAATGGAAGCAGCAATGCACATCGCAGCTGTTCACATGCAGCACCCTGAGGGCTTGGTTATGAGTCTAGAATATGCTACCTTAGAAGGGACAGTTTTTTACAATTTAATTGCATACCAGACCAGAGTCGATATGAGTAGCTGCCTGTCCTGCATTCAAGGAGGACACGCATAGTCGGTGATAAGACTTGTCTGTTGTTATGTGCAGTATTGAGTTAATTTCAGAGCAGTACATCTGTTATTGTGAGCAGTGCTGAGTTTCTTTTCTCTGTTTGTGCCTGTTGCTTGAGTCATGATTCGAAGATTTAATACAGACAAATAATTTGGATTTGCCATAACTGGGGGGGGGGGGGGGTATCACTGCTCAGTATAGTAGAAAATTTCAAGAACATTTTTCTGCGAATGATCCACCTGAAAGGACTACAGTTCATAAAATAGTGAATAATTTAAAAATTGCGGGATCAGTAATGGACAAGAAAAGAAGACAAAGGCGTTATGTTTTAACAGAGGAAAAGTTGAATGTTGTCGGTAGGCTACTCGATTAGAACAATCACCGCGAAAATCTCTCACACAGAGTTACGACAACAAGCGGGTATTAGCAGTACATCAGGATATAATGCTACAAAATTAATAAAAACGAAAATAACTAGCCAACACTTCGAGAACAGAGCAGCAGCTATGAATCAAAGTGTGTTTTGATGCTACAATCTGCCTTGCAACAAATTGGGGAACACACTGAACATCGTCTTTGAAAAGGTAAGCATATTTTAGCACTTTCACTATGTGAAATTGTAAAAAAACTGTCCCTTGTATGGTTTATCTCGCGTGTTCTAGACTCATAACCGAGCGCTCACTGGACAGTGTGTGGGCAGCTGTGCACTGATGCTTCCACTCTATTTCCACACCATGCACAGTATTTGAAATTACAGAACTAAAAAAAAATAGAGGTAGGTCTACTTAATTATTATGTTACAAATTTAAGACTACACTTAAAAGGTAAGAGCTTACAATACCCTGCCATCGCCAGCAAGATGGAAATCCGCGTCAGTTGAAAAGATGAGCAAGTGTCGAGCTTTTGGACGCCAACCAATCTCATTCTGGCAAAGAATAGCTTGCATTATGGCGTCAAATCCTCCTTCGGGAGCATCTAGGTTTCCAGATACCTTAGCAGCATTTACACTCGTCTATGAAACAAATAAAGTTAATCTGTATTATAGTAAGACTGGATAGAGCTGGCAGGTAGGAATTAAATCGTAAAGCCTTGGTTTTTCTGAACCGATGCATGCGACGTGCAAGGCCCGCTTCACACAAATCCGGACTACACGAGAGATAGTGAGTGGTTTCTATAACTACGAGATGCGAGGTCTGCGCATCTCGCGACTAAAGAAACCACTCACTATCTCTCGTGTAGTCCGGATTTGTGCGACCCGGGCCTCGCACCTCGCATGCGTCGGTTCATAAAAACCAAGGCTTAATTATGTTGTTACTAGGGAGCTTAATAATTCACATTTAAAACGTTGTAGTTAACTCAGACTGACGAAACTTACCAATATATAAAGTGGAAGTAAATAGGCTATTGTCCTCAGAAATTGAACTTCCTCATTGTTCATTTACTCGGTATCTGAAGAAGAATACTATTTTAAATGAAAGTTTAACAAATTACTATTACTGGTACGCTGAATTTGCTGATTTGAATAGTAGGCCTAAACGAGGAGGAAAGGTTAGTCAATACGCCCACATTGACAAATGTGTGGTACAATAGTTCAAAATCCGCATGGTGTTAAAAAAAACATAATATATTCTTTTTTGACTTTACAGATATATTAATTATTCATGCATCATGCCAATAGAAGTGTGATACAGGGGCAAGCAGTTGTGTATGCAAATTGTTTCTTAATCTCAATTCATTCTGCTTCATCTGAGGCCATTGTTTATTAATATATTGATAACTATTTCCAAGACTCGGAATGGATCGAAGCAGACTGAAACGGCCAGAACGGCATTCTGGTTCGTGAATTTCAGAAATCTTTTTGTTCTGTAAGAAATGGCTATGGTCTGTTCCGGTTCATTTTAATTGGTTATATTTCAATGCACTTTCAATTAAGTGTGTATTAAATTGCTGAAAATACTGACAACGGCACTTTTGTGCTGTCAGCACGTCTTTATTTTATTATAGCATTCGTGTAAACTCTCGCTAACTCCTGAAGCGCTTTTGATATGGTATGATTCAGCATTAGGTATCGTTGAGATTCTAAGCAATGGCACGACATTAATGAAATTAAAAGGACCAGAACTCAGCAACACTTTATCACTCCATATTGGCCTAACGACCAAATGTCATACTAGGCAGTGAGTCGAATTTCTTATTGTTTAAACTGCAATTAGAGTGTCCATTTGAAAGACTTTGCGAAACAAAGGTTCCAGTCGTATATTTTATAAAAGTGTAGAGCCGGAAATCACTTCCTTTTGCTAGCAATAATGCGTCAAAGCAAATGATTAAGGATATGTGCATTGTGCATTTTATGGAATATATTTATTTTCGGCTGAATGAAGTGACTACCATTCGTGGTTTCCATCTATATAGATATGATAGGGAAATGAAAATCTCCGAAGACTTGATACACACATCAAAAAAGTTTTGTACCACTAGAATTTTCTATTAAGATTTTGGTCAAAGATAAAATTATAGAAATATATCAGTAGTAAGAACTTTGTTAAAACAATTTATTTAGCTTCACTAATTCAACTGTTTGAGCATTATACGCTATTATTGCGTAGTTTATTGATTAGCTAGAAATTGTAGACCTACAGGCAAATTAAATTTCCTTAGAATATAGTGGTATCAAGCAAGCAGATTATTTTTTGAAATGGCATTGAATAGGGTTCTTTTTGAATGGCATAGAATTGTTACCATGCGTCAACAAGGTCTAAGTATGAGAGAAATTGCTCTTGAACTCGGAAGATCCCATAGTGACGTTGTTCGGACGTGTAAAAGGTTTCAAGACACTGGAAATAGGCCACGAAGTGGACGTGCAAGGTCAACTAGAGCTCACGAAGACTGCTATCTCGTATTGATGGTTCGTAGGAACCCACTGCAGAATGTAACAGAACTTTATCAACGACTTTTAGATGCTACTGGAAAACGCATTTCTACACAGCCAATAAGAAACCGTCTTCATCATGAAAATCTACGCTCAAGACATCAAGGACACTGAAGATGACTCCTGGCTAACGATATGCGTGGTACCAATGGGCAAGAAATCATAGCTGATGGTCTTTAGATGAATGGCACTGGGTATTTTCTGATGTAGGGACTGCGGATCTGCTTATCACCTGATTGTCATCAACGTGTGTGGAGAGAATCTGGTTAAGCAGCCCGTCTCCAACATGCAGTTCCTCGTGTCCCATTTGGGGGTGGTTCAAGCATGTTCTGGGCCGGTATCTGTTATGGTTGTGGGACAGTACTTGTGCCTGCCAATGACAATATGACTGGAGTCCAGTACAGAGACTCTATCCTAGAACCCATTGTTGAATCTTACGCCAACTGTATGGTGATAACTTCATTCTACAAGATGATAATGCCCGAAGTCTTCTTGTAGAAGAATAAATTAGACAAGTTGGCATTATGAGCTTGGAGTAGCCCGCGAACTCAGCAGACATAAATCCTATTGAACATGCCTGGGATCAGCTAAAATCTGCAGTAAGGCGACGTAGAAACCCTCCAGGCACCCTGGTAGAACTCAAAGATGATGCAGCCATTCAAGAATGGGAGACTGAACCAACAATCCATTGATGATCTTATTAACAATATTCCAAGAAGGATAAGGACTTGCTGTAATCCAAGAGTGGGTGTTACACTATATTAAGGGCTTGCCGTAATGCAATAGAGAATGTAACACAATATTGAGTAATTAACTCCAATGGTGATAAATAGGCCTACATATTGTCATTTGTTTTTGTTCATGGATTGTTGTTTTCAATAAATATTCTCTTGAAATAATATTACAAAGGCTATATTTTAATTTATGTACTGCAAATTTATGGTAGGTCTTCAACTACTAATATAACTTAGGTGGCGCAAAACGTTTTCTGATGTGTGTATATATATATAAATAGTTCAATATTAATTATATTTAGGTATATTTAGCATGGAAATTCTCGGTGTCATTTCACTGGTTATTAATTATGTCAACAGCACTGTGTCCACGAAAAGAACAATGCGTTCCAGTTGGTGGAAACGTCCATTTCGAGCCCTTTCAGTAATATGTTAATAACAATAACATGTAGATAAATAGCAATTGAATGGTTTGTTTCAAAAACCTGCTTTTCACTTTCAGTTATTTTTATAGGAAGGAGCTTTAGAATAAACGAGTCAATTTTTAACATACGTGTTTATTCTTATCTTAACGATATTTTATACCATTCTATGTACTTAATGTACTAGAACAGGCCTGGGCGCTATTAACTCAATTGAGTCGCTACAGATTTCCCCTTAACTCCTCACTCCACCTTCCCTGGCTGAGATGAGTGGACCGGCAGTTAAGCATTGTTCAATGACAGATTGCATGATTGCATCATAGTGTAGCTTTTACGAACTTTCGCTCTCGCTGGTCGCCTGAAATCCATCACTGATGCACAGTGCCCACTGATGCACATGAACCTACATGTCCTTCCGTATGAAGTTCCCGAAATTCTGCACAAATTCTCGATATAAATGCCCTGGCTCAGCTTCTACATACTACCCGTTACATAAGCGAGGTTACTCGTCTCTACTCGCATTGCGAAAGGACAGAGAACCTTTCAATTTGCAGAATTAGAAATTGCAGCAACTCTTCTGATGTCTTGACTTGCCTTAGCCATCAAACATCACACCTGTTACACGAGCGAGTTATTCTCGACTCCACTTGCACTGCGAAAGGACAAAGTTTCTTTCAATGTGCAGGCTTACACTTTCCGCCATTTTCTTCTCCATCCTGCGGTCAGTTTTCGATTGAATTTTCCTTCCTCTGCATATGTGATACCTAAGAGATTACGTCTATTTTCGGCTTTTCTCCTTCAACATTTTCTAGAGCTTCTTCAATGGAACAGTGTAGCCCAGAGTGGAACAAGTGGCCAACAGGCTTGGAAGTCACATACTCAGTTTATTTCAGCCCCGAACCCCCTTTGCGAGGACGTGTTCTCACTTACCTCTTAAATTTCTCCTTCTATTTCCCCTCTCTTTCAATTCAATTCAATTCAATTCAATAAATTCTCTCTGTTCGATTACAAACAGAGATCAAGGCAGATATTTGTGATCGGTGGTGGGCAGGTGGTAAGTGAAGGCGACAAGACAGCGGTCGAAGCAGGTATGTATGGTCGGTGGTGGGCAGACAGTAATCTCCTGACATGATATTTCCTAAGCCCATACAGCCACGAAAAAGAGCACGGTGTATGTAGACCTATATTAGGCTATGTTACTAGGTCAAAATTAATTTTTGAGCAAAATAGCAGGTTTTGGAATCAACCAATGCAATTGAAGATTAAGATCTTTTGACATACTACCACCTGTTGTCACTCTTGAAATAGTTAATTATAAAACAGCAGACTTCATTGCACCCCTTTCTGACTAGACTTTCGTAGTAAACACGAATGTCCAGTTTTGAAATAATAGACATTAAACACATTAACCCAGAACAGCCTGTGTAAAACATCTCTTGAACTGGAATGTTTGGTATTGTGGGGTTTTGCTTGAAAGTGTGGCATTTGAAAAAGGTGCTAGATCTATACTCTGTGTTGGACTTGTAATCTTTTTCAAATGATAACCTACGAAATTTGGAAGTACTGGTAACAAATGTGCGTGGAACCTGAGCCTATGTTCTACAGAGTGATGAGTCTTGTGTTGAAGATTATCACACTGCCGCTAATTTACTAATTTAACTATAAATGTGACTTAACCTCTTTTTCCAATTCTTCATTCAATTGTAGTTAGTCACTGTGTTTTGCTGAAAGAAGAATTTTCTCAAAATTGATTAGGTACCGTACGGCAAAGGTTAATTTGCACAATTTACATAAACTATACCAGTATTTTACCAGTAGACTAATAAGGAAAAATAAAGAAAAGAAAGGCTTAATCCTTTTCTTATTTAGAAGCTGTTATTAGGCCTATAGCCAGAAATTCATTCCTACAATAAAAAAATAACAATAAAGTGTGAAGAAATCTTTCATAGGCTTACCGAAAAGCGAGTTGTGTCGTTGGTAAGTCGCAGATGATTTTTGTAGCTGTATGGAGGAGCACAATCTCCACCGCTCTTCAGCTGACAAGGCTTTTTCAACCTGATGTCAAAACAGAACACGTACTCTTTGAAGTAGCACTGTAACAGTAGCTTAAAACAGTTAATAAACATTTTTAGAGTAAAGAATATTTTAAGTATTTCAAGAGTGTAATCCCACAACTCGGCCATATCATTTGACAATTTTTATGATATACATGATTATATTTGAGAACTCTGTCATCATATTATTTTAAGCTTGTTTTCTTCCAAAACAACGCCAATCTTTATCTAAACGTTTGCGTTATTGTGCATGTCATTTGAAAACTCACTCAGTCCATAGACCGGTGGATAAAAAAACTGATCCAGTCCTTCCATAAAAATGGACTTAACACGTTTTGTGATCACACTCTTCAATTTTAACCATATTGCCGAGCACTACGACTGTAATCTGTTGAGTTGTAATAATACAATAATTCATAAATCGGTTCTAATAAACTCTTATATAAAATTAATAATTATTACATTACAAATGAAGGTCACGAACGTGTTATACTTTTTCATACGTTTCGCAATAATTGCAAATGTTATCACCGTTTATAGTACCGGCATACTTTTCTTGCACTGTTATTCAAAGATAAGGTTATATGTAAATATTTTATATGCACACAAATAAGAAGGTGAACTTCGTTTTCTGAATTATATACAAGAGGAATAGTTGATAATCACAAAATTAAGACTTTATTTGAAATAATATATTGTACGATTGTAATTAACTTCTCACACATATAGGGTGTTACAGGCCTCACCGACGAACTTTGAGAAATGATACAGGTCATACAGAGAGGATCTGTATCATTCCTTAAAGTTTGTCAGTAAATCCTGTTACACTCTGTATGTGTGAAAAATTAATTACAACCGTACAATTAATTTTTTATTAAGAAATATATGCTCGATGACACACCCTTCATAAGTTACATGTTTATTTAGAATTGCATTCTACATCGCATATGTTGCATAAGTGTGCGCCTTAAATCCTTATCATCTTTGTCATTGGTCTGTGTGATACATCTTCAGTCCTTGTTTACATCCAACAAATCCAAATTCAAACCCTGTCATACTTGACAGGAGTTGGGTGACAAACGCTGCAAAGGTGTCAAAAATATAATGACGTACTTTACAGGGCATGAAATTTTAACAGCTGTTGTAAAAGGTCAGAGCATCATGCATGGAAAATTAAATTTCATTTCTGTAAAACAAAATCAGAGACCTGACATTTCGGATGCATAGGTTCTTAAGGACATGTCATCGGGGGGAGGGGGGGGACTCTCTCTCTGTGTGACCCCTCATTCCTCAAAGTTTGTCTGTCGGTTAGGTCTTGTTACACCCTACATACATAAAATAGCTAACCTATACCAGTATACCTATTAGCGACGTGCAATAATTCAGGCGCTATGTTTGGTTAAAGTTTGTCGAATATGGTGAACTTCGATATTCGCGATATTCGCCTGTTCGGTCTGCAGAAGGAGGCCTGTCGTGTTTGTTCCACCTTGTTATAAAAATATTCCCTGTTCTCTCACTCCTACCCCTTCATGTTTTAATGTTTAAGGATTTTAATATAGATAAAATAATAAAACGGATTTATTAAATAATAAAGCGGATTTAACTTTTGAAAATGTACGGTACCCTTCCCTTACACCTTATAACATTTACTGGGGTTCTGCAGTACCCCATATATATATTCATATATTATCTGTACTTATTTTACGAAAGTAATGTAGCAATATTAAGTAACTTTATAGAAAGGATGTGAGTAAAATCAATGCTAGATTAGTAACACCATCATACTTAGGCAGAGCTGATTATATTAGGAAGTTTAAATGCAGAAAACAAAGAACAGACGTGGCAAAATTTTCCGTTGTTAACTGCACAATAGAAGAATGGAACAGCTTACCTGTGGTAATCTTTCAGGGTGGTCCTCTCAAAATCAATACATTTAAGGAAAGGTTGAGAAGATTAGACTGAAAATGTAATTGTAGATGCAGTGTAATTATCTAAGTTGTGTCATATAATTAATTAAGTTGATGTGTAATTAATTAAGATGATAGGTAATTAAGTTGATAGGTAATTAAGTTGATATGTAATTAACTAAGGTGTTATGTAATTACTTAAGTTGATAATAGTTGGGTGTAATAGAAGTACTTATAAGTTAGGTTTACTTTTGCTTATTGTAGGCATTATTATAGCATAGTTTTTATTATATTCCTAGGTTTATTGCATCTATTTAATTATAGTTAGAATTAAATTTACGTTTATTTTATTGTTTTTATTGCTGTAATTATTGTAAATTTTATTAATATTTATTGTAATGTTATTATTGTATATTATATATCACTGCCACCGGGTGAATACCCAATTGTAGTGTTAATAAATACATACACATACACATCTTGCGATTAGTTTGTCATATGAAATAAGACGAAGTTTTTAATGTCTTAGTTGCCTGTCTCATGTTCGAATATTGCAGGACACTAATACCTGTTGCAATAATTTGTAATATTATTTTTTAATTTACAAAAATATGAATTTAAAAGTGATATGAATTAAAGGCAACGCGCGATAGCATTGTGGTTAAGACCAAACGCTCCAAGCCGGTCAGAGCATGTCATTGCCGATGGAGTCATGAATTTTTTCCATGGATCTAATTCTTCCAGCTGCACTATGGCCCTGGGTCTACTCAGTCTAGGGTTGTCAGATTTTCAAACTGAAAGTAGGGAGATTTTGAAAATATTGCTAAAATATTACCTTTAGAAGGATGTTATATACAGTATAATTGAGGAGGTTTCTGGAAGAAGGACCCATAAGGCAATATGGCGAATTGAGATATTTGCAATCAAAGAATTTTAGAATGTGTAACTTAATAAGAACTACATGTAATATATATGCAAGTCAACTTTTTAACAAATTTTGCATTTCGTAACAAGAAATATGTTATTTTGAAAATTAAAAGTACCACAGCCTTGAAATAAAACGATAATAGTGAACTTACATATGGGTCCTTTTTCCACAAATCGACAGTAAATGAGTTTTATAATAGTTAGTATTGTTTAATTTCAGATGTAGTAATAATAATAATTAAATATAATAATATAATAAAATACAATTAACAATTATTATATTTTATTATTTGTTACTGTCTCTTACATTTTATCTTTGCTTTCATCAAATACAACTTTCTTCATCCATGTATTTATACAAGCCACGAACATCTTCTTTCACAGATTTTACTGGTGCTTGATTCACAGTTAAAAGTTCAATATCTTTCAGCTGTTGGGTACTATATTTCTGTTTCCACAGACGAAACGGGGTAAATGTACTGAAGTAAGTTGGTGAGCAGAGTATAGTTCCATTAGTTGTATATTTCAGTTGTGTGTATGATTGTATCTTGAATACACTCCCTTTTGCAATGGGTTTAGGGAGACAATATTCGTTGAGACCACTTCTCCAGTCCTTTATTAGTGTCCTGTCCATGCAAACTTCAAATGGCGAAGGATAGGTTCTACACTCTACCATAGCTGAGAGATATGGTAACGCAGTTGGGATTGTCTCCACTTTCTTCAATTTTGATTTCATTAGTCCGAAGTTCCTGTCACATTGTCCGAAAGAATGTACCCAGACAGGAAATAGGTGTGTAACTTCCACTTAACAGACTCTGGCTAACCATGAACAAAATGAAGTCATAACTAAATTTTTATTTTGCCCTCCGCAGGCATCAGAAAGCAAAATCACTTTTTTCACATTAGGAAATTCACTAAGTTTCTTTTTTAAAGCATGATTTAGAAACAAGGCAACTGAATTTGAATCTTTTTTCGCCTCCATTTCCATAAAAAAGCACATAAACGAGGGACTGTCATTGTGTATGTGAACATTAAACGCATACAACCATAGAAGCCTTTTATAAAATTGGCTGGTTACATTCAGCTTCGGAACTGGTAGATTTTGAGAATAGTCAAACTCAACAACAAGATAAGAAGGGTCTGTTTTGCTCTTAAGGATAAAATCTCTCTTCATGGATAGGTATCTCTCTGCCTTCCTCTGGTGCAGTGCGTACTCTACTTTGCAAACATCTGTTGGATCGCTTCTCAAAGTGTTTTGACATTGTGAGCAAAAGTCACAAATGTCTGTCTTCGGGTGCTTGAAGGCATAGTTACAATGTTCTTTAAAAAACTTGAAATAAGTTACATATTTCATAGTAAGCTTTTTACCAGTTTGTTCAAAAAAGTATTTGGAAAACATTTCAAATAATGTCTTGACATTTAAGTTTGGATTCTGAAAGTAATTTAAATTTGTTTTACTGCCACAATAATGGCTCTTTTCACTTGGAATCATGCTTAAATGTTCCTCTAATTTAACCGAGACATATGATTCCAATTTATGTGGACGGTTGTCGTGACTGCCCCTTTCTTCTTCAAAGGTTTCATTATGTAATACCTTTTTTTGTATGACCCTCAGTCTCCTTACTGACACTTAGAAAAGCTTACAGAGAGCTGGACGGCAAATTTTAATCTTAGATCCTGCTATAAATAACATACTCCCATGTATTGTTTCGAAAGGTATTTGGATTTTCGGTTTTCTTTCTATTTGGTTTCTTACCTTGTAGTTCCATGACGCGTGCTAAATAGGAATCTTGCAGTTCCTTACTTTGTCCATTATAAAATAATTCACATAATTCCTTCTGCTGGATTTGTGACACTTTTAGATGGCACTTTTTTCTGGCAACATTCGTTCACTGGCACAAACTCCTTATTCTTATAGGTCGCGCCAGGGATTTTGGCAGATGGATTTTCTTAATGTTAACTGGAGAGTGAGTTCCTCACCGCTGCAAGATCGGCTGTTATCTCTGTCGCAGTGGAATGGGTAGGACATAAGAGTAAACATGCACGCCCGAGTATTTGTGCACTCTGGACAGTCACCTCCAAAAACTAAACAAATATTACAGTAGTCTATATGTGTCTTTGGCATTCCCAAGAAACTTGTTCGATTAATTAAAATGTATCTCAATGAAACTTACAGCAGAGTCCGTATAGGCCAGTTTCTATCTGATGCTTTTCCAATTCACTGCGGGCTAAAGCAAGGAGATGCACTATCACCTTTACTTTTTAACTTCGCTCTAGAATATGCCATTAGGAAAGTTCAGGATAACAGAGAGGGTTTGGAATTGAACGGGTTACATCAGCTTTTTGTCTATGCGGATGACGTGAAAATGCTAGGAAAAACTCTACAAACGATTAGGGAAAACACGGAAATTTTACTTGAAGCAAATAAAGCGATAGGTTTGGTAGTAAATCACGAAAAGACAAAGTATATGATTATGTCTCGTGACCAGAATATTGTACGAAATGGAAATATAACCTGATATATATATATATATATATATATGGAAATATGTTAATCCTTAGTCAATAGATAAGACTGAGTTTTACGAAATACGAACATTAAGGGATGGAAAATCGGAGGCAGTAATGATCAAAATAATTATACCAATTTATTATTTTTAACCAGCAGACGTGCAGCCTTTAAATTTAAAACAAAGATTCACTCATAAAATTGGGTTAGACTATTCATCTCATCTCTCAGAATTGTTTCTAAAATGTATAAGGAAAGTAAAAAAATTCAATTTCATGTAGGCTACTCCCTTGAAATAACTTCAGTTTTTTTTTTTTTTTCTTTTACTTCCGAGCAGAGAGGAGAGAGAAAGAAGTCGACGATTTTAAAAATTCACTAAACTATATTTAACTAGAGACGTATAATTTAAAATGAAGGTTACTCTCTACACTATTGGTTAAACACTCTTAGATTTTTTTAAATACCATATCCTAAGGTACTGATGAAAAGGCAGAAGGGAGTGAGAAATCTCATGTCATCCGATCTCGATGATCTATGTCTGGGGATCTTTGCGATCACAGAATACGAATAAGGTATTACTTAGTCAGACTTTGTCCCTAAAGTGGTGGAGTGGGACAAAAATGGGTGAAAAATTAAATTAGATATCTTAGGGGTTTTCGAGACGAAAATTACGAATAATACAATTTGTGCGAATTCAATATGGCAGTTTCAGTACTATGAATTATATTTAAAAAAATTAAACATCGGATATCGCACAGGTAACACATGTACAGTATTTAAGGGGGTATGTAACACCTTTTGATAGTAAAATCCAAAGTGTAATTTCTACATATTCTGAATGAATGTTGTGCTGGAATTTAGTATAGTCATCAGCCAATAGCTCTAGATTAATAAACAACTTTTTAGAATCCATAAAATACAGTATTTATTGTGAAAGGTAATTATATTTTTCAATTGGTGCAATTTGTGCAGGGAAAATTGGTTTCTCCGATATTTTGTACGATTTCGAATATTTTAAAATGCTTTCTTCTCTGTTCTATTCACAATGTGCATGTGAAGAAATTATTGCCCTTGTAATATCCATTACAATCCTATTTATTATACTCTTATATAAATCTAACTTCCGCAGCATGCACTTTTACCCAATTAACCAAATTATATTTTGATTATTAAGAAGAATCGTAATTTTATTAACTTGAATTGTCGCACCACCAGTAGACGATCCCTAGATTATTACTGGACAAATCTTGTATATTGATCTGGTAAGGGTAGGATTATATATATATATATATATATATATATATATATATATATATATATACACACATGCGCAATGCAATGCTTTTTCCTTTTAATTAAGAATTAATTTAATTTAGGAAATGTAGGAGATGTATTGTAAAATCATTGCGAACGGAAGTCATTTACATTTATTAAAGGTATTCTTTAAGTAGGACTGTACCGTGGTGTGTTTCATAAATCTCATTCTCGCAGCTTACACAAACAATATTGGCTCGCCTACTGGAAATGTCATCGAGGTGATCTCCCAAAATCGGTGCCTCCGACTATGGGCCCTTACACACGAGCGACTTTTTGCCGCCAAGGTCGACTGCAAAAAGCAGTCGGTCTGCCGCCGACATGAGCGGTTTTTCGACGGCAGAAGCCGTCGACATGGGCGACTCTGCAGTCGACACTGGTGGTGTGTCGTCGGTTCCGGCGGCAGTCGAACTGCAAGAGGTGTGTCATTTTTCACTCGTAATATAATAATGCACGTCGAGGAAGAACTAATTGTATTATTTCTTCTCCGTCCTAGAAAAAGACGTGTTAAATGTAGAAAATATTGGAAACATCGGATTGTCTTTCAATGAGGGCAGTATGGCCAATTTCACTGCCTTTTTCACGAGCTTCGTGCCTATGAAGATAATTTTCTTCACTACTTCAGAATATCAGGGCTATCATTCGATCATCTGTTGGAAAAAGTGACAGACGATGCAGACCTAGGAAAATGTTATCTGAATCTCCTGAGAGGTCTGAGAGAAGGAAAGCTAGAAACATACTGCAGGCCACCGGCATCATTTGGCTAAGGTGCTCGCCTATCGATCCGGAGTTGCACTCGGGTGTGGATTCGATTCCCGCTTGGACTGATTACCTGGTTGGGTTTTTTCCGAGGTTTTTCTCAACTGTAAGGCGAATGTCAGGTAATCTATGGCGAATCCTCGGTCTCATGTCGTCAAATAACATCTATCACAAATCCTATCGACTCTAAAATATCTAGTGGTTGATACAGAGTCGTTAAATTACCACACACACTGCAGTCTCAAAAAAGGAGTAATTTCTCTTTCTGACACAGATAAGCTTGACAGATCAGGGAAAGAAAGATGCTGCTAATTTTGTGAAGGAAATTACAATTACTACACCGAAACGTGTCACAAAATAAAAAGAGCGTACATGTCAGCTGTTATAAAGCCTATTCCACTAACTCCTGAGAAAGCTTTACCTCTTGTTGCAAAATAAATATTTTACCTCTAACTGCGGTACAAAGTTTGATCATAATCTGATAGATAGAAGGAAACTTATTAAATTTGTCTAAATTCACCCCTATAATGGGATAGTTTCCTTTGCACAAATATAATTGGAGCTTGTACACAAAACAAATATGTTACCCTTAACTACCGTACAATTTTGATGAAAATCTGTTTCGTATGAGAAAAGGTATTAATTTTATCTAAATTCACCCCTACAATGGGACAGTTTCTTTTACACAAGTATAATGAGAGTTTGTATACAAAACAAATATACTGCCTATAACTACTGTGCAAATTTTAATGAAAATCTGATAGATAGGAGAAAAGTTATTAATTTCCTCTAAATGCACCACTTTCTCTCAAACGTAACAAGACTTGCTATACAAAATAAATATACTATCTGTAACTAGTCGGAGTCTAAAATCTTTTAAGTACACACTACTTAGAAATGTTTTTAATGAACAGAACTAGACTCTTGCGGAAGTTTCTAAGTAGTCTTAAATGACCAAGTTGTTATTTTTTTCTCCTCTCTATTCGTCTTCCTTTTTTTTTCTCTCTCTTTTCTTTTTTTTTATTATCTTGATATATTTCTTAATCATTTGTGTTTGTATGCCATTTAGTACGAATTTGCTAATCAACATTTTATGTCTTGTAACTCACATGTATTCTCCTATTAGTATATTAAATGTATAATATATCTCAAGTGAATTAATCGTCGTATTTATCTCGGGCATTTTAGGTCTTATAAATTGTGTGTTTGTGTGTGTGTGTGTGTGTGAGTGTGTATATTCCCCTTTATGTTATGTAACTGATTTTGATTATGTGTAATTTTCTACTTTATTTTATATGTTACATAACCGAGCTTGACTATTTGTAATTTTATATTATGTAACTGATCTTTTCTATTGTAATTTTCTACTATATTTTATGTAATTTCTAAGGTATTTTCTTTTGTGTTGTTTTGTAATCAAATTTTGTATTTCATGTATATTATTGAAACCTGGTTGAGTGGAAGAGAAGGCCTCATGGCCTTTACTCTGCCAGGAAAAATAAACCTACTACTACTACTACTACTACTACTACTACTACTACTACTACTACTACTACTACTACTACTACTACTACTACTACTGTACAAAATTTCATGAAAATCTGTTAAATAGGAGAAAAGTTAATAATACTAGTAGTTGTTAATTTTTCTATAAATTCAGCACCTATAAGAGGTAGTTTCCTTTATACAAACGTAATCAGAGTTTGTATACAAAACAAATATACAACCTATAACTACTGTACAACGTTTCATGAAAATCTGATAGATAGAAGAAAACTTATTAATTGTTCTCTAAATACATCCCCTGTAAGTGTAGTTCCCCTTGTCCAACGTAATCAGTTTGTATACAAAACAAATATACTACCCGAAACTATTGCACAAAGTTTTATGAAAATCTGTTACATAGGATAAAGTTAATAATTTTCTCTAGATGCAACACATAAGGGGTAGTTTCCCTTATAAAAACGTTATCAAAGTTTGTATAAAAGACAAATATACTAGGCTACATGTAACTACTGTACAAAGTTTCATGAATATCTATTAAATAGGAGAAAAGTTATTGATTTTCTCTAAACGCACCCTTTATAGCGGGTAGTTTCGTTTATACAAACGTAATCAGAGTACAAAAAATGTACTACTTGTAATTACTGTACATAGTTACATAGGTAATCTGTTAAATAGGAGAAAATATATTAATTATATCAAGCTAGATGTAATGTTTTGAACCATTGCGTGTCGCCGACCTTGGTGGCTAAAAGTCGTCCGTGTGTAAGCAGAAAACGCTGCCGCCGGTCGCGGGGACCGACTGCAAGACAGCGGCTGCAGTCGGTCTGCCGTCGGGGTCTGCGCTCGTGTGTAAAGCAACCGGCGTTTTCCATTTAAATACATTACCGACTGCATCCCCGCGACAAGCCGCTAAGGTCAACTGCTTTTTGCAGTCAACCTTGGCGGCAAAAAGTCGCCCGTGTGTAAGGGTCCTATAACCTCAACTCCGGTACTGTTTACATATGTATCACCACTTGACCTCTTCCTTTTAGCATCTCTCTTCCTCAAACTGGTGCTGCAGTAAATCTTTTTCCTTTTACTTCCATTGGGTTCCATTTCACTTCGTTTTATGTAAAAACAAACTTACATAAACTAACATCAACAGATCTAGTGCACAGCACAGGCTCCAGACAACTGCACATCAGACACGATAAGTGCTGCCATTCACTCAAATGACGAAGGTATGAAACTAAACTTGGAGGGAATATTCTATACAATATTGCGGATCACTTAAAACGATTTCCCGAAAAATGACCCATAGGTCTGTAAGTCTATATTCCAGAAAGCTCCTCAATTGTACTGTACTGTATAACGCAAAAGTAACTTAAAATGAATCTCATAACATTATTACTATTTACCACTTGCTTTGTATTCATTAAGAAACTTTTACAATTAATTGAAATTTCCCTTAACAAAAGAGTTGAAAATTAATGAGAATTTGTCATTGTAGATTGCACTTAAAAGTATGTAATTAGAACTTTCATAACATCATAGCACTCTTCATATTTATCATTTAAATAAAAAATAAGTAAATAAATAAATAAATAAATAAATAAATAAATAAATAAATAAATAAATAAATTACGACGGGAGAAAATATTATCAAATAAGTGAGACGGGAGACTGATGAAAATGTGGGTAAAATAGGAAGAACCCGTAAAACAAGGGAGACTGGCAACCCTAACTCAGCCTCTAACAGAAATGAGTAGCAGGGGCATTTCCTTGGGGGTAAAGGCAACAGGCACGTAGGACTGACATCCCTACTGCATTTAATGCCGATTGTCTGTTAAGGTGGGAGTCTTAACCTCTCGCCACCCTCTGAGCCGATTTGGCCTGTCATGGGCTTGACTTCACCTTTTTTATGATTATTAAAATGAGTTGTATAACTTACTAGCATTTTCAGATTTCTTCCTTTTAATTCTAAGTATTTAAGAATTTGCTTCGGTGCTTCACTCACGCATAACAAGAATGTTCACAAGGGATTGTAAATCCTTGGACATGGACAGTACGGTAAGCGTACTTTCCTCTGTTCTCCGCTATAGTTGTCCTGCTGTTTAGTCTCGGGCTTTAAAAACTTTAGTAGAATTCGGAACAAAAAGTATAAATAATTTTGTACCTATATGATAATTAATTTTTCGTACTCAGATGTTTTCTCACTAGCATTAAGTCAGTGATAGCCTACATCTCCTTTGTCAGCTTATTCTACATAATATTAAAAAATTAAAATGAGGACCTAATGCAAGAACTTCAAATATAACCCATTATGCAGTTCATCAGCAAATATCAACTTCAGTGGAAGGGTCATCTCGAACGAATGAATCGATGCAGAATTCCAAAAGCACTGCTTCATTACCATCCATATGGCAAAAGATCTCTGGGCCGTCCAAAGAAGAGATGGACTGAAAATTCTAGTTTGAGACCGTAACAGGCCACTTGGCCTAATACTTGTTAGGAAGAAGATGATGATGATGATTAAAAAATTACGAAGAAAATTATTTAAATTCTTGAACTGGATCGCCATTGTGTATTTTTAATTTGAAATTAAAGCCTTTAAGTTTTTACTAAAATTATAATATTTAATACACTTTATTCCTGTATAAATTGGCTTGTACTAAGACGGAATATGGACAAATTCTACCAGTACTCTGGAAGAAATCACTATAGACAAGCAGTCAGACAGACAGACAGACATTGCTGAAACGTGTAATTCGGCGATAATCTCGAATTGATTTTTTTACAACTTTACAGTAAATTTTAACGAGAAAGTAAAAAAAGTGTATCAGAAATGCAAATTCATAATATAGGATCATATGTCTATATCCTACAAGATTTTACTAAAAAATAAAATCCTGCTGAAACTTTTTAAATATAAAGTTAATATACAAAGTCTCATTTCAGGTTTTGCTGGGAGGGGGAGCAACCTTTTTTACGGAAAACTTTATACGGTACGCCCTTCCTATTTTATCTGAAATGAACTATTTTCCATACCGTATACTGGAGTAAACTTGACCATAAAACAGATTTAAACCATGATATCAGATGCACTGAACATATTTTTAAAGTTTATTATTTTTCTCCATTTCGTGAAACTTTTTTTTTATTATTTTAAGTCACAAATAGGGCTGACATAATGGCTTAACTTTTTTTGCTTTATGGTCAAGTTTACCTCACGTTACATTACATTTCCAGCTTCCACACATAGGCCTGGTTTTAACGTTTATCATACTCATAAACAATCCGTGGCGCTACAGCCCGTGAAGGGCCCAGACCGACCAGCCGGCTGCTGGCCTCATGCCCACATGCCGAAGCAGAGGTGGACCATCATCCAACCAGAATCGAGGTATCGTATGGTAAGCACGATGATCCCCCCAGCTGTTATAGTTGGCTTTCGCAACCGGATTTCTTTACCTATCGTAGCTCCCCAAGCGCATCACGATGCTGGGTGGGCACCGGTCCCATACACTGGGCGAAATTTCATGAGAAAATTTCTTTCCCCATGAGGACTCGAACCAGCGTGCATTCTGTAATGCGAGTCCTAAGCACGATGCCTGACCACGACGCCACGGCATGGGACTTACCATACTTATACGATACGTAATATACATATACTTTCTGTTAATATGATGCATGTGCGAAGAATTGAACACACAATTTTATTGATAAAGGAATTTTAATTTCAATTAACAAGAACACTTGTAGGCCTACTTTCATTTACATTATGTAACAACCACTAATGTAACAAAGGGTAACGCCTTGTTTTCATTTGAGGAAAGTCATTAACTAGCTCGTATTTTATTTTTTAAAGCGCAATGGTCGAATTGGAAATAAATTACTGCCGGTATGCACAGATTTGTCTTGCGATATAACTAGCTATTTTTGGGATTTCTTAAATACGACATTACTTCCGCGCACGAACTAAATAACGTAGCCTACTATATGTGACGTCACGCACTGCTGCAGGAATGTCTAAGAGAAGGTACAGAGTATGACGACACTATTGATTAGCGTAATTGAATGTGTGATCAGCTTCACTAAATAACAGTCAATTTAAAATTATTACTGCCGGTGTGCTTTCTGGCGTCTTATTTCACTTCCGGTATGCCATACCGGCCCATATCGACCACTGCTTAAGCGTTACGAATGTTTTGGCATTAAAAGTACAGTTCTCACATTTTTTCTTTAGTAGTTCTAGTTCTCAATTATTAATTTTTTTAAATCTTAAAATAGGGGAGGATAATTTTCCCCGTAAATGACTGCTCTGAATGTACTATTCTCTGTGAATCAGAATGAAGTTGACAACCAGGGTTGCCAGACGTCCTGATTTCCCAGGATTGTTCTGGATTTTAATGGTGTGTTCTGTGTCGAGTTATATTTGTCTCGGAATTAAAAAAAAAAAATACATATTTTTTTCACATTTCTATGAAATTATTTTTAAAATTCGTTATTCATTTTTTAAGATCCTGTTGAATGTTGTCATCATCGCCGCCTGGCACTTTCTATCGCGCTCTATTGAAATAAAAACCACAGTACTATAGCATGTATTAGGTAGGCCTATTGTAGAGTATTTTTATTCTTTACTCTCTTTAGAAGTTGATTTATTATTGATGGGATTTAAACACCTTATTATTATCACTCATTTTTTTTGTACAGATCAGGCTGTAAAATGACATTATTTTTCCAGACTTCATCAACAATTCAAACGAAATTTCAAACTGTAGCAATAATATAACAAAATTAAAAGCTTAGGTACTATATAATTAGTTGAATTACATAAAATCAGTTGTATTGCAAATTTAATTATTAATTCAAATGTTTAGTGACATTGAGTTATGCAGTATCATCATCTGTCCTGAATTCCTGATGAGAGAATCTGGCAACCCTGGTTACAACCCTTAGTGTAAGGCTTCTGTATAAAATCTATAAAACTGAAAGAAATAGACATTGACAAAGTGGGTGTATATCACAAGCGCACATCTGATCACTTGACAATGTTTCGAAAGCGCACATTTTAAACTAATTAAAAGTGTACTTTTAACGAAAGGTTTTAAATCTGCATATTTCCGTGGCAGACACCTTCTTAACACAACTTTTGAATGATACTACTGATTTAAATTTAGCCAAAGGTGACAGAGGAACATTTTCTGAATTGAGGCTATCTCGTTTATACAAAGAAAATGATCCCAACAATACGTCAACGAAGCAACTTTTTGGACTTAACTTTTGAATCGAAGACGCATTTTCTGAATTGATGTTAAACGCCCAAGTTGATCACATCATATTGAATTTTTTCGAGTAGCTCCATTCTTAGTAACTTTAAAAAAAATGACGCTTTATTTTCTCCATATTAGATAGATACTCCAGCTATTATACCAAGCGTCATTACAACAGCGTCATTTTAAAATACTTTTCTATGCACCAAAACCATAAATTCATTTGGTAATAGACGCACTGCAAACATTTCAGTTTGAAATGTGCACATTAAATAAATATATCGTAGTAGCCGAATAAGAAATGCCTGTCAGTAGAAAAAAATATAAACAGAGTGTTTAACGAAGTATAAAGAAAATGCAATGATTTCCTTAAGAAAAGGTGTTTCAAATCATTAGTTAAACTTTTAACGTATCTATTCATTACAGGACATCTTTATCAATAATATGCACACAACATTTTTAACCGCCCTGTAGTATATTTTAGTCAATTCTAAGTCGGAATGTAAATGTTGTGAGGTCCGGCTAAATATTTCAATGTGCGCTACTGTCTTATTTAAGAGTGTACTTCTCATTGATTTCAGTGTTCACTTTTGTCCTATTTAAGAGTGCGCTTCTGATTGATTTCAATGTGTGCTTCTTCTATCTTGTTTACAGTGCTCTTCTAATTGATTTCAATGTGCGCTTCTGTTTTATTTAAGAGTGCACTTCATATAGATTTCAATGTTCACTTTTGTCTTGTTTAATAATGCGCTCCTGATTGATTTCATTGTGCGCTTCTGTCTTGTTTACAATGCGCTTCTGATTGATTTCAGTGTGCGCTTCTGTTTTGTTTACAATGTGCTTCCGATTGATTTCAGTGTGCGCTTCTGTCTTGTTTACAATGCGCTTCTGATTGATTTCAGTGTGCGCTTCTGTTTTGTTTATAATGCGCTTCTGATTGATTTCAGTGTGCGCTTCTGTCTTGTTTACAGTGCGCTTCCGATTGATTTCAGTGTGCGCTTCTGTCTTGTTTACAATGCGCTTCCGATTGATTTCAGTGTGCGCTTCTGTCTTGTTTACAGTGCGCTTCCGATTGATTTCAGTGTGCGTTTCTGTCTTGTTTACAGTGCGCTTCCGATTGATTTCAGTGTGCGCTTCTGTCTTGTTTACAATGCGCTTCCGATTGATTTCAGTGTGCGCTTCTGTCTTGTTTACAATGCGCTTCCGATTGATTTCAGTGTGCGCTTCTGTCTTGTTTACAGTGCGCTTCCGATTGATTTCAGTGTGCGCTTCTGTCTTGTTTACAGTGCGCTTCCGATTGATTTCAGTGTGCGTTTCTGTCTTGTTTACAGTGCGCTTCCGATTGATTTCAGTGTGCGCTTCTGTCTTGTTTACAATGCGCTTCCGATTGATTTCAGTGTGCGCTTCTGTCTTGTTTACAATGCGCTTCCGATTGATTTCAGTGTGCGCTTCTGTCTTGTTTACAATGCGCTTCCGATTGATTTCAGTGTGCGCTTCTGTCTTGTTTACAGTGCGCTTCCGATTGATTTCAGTGTGCGTTTCTGTCTTGTTTACAGTGCGCTTCCGATTGATTTCAGTGTGCGCTTCTGTCTTGTTTACAGTGCGCTTCCGATTGATTTCAGTGTGCGCTTCTGTCTTGTTTACAGTGCGCTTCCGATTGATTTCAGTGTGCGCTTCTGTCTTGTTTACAGTGCGCTTCCGATTGATTTGAATGTGCGCGTCTGTCTTATTTACATTGTGCTTCTAATTTATTTCAATGTACGCTTCTGTTCTTGTTTACAGTGCGCTTCTGATTGATTTCAGTGTGCGCTTTTCAATCATAAAAAGGGTAAGATGTGTGCTTATGATGACCACTGAAAAAAGTCATATTGTTTTCCATTTTTAACGTAAGTATGATGTGGGTATATTATGACTTAATCAGTACTTACTTTGCTGGAAGAGTGCTGACATATGGCATTGCCACTTTGTCAACAAAACTGCCAAACCCAAGACGAAATTCCTTCGTAAGGCTTCGCATCACATCTGCCAACTTGGTGCCAAGTGCTGACAGCGTAGCCTTGTCGTCTTCCATGGAGGCAGATAGATCCATGAGGTAGTACAGGTCCACTGGATAGTCACGGGCATGTCTGTATGTCAGACTTAGGTTGTACACTTCTCCTGAAATTGTGATTTGTTATTTAAATCAGTTTCATTGTAAGAATATAATAAGTCTCGGCACTTCAGTGCCATTAGGTACATTATATGAGGAGGGGGTTTGATGAGTCCCTAGCACAATTTTTAGTTTTAACTAGAGTATTTCTTTTTCAACATAATGCTATTTTAACTCAATATGCCAATTATTTCAAGGTAATTGCGAAGATAATTTTTGAATTCGCGAGGGAATATTATTTCTATTGAATGGTTTGCTGTCATAGTACTGTTGATTCCTGAACAATAAAGTTATATTTATTTTTATTTGCTGTGCATCATTCCCTCTTTTTACTACTTTCATCTGAATATTCATTATTTAATTCTATGTCTTCGTTTCTATGAAATTTTCGTACGTAGGCTATATCGTTATTTGTCGATGGGGCAGGATTTTTAAATGGCCCGGAGCGGCAAACGGATTTGTATATTCTCATTATAATATAGGATCTATTGTGTAATGTGAAATACTTAGTCAAGTGGCTCTGTTTATGGGCATGGAGTTTCTAAAACATGTGTACAAAATCAGCAATGTCACACACAGTGCTCTTTATACAATGTTAATAAATGTAGGTTATTCCTAAGTCCGTGAAACATTTTAAAGTTTAATAACAAATAAAGTATGCAACATAATATGGTAATTGACATGTCGATAGAGAAACTCTCCAAGTTTTTTTTTAAATAAGAAAAGTCCGCTCTTAGTTGCCATGATTTATCGCTAGGTAGCACTAGTTATCAATAATGGCAAAATGACATTATTTTACTAAATGTGAGCAATCGTTTTGTATGTTGGAATATGCAAGGACCTCGTCAAAGATTTGAAGTAGACGTTTCGCTGACTTGCTCATCTCGACGAAGCAACTTTTCATCTCTCCGGAAAAGTGAATCGGCACAATGTACGCATATGGGGAACTGAAATTTCCCGCGCAGTCATAGAGCATGTGTGAGACTTACCTAAGGTGAATGTCTTCTGTATGAATTCGAAAGAGAAGGTGTATGGGCCATTTTTTTTTTTGTAGAGCCCATCGTCACTGGGATGATTTACTTGGACATGTTACAAATCTGGCTGATACCTCAGCTGAATGAAAACAGAAATGATTACATCTCTCAGGAAGATGGATCTCCCTGTCACTATCACAACAACGTGCGAGAGTATCTTAATCAAAATTTGCCACAGAGATGGATAGGACGCACAAGACAAGAAGATGACGCGTTAATGAAATGGCCATCACGATCACCGGATTTAACTCCGTGTGACTTGTTCTTTTGGGGGTTTGTAAAGGATATTGTTTATGTGGTCAACCGTGATATGCTGGAACGTGTACGGGGCGAGATGGATTACCGCATGGATGTATGCCGTATTAGCAAAAGAGGACACATTGAGCATCTGTGAGGTAAGTAACATAACTTGGAGAGTTTCTCTTAATTCTAGTGTAAAGCAATTTGTTATTCGTTGTGTAGTTTAGTAGTTATGAATTTCTTAAATGTTTCACGGACTTATGAATAGCCCTGTATAATACGAGTAGTCTAAATACTGTGGCTGCACACTTATTGCTGCATTTTCACTTATCGCTCTCAAATTTCCCTTCTTTTGAGTCCTAATTGAGGTTTGGAAACAGAAAATAGTTGATGGACCAAATATTGTGAATATGGCAATCAACACAACAGTTCACTTGGACACCCTTACAGCGTTCCTTCACTTCCAAACGCTCTCTTAAAGAATGATTGAAAGTGATGCAATATTTCAGGAAATCAATCAGGATAATTAATTCCTTCTGTATAAAAAAAATATTTTCTGAACTCGAAACTGTTTTTGAGGAGAGCACGAAGGATGCTTACATTTCCGACGTAAAATACATCTTTCCCGCACCGAGTATGAGCACTAGTTCGAGGATCCGTGGTAAAACAAAACATGACAGAATTTCAAGTGCTTGCACTTTGTGCTACAGCCGTATGCTAATGTTATTAGTAGTGAGGTCATGAACCAATGTGACAAAGCCCAATGATGCCACCACCCCTTGCTACGGTGATCAAGGTGCAAAAGTTGCGTATAAAATTAGTCTTGGCCTGCGACCTCTTTCAGTAATATCTTGATATGGAAAGCAACTACAGATCTGTGCGACCACTCGTTTGATTTGTAATCACGACTTCTGTAAGATTAAAGTGTTAATAGATACATATGACACACTTTGAGTGAACCATAGTGGAAAATTTGAGCTGGGACTAATTTCAGAATGTCGCTTCATATGAAGAGAAAATATATTGCATGCCCTTCATTAATTACTTCTCTTATCATAGACCCATACCCTCTATTTGTAAACCGAAACATAAATAAAACATTCAAACTAACACAACTGTAGTTTCATTCCCGAAACTGGGTGGCAGATTCTACGTGCCGATGTATCCGTGATACAGCGCAGAATTTTTTTAGGATTGAAGTGATGAACACATGTTTCGTCGGTAGTAACATACATGCCCGAAAACGTTATTTTTCTATTTTGAAAATAATGGACAATTGGACAATGGTAAGGCAAGATATCACCCTTTTCAGCTTATGATCGGCATTCACTGTTTAAGGGAGTGACATATTACAGCAAGATACTCGACAATTTCTGTCATCAATGAGTCATTCCACGTCAAATCGCACAAAATTATACAAATTTTGACCTTCATATTTCTGATTGCGTTTATATTTTTTTTACCAACTCTATGGATCTAATAAACCAACAAGTGTATTTTTATTTCCTCCTAAGTCTACATGTTTTTAAAATATTGCATATTAAAATTCGTTAAAAATGTCGCACAATGCAACATTTAAAGCGTCATATTTCTAAGGATATTTATGTTAAAATTGTTTTGAAAAATGAATTTAAAAGCTTAAAGTACTGTCTTTTGTTAAATATTTACTAACTAATTGTAACATAATTATTACAAATATTTTTTATGATTCAATTTTTAAAAGTTAGATATCAATGTAAAATAGCCGTATTAAAAATCTAAGAAAATGCCTACTAGGTGCACTGAAGTATTCTGAATAATTCCAGAAAAAATCACAATGGGATCTCCAATAGTTTAATGGAAATTTAATCCCTTACGAAACAATATGTAGCAGTCGGTGCAGCAGCAGTGGACGGAAAGCGTTGAAACGCGCTGGGAGTTTTATCGGCGCTGGAAGATCGCGCGAACTTTGCAACATTACGGATCAAGTCACTCGAGGAAACACTGCTAATTTACTTATTATATCTTCAAATATTTGTACATTATGCTTTCTAACGTTTGTTTTCATTCACACTACACTTTAAATTTTCATTCGCCTACCTTCTTTCTCGAAAGAAAATTGTTTTACTAAATCTTCAGTTTTTAACAACGGAATGAAAGAATGTAATAATGTACCAGTTATTGGTTTTGGATTGTGGTATCTGGCCTGGAAATTTTCAGTGTGGTTTTTGTGCTTATTCGATGGACAAAATATAAATGATACGTTAGAAATGTTTTTTGTGACCAATCAAACAGTTTTTTTGTGTTTTTATACGATCTTGTATAGGCTGGCTCTCGTGGCAAGTCTTTTAACAGTTCCTCCAATGTCATCACTTGGACCTTTACCATGCGACGTTGCAAAGAAGTGTCATTCAGCGCTAGTTCCATAATCGTCTTCATGTAAGCAATTATTTTTAAAATTCTTTTTGTTTTTGTAATGTGAACTTGATCCATCGGAAAAGTAGATTATTTTTTTCATATCGTTAAATTCTTGCTTTAAGAAATTGATTGCTTCGGATTGAAAAAAATGATAGAAATCGGTGTCATGTTTCATGCTTTCTGAGATGACAATAATATTTTTGTAACGAATTTCTGTATCTTCTTTGAAATATACTACGAAAGGATGTACAGTGTTACTATAAATATCTTTCCGATTACAAACTTGAATAACTATCGTTAGGAGACACTTAGAAACATGATATTGATATCAATGGAAAGAGAAACTCAAATATTTTTTGTTATATTGGTGAACCTGTCGCAAATTGATTAATTTCGTTGCTAGGAGACGATATAACAGAAAACCGGCTGCAAACGAAGACAGGAGGGCATTTTGTGTGCTACATTTTCACATATCCCAGTCTATTGTCACTGTACAACGCAATTTTAGAAAAAAATTTGGTGTTGATTCACCCAGTGGGCCCAATATCAGTAAGTGGACGCTGACTTCAAAACGAGGGGACGCATCTGTAAGCGGAAGTCAACCGGTCGTCCATCAGTAAGTGAGGCGAATGTGGAGCGTGTGAGAGAGAGTTTCACACGAAGTCCACAGAAATCCACCGTAAAAGCCAGTAGTGAATTAAACATCCCCCAACAAACTGTGTGAAAGATTTTACGGAAACGTTTGAAGTTCCATCCATATCGTCTGCAATTGTTGCAGGCTCTGAAACCAGACGACAAAGCCAAGGGACAGTCTTTCTGTGAGGAGATGCAACTCAGAATGGAAACTGAAGGTTTCATCGAATCATTGGTGTTTAGTGACGAAGCCACTTTCCATCTGTCAGGAAAAGTACACAAACACAATGTCAGGATATGGGCTTTGGAAAATCCTAACAGTTACGTGGAACATGTACGCGACTCCCCCAAAGGGAACGTGTTTTGTACTGTAAGCCGTGAAAAGGTGTATGGCCCTTTCTTTTTTGTCGAGGCGACAGTCACAGGTAATTCGTACCTAGACATGTTACTGTTATGGCTTCTTCCACAACTAGAACAGGACATCGAAGGTCCCATTTTTCAGCAGGATGGGGCACGACCCCATTACCACTTAGATGTCAGAAACGAACTGAATACATGACTTCCAAGGAGATGGATTGGACGTGGTGGCCGTGAAGATTTAGAATGTTTGTATTGGCCTCCACGTTCCCCCGACCTCACTCCTTGTGATTTTTTCTGTGGGGTTTTATAAAACAACAAGTATATCAGCCACCATTACCACCTACCATTGAGGATCTTCGTGTCCGCATCACAGAGGCCATTGCACTGGTGAATGATCCAATGCTACAACGTGTATGGCAGGAAATTGACTACAGACTTTATGTGTGCTCACATTGAGTACATGTGACTTACTTACGGTTGTGAACCAAATGTTTCTCTTTCTTGTGTGAAAAAAAAAAAAATAAAAAAATTGTTGGAGTTTCTGTTTCTGTTGATACCAATTTCATGTTTTATAATCTTTGCTAATTTAAGAGTAGCACATGTGATTTAACCGAATGGATAACAAAACATATTTGAGTTTCTCTTTCCATTGATACCAATATCATGTTTCTAAGTGTCTCCTAACGATAGTTATTCAAATTTGTAATCGGAAAGATCATTTATAGTAACACTGTATTGTGGCTTGGCATTTGTTCCAATGCACACCTTGTACTGAATCTTGTATTACAAATGAATAATTTTCAGAAAAGTCTGCAATAACTATGTAATTTTCAGGTTGTACATTTTCTTTGCATTCCGTCAAAAATAAAATATGGCTAACTTTTGAAGGGATGACGATGCATCTTCTGCATGAAAAACTTTAGTTGCGGAGAAGTCTTTTACTTTTTGAAACTTTTCACGGGGGTATCGTTTTCGTTGTAGTTTTCTTTTCTTGATAGGAAATTCTATTGGCATCAAACTCTTGTTTAATTCCTTAATATTACTGATTTCTAGCGCTGTATCCATAGAAGTGCTAGAAGGAGAACTGGGATAATCACTTGCTCTGTTCGCACTTTCATTTGATTTATGTTTATTAATATCACAAGAACTACCGGCATCACATATAATTTCACCTGACGTATCCGGAAGTTGGTAGATTTTTTACGGAACGAACCATATATTCGCACATTCAAAGACTTCTTTAAATTGAGTTTTATCAATAAATCGCGACTTACGCGTCATAGTGTACTTTTCTTTTTAAAAGCGTGATTAGGTAGGTCAAATGGATTTAAACACTTGTTATATATTACGCGATCTTTACCGTCGCTCATGTTGTATAGAAGTCACGTCACTCTATGAAATTCAAACTCTGACTGATTATTTTTCTCTTTTATATTTTGTCTCCTGCCATCTGTTTACTGCTATAAAGTTTACTGCCTTACCCAGCCTTGCTATCATTAAACACTTGGCTATATTACAGTATATACATATAGCATTGTGAAGGGCTCCCCCTCTTAGCTGAGCTGACAATAATAAAATAACTTTAGATAAGATATTTACAGTTCCTTAAGGTATATTAACAATTTGATGAATGAATGCATTTGTTTTGTAGTGTGGCGACATCAGTTATTATATGCAACGGGGGATTTCGTAAAACTTTCCGCGGGCAGCCTACAGCCGCAAGCTGTTCATTAGCTGGGAATCGCGAGCGCACTTGCATGCCTCCGGAAAATAAATTGTTACAAATGTATGTGTGCAGATCCCACATTTCTAAATGCAGTAGTTTACAGATAATACATCAGGAAACAAGTCTATATTTTTTCCAGATTTTTAATTTGGCTATTTAATATAGTAATTTTTCTTTGAAAAAGAAATTATTCTATTAAAAAATTAGGCTAAATTTTAAATTTATTTGTGATAGCCTAAAGTAATAAAAAGTGTTGTATTTAGTCTTTCAAATGCGCCAAACCGCAAATCTCAATTTTATATAGATACAGAGTTCCAAGTGAGTTTATATAACAGTGCGCGCATAATTTGCGTAATTTCAAATAGTCATAACTACAGAAATAATTAATAATTGTGAAAGTAAAACAATACGGGTCTCGTTATTTGATGTCTGGAAATCATGAAAAAAAAAATCGACCATTTACGAGAAGGTCGTGTTTTATTGCTGTGCGATTTGACGTGGAATGACTCCAAGAAAAAGATTACATGAAAGCCTGCAAAACTGTAGGTCATGAAATCCAGTGCCATCTGGAATGGGCTCAAAACTTGGAAATCTCATAGAGTGAAGTCAATTGAACAGCTCTGAAAAAATTAATTCCATAAACTGACTGATAACCCTTTTGGTGTATTCCCTGCTTCGAATTTACGACGACGAACAAATGATAGCCGCTGGGACATGATGAGTCACATTCATAATATATTATCTACATGTCAAGCACTCATCTCCTATTATCTGTGCATTTTGAACTGGAGGATCAATGTCACGTACAAACGTACAAAAGTACAAACCACGCACGAGTCACTGAACTGAAAACAGTGAACTGAAGCACTGGTAATTCCGGCTGTCCCAGCTGACTTTAGTTGAGGAGAACGGTCCAGGATTGGGGTAAGTACACGTGGCAAATGCAACCCATTGCTTGACCTTGAGCCGTTAGTTCGAAATGCACTGATATTAGTCTACACTAAGAGTGTCCATTGTACAATAAGCATTGAGTTTGGTTGTCGTTGATTGCCTTGTGGTTCCGAAGTTCAAACCCGGTCGAGGGTAAAGGATTTTTAAGGGCAATGAATTATCTTGACTTACTTCGGAAGAAAAGTAAATCTGAGAGATCCGTGTCCTAGATTTTACGACACGCAGATGTAAACGCCCTGTTTGTGAATAAGGGATCTTCATACAAAATGTAGCTAGGTGTCATTTGTCGAGGTAGTTAGCAAAATGGACCGGTTTCACAATTAGTCTAGGGTATTCTTTTATGCGTGTGTAAATATAATAAAGGTACTATAAAGAAATATACAATACATACAATGCAAGTTGATGGCAGAGAGTCCGCATTTTTAGAGAACATTTTATTTAAACTTCATGTAGGATATAATGTGTGTGCATGTAACTGCGTCAAATTATTATACAGGCGGCAGGCGGCATGAAAATGATCGCTTTTCTTTTGTTATTGATTATGGCATTGTTGAGGCTATGTCAGATAATACCATAGACAAATAAATAGATAATACTGCGCTGTGTTTTATCGCTCCAGTCAAAAGAAAACGGTATCAGTTCTCTGCCAATATATATTATTTTTTAGAATTTATAAATTATACAAATATTATGTACGAGTACCGTATATGTCATTTCCAAGTGGATAATTAATAGTGCAAAAACGCTTATAACACACAAAGGAAACCGCTTGTCTAATAAATGGACTGTATGTATGTATGTATGTATGTATGTATGTATGTATGTATGTATGTATGTATGTATGTATGTATGTATGTATGTATGTATGTATGTATGTATGTATTATTGTATGTATGTATGTATGTATGTATGTATGTATGTATGTATGTATGTATGTATGTGTGTATGTATGTATGTTCATATAGATTAACAGAAATAATGTGACGGTTATTATAATAATTATTGTAATGAAGATGTTCATTCTTTGCGGTGGCTGCGTGGTCTAGAGTCTGGTAGATCATCAGTCTGGTATTTGGGCGATCCACGTCAGGCCTGGAAGTTTTAATTCAAAAAGCCATATTGACACTTGTCATTACAGTTTCGATTTTTCTCGGTTCTTATGTTTCCCCATTAGACATCAATATCATACCATCCCATCACCATGCATTATTATTTCGTAGCGATGCGCGTGCTGGGTGCTAGTCTAGGGATGAGAGAGTTGTCTGCTCGAACTTGGATACTCCGCGAACCTTAACTGATGTGGGCTGGAATGCGCCTAGCTGGGGGTTAGGACAACAGATCCTCAATGGTCACATTGCTGATTCATAATGACTTTCCTCCGTTAATATAACGTAATGCTAACACATTCTCGAAATATGCACACTCACCTACATGAAGCTTCAGCTTCACATGCTGAGGCCGGAAAAGTACTTCGCTGCTGAATTGTTTGTCCTCTGTGATCTCGAATTGGTTGGGATTTTTCTTCGGATAGATGAATTTCGCTGGACACGCAATCTTCCCAGCTTCAAAACATCTGTTAGACCCAGCGGTGAATATCTGCAATGAAACATTGCGAATCTTCACTGAGAGGTTTTAACATGAAACGTCTGTTTTCGACCTACACGGAAAGACAATTGTAACATATTGACATGAAAGGTTTTTGTACTCTAACGTCACTTATGGTACCACGAAAACAGAAATGTGGGATGAACTTCGTGCCTCGTGGTTTTCTACCCGGTCCGTTTCCCTTCATTATCCATTTAATGTGCCTGGAAGTTTTGCACACTGTCCTCGTCTTCATGTGGTAGCTTTAAATTACAATTAATAATTATATATAATAATAAATTTTCAGTCAAATACACTTTTCAATTTGTGAGGTCAGATAATCTGTTACATCACAATATTTAGTACGAAGTCACTAATATTTTCGACTTTAAAAAGTCATCTTCAGGTGCATGAGATGCAAACAATATTTAAAAATAGGTGATAAGTTGATCTAGCAATTAATAACATGGTAAGTAATGCACGTACTGGCATTTACAATTATATAAATTTCGTGCCTCTTGAGGTAAACTGTACATGGTAAAGCTAAACACTGATGCTAGATTTTCGTGTGTATATGAGACAAGGAGAAGGCACAGCATGATATTAACCTTATACAATTAAAGGCTAAGTATTCTCATTAGATCGCTTTAAATTACGTCAAATTTCGGCTTTCATCCTCCAAAATTCTCTTATGTTCCTTCAACGATATGATTAAAAACGTAGTGAGACAACTGGCCAATAGGCATTCCTCCATATGAAAATTTTACAAGTTATAAATATCTACACGAATATTACTGGCCAATAGGCATTCCTCCATATGAAAATTTTACAAGTTATAAATATCTACACGAATATTACTTCCTGTCGAGGCGGAATTGCGCTCGGGCTTGGGTTCGATTTCCGCTTGGGCTGTTACCTGGTTGGGTTTTTTTCCAAGGTTTTATCAAACCGTAAGGCGAATTTCAGGTAATCTATGGCGAATCCTCGGCTTATCTGGCCAAATAGCATATCATTATCACCAATCCCTTCGACATTAAATAAACTAGTAGTTGATACAGTGTCATTAATAACCAAGCATAAAAATCTATTGCAGGAATTCAAGGAATCTGGTAAGGTGTGGAATGCGTCATTCCTCATTTAATTCTACGTTGCACAATTATTGAAGTTGATACAATATCGTCAAGTGAAGTCACAGCTCGCTTTAACAGAGCACGGCAGGAACGATATGCAGGGCAAGTTAACTTCGGAAGCATGCGGTCAGCTGGGTAACCACTTCCTTCAAGGCTCACTGAGCTTACGTTGTTGCAACGGAAGCCTTCACTCCGGCATCTCGCAACGATTTTCTTCGACTAAACAACTCTCATTGCAGCTGCTCTTTCCTGTTCGATATAGTCGTGACGTGGACTTTAATAATGATGATGAAGAATGTTTTGGGCTATTTAGTTTTTCGTTATATCAGACTGTTAGTACAGTAGAAGCCCGATATAGAGAGTGATATAACGCAATGAAGAATATGTCCTCCGAGAGAACAACACCATTATTAATTCATTAGTAAAATTCTTAATTTTAAAAATTCAGTAGCTACATTAGTTTGCATAGAACCATGATGTATTCTACAAATTTAGTACTAACCCTATCTCGAATTGAGAGGGAGTCCCATGCCATTTCTAGCATCCCATTACTGTAATTTCGCATTACTTACTTACTTACTTACTTACTGGCTTTTAAGGAACCCGGAGGTTCATTGCCGCCCTCACATAAGCCCGCCATTGGTCCCTATCCTGAGCAAGATTAATCCAGTCTTTACCATCATATCCCACCTCCCTCAAATTCATTTTAATATTATCTTCCCACCTACGTCTCGGCCTCCCCAAAGAAAATTTTTCCCTCCGGCCTCCCAAGTAATTTCGCATTACTTAATGTTTTGATTCCAAATAGTTTTTTTGTGAAGTGCAGGGAATTCTACCAGTTTAAAATCAGTTAAGTACAAAATAAACAGTTAAACCTGCAGCAACCGATTTTGGCAATTTTCTCAGGAAACTCCCTTCACATAGTTCTGTTTTTAGGCTCTCGTATCCGATCATTAGCAACCCTTTTGAGTCTTGAGTTTTGTGCACGTGTGATGTCTAAAGATAGGAATTTACCCATAGAGACTACAAGGTTAGGTATGCATAGAGTGGTCGTTGTACTCACGAGAAACATATCCCTATTCAATTGTTGCGATACAAAACACATTTAAATTATTACCTGGCCATACCTCAGGCTTCATGTCATTCATGACGTAACGATAGTCTAAGCACAACTAATCTAATATCCTAATGTTGTGGTATAAATTCCTACTTTTAGTTATGTCTCATGACACTCTACAGGTCACCCTTCCATATACCACGGTTAAGCTATGGCGCGGGGATGACGCATATCTCCATACAGCCGTGTTATATCGGGCTTCTACTGCATTGTTATTGTAACATATTTGATGAGTGAAACTGTGAACAAAGTTTTAGTCAATTCCAGTTTTCGTTATAATAGACAGTATTAGATTATATTTGATGTGGAAAGTTTTGGGCATTACACTTTTTAATTAAATCGCATAGTCTTATAACATAAATTGGAGATTTATCCTTCGAAGAGGTGGAAAAATTCAAATATCTTGAAGCAACAGTAACAAATATAAATGACACTCGGGAGGAAATTAAACGCAGAATAAATGTGGGAAATGCTTGTTATTCGGTTGAGAAGCTTTTGTCATCTAGCCTGCTGTCAAAAATCTGAAAGTTAGAATTTATAAAACAGTTATATTACCGTTTGTTCTGTATGGTTGTGAAACTTGGACTCTCACTGCGAGAGAGGAACAGAAATTAAGGGTGTTTGAGAATAAGGTTCTTAGGAAAATATTTGGGACTAAGAGGGATGAAGTTACAGGAGAATGGAGAAAGTTACACAACGCAGAACTGCATGCATTATATTTTTCACCTGACATAATTAGGAACATTAAATCCAGACGTTTGAGATGGGCAGGGCATATAGCACGTATGGGCGAATCCAGAAATGCATATAGAGTGTTAGTTGGGAGACCGGAGGAAAAAAGACCTTCGGGGATGCCGAGACGTAGATTTTTTTAGTTGGTTATTTAGCAACGCTGTATCAATTACGAGGTTATTTAGTGTCGATGAGATTGGTGATAGCGAGATGGTATTTGGCGAGATGAGGTCGAGGATTCGCTATAGATTACCTGGCATTCTCCTTACGGTTAGGGAAAACCTCGGAAAAACCCAACCAGGTAATCAGCCCAAGCGGGGATCGAACCCGCGCCCGAGCGCAACTTCAGACCGTCAGGCAAGCGCCTTAACCGACTGAGCCATGCCGGTGCGGTGGCTTCAAGACGTAGATGGGAGGATAATATTAAAATGGATTTGAGGGAGGTGGGATATGATGATAGAGACTGGATTAATCTTGCACAGGGTAGGGACTGATGGCGGGCTTATGTGAGGGCGGCAATGAACCTGCGGGTTCCTTAAAAGCCATTTGTAAGTAAGTAAGTAAGTAAGTAAGTCTTATAACATATTCCATGAGAAAAGCTGTGAAAAAGTTTTGAGCCATTTCAATTTTTCTTACATTATAGAGTATTATAAGATTCATAATTCGAACTCTATGAAAAAAAAAAAAAAAAAATTGAAAATATCCACAATTGGAAATAATCAGAAAATTACGTTATTTTATTTATTTTATTATTTTTTTTTTTTAGAAAATTCTCACGCACACACGCTCCTTTATTTTGTAAGTTTCACCTAAAACACACTGCGCATGTGCAGTATACAAGGGCCTTTTATACCAGTAAATGCTACTTGTGGACAGTGGTGTGAAATTGTTGCTTAAATACAGGTGGACTCCCATCAAGACTCGCTCCAAATTTTAATTCTGTCTCTGTAAATACAACAATGAAGATTTTCACAAATTTATTCTCATTCAACTAATTGTCTAGTGCAGGAGTCGTCAGCACAGAGCACGCTGGGGCTAGCCTCTCTTACCCGCTGAAAACGCAGTGCACTATAATGCTCTCGTAGCTGCTAGCGGATATGCTCTCTATCTCTCTCTGTTGCACGACGGTGCACACGGGACAGCACCGCGTACCCATTGCATATTTCAGCGAGTGCTGACGACCACTGGTCTAGTGGATAAAGGGGAGAATGTTATGTTTCGTTTAATGACGCTTGCAACTGCCGAGGTTATATCAGCGTCGCCGGATGTGCCGGAATTTTGTCCCGCAGGAGTTCTTTTACATGCCAGTAAATCTACTGACATGAGCCTGTCGCATTTAAGCACACTTAAATGCCATCGACCTGGCCCGGGATCGAACCCGCAACCTTGGGCATAGAAGGCAAGCGCTATACCAACTTGCCAACCAGGCCGACTAAAGGGGAGATAATTGTGGCGGACAAGATGGCAGTTGAGGTTTTTCTCGGGGTTCTCCCGTTTTCTCATATGTATTAGGCATCTACATCATTCAGTAACATTCCCCGAACGCCGGCTGTAGACTCACGAACTCCGACGCCTCCTCCCGAAATTCAAAGAAAGAGGGATACATTTGTGCCATGGTGAAGAATCCAGAAAGCTTGCGCTATTCGATTCAGTTTTGAGTAATGGAATGGAATTTTGGGGAGGGGGCACCATGACCCAGTACAGCGATCTTTCACGATTTATTGCGCTAACCCTCAAGCTAGGCGCATTTCCAAATCCACACCGACTGACTACACTAAGGTTCGCTGCGTACTCAGGTTTCGAGCAAGCCATCCCACTCGTCCCTAGGCCAAACTCCTCCGTGCGTCGCCAGGCGGCGTTCGGGGGATGCTGAGGAATGATGACGAAATGGAGAAATGTTGACGGAATCATGTAAATGCCTAATATGGGGAAACGAGAGAACCACGAGAAAAACCTCGACTGCGATCTTGTCCGCCACAAGTATTTTCCAATGAATAGTTTCAGGCCTGGCCGGGACTCAACCCGGATCGCTGCATGACAGGCTGAAGGTCTGACCACTCAGCCACCGTAGAGGTTTAGTTTTGACTAAAATCAGATATAGTAAAAAAAAAAAAAAAAAAAAAAAAAAAAAAAAAAAAAAAAAAAAACATCACTTGAAGAAGGAAATGGGCTACGTATTTGTTTCTCACACTTCCCGTTATAGCAGCTACTCTGATAAATGTTTCCGGGTTTGAGAGGTTATCTTTCAGGACTGGGCTACAGTGTTTTGTCACTGCCACCAGTACTGCTGTCTGTTTCATACAACTAATTTCGCACCATTTGAAAGTTATGTTATTCTGATAAAAATCAACAATTTTACGGAAATGCACGTTTTCAACTCTCCTGATACCAAACAAGGTGGTATTTGCAATGTTATTTGTCAGCCAGTTTATCTACGTGTACGTCTGTTCATTTATGTACAGCGATTTCTCCTAAATTATTTGTCAGATTTTACTCGCATCCAAATCTAGCCTATGTGTACATTTATAAGAATGTTAAATTGAAATATAGGCCTATTTTTACTACAATTTTAATTTACTTTAAAAATAGAAAAGAAAAAGGGGACACGGCAAATTCATATCCTATCTTATCATATCGAGTCCTATTGGGGTAGTAAAAACATAAACATAACGAATTAGACTAGACAGCATTTCGGAAGGCGGTCTACTGCTATATGCGCCGTAGCATTTCTGGTATGTGACGTTACAAGCTTGTACAGTAGAACCAATCGGAATCAGTCTGTAATTAGTACTCCCCGAGTTCGTTTGTTCGCGTATGAGTGTTTCAATACATTGAATAAGTGAAACTAACATTTACTGTGTGTGTGTGCAAGATAAATAAATGGAAGAAGAGACTGTAAAAAGACAAGTATTACACAGGCAGGCACGGAAAATAGTGTTTAAGGCGTATAATTATTTTAAAAACGTTGACGAGCAGAACGCTGCCGGCCATCTTGATGCTGGCTGCAACGTTGCCAATGACTGCAGAAGCATGTGGTGTGGGATTGAGAACCGTGCAAAGAATATTGTTAGTGAAGGAAAGAAGGTTTGTTTGGTGTCATGCTTACAGTAATCAACGGCTAATGTCATTATTGTCTTTTGATAATTTAAATTCTCTCCTGCGCTATTTGTATTGCATGTAAGCCTGAAGTACGATGTGGCAGTGTTGTACGCTGCCTTGCTCTCCCTATCTGTCTCTCTCGACGCAAACGCTAGCAGACTACCGCTTTCCGAATTGCCGTCGACTCTAGTCAGTAGGTAGAGAATGGAAGAGAACGGAGCAGTTGGCGAAGAGTCCACAAAAATTATGATCATATTAAAAATCCAAGTGAAATGTATGACGACGTTATATGCAGTGGCGAATTTACAATTCTGCTGCCTATAGGCACCCGAATTTCCTGCCCCACTTTTTCCTTAATATGCACCCCTCCACTTTCATTCTTGATAAAAATGGGGGGGGGAGAGGGAATGCGCTGTATCAGAGATACACCGGCATTTAGAATACGTGACCCAGTTTCGGGAATAAAACTGCAGTTGTGTTGGTTTAAATGTTTTATTTTTGTTTCGGTTTACAGATGGAGAGTTTGCGTCTATGATAAGAGAAGTAATTATGAATTATGAATTACGAAGTGACATTCCGAAATTAGTACCGACTCACAACAAATTTTTTACTATGGTTCACTCAAAGTGTATCGTACGTGTTTGTATCACTTTGGTATTGTAGAACTCGCGACTACAAATCAAAGGAATGGTCACACAAGTCTGTAGCTGTTCTCGATGCCGAGACATTACTGAAAGAAGCAGCGCGGCAAGGCTTATTTTATACGCAAATTCGGCATCCTTATGTTCATAACGAGGGGAGGTGGAGTCATTGGGCATGATTTAGTATTCAACTAAGGCTCATAGTGTTCTCACAGTTAGCATGTGAAATTCTGCCTTTTTTGTTTCACCGCGGATTCCGGAATGCGTGAATTATAGACCTACTCGCTGCGAGGAAATACCTATTCTACTTCAAAACAGGCTTATGAATTTTAATCTATACTTATTCTAAGGCAGTGCTGGTCATAAGAGGGGAAGTGAAAGGGATGGAGAATTCTTCGCTCATGTCCTTTGCGCTTATAAACAAACGCAGAGTAAGGCTCTGTGCATCAGTGGTGGATTTTAGGTGACCAACGAGAGCTGAAAGTTTGTAAAAGCCATGATGTTCGCTTAATACAATCCATCACTGACCTTTCTGTCTGCTCGTATCGCACCAAAACATTACTGTCTCACCAGGGAAAGGTGAAGTAGGGAATTAAGGGGTGGTCTGTAGTGACTCAATTGAGTAATTAACACCCAGACCTGTTCTAAGGAGAGAATTGGAAGTTGAAAATTACAAGATACAGTATCAGTTTTCAAACATATTTTGCCTTGCCTTCTGCTGAGCAAACTGATCAATTCTTTTGGATAAGTCCATTTTCTCCAAGATTTTGGTATCTATATAGATGATAGCTAGTGAGTTGAGACGATCCTCAGTCATATTCGTGCGCTGATAATATCTTTTACTCTTATTACTCGTGAGCATATCTTTGATTGAGGTTCTGGCTGATATGTACTGTATATATATTATCAGGCAGTACAACTCACTTGACGATATGTGTCAGAGGAAGAACAATTGTTTGTATGCATCTGAAATCTGACTAGTGTAATATGTAGCTAGTCTGCGATGTATGCAATGGAGGGGGGGGGGGAGAACTGCCACCCTACGTCATTATCTCCTGGCCTAGTTGCGTTCAGACCTGTCTTCGGGCAGTTAATTAACTAAACAACTCGTGAGTAGAATCCTGCGTTTGGTCACTTTGAATACAAGTCAGGTGTACGTCGATCATATTGCGTAGCTTCGCTTGGTACGGAGAATAAGTTGCGAGTCAGCAGCTCACGCTGCAGTGAAGCGTCTCCGGTACTGTGTTAAATATAGGTTATTTATTCGTGTACTGTTGTGTTTAGATAGCTTGGCCGGTCATAACATTCTGCGCAGTAAACCAGGCAAGTCCATTTGATAGTGATAACGGAAAAAAGAGGTGTATAGGTTAGTCACTCTGCAGCTCCTGTAGAGTTCACCTCTATTCCTGTGGAAGTACGTAATATACTAACTATTGCAAAAACATTAATATCGTAACAAATGAAGGTATAGCAATTTACTTTATTAAGTGTGAAAGAGTGAAAAGAGAAGACTGCATTATGTTAAATATGAGTGTTTTGGATAGCAGTGAGTGAAAAACTGTGATCGCCCATGAAGTGTAGGTTCGTGACCAATTTTTTCAACATAGCTATAACTTACGTCAGCATGAATGCAGTTGAGCTCCTTCCCCCTTCCTGTCCAGCTGAATATGCTGAGAAACTGACTCACTCCACATCACCCCTACTCAAATGTTTGCCCATAACACCGGCCAAGCTATCTAACCACAACAGCTACCTGTTTTTGTAAGTCGGTGAACAATTGAAATAGTACTCATGTACAAAATATCACATGGATTTAATAATAATAAAAAAGTATATATTTAAAAGTAGCTTACATGTAAGAAATATAATTTTTACCAGAGATAGACAAAGCTAAAAAAAATTCAGGAGCCACCACATTTTGTCCACACATGCAATGAGGAAACCATTCGAGATAAGATAAAACTATAATTAGTGAAACATATTAAACAATGTTAAATATCTATGCAATGCAAACAGACGCTCTCAGAGACGCTCTGTGTTCTCCACTGAAGCTGTGTAGTGACAATATCTAGAGATTCGCAACAAATGTAACAACATTAATCTAAAAAGCATATTCTTCTTACAACCGCTTTGTTAACATTATGTATTAGTCGTAGTGACATCAAAGAAATCGAACCACATAATTTTTAGTCGCCATGGCCACCTGGCGCTCGGAATTTGTCTACCCCTGATGTTTAGAATAATTAAAACACATCTATTATAGATACGCCTACTTTAGATCTAATTAAAAGTTGGAACTAAAGAATGAAAAAACATAAATGTCAACAGAAACTTGAAATTAAACGAATTATGAATGCGTGCTTTACGAGACTCTACACATTACAATCCAGACTGGACTGTAAACATTTTAAATGTTTCAAATGATACATTTTCCCTCCTTTCATGTCTTCAACTGTACACGCCGAGTCCTACTGGGGGCAGTAAAAACAGAAACGAAAACGAATCAGTCACCAGCAACAAGTTAGAAAGAGAATATAGAGTGGCCAAGTTGTCCTGTACAGCGCTCTTTGAGTTGTCGCCGCGAAACTCGTCTGCTTACAACGTTGTGTATACGGAGATATAACTACGAAAAAAAAAAAAAACAACATGCCTCTTGTGTATGCTACATATAACTGCAATATCAAAAGGAAAAAGACAATTGATATATCATATTTTAGGTAAATTTTATGAAGTTAAGTCCATTAATTAGAAGCATTTTTTCATTCGTAAATGTGTAACAAAGCCCGGCATACATACCGTGTGTACTACAGTATTTTTCTTTTCTTTCAGATTCTCTTTAAAAAGAAAGAAACTTGTGAAACGGTGAGTAATAAATATGAAATGAGACAAATTGTGTCCCTCTGGGCATAGCTTTTTGTGTTCGCGACACTTCTTGTGTCCTTCCTTATGCTTATAGAAGACGATGTCTGTGGCTTATAAAAAGTAGACCTATTTCGAAGACAAACGATAAACCAAATAAATGGTTCACTAGTAATGGACTTAAACTAAATACGGATAAAACCAATATGCTACAATTCCGTTTCAAACCTAGTGAAAAACTAATAGCATAAAATATTAAAATTGTATTTCGACACTCGCATCCAAAATTCCGCAGACCTCTTGGGTAGGCCGTATTAGTGTTAGTATTTTGACTGGAAGGACATGAAAGAACATAATTGAGCACCCACGTGCAATAATGGGGTAAGTATGAATGTATTTCGTAACTACTTACCCCATTATTACACGTGATGCTCAGTTATATACTACCACCACCACCACCACCACCACCACCACCACTACTACAGTGGCGTGTGGATCTTATTGCATTAGGGTAGGTTCTTCATGCATGCTACATAGGTATACAACTTACAATATATCTCGAACACATTGATAATTTGATATTTGATATAATTTTAGTGAGTTCTGACATCAAACCAGAGCAGCAGCCAGGAGGAGGGTAAGAAAGCAGAAACCTTCGGAAACTAATGATAAAATAAATTAGTAATTAAATAAATCATACCTTATTTACTTGAAAGTGACCTCCATTCTGCGTTCCTTTTTAGAAAACTCCTCAATGACATCGCTGTGGAATGTAGGGGATTTTCGGATTTGTTTCAGCTTTTTCTTCTCAATGGACATCAAGGCTAGACTGCTCAATCTTTCTTGACCTTGATTTGATCTTTGAAATGATTTAATCCGCTTAAGGGCAGAAAATGACTTCTCAGCAGATGCAGATGTGCTTGGTATGGTCAAAATCAGTAGAGTCAATTTGTACAATTCGACAAATGCTGTGTGGAGTTGTTTTGATTTTAAATGTGTTACCAGTTCATGAGGGTATTTTCCAAGAAACTCCTCCATTGAATATAGGACTGTCAATTCATTTTTTAGACGGACTATATCAAACATTGCACTGTGCTGTACATTCAGCGCATCCAGGGCGGAATTAGGAACATTTAATTTATAAGACTGAAATTTGGTTGGGTCAAGCAATGAAATAAATTCCAACTGAGGGAGATTTCCAAACCTATCTGTAATATGGTTTGTCACATTGTCTATTATTTCAAAAAAATATTCTCCTGTATTTTATGACATCATTTTCCAGGCATTTTCTTTTTCGCGGCACTTCTTCACATTCGACTTCATTACAAACATCATTCCCTAATGCATCAAATCTATCTCTCTCATGCAGAACAATACGTTTTGTTTCATTAACCTTTTCTACACAGTACAGAATATCCAAATGCTTCGTCTGAAGAATGTTGTACAGAATGTCAGTGTATGCATACAGTAGATCTTTGATAACACATTTAGAAGAAATTTCGTCTCAATCTCTGAAAGGAAAGACAAATATTCACGCGCAAGAGCAACATTCACTTTCCCAATCTGATGAGTTGTCGAGTATATTTTTAAAAAGGTCTAGCTTCAATTCACTATTCTCCTCTACAACATTGACTATTCTGGAACAGAAATTCCATCTTATGGGTGCATTTCTTGGAATTATTCTGTTGGAATATCAGTAAGAGCATGCGTGAGTTTTGTAGACTTGGAGAAGAAGCTACTTAGTCCATTCAATGTTTTAAAAAAGATCCGGCACTCCTTAATACTCATAGCTGACTGAGATAAGACTAGATTTAGGGCATCTGAAACAATGAACAAATAGAGCTCTAGGATAAATGTCTTGAACTTTGGTTTTAAGTCCATTTATTTCTCCAGCCATCACTGCCGCACCGTCGTATGTTTGACCAACTACTCGTATTACGAGAGTAGAATATGTGTCCTTCAGTTATAGTAATAAATGAACTCATGTATACAACTTGTGTGGCTGGACTTGTTTTTACTCATGAAATTTCAGAACTCTCCTAAGGCTGTTGCTGATCACTGGTCAACAGTGATTTTGTTAAATGTACAATTTCCGCTGTTTCTTACGTAATTGCATCTGCTGATTCCAAAAATGAAGTCAGCATTTTTCTACCACCAATCATTTTTTTGTAATTTTAGAAAAAAATTATATACTTTTATTGCTATACACAGTCCTTAAGATGCTAATGGAAAGAAAATATTTAAAATATTTCATTTTATTACTTTAGCATTTCCAGCACGTCCAATCCACCTCTCACCAAATTTCTCATTTAATAGTTCACATGTACGTATTGCAAAATGTGGTGGTGCACCATCCTGCTGATACCACATTTCTCTTCTCGAATTCAAGGGAATGTTTTCCAAGAGGGGAAGTAATTCATGGTGATCTATCAGAATAGATAAAATAGAAAATATTTAAAATATTTCATTTTATTACTTTAACATTAGGGATCATCAGTGTGGTTTTAGGCGTAATAGATCGGCTATTGATCAGATTTTTGTATTCGACAGATATTGGAGAAAAAATTGGAGTATAAGGGTACAGTACATCAGTTATTCATAGATTTCAAAAAGGTATATGACTCGGTTAGGAGAAAAGTATTATATGATATTCTTATTGAATTTGGTATTCCCAAGAAACTAGTTCGATTAATTAAAATGTGTCTCAGTGAAACGTACAGCAGAGTCCGTATAGGCCCGTTTCTATCTGTTGCTTTTGCAATTCACTGCGGACTAAAGCAAGGAGATGCACTTTCACCTTTACTTTTTAACTTCGCTCTAGAATATGCCATTAGGAAAGTTCAGGATAACAGACAGGGTTTGGAATTGAACGGGTTACATCAGCTTCTTGTCTATGCGGATGACGTGAATATGTTAGGAGAAAATCCACAAACGATTAGGGGAAACACGGAAATTTTACTTAAAACAAGTAAAGCGATAGGTTTGGAAGTAAATCCCGAAAAGACAAAGTATATGATTATGTCTCGTGGCCAGAATATTGTACGAAATGGAAATATAAAAACTGGAGATTTATCCTTCGAAAAGGTGGAAAAATTCAAATATCTTGGAGCAACAGTAACAAATATACGAGTAAATGACACTCGGGAGGAAATTAAACGCAGAATAAATATGGGAAATGCGTGTTATTATTCGGTTGAGAAGCTTTTGTCATCTAGTCTGCTGTCAAAAAATCTGAAAGTTAGAGTTCATAAAACAGTTATAGGCTATTACCGGCTGTTCTGTATGGTTGTGAAACTTGGACTCTCACTTTGAGAGAGGAACAGAGATTAAGTGTGTTTGAGAATAAGGTTCTTAGGAAAATATCTGGGGCTAAGAGGGACACCTGACATAAATTAGGAACATTAAATCCAGACGTTTGAGATGGCCAGGGCATGTAGAACGTATGGGCGAATCCAGAAATGTATATAGAGTGTTAGTTGGGAGGTCGGAGGGAAAAAGAGGCCGAGACGTAGATGGGAGGATAATATTAAAATTGATTTGAGGAGATGGAATATGATGATAGAGAGTGGATTAATCTTGCACAGGATAGGGACCGATGGCGGGCTTATGTGAGGGTGGCAATGAACCTTCGGGTTCCTTAAAAGCCAGTAAGTAAGTAAGTAAGTAAGTAAGTAAGTAAGTAAGTAAGTAAGTAAGTAAGTAAGTAAGTAAGTAAGTAAGTAAGTATTACTTTAACAAGTGACATATAACTTTTGATCATTGTTGCCTGTGAAGTCAGAATTAATAAAAAATACATTTTATTTCTCATAAGACTGCGAGAGTTGGTATTAATTTTCAGTTGAGTTGGAACTTACATTCATGAAACAAGTTTCATAACCTGTGTTTTCCTTGTGGTAAAAGTATCTTATAAAGTGAAACATACCTCGAAATACTGTATAAATATCACATAAACAATTTTTGTTACATTTGTGATTAGTTAACTTTGAATTTTATTACACTAGTGTCCACACCTGTGGAGTAACGGTTAGCACGTCTAGCCGCGAAACCAGGTGGCCCGGGTTCGATTCCCGGTCGGGGCAAGTTACCTGGTTGAGGTTTTTTCCGGGGTTTTCCCTCAACCCAATATGGGCAAATGCTGGGTAACTTTCGGTGTTGGACCCCGGACTCATTTCACCGGCATTATCACCTTCATCTCATTCAGACGCTAAATAACCTCGGATGTTGATAAAGCGTCGTAAAATAACCTACTAAAAAATTACACTAGTTAAAAGAGCTTACGAGTGTTCTTTTGATTGCAAAATAGATGAGAACATGAACTGGGCTCCTGAAATCTGTTGTGCTCCAAGTGATTCTATTAATTGATTGGCTAAAAGAATCCCGTCATATTTCTTTTCCAGTTCCAATGATATTCCGGGAACTTAAGGATCATTCAACAGATCGTTACTTTCTAGATCAGAAGATTACAGAATACTTTTCAGCGAGCTGATTCAGAACTATAACGTGATGGGGTGTCATATCTCTCAAAATAACTTCTTGAATTCTCATCTTTTTTTTTCTTTCCTCAAAACCTTCGGATAGTGAGCAACGAACATGGGGAGCGTTTTTATCAGGATTTTTCTGAAATGGAAAGGCGCTACCAGGAAAAATGGAGCCCAAATATTCTATCAGACTACTGCTGGACACTCAAAATAGATGTTTCTTAAGCGAAGTATAGCGAAGTTGCAGTGTCCAGTCGATCAGTCCTAGTGAAATGGAAGAGTACACGAGAGCGGAATATGCAGACTTAATTTTCGAATACGGATGAACCATTGGGAACAGTAGACAAGCTCACAGATTGTTCAGGTACAAGTACCCACGTAGGAGACATCCGGCCTATACCATTTTTCCACGACTGTTCCAAAGGTTATGGGAAGGAGAACGTGGTGCCAAATTACAATTCTATTTCCGCACAATTATTTTTGCTTATAACTTTCGCTCAGTCATTTCCGAACCAGGGTTACTTATCTCAAATTGATACATGTGCCCTTCCCCATCATCCCTGAAAGTTAGTAACACCAGCCCGGAAACCTCCTGTATATAATACGCGTGATTTTTAATACTAACAGTTATGTGCGAAACTAGCCTACTGCAGATTTTCTTTTTGCAATATTGACCGAAAGTGAAAAACAGTATGCTTACTTCCAGCAGGATAACTTCACTGTACATACAGATGCTTTCGTTAGAAGCATTAGAAAAAGTGTTTGATGTTCGCGTAATTAGTCCGGGATGTTGGCCAGCTCGTTCCCCGTATTTAAATATTTGTGATTTTTATCTGTGGGGAAATTTAAAACAGAAAATGTATGCGAACAATCCACACTTTTTTGAAGATCTGGAGATTGAAATCAGGCAAGTGCTGAGTGAAATTACAAATAGAGAGTTGCAGAAGTTTTCAGAAGTTCATCCAAATAGGTGAGTATCATTTTCTACATTACGTTTTGTTAAAAGGTAAGATCAACATAACGTTTTCTTATTAGCTCTTATCAGCGCATAATTTTTTCTGGTATATAGGCCTAAATCACTGCCATTCACCGCCGATTCGTTTTCCTTCCGTGCGTGAGAGCTGTCGCATCTCCCCACTAAACATGCTTACAATGCCGGTAAGTTGTATGACATCATGTGCGTCAGGAGTCACACGACAGCTGAACTGTGGTGCAAGGTGACAGACCAGTAGTGAGTGATTTCATAGTCACAGTGCATGGCGTGCGACTCACAGCAGAAATTCCCAAGAAAATCGAGCCTTTTTGGGAAAGGTACATTACGACCCTTTTCGATGCAAAGTACAGTTAAGTGAAAATAAAAGAAGCCTGCAATACACGAGGTTTCGTTATTTCCAAGAAAGGCATACTTAATAAGAATGGTAAAGCTCGAATGGAATTAATTTGTATCATCTCGTGGTGTGCGGCGACTTATGACAAGGAGTGGATTTCCTTGCTTTCTCCACTCTGGAATTAATCCCATCCGAGCTTTGCCAATCTTATTAGGTGCACACAAGATGCCTTTCTTGGAAATAACGAAACCATGTTTTTTTTCCAGGCTCCTATGATTTTCACGTATCGGAAAGGGTTGTTATGTATCTCTCCCAAAAAGACTCGATTTTCTTGGGCATTGCTACTGTGATACACCGTGCACTCTGATTATGAAATCACTCACTACTGGTCTGTCACCTCTCGCCGCAATTCAGCTGTCGGTGTGATTCCTGACGCACATGACGTCATTCAAATTCGTTATCAGAGATCGGAAACAACCCTGTATATGCCGCGCACTGTACTTCTGCAAACAGATGACATAAAAGTGATATTTTGTTCGTAGTTTTGTTACATACGGTGTCGTTTCGCAACATCCCTATTCACAATATTAAAATAAACTTTTAACACTTGTATCATAAATAACTATTTTCTGCAGCTTCATCATACCTCCTCCAATCATAATGTAAAATAAACTCGTAGAAAGAAAGGCGTATAAAAAGTCAATGACAATAGAGGAAAAGAAAAGAAACTGATGAACGCAAGAGGAGGAAGGAAACGATTATAGAAATAAAAGGAAAGGATTTAAGAAAATGAAAGCGGAAACTTTACTTTTGCTAAGATAGAAAAAGAGAATAATAAGGAGTAAAATAATGACAAAAGAAAGAAAACTTGTACCAAAAAGAGGAAAGTAGAGTAAAAAGAGAGAAAAAAAGAAAGTAAGAATACGCGTATAAGAAAGGCAAGAAAATAAGGAATAGAAAAGGAATTAATAGAAAGGAGAAAAAAAGAACTAAAAATAGACTATATGAAAGTTCAGGAAGGAAATAGAGAATATAACTTTGGTTGGACTGAGTAATGCGGTAGTAGCAAAGAAAGGAAGGAAAGAAGGAAAATACATATGTAAATAAGGGGAACTATCATGAGCTTGTGAAAGGAGTGGTAATATGTTAAACAGTGGAAATAAACTGAACGATATTTCGAAATATTAGTACGATCAATAGAATGGTATAAATTATAAATAGCAGGGACTTAATGAGTAAATGAGTGTGAAGTGAGAAGTGTTAAGGGGATGCGCTATTGAATTTTCTAATTTCTACATTTTAAGAGATAATGTATTGAAATTTTAACAGCATATTATGATCATGATTATGAATTAATCAAGAAAATTTCAATGATCGAAGTCAAGAAATAACTCTTTTAAAAATAAAATTTGAAAATAACATCATTGGAATTTAGCATATGAAGAGTAAAATAAAAAAAAAACCATGACATTTCTTCAAAAACGGTCATTTTTCAGTAGCGCATCCCCTTAACTGAAGTAGAGTTTGGAGAGGTGAGACGAACTGTTAACGTTATAGTTATTTTAAATGAGAGCAGAAGTTAGAAAGGAACGTTAAAGGAGCGCGATCGAAGAAAGAAATAACATATTGGTGATATGATAACTGTGATCAACAGTAAGAAAGAAACTTAAAATTTAGAGTTAAGGTAGTAGCAGTATCAGAAGAAAGATTAGAATACCGGTACCATATTTCCAGAATAGGAAATAATGGGTGTCCAAACGCCTATAGAACCAAGAGATATTACATGTCAAGCATGCTCTGCTAAGGTCAATAACTTTCCATATAAAATAGGAAAAACGACCTTAAAGATTATGCGTTGCGGGTTGCTTACGCCAGGGGTTACTTCATGCGAGGTACGATTGGACATCTATGGGCTAAATTGACAGACAAATGCAAATTGTGAGTTATTGTGTGATCTTGATACAGAAATGTGGAGACACACCATAAAATAAATAAATAAATAAATAAAGCGAGTAAGCGGGTAAATAAAGTTACTCACCGAGTCGGCGCACCATTGGCACCCCGACGTACGGATGCAGTCCCTGCACTTGCGGTGCGTGTAGCACAAGCTCTTCTTGTCAGGGGCCTCCTGCGTCACAGCGGGGCCCAGCAGAGCCGCGAGCATGCACAGCACGCGAATCGTCCGCATGTCTCCTAGCAACTGAGAGCAACTTCCTCGTCGCACCGTCCAACCAAGCTTTCCTTTTCCTGTTCACGTACGATTTGTCGAAATACGAAGAACTCACGTCAGTTCCTGGCTATGAAGTCTTTTGCCACACGTTTACGAGAAACGATAATGAGCTTCACATCTTCGTTACCAAAAACGGGAATCCGGAACTTTATGCAAAAGTGTGGGTGGTTAGACACACTGAAACATCGTGTCACAAATTGTGGTGCTGCGAAAACCATATGGGAAGGAGCAAAAGCTTTACTAGTAAAAGTATGGCCAGATTTGCAACTACATGATTGGTTCCAAACATTATTAGTATTAGATCCACCAACAAAACAAAACGAATTTGTAACTGTATGGCTTGCTTCAGGATTCCTGCACTACCAGTTGACAAAGTCCTTGCACAAAATGGAAGAATTCTTACATATGTTGAAAGAAGAGGGAGCCAAGTTGGAAATGAAGGACGACAAGTCATCCCAAATTTTAAAAGAACTCAAACTATTACAACTGAATAGCTCACTCAGTTTAGTTTAACTCAGGAATCACAAACGTGTTCCCCTTGTTGCATTGTTTTCTAACCATTGCATGCTCGCTCATTGGTAATAACATTAAACCAACAGTGAACATTATTTAGTGTACATTTTACCTCAAATTATATTTAGCATTTAAATGTATGTAAATATGTTATTATTAGTGAAATAAGGGGAATTTTGAGGTAATAGATTAACTTAATTTCAGTTATTCTCAGTTTGAAAAATAATGTAAGTTTATTATTTATTTATTCAACATCACAGTTTCTTGTAATGTAGCTATAATGATAAGCCAGGAATTACTGTATGATTTTTTTTATGTAATTCTAATTTTACAGTTAATAGCATAGAACTTTAATTCTGTTAACTATTGAAACTATATGGTATATGTTGACTCTGAAGATGAATTAGATTGAAAAGTCCAAGCCATGAAGTTAACTGAGGTTATTGACGATAAGTTTCGAAATAATTATACTCTCAGATTGCGTTGGTCATCTAGGATAGCAATGTAGTTTGCTCTTGCAACACGTTTAAGAATGTAAAAAATAATTCTGAACTTGTAGGAATTAAGTTTCACATACTGTGTTGCGTGGTGAAATTTTAAGATCACTTTTTGAAACTGTTTCAGTTTACATAATGTTTGAGATAATGTTGTAAGAAAGATAAGATAATATTGATATTATGTTTAGTGTCAAATTTCTGATCTTTCTAAGACGATTAGATATGTAAAATTGAGTTTGAAGAGAGAACATTGAATTACTGATGTCTCGGGATTCACTTTGGAATGCTGTGTTGAGAATTTTTTACAAGGTATTTAAGATCAAAAATTTATTTTCAGAATGCTTGTTACCATAATGCTTTTTGTAGAATTGTTTTGTGGAATGACATCTTTATTTGGGTTTAAGTTACCTCTGAAATAATTTTATGAAGTCTTTGTTCTGTATCTGTTTTAATAAAAAAAAATGCGGTATCGTATTGTGAAATACGTAACTAAATATAGGTCCCAGTAGTGTCCGAGCAAAAAGTGTCAGGGTATTAATCGGATCCCTATAATTGCGTGACATGTTTATGCTCTCCGTGATTGTTATTGTGAGCATGGTTGGGATGGTAGAATGTTTGGAAATTGAAATACAAGTTCGATATATTTTTCATTTCCGTCTTCATACTCTCCTCTTCGCATTTTAATTTAATAAGGTGCAGCTTTCTCGTTACTATCCATAAACGCTTTCTCATTCCACGAGGCCTATACAGCGTTCCATAATGTCTGACAGGCGACGTAAACATTGCCGGCAGAAGAAGAGAGAAAGATACTTGCTAATCAACCAATGGCAGAGGTCTCATTTCAGGCTTGTCTTGAAGTTTGGCGGAGGTAGAACGCTACAGACCGCCCAACTTCAAGATATACCTCGAATGTGACATCTGTCATTGGTTGATCAGCAAGTACCTTTCTCCCTTCCTTTACGTTCCCTGGCAGACATTGTGGAACGCAGTATAGTCTCGAAAATACAATGAAAATGATAATCGAAACGATTAACGTATCAATATGCCGCTAATGAGTTGTTTGGAATTGTAATGAGTAATAACATTGATGGTAAATAATAATAATAATAATAATCATAATAATGTCACAGTAGATAATTGAATTCGTTAGGAATTTAATATTACAGTTGAACACTTTAGAATTAAGGCTGGTTCACAATAAACCGGAACGGAAACGACAACGAGAACGAGAACGGAAGTAATGTTAAAGTTAATGTATTTAAATGCGAGCATTCACAATTAACTATTGTGAATACTCACATTTAAATACATTAACTTTAACATTACTTCCGTTCTCGTTCTCGTTGTCGCTTCCGTTCCCGGTTTATTGTGAACCAGCCTTTATACTATGTTAAATTAACTGTTTCTGTTTTATACTAACCGCATTTATTAATCAAGCCCATTTGTGTATGAATAATAACATTTTATTAAATTGAAATTAGGTTTGATATTTCGTTAAGCTTTTACGTAGGTATTAAAATACGTTTCACTTGAACATTTTCCAATTCCATCTGATACCGAAATCACAGATCTATAGCAATTATTGTTTAACACAGTTCTCTTGTGATAAAGATATAAATCACTGAAATAATCATCAAAATGCATTATTCATTTATCAATTATTACGTCAATTGTTTTGATGGGATATAGCAGCTAGCATTTTATAGCTCAAGTTAAAGTTAGAGTTTTTGGAAAAAAAGATATAAATGTCCTTTGTATTAAATAAAAGCCGTATTGTGGTCTCTAATTTAGTAATTTAGTTAAATTACACATTATGCTGAAGCACATACTTGGATTTACAAATTTAATGTGAAAGAAGAAGAGAAAACACAATTTACTAGCCCTTAATGCGACTTTCAACTAGTAACACTATATTTTATAGATCAACCCAGATTTTGGCATTTGCCGATCATGTTGCAATGATCAGTAGAACCATGTCAGCAATGGAAGAGAATTTCATTTTATTAGAGGAAGCAGCAGGTAGAATGAGCATGGCAATTAACGAGAATAAGACAGAGTATATGTTTGCCGGTAAAACGAGAACTCCAATACCCGAAAGGATAGTCATTCAGGGATACACCTTTCAGAGTGTAAGCCAGTTTAAGTATCTTGGATCTATTATCTCACAGGATAATAACATCTCCCCAGAAATAAATGCAAGACCGGTAGCAGCGGATAAAAGTTATTCTGGCTGTTAAAACTTCTGAAGTCGAGACTCCTTTCGTGAAGCATCAAAATCAGCTTGTATAACACCTTGATTCGTCCAATATTGACTTATGGTGCAGAAACTTGGACGACGTTAAAATCTGATGAAAATTCTCTTGCATCTTTTGAAAGAAAGATACTTAGACGAATTTATGGCCCAGTTAATGATAGAGGTAACTGGAGGAGATATAATTACGAACTATACGAAATGTTTTCAGGCCATGATATAATTACCATCATAAAATCCTCAAGAATAAGATGGCTGGGACATGTTATGAGGATGGATGGAAAAGAAACACCCAAAAAACTTTTATTGAATGAAGCAGGGGGATACAGAAAACGAGGAAGACCGAGACTTAGATGGTTGGATGAAGTGACAGAAGATTTGGTAAGGATCGGAATTCGGAATTGGAGAAGGAAAGCACAGGAGCGAGAGACATGGAGAAGAATTGTTGAAGATGCCAAGGCTCACCTCGGGCTGTAGGGCAAGTGATGATGATGATGATGATGATGATGATGATAATGCGACTTTCAACAAAGAGCTTTCTATTGCGACTAAGGAGTGTGGATTCAACATTCTGCAGATAGCTATGTTTACGTTACTCTAAAAAAATAAATATCCGCGAGGAATATCGCGCAGTTTCTTCATAAGATGCCTTGTACATTTAGGGACATATATTCATAAAAATATATGGTGAAATCAACGAGTCGAAAAATGAATTTTGTCCAGCTAGATTAAGAAGATTGCAAACTGTGAGCTGTTGTGATGTAGCTAGCGTCTAGAAATCAATGTAATGTATGCGAATTAGGTACCAGCCACTTCCAGTTTTAAAGCTCGCTGTCGCTGAAGATATTCCGCGAGGAGTGTAATCTTCACGCTTATAAGCAATTTGGCAATAGCTACAGTACGCCTGGGCTCACTTTTGCTGACTGTGACCATCTGGATATTACTTTTTCTGGTCGCTGGATTGGAGGAGGAGGTCATAATCCCATGGCCAGCAGCATCACCGACTTGAACCTTGTCGACTATTTTATTTAGGGAATTGGTTGCTGTGGGCCTGCGGTGTGGTTCAAAACACGTTATGAATTTTGGAAAGGATGCAGTAGAATCTCATAAGTCGAGGTTGATGACCGACATTTTGAACATCTTTTGTGAGTTTCAAAAGTAAACAGTAAAAGCAATGTTCAAATGTTAAAAATGTATACGATAATTAATTTATATTCATCCTCAGACCTTTAAGCCCATAACACATTAAGCTGGCTTCACAGACCGTAAGTTGCCTATATCAAAATACTCGGTAGGGAATCCCTTCTTTTATATATAATTTTTGGCACATTTATAATAGTGTTGTGTGATTTAATCGATTCTTTTAATCAATTAATCGATCAATTTCTATTGTAAGATTAATCGCTCAAAATATTTAATCGAATAATCGAGTCGATTAAAATTAATCGGTTGTAGTTGATATTAATTATTATTTTGTTAATACACACTTATACTAAAAATTCCGACAATATTTCTCTCTCGGAAATTGCTTACTTAAAAGCACAATAGTACTGTTATTTCCTAACTGTAAACCAGGTAGTGTAGGGCAAATCTTTGCACAAACACTTCAGAAAGAGATGGAGATATGAAGACAGTGACCTAGTCTACCTCTATTGGAAATTGAAACATAATACGAAACCCTTATTTTTATGGTTTTCCAGAAAACTTCCACCTTTTTATCAGCTCATCTTCCTAGTATATGAAATACATACTTTTCTGGGATTCGTCCTCCTCATCCCTTATAAAATAGCCATGTCTACATTGTGTGCAAGTGAGAGTGTAGGCCTAACTACCTTCTTCTCTTTCTAAAATCTGGTAATTCGATTAGAATAGGGGCCAGTCTTCTGTTTCGACCGCTGTACTTTTGCAGTTTCTGTACTGAGTTTGTATATGAAGGTTGTGTGCTTAGTCTGATAAAGAAAAAAAAAATAGTTTTCTGTAGTTTGTGAAAAGTCATTACGTCATATCATTATGTCATATGAGAATTTGAGAGGTAAACTCGGTGAAACGTTTGGATTTAAATTGAACGATTGTGGAGAAGTGCTTGACAGAAAAAAAGTTTTTTTTTTCGTGTTTAGTGATGCAGGAAACATTGTTACTAAACGTAGAGCGGCACTTAGCCTAATTCGGAGCCATGTGAGTGCACTCACATGTTTAAAATAATGGATGAAGCAGTATTAACTAGGTGAGTCTTCATACATTTTGTTATTTATGTTTGTCTAAAAAATTTCAGAGAAATTGATACAATAAATTATAAGCCTCATAATAAATATGTAAGTAATTAAAATAGTTGTTTTGTAATATAACGATATACTATATATAGATATACAACATTTATTACTTATGCTTCCTACGGGACAAAATTCCGGCACATCCGGCGACGCTGATATAACCTCTGCAGTTGCGAGCGTCGTTAAATAAAACATAACATTAACATTAGGACTACTTATGTTTATCACCGAACACAAGTTAAATTTAACAATGATTGTGTATTATAGTATATTAAAACATTTTTTTCAACTCGATCAAAACTCGATTAATCGATTAAATTCAAATAATTAATCGATTAAATATTTTGATCGATCAACAGCACCAATTTATAGTAGATTCATCCATATTTGTATTGAAGTTGGTAATAATGAAATTTAAAATCTGAAAGTATATTATTATTATTATTATTTTATTATTATTATTATTATTATTATTATTATTATTATTATTATTATTATTATTATTATTATTATTATTATTAGTACCTTAGTGGGAGTAGGAGTAGCAGCAGCAGCAGTAGTAACTACTATCGAAATCTCATTTGAAAACTATAACTTGACATGAGAACAGTAACATTTTTGTGTGTTTTCTCATCTACAACAATTACTCGAACATCTATAGCCTATATACTTCCGTCATGGCCATAATAATGTTCTCAGTATAGAAACTCACTCTGTACAAGGAATTACTAAGTTATTGTGTGGGCGTGAATAGGCTATGCGGATCTCCCGCTCATTTATTTCAAGTAGGTGACCGACTTCTGTTCACAAAAATACGGAAGACTTAGTCACGGCAAGTTTTAGCGACATTTTTTGAGGTATGAAGTCAGAATTCATTGATGGAATTGTTTATATTAAATAATATAAAACTATCTATTTAAGTACAATACAATTGTGAGTCAGATCACAATGTTGACTACAGTAATATTTATTTAGTTTTAACTTATTTGTGTTTGTCAACAGGATGCCACAGAACATTTAAATTTAATTTTTTATCTTGCCATTGAAGCTGAAAATAAAATTTTACACTCATAGTAGGCTACGTGCGTACAGATACATCAAACTTTACAAAATCACAGGAACAGAATTTCTGTATTGATTGATACCTACTAAACTATCGATATTAATGACAACATATATTTAACGATTATTATTAGGTTACATAAAAAATTGACGATCATGATTAATGAAGTAAAATACGGGAGAATTAGGATATCAGTACGAGAGCCAAGAGGATACAAAAAAATGAGCTCAAATACGGGAGTTCCCGGAAAATACGGAAGAGTTCGTCATCCTAATTTCAAGTCCTCTTAAATTCAGGACTCATCGACAGCTCTTGAGAACAGCCCGTGACGTTACCAGCACACATACACGGAAGTCCGATGCAACGAAATGAACCCATAGCTGCCGAAGTGAGTTCGTGCTGAGCCAAAGAGAACAGGTTATTGTGTATGACCATGTATGACGTTATTGTTCACTGAATTTCAATGCAATATTGTGTGTCTACGATAGATGGTGCTGCGTTACTGTTCACAATATCATCTGCGCGGACGTTGATCAATTCAGCGGATAGATGGTGCCAGAATCATAAATTCCTACTAACTTGGTTTGCGAATGACAAATCGTATAGATATAGTTAAAGTCATAGAGTGATAATGTTGGGATGTTATGCATCTAAATTGTTAATTCGTTTAATTAGTTCAGTTGATTATAAAACATTTTGTTTTGACAACTACTGTCATGCTTTAACTGCGGAATTCGTTTTGTTGTATTGATAGTGATGTCGTGTAGATAAGCAGAAGATGGTGGCCCCGCGAATTTTGAATAACGAAATTTTTGCTTTCTGGCAAACCCGCATTTATGTAATGTCAGTGACGATTAATATGTTGTAAGGAATTAATGTTATATGCATATATAACACATACATACATACATACATACATACATACATACATACATACATACATACATACATACATACATACATACATACATACATACATACATACATACGTATGTACACTGTAGTTCAAAGATATCTGACCTAGGATTTTCTGATCGTGTAAGCTAATATTCTAACCACGGGATAAGTCAGAACCAAAGATATAAAAAGTGGACAAACTTTGAAACAGTTCTGATAGCTCTCAATAGGTGACAATATTACTGGGAGCGGTAAAATGTGTTGGGGAAAATGATAATGTAGATTAAGTACAAATTACCTCATAGTTGACTATATCAGTGGTTTCTAGAGCTCTTTACAATCAGCAGAGGGGGATGAAATTTTGAATAGTTTGTCCTTACTTGGTGCTACTGTTCATTCTTTTGACATATTAACAGTCTAGCTTAGGTAAGTGCTAACTGACTACGTCCCGACGAACAGTGCACTTTGTATGGGAGAAAAGACTACAACACACACCAGTGTGATAGCGGTGGCGTTCAGACAATTCCTACTAAACTTCATACACTTTCTGACAAGCAGCGATCTTGCGGGCAGAGTTCCCGGCAGTGCAGCGATCTACTCCGCGGTAGCGGTCGGATGCGGCTTGTCGAGTTTGATCGCTGCCCACGGCACTGTGTAGGTGGATGGATGGATGGATGACTGAGCGATTGACTGAGTGAGTAAGTGAGTGATAAGTAATAGAATTTGTTTGAACTTATAATTTAACTATTAAAACTGAGATTGTATAGGTTGTAATAGCCTATGTGAAAACTGTGATTTCATATTTATTACTTTTCTTGATTTTCTTGAATAATTTTCTATAACTGTCTTCAAATTTAATATTAGGTATTATCTTTGTTTTTCAGTTTCCATTTATACCCGTTTTGTTTCATAATGTATTCAATTGCTTATAATTATGATAATTTCAGTACTTAGGCTACCTCACACCAGAGCGATGGCGGTGGCGGACACGATAGTGATCAGTTGAAGAAAACTTCCGCAAACGTTACATCGATTATTTATTATTCACCTGGAATACATACATACATACACATTGCTTTTCTCCCTTGATAAGAATACCCACCCTTCCCCGCAATATGCTCTTATGAACGATAGGACAATAATTTATTAGAATTATATCACAGCCTATTGGCTAGTCTCCTAAATTGAAACGAGTGATCCTGCTTGTAGTTTTCCGCAATTTTCCTAAGGCCACGGATCTAAATCTCCTCCTCCTCCTCCTCCTCCTCACATAAATTTAGGCATTTTCCAAATTAAAGCCTCTGGAAATCGGAACCTTGGCTTTCGTGTGTCATTTTTGGTACTTTAGGGCATGGATGGGCATTTACTGGTTTACGAACCAGAAGTGGTTCTTGATGTTCCCGCAAAGAACAAGAGATGGCAATTCTGTTCGTAAACTGAATAGCAGTCAGTGTCGGATAGCGACACATTTCCAGCTGGAAAGTCGTCATGGCCATTCAAAGCCTATATATAAACGTAAATTTCATGGTGAATGGAAAGAAGAGTTTTCTGCTTTCCCAAAGGAGGCAATGCCCTTTGCCTTTTATGTTCATGTGCATCAATCAATATCGTTTGTTTTTATAGAGAAAGTAAATTGTGGAATTATTAGAAAAGAAAGAATGGATTAAAGATTTGGCCTTCCTTGTTGATATATCAAAACACTTAAATGATCTCAACAAGAAATTTCAAGCAGTAAATCAAAGTATAGTGAACATGTAGCCTACGATGCAATTAAATCCTCTGCCGTACAGTTGGACCTGTGGAAGAGACAGCTACCAGAGGGCAGCTGTATCATTTTACTGTTTGCAATCCCTCCAAAATACAAATGACTACAATGATTTTAATAAGTGCAGGGACATCATTTTAGTTTTACTTCAATTTTTATTGTACCTTAGTTTTTTTAAATGTAGGCTACTTCACTCCCACCCCTTCTACTAAGAAGTTCAATCGACCTCCACACAGAACCAAAGCCGCATATGTAGTCAAAGTCGCCTTACAGTGATGGTAAACAGTATTGAATTAGTGAGTATAGTACGTTCCAAAAATATGGTCGCGTTTTCCAGTGAAGAAAGAGCTTTCAATATTGAATCATATTTTCACACAGATACTGTACGTCCGTTTCCTTACGTCACATCCTGGTTTCCCTCTATAAAGACTAGTGGTTGGGCTGTCTTAACCGTTTTCTGAAAACATTAATTTCTGTTAGGAATTGGACTTCTACGTAATATTGTACAACTGTTTAAAATAACTTACATAAAAAGGCCTCGTTAAGCAATGAACTGTCACGTGATTTCCCCCCTTTCTACGATCCTGCGACATAACCACTTCGACGGACAGTAGATAGCAATCTGAGTAATTTTATCTTTTCGGATCGGGCAGAAGTGAAGATTGAATTTACAGTATGTAAGTTATTCTTTTATAGAGCAGGTACAGAATTATTTCAATATGAGTTACTGGTACGAAGGACGAAACTGGAAATTGGAATTAGGTACAATAGTCTAAAGTGAGATAATATGCACAAAAGAACTGAAGATTCTATCGAAATGAACGGCCACCATTAAAAAAAAGTGTTAAATATCCTTATTATGATTATTTTTCAATTTAAATTCACTCTCTATATTGTACGCTAATGTGCTGTAGACAGTATAGTACACACTGCACAATGAATACGTCCGCTTGGATAGCTCAGTTCGTGAGTAAAAAGACTTATTGTTAATAGTGTACTGTATTTTGATTAAAGAAAACTTAATGAACATTATCAAACTCAAAATCGTGATATTTCCTAGTTTACGTAAATGGATGAACTACATTTCTTCCTTCCTATACCTAGTAAATTGATCTGTTTGTATTTACGCCAATATCATCAAACACCGGTCGTGGAAGGGGGTAGCAAACAGTGTTTTCTGTTCTGAACTGTTAATCCAAAGGTATAGCCAGGTTAATATTAGAAATATTAGTAAAAATAAAATGATGTCCCTGTATATTCCCTTATTAGAAAATCTGAAGACTGAATTCTTAGAAAAACGATTTGCCGATTTCAAAAACCGAAGAAATGATTGATCTTTTTGTAAATCCTATGCACGTCGAACCTGCAAAGATAAGACTGGATTTACGGATACTTATTAATGTCTGTGCAAAATGATACTTGTTTGAAACATGGTAAACTTGGTGTCGATGTATTTAAACAATTCTCAGTTACTAAACACATGCCATTAAGATTCTTTGCAGCTAAATTTTGGCTATGTTTGCTTCTACATATTTGTGTGAGCAACTGTTTTTACAAAAGCATTATGTCAAGTCAAAGTACAGATTTCGTTTGACGACGAACATCTGTTGGCGCAACTAAAAGTAGCTTGTAGTAAACCTAGATTTGTACGAAATAATTGCAATTACAAAAGAAAGTAATTAAAATGTTGTTTTGTATTATTTGTTTACTGTGGTCGAAACTATATATATACCGTAATCAGTCTGTATCTAAAAAATCAGCAATCCGCCATTGCACTCATTGTCTGTTCATGTCTCCATCGTTGAACTAGGCCTACTTGGCGTTTTATGGTTCTGCGGGTTGCTTATCAAATGGTTCGGCGTTTGCCCATCGCTGTCTAGGGCGATCTTAATCGAGTGTAATTCGCACAGCGCGAGGACTGCGCCCTCCCTCCCTCCTCACTCGCCGCCCAGACTTTGATGATGCTACCTTGTTGCTGTTCTGTCCAGATTTCGATATCCCTCCTCATGTGGTATGTAATAGGTTAAGTCCATTTTCGGCCTTTCTCCTTCCAAAATTCTTTAATCTTCCTCTAAATGGAACGGTGAAAATAGGAGTGAGACAAGGAGCCCACATAGATTCTTCCTCTCAATCTCAATTTCTCTTGGAAATACGCATTTTCTCAACTCAACTCAACTCAGTCATCCATCCATCCATCCATCCATCCATCCATCCATCCATCCACCTACATAGTGCCGTGGGCAGCGATCAAACTCGACAAGCCGCATCTGACCGCTCCGCGGAGTAGATCGCTGCACTGCCGGGACCTCTGCCCGCAAGATCGCTGCTTGTCAGAAAGTGTCTATGAAGTTCAGTGGGAATTGTCTGAACCCCATCGCTGTCACACTAGTGTGTAGTAGTCTTTTCCCATACAAAGTGTACTGTTCGTCGGGACGAAGTCAGTCAGCACTTACCTAAGCTAGACTGTTAATATGTCAGAAGAATGAATAGTAGCTTCAAATAAAGACAAACTGCGATGATAAATCTGTTAACTACTGTACTTCTCTTCTTCTCACCAAATCTCTTTCATTTCTATTACTCTTATTCCTCGTCAATTTTTTTCTTCATTCTTCCCATACTTCTTCCACTTCCTCCCTCATCTCCTCATATTCTCCCATTCTCGTGTTCTGCTTCCGCTCTTTCCTCCTTTTTCCCTTTTCCTCATTATTGTCTCTTTCTTATCTACCTTCTCTCTTCTTTCTCTTCTTCATTTCTTATTTGTTTCTTCTGTCTCTTTACTTTTCATCCTTCCTCTTCATTTAATTCTTTCCATTCTCCTCTTATCTTCTAACTCTCATTACCCCCAACTTCTCTCCTTTCTCTTATCCCTATTCTGTTATCTTATATGTCTCGTCAATCGCCTCTTCTTTCTCTCTCATCACTCTCTTATCTTCTTTTCCGCCTCATTATTCTTTTCTCTTTTATCAACCATCCTCTCCCGTTTTTCCTCTTATTACCTTCCTTTCCCCTATTTTATTATCACCATTTTCTCTTCTCTTCTCTTCTCTTCTCTTCTCTTCTCTTCTCTTCTCTTCTCTTCTCTTCTCTTCTCTTCTCTTCTCTTCTCTTCTCTTCTCTTCTCTTCTCTTCTCTTCTCTTCTCTTCTCTTCTCTTCTCTTCTCTTCTCTTCTCTTCTCTTCTCTTCTCTTCTCTTCTCTTCTCTTCTCTTCTCATCACCCTTTTCTTTTCTATCATCTTCTTCTCCTCATCTTTTCCTATTATCACTTTTCTTGTCTGTCCTTTGTCTCATCGCCTTCTCTTCTTCTTACCACCCTGTCCTCCTATTCTTCGTCTCATCACCTTCCTTCTTTTTTATCAGTCTCATCTTTCTTTCTCCCTAATCACTCTCCTTGTTTGTTCTTCGTTTCGTCATATTATATTTTTCTTATCAGCCTCTCCTCGTCTTCTTAGTCTCATCATCTTCCCTTCTTTCTCTCTAATGACTCTCTTCTCGTTATTCTTTATTATCACTCTCGTCGTGCGTTCTTCATTTCGTCACCTTCTCTTATTCCTATCAGCCTCTCCTCGTCTTCTTAGTCTCATCATCTTCTGTTCTTTTTATCAGTCTCTTCTTTCTTTCTCTCTAATTACTCTCTTCTCCTCGTCTTTTCCTATTATCACTCTCCTCATCTGTCCTTTATCTCATCGTCTTCTCTTCTTCTTACCAAGCTGGCCTCCTCTCCTTCTCTTGTTTTTGTTAGTCTCATCTTCTTTCTTTCTCTCTAATCACTCTCTTCTCCTCGTTTTTCTCTCTTATCACCCTCCTCCTCTATTTTTCTTCTCCTCACCTTGTTTTCTTATCACCTTTCCCTCTTTTTCTTTATTTCTTCCCCTCTTGTTTTCCTCTAATTCCCCTCATCTTCTCATCTGTCTCTTTTTTACCCTCCTAATTTTTATCACCTTCTCCTACTATTCTTCCTCTAATCACTCATTTCTATTTTTCTATATTCTCCTTTTCTCTTATTTCTCTCTAATTACCCTACTCTCTTCGTCTGTTCTTTTTATCACTATCTTTCCATTCTCGTTATCCCCTTACCTTCTTTCTATAACGCACCTCTCCTTTTATTTCTCTTTAGTCACACTCCTCTCGTCTTTCCCTCTTCTCAACCTCCTGGATTGTTCTTCCTAACCAATTTCTCTTCGTTATATCTCTCTCTTCTGCTTTTTGTCTCGTCATCTTCTTTTCATCTTTCTATCAATCTCCTACAGTCTCTCTTACTACTGTTTTCTTATGTTTCTGATTACTCTTCTTTCGTTCAACTCATTCTCTTCCTCCTTGCTGTCTCTCCTCTCTCTTCATTTTCCCTTATAATCCTATCTTTTTTTCGTCTCGTCCTTCCTATCTATTCTCTTCCACTTTGTTTCTTTGTTGCTTCCTCCTTGTCTTACTTTCCTTTTCTGCGTCTTGTCGCTTCTCCTTTGCTCATGTTCGTATCATCTTCTGCTTCTATGATTTCTCTTCATTTTGTTTTTTTCATCTCTCCCCCCCTTTTTTATTTCTCAAACTTCTTCTTCCCTTCGTAATGGAGGTAAATTCCTTAGGTACATGAGGTCAGACACTTCCACAGTGATCCATAGCAAAGATAGACATTTGTGAATATCTACGATAATAATAATAATAATAATAATAATAATAATAATAATAATAATAATAATAATACCTACAGAATTTAGACATAAGTACTCGTCTCGAATTATGTGCAAAATCTGGTTGGTGGTATTCATGCCAACGCAACGTTACGTTGGATTTTATTTTATTAGTTTGTAGTTTTAAGTTTGAGGATAATTATTAGTCTATTGTTTTCTCTCCAAGAAAGTAAAACGTTAAGATTTTTCTAGCTAAGAAATGGTTTGTACTCCATCCAGTAACACGGTGAAGCCCCAGTAGCAGCTCATCGACGATGTAAACGATAGACAGCGAGCGTGTGATGTCAGACGGGATGCTTGTTCTCAATCAACAGTTACGGGCGTCGCTACAGATTTGTCGTCGTCTGTACTCTTCATTGTCACAATCCAATATATTTTACTTTTTATTATTTTAATTCCGCGGGGCTTGGAGCGAGGAAATGGCGTCAATTTGTGTTATCAACTCCCGCCATCTTGAAACCCCTCTTCACTTCTAACCCCCGCCATTTAAAAAACCCTTATTTTAATTTACTATTCGCAGTTCATGAATAATGCAGATCGCTTTAAAACAGGCCAAACCCTTGTATGCTGCAGCGGCGTAAGTGACGGCCCTCATCACAGTAAGAGCGTCTATTAAGAGTAAATCAATGTCTGTTCAGCGTTTGTTCTATCCTTCTTTCTGAACTAATCATTCACCGAAATGAAGTACTGATCTCTCCAAGTGCAGCCTCTTCTAAGAAACAATATTCATAAATTAACTTATGTGCTTTGCGTAGCAGTCGCTTACATCGCTCTTGCACGCTATGGGCTGCTGCGTGGATCAGTGCTGATATGGCTTATGATATCTCTCAGACTTTTCTTGTAGTCATTTTATATTTCTTTTCGTCTTATTATTTTCGTGTTAGCTACTTGGAAATGCATGAAACTGACGCCTTCTTGTCGCGTAGTTCACACTTTGCTGTATGCAGTGCGTCGTTAAATTTGTCAACATTGTCGCGTTTGGAGTAACATTTTCCACTTTCAATTTTTCTTAGAATCTATGAAATTCTACTATTTATTGGAAGATTAAACTTTCTTTTAGATTCTCCCGTTTCGTCCACCTTTACAAAATAAAAAAAAGGAACAAACATATAAATACAAAATACAAATAGAATAAAATAATACACGTAAAAACAGACAATACATTAATTTTAATGAATCTGAGGGCCGAATGAATAGTCTTCGTGTTCGCATTTCTGAAGTATTATCAATTGAAGGGGTGAGAATGATATAGTCCTTAGTCACACAGACTAAATTTTATAGGAGGGCATATTAAAGGTTTAGAGTCCCATGCTATTAGGTGCGGCATCATAATTTCTTCGGCATATACTTACGTCATTTGTTGAGTAGCTTCCTCATATGTATAACAAATGAACTCGTACACAAAAAAATTTTTTGTTAAAAGTGTGGCTTTTGACTATCTCATTCTCATCCCTTCAATTAAAACATGAGAAATAAATTATAAACTAAAATAAAATAAGATAAGAGTTACAGTGATATATCGCATATAATGTTTTATTAGAAACATTCTTCGTTAGAGAATTGCTACGAGGACAAAGTATACTCTAACTCTATAAAAGAAAATTAATGTTACACATTATAAGCCTTGTCGAAAATTAATAAGAACATGACAAATATTTGTACAAATGTACAAAAACAGATATAGGCTATAGAAATTTACAGCTGGAAGTTATAACAATAATTTCTTAGAAGAGCTATGGATTCTTTAGGAGCTAACAACATAATAGATTTTAATTTGTGGATTTTTAGATTATGCGTTTGCCAAAATAATTTTACAAAATGAGGATTAATTTCTCTGGCTCCTATCATAAGGCCTATTCCTTCGATTTCTGTAAGTTTATATTTTTCTAAATAATATGGAATGGTGGGCTCGTAAATACTTTCCTTTTCTTTGTCAATATCATCAGGTTGACCGCTATAACTCTCGAAGCGAACAGTTGGGTCGATCATTAAGGCAATATCAGACTTTACATACTTTTGTACGTCAATTAAATAAAACAGTTTATGAAAAAAAGGAACTAAATAAATAAGGAATGTGTATATATTACTTATTTATTTCTTCCTGTAACCATTACAGGTTGCTATTGACAAAGAGTACCATGATACAATAAATGTAGAGTAAATGCCTTGAGGCTTAATGAAACATATTTTTGTTGTAATCGTGAAGAATAACAAACTGAAATAGATTGAAACACATAATAATATACGAAGTAACGTCAAGGAGATGTGAATTAAAGTCATGGTCCATATGTACGATGTCTGAAAATAGCTATTGATCCTTTGAATAATGCAATTGTTAGATCTTTTAATATCTTTATGCAGACCAAAAGACTTTCAGAAGTGGACTAGGAACCGGGGTATGGTCCCACGGGCTCCTATCATTAGTCCCGTAATGACGATAGATTCCAGATGGAATTTGTCCTTGAATATAGGATATTGAAGCCAGCTATAGGGATATTTCGTCGTTTTCTTTGATCTCAAATACACAGACTCCTAATACATACATACCAAATATGAACAAAAGAGTATTAGTGTCATCGTGTAATAGTAGCAGAATAATAGTAAGAATAGGCCTACTGCTAAAATACTGACTTTTCTGTCAATATACGTAATAACTGGAGCCTGGATGTTTAGGCATTTATTTTGGTTAAAATAGGCAGGCATACAGGCATTAAAAATAGTAAAAATAGGTAGTGAAATAGACATTTATTATTCATGGAAACAGATAAAATTAGACAAATACTTAATAAACTATCCCATACGGTACTCACTTCCCTTGGTTACATGTCACAACAAGATGCTTTTTTAAGTTGTCAACTGTCATAGTGAGCAGCCTGTCAGAGAGAACGTTTTTCATGGTCGAAAAAGATCTTTCTACTTCTACTAAAGTGACTGCAGCAAAATTAAAACAACTTATTTCAGAAGGACTGTCTCTACTTTCTTTCAGAGATCGGGAAAAACCGATTGTATATTGTCTCAAAAAGAGGGGTGTGAGAAGGGATTAGAGACTTCAAAGTACGCGTGATTGAAGGTTCATATATATTCCTTTTTTCCTCATGTATTTCTTCTGGCTGATGTTCATGCGATTCGAATCTCACAGTAGGGTTTATGATGTAATCTTCAAGAGAAGGAGGTTTAAATGCAATCACGTCGATTCTTCGATTACTGCCCTCACTGGATATGCCGTGTACTTCTTCATATACTGAATAACCTTTGTTCCTTAAGGCAGTTGCTATTATAGATCTTACTGTATGATGCCGCGTATTTCGTAGAAGTACACCGTGTAGACAGGCCCCAAGGACATGGGCAAGGGTTTCAAACTCTCTGTTGCAACGTCGACAGAGGTTATTGCCTGAAGACTTGCCAGGTACACTACGTACATACAGCCGACACGTTCGCAGTCATCTTGATCGCTTCCCTCCACTCACTACAGGAAAGACCTTTGTGATTCCGATACACTTATTGGCCGGTGTATATTGTTGGTATAAGAGCACGTCTTTCCCTTTATGTATTTTAGGCTCCAATTCTCAAACGCTTTTTCTTTTAATACTTGCCATACCTTTCGCGTATCTACAGTGCCGTATTTGTCTAAAATATTTGCTGATTTGGTGATACTGAGTGCTGTTAAACTAGATGTAATTTCTTGGGATAATTGCTTTGTAGCATGTAGGAAGGAATTATTGGATTTAAGCAATATCTTACATGCATTTATATGCTGTAAGTATAATTTCATGCTGAACAAAATAAATTCCTTGAATTTTGTATCTGTATACAACATATCTGTAGGAAGGTCATTAGGCAGTTGCAATATTTCTTTCAGCACACCCCTTATCATATCTGCATCCGCTATGAATTTATTAGACATTTTTTGGAGGCACTGTCTGAAATGAATATATTAGACTAGGACAGATTGAGGTGTTAATAATATTGTATTTTTGATCCGCTTGTAACTGTGGTGAAGAAATAAGCAGTTCTACATTTATTCTTAGTTTAGTCAATGTTGAAAGAGGATCAAAATTAATTTCGTCATAAAAGCTGACCCCTAGATAGCGAATGAAGTCACCTCTTTGCTACTACATTTCCAGACGAGATGTGGAAATTTTCTTCAATCAGTTGACCCTTTTTAATGCATATGTCTTTACACTTGTAAATGTTACTTAATATCTAGTCCGATTTTATGAAATTGTTGAACTGTGTGATTGAAGAGTGTTAAAGCGGATTTTTTATCTTTACCAATGATAATAATATCAATCTGCGAAGCCCATTACAGTTAATTGATCTTCAGATGGACTTAAGTTAAATCGATACTGAGTATTCATGCCGTGTTCACTTAGTTCGTTCAAAATATGGTTAATAGATAGACTGAAAAGAGTAGGTGACAAAGCAGAACCTTGTAACACACCTCTGACTATGGTGATGGGTTTTGTTTTACCATTGTTAGATTTAATCGTTGTGATATTGCCTGTCTGTAAGCTGAAGACCAGATTTATGAATTTAGTTGGAGTAGGTAATGCGTTTAAAGCATTTCTTAAATGGTTATGACCTATTTTATTAAAAGCTTTCTTTATATCAATGAAAATAACGGCCAGATCATTTGCATTTGTTTTAGCTTCACGTAGCATAGAATCTGAATTGCAGTGTTGATATGAGTACCAGAGGAGTTGGTGGAACTTCCTTGGTTGGGGTTAAAACTCGCGAATTCGCGGATACGTCAGTCAAGTACACGTTCAATTACTCTTCTGATCACTGAACATATTGTGATAGGCCTCCAGGTTGCTAAATCCATTGTATTACCACCTTTATGGATTAATATGGTTCGGGCTTGTTTATATTTGTAAGTTTGTAAAACTATTCCGAAATTAGAGAATGCAAATGTAATACTGGCTAATTAATTTATACAAATATAGGCCTACATTTATTTAATTAAATTGAACACATTAACGCATTTTTTATTTCTTTATTATATTTCAGTACTAGGTTATATGTTAAAAGTTTTGGATGTAGTTTCGTTACGAAATTATACAACCAAGGGCCAAAATTAATGCTGTGCTTTAAATCAGCAGATGTAAAAATTTAGGTTCTGATAATGTTGAATTATTGTTTCGTCTTCTACTATTATCATATGCCTGTAATATGTACTTATTTAGATTTGTTATAAAAAGCGTATATTTATAGATTTGTTAAATCTTAAATACATTAATTCCGAATAATTTAATTTAGCTGGAAAATCAAACGTTTCTTTAAACAAATTTTAATTACTCATTTTATTTTGTATAGCCCTATATCTAATTAATTTCACTTTTCGTTCCGAATTTAGCGAATTCAGGACTGCTGAGCAAGTTAAAAGGGAACTGCGTCTTGCCCTCTGAATGTTAAATGGATTCAGTTGCGATATTGAAAACATTTGTTACACGTGAGCGAATGAATAAAGCAAAAAGTTAAGAAGATCTGATTTTCGTGAGAGCTTGGTTATAGAATATTAAGATTGTATAATTTGTTCGATTTCAATTGCAGATTTTTGTAAATAAATATCAATTTTAGAAGTAATTAGAATGTATATGTTTTTGTTTTATGTAAATTTGTGTTACATTTATTACATAGGCCTTCATCTATTTAAACTGTACCATTTGCAGACTAAAGCCATGCCAAATATGTTACTTTTAGAACTCAAAATAATGTCTTTTGTGTAATATAGGCGACGACATTTCATGTTCTTATTTAGGTGCATATTAAAATCATTTCATTTAGGTAGTCTTTACCCTTTGAATAATAGTTCAATAAAATTAAGTCTAAGCTGTGGTATCATTCGCAATATGATAAAGTAATTGTAATGTTACGAAACACGTAAAACGTTTAATGAGAAAGTATGTGTAAACGTCGTGACGCTTTTTTTTTCACATAGAACTTATAGTACGTCTTTCTTCTCAATAGGTATGGGGAGGTACTCGTAACTTGGGAATTGACAGTCACATAAAATGCAACCATCTTCTGACACTAGCTTACCGCTCGAAAATGAAAATACAGTGATATTTCATAGACCGTTAGATAGAGGAAGGAACGTCATGAACGGCCGCTGCCAGTTGAACCTGAGCGAGCTGACAACATCGCAAAAAGTCTCACAATTGATTTGTTATTGAGTTGCTTCCCGTTGCGTTAGATGCGACCACATTTGAACCACGTCATAGCGTTGAAGTCAGTATCTCATTCATAAGATCATAACTAAAGAGCCGCTCTATTGGACGCCTAGTGCGCTGGCAGGAAATCCTGAATTTAGACCGAGATAGGACGCCCAGTGGTGGATTTTAGACTTAAAAATTAAAAAAATTCCCCAGAAATACGACGAAAATTATTATCATGGCCGATGAGGTGCACTTAAGGAGCAAGCCGAGGCCTCTGGGATTCGAAAGCTTCAGCAACGTGCCCGGGAGAAGTCGGCGCGTGAAACTGCAAAATCGACTCTTTGTCATAGGTAGGGACTGTACTTTGTCCCAGGAGGCTACAAGATTAAGTATTACTGGAGTTGTTAAGTAGACGACACACCTGCATGTAGCAAGCGCACTTGACTGACGGATCACGCGACTCTTGATTCGTAATGTGGGGTAGAACAAAACATGGCCCACTTTAACAATTACACTAATATTTACAATTTAAATTATTTACACTATGTACACTAAAACACGTTATTTTTACTATTTTACATTATAATAAAAAATATAGGTCTACATTGATCAAACATTATTTAGACTATTAATCTTATATACAGTGTTGTGTATTGTAATGCAAGGTATTTTATTTCACAATATTATGTCATACTAATTTTAAAATTGTGTACAATAGTGTAAATAATGTTCGATCAATGTAAGCCTTCACTTCATTCTTTATGATAGTGTAATAGTGAAAATAACACATTTTAGTGTGCGTAGTGTAAAGGGCTGTCAGACATTAATTCCTTTCAAAAGCCAATTGTCGGAGAGACTGCTCTTGGTCTGTAGAATTTGATCTTTCTTCAAATATTACATTTGCAGAATATTTATTTTTAATATATCAATTTTTCTTTACTATGTAATCCATTCTTTCGATCCAAATTGTCTTATTTAATACTACATTTTAATTGTTTAACTCTTATAATTACAGGCAACTAAACACATCTACATTTTGCTTTTTATTATTATTATTATTATTATTATTATTACATTGTTTTCTGTATTTATGTTATTTATATTTGCTATGTATTTTTATACTGGTTAAGTGGAAGAGTAGCCCTTTTAGCCGTAACTCTGCCAGTACCAGTAAAAATAAATCAAATAAATTAAAAAAATTATTTAAATTGTAGAAAAGGTCATCGTAGTATCAATTTTTATCTTATCACTAGAATGCATTTTCGACAGTCTTCGAGGTCTAGTTTTGAATCATGAATAGAACGTCAACTGTAGTGCAAACAAGATGGAGGTGTTCCCTGATAGTGTCTGTGCCAGGCGCAAGGTATGACGTCACGCGAATATAGTCTTTGAATAACTAATCTTATCTCCGTAAGCCCTGGGATAGAATACGGTTCATAGTCTTTGCATTAGTTAGTAGAGTGCCGTGATTTGTCGCCCAATAAATGATGATTGCATACACGAAAAATGAAGTATCGATTTTATAGAAATAGGGCGTTTAGTTGTAAGATACAAAAGTTGATCCCACGTTACGACAAGTGTCTCAATTCTGATGGTGGCTATGTTGAAAAATAGCTGAAACATTGCTGTACCTGTTGCCAATAAATGTTTTCCTGAAAGTGTGTGTTCTTAAAAAAAAAAAAATAGGGAAACTTACTTTCTGGATGCGCCTCGTAGTTCACACATTGTTGAACAAGTTTAAACGTACTGAGACTGTCGTGATGGAGCTCGCACACTGACGTTCATCAACCACCGATGACAGCGCTGAAGCCATCAGCTTGTCCATTGAACGTAGTCCAAAATCAGTGCGGCGTTTGCCATGGGAATTCGCTTTCCATGGTGCATACGTTGTTACTTTTCACGCTGAAGAAGAAGCCGTACCATCTGGAGGCTCTGCACCACCTACTTGACGAGGACTTGACTCCTATGTGTGGGATTTATCAAAGAATGCGTGTTCACCCGACCCATTACCACACTGGTGGAGCTCCGAAACACCATTACAGAAGCTGCTGCCGCCATAACACTGGCAATGCACCAATGTCTTTCGCGCCACTGCCGACAGTTTGGAGATGTATCGTAATGTGAATGGTGCACATATTGAAAATAATGTAACTGTCATACAGGGTGTCCGTAAAGTCCCATTACATTTTCAAGAAATCGCTAACGTATCATATTTCTTTCATAGGTATTGGATAGACATACAACATTCTAACAACTGAAGAGCGGATAACAGCTATCGCTGTACGTTTCAGTGGTAAGACATACACAGAAGTCAGAAACACATGCCAAAGAAAGTGTAGCTAACCGGCCCGAACAAGAGGTAATCTCCAGATTCTCATTAACAAAGTCATGCGCACGAGATCTGTAGTGGATGAGGCGCACACGACAAGGCCGTCTTAACAGCATTATAGGTCCCCGAGCAAATCAATGCACTCACAGGAGTAAAAACGTAAATTATGTATAAAATAAACTTATGTTTATTAGTAACTCCAATAAAATCAGTGTTTTGACATTAAAAATAATCACAAAGGTTTGGAGTATACAACATGAGCCTTGAACTTGAAAGACAAAAATTTCAACAAAAATTGCACTTGGTTGATAAATTGTACTGACTGAGATAACACAGACGCACATTATGAAATTTCAATGAATTATTTATTATTGATCAAAGATTTGCGAAATTTCTTTAGAGAGAATTCCTTTATAATTGACTTCAAGTCAGCGATTGTCTTCAGGATGTCAGATATGCCAACTCAACGCTGCAAGTCGTAATTTTTCTCCTTCTACCGAGCTAGCAGGAGATTTGAATGTTGAGGCTGGTGACAGAAAAATTAGTGTTAAACCTTTAATATTTGTAAAGACCCATTTTAAGGATTTGTCTTATGCTGAATTCCATGCCCTAATATCTAAAGAGAAGAAACTTCTTGACTAGGTGCATAAATCTGAGAAATACTTGAATATATCTTAAAATATTATCTTCACTCTTGTTTACAGTATCTATTATCAAGTTGTATTTTAATAATAATAATAATAATAATAATAATAATAATAATAATAATAATAATAATAATAATAATAATACTTACTTACAAATGGCTTTTAAGAAACCCGAAGGTTCATTGCCGCCCTCACATAAGCCCGCCATCGGTCCCTATCCTGTGCAAGATTAATCCAGTCTCTATCATCATATCCCACCTCCCTCAATAATAATAATAATAATAATAATAATAATAATAATAATAATAATAATAATAATAATAATTTGACGGATTTCTAATGGGCATTAGGATGTATTTTTATAATTTGATTATAATTTGATTGTGAGGTATGTTATGGATTTATTAAAAAATTTGTAATTTTTATTGTGTCCTTTTTTTTAACAAAATGTACCAGGTTTTTAAGTAAAAAAATTACATCATGGAAACCCTAGGCTACTATTTCTCTACTGCAAGTAAGTTTTCGTCTGTTTAAGCTTTTTTTTTTTTTTTTAAGTTTTGAGAAACGTGTTCACAAATGCAAATCTAGCTGCTGTGTTGGCAACAAATGAGTAAAGGGATGGTTATTTTCCTTTCGGAAGTAATATTTTAAATACATTTAAAGCTGATAAACGATTGTATTTTGTTTTCAAATGTGTCAGTATCCTCTTCTTCTGAATCATGCATTGCTTAACAAGCCAAAAGGGTCAACATTGAACAAACGCCTGGTGGAACACGTGAATAATCGTGTAATTGTTGCCAATATTTGCTACATTCTCTGGATATATTCCCTTGAGTTGCAACTTGTACTATTTGCCAAATTAAAAAAGAAAATTAAGAATAATAACAAAAATTTCTGTTCTGGGAATATTTAAAAAAATCATCTGGGAATATTCCCAACTAAATTTCTTCCCGTTAGCAATATTTCTTCATCTCAACACTGGTTACGATCTCTGAGAGCCTGCACAGCACGAATAGTTAATGATAACATTCTCTTCAGTGACGAAGCCACGTTTCACATTGTGGACGTGTGAACTGACACAATTGTCGCATATAGGCAAATGAACATCCCAATAACGCCATGAGTGGGAAAGAGATACACCCAAGGTAAATGTTTGGCTCGGCATTATGAAACAAAATGTTTACTGCCTGTACACATTTGCGGAGAAAATAATCACTTCAGACAAGTACACGTTACACTGTTCCTAGAACCACAGTTACGGGATATTGGTATCACTGAGACAGTGCGCTGTAATGGTTTTCCAACAAGATGGAGCACCGCCTCACTTCGCATTGACTGTCCGTGACTACCTCAACTACAGTTTTCCAAATAGGCTCCAGTTATGTCAATAGATGTGCAAATATCTTTTTCTATGATGAAACCTATTTTATCCGACAGAAGGCAGAGTTTGACATCAGCAAATCTAAAAATGTACCTTGTAATATGAAACCAATAACAAATTATAATGCATGAATATCATATAAATTAGATGATAAAATATAGTAGATTCTAGCCAACGGCGTAGCTTAGTCAGCTAAAGCACTTGCCTGTCGATCAGGAGTTACGCTCGGGCGAGGTTTCGATTCTCACTTGGACTGATTGCTTGGTTGTGTTTTTTCCGAGGTTTTCCCTAATCGTAAGACAAATGTCAGGCAATCTATAGCGAATCTTTGGCCTCATATCATCAAATATCGACTTGCTATCATCAATACTATCGTCCCTAAATAATTTCTTAGTTTTAGAATGTAGACTTTTGACGGCCGACGTCATTAGGATTGGTATTTTCCGGGCTAGAGAGCCGTGGCCTTTCGGTAATACAACCAAACGTTTCAATACATTTCAAGAGTGACGTCATCATCAGTCGTAATGTAGAAGTTGCTTGTAGCTGCAAGTCCCAGCTGTTCCGGGTTCTTCAAGTCTTCAATTCGTGGCCGTGTTAAAAATTTAAGGAATATAACTGTTCAGAGCAATAGTGGGCCAAGCGCCATATACTAAAGACGGAGAAAACAAGGGTTAAAATTAAATGCTTGCCATAACTTAATGAAACATATAGCAAGTAATATAAAGTGTGCAAATTAAAACTAAATTACATGTCAATCTTCATTAAAATATGACATTCACTTAACTTTAATCCTTGCTTTCTCCTTTTTTTAATAAATGGCGCTTAGCCCACTATGATTCTGAACCTTCATATATCGAAACAAAACCGGAATGAATCCGAACATTACAATTAAAAGGCATAGTACAGCCCGTAATGTACCGAACGCGAATCTTCGTTTTGAGGCCCAAATCATTACCACTAACTAATGACCAGTGATATGTTCAATCTTCTCTTTCACATATTGCATAACATTCGATTATTTGAGACTTTATAGAAATCAGTAATGAGTAGTAAATTGTTAAATTCTCCTAAATAATCGTCTTTAGCAATATACAGGGGAGTCAGGAGGAAAGATACATGGTTTGAGGGGTGATAATACTGGTGATTCTGAACAAAAAAGTTTATATGAATATGTATCCTGTTCTTAACGGTTTCGGAGAAAACTAATCGAATGGAATGGAAAGAATGAATCAAGATCGATTCCCAAGAGTATTATTGAATTATTATTCCAAGGGCAGACGAGATCAAGGACGTCCATGAAAACGATGGAGAGATCAATTTTAATTAACATTGAATAATATTTTAGTATTTTAAGCTGTAAATTTAAATATTTTATAAAAAATCAACACAATTATAATATATCACTTTAATATTTCACCTAAGTACAATACTTGAAGCCGGAACAGGCCAAAGGCCTAAGCCATGCTGTTGATGATGATGATGATGATGATGATGTCTAATCGAAACCATGAGGAAAGGGACAAGTGTGGTGCGGTGTCATTGATGACAAACTCATCGGGCCAGTTGTTATAAATAATAGTCTTAACAGAGTACAGTATCTTGATTTCCTTCAAAACGTGTTACCAGAATACTCGGAGGATATTCCTTTGGCAACATGACCTCGTATGTACTTTTAGCACAATGGAGCTCCTGTACATTTCGTACGGCCAGTAATCCAGTACTTCAATGAAACGTATCTGGGAGTTGGATCGGTCGCGGTGAAGTCTTTTCTTGGCCACTGAGGTCACCCGACCTTACTCTATTGGATTACTGTTGGGTTGGCTTAAGAGCGAAGTCTACAAGCGAAACGTGGAAACAAGGGAGGAACTTCTCGCTCGCATTTTACATGCTTGTGCTGAAGTAAAGGAATATTCGAATCAGCTCGGATCAGCAGCTGTTTACAAGAACTACAAAGTGCATTGAAGTTGGCGGTGGACTTTTTGGACATGTTCTGTAAAGAAAAGTACACAATAAAACAGAACACAAGGAACAATGTTTTAATTTACCATCACCTGCACTTTTCCCGTTCCTCATTGTTTCCATTAATTATCTGTGAAACCGTTAAGAACAGGACATATGTTCATATGAACGTTTTTGCTCTGAATCATCAAAATTATCACCCCTCAAACCATGTAGCCTACTTTTCCTCCTGACTCACCCTGTATTTAATCAAAACGTTTCAGTGTTTCCCATCTCGATCTGACAGTTTATGTTGAACTCTCTTCTGCGAATTGAATTGATATATCGCTGCCATGTCTTGCATAAACAGTAGTGATTAGCGAGGCCAGTATACTAAAAACAAACTACACTATGGCCTGTGTTTATCTGCGATGTGTCTCAAGAATGTTTACAAAGGTGAGTAATTCGTGGAAGAATATAGTCGATAGCGAGTGTATATACTATAATCTGCATCAATAATTGAATATGCACTTCAAGGTCAATGCATAGTTGCCGCTTCGATTCAGTCATAAGATGTTTACGGAAGAGAATTTCCAGGGACTGATGCTACACCCCTGAATGAAAACATTGACCTATATATTTTTTTACTACAAAAGTGACACCTGCAAAAAATAGATTAATCCCCAGTACAATACAACCGTCCTTGAAGAAATGTACCCGTTATGAAAACATTGATCCCTAATGTTTAATACTGTATAATATATCTGCATAAAATAGTTTAATACAACCGTTCTTCAAAATATGAGAAATATGCACATTATGGAAACGTTGGCTCAGACATGTTTAATATAGCTTCCACAAAATAGATTAACCCCCAGTACAATACAGTCATTCTTTAAAAATCAGAAATATATGTTTTCGAGATATTCGTCCATATAATATGTTAAATACTCGTATAATATGACTGCGCAAAATAGATTAATCTCAATAAATTATAGCCGTTCTTTGAATAAATGAGAAATATACTCAATACGAAAACATTGGCTCATACATGTTAAATATATAGTGCATAAATGTTATCTTTCCACGTTCGCGGACGTAAAACGGAAACGGCAGAGCACAGCGCAGCTGTCCATATGCGAGCGTGGAAAAAGAAAATGTATTCACTATAGGCCTAATATGCCTGCACGAAATATATTCATTCCCAGTGAAATACAACGGCGCAACATGTCCTTATCGAAGTCCTTGAGATCTGTCACATGACGATGTCGTTTGACTGCTTTCCTAGAAGAAAAAAATTTCACGAGATGTTCTGTAGATTTTAGCTCTTTCTCGAAACCTTGTTTACATTTCGTTTGGAAATTCCACACATATTTGAAGTCAGATCTTGAGATTATCTAAAATCGATGGTGGCAATTTTTTCGGGATGTTCCGCAAGATCTTTAAGAAAGTTATAACAGTGTAAACAATCTTTTTGCTGTGACTTCACAAATTTTATTTTGTCCCATTCGTTCGCGTTTTTTAACTGGTGTACTGTAGATAGTAGATGATCTAGCCTCACCCTCTATAATGCCAAAATGAGCAATAAACGAAATTAGCAAAATAAAAATGAAAAATAATAAAACATTGCAATAGACACGAATTTAAAAAGCAATGACACTGCACAATTAACACGCTGCTTTCAATACGGCTATCGGTAAAGACTGATGTTTTCCTTTTACGCATATAGCACCACCATTTGACACTGCGTGACCTATGCTGATTCAAGATGTGCGTGGACTGAGGTAAAGATGACACATTCATTCGCAACATCGCATGAAGTTTTAAGGTTCGCGGAGCGGAGGGGCAAGGCATTGGTTTTGACCTTCAGATGCATTTTCTACTGAAGCGGAGTATAGCTGCAGTATCAAAGAGTTGTCCTCGTTAACCTCTAGAGAGGGACGATAGTTAATTAGATTCCAGTTATGTTGTCTCTTCAAGTTAATCTTCCGACTTGCAATTGTCTGGACTCTGCAGCTGCTAGGCCTACATCAGTCGCCATACCTATGAATCACGTATCGGTCTGAGATGGCGATTTCTCGGAGCTGTGATTTTGAAACTATAGTCACAGAGGAACCAGTGACAAACCTATCACAGCGACAAACTTACAAGTCTGCAAATCACACCCCATCTAGTTAAAATATGAAGAGGTGAGAATGGAGGAGAGTGAATATTTTCATAACAAGGTGGAACAAATATGACAGGCCGCTTTCTGCAGAGCGAAATTCGGCGTATATCGATCTTCGCAATACTTAACAAACTTGAACTGAACATAGCGCCTGTAATGCACGACGCTAATGTCTTTTGCAAGTTTCTGATTGCCTTTTTTTTGACTACCTATTTTAAGTATTATAAATGTCTAAACATCCGGGCTCTGATAATAATAATAATAATAATAATAATAATAATAATAATAATAATAATAAATGTAATACATTAGCTTGTCTTGAAATTTGAATTTTTCCTAAGATTCCTTTCAATTCTGTGTTTGATAGTTGTAAAATATTCTTTTGCATAAAACTCTGCACTGTACTCAGATTCTTCAACCCTTCACGCAGGCGGGCGTCGTTTGCGTGCCACTCAGACCTCTGGCTCTGATCGACAGAGGATCTATTGCGGACGGAGATATAACGACGCTCGGGCTTAAAAAGTATCTTACCCCGCAAGCTATATCGTTTTAATCCCATGTTCTCTATAACGTAGAGGGGTGAAAGGGTAAGAGGAGGAGGGTGAATGTCTGCCGCTTGGCTGCACTTCACCCCAGAACAAATATCCGGGATATTGACGGCCGCCACATCATTAATATGCATAAATTGACACAGCGCTGCGCCGACGAGCAGCTATTGAATTTTAATGTATTTACTCCTTCAGATTCGGAAGTCACCTGCCTGCTCTTAGCGCGCTCTTCCTGTTTATTGCATTGTCCGACGCGTAGCCACTCAACAGATTCCACATCGCTTTATTCATAATCTCCTTTTTCTTCTTATAGTCTCTCGCTCTCTTTCTCCTCTCCCTTCCTCTCCCTCCCTCTATCTCTACATATCCCCGACACTTCCTCGTTCTCTTGTCTCTCCTTCTTTCTCTTGATTCATCTCTTATTCTCCTCTTCTACATATCTCCGACTCTTACATATTTCCTCGTTTTCTTGTCCCTTCTCCTTTCTCTTGATTCATCTCTTATTCCCCTCTTTTTCCATTCCACCCTTTCTTATCTTGTCTACCGTTACTCTCCTTCTCTCTTTCATTCCCTGTATCTCTTGCTTTTTCTATTTAATCTTTCTCCTATTTTAATTTTACCAGAAATTGTTCAAATACTAATCCTTACTTATGTCCTAAAATGTTTATCTCTGAGCAGGCATTTTAATGGACCAAAATTACGAGGGTTTAGTGTGAAGCTAACATAACTATAAAAATTGACAATTTTAGGTTTTTACTTAAACCGATAACAAATTCGTTCTTCTACAAAAATCAAAACTCAGTTTCAAACAGTCTTGCATATAATAAAATTCGTAACTACAGAACATGATGGTATACTGGGTGTTCATTTCAAAGTGTGTCATGACGTCACTGTTGTGAGTCAGCGATTTGAAGCGACTTTCAGCTAATATGTCAGAGAAGTTGCCTATTAATCAAGGCGTTCAATCTGAACTTGAGAACGTGTACGGTATAACTTGAACATCGTAGCAACAGATGGCGGTCTGTAAAGTCTGTGTGCTACCATAACCTCTTTCGAACTGTGTTTTGCGCGGAAAAGTCGTATGCAGGATATTTGTTATCATCGGTTGCGTACGGCAACATTCCACAATACAAATCAAATGCTCCGTGTGCATGTTGACCGTCGAACTTAATGTTAACAAATACGTAAGTAATCCCGACAGTAAGAAAAAACTCATCTCAGTACGTGTTTCCAAACAGTTCACATTCCTGCCACTACAGGTGTTACCGTACGTATCGGTAAGTACTCTTCAGAATGAACGCCGTACTTGCTAGGCAACTTCTCTGGCACATAGGTGATACACCTCTGCGGAAGTGTAGGAAGATTGAATTCTCTAGGCCAGACCTGCATAAGGTTTGTGCTCTCCGAGCCGGCTCATAGCTCAAGAGCGGAATGCAGATATTAGCTGCGCTCTGTATAAGTGTGGACTGGAAGGAGGGGTGGATCTCGTACAAAATAAACACAAAAGGAAGTACTATTACGAATGCTTATGAAATGAATTCCCGTTCAGTGTTTGCAAAACTATCTTGGACTATTATTAATTAATAAAGAAATATTTATTTTACAGAAGTAATATAAATTCTGTAACTACTTAAATGTACAATATCATTTTGTTATATTTTTATTTATCAGTACATCAAAACGAGGTTTTATGCTGTTGGCAGCTGAAAGGAACAGTAGCCTACTGATCATAATGAAACATCAGTTACAGATGTTCGATGTCTGCCTTTATTAAAGGTGGTTATAGAAAACAGTTGCTCACAAATATAAATGTTGAGCCAAACATAGCAATCATTTTCACAGCCAGCCTGTGTATTCGTGGATATTATTGCTAATGTTTAGTCTTGTAAAACTCAACCAGACTAGAAGTATTATTCAAACGATCTTTAGCCCTTAGGTCACATTGAAGATCAATAAGTTCGAGCTGTAAATCGTTAAATGTTAAATGTTACGTTCCGTCTTTTAGATTCCTCCATACCGTACTGTAGCAGCAGGCAAACAACGTGAAACAGTTACTGAGAATAGGCCTACACACTGCACTCCACTAGATAATTGAGTGGTCGTTTCCCTCTCCTCTACCTACAGCAAGTCTATGCCATTCTGACGTATCTTCCTCTCCGTTTCGGCGAGCCGTAAATACCGCTCTCCCGCTCCGAAGGATCGCGCGCGCTCATTGAGCGCTGTTTGTGCAGGCCTGCTCAAGGCTCAACGACTAGCCACATGACGGCATACGCGAGCCATGACACACTTTGAACTGAACACGCAGTGAAATAAGCATATTGCCTATTAAGAATTTTGTTGCGAATAAAATTTTGATTGTGGTTACTTAGTTTCAGATTAAGCTGTCGACATATTATACCATAGATTATCTTTGCTCTAAATTACAAAAATTGATATATACATAATATGTAGCTGTAATAATATTATTACCAGCTACAATTTTATGCATATCGCCGCTGCGCCTCCAAAATCCGCTGTGTGCATTTAAACAGATTTTTCAGAAGAAAGAAAAAACATTATCACTTTTAATTCCCTTGATTTTTAAAGTTCCTTTGGATATAATTTCGTAATTTTTCATGTAATGATTGAAATTATGCCGAAAGTAGCTTTGAAAATCAAGGGAATTAAAAGTGATAATGTTTTTTTTTATTTCTCCTGAGGAATCTGTTTAAATACTTATAGCGGATTTTGGAGGCGCAGCGACGATGTAGTGTAATGCGTTATATTTATTTAGCTTTTTAAAATTCGTTTATATTACTACACTTTATCAACAGTGATGGTTATCTAGCGTCTGAGTGAGATGAAGGTGATAATGCCAGGGAAATGAATCCAGGATCCGAGGCCGAAAGTTACCCAGCATTTGCTGTTAATGAGTTGAGGAAAAACCCCGGAAAATACTTCAATCCATTACCTTGTCCCAACCAGGATTTGAACCAGGGCTTAGTTCGTTTCACGGTCAGACATGCTAACCGTACTCCATCCCAGCCGGTTATTCAGTATAGTTAATATTTGCATTTAATTTGCAAGAAAACCGTCCTTATCAGTTTCTCTAATGATAATAGTAAAAATCAGAATCGTATGGATAGTACTTACCGAGCAAAACAGTGTCAACATTTAGGAGAAAAGTGTTTATTTGGGACTGAAATAGTATTGGGATTTTGGTTTGTACTTTACCCAAGGAATAAGCTGTTAAAATGTACAGAATTATATGTATTACTTCCCCGCTGTAATTATCAGATGTAAGATTAAGGGGAGACGCTTGAAATGTATCACATACTGCGTGACAAATGTTCCGATGACGAAAATATAATTCTCCAATGATCTCACATTTAAAATCTCTGCATGAAGAGAGAAGAAAAGTGGCTGGGAACTCGGTTGCACTCATCACACTGAAAAGGTACCATCAAACTAGACAACATGTTTTTATAACTAATCACGTGCGAAACTCTTGAATTCACTAAGGATGTCCAACGTGCTGTGCATTCTTGCCTTCAGTAAGTTAAAATGAAATTGCTTGAAATATTAAATTTGAACTCCTAGAAAAATGTCAAAAATATATCGATAGAGTACTGATTTAATGAAAATGTTCTTGTGGAGCATACTGTTTGATCGTGACATTACATTATTCCTCTATATTCTTTAGCTCCTTGTTTATGATTTTACATATAGGCCTGATCACTAGGATTTATGTTCTTATTTAATGGATATTTTGTGTTTCCCGATTTTAAAGGATGTAATTAATTATTTCTTGTATTCTTCACGTGACATAATTAGGAACATTAAATCCAGACGTTTGAGATAAGCAGAGCTCGTAGCAAATCTGGGCGAATCCAGAAATGCATATAGAGTGTTAGTTGAGAATCCGGAGGGAAAGAGACCTTTGGGCAGGCGGAGACGTAGTTGGGAGGATAATATTAAAATGGATTTGAGGGAGGTGTAATGTGATTGTAATTAAAATAGATCTGAGGGAGGTGGGATATGATTGCAGAGACTGGATTAATCTTGCTCAGGATAGGGACCGACGATGGCGGGCCTATGTGAGGGCGGCAATGAACCTCCGGGTTCCTTAAAAGCTATTTGTAATTATTATTATTATTATTATTATTATTATTATTATTATTATTATTATTATTATTATTATTATTATTATTATTATTATTCTATAGCTAATAATTATAGGATCAATATTTGTATCCTTGTGTCGTGTTGTGCTCTTCTCTGTTGATCCCACGCTATGACAAATGTCTCAATTCCAGCGGGGAATATGTTGAAAAATAGCGCAAGAATTGCTGTATCTGTTCCAATAAATCTTTCCATGAAATTGTGTTTTTTTCTATAAAAGGCCCCAGGGAAAATCAGTTTCTGGACGGCCTCGTAATTGCGGTCGAATGGCCAAAATTTGTATAAGCATTTCTGTTGACATTATTAACATGGTGGAAGAAAAAATAACTTTTTTATCTACCCCCATAAGAATGTTTGCTTGTTAGCTGTAAGAAAGTAAGGCGCACTGTGTATGCTCTGATTCTTGTATAGTCTAAAAAGTGTAATTTGTGTACGTGCAAGAGTAATTGACTTCGTTATATTTGTTTCATTACACAGATTGTTATACCGTTATCATCTGGAAAGTGATGGAGACTAAAGTATTTTATGGCCAACTTGACAGACTCGGGTGCATAAGGTAAGCAACATTAGCTTGTCCTCATAAACCTTTTGCCTCTATATATTTATACCTTGAAAAATATTTGTCTCAGTTTATCATGAAACTTTAAATATCTTTGGTACTGCGTCTCGCTTTTAGACAAAATTTTCATATCTCATGCTCATAAGAAAAATAAGCTTTTAGTTGCACCATTCAATATTATTAGTACCGAGTGAGTTGGCTCAGATGGTAATGTTTGAGACTCCCATTCTGGAGGTCCCGGGTTCTAATCCGACAAATCTGACTGGGGTTTCTCATGGTTACCCTCATTCACAAAAGGCAAATTTCGAATTGGAAATTTGCATACCATGATTCATCACAGCTTCAATCACCAATATCATAAACATTAATCAAAATCAAAATCAGTAAGATGAACACAAGCTATCTACACCACACGATAGAAACAGGAATTCAATAGTAGTAAAAACTGCCTAGTGGTATATCCACAGATCCTAAACATGCGATGTGACCACAGATGTTAGAGCGTGTATAAATAAAACTCAAGGAAAAAATATTATTCGTGTATAGTTGATTTATATTTCTCTAGCAGAAATTTAACACATATGTATTTCAGACTTTAATCCGCGAGAAAAGGCTCATTTTCAAAACATGTTTTCTTTTGCCATGGATAGCACACGTTTATTTCACTGTCTTTGCACTGAAATTCGAAAATTTTCAATTCGTTTAGGGATTACACTTATATGAGAAATAAACTATATAATTTAATTATCTATTGATCATGCAGTATATTTACATCCACACTCTTAAGATGTGAATTTCTCACTTCGACAGAAAAAAATGTATTTATTTAACACAGTTCGTAAGTAAACGTAATCATATTCCATGAGTATATGACAATTTATTCGAACGAAATTCATTATGCAACACTTTTATCAAAGACGTACTTCCATTAGCAATTGCTGTAAGAATATGACATTAATGAGAATCGCTAACTTTAGATAAATGATGGAGAAATAGTGACCTGCAGACAGTTTGTGTTTCTCATGATGTTTTATATGGAATATAACTACTTATTAAAGATTATTACTGTTCGTTGTCTCTAACGGAAATGAGTGCCAAAGAGTTTTCTTGAGGGTAAAGGCCGCAAACACTTAGAACTGACATCTCTAAACTTGCTGATACTAATCCGAGTTTATTCAAAGTCTTATGGTCCCGCTTTGGGCTTTCATACCTTATCAGAGCTTTACTTTTTTCAGAATTGAAGACAACGGGTTAAATTGTTTCAAAACATACACGATATACGATAAAGCATAGTAATTCCAGACTTTTCCAACTAGGTAGCAAGAATGATTGAATGATCACCAGCTCCAATTTCCGGATAGTATGAATTTCAGTTTTAGTATTTTTATATATAAAATTACATCATTTCATGAAATTATAACGCGAGAGTTTTAATGTCTAACTCTTACAGTATTAGTAGAGATACAAATACGTATCCTTCTACAACACACTTGAAAATCTTGATTTATTATTTATTTGTGCTTATATTCGCTACGGTGCAGTTAATGTAAGTATCTGAGCTTGTGTTTAATTAATTCATATGCAACATTTGCACATAAAATATTTGTTCTCGTATTCGACTTATACAACTAGTAATAGAAGGTTTGCTCTGATATTGGCTACTTTTTACGGAGTCATAAAATGCCTAGACATAGAAAATTTGTCACAGCCATGTAATACTTTCAATGTAAAACATTTTATTTTAATATTCCTTATTATAAGGACACTTTTCAACAGGTAGAATTAGATGTAAAATAATCGTATGTCTTCATATCTTCGTCACTGAAGTGACAGTTCTCAACATTTAGTATTAAATGTAAAATATATATTTATGTCTTCACAGCGAGTGACATTTCTCAACGTCTAGGATTAAATGCAAACTATTTATTCATGCCCTCATCACGTGTAACATTTCTCAACATGTAGGAATAAATATAAATTTTTGCTCATATCTTCATCACGAACATTTCTCAACATGGAATAAATGTAAAATATTTGATCATATTTTCATCACGAGTAATATTTCTCAACATGTAGGAATAAATGTAAAATATTTGCTCATATCTTCATCACGAACATTTCTCAACATGGAATAAATGTAAAATATTTGATCATATCTTCATCACGAGTAACATTTCTCGACATGTAGGAATAAATGTAAAATATTTGCTCATATCTTCATCACGAGTAATATTTCTCGACATGTAGGAATAAATGTAAAATATTTATTCATATCTTCATCACGAGTAACATTTCTCGACATGTAGGAATAAATGTAAAATATTTATTTATATCTTCATCACGAGTAACGTTTCTCGACATGTAGGAATAAATGTAAAATGTTTATTCATATCTTCATCACGAGTAACATTTTTCAACATGTAGGAATAAATGTAAAATATTTATTCATATCTTCATCACGAGTAACATTTTTCTGAACATGTAGGAATAAATGTAAAGTATTTGCTCATATCTTCATCATGAGTAACATTTCTCAACATGTAGGAATAAATGTAAAATATTTGCTGATATCTTCATCACAAGCGACATTTTTCAACACGTAGGAATAAATGTAAAGTATTTGCTCATATCTTCATCACGAGTAACATTTCTCAACATGTAGGAATAAATGTAAAATATTTGCTGATATCTTCATCACGAGCGACGTTTTTCAACATGTAGGAATAAATGTAAAGTATTTGCTCATATCTTCATCACGAGTAACATTTCTCAACATGTAGGAATAAATGTAAAATATTTATTCATGTCTTCATTACGAGTAACATTTCTCAACATGTAGGAATAAATGTAAAATATTTATTCATGTCTTCATTACGAGTAACATTTCTCAACATGTAGAAATAAATGTACAATATTTATTCATGTCTTCATTACGAGTAACATTTCTCAACATGTAGGAATAGATGTAAAATATTTATTCATGTCTTCATTACGAGTAACATTTCTCAACATGTAGGAATAAATGTAAAATATTTATTCATGTCTTCATTACGAGTAACATTTTTCAACATGTAGGAATAAATGTAAAGTATTTGCTCATATCCTCATCATGAGTAACATTTCTCAACATGTAGGAATAAATGTAAAGTATTTGCTCATATCTTCATCACGAGCGACATTTTTCAACATGTAGGAATAAATGTAAAGTATTTGCTTATATCTTCATCACGAGTAACATTTCTCAACATGTAGGAATAAATGTAAAGTATTTGCTCATATCTTCATCACGAGCGACATTTTTCAACATGTAGGAATAAATGTAAAGTATTTGCTCATATCTTCATCACGAGTAACATTTCTCAACATGTAGGAATAAATGTAAAGTGTTTGCTCATATCTTCATCATGAGTAACATTTCTCAACAAGTAGGAATAAATGTAAAATATCTATTCATGTCTTCATTACGAGTAACATTTTTCAACATGTAGGAATAAATGTAAAGTATTTGCACATATCTTCATCATGAGTAACATTTCTCAACATGTAGGAATAGATGTAAAATATTTATTCATGTCTTCATTATGAGTAACATTTCTCAACATGTAGGAATAAATGTAAAGTATTTGCTCATATCATCCTCACGAGTAACATTTCTCAACATGTAGGAATAAATGTAAAATATTTATTCATGTCTTCATTACGAGTAACATTTCTCAACATGTAGGAATAAATGTAAAATATTTATTCATGTCTTCATTACGAGTAACATTTCTCATCATGTAGGAATAGATGTAAAATATTTATTCATGTCTTCATTACGAGTAACATTTCTCAACATGTAGGAATAAATGTAAAATATTTATTCATGTCTTCATTACGAGTAACATTTTTCAACATGTAGGAATAAATGTAAAGTATTTGCTCATATCTTCATCATGAGTAACATTTCTCAACATGTAGGAATAGATGTAAAATATTTATTCATGTCTTCATTACGAGTAACATTTCTCAACATGTAGGAATAAATGTAAAATATTTGCTCATATCTTCATCACGAGCGACATTTTTCAACATGTAGGAATAAATGTAAAATATTTGCTCATATCTTCATCATGAGTAACATTTCTCAACATGTAGGAATAAATGTAAAATATTTGCTCATATCTTCATCACGTGTAACATTTCACAACATGTAGGAATAAATTTAAAATATTTATTTATGTCTTATCATTGGTGTAAAATTTTTCTAAATTTTTCTAGAATTAAATACAAATTATTTATTCATTGTATTGAAATTTCTCAACGTCTAGGATTAAATGTAAAATATATATTCATGTCTTCATTATTAAAGTTACATTTCTTAACATATAGAAATAGATCTAAAATATTTAGGCCTAGTTATGCCTTTCTCTCTGGTGTGACATTTCTCCAAATGTATAATTATTTGTAAAATATTAATTCTTGTTTTTCTTCTCAACATATAGAATTAGACGTAAAATATTTATTAATGTATTTATCACTGAACTGTGTATACTCCGTTTTGAAGAGATATGTTATTGTGCTTCTTAGTAAAGTTATACTTTTTGAATTGCAATATTCGGTTAAAACATTTGTTCATATAGTTAAAATGCAGACTTAGGGGAACTAAGTACTTCTTTTGGTAACCGTCACTGAAATCGTTCTTCTTCAGATGTGGAATTGGATATGAAGTATTTGTTCTAGCATCCGTCAAAGAAGTGTTACTTCTAGATATTCAGAATTTGTTATGAAAATGTTGCTATTTGAATTATTTGCTCGTATGTTTCGTCACTGAATGTCACTCCTCGACATCAGAATCTTGTGTAGAGAATTTGCTCTTGTTACGGACTGTACCACGAGATGTTAATGAGACCCATCTTGAGATAAGATGCTGGCACCTATATTATTGCCTTGTAAGGCATTTCCAGGCGATTAGCGATCTGCAACCTGTGGCCCTCAAGACTGTAAAGACACAACATGATAAATGACAGGAAGTTGTCTGGTGGAGTGTTTCAAGATAAAACTTGAGTGAAGGTAGTCACGTCTGAAGCGAGAAATAAAGCTAATCACATCTCCATACGCCGCCAGCATCACGTGACCAATTGGCTGGCGTGAAGGAGGGGCAGCGACACTTAGGTGTTTGTGCCCTTCATGCACGAATCTTGACATCCCCGGTCTAGACTTCTCTGCGATACGGCGCAGTCTGAGAAGTTGCCGGTACATCACGGCGCACCTGAGAAGGAAACAACTTACTTTTTATGTAGACTACTCTATGATTACACCAGATTGTATTAGTGTTGTAATGGAAACTCATTTGTTAAAAATTGTTGCAGTTTTGCTTTTTCCATAGTGTTACGTAATAACTATTATAATACATTATGGGCTGTGAGTTTATTCGTGATATACTAGGAATTTTTGATAGGGTGCGAGAATTGTATCTGCGTCGATATCGTCTCTATGCTGCTGGAGGTCGCCAGTTCCACCAATTTCTGTAAAAACTATGCATTTTAATTAATTTTTTCTTTCATTATGTCTTTGTCTATAGAATACAGTATTAGTGTATTGCATCTTAAGTTTCCTCCCTTTAAGATGTAACTTCCGCTGACGTTTAATTGCAGAAGATGGAAGTCAGTGGCGTACATATCCTTTGGAATTTTTTTTTTTGTTTAGTTAACTGTCTGAAGACAGGTCTGAAACTCACAAGTGATACCAACAAGGTACCACTTATGAGGAAACTAGGCCAGGAGATAATGGTGTAGGGTTGGCAGTTTCTTTTCCCCTTTGGAGGTTTTATGGCACGGAAATTTTAATTCACATACCATGGGTTTTCTATCTTAAGTTGCTTGTCTAGGGACCCCAATATACTCAGTGATACTATTTCAATGTTGTTCATCGACACCCTCTATATTAAAAGTTTAGGAGATAGCAGACACTCTTGTCTCAATTTCCGCTTTCTGTTTCCCATAAATTTTGAGATTTTTGTGGAAATATACGTCTTTAGCATCCAACTAATCGATAAAGTGGTCTTTAATATGCCGTCTGTTCGTGAACAGCGATTTCTCATAAATTAGTGGTTGAATTTTTTTCATATTCAGTACCTACAGTCGATTTACTAGGGAATGATATACAGTATACATGGAGTTTGAAAAGGAAAAGTAAATATTTTACGAAATGGTAATATGAAATATTCCCAGTAAAAAACTTCATACAAACATACGATCAATTTTTAATGCGCGTGGAGATAGAGTTGTTTGTATGTTACACAATTATAAGAAATCTTACAAAATGTGCGAAGGAGAGATAAATTACTTATTGACTGACCGATTGACTCCCACGGTATGAGGTCAGAACGGTATGAGACAACTCAGGATATTAATTCAACAGCGGACAAATATCCATGGCCCAGGCGGCATCGGAACTCACAATCGTAGCCTACTCACATTGCCAGAACTGTGTACCTAAACAGCGGAGACTAGCACGATCTCCGTTATTATACAGTATGTATATGTTCATTATTTCCGAAAGGACTTACCCATAAATAATGTTGAATATGAACAAAATCCGTCCAGTAGTTTTGGAGAAATCATTGTAGACAGACAGATGTCATGTCGAAAACCGAATGTTGGAACAAAAAACGTGTTTCTGTAAATATTTGCAGCATCACAATATTTTATTTATAGGTCTACATAAGTTTGTTGTGGCAACATATAACAAATATGGTGGCGAATAACGATAGCGGTTTGTCCAATAAATTGGTATTTTTAAAAATATATAAAAATAGCTAAGATGTTTTGTTTAATATGCCAATTCTTTATTTGGATATAGTATTCCAGATCGCGAACGGCATATGAACGCGAAAAATAATTTTAAATCAATAACCTGCAACATTACATGTTCGAGTAGGGTTAATCGAACACGTTTGCGGAGTGATACTTGCATATTTGTTCATGTTAAGAGCGGGTTTTATGTTGTATGGACTAAGTTATAATACTTTTTTCTTGTTGTCTGCCCAATATCTTCGTTTTCATACCGTACAGTAATATACTTTTTTGTACACCAGTATTATAAACAGTTTTTATCTACTTTCGTTGCAAAAGTAGGCCATTATTTGACACTTTTGTATTGCAAAAGTTTGTCTTTATTGTTAAATAAAATGGAAAACACGTTGCTATGTTATTTATGTTATGAAGCATTTTATAATAAACTAGCCGTACCCATGCGCTCCCCTGCACCTGTTAGAAATAAATATAAAGTAATTACATAATTAAAATAGGACGTTTGATCCAGGGAACATTCGTGTTTGACAGAAGGATAAATCGTTTAATATGTTACTTAATTTAAACTGTATTTAAATAATTAAAGTGCCATCATTTTGGTCCAGAGAGCACTCAGAAGTTATTGTAATAACATTATAGCATTATGTCCATCTAAAGAAACTACACTTTCCAATGGTGAAATAATAATTAATTATACAAATCGGTTAATTTGGCTTTCGATATTACTTCATACAAACATAGAAACATTCTGTGTAGGCTATGTTTCACAGCTTTCGATTGTTGTCTAAAGCCCCTTATAGACGTAGTTAGTTGTTTTCATTTCATTACACTGCCTTAGATGGCATTGTATTTGAATTTTAAAACTCATTTATCTCATTAAATGTCAGTCCTATCAAACTTTTGCAAGGAATAAAACTTATCGGAAATCATTTTTAAAGAAACTTTTGTTATGTAACATATTTCACAAAAATCAATAATGAGCGAGATATTCGATTTATTTAATTCAGGCCCCCTTATAACCCCACTTTTAAACAATGTATTTTGAATGCCATATAACCTAAAATCTAAGTTACAGCGAACTTAATTTATATTCAAATTTTCATATAAATCGGTTCAGCCATTATCGCGTGAAAAGGTAACAAACATCCAGACATACAGACAGACAGACATAGAAACAAAAATTTCAAAAAAGCGATTTTCGGTTTCAGGGTGGTTAATTATATATGTTAGGACCAATTATTTTTGGAAAATCGAAAATTACCAGAAAAATTTCGGCTACAGATTTATTATTAGTATAGATTATTACCATAGCAACAATACAGCTGACGTCATGAATCATAAAGAATAAAATTCTTCACTGCTATAACAGATTTAATACGCCTAATTGAATTTATAGATTTATTTTCTTCTAATTTTCGGCAAATAGCAAACAACGTAGATAAAGTATTGTATACAACTCTTACAAAAGTAGGTTCATTAACTCGTGGGTCTTATCCCTCCGGTCGTAACCTAACTTGACCCACTCGGTAATAAAGCTCCACATCTGTACGTCGTTATATAATATAGGCCTTACTATTATTGCTCAAAATCACTCATAAAAGGACATAAGATTATAATGGCACGTGTGGAATAAAATTTCCATAGCAACGATTACGTCATTAACTATTAATATAACAATACTACGATATAATGCCAGTATTAATTAAAAGGAAGGATTTATAAACAATACATATTTTATTAATCAATAGTGCAATACTACTTCTGAATAACATCTATTATCACGCAGTACATCTCACTTGATGATATGTGTATATATCTGAAGTCTGATTATTGTAATATTGTCAGTGATGTATGCAATGGAGGGGAAAAGGAACTAGCCACCTTACCCCATTATTATCCTGGTTTAGTTGCCTCATGAGGGATGCCTTACTGGTGTCACCTATGAGGTTCAAACCTGTCTTCGAACAGAGGACTAAACAACAACTAAAATTAAACGTAAAATACAAATGTAAAATTTAATCAACCGGCCTGTTTGGGTAGATAGGCTGTATTAAAATAAAACTACCCACCTAATGAAATGTAAAATTTAATCAACTGACCTGTTCGCACAGAAATACCAGAAACATTGTTTCTGAAATATCTTCCGTTCTCTTGCTTTATAACCTTCTAATAAATTTCTCGTGCTCTCTTTCATAGCTTTCACGAGATTTTTTCGGAATTAAATCCAATTCTGCTTTATAAGTTCTTCTGAAATATCTCCTGGTAAATTTATTTCCATATTTAGCAACAGTGCCAATAAATTCAGCAATCCAAACAATGACGTCATGAGTGTATTGCAGGCTTTCGTTTCTGATTAGAAGTTTGCTACCCATTTCATCTTTATTTTATTGTTTTATAATGCTATTGTACAAAATATAGCGTAAGAAATTAGATTATAATGTTACGCAGTCACTGATTCGTAAAAAGTAGGGAACGAGGTTTTCTCGTTTCAAAAACATTAACTCGTATGAAAAAGTACACTGTGTTTCGTTAATGAATTAATTTCATAATATAACTTGCTATTGTAATAAATATTTATAAATAAATAATATTTTTGTTTTGTTAAAACGTTTCCAACCTATAACACCGAATTTTGCGTTCCAACTATTTTTCTTCCTTCACTTAATCTTCTTTCTATGTATTTCGGATGGCTCCAGGAAGAGAAAAGGAATGAGAGATGCAATTGGACTGCTACGGTCAATCGGCGAAAGATACCTAGAGAAGAATAAAGAAGTGTATAGTATTTGTGGATTTAGAAAAGGCTTTTGACAGAGTGGATTGGAATAAACTGATGAGGATTCTAAAGAAAATTGGCGTGGATTGGAATGAGAGAAGATTATTCAGTAATCTTCATATGAAACAACGAGTGAAAGTCAGGATAGGAGAAGAAATGTCAGAAGGAAGTGAAATTGGGAGAAGAATACGTGAAGGATATCTTTTATCACCTACCCTGTTCAACACATACTTGGATGATTTAGCAAAGAACTGTTTTCAGAGCATGGGAGGAGTGATAGTAGGAGGAAGAAGAATAAATGCATAAGATTTTCTGATGATATGGCGTTGTTAGCAGAAGAGGAAATGATACTAAAGTATATGTTACTATAGCTAAAAGACAGTGTGAACAGTATGGGATGAAGGTAAATGCAAATACGACGAAGAGCATGGTCATAGGAAGAAAAATACAGAAGATAAACTTGCGAATTCTAAATGAGGCAGTAGAGCAAGTGGACAGCTTCAAATACTTGGGGTGTACTATAATCAATAACATGAGCTGCTGTCAGGAAGTCAAAAGGAGGATAGCAATGGCCAAGGAAGCTTTTAATAGAAAAAAAGAGCATTTTCTGCGGACCTCTGGAAAAAGAACTAAGGAAGAGACTAGTAAAGTGCTTTGTATGGAGTGTTTCATTGTATGGGCTACGAAACATGGACATTACAACGAAGTGAAGAGAAGCGAATAAAAAACATTTGAAATGTGAATATGGAGGAGGAGAATGGAACGTGTGAAGTGGACAGAGAGAGTAAGAAATGAAGCTGTGTTAAAAAGAGTGGATGAAGAAAGAATGATACTGATCAAGAAGAGGAAAAGGAATTGATTGAGTCACTGGCTGAGAAGAAACTGCGTACTGAAGGATGCACTGGAAGGAATAGTGAGCAGGAGAAGAGTTCGAGGTAGAAGAAGATATCAGATGATAGACGACATTAAGATATATGGGTCATATGAGGAAACGAAAAGGAAGGCAGAAAATATGAAAGATTGGAGAAAGCTGGATTTACAGTGAAAGACCTACCCTTGGGCAGAACACTAAATGAAATGAGATACGGAAATAAAATTTGGAGCTCCCTTATTGTATAAATTTCGCTTACAAGACACTGCGCATGTGCAGTTAACAAGAGCCCCGGAATCTATGCTACTTGTGCACAGTCGTACGAAATTGTTGCCTACATATAGGTGGACTCCCATCAAGACTCGCTCCAAATTTTAATTGTGTATCTGTACTTGTTACATCGATTTTTAATATTGATCCCAAACACTTGAGTTACCGTCGGAATTTCCTCGTTTTCAATCTCCAATTATATTCATCAACAATTTTATTAAGAATACGAAAGTCCTGCAACTTGGTATATGTTTATTTGAAATACGGCTATCTCCATGAGTGAAATGTAAAGACACGCGGAAATGGATGCAGTAAGCTTCGTCTGCGTGAGGTCCGATCGTGATTGCACCAGTCACGTAGAAGTGATAATTTGTTGTCTTCCGTCCCAGACTACACACAAAGCGCTCATTGATCCACTCGTGTAATCTGCCAGATATGGACCAGTCGGTGCACCTGCAGTCTGTGTAAACTGAGTCCTCAGTTCTGCGTCTCACGACCGATAGCAACATTTTTACTGCATGACGTCTCAGATTCACTTCTGCTTCCTGGATGTGAGACTGACGACTAGGCCTACAGCGGTTCAGTATGTAATTTTATGATTCTGGAATTTTCAGTGCGTTAACGACGTCAGGTAGCTCAGTAGGTAGAGCTACTGACTAAGGTCTGGTAGGTTCTGGGTTCAATTCCAGGTGGTGACGGGATTCTTCTCATTGCCAAAGGTTCACTCAGTCTCCTATGAAATTGAGTACCAGGGACAAAAGACGGTCGGAGCGAGGCGTTAACCGCAGCACTTCATTGCGATGCCGAGGTCTGAGAAGCATGGAGCTCTATTCTATCCCCCTAAACAGTGATGAATTCAGGTAGTGGCTCGGGGGAATTCCCCCACTCCCCGGATTTCAGGATATCCACCACGAAGATTTCAGAATTTTTAAACCAAAAAAATTATTTATACAAAATTATGTTTCAATTTTATAAGATTTTTCAATAAATTCTGTTACGTAGATTTTTAGGTAGGTAGTTGGTTTCTTGAAGCTTGGTCTGCAGCCGATATTGATTGATTCAACTTTAAACCGTCTGAATATTCAGTCTTGAGTGTTACAGCTAAGTCAAATGTGCTGTGTTTTATTGGCGTATTTTTCAGTGTTAGTTTTGTTTAGCCAATATAATAATTTTTACTAAAGTAATCATAACATATATATACAGGGTGTCTCATTTATCTTGTGCACCTATTATAACTTTTTTGTTTGGATAGGTATTGGAATTTTTGTTTTTGAGAATTATGTTAGAACGAGGGGATAACATGAGTGTAGAGATTTGGTTCATGTAACTACATTATGGTACAAGATACACGTGATGTCATAAATTTTTCAAGTAGCACTACATACTTTAATCATGTTATATTGATTACACACATTAAGACGAGTTCAAAAATGTATCAATAACAACAACAAAATGCAAAATAAATGCCATCAGAATGTGCCGTTTGTTGTGGTGCCCCATTCAACTTGTGCATTAACTTACACAAAACGAAAGACACTGATGTCCGTATACGTCGTGTGTTGTGTGTTTGCTGTCTTAACATGTAAACAAACCGCAACAACTGTCGACGCCACAATCCACATACAGTGGTCTGCACGTTCTCCGGACTTGCCGCCACTCGACTTATTCCTATGGGGAACTGTAAAAGACAGTGTGTACCAGAACAATCTGACAACACCAGACGACATGCAGCAACGCATTCGACAGGCTTGTGTGTTCATTCAGCCAGCAACATGCTGGGCAGTCATACGGTCTTTCGGGGAATGCCTTCAAATGTACATTAATGTGAATGGTCACCATTTGGAACATCTTCTGTGACTCTCAGAGCATAACATTATCACATTGGAAGTACGCTTTTGTTTCGTTTTGTTGTTATTGATTAGGAAGGTGACATTGTGTTACATTTTTGAACTCGTCTTAATGTGTGTAATCAATGTAACATGATTAAAGTATGTAGTGCTACTTGAAAAATTTATGACTTCACGTGTATATTATACCATAATGTAGTTACATGCACCAAATCTCCACAATCATGTTAGCCCCTCGTTCTAACATAACGCTCAAAAACAAAAATTCCAATACCTATCCAAACAAAAAGTTATAATAGGTGCACAAAATAAATGGGACACCCTGTATGTATATATATATATATATATATATATATATATATATTTATTTATTTCAGTGTATAATGCCAAAACAGACATTCTCTATTGGCTTTAAGTGAAATTGAAGTCTGTAAACCTGTATTTCCTTCTGTGTTACCTCCTTTTTTGTGCTGTTAGTGGTGAGTCTCTGAGTAAAATGGTTGGATGCGATGTCATCGAAAACGTTAGGAAACTAAACATGATTAGTTGTATTTCGATCGTAATCGAGATAGTAAAATTTATAAATTGTTAATTGATTGAATTTTGATCTTGAGGTTATTGTTTAGAAAAACAAATTCTGAGTGTGAATGTTACTCAAAATAATGTTGGATATTTAACTTGTTTAATCTTCAATAAAATAATGTTGAGTTACTGAGGTGAAAATAAGTTTGAGACAAACTGCATATCCTGAAGTCTATGAATTTATTAGAGGTTTTAATGTACCAGTAATATAGTTATGGCCGCTTCACATGCCATATTTTCTAAATATTCAATATATAATAGCTCAGCATGAAAATAAGCAGCTAATATGATAGTTGACTTTCAATGATTCTTCCCTTAATGATATTGATGGACTATATATTCCAAAGTATCTACCTTTTAACTGTTATATTATCAATCATATACTAAATATTTCCTGAATAGGGACACAAAACATTATTTTCACAACTTCTGTTTGAATAGCTGTGGTGTCATCCGCCATATTTAACTATTTGTTAAGTGAGTTAACTGCCCAAAACCTACACTTAACGTTAACAAACAATTAACAGTCTGTTAAGCCAAATTACTGTCGAAGATATAAAAAAAATACATTTTACGAACTAGTTAGAGTTTAGCAGTCATTAAGTGTTCTAACAATACTTGGAGAAACCGATCATTATTATTGCTTCATGACCGACTGTGGTAAGAATATAGAGGTGAAGGTTATTAGGCCTATATTGAATAAATACAAATTTCTTTTGAGATTGAATAACTCTTTTTAATCTTTCGCTGAAAACTTATCATTGCCATCTCATAAATAAATAAATAAATAAATAAATAAATAAATAAATAAATAAATAAATAAATAAATAAATTAAATAGTTTAAATTAAATATATTAAATAAAATAAATAAATAAATAAGTAGCCCACGAAATATATTAAACTTAACTTTGTGCTAATTTTAAAATGCTATAGCACTATTACTTTTCTGTTTTGAAAACATTCCCAAGACTAGCGTTTGGCTTATCCTACGGGTCCGGGTCAGAGCGCCATTGATCGCTGGTGTAACGCATTAAGTTCGCTGTTTGTTTGCCCCCTCGCTGATTGCGTGTTGATTTCCGGCTATAGAGAGATGAACGGGCATCGTTACCGAACTTCCCGACAATAACAGACAACGAGGCTCGTATGTCGTCGTCCTTTGACGTTGACTGTCGAGAAAGAGCAATAAATTGTCTTACAATGCATAGGAGGGAAGTTATCTAGCGTCTTCATCAGCTGATGATTACGCTACGTCCGTCGATACAACAATGTGTGTAATTGGAGACGGATCTCTGGAAAACACAGATTATTAAGAAGCGACAAACTGTCAAGAAGAAGAAGAAGAACAAGAAGAAGAAGAGAAAAAAGAGAGAACTATCTTGAAATGTAATGCTTACGAGGAAAGAGCGTAGCATTATATAATATTAACATACGCAGAATCATAGGCGTGGAAGAAACATTTTATTGATCACTGTAGAAGAAAATCATTTTGTAGTCTATACAAATAGAACAACTTTATGCATCTATACCTAGAACTCGAATGCCGAAGAACCAAGTTTAATAATGATAATACTGAAAACACTCCTGGCTTAGTTCCCTCATAAATGGTGCCTTGTTGGTATCACTTGTGAGTCTACGTTAAGATTAATTTTTTAGTCCTGCAGAATTTATCTGTTATGGTAACAATTATTATTAGAGATGAACAACGATCAGAAAACGAGACTAACAGCGCCCGCAAAGCCGAAAACCCGCAAGACAATGTTGTATTACGTCGCGTCCTTCACGTAAAGAGTCTTCCGAGACTCGATATTGTGATCAAGTCGAGAAGTCAGCAGTTGTTTGTACCTGACAACTTTGATCTACTTTGGCAAGTGTTATATATGTATAAGCAATCAAGTAGCCTATTTGAGACATCTCTACCTTTCAGTGTATAATAATCCGTTCCTCAGTCTTTATTTAATTACTAGGCCCTTATTAAAAGGCGAGGAATTTTCTTTTCATATGTTAAGATCAAGTGTGTAATATCTAGTAAAAAATATATTGTCATATTTTATGTTTCTAAGAAATGCAAATTTATTTGAGAATTGTTTTCTTTTCTCTTTTTATAATAATAGAACCAGAACATTTTTATAACTAAGGTACTGTTCTGTTTTGTCTTTTTGTCTCATTTAAACATTTATGTTATTTATTTCAATGATGTATGTTATTCAAAGTTACGAAATCTTTCCACGCCGACCAAATGCTATTTCGAGAATGACGAAGCGAATCTCGAAGCGCAGCGGGAATGACGAGCCGAGACTCGAAAGACAAATGCAGCGAACACAGCGAGCGAGAGCGGCAGTTAGTTTTGTTCATCTCTAGTAACAATGATTGTTAGAGAAGAAAAATTCGCTCCAGCGCCGGGGATCGAATTTTTCTCCTCTGACAATCATTATCACTTGTGATGTTCAGACCTGTCTTCGGACAGTTGACTAAACAACATCAATAATAATAATAATAATAATAATAATAATAATAATAATAACATCAATAATAATGATAATAATAACATCAATAATAATAATGATAATAATAATAATAATAATAATAATAATAATAATAATAATAATAATAATAATAATCGGTTGATGCAAAAGTCGTAGCGTTTTTTTGCTGTGACCAAAGTTTTATTTAAGATGAATAGAAGACAAACATTAATCAGTAATACAAAATATAATTATTCTCCTACATTATGACTCACTGTCAACGCTAGGTTGGCTTTTCGAATCCGGGTATGAGAAATCTGCTGGTTTAGAGTTAAAGAAGTTGTCATGCCAAGTTTGTAAAACACCTTTGTTATGAAAGGAGTTCTCTTGAAGATTGTTGGATAGAGAACGGAAAAAGTGGAAATCTGAGGGCGTAAGATCCTGAATAGCTTCTTTTGTCATGTTAGTGGAGTGCGAGCGTGCATTATCGTGTTGCAGCAGCACTTGATGCAGTCTTCTCTGTTGTTTTTCTTCAATTGCGGCCTCAAGGCGTCTGAGTTGTTGGCAATAAATCTCAGTAGTTATGGTTTATTCTTGGGAAGTAATTCGTAGTACACGACGCCTTATTCATTCCACCAGACGCATAACATCATCTTCTATGGATGGAGACTAACTTTTGTTGTGTGTTGAAGCGACAGAACCATTTCCTGCAGTGCTTTCTCCGATGACATTTTCTCTGTACACGGCACAAATGTTTCGAGTCGCCTCCACTGCCTTTACTGCTCTTTTAAACCAAAACAATATATTATATATTAGGTCGGAAGTGTTCTTTTCTTTCCATTTGACACTTTACAGCCACGAAATTCAAGGTATACGAGTATTTACAAACACAACACTCCAAATAACAAATGACAGACAATAAACTATCTCCTAACATCGTAGTGTTGTGGTGAACAAAAACGCTACGAACTTATGCATCAACATAATAATAATAATAATAATAATAATAATAATAATAATAATAATAATAATAACAATAATAATAATAGTAATAATAATAATTCGTTAAATATTAATTATGGTTACGAAATCAAAACTTTTCACCAAAAATCGCTCTAAAATATTTATGATTAATAGAGAATTTATTACAATACCATAGATAACATCACAGGAAGTTTCCATTTTGTTGAAACTCGTGAATTTATATAACAGAAATGGAGACTTTGGTGATATAGGCCTATAATAAGAGTATTTCGGGATTAGAAAAATAAATAAATCATCAATGCAACAAAAATAGTAACGCGTACTACTTAAATACATATGTTATGCAAATCATATAATATTTGATTCGCATTCATAAAGAAAGAGAGAAATATTTATTTATTATTACTACTATTGTAGAGCTATTCAATGAAATAAAGGGTGGGAGTGAAATAGTTTTGCAGATTGAAAGGGACGATAGGGTACACTTAAATGAATAGAAAACCTATATTACGTTTTGTGATTAAATGCAGGGTCAATTAGAAAAATGAGTTGGAAGTTTCAGCAGTCTGGCAACATCGCCGCTAACATATGCTTCTTTTTTCTCGTAATACAGATGTAAGAGGCCAATGAACTCTGGTCTGTCTCTTTTAATAAACTACCTCCCCTCTCCATTTCTGGCTACAATGTTGCAAGCTGATCGCATCGGTCAGTGGCTTCAAATTACTGGTTTTAAATTAAATTTACATGAAAAACGTCCACGCTATTGAAATACGTCAGAGGGATAAATGATTATTTATTAGATTTCCTATCAATACGGACAAAAATCACGATCCTATTCGCAATAGTTACTGAATAAGAAAGTGTTAAACATTTGGGAAAAAACATTTTTTTCTGAGAAAACTATAAACTTTCCACCAATGTGGTATTACACTTCTTTGTTACATACAACATGAGCTATTCTCTCTGAAAATGTGCAAAGTTATTTCATTTCCACTCTGTATATATGAAGATCGAATTATCAAATGTATGTACTGAGACAACAGACGTACAGCAACGAAACAAATCCAGAGATGGTTAGGGAAATTAACGAAACAATATTAGAAAAATGAAATATGCATGTATCACTATATATTAAAGCTATTTCGTAAGAAGGGCTATGCAACATTGTTAAGTGACTGTAGAAATTATATACGGGAGTCAACTTATCTGTTTCTTGACACTCTGCGGGAGTCTAACTTCATGCTGATCTGCCTATGTATGTATGTATGTATGTATGTATGTATGTATGTATGTATGTATGTATGTATGTATGTATGTATGTATGTATGTATGTATGTATGTATGTATGTATTTTTTATTTTATTTTAGTTGGTTATTTAACGACGCTGTATCAACTACTAGGTTATTTAGCGTCGATGAGATTGGTGATAGCGAGATGATATTTGGCTTGTTTGTATGTATGTATGTATGTATGTATGTATGTATGTATGTATGTATGTATGTATGTATGTATGTATGTATGTATGTATGTATGTACGTATACCGGCGTGGTTCAGTCGGTTAAGGCACTTGCCTGCCGGTCTGAAGTTGCGTTCGTGCGCGGGTTCGATCTCCGCTTGGGCTGATTATCTGGTTAGTTTTTTTTCCGAGGTTTTCCCCAACCGTAATGTGAATGCAAGATAATCTATGGGGAATCCTCGGCCTCATCTCGCCAAATATCATCTCGCTATCACCAATCTCATCGACGCTAAATAACCTAGTAGTTGATACAGCGTCGTTAAATAACCAACTAAAATAAAATAAAAAATACATACATACATACATACATACATACATACATACATACATACATACATACATACATACATACATACATACATACATAGGCAGATCAGCATGAAGTTAGACTCCCGCAGAGTGTCAAGAAAGTATATAATTTCTACAGTCACTTAACAATGATCTACCCCTTCATTTCGACCCCTGCCTTCAACTGTTCAGGTAGATTGTTCAGTGTTGCAAGGGGTATACAGACTGCATCAGATATGGCTTTTCGAGCACACAAAAAACCATATACTAAATTTAAAGGGGAATGGGCTTTAATGTTTCTCAGGCAGGAACATGGAGGTCATGCTCGTTGTTTGGTTCGTAAGAAACGCCTCATTTGCAAGAAGAGCAGTTGAAATCGCCACTATAACTCTCACCATGCGACACAATACGTAAACTGCCAAGTAGAATAGAGGACTCTGTTGCTAACAGAGTGGAGAGCAAACGTAAGTTTGTAATGATTTAACGTAAATATTTCATTGTTTATACTTAGCTAATGACTTAGCTGTCCGCATGGAAATATGGAAATGCAGTATTACTAACTTGTATTGGTATGGTATAGAATAGAATAACAGTGTTAGCAAACGTAATATTTATTTCCTTTGTATACTGAGGTTTTAAATATTTTATGTTGTTATTCTTAGATTGAACCCGATATTAAAGAAAATCAAGAGATTAAGAAGTCTATTTCTTGTTACTTATGAATTGGCTAATGACATCCTGATCTCAATACTCAAATTAACGACTGCTGACAGAATTTCGTCTGATATATCAACAATATGAAATGAGAAATGGAAAAATTATGTTGAAGGTTCTTCAAACGCTGGCAATACATAAATATGAAGCAAGATCATGTGAAAGTAAGAAACAAAAATCATAAATATGCATAATATTATTGTAATAATTAATACTAATAGGAACAATAAATATTGAATTGTAACTGATGTTCATTATATATTTGTACAACCCTCGCGGCGTCACTGACTAGAAAGAAACTTGACGTCCCACGTAGCATTTGTTTACTACTTGCCGTGGGAAAGTGAGTTTTCGAACTTCATTCCGCGTGCTATTCCGTTGGCATAGCCTACCTGAGGTACATGAACACAAGCCATTTACAACATACACTAGAAACAGGAATTCAACAATAAAAAAAAAAAAAAAAATATTGGTATACTCACAGATCATAACCACGCGATATGACCACAGATATTAAAGCGTGTGTAAATAGGCCTAACTTAAAAAAAACAATACGGCCTAAAAGTAGTCTGCCTACTTTAGAGAGTAGGCTAATATTAATTTTGTGATAATTGATTGTGATAACTCATATCTACATTCTGAGTATATCACGAATCTCGGGGGGGGGGGCGTACAATGCTGACACTAAACAGGGCATCATTGTGGACCCCACGATACGTTTTGAAGTAGGATATCATCAGTCAGCCGAGGCCCCCATAAGTAGAAGTCGATCTATGAGCCTACAGTCAACTATTTCAAGCTGAAATATTCCTTAATTCACACTGAGGTATTCGGCTTGCTCATAAGTACTCGAGGGACTGTACCAGCTTTTTTAGAAAAAATTCGACGGCAGTTTGCTCTGTCAACATTTCTGAGGGAAGATATTGTGATAATTGTGTTTAAAAATCCTGTCAAATCCTGATTACTCACATGGTGCCACATTAATAGCAATTAATTGTAATTTTTCATACCCTTTTGTTTGTTTCTTTTTTTAATTTAATATCTATGTTTACATATGTATATTTATTTTTTGAGGATATACTGAGTCCGTAAGGGCTACCCTCAATGGGGGCAGTTTTTATAATAAAAATAGTATAGGCCTATTTCACTTTTGTCTAATTTATCAGTAGGGGAGACTGTTGTACCTTTAAACACTTTTCACATTTCATTTTTTTTTAATTTTGGGAAATGATACTTTTTAAATTAAAAAATAGTTTAAATAATTATTGAAGATTCCTTTACAACTTCGTGTATATATTTTACTATTCTACACATCTATTAAGGATGGAAAAAATAAAATGTAATATGTTCAAAGGTACAACATGTTCATGTACCTTAGAACATACCCTCTTGTAAGTTGGAACACATGTAATATAGGTGAGAATATAGTTGTAAGAACTGACAATCATATTTAAAATGTATTTGCAATCATAAACCAGAGAAGGCTGCTCTGATTGAGATTTTATTTCCTGGACGAGCCATAACTGCTTCAACAGCTTTCTTCAAGGCATCCGGATCAATTGGGGGACCTCTTAATTCCAGATTTAGTTCGTGACATGATCTTAAAATAAAATAAAGCAAAAACCTATAGTATTATGTACCTTGGAACATGTTCCGTGGTACAAGATGTTCTGTGTTCAAAGGTACAAGAAGGTGCACGTTTGAACAAATGTGGCTACCAAAACTAGAGATTCGAATAAATCATGGAAATTAAAATATGTTATTACTCACCAGATAATACGGAACACATTGTACTTAATGGATGGTAACAAATACAATCTGGTTTTATGTTAGATAACATATATCAATGAACGAAATATTTACTTTTGGTACTAAAATAGATACTTTCGTTCACAGAACTCACATTTTGCAATAAATCAAACCAAAACTATGACCAGAGCTACTTAGCGGCTTTCCCTACAATCTACTTCAGTTTGAGTCCTCTAGGTAGTAGCAAAAAATAAAAAACAAAAAATGTTCAAAGGTATACTATGCTAAAGGTACAACAGTCTCCCCTAATGATTAACATCTCGATAAGGAATTGCGAACTAATTTCTAGCTCGTACGTAAACGCTAGCCAATAGAACACGCATTATTCGCTACAATGGTAAGGGAGGTGATAAAGCTCAATCTTTTTGTTTACTTCAATATTTTTCTTATCTGGAATTCAGTATAAAAGGTGTAATACCACTAAACATATTAGTAATGTTTTCGCGTTTACCAAAAAATCACTCCTCTAATTATATTCGTGAAATAGTCTAAGCCAGTATCATTCGTGCTGTTCATTTACTTTTGGTAAATTCAGTCGTGGAATCATTCATGATAACGTAAACATTTTACTGATATCCAGTGTCAACTACTTTCTTATAGCATTTCATGTTAAATAGCTACTTCATTACACACATGACGACAAACGTAATGCTAGCATCAATTTTCCTTTTTTATTAGTGTCGAAAATGACTGTATGGCCTAAATGTTGAGGTCGAAGTTATTTCACGATGACGGTGGTTTCTGTTGTAGCGTTGTGACGCGTGGTGATTCCACACACTGAACAATAGAACAGCCCGACGCAACAGTTTTAACCTGAAAGCGTGAGGCGAGAACGGCTTCTCGCATTGTCGACGGGAAATTCAGAAAATTGTGTTAGGATTAGAGTTTGAAGTAATTAGGAGCTGGTGCTCTGTGGAACAGAAAATAGCGTTAACAGCGACAGACAATTATGCTCGCTCGCCGGGGATTTCTTCCGGTTGGCGCTAAGAACAGTAATGCGACTTGGGGTATAGTCACAGGAACAAAACAGTGGTGTACACGTTGTACATGAATGTGGAAGGGGATGAAGGAGGCGAAATGAAGAAGCATTAACTAAATGGAGAAGATAATAATAGAAGAAAGAAGTAAGTTACAGTGAAAAGCGAAAAGAAAGGAAGAGGTGAAAGAGAGTAATTCAAGAAAATGGTTAGAAGAGAAACTAGAAACAAAATAAAAAATAAGGAAGGTGTGAAAGAAAAGAAAGAAAAAAAGACAAAAGTTAGTACGAAGAAGGGAAAGGAGGGGGAAAAAGGAGTATACTGAAACAACGTAAGATGCTTCTGGTGGTGTTGGTAGTGGTGGTGGTAGTGGTGGTGGTACCCATTTAACGACACTTTCAACAGCAGAGGTTATTCAGCGTCCAAATTCAACATCGACGAGAAATGTCCAACAAATTTTGTCTAGAGCCGGCTTGTTCAACGAGGACATTTCTAGCCTTTAAGCGAGGTGGAACAGTGACGTAGGATCTTAGAATCGCATGCAGGCACAAGCTTAGGAGGTATCCTACGTCAGTGTTGCATCTCGTTTGAAGGCTATAATTGCTCACGCTGAACATGCCTGGTCTAGAGTATTCCATCAGGGACAGATTTCGTGTACATGAGGGAGAAAACAGTGGTGATTTTTTTTTTTTTTTGCTGATGATAGAGGAGATTATAACGTCTCGAAGATTGGCTCTATCTTCGTCTTCTCATAAAAAAAAAAGAAAGGGATGGTGTCACTACAAACAGCTAAATGCGAATGACAGACTTCGCGAAATGTTTTATATTGCTGGCTATACAGGCAATGAGATTAACATTAGGCCTACATGATGGTTCAAAGATAGAAATTACTATAGATTTCGTTGGTGAGTTAGACAGAATAAACTGTTCGAAGGAAGAAGAGGATAGAAGAAACAGGAGTAAAGAAAGAAAAAGAGTAGGAAACTCGAATGAAGAAAGAAGTGAATAGGGGAATCGGGAACGAAGGAAAAGGAGAGAAGAAACGAGAATGAAGAAAAAGGAGAGAAGAAACGGGAATGAAGGAAAAGGAGAGAAGAAAAGAGAATGAAGGAAAAGGAGAGAAGAAACGGGAATGAAAGAAAAGGAAAGCATAAACGAGAATGGAGAAAGATAAGGAAAGAAGAAACGGCAAAGAAGGAAAAGGAGAGAAGAAACGGGAATGAAAGAAAAGGAAAGCATAAACGAGAATGGAGAAAGATAAGGAAAAAAGAAACGGCAATGAAGGAAAAGGAGAGAAGAAACGAGAATGAAAGAAAAGGAAAGCATAAACGAGAATGGAGAAAGATAAGGAAAGAAGAAACGGCAAAGAAGGAAAAGGAAAGAAAGAACGAGAATGAAAGAAAAGGAAAGCATAAACGAGAATGGAGAAAGCCAAGGAAAGAAGAAACACCAAAGAAAAAAAAGGAGAGAAGAAACGAGAATTAAAGAAAAGGAAATCATAAACGAGAATGAAGAAAGATAAAGAAAGAAGAAACAGCAAAGAAGGAAAAGGAGAGAAGAAACGAGAATGAAAGAACAGGAAAGCATAAACAAGAATGGAGAAAGATAAGGAAAGAAGGAACGGCAAAGAAGGAAAAGGAGAGAAGAAACGAGAATGAAAGAAAAGGAAAGCATAAACGAAAATGGAGAAGGATAAGGATAGAAGAAATGGCAAGGAAGGAAAAGGAGAGAAGAAACGAGAATGAAAGAAAAGGAAAGCATAAACGAGAATGGAGAAAGATAAGGATAGAAGAAATGGCAAAGAAGGAAAAGGAGAGAAGACACGAGAATGAAAGAAAAGGAAAGCATAAACGAGAATGGAGAAAGATAAGGAAAGAAGAAACGGCAAAGAAAGAAAAGGAGAGAAGAGACGAAATGAAAGAAAAGGAAAGTATAAACGAGAATGGAGAAAGAAAAGGATAGAAGAAATGGCAAAGAAGGAAAAGGAGAGAAGAAACGAGAATGAAAGAAAAGGAAAGCATAAACGAGAATGGAGAAAGATAAGGATAGAAGAAATGGCAAAGAAGGAAAAGGAGAGAAGAAACGAGAATGAAAGAAAAGGAAAGCATAAATGAGAATGGAGAAAGATAAGAAAAGAAGAAATAGCAATGACGGAAAAGGAGAGAAGACACGAGAATGAAGGAAAAGGAGAAAAACAGGATTGACTCAAAAGGTAAGGAGAAACAGGAATGAAGGAAAAGGAAAGCATAAACGAGAATGAAGAAAGGGGAGTGAAGCAGAAACGGTAATGAAGGAAAAAGAGAGAAGAAACGGGAATGAAGGAAAAGGAGTGAAGAAGCGGGAATGAAGGAAAAGGTGAGAAGAAACGGAAATGAAGGAAAAGGAAAGCATAAACGAGAATAAAGAAAGGGGAGTGAAGCAGAAACGGTAATGAAGGAAAAAGAGAGAAGAAACGGGAATGAAGGAAAAGGAGTGAAGAAGCGGGAATGAAGGAAAAGGTGAGAAGAAACGGAAATGAAGGAAAAGAAAAGCATAAATGAGAATAAAGAAAGAGAAGTGAAGAAACTGGAATGAAGGAAAAGGAGAGAAGAAACGGGAATTAAGGAAAAGGAGAGAAAACGGGAATGAAGGAAATGGGGAGAAGAAACGGAAATGAAGGAAAAGGATAGAAGAAACGGTAATGAAGGAAAAGGCGAGGAGGAATGAGAATGAAGGAAAATGAAAGCATAAAAGAAAATGAAGAGAGAGGAATGAAAGAGAAACTGTAATGAAAGAAAATGAGAGATGAAACAAGCATGAAGGAAAAGGGGAGAAAAAATGGGAATGAAGGAAAAGATGAAGAGAAACGGGAATGAAGGAGGACAATGAGAGGAGAAACGGAAACGAAGGAAGACGAGAGGAGATGGGAAATGAAGGAAGAGAAGGAGAGAAGGGAAAGGAAACGTGAAAAGATAAACACATGAAGTTCATATGCATGGGAAATAGACTTTCTCCTGCGGAGACATGAATACGTAACTTTCATTCCGGCTAGGAATGCTCTCTGTTGAGTTACAGCTGAGAAATCAGTTTTTTTTTTAATTCATCTGAATTCTGTGCATACGAAACGTTATTGATTCCTGTTATATGTTATTGCTGTCCAATAAAATCTTGAAACCAATTGTATATCCGTTTAGACTTCTGCTGTCATTGATTTCGATACAGTAGTGGATATTTGTTAGTGGCAGATCTCAGTTTATTACCTATTTTATTTACATGTAGTCGCTTTTTGTCACCTGAATGTTCATCGTTGTATCCTTGAGACACAGTTTCCGCACAACCTGAGGCCTGCTGGTTTGGCTGCATGATTAATGGCGCCTGCTGAACCGCAGCCCGCCACGCTGAATAGGCAGAATTACCCCACAGCAATAGATATTAGAGCAGCCGCTTGTAGTGAGTTATGTTCACTCAATTTCTACCAAACTTAGTGATCTCTGGCAGATTGTATACTTAAATTTATTTCCCAAATTCTCGGAACGGTTAGTAGAAGTCCAAAAGTGCTTCTCCGTATAGAAGAAACTACTGCCATATTCATGATCAGCTTGTCATAATTATCATCGTCTTCTTCACCATTTGTCTGATCCATGTTTTCATCATTATTGTCGCCATCATGTTAACCGGCGTCATCATCTCCATATCGTACTAGTTATCGTAATTATTATCAACATCGTATTCATATTTATACAGTTCTCCATAAAAACTTAACATTATCACTATTGTTATCCTTATCATCTTTTTCTTTATCATTGTTACCTTCTTTTTATCGTCATAATTGCCTTTATTATTGTTATCGCTGTTTATTGTTATTGTGATTGTCATTATTGTAGCGTTTTGTCGTCGTTATTGCGGTTTGTCGTTAGGTGTGTAGGGATTTGTCGTTTGCATTGTCACGGTATGTCATCGTTGTCACGGTTTGGTTTATCGTTATCTTTGTCGCGGTTTGTCTTCGTTTTTAGTTGCGGTTCGTCGTCGTCGTTATCGCGGTTTGCCATCGTTTTAGTCGCGGTTTGTCGTCATCCTTGTTGCGGTTTGTCTTCGTTTTTAGTCGCGGCTCGTCGTCGTCTTTGTCACGGTTTTGTTTATCGTTATCTTTGTCGCGGTTTGTCTTCGTTTTTAATCGCGGTTTGTCGTCGTCACGGTTTGGTTTATCATTATCTTTGTCGCGGTTTGTCACAATCTTTGTCGTGGTTTCTTTGTCGTGGTTTGTCTTCGTTTTTAGTCGCGATACGTCGTCGTCGTTATCGCGGTTTGCCATCGTTTTAGTCGCGGGTTGTTGCGGTTTGTCTTCGTATTTAGTCGCGGTTCGTCGTCGTCGTTGTCACGGTTTGGTTTGTCGTTATCTTTGTCGCGGTTTGTCTTCGTTTTTAGTCGCGGTTCATTGTCGTCATTGTGACGGTTTATCGTCATTTTTAGTTGCGATTCGTGGTCGTCGTCGCTGTTTGTCATCGTTTTTGTCATGGTTTGTCGTTATCGTAATTTATTGTCTTTTGTTGTTGTCGCGGTTTATCGTCGTTTCACATTTCAAGGAAATTACTTAAAATAACAATATGTGTCGAAGCCACCTGAGTGAAGGACTGAGCTGCTTCGTACAGGAAGCTCCTGCGTCACACTTCCCCGGGCCTGCTGATGGACTAGCGCTTAAAATCGCATTATACAGCACTAAGAAAGATTAGCTCCGACAGAGAGAGTTCCCTCTGACGGACTGTGTATCTTAATTAAGGGCTGTTAATGTTACCCCCGCCCCTTCTCAATTAGCTGAGTATTGTTGTACCGACTTCTTGCCCCTATCTCGCCACAAACGCTGTTCACACAATTTGCTCGTTCTATGGATCGGTGTTAAATGGGTCCCGACTCCAGACCCCGTGCGACTAGCTTTTCAGCTTCATCTGCCACATCGAATTCCATACCTCGAATTTATTTGTTACGCAGTCGTCGCCTTTCCTTTTTAATCTGATGTTAACACGTGTTTATTGTACTTAAATTTTCTTTATTTAATGTATACATATTCTCTTACATTTATGAATAGAGTGCCACTTCCGTCACTTTAGCATACCGAAGAACTACTCTCTGCCTTTCCTGCCATTCTGGACCTCACACTCGTTACTCGAGCAAGGAGTCTTTGCTAGGGCCAGCTCAGTCCAGGATATCATCCTCTTGTTCTCATTGCGTTTTCCTTTGTTCACTTTGACGTTCTCTTTTATTCACCTTGTTATCCTTGTAGTATGCTCCTTGTTCTGCTTATATTCTCCCTATTCTCGTTTTCCTCTTATTCGACTTGTAATTCCCTTTTTATCCTTTTTTCTTGATTCCCCTTGTTCTCTTTGTTTTCTCCTTATTCCCTTTATTATTTCTTTTTGAGTACCATTATTCTCCTTGTATTTCCCCTTGTCCTAATCGTTTTCGCACTATATTCTCTTTGTTATCATTTTATTCCCTCTTTTCTCTTTGTATTCTCCTTGTTCTCCTTGTATTTCTCTGTTATATATGTATTTCTTATATTCTTGTATTCTTCTTGTTTTCCTTATTTCCTCCTCGCTTCCTTTGTGTTTCCCTTTTCTTCTTATCTGAACCTTTTTCTCCTTCTCTTCCCCTTGTTCTCCTTGTATTCCCCGTGCTCTCCTTATTCCCCCTCGCTCCCTTTGTATTCCCCGTGTTCTTCTTATCCCAGCCTTCTTCTCTTTCTCCTTTTCCTGTTCTCCTTGTCTACCCCTCGTTCTTTTTCTATTTTCGTTTTTCTCATTGTCTTCCCTTTGTTTTCCTTGTATTCTCCTTGTTCCCTCTCGCTCTCCTTGTGTTCCCCTTATTCTTCTCCTTCTCTTCCTCTTGTTCTCCTTGTCTTCCTGTTGTTCACCTTGTCTGCCCCACGTTGTCTTTGAATTCCTCTCTTTTTTCCTTGTTCTCCTTATTTCACATCGTTCCTTTCGTGTTCCCCTTGTCCTTTTTAACTCAACCGTTTACTCCTTCCCTTCCTCTTGTTCTCCTTATATTCCCCTTATTATCCCTGTACTCCTTCTTGCTGTTATTAAATTTTCTTTGTTCGCCTTGTATTACATGTATTCCCCTTGTTTCCTCCTGCCTCCGCTTATATTCTCCTTGTTTTTATCTTAACTTTTTTCTCTTTCTCCTTGTTATCCTTTCCTTCTCCTTGTTCTCTGTCT